>NW_027362764.1:657700787-659028287 GCF_046119375.1 Phyllobates terribilis | reverse complement strand
TGTCTCGGCAGACGCAGATAAACCTCCAGCACAACTCGCAGGTAACATAATAAGCTTGTCTGCTACTCTACCAACTTCCATCTGACTGCAAGCCTGGCTTCACAATCACATTAAGGTAGACTGAAATTCGAGAAAGAATACTGAGCGGGCGCAAAAAAAAAAAAAGAGAATGGAGTAGATAATGGAAATAAGGTTACATTGCTAATATATACAGAAGTCGTAACGTGGATCGCTGCATATTTTTTAGTGTGGGTTGTTGTGTGTAACATGGCATAGAGAGAAGGGATGCTTCGGTTTCGAGAACTTAAGGGATATTTTTATTTTCATCTGCCATTGTGAGAAGGCTGTGACTTGTATGTCAGCTTCATTGTGTGCACAGAGTCAGTGTGGCTGATAGCTGGGAGTGGAGGGATGAGTTATGCTTGCCCCTGAAGCACACAGCCAGAGCAGGACAAGGAAGCTCTAGGAGACAGTCTAAAAACCATCCCCCACGGCCATTCTTTGCCAGCCACCCCCAGCAAGGTCATCCAAACCTAGCAGACCGTATCACTAACATAAAGAAGAAGGCAGATCTACATATTCTATTGTAGAAAATAAAATAATTACATTAAAAAAAAGAGAGACCAAGAGCGTCGTATAGAAATGACGACCAAGACTATGTTAAGGGAAGTGGGCTTTTCGGCAATAATAACAACTTTTCTATGACTGCCCACATTAGTAGTAGGACTTCTGCAGCCATAAAATACCTAAAATAAATGCAGATCGTTGCCCGAACAGAGAGGAAAGGGTAGAGAAGAAAATCAGGTTTGAGAATTTGTATTTATCTTTACAGGGGGAAACACAGCTTCCAGACATCCCTGGTTGAGAGATGTGGGGCACTATTTTTTTTTGACAGCCAAGCTTCTTGCTGTCTGACAGATTTTTTTTTTTCCTCCTTCCCTGCCGTTGAGATGTCTAATCCGAATTGCAAAAGGAGTAAAACCGGAGGGGGGGGGAATATAGAGAAAATAAAAAAGAAACCGAGAACGGACACCCAGCAGCAATGAGTGCGGACTGCTCCCTGGTATGTCAGTTCGGGAGGAAAGAAAAGGAAGGAAGGGGGAGTTAGCCGGGATCTGTGCAGATGGGGAATGTGTGTGTATGTGTGTGTGTGTGTGTGTGTGTGTGTGTATGTGAGAGAAACAAAGTGAGCCTCTGAGCGAGCAGGGAGAGAGCGAGTGGGAGAGAGAGAGCGAAATATCAAAGATTGTGCAAGATCAGCCTGGAAAGATAATCAATACTCGACCTAAATTTAACACAAACTGCTCAATAAAAGTTAAAGAAAAAAACTTACTTTCCATTTCCCCCTCGCAGTTCTCACTCTTTCTTCTTATATAGACTGTGTGTGTGTCTCTCTCTCTTCAGCTTATTCACCACAGCTGATCCCATCCAATAAAAGGATAATGTTCATCAAGAAGGGTAAAAAAAAAAAAAAAAAAAAAAATCAGAATAAAAAAAGGACAATCATACAAAAAAGGAATAATCCTGGAACTTTTTGCAGGAGTGCAGATACGAGGAACAGAGCGGAGAGGGGGCTCTGCTTGTTGTTCTGGGTCCGCTGGGTGTGAAAGCATGTGCCATCCGCTGCCTCGCTGTTTGCTTGTGAAGGGCTTGGGAAAAGGAGGAAAGGAAATGAATGTCTTTATTCTGCTAATTATTATCGTTTTAGCCCTGTTTAAAAAAATGGCTGATTAAGTTGAGTGCGCATGTCTTTGTGTGTCTGTTCCTGATATGCACTCTGGGAATGAGAGAGAGCGAGCGAGAAAGAGAGAGAGAGGAGAGGAGAGAGAGGGGGAGGTGTAATTAGTGAGGTGATCAACAGTCTCCAGATTGCAAATGACGTGCAGCCCGGACTTAGAGCCGCTCGCTGGGGCTGCAGAAACCACAACAATAATCAGAAGCAGGATCACAGAGCAGACCATCCACTCCTGGCTGAAGACTTAATTACTAACACACACATGTATACAAACTATAAGGTTTGGGAGAATGAACAGAATCACAAAGATAATCACATGCCAGAAGAATAAAAAAAAAAAAAAAAAAAACTTATTTTATATTTACCTTGTAAGGCATTTAAAAGGTAGGAACATTTCGACACCACTTGTTTTATAGGTGCCCTAGAGTCACAATTTTGCAACAAAAAAAATCAAAATAGATAAATCCCCCCCAAAAATTCCTGAACTGCAATCTAAAAGTTCTAATGATTTTTGGACATTTTTACTCATTTGCAAAAAAAAAAAAAAAGAATTTTGAAAAAATGCCTAATAATATTATATCCTACAGCAGGAATATCATTCTACATTATAATAAATCTGATATGGACTGCCGTAATCCTACTGTCATTCTATACGTCTTTACTATCGGACAATCCCCGGAGCATTATTTCACGCTGAAGGAAAAAAATTGACGTGGAGGAAATATAATTTTCAACAAATTTTCTATAAATATTTTGGCTTTTTTTTTTTTTTTTTTTTAGTTCGGATCAATACTATAAAGTATACGTTTCCAAAGCTATCTGTCGAGATGCTATCCTATGCTATCATATATTCAGATTTGTCATTCAGTGTTGAAAACGTACCCTACACTTGGTGTCAATTACACATACAGAGATATTTTACTTAATCACACACTTTTGGGAACAGAAGTCCCGCAAAAGCAAAAGTAAATACAAGTTGAGAGCAAAGGATGTTTACAATGTCAAAAGCCTAAGCAGGTGAACCATAACCTCATGCTGGATCTGATGTGCCTTTTAAGTCCAGGATTCCTGGGCTACACGTCAAAAACTTGTCTTAGGCCTTAAGTACCAAGTCTGCCAAATGCCAGCGGAAAGGGTTAGTACCATTGAAGCTCTCGGGCTATTTCAGAGGAATAAAAAAAAAAATCATACAAGGCACAGACGAAAATGATGGCGAACTACGGTTCAGTAATAAGAACGCTTTACTAGAAGACGGTTTTGGCAAGTCGTCCTTTAAGTGATAACATTCAAAAGAATCTAAGTTTGCAAATTAAAAACACTTGCCATGCTACACGGGTGCAGAATTCTACATGGTAAGAACATAAAAAAAAAGGGGGAATATGGTAAGATTTTTTTAGGAAAAATTCTGTAAGCATAAGAAAAAGCAGAACGCGCGTAATGGTTCTACGAGACCAAATATGTACCTTATTAGCCCAGAAGACAAGAGATGAAACTGTACTGCGTAGCTGTAAAATCGCTCCTAATCTTCCCAAGTATATTTCTGTGAAAATCTCAAGTGGACTCTAGATTTCTCTTTATTATCTTTACACACACCTACACGCAACAATTACACAGCAATACAAGATGGGTGTGCATATATAATGCAGGAACCAAATAGGTGTGCGAGCATGTGGAAGTGGAGATATACTGTATTATAATTTGCAAAATAAATACATATATCTTTATATATATCTATATATGCAAATATGTATCGGTATATAGATACATGTATACATATATATGTATATAAGTGTATGCGTATATAGAAGATAAAAATATATATGTACATATGTATATATACACATACATACACATACATATACACACACACATATATATATATATATATATATATATATATATATATATGTGTATATATGCACACCAATTAGTGGGACATTTTAAAATAAACATAAAATATATATCACGACTGAGAGTGATAGACGAAGTGTTGGCATACAAGTATTTTTCTCATTTATATATATTTTTTTAGAATTTGTATTACTTTTATATATATTTATATCTATCCATGATCCCCCACCCCCCAAAGAAAAAAAATGCACGATGGCTATACAAAGGATATATGAGCCCTATCCTCCTTACTGTTGTGTATTTCTTTCTATCTTTGTAAGTATGGTTTGAGTGTTACTGAATTACAGCTAAATGGACAAAAGAGAAGGCAGGGAATGTGAAGAGGTGAGTTCCCATTTTCATTCTTTCCCCTGTGAATGTTTACTGCCCCTCCTAACCCTTTTATTCTCTGCCCTCTCCCTCTCTCTCACTCTCTCTCTTCCTAAAAATAGTAGCTCTGGGGAAAAAAAAAAAAAAAGATACTGCGGGAAGTTCAGTTAGAAGAAAATCAGGGATGGCCAGGGATCTAGGAAAAATCGAAGAAGGTTAAAGCGGAGAGAGAGAGCCAGGTTGGCAGATGTGAAGGGGACGATACGAAGAGTGCAAGAGAAAGGACAGAGAGGAGGCAGCAGCAACTCGGGAGAGGAGAAAGGAGGGGAGGGAAGGATGGATGAAAGCGAGCAAGGGACGAAGCAAGGAGGCAGGCAGCGTTAGGCAGATCCATTCAGGTTTGTTTTATTAACCTCTGTCATGGTTATTATTTATATCTTCTTTTACTTTGATTTCTCACTATTTTCCTTTTTAGTTCTTTTCATTATTTCTATTTTTATGACTCTTCACTCTACAAATTGCCTAGGATCCATGATTCTGCATGTCCCTACTGTCCTTGCCCCCCTACTCCCCAGCTTCTTCCTTCCTCAATTTCCTAAGTTCATCAAGTTCATTCATTATTCTGCGAGCATTATTGTCTCAGTCGCTGTTCTGGCTGCAGTATGAGTTAATAGCTGCTTCTTTGCAAGACTTAATGCAACACTTCTTTCTTATTTTTACTGTTTCTTCTTTCCTATGTGCAAATACTCTCTAGCATGCATCCTCTTTGTAGCGTGTGGTCTTTTGAGAATAGTTGTTATGGGTTCTCTCCTATTCTTGAATTTACATTAATTCCCCCCCTCCCTAAAAAAAAAAAAAAAAAAAAAAAAGTCATTTATTTCGCTAATCGCCTGTATGTTTTCACTCCCCTTTTCCTATGCTCCTCTTACTGTCATTCCCACCCTCTATCTTATGATCTCGCACAAATGCCTCACGCACAACCTCTGATCTCTTCTCTTATTGATATCCCATTCTAACAGTGAACATTTACATCAGTTTGAGGCGAAACTGTGCTACCAGGGCTATTTGATCAGCAAAAGCAAACACATAGGGCTAACTATATCTCTAAAATCTTTCAGCGTTTTTCTTTGCTGCTGCTTCCAGCACCTAAGGGGTTAAACAATCAACATTCCTGGTATAACTAGCAAACTACTGCTCTTTTTATGGGACATGTGGTCACTTTTGCGGATGAAAATAAATAAATAAATAAAAAAACATTTATTTGTTCTGTAAATTGATCTCAGCAAACAAAGTAAAAGAGAAAAAATAATTCATAGTAAGGACCCTCTAAAACCTGTAATTACATAGCATCTCCCTTTTAATAGACGTCCCATCACTAATAACTGTCCAAATTCCCTCCCACCCCCCCCACACCAGCCCAAGGGAAAGCGAATCCATGTCTTTTGACGATGTTCACTAAGTCTATAGACCAGCTCAGTTTGAAACGAGGTATTACAAGATTTCAGTGTTAGAGACCCTTTGTCTGAGCTGGAGACACTTTCAGATCCCCAGCCCCCAATTCTATGGTTTTTCTTGTTGTCTCTCTTCCTCCCGGGGGCTATTTGACAGTGCAGCGTGTTAACTAACCTTTTCCCAAATAAATAAATAATATCAAAATGTAATAATAAAAAAAAGCCACAAACAAAACAGCCTTCGAAAGCCAAGAACTTTTTTTTGCTTCCTTATCAGACATCAATCCCGATGCAATTTGTCTCCCATTTGTTGAGATAATGTTGATATTTTTGGCAAGCCAGATAATTAATTCTAATTGCCTGCAAACATACGCACATCGTTAGCACCCACTGACATGTACATATGTAAATGTGTTGTAAATACAGTTGCCCCCACTGTCAATTACCTCTCTCCCTTTTAAAGTCACCAGCTGATCCAAGCTAAACAAACAAAACAAACTTATGGCCGATGACAATCACTCACTTGGGTTCTTTATTCTGACTTCTGATTGGAAACAAAATAGTCTCGAGAGAAAGGAAACACTTGGCTAGAAAGATTTTTGGAAAAGTGAGAGCAGGTCCCTGAGAGCATTACATTTTAATTTTATTGTAAAAAGTGCCAATAGAAAGCTTGTTCATCTGAGTAGGATGCTATCAACGTGTAACTTTCATGCTACTTTTATCACCCACCGGAGCCCAGGGCAACGTTCAGGGTGCAAAGGGCTAAGGAAAATAGAAAGAGGTTAAAAGAAAAGGAGGCAGCTTTTCCTAATCAAATAAGTGACAAAAAAAAAATCTGAATGCATGTAAAAGATGTGATAGAGGGGAAACATTGAAAAGGGGCAAAAAAAAAAAAAGAGAGCAAAGGTCGCCTAAAAGGAAGCAAGGAGAGCAGAATTATGAACAAAGGCACAGAGCACTAGACTAAAAAGGGAAAAAAAAAAAAGATGACACGGAAAGGGAGAAGGGAAGGTGGAAAGAGCCAGGGCGCAGACAGGGTTATGGGTTCAGGAGCCCTCTGGGCTTTGAGAGGTCAAAGCTCTCTGACAGCAACCCCCCCATTCTAGGCAACCATCCAGTGTTTATAAACAAATCATATCACTGCCGTCCTAGAAGAAAAGCATCCTACTATCTCCAAAGCTCTCGTATGACCCTGACACCAAACCAGAAAAAAGAAATCATTGACCTCACTCCAAAAATGACACACTTCCTAAAGTCCTCCAAGAAGCAAACTCATAATAAAAATAACGCACAAATGTTTTGGAATACATAGCGGACATAATTACCGTGATGATATGAAATAGGTTGTCCCCAGTGATATATATTTATATAAAAAAAAAAGGACAATCCCAAGATCTTTTATAATGATACACCATTTCTTATAAAATCACCACTAAAAATAAAATATATTAGCTCGGGCAATTGAAAGCGTACAGATGTATAAATATGCATGCACAAACAATACATCATTAAACCCTAAGATATTTTTTGTTTCAAATGTAACACAAGCCTTTATACAAAAATGTAACAAAGAAAACATTCAGAAAAAAAAAGCCAAAAGCGTTAAAATAATGCCTAAGAAACAGCAGTACAGATTTAATTGCAGGAAATATACCACTAACTAAACAGATCAATGGATTCTACAAAGATACTGATCCATACAACCTAAACCATGAATCTTCAAATATCCCTAAAATTTGCTTAAAATATTAAAAACATTGTAATTGTCTGAAAATATTCTTTCCAATTTCACATGTATATTTTTTTTCCAAGAAAAACTAAAAGATGAAAGGCAACTATACCTCAGGAGAAAAAAGCTCATCTTCTGTCCTTTGTCTATCAGCCTCCAGTTAAAGCATATGGAAAATGTTTTCAAAATGCCGAGATTTGGCACATTGTCATTGCAAAGAGAGGAGCGCAGTGATGCTGTTATAGAAAATGGGAAATAAATTCAGGATTGGGTGCTGCCTCCTTCAATGCGGATTTATCTAAGTTTAATTTAATATTCTGCAATCACTGTATGATCACATATAATTCACCTGGATTTTTAAGGGCTCCTCTTAAATATGTTGTCCAAGACAGAACAGCCCTTCGACAGATCATTCTGTTACTTTATTTGCATTAGTTTTTTCAATTTTATACCTTTATTAGCATTTTAAAAACTTGCAAAAAAAACAGGTCAGCGTGCAAAAGACATACCATCATGCAGAAGATCCTAAAAATGACCCTAAAAATCCCAAACCACGACACCATTGCTGTGACACCTAAACACCATAAAATTGTTAGTTGTTAAACCCTAAATCTTTAATCAAATTATTGGCATTTCAATTGATTAGATAAACTAAAATCTATACCAGACTACAAGCCCTTTCAAATATTTATCTACTTCATTTTTAAACAAACCTCCCCCAACCCCCAAAAATGATTATCAGAAGGCAAATGAGGCATTCTTAAGATATTGAATTACGATAATAAAATTATTTCCACCTGGAAAGGTCTAATAATATAATAACGACAATGATGATAGTAATTATAATAATGAATAATTCAGCAACCCTTTGACATACATAAGAGAACATAGTTCAAAAGACAGCGTTTTAAGGACATTTCAATACCTTTTTTTGGGGTTGGGTGGGGGGGGAGTTGGAAATCATAATTTTAATAAAGATCATTTTGGTGTAATTGAAAGGAATAGCTATAACCTGCATCAAGGAAAAACAGTATACTAACTAGATTAAGAAGGAACACATGTTGGAAATTACCCATTCATAAAAAAAATACCTTTATTATATCTTTAGACAAAGCTTTATAATTTTCTACGTACTTTAGCTCATCTTAAGCTCCGAATGTCTTTACGGATTTGCTGCTCTGAAGACTGTAACGAAATCTTCATCGCAATTATCAATTTTGGGTGATTTTTTTTTGCTAGATGCTACAATTTATTTAGCAGGGAGGAATCCACAAAGTGGTGAAATGCAGGCTGCATGCTTGTGGCATTTTGACTGCGAGAAGAGGAAGTGTTGCTGTAACGGGTATTATGTTTATTTGATAAAGAAAATCAATAGAAGTGGCTGTAAAGTAGTTAGTGAGGCGTGTGTTTGGGACTCGGGTTGAATAGTGACTCCGACGGGCTGGTCGATCAGCTATAAGAGCTTTGGAAATCTAACCTAACCCTCAGACCATGCTACTTCTTACTCACTGCAACACATGCTCCAATCTGTCTCTTCCCCTCCTGCTTCCTCTGTTAACGCTTTTTCACTGTGACTTGTCACTCATTTCTCTGCTTCTTTTCAGTAGCCAGATTCTCATTCCACATTCACATATAGTTATTTTATGCAGAATATTATCAGCCTAAAATCATGTAAAGGCATTTTTTTTTGGGGGGGGGGGGGTTAAAACAATTTTTTTTGCAATTAATTGTTTGAAAAAATTCATTTTTTTATTTTTAATCCTAGATGCGTTTTGATATGAGTTTTCAATTAGTCTAGAATTGGTCTAATATTAATAATGATAATATTGATATGACTAATTGATCTACCTGACCTGCATTTTACAATTTTTGTTCTTTATTATTTTTTGCAACCTAGTGACTAGGTTGTGTCTATCCAATGTATAGCTTACCTGGGTTTTCTGTCCCTTTTTGCTTAGCTTCCCTTGTCATTGTCTGCAGGGATACCACATAGGATCAACAATACCTAGAGAATTGCTTACCTCTGCCTAAGACTCTCGGTGGCTTGTGCATGTGGTCAAAAATTATAGCTTTTATTTTTGCAGTACAGATATTTTCATCTGTGAAAGGAAACCAACTACTCACGTCTTTACCTCCTTTTTTTTTTTCTACAACTAATGCATGTCCTTTGAAATATCTCAGTCATATTCATGATTTGTCACTATGCATTGTTTTCTTTCACTTGATGTCTTTAGCTGCAGAAATATCTCACCCTAATAAATTTGTAGCAATAGAAGATTCCTATTCTATATTGTATATTTTTTTTCATCTTTATCTTTTTAAGAAGTAAAAAATAAAACAAACAAGCAAAAAAAAACATATATATGGCATTATTTGATATTGAATTTTAACCTTTGCAGTGCCACTTTATTTCTATCTTGCCCTATTCTCCTTGGTATCATTCATTATATTTATTTTGTACTTTAAGGATTTGTTTATTTCATGTTTTTTAGGTATAATTATTTCATTAGAATGCAGGAATGATCATATAAAATGACTCTTTATTGGACCATATTACTGTGCTGTTTCTGAATTTAGCATGCATCGCTTTATTTGGACATTTTTGCCCCCCAGTTCCCAGTTTTCAAGATTTGATTTACGTGGGCTTTTCATAAATCATCTTTCCATTCTGCAGCACAGGTTCAGAAAGAGATGTACTTGTAAAAGCCACTGATATTGCCTTGTGTATTTGAGGAAAAGAGGCATCAGGAATTAATAAGTAGGATAGAAAGCATTGTAAAATTCTACAGTTTTCTCTTTTATGGTCTCTTTGGCATAACATGACAATTAACCTGTTAATTATAAAAATACTAATTTTAAATAAAAAAAATATTATATCGAAAATGGCGTAAATGTGTATTTTGTCCACAACTCTTGTTATATTTAATGGTAATAATAAACCGCAATATAATAATATCCAAGTAAAGCCAATATGATGTATCAGCTTTATTAGGACATTAAACGAGACTTATCTTTTTTTTATTGTAAGATTTTGGGTTTGGGCCTAGTTTTGAGGAGTGTTTTGCAATAGTATCAGGTGGATAAAGGGTAAAGGTTTCATAGCACTTGCTCAAATGCTCTCACATGCTATATAAAAAACTCCCATTTCCATTGCTTTTTTGGTGTAGAGTTCAAAAACACATTTGTTTTTTATTTCAATCCTTCATCATTGGAAACACAATGCCTTTCACCTACAATAGAGAGAGGCATCCAGCTATTTCATGGGAGAAGTTTAGAGTTACGACAGTCAAATAATAGATCAGTAATAATGCCATTGCCTATCTATCTCCTAATTTTAGAAACCTTTCAGGACACGTTGATGAATATTAGTCCTAAAACATGCATGTAGCCAGATAAAAATCAAATAGAAAATGTTAATGTTGTAGACTGACATGTATCCAAACATCGTCAGGTGTTAAAGAACAGGAGTATATCAACGGTGTTGAAAAAATAATCGTATTTTTCGAATAAAATCATTAGAGCCATTGACGACTACTAAACCCAGGCATTCGGAATGTTGTTTATGTTGCTGATTCCTAACTTAAGCCCTAAGGCCAACTATTAGCATTATTTTTTAGAGAGCTTTACTACAGTTGTAAGCAGTTGTGACATTTTTGTAACTTCTAACAAAACAAATTGAAATGGTTATGGTTGGTATAAAACTAGCACGAAAAGTTTATTAGTAAAAGAAAAATAAGTTCCAAAAGACTACATTAGCCCTGGTCCAACAATGTAGCGTTGTCCGATTGACAAAACGAGTTCAGTGTTTAATGGTATGGCTTATGGCGAGTAGTAGAAATAACCTCTTTTATGGAGTTATCATACATCTTCTCTACCACCTTCTACCAGCGCAATCACTGCAAATCAAAATTAAACTAATCCCTGCCATGTCTTGACAACTTGTAAAGATGATCTTCTTGCTTCTCTTAAATCCTGGTAATAAGAAAATCCTCAGCAGTTATCTCTTGAAAAGTTGTAAAAAGAATGTTCCTTGAAGTCATTCTCTTAACCCTGTTGCAGCTAGATCCTCCTCACAGATGACTGGGTGTGTTCAGTCAGGTAGGACATGGGCTTGTCCAATTAAACCACTCAATTGTCTTTATCAGCTTGATACTTGAGAAAAAAAAAGTTATCACATTCTGTTTGAGTGAGTTCAAAATACATCTAAGGCTTCGAATAACGCTATGCTTTTAAAGTTACACATCTGTCCAACATCAGTGGTTAGAACTTTGCCTGATAATCCAGGCAAGGAACATTCATATTGCCGTCTTGTTCTTACCATTATGATGAAACTTCAAACTTACTGCCATGGGCCTGCAACCTCTAGTCATGATCAATACAGTGGAGAGAGTGACTCGCCTAGCACATCAAAGTGGAACTATTGTAGAGAGCCTCCAAGACAGAAGGATGAAGTGTTGAGGATTATAGTGCATGAAATCATTTTCCGGCTGCAGCTACTGCTACATTAAGTGGTGTATTCAACAAGCCCCGTAAAAGTAAATTGCATAGTGATCAGACCAAAATTCAACTGACTTTGTGTGTGATATAGAATGAATGGAACAATAAGACTCTTCCATTTCATGAGTAAGTGCAGCACTTGTGCCAGTGACATCTTATTGAAATGTAAATACTGTCGGTACATATTGCACAATTGGAGACCAAAATGGCACAATTGGAGAAGGTACGAAATAAAAAAAGATACTTTATTGACAATGCATTGCATTTCACTCTTCCTTATGTTATGAATACAAGCTTCCCTTTGCTTGCGTGTCACGGCAACATATCAACCTTCTATATATGCAATTATTGAGAAATAATGTATTGCTAAGAACATATAGCCCTTAAACCAATGGGACTACCTTATTTTTTTTAATATTCTTTCAATCTATCCACTGTCTATCACCAGTCAAAGAACTGCTAGGAGACATATTCCATTTGATCTCATACCCAATACACAATAATGTAACTTAATTGAGAGATATGTTTAAGTGCAATTATCTCTGGAATTAAATCCCAGAAGGCTTTGTTCATGCAATTAAGCTTTTCCATAGGCTTACATTACCTCATTTACAGAAAAGTATGCAGCCTCAGGTAACCTCTGAATGCCAGCAATTATGACATTATGACCTGCTATATCAAAGTGTAGTAGGGTTTATGCCATATAGAGAAAAGGTTTGTAAAATCCCAAGTCAGATTCAACTACTATAAAGCAATAGCATCATCTTTATCTCTGATACTTAATCTTTGTATTTTGGGGAATTGCAATATTCTGATATTATGTTATTACGATTTATTTTCACATGTTTATCCATAATAAATATGAAGTCTTTATAGCATGGATGTGCATGTGTATGATATTGAAAATAGACATCTATACTGAAAGCAAAGAAAAAAATAGTCTAAAAGTTACAAACTCCACAATGCATAGAGCAAGCTTACCATACATATAAGATCAAAGTCAGTCACACCTGATCAGTGGGTTCTTCCAGCCACCTAATGTATATTATATCTTTCTGACTGTTCTTCAGTTTCAAATTTTGGTCACATTTCATGGGAAAAAAGATTGGGCATGCTTGAGTTCTGGTTATCCTATACTCTGGTATCGTAATAGATGTCACTGGCTGGATAGATTAGACTAAGGTCAGCCTCTCTTGACGATTTCAATGGGAAAACTGAAAAAAACAAAAAATCTAATGAAAATTTATTTGACCTATGTTAGGGAAAAAAAACGATTGGGCATGTTAATATTCAGCATGCCTGATCGTTTGTTCTCACAAGACATAAGCTGCTTCAGAGTTTGATGGCAGCAGTTTACATTCAGAACATCCTAGCTCGAACCATGCATTCATGTGACTGAGGAGTTTGTTAGGAATAGCAGTTACCACTTGCACGTTCAGCCAATAGGAAATAAATATGTATGGCCTGTAAGTTTACCAATTTATATTGCAATGAGCTGAAAAAAATCCCCTAATTTTGCACAGGGCCTTTATCTGAAAATCACTGACACAAGGTCTCATGTAAAAGTATCAGTTTCCAAGTGGCAAACTGATCACTGTAATGGCTGAAGCGCGTGAGCATTGTAGGTTGCAAGTCACTCAATGACATTTTTTACAATGAAACACCAGCATCATCAGATTGTAATGCAGCGTCGTGGAACCTTTTTTCTGCCAAGGGCCACTTGGACACTTAAGCCATCTTTCGGGGCCGTACAAATTGTGCGCTAAATCTGCCCTCAAAGTAAGTCTTGACGCTGGCACTGGTGTCGGGACGTAATCTTTCATTGCACGCGCCTCAGCGTTCAGTAGCGAATGCAGCATGTGCGTGGTCACAAAGCAAGAAGAAATTAAAAGGCTGGTGGCCATCAAAACACAGCTGCCGGCCCAAGCACTGTGGTCCTCAGGAATCTGCCCGGGGGCCGGAGAAAAGGTCATAGTGGGACATAAATGGTCTGTGGGCCTGAGATTCCCTACCCCTGCTGTAATGCAAAGGTTCCTGATTTCTTTCATAAATCTAACCAGAATGAGAAGGTTCATTCTAAAAGACTAATGACTTCACAATAAGCGATACTTTAGGTTACTCATGTATTCGTAGTAGACAACTTTTGATAAATATAACTTAATTTTTTTTATTTTATTTGCTTCTAAATGTTTAATTTTATTAATCACACAATCATCCACTTATGTGGAATTTCAAGTCAAATATGCATGGTGGTAAGCAAAAAAATGATTAGGAAAGCCTACACGTTTAGTCATCTGTACTTAATATTCATTCTGTACTTGCTGCACTGGAAAACAGTTGTCTGTCCACTGACTTCCTGGTTAACTGGGAATATACTTGTAATTATACACAGCAGCAAATCTGAGGAGTCAGAGCTGAATAGAGGCGGGACAAAGAAGTAGCCTTAACCAATGATGTGACAGGAGACAGATTCCAGACCTTCTCAGACTCCTTGTAGCTGCACTCATAGATCACTGCTCCTCCAGAAGACTTTCTTTATACATACTATTTTTCAGAAATTTTACACACTTGTAAAAACAGCATCATTTTTAGTGACCTTTTTAACAAGTGTTTTTTTGGTAGCTTTTTAGTATTGAACATTTTAAAACATTTTTGCAAACCTATGGAGTAATCTAAGAGAAAAATGACAGAAAAAAATTTTATGCCGAGAATATTCTGTGTTTAAAAAACACAACAAAAAAATTACTGCAAAAATGCCACAAAATCTAAATGTATGCACGTATGTAGACAAAGCATTAATATTTTACCACTTCAAAGTGTCACTGGTAAGTGATGAAACAAAATAAAGACAGGAGTGCAAAGAACAGAAAAAAAGGGAAAGATGTAAGATGTTTTTTAGCCTCATGATCCATTCCAAAAATGTTGGCAATGCTTTGACACAAAAATATACTTCTAAATTAATAGTTAAGTATGCAAAGCTGGGAAAATTTAGCTTCTTTTATGTATTTTTTTAAAAGGCCAAAAAATACGACATAAATAAAAAAAACTAGACGTCACATAAATAATAAAAAACTATTCTGCAATTGCCTTTGCCAAAAAATGTATTGTTGTATTGTTGAAAATGTATTGTTGAAATTGCAAACTAAATGACTACTTTATGCACCTTGGCATAAGTGTGGCTGTCAGAAAAGGTGGTCTTTTTTGTAGATTTCAAGGTGCTTGAGACATGAATTTTTTAGTTGGTTTATGTGATAATTAATCTTGTGATCTTTACATTGTGTTCCTAGATTATGCAGGAGAATCAGGCATAATGTGTTCCCAAATGTTTAAAATTATGTGTGATCGAAAAACAAACAGAAAGCTATGTGATGTGCCACTGCTTCCTGCCGTGAACTTCATTGCTAGACAAATTACACTTTTATTCAGAGTGAATATATCAGCTTTTGACTATAATCTAAAGGTCAATTTCCTTGAGAAAGTCAAGAAATTAAATCGTTATCAATAATTTATTGTTTGACAATTTAAAACTTGTTTTTTTTTTTTAAAGAATTATATAATAATTGTTACCCTGTAAAAACAAATTCTTATATGTCTTATCACTTATTTGCAGTTTCAATGACAAAAGCTACTTCTACAGGGTGTCCCTAAAGTCTGGACACATTGGAATTCTCATTAACTATAATATTAATTAATTTAATTTAATTATTATAGAACTTTAGAAAGCGCATCAACCTTTGTATCGCAAATGATGGAGATCATATTGAAGAAGTTAATATTCCAATTGAATAGAATGTTTTTAATACATTTCATTTCTTGAAAGTATGTATTTTTGCCTACATGTCCAGACTTTAGGGACACACTGTACAATGATTGTTGATTGCAACCAAAAAACGTGGAAAGGAGCTCATGACTAGTTCAGGACCCTCGTTCCTAACCACACACATTTTTTTTTGTACATGCGGTTTAATGAGCTGTAAAACATTTTGTAGTTGGCTATTCTAATCATTTTTCCTTCTTTTTTTCTAGATATATGGGGTGTAATGGTTATGTTATTTTCATACTGTCTTTTTTATATATTTTTTGACGATATTGGGCAATGTCAGTAAGAAAATGAAAGAAAATGTGTCTGTTTTTAATTTTTTTCTTATAACCACAGAGGACCACATTTTACATTTTTTCCCCTTTCCATAACAATTCTTTTTATATATCGTACACATTTTTTTCTGAAGGTGGTGAAGTTATTTACAGTAATTCATATATTTTTATGTTTTTTTTCCTGCTTTTTATTTAATTTCTTTTTCATTCATTTTATATATTGTGCCCCTCCATAACGTGATAAACATTTAACATTTAAATACTTTTTAGCTTGATTTCTATGTGACTGGGGCTGGTATAGCAGCCTCAATTATAGTGGAAATTCAGCCTACTGGCTGAGGATCTCCTATTACCCAGCAGCCTTAGCTTCCTCTCTACACCCAACAAGCACATGCCCCCTGGGTATGGAGGAGGAACCACCATTAACATTTGCTATTACTGTATACATAGCACTTGTTTAGTGCTATGTATACTGCAATCGGGAAGGCAGAGAAGGTATTAAACTGTCTCTGCCTTCTCAATGGGGATAGCTGTGTCTGACAGCTCCCTCAGCAGCACAATCACATGCAGCTGTTCTATTATGCAATGATGTTTTAGAATGTCATTGTAGAATAGAACGCGGACCACCCGGAAGTTTAAAGTTTGTGATTGCGAGCAATCTGGAAGTAGTTAAGGATGTAAAAAAAATGTCAATACTGATGTTATATGGAATAAATGGACAATTAAGACAATATTTGAATAAGTGTCGGTGACTATAGATGATACCAGCAAGGGTGAGAGGCACGGACAAAAGACGTGTTGGATGTTTTTGTATCTCTAGATCCATCTAGATGTAAAGAGAGAACGAATCTGAACATCACGACTCCATTCAATGGCTGTTCCCAGGTACTGCGGCTCAGCTCCTATTTATTTTAATATTGACTCCCTGGAGGCAATAATATTGTTATAGAGAATAGTGATGTGACTGTTCAGCATTGGTTTTGTATTATCTGAATTACATGAGCATCTCTGGATTGCTTTACTGGAATAATTGGAAATATATTATATGCAGTTTTTCATTGCCATAACATTTGTAGAAATTTTCTTTAGCTGGGTCTTAGATATTAGTTTTATGATAAAGGGACCTATTGATTTTTGGTGATTTTGGTGTCTTTAATGGCTGGCCAGGGAGTGCACCAATGTTTTTGCCTCATTTGAACTGAATCAGTTCCTGAATAGAATGGAAACCTGAAGAACCTTCTAATAAGATTTACTTTCAGAACCTGTTAAATTTACTACCTTCTAAATGTAATTTTTGCATTGTACTGAATTCAGTAGAAGCTTAGGGGTTTCTTGTTTTGGGATCTCTGCCAATATTGTAAGTGTATTGTCCACGTGTTGAAAAGCAGGGGCAATGTAAATCCAAACTGTGTTGTGTCAGGTTGTCTTTAAGGTTCTGAAATTGAAACACCA
Organism: Phyllobates terribilis; assembly: GCF_046119375.1. Classification (NCBI taxonomy): domain Eukaryota; kingdom Metazoa; phylum Chordata; class Amphibia; order Anura; family Dendrobatidae; genus Phyllobates; species Phyllobates terribilis. The sequence goes on along the minus strand of NW_027362764.1, from coordinate 659,011,108 downwards.
GAGTTTCATTCCCCCTTGTCTTAGTTGTAAACACAAGAAATGACCTAAAGGTGGATAAGATACCTTCTACCAAACTGCACCACATCCCTAACTTGAAAGTCTTGTCGACTGAAATAAAAAATCATGTAATAGTAGAACGATAAAATCGGTAAACAGATGGGTTTATTATTTTCAAAAAGAAACAATGATGAGTTGTAATGTGTCTGGTTCTTATAGATATTCCTAAAAAAGTCAAATAGATCATACTTTTCACCTATGGGACTCTATATTCTATTAGATTTCTATTTTAGCTACCAGTTACTGGCCCCAGGATTAATGTTAAAGAGTAACTGTTGTTTTTTTTTCATAAAACAATAGTACACATAAAAATAAGAAACTTTGTAATATATCTTATTAGAGAACTTTGCTTTTTTTCTCCTGAGCTGATCCTTCATTGACAATATTCTCAATTCAAATCTGTCTTCAGTAAATACAGACTTTCCCATTCCTGAGATAGGAGATGACAGTTGGTGCTCATAAAGTTCTATGGAGTGGAGATAGGGGAGGAGAGGGAGGAGCTATAGGCAGACACAGACATTCTGCTGCAAGTTCTCCTGAAATCACAGTTGCACAGTGTAACTGTGAAAATCAGTATTCACTGAATACAGATGTTACCACTGAGTGAAAGATCAGTCAATGAGGAGAAAGAAGCAGATTTCTCTGATAAGTTATATGACAAAGTTTCTTATTGTCATGTGTACTATTGATTTATGATAAAAAAAATACCTCCGATCGTGGCGGCCAGGCATATATATATATTTTTTTTTTCGTTTTTTAACGAGCTTTACATTTTTTTCTCGATTGGATATTCAAATAATTTTTGCATCTTTTTTTCATAATACAAGTGGTTTTATTGTTTCATTTTTGTCTCATTTTTTTATTTCATTTTCATACTCTCTTCTTTTGACGATATAAGGGGATATTGGTGGGAAAATAAATGAAATACGTGTCTGTCCACAAAGGACCACTAAAATACATTTTAAAATGTATTCCCCTTCATGTAACAATTATTTCAGCTGCTCTACTATGTAGTGATATTCTGAAGTTTTACAGTATTGCTGAAGAGTAGAATGCGGCTTGCCCGGATGTTTAAAGTCTTTGGATGGTCCAGAAGTGGTTAAAGATGATTTGATTTTTCAAGTTTTTTTTCAAGAATGGCTTAAAAAAAAATTAAGGAAGGCAATCTATGGTTTACACATCCGCAATAAGTTGTGCAAATAATTGTATGGTCTAACAGATTGTCATACATGGTGTAGAATTCATAGAAATGAATTATAGAGAATTGTTATCCATTCATGCAGAAGAACATTTTTGATTTCAGGCACTGATTTCAGATGGGAGCCTGGCTCATAATTGGAATTCTAGTTAGCCCCCAAAGTTTAGAAGGGTGCTAAGGTTAGTGCGGCCAGTCAAGTTTTTCTACACCAATCTCATTAAACCATGCCTTATGGACCTTATTTTGTGCACTTGGACAGTCATTCTGTAAAGGAAAATGGTCCTATCCAACTGTTAACATAGAACTGGTTGCATACAGTTGCCCTAAATGTCGGGGTATGCTGAAGAATTAAAATTTAGTTTCACTGGAACTAAGGAATCTTGACAAATACCTGCAAAATCACATAGCATTATCCCTCATCCACTAAACTTTACAGGTAGCACAATGCCGTCCGGCATGTAACGTTCTCCTGGCACTCACCAAACCCAGACTCGTCCATCAGACTGCCAGATTGATAAGCGTGATTCTCACTCCACAGATCATATTTCCACTACTCCAGAGTCCAGTGGCAGTGTGCCTTACACTACTCCATTCAATGCTTGGCATTGTACTTAGTGATGTAAGGCTTTCAAGCTGTTTCTTGGCCATGGAGACCCATGCCATTGTAAGGGTCACACAGTCAAGGTGTAGTGCTGTGACCCCAGGCACCAGTGCACTAGGTTCATCTGGGTGTGTGTTACGATTTGACTCTTGCATCACTCAGTTCACATACTGTATGATGGTATAGGAACCCCAGGTTACTCAGTCCACTTTGTTAACATAGAAAATTATTTACTGTAGGACCTCTTATAACATATACACAGTAGGTAGCAAGTACAAGGCTTGGTTTTCACTTCATCATCTTATCAGTTGCAAGTGGTGGCACCGTGCTTGCAAAGTATTTGTCAATTACACTTCATAAATAACTTGAACATTTCATCTTCATGTTGTATTCCTTCTTATCTTGTTATAGCCCACTTCGGCAATAGTACCCTTGACCCACCCTGGCAAGTTCAGTTTTTCTTTACTATACTCCCAGGTCTGGCTTACACTTTGTCACGCGCTGTCTAACGCTGAGTATCTGCGGTCTATTCTAGATGCCGCTGTAACTTTAACTGTTATTTCCCCTAGTACTGCATGAGTTAATGCCAGTTCTATTGCCATCTCATTCTCCTCCCCCTTGCCTTTAAGTAGCCTCTCCTTCCACCAGGTGGTGCTGCTGATAGAGTTTCATTCTATACCTGAAAGTCGTGCACAGTCCTGTTTGTTGGTGCCGCTGAAGTCCTTTCCTTTGAGATTGCTGTACCTTTGTTCTGTGGAGGGAGGTGAGGGGGATTAGCGCAGGGCTTGTGGAGGAGTTAGGGTTTAGGGTGGAGACACGAACCTTCTCACCATCAGAGATACCTTCGCGGTCAGGGCTATTCAGGGCTCCCAGTCAGATTTCCCAGTCAGAAATGGCAGATACAGGCTCACCCTGCCTGTATCTGCCATTTCCTCACCAGCATTCCTACTACACCGTGACACACTTTGCCTTTTGAACCACACTCCCTCTAGCTGGCTTGGGCCCACAACGTACAGCTTTATTTCTGGCTTCAGGCCTACTTTCTACAACTGACTCCCTCCTGTCAGGCTCACTTCTCAGTTCCAAGCATCTTCTGGCCATGTTTGGTATCTTTGCCACTTTTTCTTCAGCACTATTACTTTCAGGGCTTACTACCTCAGCAATTTTCCTATTACTCACAAGTAATGTGGCTCATGCCCTTCTTCTCTCAGAACTATTCACTAACTAAATGCTGCCTCACTGTAACCAGGAAGTACCTCTCTCCTTTCTTCCAAATCCTCCTCCCATCTGCAAGGCTGGCTAACTGTTATCTCTTTTGTGCCCAAAATCTACACTGTTACTTTCACATTCCAAACACAAGTGCATAGAGGCGCATCAATACACATTAAACATTTGCATGAAACATCACATATAAATAATGCAGCAAAATATCAAATGGGGTTTCTTCTTCTGCCGTAGGAGGTTACTGAGTCAACAGAGCATTGGCGATTCTTATGAATCATGTGCCTCAGCAGTCAGTGATCTTATTCTGTAAATGTACATGATTTGCCACTTCTTGGATATGTTGCTGAGGTTCCTAAATACTTCCACTTTCAATATTACCACTCAGAGTTGATTGTGGTATATTTGAGAGGTGAAATTTCATGAATTGACTTGTTACAATGGTGGCGTCCTTTTTCAAGACCACACTATTATCGGTGACTTCTTTAGACCAGCTCTTTCAGAAATGTTAGTAAAGGCAGACTGCATGACATTGGGCTGGATTTTATACATCTATGGCAATGGGACTAAATGCAATAATACAAAGGTATGTCCCAATGTTCATTTAGTGTATACAGCGCTGCTCACCATTATTGGCACACCTTCATTTTTTTCATAGACTGTACAATATCTTCAGAAATAAATGGAAATGTACCAAAGTTATATCCTCAGGATTTTTTAATTAGTGGTCCAAAGTAATACAACAATAAAACATTGTTTTCAACTTCCATGTTGCAATTTCAAAGAAGAAACAGAATAAACAGCATGTGCAGCAATAAAGGCACACCTAATTAATACTTAGTTGCACACTCTTTGGCATTGATGACAGCCTCCAAACATTTTTTGTAGCCATTTATAAACTTCTTGCACTTCTCAGCTGGCATTTTCTCCCACTCTTTCTTTGCAATTTGTTCAAGCTCTTGAATGTTTGCAGGGTTCTTCCTCCCCATGACAGATTTCAGCTCACCCCAAAGATTTTCAATATAATTGAGGTCAGGACTCATTGCTGGCTATTTTTTATTTTTCAACCATTCCTGTGTACTTTTGGATGTGTGCTTTGGGTCATTGTCTTGCTGGAGGACCCATGATCTTCGACTCAAACCAAGTTTTCCTACACTGGGTAGGACATTTTTCTCTAAAATCTCTTGATAATTCTTTGATCTCATGATTCCTGTGATACAGTCAAGGACTCCAGTACCGGGTGCAGCAAAGCAACCCCACAGCATAATGGAACCTCCACCATGCTTAACTGCTGGTAAGGTGTTCTTTTCCTTATAAGCTTCATTGCGCCATCTGTAAACAAACTGTTGCTTTGCATCTGTCCACAGAACATTTTCCCAGAAGGATTGTGGTTTGTCAAGGTACTATTTGGCAAAGATCAGTCGTTCCTTTTTATGTCTTTTCTTCAGCAATGGTTTCTTCCTTGGCCTTCACCCATAAAGCTCTGCTTGGTTTAGTGTTTGGCATGTGGTACTTGTTGAAACCATGACCCTAGACTATTCCAGGTTGGCCTTCAGGTCTTTGGATGTTTTACGTGCTGTTTTTTCCACCATTGGCACCAACCTTCAAAGACATCTCTTGTCAATTGTACTCTTTTCCCCATGTCTAGGGAGGTTCTTGACGGTTCCATGTTTGGCAAACTTCTTAATATCAAGGTCTTTGGAGATGGCCTGATACCCTTTGGAAGTCTTGTGTTTGCTAATAATAGTAGTTCTAATGTCCTCAGACAACTGCTTTCTCTTCACCATTGTGACAAAGGAACAGGGCCTACCATGTGGCTTTTTAAAACAGTAAAGTCATTCATTGGCTAATTCATGTCACATGGGCACCGACAATTAATCACAGGAAAATCTCTTTTGTGATTTACCACAGGTGAGTCAAAATATGTTTCCATACTAAATTAATGTAAAGGGTGCCAATACCTGTGTAAACGGCAAGCTTTAGGTTTTTCTATTTTTCCCTCCCATTGTTTTTGGTTTTAAATTATTGTTTATCATTTGCTCTTTTGTATTTAACATCCGTGCTCTATACAAAAAACTGTTTCACTTGATTCCTTTTTTCAGTAGATATTCCACATTATGTAAATAAACTTCATGGGTGTCAATAATGATGAGCAGGACTGTACAGATAAGATTAAGTTTGGATTGGTTAACCTGTATCATGTATACAACATGCACTTCCTGGCTTGCCACATGCTCAAAATATATGGATGGAGCAGCACATCATGGACTTGGAAGTTCAGTCTGGGAATCTGAATTTAAATTTCTAAAAAAATATATAGATATCTCGTATAATACATGGCAGACTGTAGGTATGCTGTTTATTTTCAGTTATAGTATGCTCTATCTATTGCAGAATTCTGTGGATTTTCACTGTGGCTTTCATTCATTGCAATTCAATTACATTTTCTTTAGAAAACTGCCGTAACAATTTTTACTCAATTTACCAACAGATTTATGGCATACATATTTATAATATAGCAACATGATTGAATGCTGCATATAATTATACACCCTACAGTCCAAGTTATATTTTCATTATTTTACTGTACTTCTTTTGTTATATTTGTTTTAATTTCTCCCGGCCTTAGAAATATACACTTCTCACAACAGGAATGCATTTGTAGTCAATGTTTTTCATTAGGAAAGGGGAAATTAAAATAAAATGTGTTATGTTAACATTTATTGTTTAATATAATTAACACAGAGAACATTGTAGATGCTTTATTTTATTCATTGAAATTGAAATAATAAATGATGTAATGTTAAATGAAAAGTGCTACATAAATTGTTGTTAAACGTTTAACATAAGTTAAAAGAAAATTACCTAAAACTGTCATGTGAATAGCGAGTACCAGATTTGAAAAAAGAAGTAATAATATTTTTAAAGTACAGATCTCCATCGATCACCCAAAACTGACAACAAAAACAAAGAGCATCTCTCTCTGGAGGACCCAAGCACATTGGAAACAATGTAATATTTCATTCTCTCTGTGATGAATAAATCTAGATGTGGGGATCAGAGCGCACAATAGGATGACACCCTATGGAGGGAGAGTGGGTAAGTGCTTGGTTAACGCTCACATGGTAGAGTTGTGTAGGCATGAAGAAGAACAGCTGCTGCAGCACCGTTGCTGGTGGATAAATCCTCAAAGAGATATTTTATCCAGTTGGATGAAACACATGAGGTGGGCTGAGCTTGTGGAATATACCGATTCTTCAACAATGATGATGATAAAAGGATTTTATATTCATGCGTTTCAATGTCATACTGGCATCTTTATCAAGTGAGAAAACATTTGTTCCTTTTTCTTGATAAAGACACCGGTACGGCTTCGAAACACATTGTCAATGAAAAACCTTTTTATCATCATTATTGTTGAATCGATTTAACTCCACGTGTTTCATCCAACTGGATACATTTTATCTGTGGTGGCGCTGCAGGAAAATTAAACACTTGTTTTAAGGTTGCATATTACAGTTTCATTCTGTTGATCCCAGTAATGAACTATCCTGCGATAATTTTATTTCATGAGGACCCATCTGGATAGTCCATAGGAGAGAAACCCTCTAAGACACTTTACCATGATTTGGTGCTTTTCTGACAAAATACAAGTTACGTTTTCCTTATCAAAAAAACCCAGAACAATATATAGTTGCCCATATTTAAAGTTTGTTATATAAATATGTACATATGTTTAAAGGAAATATGACAAGTTTAAGGGGTATTCCCAACTCCCACATTTAGGGCATACCCACAGTATAAATGTATTGTAAATGTGGACTTCATCAGTGGGACATGCGTCTATGTGATGAACGGGGCCTTGACACATGTTATAGTCAGTGGAAAGATATATACATATATTGTGCGTCAGCACACTGCGATTAAGGGTGCATTCACATATCTGTGTGTATGTTGGTGAGCTGCCCAATTTTTTATTTTTATCGCATAGCACACAGACCTAATGAGTACAACCTATTCTAATTCTCAACACTGAATCAGAATAGGACATTGCTCTGAATTTTTCCGCTGATCCATTATTTTCACAGATGTGTGAACGGACAAGTGACACTCCATGGGTCTGAGTGCTGTCTGATAAAAAATCAGACTGCACGCGGACATTACACCTGGATGTGTGAATTTACCCTTAGGCATACGTGAACTTCCCTATTGCTATACATGTAAAAAACATTAGGTACTTAGATAACTTTTACACTTTTTGATTAAAAAAATGTATCTAAGACCGACAAGGTAACTTCATATTGATGGTCCCCAACTCTAATAACTCCCCTCTCCATGTTCCCTAGAGAGATAGAGGTGATGCCACCTAGTTGAGATCTTTTATGCTTTTTGATGAAAAAAAAATGTAACCAGTCTTATGTTTTTTACACGTATAACAATAGTGGAGTTCATGTACTCATTAATCACAGAATGATAATGCACTGTATATATGTTGTGTATGTACTGTATATATGTTTGTATATTGACCTCAGCGTATTTGTGTATTTTTTTAATTAAATGTGTGTGTATGTGCATGTAATATAGTGTGAGTGTAATAAGCTGCTCTCTCCGGTGTCCAGCGCCGTTCTTCTCCTCTTCTCTGACGTCACTCCTCTGCGCTCTGAACCGGAAGTGGCTTTTACAATGTAAGCCAATGGAGCGTCAGAACGAAGCAGAATAAGGCTCTATAGGCTGTCATAAGAGAGACTTCCGTATCACGCATTGAGCATAGAGTGAGCCGGCTAGTCACAATTGTGGTGATGTCACTAAGAAGCGAAGCAGAACGGCGCTGGACATCAGAGAGAGCAGTGGTAGGAGAGTATATTAATACATTCACACTACATTACATGCACATATACACACATTTAATAAAAAAAATACATGGGGGGTGCTTCTTTAATATACTGTCAGTGGAAATGCAGATGGAAATTTATTTTCATGTGTATCAGAATTCATACCACTTGTCTACTGAAAGCAGTGCAAGGCCAAGCCCTGTGCTCAAGATATTTGCAAGTCCTGCTTCTGGGAACCACATCCAATATACATGTATGGCATGTACATCGTGAAAATAGCCCATTAACCCCTTTCCAACCCTTGCCGTATTAGTACGCACATTTGCGTACCCCCCGTTCAGTGAGGGCTGCTGCGCTGAGCCCTCACTGAACCAAGCACATGTCAGCTGATTCTTACAGCTGACATGTGCCCGCTACAGCCGTGGGTGGAATCGCGATCCACCCGCGGCTGTTAACATGTTAAATGCCGCTGTCAATCTCCGACAGCGGCATTTAACGTGCGCTTCCGGGTTGCGCGTCATAAGCCCCGCCCATCGGCGACCCCGTCACGTGATCACGGGTCACCGATGCGTGGGCATGACAACCCAGGGTCTGCAGCAGACGCCTGTGGTTGTCATGATCTGGTCGCTATGAGCGCCACCTAGTGGTCGGCGCTCATAGCACAGGACCATTTCTGCTGAATGCAGGGGAACTGCTCGTCCCCTGTATGTAGCAGAGACGATCAGACAACTGCTGCTTCTAGTCTCCTATGGAGACTATTGAAGCATGCAGTAAGTGAAAAAAAAAAGTTTTTAAAAATATAAAAAAAATAAAAAAAATCTAAAAGTTTAAATCACCCCCCCTTTCGCCCCATTCAAAATAAAATATAAAAAAAAAACCTACATAGACATATTTGGTATCGCCACGTTCAGAATCGCCCCATCTATCAATATAAAAAAAGAATTAATCCGATCGGTAAACGGTGTAACAAGAAAAAAATTCTAAACGCCAGAATTACGTTTTTTGGTCGCCGCAAAATTGCAATAAAATGCAATAACGGATGATAAAAACATCGGATCTACCCCAAAATGTTATCAATAAAAACATCAGCCCTCACACAGCCCCGGATCACGAAAAATGGAGAAGCTACAGGTCTTGGAAAATGGCGCTATTCTTTTTATTTTTTTTTACCAAATTTTGGAATTTTTTTTCACCCCTTAAATATAAAATAACCTATACATGTTTGGTGTCTACGAACTCGTAATGACCTGGAGAATAAGAATGGCAGGTCAGTTTTAGCATTCAGTGAACGTGGTAAAAAAAATAAATAAAAAACAACTGTGGTATTGCACTTTTTTTGCAATTTTACCGCACTTGGAATTTTTTCCCCGTTTTCCCGTACATAACATGGTAAAACTAGTAATGGCGTTGAAAAGTTCAACTTATCCCGCAAAAAATAAGCCCTCACATGGCAATATTGTCTAAAAAGTAAAAACGCTATGGCTCTGGGAACAAGGGGAGCAAAAATGACAAAACCCAAGGTTGCGAAGGGGTTAAGTAACAATATTCTATATGTCATTGTAACACTGTTGTACAACCACTATAGTCGGCTCAAATAATCCACAGATCACAGGGAAGAAAAATCCTTCGCTGCTATGAAAAAGGATTATAAGTGATCCGAAACGCGTTGCATTTTTTGCACTGGTGACTTACATGTTGTTCATGGATTATATAATAAAAGCCGACTTTTACCTTATTTAATTGCAGATGCTGGAATTTCTTTGTTTCTCCTGATTGCCACGGAGAGACCTTGTGATCCGTGCACCTGGGGGTGATTTAGCTCCATTTTCTCCATATTCTCATTATGGTCAACTTCTCCATAAACTAAAATTGCTCTTCACAGTTGTTTTGCACTGAACAGCACAACAAATGCAGACGAGATAAAAGTTTTGATTAGTACAGACAGCATTTTCTAAAGCAGCTCATATACGCTAAATAAAAGTTGGCACAATCAAATGTATATCATGGCGTTTCAGATAACATATACATGACATTATTGTTGTCACTATGATTATATAACTTTCCAGTACCTTCTTTGCACCATTATCATTCTTTCCATGTGTTATAGTCCATGATTGACCAACTTTATAATAAAATATTTTATCACATGGAGAATAGATGATGTACAATTACCTTTACTGAGAAGCACATATTTTGACTGTTATACTATCATGCCATCTACAACATTAGTGTCATTGGTTATTCCATGTACCTTCTTTGGTTTTTTACATGATGCTAAAATATCCACTCTTGTTTCATCTTCATCATCATGGTAGAGGGCAGCAGATTTTTATCAAGAATGTCTTGGAATATATGTCCATTTATGCTTCCTTCAATTACATGCAGTTTGCCAGAGCAGTATGCTGAAAAACAGCCCCACACCATGATGTTCCCACCTCCAAACTTCATTGTTGGTATGGTTTTTTAACATAGTGTGTATTATGACATTCAGAGAGTTCAGTTTTGGTCTCATCTGACCAGACTATATTTTCCCAGTATTTGACAGGCTTGTCTAAATTTTGTTGAGCAAACTTTAAACGCGCTTGAACATGCTTTTTTTTCCAGAAATGGAGTCTGGCATGGTGAGCTTGCATACAGGCCATGGAAATTGAGTGCATTACTTATAGTATTCTTTGAAACAATTGTACCTTCTGATTCCGGGTATTTCTGTAGCCCTCCACAGGTGGTCATTGGCTCTTGAACAACTCTTCTTATAATTCTTTTCACTCCTGTGTCGGGTATCTTGCGGGGACCATCTGGTCATGGCCAATTTTTGGGGAAATTATGTTTTTTTTACACATTTGGATTATCGCCCCAACAGTACCCACTGGAACCTTCAGTAGTTTAGAAATTCTTCTGTCAATTCTTTACATGTATGTTTTGCAGCAATAAGATTGCGAGCGCCTTGAGACAGCTCACTGGTTTTACCCATCTTAATTAGTTTTTTTGTGTGGCACCTTGGTAATGAGACAACTTTTTACACGCCATCAGTTGAACCAGCTGATATTATTTTTCACTAAGTGGCAGCTTACTAATTATTGATCGATTTCAGCTGGTGTCATGAGTTTCCATGGCTTTTTGCACCTCTGCACCTCTCTTTCTTCATGTATTCAATACTTTTTCCCCTGTGTCTTTTCTCTTCATTACACATAAATTAATTTATGGATATCTATTGTGTGACTTCTTTGCCTGTGTGGATTGGATGGGTTAATTCTCACATCTGGTGAGAATGTCATGTGAACAGCACCTTTAAAAAAATATTTACTTAGCAAATTGGTGAGGTGTTCAATACTTATTTCACCCGCTATAAATATACAGTACAGACCAAAAGTTTGGACACACCTCATTTAAAGATTTTTCTGTATTTTCATGACTATGAAAATTGTACATTCACACTGAAGGCATCAAAACTATGAACTAACACATGTGGAATTATATACTTAGCAAAAAAGTGTGAAGCAACTGAAAATATGTCTTATATTCTAGGTTCTTCAAAGTAGCCACCTTTTGCTTTGATGACTGCTTTGCACACTCTTGTCATTCTCTTGATGAGCTTCAAGAGGTAGTCACCGGAAATGGTCTTCCAACAATCTTGAAGGAGTTCCCAGAGATGCTTAGCACTTGTTGGCCCTTTTGCCTTCACTCTGCGGCCCAGCTCACCCCAAACTATCTCAATTGGGTTCAGGTCTGGTGACTGTGGAGGCCAGGTCATCTGGCATAGCACCCCATCACTCTCCCTCTTGGTCAAATAGCCCTTACACAGCCTGGAGGTGTGTTTGGGGTCATTGTCCTGTTGAAAAATAAATGATGGTCCAACTAAACACAAACCGGATGGAATAGCATGCCGCTGCAAGATACTGTGGTAGCCATGCTGGTTCAATATGCCTTCAATTTTGAATAAATCCCCAACAGTGTCACCAGCAAAGCACCCCCACACCATTACACCTCCTCCTCCACGCTTCACGGTGGGAACCAGGCATGTAGAGTCCACCCGTTCACCTTTTCTGCGTCGCACAAAGACACGGTGGTTGGAACCAAAGATCTCAAATTTAGACTCATCAAACCAAAGCACAGATTTCCACTGGTCTAATGTCCATTCCTTGTGTTCTTTAACCCAAACATGTCTCTTCTGCTTGTTGCCTGTCCTTACCAGTGGTTTCCTAGCAGCTATTTTACCATGAAGGCCTGCTGCACAAAGTCTCCTCTTAACAGTTGTTGAAGAGATGTGTCTGCTGCTAGAACTCTGTGTGGCATTGACCTGGTCTCTAATCTGAGCTGCTGTTAACCTGCGATTTCTGAGGCTGGTGACTCGGATAAACTTATCCTCAGAAGCAGAGGTGACTCTTGGTCTTCCTTTCCTGGGGCGGTCCTCATGTGAGCCAGTTTCTTTGTAGCGCTTGATGGTTTTTGCAACTGCACTTGGGGACACTTTCAAAGTTTTCCCAATTTTTCGGACTGACAGACCTTCATTTCTTAACCCCTTTAACCCCGAGGGTGGTTTGCACGTTAATGACCAGGCCAATTTTTACAATTCTGACCACTGTCACTTTATGAGGTAATGACTCTGGAACGCTTCAACGGATCCCCCTGATTCTGAGATTCTTTTTTCGTGACATATTGTTCTTCATGATTGCGGTAAAATTTCTTCGATATCACTTGCGTTTATTTGTGAAAAAGACGGACATTTGGCGAAAATTTTGAAAATTTTGCAATTTTCAAAATTTGAATTTTCATGCCCTTAAATCAGAGAGATATGTCACACAAAATAGTTAATAAATAACATTTTCCACATGTTTACTTTACATCAGCACAATTTTGGAACCAAATTTTTTTTATTAGGGAGCTATAAGGGTTAAAAGTTGACCAGCGATTTCTCATTTTTCCAACAAAATTTACAAAACCTTTTTTTTAGGGACCACATCACATTTGAAGTCACTTTGAGAGGTCTTTATGACAGAAAATACCCAAAAGTGACACCATTCTAAAAACTGCACCCCTCAAGGTGCTCAAAACCACATTCAAGAACTTTATTAACCCTTCAGGTGCTTCACAGGAATTTTTGGAATGTGGAAGAAAAAAATGAACATTTAACTTTTTTCACAAACATGTTACTTTAGACTCAATTTTTTTATTTTCGCAGTGGTAACAAGAAAAAATGGACCCCAAAATTTGTTGTGCAATTTCCCCTGGGCACGAAGATATCCCATATGTGGGGAAAAACCACTGTTTGGGCGCACGGCAGGGCTCGGAAGGGAAGGAGCGCCATTTGACTTTTTGATTGTAAAATTTGCTTGAATAATTAGCGGACACCATGTCGCGTTTGGAGAGCCCCTGTGTGCCTAAACATTGGAGCTCCCCCACAAGTGACCCCATTTTGGAAGCTAGGCCCCCCAAGGCACCTATTTCGATGCATAGTGAGCACTTGGAACCCCCAGGTGTTTCACAAATTGATTCGTAAAAATGAAAAAGTGGAAAAAAAAACACTTTTTTATTTTTACGGATTAATTTGTGAAGCACCTGGGGGTTCCAAGTGCTCATTATGCATCTAGATAGGTGCCTTGGGGGGTCTAGTTTCCAAAATGGGGTCACTTGTGGGGGAGCTCCAATGTTTTGGCTCACAGGGGCTCTCCAAACGCGACATGGTGTCCACTAACAAATTGAATTGGAAAATCGGCTCAAATTGTTAGCGGACACCATGTCGTGTTTGGAGAGCCCCTGTGTGCCTAAACAGTGGAAACCCCCCACAAGTGACCCCATTTTGGAAACTAGACCCCTCAAGGATTTTATCAAGAGGTATAGTGAACATTTTGAACCCAGAGGTACGACACAGAATTTGATAACATTAGGTCATCATATTGAATAAGTTGTCATTAGTCTTGAGCTCAAGTGCTCGCTACTTGAGTTTGCATCGGGTACTCAGGTATGCACCATGTACTGCGTGTGCTTGAGTGACATGCTCGAGTCCCTGCCCCGCATGTTTCATGGTTATTAGACACCCCAAAAAAACCATGCGGGGATCGCTCGTGCATGGCAGGCAATCCCCGCAAAGTTTTTTTGGCCGCGAAGCATATGGGGCGGAGACTCGAGCATGTCACTCAAATACCCACGATACTCAATGCATACCAGAGCACCCGATGCAAACTCAAGTAGCGAGCACTTGCGCTCAACACTAGTCGCCATATCGTTAGCTTTTTTTCTTACTTTTGAAAAAAATCCCAACCCCATCACAACCCTAACCCCAACCCTAACCCCAACCCCAGCCCTAACCCTAGCCCAGCCCTAACCCTAGCCCAACCCTAACCCTAGCACAACCCTAACCCTAGCACAACCCTAACCCTAACCCTAGCCCAACCCTAACCCTAACACAACCCTAACCCGAGAGTTTATTTGTTACGCTGTTCCTTGTGCGGTATAAGTGATTAGATGACTTTATTCTTCGGGTCGGTGCGATTACAGCGATACCAGAATCATATGGGGTTTTTATGATTGACGCATTTATTGTAAAATCTAGTTTTTGCATTGCCATATTTTGAGAGCTATAATTTTTCCATATTTTGGCAGACAGAGTTATGTGATGGCCTGTTTTTTGCGGGATGAGTTGACATTTTTATTGGTGCCATTTTCAGGCACGTGACATTATTTGATCGCTTTCTATTCCGATTTTTGGGAGGCAGAATAAACAAAAAACAACAATTCAGGAATTTTTTTTTTTTTTTTTTTTTTAATTCTACTCCGCGTGTGGTAAAATTGATAAGGCAGCTTTATTCTTTGGGTCAGTACGTTTACAGCGGTACCACATTTATATCGTTTTTCTATGTTTTGCACCTTTACATAATAAAAGCAATTTTATAGATAAAATTATTTTTTAGCATCTCTTTATTCTGAGAGCTATAACTTTTTTATTTTTCGGCTGATGGAGCTGTATGGCAGCTTGTTTTTTGCGGGACGAGATGACATTTTCAGCGGTACCATTTTTATTTATATTTGTCTTTTTGATTGTGTGTTATTCCATTTTTTGTTTGGCGTTATGGTGATAAAGAATTGTTTTTTGCTTAGTTTTTTTTTTTTTTTACCGTGTTCATTGAAGGGGTTAACTAGTGGGACAGTTTTATAGGTCAGGTCGTTCCGGACACGGCGATACCAAATATGTGTACTTTTAGTGTTTTTTTTTTCATAATAATATTTATTGATGGGTACATTATATTTTTATTTTTGGTGGATTATTTTTTTTTATTTTTTTTTTTTATATTTTTAATTTTTTTTTTTCACTTTCTGACAGTTTTTTTTACTTTTTTAAAGCCTGTGCCATGCAGGCTGTCAGCGCTGGACAGGGAGAAGATAGTTTGGAAATGCTCTGCGCATGTCCAAAAAATCTTCCTGCTGTCTTGTGACCCGGATGTTGTCATGACGACATCGGGTCGTCATGGCAACATCCTGGAAGCCGCGGCAGACAGCGCTGGAGGCCGGAAGAGGAGGTGAGTATACGATCACCTCCCCTTAGCCACCGCAATGCTGCGATCGACTTCGATCGACTTCGATCACAGCATTGCGGGGGTTAATGTGCCGGGAGCAGTGCGGGACCGCTCCCTGCACATAGCCCCGGGTCAGCTGTGACAATCAGCTGACACCCGGCGGCGATAGCGCCCGCACCGCTTGTGTGCGGGCGAAATCGCCAGGGCGTTTTAATACGTATCTGGTCCATAATGCCCAGGTCACAGATACGTATTAATACGCCCTATGTCGTAAAGGGGTTAAAGTAATGATGGCCACTCATTTTTCTTTACTTAGCTGCTTTTTTCTTGCCATAATACAAATTCTAACAGTCTATTCAGTAGGATTATCAGCTGTGTATCCACCAGACTTCTGCACAACACAACTGATGGTCCCAACCCCATTTATAAGGCAAGAAATCCCACTTATTAAACCTGACAGGGCACACCTGTGAAGTGAAAACCATTTTCGGTGACTACCTTTTGAAGCTCATCAAGAGAATGCCAAGAGTGTGCAAAGCAGTCATCAAGGGAAAAGGTGGCTACTTTGAAGAACCTAGAATATAAGACATATTTTCAGTTGTTTCACACTTTTTTGTTAAGTATGTAATTCCACATGTGTTAATTCATAGTTTTGATGCTATTCCATCCGGTTTGCGTTTAGTTGGACCATCATTTATTTTTCAACAGGACAATGACCCCAAACACACCTCCAGGCTGTGTAAGGGCTATTTGACCAAGGTGGAGAGTGATGGGGTGCTACGCCAGATGACCTGGCCTCCACAGTCACCAGACCTGAACCCAATCGAGATGGTTTGGGGTGAGCATGACCGCAGAGTGAAGGCAAAAGGGCCAACAAGTGCTAAGCATCTCTGGGAACTCCTTCAAGATTGTTAGAAGACCATTTCCGGTGACTACCTCTTGAAGCTCATCAAGAGAATGCTGAGAGTGTTCAAAAGATTCTGGTGTACACCACATAACTATAACTGTGGTTTTGCAGTTCCATGGGTCAAATCTCTGTATTATCCTGCTTTTGGCAATTTTTGCCTTAAAAAAAACAGTAATAGTGTCTCCCTGACTGGTCAGACACCAATATATCTGTTTAAAAGATTCTGGTGTAGGCCAGAGAAATAGAACTGTGGTTTTGCAGTTCCACGGGTCAAATCTCTGTATTATCCTGCTTTTGGCATTTTTTGCCATAAAAAAACTGTAATGGTGTCTCCCTGACTGGTCAGACACCAATATATCTGTTTAAAAGATTCTGGTGTAGGCCAGACAAATAGAACTGTGATTTTCCTCTTCCACGGTTCTAATCTCCTTTCTATTACCCTTTTTCCATTGATAGTGCGAGTGTAAACTATTTTACTTCATTTACAATGGGAAGGCGCGTGGCAAGGGACGTGGAACTGGACGTTCTGGTTATGGTGCGTGTAGAGGACGGGGCCGTGGCCAAGGTGAAAATGTGCCACAACCAACAGCCACATCTTCTCGCTCCCACTTCTTGACCGAATTACTAGGGAAGCATAGTACAACACCAGTATTGCGAACTGATCAGTGTGAACAGGTTATTAATTGGATAGCAGATAATACTTCCAGTTACCTGGGCACCACCACCTCCGGTCTGTCTTCCATACGGTCAAGTTTTGGTAGCCGTGAGTCTCGACCCCATACTCCTCCTCACCCTGATGCTCCTTCCTCCCACCATGCCGAGTGTCGTCAGACAGCAACTGATCCCACAGTTGCACACTCTGAAGAGCTGTTCACTGGTCCATTTCCATATTTGTGCCCCTCCCCTGCTCCACTTGAAGTGGTGGAAGAGGAGATCCCATGCAGCAATGCCCAAATATTTGAGGAAGAACCGGAGCTGGTATCATGTGCTGTAGGCGGTAGTACCTGTGCAACTGTCATACAGTCGGTTCAGCGTGGGTGGCCGGAGGACAGGGGGGAGGAGGAGGAGGAGGAGAGCATGGTCAGTCGTCATCTTGGTGAGGACATGGAAGTCTTGCCTGTTACCAGTCTGGCACGCATGACTGACTTTATGTTACGCTGCCTTAACCGTGACCCTCGCTTTGTCAAAATGTTGGGTGACAGTCATTACTGGTTGGTGACACTTTTAGACCTCCGCTACAAGGAGAACTTTCACTCTCTTATTCCTGAGGTGGAGAGGTCTACACAAATCTGGCAGTACCAGAAGGCCCTTGCTGCAGAACTGTTAAAAAAATTCCCATCTGAACACGCTAGCGGCAGAGGTCACAGTTTGTTGACCAACCAAGGCGTACAGGCAAGAGAGACGCAACTCCAATCCAGCAGAGGCAGGGGAACACTGTCAACATTCTGGGACAGTTTTCTGAGACCCGCCCAGCTTACAGGCCCTGAGGCGCGGGGTACTCTCACAAGGAGTGGAAAGTTTCAAAAGATGGTGAAGGAGTACCTTGCCGACTGTACCACCATCCTCCGTGATTCCTCTGTGCCTTTTAATTATTGGGTATCCAAGCTGGACACTTGGAATGAACTTGCTCTGTACGCCTTGGAGGTCCTGGCCTGCCCTGCCGCTAGCGTGTTATCGGAGTGTGTTTTTAGTGCCGGTGGGGGAATTATAACTGATAAGCGCACTTGCCTGTCAACTGACAATGCTGAGAAGCTGACCCTTATCAAAATGAACAAGGGCTGGATTGGGCCTGACTTCTCATCACCACCAAATGACAGCAGAGTAACATAAAGTCAAATCCACTGTGTTATTTCGGGAGGTGTATTCCCATGCACCACTTCACACCAACACATGGGTATACGCTTCCTCATTTCGGCTGTATTTTGCTCTTCTCCTTATCCTCAGCCTCCACCACCACTATACCACCAGTGTGACCGTGGTCCGTGTTGCCAGCATTGCAAGTTCCTCCGTCCTAATTTATGGCAGCTTTTGCTTGGAAGGCATAGGCAAAGACAATGGGAGACCCACTCCCCAATAATGGGAATAATGTTTTTAATATGCTGTACTGCATTGCTCTTGTAAGGGGCATGAAAACCGTCTTGTTAAGCTACTGCGACCTCCACCACTTTTTCAAGGGGCATTGATATTGTCTTTTTATTCCACTGCGACCTCCACCATTCTTCCAAGGGACATTAAAACCGTCTGGCTAAGCTACTGTGACCTCCACCACTTTTCCCAGGGGCATTAAAACCGCCTTGTTAAGCTACTGCGACCTCCACGTTTCTTCCAAGGGGCATTAAAACCATCTTGTTAAGCTACTGCAACCTCCACCACTTTTCCCAGGGGCATTAAAACAGTCTTGTTAAGCTACTGCGACTTCCACCATTCTGCCAAGGGGCATTAAAATCGTCTTGTTAAGCTACTGCGACCTCCACCACTTTCCCCAGGGGCATTGATATTGTCTTTTTATTCCACTGCGACCTCCACGTCTCTTCCAAGGGGCATTAAAACCGTATTTTTAAGCTACTGCGACCTCCACGTCTCTTCCAAGGGGCATTAAAACCGTCTTGTTAAACTACTACGACCTCCACCACTTTTTCAAGGGGCATTGATATTGTCTTTTTATTCCACTGCGACCTCCACCATTCTTCCAACGGGCATTGCATTTCCTCCTAATTTTAGTCAGCTTTTGCTTTTCAATGCATAGGCGAACACTAAGGGAGACCCACTCCCCAATAATGGGTAGAAGGTTTTTAGTATGCTGTAATCCACGTCTGTTTCAAGGGGCATTGCAGTTTCTCATAATTTTTGGAAAGCCTTCCATTCACTGCTTAGGCCAACAGTGCACAGGAGACCCAGTTGCTATAAATGGAAAAAACGTTTTAGTTAAGGCCCTCTGACCTCCATGTCACTTCCAAGGGGAATTTGAGTGCCTCGAAATTTTGGTAGGCATTGCACTCACTGCATGCCCTATAACTGTGTAGCCGAACCGCTCCTTTTGGTACAGAAACATATCCTACAAGACATGTGTGGTTGACTGGACTGATATTGATGTGAATGGTCCCTGTTCCTCCTGCTCTTTCTGCTTTGCCACCACCTCATCCATCATTCATCACCTGAAGCTTTGTTTTAACGGGAGTAATAGAACTGGGATAGTAGCAGGAAAACATCCAGCAATCCTCGGAGGAGGTAGGATATGCGCCAAAACGCTGACCACCTCAGGCCTAGCCGCTACTACATACATGTGCTTGCATTCCAAGAAAACAAAGCAGTCGCTAACTTCTATCATCATCATCATGCTCCTCACCTTGGCACTCTCAACTCCCCTGATGGAAAAGCCAGGGCCCACCGGAGGAGTCTGGTTCTCTGGTGGGCTCGTCCAATGCTGCCCTAAAGCAGGCCGGGCTGGGGACCGTGTGTGGACACCCGGCGCCGGGCGGCTGGGGACTGAGTATGGATACCTCGCTGCCAAAGCAGCCATGAGGTAGTGGCTAGCTTCGGCTTCCTCCAAACTAAAAGGCCCCATTTCAAGTGCAAGCTAGCAGTATGGTATTGCAGCCTGGGGGTGGGTGGGTGGCAGGTTGCACACTTATGCTTGCATTCCAAGAAAACAAAGCAGATGTTAACTTCTATCATCATCATCATGCTCCTCACCTTGGCACTCTCAACTCCCCTGATGGAGAAGCTAGGGCCCACCGGAGGAGTCTGGTTCTCTGGTTGGCTCGTCCAATGCTGCCCTAAAGCAGGCCGGGCTAAGAAAAGTGTGGGGGTAACTTCCAAGGAGAAATAGGGGTGGCTGGGGACCGTTTATGGACACCTGGCCGCCCCCAGGCGGCTGGGGACCGTGTGTGGACACCCGGCCGCGAGGTGGCTGGGGATCGAGTATGGACACCTGGCTGACCCCTGGCGGCTGGGGACCGAGCGTGGACACCCGGCTGCCGGGCGGCTGGGGACTGAGTATGGAAACCTCGCTGCCAAAGCAGCCATGAGGTAGTGGCCAGCTTCGGCCTCCTCCAAACTAAAAGGCCCCATATCAAGTGCAAGCTAGCAGTATGGTATTGCAGCCTGGGGGTGGGTGGGTGGCAGGCTGCATACTTGCGCTTGCATTGCAAGGAATGGGGGAGGTGCAATTAAACACTGCCCTAGGACAAGGACTTGCACGGGGAAAGTTGCAAGTCTGCATCTTCTGATGCGGCAAGGATGACTTCTGATGGGCACACTTTTAGGCAGTGACCTGGGTGTCAGAGATGCTTCCAGGGGTCTTCCCCATGCTGTTCCCATGTCTTTTCAGCACTATATGCATGTGTCACACAGCACATGGCCAGATAAGATTGTAAAATGTTAAAATGACATTTCCTGGTGAATGCATTTGTCACGGTTGAGAGCAATACAAAAGTGCAAAAACGCATAAAAAATGCTACTTTTGAACATAGCCCAAGGTGTGGAGGAGTATTTTTGTTTTTGGTTATTTATTTTACCTTATACACAAGTCTTTACCCTGGAAAGGAAGTTCCTTAACATATTTCACAGGAAAACCGTTTCAGTTTAGTTTTGAACGTTTATTGTGAGCCCGTAAATGTGGCTTAATACAGCAGTGACCTGGGGGTCAGAAATGCTTCCTGGGGCGATGCCCATGCTGTCCCCATGTCTTTTGAGCACTGTCACTATCTTTTGGGGCACTTTTTAGGCTTTCTACAGACTGCCGGGGGTGCCGCCGCAAAAATGCTCGGGTCTCCCATAGACTAACATTGGGCTCGTTGCTCGGGTCGAGCACCCGAGTATCACGGTGATCTCGGCCCGAGCTTCGAGCACCCAAGCATTTTAGTGCTCGCTCAACACTAGTTGTAAGCCACAATCGTCAACATTAACAGAAATAAACACTTGAAATAGATCACTCTGTTTTTAATGACTCTATATAATATTTAAGTTTCACTTTTTATATTGAAGAACTGAAATAAATTAACTTTTCAATGATATTCTAATGTAGTGAGATGTACGTGTGTGTGTGTGTATGTATGTATGTATGTGTGTGTATATATATATATATATATATATATATACATAAATATATATATATATATACATATACTATGTGTATATATATATATATATATATATATATATATATATACTGCATATATATAATATATAAATCAGCCTTCGGCTGAGCCTCACAGGAGTACCCAGATGGCAGCAATAGGAGCCTTCAGTTACCCACTGTTATGTTGGACGAGTTGGAGATGAAATTTCACCATTTGTTTAGACACAGGACTTACCTATAAGTTTTTTAAATATGATGTCAACCAATACATTACTAAAATATATACATCAAACTTCTACTTGGACTGTAGAATATGGAGCAGATCATATCACTTAAAAATCACTAAAATGTCTTTGCCTAAATCTCTCAAATCAAAACAAATGAAAAAATATATAAAGTGACACATACGGTAATATTGTGCACACAACAGTATTCATTAGACCATGTGTGGTGGAGGCTCTCTCTCACCTTATATTGATGTGAGAGTCACAACAACTATTGTCACTTGGTATGATTTAGAGTTGACCAGAAACCTGTGCTTTCTAGGATAATGTCTTCAGAAAAGAAGATTCTGGGAGTTTTTCACAAGTGCAGGCAAATCAGTTATTAAATAACAAAATAAAAAATTTCAGGCTCTAGCTCTTAAAAGTCAAACAGGATAAGGATTTATTGTCTTGAATAAGGTTTTATTCTCCTTTGAATACATTATTAACGACAATATATCAATATCTTATTTGACTAAGCTGTGGAGCATGGATTTTTTCAGATTTTTTTTTATACCAGATTTGCCTGCACTTGACTAAATTTCTAGACAGCCAGGAAATGCATGAGCATTTGGTCTCTCTATTAGCATTGTAGCACATTGTTAAGCAGTGGAGGAATAGCAGTGTGTCCTGCGTGTCCAGTGATTGAGGAAGAATGAAGCTTCACTCAGACTATCCGATCGCTCCATATTTGAGGCATAGGCATATTTGAGGCATAGTTTCATTGCTCACTATTGACATTTTTCCATATTTTACCTGTACTAGTTTCATACATGTGGCCTATTTAACTGCATAACTAGTAATGTTCAGCGTAGAATGGATGTTACTTGAGCAGCATAGGAGCATAAAATCATCATTGGTAAAATATATACTTATGCTGGTTGCAGTGTATCACTTTCTTGGGTTTATAAGTGCTCCAAGTGTGCAGTTGATGTTCGTTGCCAAAAAGCAATGACTTTTTGGCACCAAAACTGTTAACAGTGTTGAAAAATCCAGAGCTTTGTAAATCTAATTTGATCTGAGAATAGAACAGACCCATCTGACCCACAAACATGTGCATTCCATCTAGCACATAGCCACAAGCCAATCATTACACAAAGCTAACATGCACATTGGCCACTGTGAATTCTATTTCCTTCTTCTAGGCAGCTCCACAGTCGCTGTATGGGAATAAACATGTTTATAATTAATGATGACAAATGTAGCACTTAATGGTTTAATCTACAAATATTTACTTATTTCAAGCCCCGAAGTAAAGAGAGAATTAATTATGGTGCAGTCCTAATAAACATTCTAAAATATCAATTAAATGAAAATGTTTCTTTCATTTCCATCATGGGTATTTGGTAATTTTAATGTCATGGCTTAGACATTTACTCTAAGAGTGCTATGATTTTATTCAAAATATGCGAAGAAAAAAAAAATCCTTCACCTCTTCCCGAGTCCGCTAGCAACCCCATACAGTGAAAGAAATCCGCAGTCAGATGGCCATATAACACTGATGATGATCGCAACAAAATGCTTGGACTGGTTGGTGGCTCTCATGACCCAAGCGTGACAGCTTCATGTATTTCTATGCAGCTGTCACGCTCGGGTCAGGGAGCCGCCAACCAGTCTGAGCATTGTGATGTGATTGTTATCCGTGTTATACGGCCTTTTGACTGCGCTCTAATTGTGAGGGTCCTAGACTGTTTCCTATAGGACAGTAATCACCAACTAAAGGCTCTCAAGCTGTTGTAAATCTGCAACTCCAAGTATCCCCACTTCCCAGAGAACCTGCAGTTATTGTATGAGCATGCTGGAGCGACATAACTTTGGAGCGACAGGTTGGAGATCAGTGTTATAGAGCGTTAACACTACACAACAATCCAAACCAGGGGCAGACATATCACTGGGGCAACCGCACTGGTGCCCAGGAGGTAAGGGGGCTCACTACCACCTCCAAAGCGGTGGAATAGTGCATTTTAATGAGTTATTAGACTGCAATGGGCCCATGTACTGTACTTGCACAGGGGCTTTCTTCTGGCTGTGTCCGTCACTGATCTATACGTCTTACATATATCAGTAGAGAAGAGTATAGGAATGACTGTATATAACATATAAAGTTATATATAACCTATAAATATTTGGAGCTCAATCCAAAAAATCGTACTGACAAGTACTTGTGGTCATATAAAAAATATCATTTTTATTATTAATTGATTAAAATTTTTTAGTAGACAGATACAGATGGGTAAATGGTAAGGGTACAAAAACCCACGAACAGAAGTGATAATCAAAGCATACAAGGTAATGCAGTAACTATGATAGGGAAAGAGGAGGGCAGTCTCAGCATAATTTACGCCCAGTCATCAGGCTGTGTTATAATAACCACCTCAGAAGCAGATATAAAGTAATAGCATGCTGCGCATTAAGTAACAAATCCACTATATGATATAGGAACAAAACATACACTGAGGGGATAAAATATAGAGTTGCATATACCATTTAGGGTCTGTAGACGCTGACGTACTTCAAAAGGACATAATCATTTCAAAGCCAAAGCTGAAAAAAGGCAGCCACACTTACCAACACGGGTCACCAAACTAGTGCACTGGCAGGAGGCAGCAGCCCCCTTGATAAAGTTGGGGGCAATACAGGTGCAAAGTACTGATGAAACAACCACACATCTACCTATCCATTCATGAAGGGGGTGGTTGCCTAGTTTTGAAATTGCACACAAACTTTTATTATTTATTTATTATGCTTACTTATACAGCACCATCATATTCTACAGCGCTTAACAGACATTGTCACTGTCCCCATCGGGGTTCACAATATAAATAAGCTATTAGTCTGTCTTTGGATTGTGGGAGGAAACCAGAGAACTCAAAGGAAACTTACACTAAAACAGGGAGAACATCCAAACTCCTCGCAGATGTTGTTCTTGGGTGGGATTTAAACCCAAGACCACAGCGCTGAAAGTCTGCAGTGCTAATCACTGAGCCACTGTGCTGCTCAAGGTTTGTATAGGGCACCAGTGACACAGATGTAGTGCACGGTGTCTGACTTACAGTGACGCCCATACTATTAGATTACAAGGGCCGCCTAGCACACTATAAGTGCATCCCATAGGGACAGACAACCCTACAAGGCCAACATTGATGGATCTGGCTGCATCCTGCATAGAAATGAAAAAATGTGCAGTAAAATATATATAGCATGCATAAGGCATTGGTCAATATTTTGGCCAAAATACGCAAGCTCGCAACCCACATCAAGTGTCCTCATTGTCTTGCTAGTCCGTACACAAAAATCATAGGCAAAAAACACAGCAAAAGAACATAAAATACCTACAAAAATAGAAAAAAAGGCAGCTGCATTTATAGGCTGTGCGACTGGTTGTTTCATCAGTACTTTGCACCTGGGTTACCTTCGCCTTTATTAAAAGGGGCGGCTACATTCTGTAAGCGCATTAGTTTAGGGGCCTGTGTTGGTAACCATGGCTGCCTTTTTTCTGCTATGATTTTTGTCAAACAAAGAGAGGAAACACTTATGAATAAGTCAATATATAATGTCATAAAAGATATAAACTTTATTAATCAAAGAAAATGGTGTGCAGTGGGCATACAAATAGTGCAACAAGACGGCAGACACAAAAAGGTATAAACAGTGTACAAAATGGTATATACAAAAGTGTGGAAACAAAAGCCAGTGGGAGAATCTATACAATATGTTAAAACCATAGGGGGACCTGTGGTATGTTAAATGCAATCCACATATGAATGAATATTACAGACAAAAAAAGTATAAAGGGGTAAAGTATCCCATGTATTAATACAAACGATCAGTCAACATACACACAATGTGATTATAATAGATGTAGTCATGATACATACGTGAGTAGCAGCAGGGACTCCCTTGAGACGCATCCTCCCCGACACGCGTTTTGGCGGTGTTTTCATCAGGGGAGATGAAGGATTCATACCATGTATGAAGGGAGTCTGTGAAATGTCCACCATGTGAACGTGCTCTTAGACTTTGCACGTATACCATCTTATCCGGCTCATTTATTTAGTTTTGCAGTAATCTGTTGTATTCTGCACAAAGAGGGTGTGTGGCCACCCTTTTTGAGCTAAGTATTTCATTTGTATAGCTTCCCATAGATGTGTTTCTCAGTTGGGGCCCTGTCCTGCTCTGCCCTAATTCACAATTACATCATATGACGCATGGTAAGGTTTAAATACTAGACAGGTTAGGACCATCCTGATGGGTACACTGTGTCATGGTGGGATGGCTTTTATGCTTTTTTGATCAAAATAGCATTAATTAAGTACCCTGTTTTATTTACATTTACTATTACTATTTACTTGCTGTAGGGTATATGCTCATTTTGTTTATTTTGTTTTTTCTTGGGTTTTGTTCATGTATGAAGGGAGGTCAACTTTGGAGTTCTTTCTACACAGAGTGACCACAGCACTGATGTACATTTACATCATTTTGAGCTAAGGGGTTAAAAGGTGCCATCAGTATCCAGTTAGGAATAACTGGATACTGAAAATTGAGAGTGAAAAAAGGAATGCAGATAGTTAGAAGTTCAAAGAACAGAAGAAAAGAAACAGTATAGAAATACAGTATGTCTGTTGGAGCAGGGATTGGTTACAAATTATAATATACACCTCCACAGTTAATTAATACACCAGCAACTGGAGCTCCGCTATGATTTCAGAAAATTGACTACAAAACAAACTCCAAGTAATCCAACAATACCTGCATCATTTATGAATGACAAAAGTACATTGTCTACTTTGGTTGGAAAAAAAGTGGATGTAGAGGTACAGAGCAAGAATATCCATCTAATATTACATTCTTACAAGAATTGACTAAAACATGACCCAATACAAAATTTATAATATACCCGTCTCAACCAACTCTGCGTTTTCTTATGTAGTAGTTGGGCATTTGGGCACTCTTAGGTGGGTGCCCAGTAACTACTACCTCTGCCCTCACTATAGCTACACCTCTATTATCTCCTTCAGCGGCTCCTGCTAAGAAGTGTGTTTCTGCCAAAATTTCAGTGCATGATGGTTATTATTTTGCTCTATTGAAAAGTATATGTAACGTGTTAAAAAAATTCAATTTTTCCCCCTGACAATAACTGCAGTTTACTTTAGTGGAGGGTGGTGACTTCTTACTGGTGGTCAGCCCTGGATGCAGGTCATTCTTAGGACCGATTGTGCCAGCTGGTGGACCCCTACTGTTAGGTCTTTTATGACAATTCTAATAGGCATGTCAGAATTTTTTAAGGACAACTAATTTAAGAAAAGTTCTCTGTGAAGTACATTTAACAAGCTGGCATCAGATTCCAATAATGTCTAAAACATTTTTTTCCTGTAAACCCGTAAATGTCCATGTGAAAATGTTTGAGAATTGAAATAATAAAAAATCAAACAGACTAAAAGATAGATGGACAAATATTTGCATCAAATATTATTTTAGTGTGAAAAATTACACTGTCTATTGTATTTCAGTTTGAAAAAGAATATTTCACAATCAATTTATCAGCATTCAATGTAACTGGCACAGAGCAGACTCCTGTCCTATCTAGCTTTTGTTTCTTATTTGCTTATGATGGATGTTTTGCTATTGAAAAGCCAAAAATATTACTTGGCAACAAATACCCATGTGAGTGGCCAACATGGCCTCTAAATGCTCAAATATTGGACTAGTTGGCCCCTACAACACTTCCACTCACAGCAATAGAGACCAAAAATATGGTTCCACCATGTCAATTTTACGGAGGGAAGTAAAATGTCTAGAATTGCATGTGATATCGCCTTGGCAGAATGTACACTTTATCCTGCATAATCAGATTACGAGTAATTTGACTTTGCACAGCTTTCCTGACATGTATAGCTTTACATGATGCAAGCGGCACAGGGGTGTAACAATCGAGGTCACAGAGACTGTCACTGTGACTGGGTCCATGGAGTCAGGGTACCCGCCAACACCAGCCCAATTTTCAGCTGAATGTGCTGTCCTGGACACATATTCAGCTGAATTGCATTGCAGCACAGAGATCCACCAGCTCCCTGTGCCAAAATAGCTATAGTGGCTGCTGGCCTATCAGAAGCCGGAAGCTGACATTGACATGCCTGAAGCTGGCGGTGCGTTATGTCACTACCATGCGCTGCCCACCCCTCTGCGCTGGTTATGGAGGAAAGAGAGGACACTGCTTACCATGGGAGCATAGACAGGTGAGAATTATCTTTTTTTTAATTAAATGTGTTTGAGGAGATTGTGAGAGTGGGGGATATTATTACAAGATGGGGCCAGGATGTGGGGCATTATTAAAGGATGGGGGCATTATTCAGGATAGGGAACATTATTACAGGACAGGGGCAGTTAAGATGGGGACCAGGATGAAGACAGTATTACAGGACAAAGGACATTATTATAGAATGGGGACAGGATAGGGGACATTATTACACGATGGGTGTCATTATTAAAGGATGGAGCCAGGGTGAGGGACATTATTAAATAAAAAGCCCAGGATGGGACCATTATTACTGGATGGGGGATGTTATTACAAGACAGGGGACATTATAAAAAGATAGGGCCAGGATGGAGGACATTATTACAGGGCATGGGCCATTATTAAATAATGGGGGCCAGAATGGGGGACATTATTAAATAAAGAGACCAAGACGGGGGCCATTATTATATAGGGTGGGGCCCAGGGTGGGAGACATGTTTACAGGATTGGGGACATTTTTACAGGATGGGGACATTATTACAGGACGAGGGACATTTTTATAGGATGGGGACATTATTACAGGACTGGTGACATTAATACAGGGTGGAACCAGGACAGAGAATATTATTACTGAATGGAGGGCATTATTACAGAATGGATGCCAGGATAGGGGACATTATTACAGGATGGGGGACATTATTACAGGATGGGTGCCAGGATGTGAGACATTATTATAGTATGGATGCCAGGATGTGGGACATTATTACAGGATGGATGCCAGGATGAAGGACATTATTAGAAGATGTATTACAGGATGGGGGACATTATTGCAGGATGGATACCAGGACAAGGGACATTATTACAGGATGAGGGACATTACTACTGGTTATGGACCAGGAAAGAGGGCATTATTACAGTGTTCCATAGAGCTGACCAACATGCTGGTTGGGGCCCTGGTCCAAATTTTTGCATCTGCTTTTCTTAGCCTATGGAAGCATTGGCTTGCTTGGTTGTATGTTTTTAATGTTCTATAAGATAACATGTTCATCCATTTTTTCACAGAGTGAAACTGGACATTCCATGAGACCACTCAGTCTGGGAAACAAGAATATTTATAATTTTTCTAATGGGTGAATAAAACTACGTCTACAAAAAGTATGATACAGAACATGCAGATCCTATAATAGTCACTCAACTCATACGTCAGGACAAGCGACAACTAAAGTGCTTAGAACACAAACTGGAGAAATAATCTAGTGGCTTACATGATACACAAAACTATATATCTGAATACAATTGCCATGGCTTTTAAGTGAGATATTAAAATGGTGAAAAAGCAATTAATTATTGGGGGACATAGTTTACAAACTCTCTCTCTGTCTTAGCATGCAAGAGAGGAGCACAGAGACTCACAAAGGACTATAGATTTTGATAGACTTGCAGTTCAAATCAGCTACCAAGACAACATGAACTAGGTAGATAAGCCAGCACTTTCAGTATAGTGTTAAAAATAAAAAGAAGCAAAATAAGGTAATGAGGTATATTATAAAGACCAATAATGAAATAGGTTTTCCCACGAACAAAAGTTAATTTTAATCAGATCTTGGAATGCTAATAAGTTCCACAATTGAATGTATTTAAATAAAATGTTCCTGTGCTGAGATATTCTTATAAATGTGCCCCTGCTGTGTACTGTGTAATGGCTGTGTCTGATCGTGCAGGAACATGGTCTGATCATACCACAGCTCCTGGGCAGGGGAGGAAGCAAAAGACTATACTGACATTACAGCATGGGATTGCAGCTGATTCTTTCTTTGAAGTAAAACCTTGTTTAAAAACAGGCAGTGAAATGTTTTACCTCACAAAAAAATCTGTTGTGATCCCCTGCTGTAATGTCAGTATATTCTTTTCCTTCCTCCCCTGCCCAGGAGATGTGGTATGATCAGACCATATCCCTATACGGTCAGACACAGCCATTACACAGTACACAACAGGGGCACTTTTATAAGATTATCTCAGCACAGGAACATTTTATTTAAACACATCCAATTGTGGAACTTATTATTATTCCAAGATCTATTGATCAAAATCAACTTTCGTTCGTGGGAAAACCCCTTTAACGGGGTTGTCAAGTCTAAAATGAAAAGTCTGCAGTCACTCTGTGTGACTGCAGACATATGAATCCTCCCAGTGCGCACAGTGTGCTGTGAGGATTTGCCAGTTTCAGAGCCGGGAACGGCGGTGATGTATGCGATATGCATACTTCCAGCCAGAGTCCGTCTAGTGGGCGTGGCCTCATTCCATACACTTGTATTGAGCAAGGCCGCGCCCACTAGATGTCTGCACCCACTGAACAACCTGTCACTAGAGAAGGCGCGGCCTCACTCCATACAAGTGTATGGAGTGAGGCCGTGCCCACTAGACGGGTTTTTCCCCGGAAATATCCATAACGTATACATCACCACCATTTCCGGCTCAGAAACTGGCGAATCCTTGCAGTGGACAGTGCGTGCACTGGGGGATTCATAAGTCCGCAAAAAAATTTGATTGTGACTTCTATGTTATAACAATATAACATAGTAAAAATATAATTAACTCAAATATATATTTATGACAACCTTGCCCAGAGCTCAAAATCTTTCAGCACATTGAGAGATAAATATTTAGAGATTGCCTTTTAGTACTTTGGCAAATTCTGAACAGTGAAGAGACCAAGGTTCAAGTTTAAATTCCTCTTAATGTTCAAACATTAAATTCTAGGAAAAAAAGAGATTTTATTGATCTTTCCTGAGTTATAATACAGTGCAAGGTTGTATAACACAGTTATTCTCTCCATGTAGTACGCATTTGCTTTATGTGAAAAAATCCTTCAAGTAAGGATCTATATAGAATAAAGCATCCAACATATATAGACTAATAGCCTGTTATAGAAATTCATCATCCAATACTTTATTTAGTAGCTTTATTGAATTAACACATCCAGGTTTTTATTTGATTATTTTTTGAACTTTCACACAAGGGTACTGGTCTTATCACATCCCTAGAATCACTTATGTGTTTACATAAAGTGAATATCCTCCCTTATTCATGATAGGGCAGATTAACTAAGCCTGTCTTATATATTGACAGTGCACACTTACCTTAGGCAGTCTAAAAGAAACCAAATATATCACAGTGGTTCATGGTGGTGATAAATTTTACTACTTTTAGACACTTTTTTACTACTTTATACTACTTCTTGGGTGGCTTACCTTGGATTATTTTTCACCAAACTTTTGGTTCAATGTGGAGCATATTAAAGTATACCTACAGTTTCAGAAGAAAATGATTAACGTGCAGGACTATGCATTATAATAATTTTTCTAATTCACTCTATTACAAAACCCAAAAAATTTGAACTGGAGCATACATTAGTATAAGTGCAATGTATAGGTGCGCATTCACATTGTGGCCATTTAATAGAAGGAACCTTAGATAAACGCAAAATGAGCAAATACTCTGTCATAAGTAAATAAATAGTAATATTACATGTACAATGGGGGAAATAAGATTTGATCCCTTGCTGTTCTTGTAAGTTTGCCCACTGACAAAGACATGAACTGTCTATAATTTAAGGTTAGGTTAATTTTAACATTGATAGATAGAATAGCCCAAAAAAATCAAGAAAATCACATTGTATCAATTAGATAAATTTATTTGCATTATGCAGGGAGAGATAAGTATTTGATCCCCTAAAAACCATTATGAGTTCTGGCTCCATCGAACCAGTTAGATGCTCCTAATCAACTCGTTACCTGCATTAAAGACAGCTGTCTTACATAGTCACCTGTATAAAAGACTCCTGTCCACAGACTCAATTAATCAGTCAGACTCTAACCTCTACAATATGGGCAAGACCAAAGAGCTTTCTAAGGATGTCAGAGACAAGATCATAGACCTGCACAAAGCTGGAATGGGCTACAAAACCATAAGTAAGATGCTGGGTGAGAAGGAGACAACTGTTGGTGCAATAGCAAGAAAATGGAAGAAATACAAAATGACTGACTATTAACATCGATCTGGGGTACCATGCAAAATCTTACCTCGTGGGGTATCCTTGATCATGAGGAAGGTGAGAGATCAGCCTAAAACTACACGGGGGGAACTAGTTAATGATATCAAGGCAGCTGGGACCACAGTCACCAAGAAAACCATTGGTAACACATTACGCCTTAAAGGTTTAAAATCCTGCAGTGCCGCAAGGTCCCCCTGCTCAATAAGGCACATGTGCAGGCCTGTCTGAAGTTTGACAATGAACACCTGGATAATTCTGTGAGTTATTGAGAGAATGTGCTGTGGTCAGATGAGACAAAAATTGAGCTCTTTGGCATTAACTCAACTCGCCGTGTTTGGAGGAAGAAGAAGGATGAGTACAGCCCTAAGAACATCATCCCAACCGTGAAGCATGGTGAGGGAAACATTATACTTTGGGGGTGATTTTCAGCAAAGGGAACATGACGACTCACCGTACTGAAGGGACGATGGATGGGGTCATGTATCGCAAGATTTTGGCCAACAACCTCCTTCCCTCAGTAAGAGCATTGAAGCTGGGTCGTGCCGGGGTCTTCCAGCAAGACAATGACCCAAAACATATAGCCAAGGTAACAAAGGAGTGGCTCAAAAAGAAGCACGGTAAGGTCATAGAGTGGCCTAGCCAGTCTGCACACCTTAATCCCATAGAAAATGCATGGAGGGAGTTGAAGCTCCGAGTTGCCAAGCGACAGCCTCAAAAACTAAATGATTTAGAGATGATCTGCAAAGAGGAGTGGACCAAAATTCTTCCTGGCATTTGCGAAAAACTCATCATCAACTACAAAAAAAGTCTGATTGCCAACAAGGGTTTTGCCACCAAGCATTAAGTGTTGTTTGCCAGAGGGATCAAATACTTATTTCTCACTGCAAAATGCAAAAAAAAATATCTCATTTATACAAAGTGATTTTCTTTATTTTTTGGGGATATTCTATCTCTCAATGTTAAAATTAACCTATCCTTAAAATTATAGACTGTTCATGTCTATGTCAGTGGTCAAACTTACAAAAACAGCAATGGATCAAATATTTATTTCCCCCACTGTAAATAACAGAGGGTACTTAGTTAACACTGTTTTATTTATTTATTTATTTTACTCATTTATATAGTGCCATTAATTCCACAGCGCTTTACAGACTTAATCTGTACTGTCCCCATTGGTGCTCACATTCTAAATTCCCCATTAGTATGTTTTTTGGGAGTGTGGGAGGAAACCAGAGAACCCAGAGGAAACCCACGCAAAAACGGGGAGAACATACAAACTCCTTGCAGATTTTAACCAAAAAAGCATACAATCCATCCCACCATCACAAGGTGTACCCAATCGGGATGGTATTCACTCTATTAGCAGTCCTTGCCGATATAACCCACAGTACAGACCGCCTAAAGCCTATGCAGGAGGCTGCAATAAAATATACTGCATCGTATTTGTCACTCTTAGCTATTGTCATTAATGCTTGAGTGAGCACTGTAAAGTCCTATGATGCTCGCTCCTGTAGGCCCCAGCACAGACTTTGAGTGGTTTCGTGCTGCGGGTTATTAGCAAAAATTGCTAAAATTGTGATAAAAAAAAATTAAAAATTCTCCAGTATAATTATTTTTCTTATGAAACACTGTACGTTTTGAACCACACGTAATTTCCTGCTAAGCCATGTCCCCTTTCCAATAAGTCATTCCCCTTTAACAAGTAAGGTGCAAAAACTGTAGAGATGAGTGAATCGATTCATAAATGAAATTTGTGACAATAAGACAAGGCTTGTTAAAGGGTCAATAGTGACTTTTAGGATTGCTATTTCTAATAGGTGGCACTAGATTTCAAATTCTCTTCTTCTCATAAGTAGTGTTGAGCCACCCCCGTAGTGTTCGGCTTCGGTTCGGTTCGTCGAACACCGGTATGTTCGCCGAACTGTTCGTCGAACACCGTCTAACACCGTTAAAACCAATGGCAGGCAAACAAAAACACATAGAAACACATATAAAACACCTTCAAAGGTGTCCAAAACCTGACAAACTGCTCAGAAGACACAACTAACACATGGAAAAGTGACAAGTACATATAGTCCTGCGAAAAGAAAGAGGTGGAGGAGTAAAAGGAGGGGGAGACACAGATATAGGCATGTCATGCCCTTCTAAAGCCAAAAAAGTGAGAAGCCGACACGGCCAGTCCGTTCCTGCCCGTGCGTCCTCCGTGTCGCCGGGTTTGTGCCAGAGCTGCAGTGAACCCTGATGGCCAGCCCCCCTCTCCCAATACTGGTGCCTGTCCGCTGGTGGGTCGAGCCCCCCCGCGGTGGAGGCAGGTCTAAGCTCTGTAATTTACATTGTCTCTCTAATTTGAATGAGTACACCTTAAATCCTTTTACAAGGATCTATTGGAGGGCAAGTCTGATGCCAGCAGCCGCGGTAATTCCAGCTCCAGTAGCATCCACTAAAGCTGCTGCAGTTAAAAAGCTTTTATAAGGATCGAGCTTGTCGGTCCACCGCAAGGTGTCCTACCGCCAGTCCCAGCCCCTGTGCCTTGGGGTGCCTCCCCCGATGCTCTTCACTGAGTGTCCCAGGGCCCCGAAGCATTTCCTTTGAAAAAATTAAGTGTCCAAACTACAGGTGGTGTAGCTTGCTTAACAACTGGGATAATCCGCTGACTAGTAGACACTGCTACTAGGCCCAAAGTATTGCCTGGGCTACATGCAGTTAAAAATTTGTAATTAGATCTACAGGCGGTGGCTACTCTGTTGACTAGCAGACGCTGAAGCTTTGCAGCAGACCTCTGATTCCCAGGCTATAGTATGAGTAAATAGCTCTTCAGACTCAACTATCTGTGTTACCCCAAGCCATAGTGTATGTACTTTCTTACGGTTAAAAGGGGGGGGGTAGAGACCCGACCCACCTGGAATTGACGATGCCAACGTCATGTAAAACACAGCAAGGGGACTCCAAAAAGAGTCTCCACTTTTTCCAAAAATTGTGGCACAGACACCACTTAAGTGGTATCAATTGTCCCAGAGTTGCTTAAAATGGTTGGTGAGGTGATTTTCCAAAATAGTAAAGCTTTTATTCTCCCCAGGATGACACAGGTGGGGCAGATGGTGGTTGGACCGGCCCACTAGGCCGCATTGTAGCACAGTGAGCTTCGCACTGCAACTTATGCTTCATATCCATGTGACGGTTCAAGCATAAAGTACTCAAACTATTGTTTTTTTGGCCTCTACTTAGCTTTTGGTGACAAATGTTACAGATAACATGAGTTGGGTCATCCTTAGACATCTCAAAAAATGCCCAGGCTATGCAAGGTTTAGAGCCCATGCGACTCTTCTACTAGCAATACTATCAAATGATTGGCTAGGTTAGATGCAGTAAAAAATTATTATTAGATACACAGGCGGTGCAGCTTGCTTCGCAGCTGGGCTACTATGCCCAAAGTATTGGCAGACTCTATACTAAATAAGGAAGGATTCACTCACTGTGGTGGCCCCTCCGCGGGCCGTGGCGATTGGTCATCCACTTTCGCTGCCCCTTACTCAACGAATTCACAAACATCTCCCGTCGGTTTGGAGTCCCATTATGCCCAACCAAAAACATAGGCCCCACAACAAAGATATCGTTCTTAGGCATCGAAATCGACACCACAGCAAGGTTGTTTCGCCTCCCATGGGAAAAAATACCAAAACATAACACCTGATCTAGGTTTTTTGCGCAGTATGGAAAGTAACACTACAGCGGATGCAAGTATTACTAGGTCTCCTCGTGTTTGCGAGCCAGGTGATGCCAGTCGGAAGGGTTTTTTCTCTTCATTTATCGCCCGCAACAAAAGGGGCATCTAAACTGAGTCATACAATCAGAATCTGCAGGCAGCTACGGGCGGACTTAGAGGTGTGGAAAACCTTCTTATAATCATTCAACGGTCACACGTTATTTATGTCAGCAGAACAGTCCAACACTGAACTAAGATTATTCACCGGGGCGGCAGAATCAGGTGGATATGCAGCGATACTAAATAACCAATGGTGCCCAAGCTTATGGCCTCCGTATTGGGCAGAACAAGTGCTGACAAAAAAACAGACAGTCCTGGAACTGTTTCCAATAGTGGTAGCAGTAGAAATATGGGGCGAGCGCCTGGCTAACAAAAATATACTCTTCATAACAAAAAACACCAGCCTAGCGCACTTCATTAATAATATGGCATCATCGTCTCTCCCAGTGCTAGGCCTACTACGCCGGCTAGCATTCCTGTGCCTAAAACACAACGTATGGGTCCGCGCTAGCCACTATGCTGAGGGGTCTAAAGCTGCTGCTAACGCTTTATAACAATTCAATTGGCAGATTTTCACAGAGCTCTTCCACAATGCCCACCCATCGGGCAACTGTTGCCCAGCCTCCCTATGGTATCTAGTGGCGAATAGTTGATGCCATTAATCAGAGCGTCAGTTGCCCCGTTGATGTGGCAAGCATACGGTAAGGCATGGGAAGAATGGACACGACTAGTAGCAGGCAGACGGGTTGACCAATTTGAACAAGCCAGATTACAAGTCACCATAGAATTTCTCCACCAGCTAATGATGAGGGGCATATCAGGGGCGTCAGAGCAGCGGTGGCTGACCGGAGTAGCATTTCACTTCCAACTACTGAATTGGGGAGATGTGACAAAGAGATTCATCATCAGACAATCCATAAAAGGGTGGAAAAGGGGTCAGCCAAGTCAGGAGTGTAGACGTCCCGTGTCACTAAAACTGATTTCTCACATCATATCCCTAACACCATTAACATGACACTCACAATTCGAAGCAACACTACAGTCTACTGCATTTGCGATCGCCTTCTTCGGGGCGCTATGCATAAGTGAATTAGTCCCTCAATCCAAAATTACCACCAGTGGAGGCTTATTACACTAGGACGTAGTCATAGCCAATAATGCAATACGTTTACGCATACGCAAATCGAAAACGGTTCCAGCGGGCAGGGGCACTTGGGTACTTCTACAACCCACAAACGGTACGCTGAGTCGGTTAACAATAGTAAAAACATATATAACCATCAGATCACAAAGTAATTTCTTCCTATCACACATTGATGGAACGCCATTATCAAGATACCAGTTCCAAGCTATATTTAATAAATGCCTAACATCGGCAGGGAACCATCCCAAAGATTATGGGACACACTTATTCCACATAGGCGCGGCCACGGAAGCAGCAAGAGCTGGACTGTCAATAACGGAAGTTCAGAGGATAGGGAGATGGCGATCCACGTGTTTGGCGAGATATATAAGACCGGACTTGTTATCCTAACGTGGTTTGTTTCTTTTACAGGTGACGCTAAGCCAACAGTGTGGGTGATAGGCCACTCGTATATATATTGTGCAGAAAAAAGGGCGAAAGTCCGCCCAGGTGTGAGGAAATTTGAGTTTCATAACACATATTTCAACTGGAGAGGTATTAGAGGCCTGCAATGGCCACAGGTACTAATGGAGGTAATCAAGGTAGGGAGAGAGGCAAGAGGTCCGGTCATCTTAGTTATACAGGCTGGGAGAAACGACATAGGTTATCACAAGAGCGCTTAACTAATGGCAACAATGAAAGTAGGCACTGAGCGCTTCAGAGAATTTTTCACAAAAATAACTATAGTATGGTCAGAGATTGTGCCGAGAGCGGTATGGCAAGGTGCCCGAGACATCACGGCCATTGAACGGACAAGGTGGCTAATAAATATTTGGATGGCAAAATTTATAAGAGACAGAGGTGGTGTAGTGATACGACACCGACAACTGGAAGGAGATAAAGCAGGCCTCATATGGCTCGACGGTGTTCACTTATTGGATATTGGACTGGACATATTCCTGTCAGGACTCCAGGACGGAGTGGAACAAGCGTTAAGAGTGATGGATGGGGGTCAGAGTCCTTCATACGAGTACGCAGGATCCTCCGTGGCCTGGAAATAGAAAGGACATGTTGGAGAGTTACACTTGTTGGCCAACTTGCCGGTGTGGAGACACAGGGCATGCTGCAAAAAGCTGAATTATTTTAGAAATAAAATGCCTTTCTAATGTCATGAGTATAAACAGTTAATAAAGCTGTGACCGATCCTCACCCATCCAGTTGTAAGAGTTACATGATTGTATTGTCAATGAAAGGGGGGCGGCAGGGGATGTGAGCGTCTGGGTTTGGTTGGGGGTCCCCACAGTCTGCCTAGGCTAGATGCAGTTAAAAATTATTATTAGATACACAGGCAGTGCAGCTTGCTTCACAGCTGGGCTACTACGCTGACTAGCAGACACTGAAGCTTTGGAGCAGACCTCAGAGTAAACAGCTCTTCAGACTCAACCATCTGTGTTACCCCAAGCCATAGTGTATGTAGTTTCTTACGGTTAAAAGGGGGAGGGGAAAGACCCAACCCACCTGTAATTGACTATGCCAACGTCCCGTAAAACACAGCAAGGGGAGTCCAAAAAGAGTCTCCATTTTTTCAAAAAATTTGTGGCACAGACACCACTTAAGTGGCATAAATTGCCCCAGAGTTGCTTAAAACGGTTGGTGAGGTGATTTTACCAAATACTCAAGCTTTTACTCTCCCCAGGATGACACAGGGGTAGAAAAGTCCTTGCGGATCCTTGATTTGTTCATCTTTATGAACGTGAGTCTGTCTACATTCTCAGTGGACAGCCGCTTGCGCTTATCTGTCAGCACACCACCAGCAGCGCTGAACACACGTTCAGAGAGAACGCTGGCTGCGGGGCACGACAAGATCTCCAAGGCATGAGTGGCGATCTCAGGCCATTTTTCCAGATTGGAAGCCCAAAATGAGCAAGGGTCCAGTGACACAGTCATGGCTTCGATGTTCACTTAGAGATACTCCTGCACCATTGTCTCTAGGCGTTGACTATGTGTCAGACGTCTTGTCTCCTGTGGACTTGCAAAGGATGGGCTAAAAAAGTGGTGAAATGATTGCACAAAATTGCTGTTACCAGCAGATACTGTGTTTCTGTTATGGTTTGAGTACTGAAGACTCGACAGTCCCACGGTTGGCAAGTTAGAACTGTGAGATTCACTACGTGCACCACTGGTGTTTTGTGGAAAAGCACATGTAAGATTCTGCAACAGTCTATGCTGATACTCCTGCATGCGTGAATCCCTTTCTATGGCAGGAATTATTTCTGCAAATATACTTTTGTACCGGGGATCTAAGAGTGTGGCAACCCAGTAGTCAGGATTATTTTGAATTCTGACAATCCGAGGGTCATGTTGCAGGTACTACAGCAAGAAGGTACTCATGTGTCTTGCGCATCCAAGAGCACCAAGTCTCTGTTGTGTTGGTGGCAAGGTAAGAATCATGCTTCCTTCCTCTGCCCTCTCCTACCAACCTCGCACAACAGAAATGTGATCAAGGTCTCCCTCATCTGATGAGTCTTCCATGCCCATCGCCAAATCGTCCTCCACTTCTTCCTTGGCTCCTGCACCTTCCTCAACAGTTTGGCTGCTACCATGCACCCTGGTTAATCCCTCTACCCCACCCTCTCATGCCTGCCACCTTGGTGCTGCCGACCGTCTGGACCTTGCAGATGTTATCCCTTCCACATATAACTCCTCCTCCTCTACTTCCTCCACCTCTACTTCCACCACCTGACTCCGAATTCTGTTTAACATGTGCTCCAGCATGTAAATCACCGGAATAGTCATGCTGATAATGGCATCGTCAGCACTAAACATCTTCGTCGCCATTTCAAAACTGTGCAGAAGGGTGCATAGGTCCCTGATCTTAGACCACTCCTCCAGCGTGATTTGCCCCACCTCTGGATCTCGTTGGCCCAGGCTATACGTCACAACGTATTGCACCAGGGCTTGTCGGTGCTGCCACAGTCGCTGCAACATGTGCCGAGTTGAATTCCACCGTGTCGGCACATCGCATTTCAGCTGGTGAAGTGGCTGGCCCAACGACTTCTGTAGAGATGTAAGTCGCTGAGCTGCGGGATGCAAACGGCGGAAGTGAGCACACAGCGACCGTGCCCTCTGCAGAAGGCCATCTAGTCCGGGATAGTGGGCTAAAAATTGCTGGACAACCAGGTTCAACACGTGAGCCTTACATGGCACGTGTGTGACATTGCCCCGGCGAAGGGCCGCACCCAGGTTTGCAGCATTGTCGCACACGGCCTTCCCTGGTTGCCGGTCCAGTGGAGACAACCAATCATGAAACTGGTTCTCCAGAGCTGACCACAATTCCTCAGCTGTGTGACTCACATTTCCCAGACAATTCAAAGTAAAAACCGCCTCATGACGTTGAGCCCTGCTGCCAGCATAGTAACGAGGTGTGCAGGATTCCTTCTGCGCAGTTAGAATGCGGGTGGCATTACCAGACAGGCTTTGGGTGCAGGTGGAGGACAGAGAGGAGGTTGAGGAGGCAGAAGCAGTGGAGGAAATTCGTGATAGAGGATTGACGCACAACTCATGGGGACGGCAAAACTTGGACAGCAGCCCCTTGTCCTGCTGTCACCATAGTTACCCAGTGCCCAGTCAGCGACATGTAACGCCCCTGTCCATGCCTACTCGTCCAAGTGTCTGTGGTGAAATGCACCCTGTCACACACAGAGTTTCTCAAAGAAGCGGTGATGTTGTGTGCGACCTGCTGGTGGAGCGCAGGCACGCCTTTCTTTGAGAAGTAGTGCCGACTGGGCATCTGGTACTGGGGCACTGCGACGGACATAAGGTCTCGAAAATCCTCTGTGTCCACCAGGCGCAAAGGCAGCATTTCTGTAGCCAAGAGTTTGCAGATGGTGAAATTCAACCTCTTAGCTTTTCATGGCTAGGAGGAAATGGTCTTTTACTTGTCCACATCTGAGGGACCGAGGGCTGGCTGTTGTGCTTAGACGGGGTTGAGTAGGGTGTCCCCGGCAAACTTCCGGTCCGTGAGGAAGATGCAGGCGGAAAAGTTAGGTTGCCTTGATCCAAAGATGGTGCTCTCGATGTCAGAGAGCGCTCAACACCAGCTGGTGTTTCCACTTCCAAATGAAATGATGACCTGCCAAT
The DNA here is from genome assembly GCF_046119375.1 of Phyllobates terribilis. Lineage (NCBI taxonomy): Eukaryota > Metazoa > Chordata > Amphibia > Anura > Dendrobatidae > Phyllobates > Phyllobates terribilis. Next base: position 658,970,123 of record NW_027362764.1, on the reverse strand, counting down.
CACACTGGCTGTTGCGGGTAAAGAGGTGGCAGGTCTGCATCTCAAAACAGGTGTGACTGCTGTCCCCCCAGTCACAGAGGATGAAGAGGCCGCGGATGCACAAGATGGGGCAGACGGTGGTTGGCCCGGCCCGCTAGGCCGCATTGTAGCACACTGAGCTACCCACTGCAACTTATGCTTCATATCCATGTGACAGTTCATGCATGAAGTACTCAAACTATGGATTTTTTGGCCTCTACTTAGCTTTTGGTGACAAATGTTACAGATAACATGAGTTGGGTTATCCTTATCGATCTGAAAAAATGCCCAGGCTATGCAAGGCTGAGAACCAATGCGACTTGAAGAGCCACCACGACTTGTGGTCAGAGGCACAGTTGTGTTTGAGGATGCTGTTGTTGACGTGCTTCCAGTACTACGTCTCTGTCTAGGAAGGCGCAACCTAACCTCGTCGTCACTAGCATCCTCCTCCACATCCTCTGCTGACCTCATCGACTGGCTGACTGTGGGTTGACAGTAAGTGGGATCTCCAACCTCGTCATCATCACCCTGTGTGTTCTCACACCCGTCGTCCTCAGAGCCAACCTGTTCCTGCCCTGACAAAAAACTCAAGTTGTCGCTCCAATCAGGTATTTGAGTCTCATCATCGTCTTCATCATTGTCTCCACCAACAGTAGTTACAGTTTGGGAATGAGGGTCTACATTATGCTCAGAACCTTATTCATCTGGTCCTGGATCCGACTCATAAAGATTATGGGCATCAGTGCAGATCATTTCCTCATCTGGATTCACAGAAGCTCTGGAGCAGACCTCTGATTCCCAGGCTATAGTATGAGTAAACAGCTCTGCAGACTCAACCATCTGTGCTACCCCATACTCAGACGGGCAGCTGGAGACTTGGGAGCTGTGAGGAAGCAAGTGCGATTGGAGTGACACCTCTGAGGACTGGAGTATTTGTTATGTTGAAGTTGAGGTGGAGGAGAGCCCACTTATAGGATCACTTGATATCCGTTGAAGCACCTGCTGTTTTTGTGCCTCATCTGGAATTTGTAGCGATGGGCGTGGCCGTAAGAAAGGGATCGGATCACATTGTCCACGAAAAGAAGTAGACATCTTAGTTTGGCTGGAAGATGGTCTTTCTTCTGCCGATGTTACTGTTGCTTTAACACCTACCCCACGGACACAACCTTTTTTTCCCTACCCAACATGCCTTTTCCCCTTTCCACCAGCAGCAGGCCTTTTGCCACTCATTTTGGCGGTTAACTAATTGACTACTCTGTAGTTGTTTGCACAAAAAACGATGGATGGAAACCGAGCAGAGCTGAGTGGCCAAACTGTGGTACTAGCCCAAAAGGATTGGCTGGTTAAAAGCAGTAACATTTTTTATTACATACACAGGTGGTGGAGCTTGGTATAGATGGCCCAATAGAATGAGTACCACAAACTGATACAGGCCCAAAATTATTTTCTGGGCTAGATGCAGCTAAAAATTATTATTAATTTCAAAGCTGGTGGAGCTTGGTATAGATGGGCTAATACAATGAGTACCACACATTGCTACTATGCCCAAAATTATTTTCTGGGCTAGATGCAGCTAAAAATTATTTTTAATTTCAAAGCTGGTGGAGCTTGGTATAGATGGCCTAATACAATGAGTACCACACACTGCTACTATGCCCAAAATTATATTCCGGGCTAGATGCAGCTAAAAAATTATTATTAATTTCAAAGCTGGTGGAGCTTGGTATAGATGGCCTAATACAATGAGTACCACACACTGCTACTATGCCCAAAATTATTTTCTGGGCTAGATGCAGATAAAAATTATTATTAATTTCAAAGCTGGTGGAGCTTGGTATAGATGGCCTAATACAATGAGTACCACACACTGCAACTATGCCCAAAATTATTTTCCGGGCTAGATGTAGCTAAAAATTATTATTAATTTCAAACCTGGTGGAGCTTGGTATAGATGGCCTGATACAATGAGTACCACACACTGCTACTATGCCCAAAATTATTTTCCGGGCTAGATGCAGCTAAAAATTATTATTAATTTCAAAGCTGGTGGAGCTTGGTATAGATGGCCTAATAGAATGAGTACCACACACTGCTACAGGCCCAAAATTATTTTCCGGGCTAGATGCAGCTAAAAATTATTATTAATTTCAAAGCTGGTGGAGCTTGGTATAGATGGCCTAATACAATGAGTAAAACACACTGCTACTATGCCCAAAATTATTTTCTGGGCTAAATGCAGCTAAAAATTATTATTAATTTCAAAGCTGATGGAGCTTGGTATAGATGGCCTAATAGAATGAGTACCACACACTGCTACAGGCCCAAAATTATTTTCCTTGCTAGATGCAGCTAAAAATTATTATTAATTTCAAAGCTGGTGGAGCTTGGTATAGATGGCTTAATACAATGAGTACCACACACTGCTACTATGCCCAAAAAGTATTACTTGGCTAGGTGCAGTAAAAAATTCGTATTACATACACAGGTGGTGTAGCTTGCAACACAGATAGGCTACTCCACTGACTAACACACACTGCAAGAGGCCCAAAAGGATTTGCTTAGCTACATTTAGCCAAATGCTGTGAAAAACACTTGCACAGCACTAAAACAGACCTGCCTAGCAAAAAGTCCTGGGAAATGCTGTAACCTAGCCCTCAAAAGTGCTGCAATTACAACTAGTCCCTACTCCCAACCTATCTGTCTATTTAAGAGCAAATTCGCTTACAATTCTTACAGTTAGAAAGCATAGCGCCCACAGCAGCAGCGGAGCCGTCTAACACTCAGCTGCAGCAGTGAGAAAATGGTGGCGACGTGGAAAATGGCTAGGTCTTATAGGGCAAGGACATGTGACATACACATCCAATGACACATGCCCTTGCTTATGTGAAAAAAAGCACTTCACTGCGTGTGTGCGCTGCTGATAGGCTGACAGACTGCACCTCCCCACTGTAAATGCGGGAAAGAAAAAAAAAATGGAGATCTTCATTATTTCTGCAGAGATCCATCCCCTGCCCCTCCCCCTGCCCACTGTACACTCAAACTGTATATTAACATTGATTAACATGACGGTGTTGCCGTGGATGCGGCGGGTAGGCGTCGATCTGCATGCGTCATCAAAAGCTTGTCCCACACACATTGGTCTAGCGTTTTCACGCCCCCGTTTACCATTGGTTAGATGGACCTTTTAAACCCCGCCTATTCTCATTGAGACCACCCCCTGATGAAGGCAGCTGAGCCGAAACGCGCATCGGGGTGTGCGCCATTGAGAAGGTCGTATACACCCATAGTGGATGTGAGTAACTGCTAAACTTCCATAGATATGGATACTCTTGCTGCTTCACTTGGTTACCGGTGAATATACTGGCTGAGGGCTTCTTATACTAATTCCTTATTTGCTACGTTTGTGCATTAGATATATCTGATGGTGTGCCTTCTGTTTATATTTTCCTCTATCAATCCATTTAAATCTATGACCTGTAGGCATATGCCATTTGGCATTATCTATCTTTATATAATACCTGCACTTTATTACACTGTGAGACATTGGCATATTTAGCTAATTTATTCTTTATTTGTACAAATTGATTCAGCAGTGTATATTGATGGATGCCTTATATATTGTACATTACATACCTGATGTCATTTTTTTCTATACTCAATCTAACTATCTGCATTTATGTATGATTAGATGGCATCTGCCACTTGGCATTTTTTAGTATTATGTAATATTTGCCCCCACATTATATCTTTAGGCACCGGCACTTTCTTATAAAGTTCATTCTTTATGTATACAAATGTTCTTCAGCAGCATATATAGATGAACGTCTTTTGACATTATCAATGCACCTCCGTTCTTTGGTGCCTCTCCACCGCATTGTTTTTAATATTTATTGTGTCCTGTGATTCATCACCTATGCTTGTTAAAATGTAATAAATATTTTTCTATGATATATTCGACAAGTTTCGAAGCGTGTTTCTCTCGTCCTTTATTAGCAGTTTTTTGCTTCGATGGTCACATTTCCCTTATACGTCCGTAACTGGGTTAATGTAGATTATTTTTATACATAGTGTATACCCATCTGTGCCTCTCCTTTGTGTTATTGTTACTGGCACAATGGAGAAGATGGAGAAATTTTGTTCTACGTCCTCACAGTGTACTCAGATTCTCTCATCTGAGAGGATCAGATCACACTATGCCGACACTCTGATCAAATTCTGGTCAGAGTTTGATCAGAGTGGCATTTACATAATTGGTCAGATTCTCTAGGATGAGGGAATCTACAACCATCTGCACAAGACCTTAGTCAGAGCCAAAAGGACCACAGAGGGAGCTGCAGCAGGAGGAGTGGTTAGGGCGGAACTAAAACAGGTGAATATAGTATTTTATTGTAGTTTTAACCACTACTCTTCCCCCTGATCATTATGCTTTGTTTAAATTGGAGCAACTTTAATAAGTGTATTTTTGGGAATCGGGGCACTTTAGAAACGGACCTGATTTATATTGTCAAAATCGAATAAAGCAAATCTGAAAGAAATGAATTTTGAGAGATTGGCTCACATCTTTTCTAACATACTTAAATAAATTGGTATATATGCCAAAACTGACTAGCGTGAGCTCAGGATTTAAATCCCTAATATTGCGGTATGCAGTAAATTCTTACGCTTTCCCTTATGGTGCCTGCAGGCTGCCAAAATGCCAGCATTCATCTCTATACATACACATAAGAATTTGGATCTCTGACTACCTAAATTTTAATTCAATCCGTTATTCAATATTTAATGCATATCTGCCATCTTTGTACTTTTATATTATCGGCGGCTCAGGCTTTAGCTCTGTCCTTCCATCATTCTTGACACTGCATCAATGCTCACCCAGCTACTGTGTAGAATCAGGAGCCTGACATGTTTGCCAGATGTTGGTGTTTGTAAAATCAAATTTTCGTTTAAACAGGTCAAAATGATTCCAAACTACAATTAAAGAAACCACCAAGGACAAAACAGGTAATTGCCACAGATTGACTGTGTTTAATGAGCCTTGATAATGAATGATCACATAGATTTTTAAAGAAGTTGTGCACTACTTTATATTATTCCCCCAATGTATCCCCCCGGGGCCCCTAAGACTTTTTGTAAATACCCTCCGTTGCAGATAATGCCTGTGAGTGGCGCTAACGGTGGCCGCTCACAGGCATCACGTGATCCCACGTTGACGTCACGACAAGTGAGGCGTGAGTCAGCACTGGGGTCCCCGCAGTGGCTGCTGGGTTGTGGGTGGGGTTACCCCCCGCGTCACACCCGGCATCCACCACACGCTTTCCCATTGTATGGGGAGAGGCAGAGCGCGCGGTGGATGCCGGGTTTGACGTGGGGGGGTAACCCCACCCACAGCCTGGCATCCACCATGGAACCAGGAAGACAAAAACCCCCGGCTGCTGCCAACACTTGTCGTGACATCAGGGGATGTCAGAGTCGGCTGCAGCCGGGGGTCACGTGATGCCTGTGAGCGGCCAGTGATAGTGCCACTCACAGGCTTTATCTGCAACGGAAGGTATTTACAAAAAGTCTTAGAGGCCCTGGGGGGATACATTTGGGAGGGGGTAATCTAAAGTAGTGGACAGCCCCTTTAATTAAAACTTTGAGTAAATAAGAAATATTTATGTCTTCAAAAGTTCCTATTTTATATTTGATTGTATGTCAATTAGAGATGATTGAACCTTTTGAAATTCGAATTTGCCAGGCTTGTAAAATTTTTATAAAAAACTTTGAATTGCGGCAAGTAAGTTCACCGCGAATCACAGATACTCCAATTGCCCTGAATTGATGTGAACCACACTCTGAGGTCTACTAGGGCTGTATACAACCATTTTCAATATCTTTATTGGAAACACAGCTTCTGTGCTGTCAAAGTGACTTTACAATAGAATTGAATGGTAACCTGCTACTAACCAACAGCCTATTTAAAGTGAATCTGTGACCCCCGTGGGAGATATCAGACCACTATTATGACTTTACAAGGTATAGAAAAGTAAATCTATACTTACCTGTATGGCCAATAGCAGTGGTCTGATTCCAGAGAAATCTTCTTTTATAAAGTTTCTTCTCCAGAGGCTTGGCGTCTGGGGGACACCAAGCAAACCCCTCCTATCTGCTTATTATGCAGCTAAATCCCTGCCTCTGGACTAAATTATCATCTCCCCCCTCCCCGACACATCACAGGGACCTGTGACTGCCCTGTGACGTGCCCGCTGTCTCCCCTGCCGCGCATGCCCAATACAAGGGCTGCGCAGTGCCGGGGAGATGCACGACAACTGACGGTGCCGTGATCCGAGGAGGGTCCTGAAGGGGTTGAACCAGGTGCTACCCCAGGGCAGACCTCAGTCACACAGCTGCTGACCCTTAGCAAGGTATGTAGGTACTGGCAGGTTAGGCTGGTATACAGATTAGCAATGGAAGGTGCTGGCAGATCCAGCTGGCATACAGATAAGCACTGGCAGGTGCGGGCCGGTCAGGCTGGTATACAGGCAGGTACTGGCAGACATGGCTGATATACAGACACGGGTAATAGTGATGAGCGAGCATGCTCGTTACTCGAGATTTACGAGCATGCTCGGGTGTTTTCCCAAGTATCTTCAGCATGCTTGGGTGTTATGTTTGAGTCACTCCATGCACATGATTTGCAACTGTTTGACAGCTTTAGCACATGTGAGGAATGACTGTTTCTTAGCATTCCTCACATGTATTAAAACTGTCAAACAGTCGCAAATCATGCACACGGAGTGACTCAAATATAACACCCGAGCACGCTGAAGATACTCAGCGAGCGCCCAAGCATGCTTGCCAAAAGGGTTAACAGAACATACTCACTCATCACTAATGGGTAGGACTCAATTCAGACTGGACGGACAAGTAGAGAACCGCAGACGTGGCCAGGCAAGGAAATCGCACACGCGGCCCGGCAAGGAAACCGCAGACACGACCAGGCAAGGAAACCACAGATGTGGCCAGGCAAGGAACCCGCAGACGCGGCCAGGATTCTGTTCATAAGGAGTAGACTGGGTTAGGTTCACAAAGAACACATACAAGGATAGGTATGGACAAGACAGATAGGAACAAGTTCACACAGAGTATTTACAATAAAGTAGCAAATGTTCTCACTAACACTAATGTTGCACAGCAATAACAGATCTTAGATATGCACTTGTTCAGACACTGTAGGCATCAGGAAAAAGTACAGGTTCAGACACTGCAGATTGCAGACACAAGAGGTGAAGAGAAAAAAACAAACACAGATACAAACAGGATCAGGAATAGGTCCCAATTTAGACAAGAACTAAAATGTAGAAACAGGTACAGGGAAAGGTCCCTATTTAGACTGGAACTGACATAAGGACAGGTAAAGAGTACAGGCCTTGGTATTCAGCCCCCAGGGTGGCAGAAACTGCCTAGATAAGGCACAGGAAAAGGTTCAGGATACAGGCCAGGGTACTCAGCCAGGGTGGCAGCAAACAGGGACAGACACAGGATCTGGCAACTCAGCAATTGCACAAACACACCGAAAGAGACTGTTGCTCAGGCACCTCCCAAAGTGTGGAGGTGCTTTAAGTACCCAGTGCCTCTCAGCAATAGGCTGGGGACAAATTAGGAATGCACGCACTGTTCCTTTAAGAATCAGGAAGTGCAGGCGCGGCCACTCTAAACATGCAACCAGGAAGCATGCACAGCAAGCAGAGAATAAGGAACACACTGCACGGCCTGGACTGGTGAGTAAGTTGGCATCCTTGCATGGTGGGGGATGGTAAGCCATGCAGGCACACCGTCAGCGATGTTACACTTCTTCTAGTTGCTGGCGACATCTCCCTTAATCCCAGGCCTTCTTCCACCAGTATTTATAACTCTCTTCCTGCTGCACATGGAAACCCTGCTAAACTTTTCAACATTCAGTTCATGCTTTTCCCTGTCTCTTTCAATTGTGCCCTCTAAAACTCAGGGTCAGCATGTAATAAGCTCCCTTACATCCACGACTTCTTTCTTTCTAAATCCCTTAACTTTCTGTCTCTCAATGAAACTTGGATCCAGCAGTCGCAGACCACCACCGCTGCTACTCTAGGCTACAATTGTCACATACCACCAGATCTGAGAGCAGAAAAGGTGGAAGTGTTGGTCTGCTCCTTCCATCACAATATGCTTTCCAGGTTTTCCCCCCGGCACCCTCACCTATGTTTCTATCCCTTGAAGTCCACACCATTACATTATTCAAACCTTTCTCCTTTCGAGTGGTGGTTGTGTATAGTCCTCCAGGCAAAACCAATGAGTTCCTTGATCACTTTGCCAACTGGATTCCACACTTTTTCTATCCTGTGACATTCCCTCTCTCATTATGGGGCACTTTAACATTCCCATTGATGATCCGCTCGCCCCATCTGCCATTCATCTTCTTATTTCAACCTCCTCCTTCAGCCTCTCACAGCTTACTAACTCTCCTACACATTAAGATGGGAACACTATGGATCTGGTCTTCACCCGGCTCTGCTCAGTGTATAACTTTACTAACTCCCCTCTCTCGCTCTCTGACCAAACCCTTCTTTCCTTCTCTGTTAGTAACTGACACCCTGGTCAGGACATCCCCACTTACCACACAAAGAAATCTACATGTCATCAATACCCAACAGCTTATGAATAATCTAAAGTCACCTTTAGCCCTGATCCCCTCCCTCTTCTATTCAAACTCAACATTGTCACAATATAATAATACACTGTAAAGTGCCCTGGATGAAGCTACACCTGCTGCATGCAGAATGACCCGAAACAGATGACAGCAAACCCTGGCACTCGGTGCAAATACGTGTTCTCCAACGTTGCTCAAGGTGTGCCAAGCGTCAGTAGAGAAAATCACTTTCAACAGAAGATTTCATCCACTATAGGTTCATGCTGAAAACAAATAACTCTGCTCTCCATCTGGCCAAACAAGTCTACTTCACCACCCTCATCATATCACTAGCAGATAATCCAAAACAGCTGTTCAAAACTTTCCACTCCCACCTGAGCCCTAAAGTACAGGCCCCCATCACCAACCTCATCGCTGACAATCTTACCACTTATTTCCCAGACAAAACCAACCATATCTGTCAGGACATTTTTGCACAATCCCCTCAGAATCTGAATCATCTTCCCTCCCGCATATCAAGTTCATTTTCCACCTTTGAACCCATCACAGAAGAAGTTAGAAGGCTCCTTGCTTCTTTTCACCCTACAACCTGCACCAGTGACCCGATTCCCTCACATCTCCTCCAGTTTTCTCTCCCCAGTTGACACTACCTACCTAACTAAAATATTTAACCTCTTTCATTCTTCTGGTATCTCTCCCTCTTCATTCAAACACACCATCATTATCCATTTACTTAAAAAAATATCCCTTGACCCGAACTGCACTGCTAACTATAGACTTATCTCTAATCTTCCCTTCATTTCCAAACTCCTGGAACTCTTGGTCCACACTCGCCTGTATAATCAGCTATCTCTCAGATAATGCTCTTTACAGTCTGGTTTCCACTCTTTACACTCTACTGAAACTGCCCTCACCAAAGTCTTTAACGATCTACTAACAGCAAAATCTAATGGCCACTACTCCTTGCCGATTCTCCTGGATCTTTTTGAAGCATTTGACACTGTGGATCACCAGCCCCTCTTTACTATGCTCCACTGTATCAGCCTCAAGTACACCATTCTCTCTTGCTTGCCCTCTTACCTACCCCGGCCGGAGTGTCTCGCTCCTACTCCTCCCTATTCTGGCTCTGATGCTGTCAGGGGTATTTACATGGCACGCAGATCCCCGGGAACAGTGCTTAGGACGCATGCTCGCTCCCTGTCTCTTAAAGGTCCCACGTGCGCCACCCTATGGTGGCCCCAGCCAATTTCTGAAGGACACTTAGTATTTAAGATACCTCCTCCAAAATATGCAGTGTTGTAAGTTTGTTCATAACACTCTTGTTAGTTCTTAGGCCCCAATGCTTGTCTATCAGCGGTGCCCGCCTGCCTGTCTATCAGCTGTGCCTGCTTGTCTATCAGTCGTGCCCGCCTGCCTATCTATCAGCCATGCCTCCCTGCCTCTCTATCAGCCATGTCAGCCTGCTTGTCTCTGCCTTGCCAGTCTGCCAGTTCACATGCACTGCCTATACTTCAGCTTGCCCACCTGTACCTGCCTGCCCGTGTGTCTGGCATACCTGTCACAATACCAGCAGTGTCAGCTTATCTACCTCTCCTGGCTGTTCCTGCCTACTGTCCCTTGGGGGTCAGCTGCCATCCACCCAAGGTCAGTCCCAGAGTAGCATCTGGTCCCACCTCCCTCATCTCTCCTCGGATCCCGGAGTCGTCAAGCCGCCGAACATCCGAGGTCAGACTTGGTGAGGTCCCTAGTCAAGCCCCTCCTGGCTCTGCTCGGGCCACGGCACAGTGGTTCCACCACCCTGCCCATTACACACCCAATTATACACCTCTTCTCCTGACATTACCCATGCATTACTACAAAATACCAGTGATTGTCTGTTCGCTGTCTCCAACACCATGTCCTCACTCAATCTGAAACTGAATTTCTCCAAAACTGAACGTCTAGTGTTTCCTCCCTCTAGAAACTTATATCTTATATTGCAATTTCCTTGAGTGGTTCAACCATAACTCCCAAGCAGCACGTTCTCTGTCTTGGATTTATATTTGACACAGAACTTTCTTTTATCCCCTATATCCAATCACTCACTTGCCCATGTTACCTGCATCTTAAAAACATCTCCAAAATCTGACCTTTTCTCACCTTTGAAACTGCAAAAACTCTTTCTGTGTTTCTTATTCATTCTCATCTGGACTACTGCAATGCTCTACTGATCAGTCTCCCTCTAACACCTTGTACCAGTCATTGCATTGGTTGCCCATTCGCTGCAGAATACAATACAAACTTATCTCTCTCACCCAAAAAGCTCTCCACAGTTCTGCACCATCCTATATCTCCTCCCTTATCCCTGTCTATCACCTTTTCCGTGCTCTCCGCTCTGCAACTGATCTAAGACTTACATTCTCCATAATCAGAACATCCCAATTCCATCTTCAAGACTTCTCTTGTGGTGCGCTAGTTCTCTGGATTGCACTACCCTGGACGATCTGACTAATACTTATCCCCACGAGTTTAAGGGTACTTTAAAAACACAATTCTTTAGATATGCCTATCACCTCAATTCACTAACCCAATTCTCCCTTGTTACCTTTTTCTAAACTTTCCTCAGAATCTGGTCTCTCCTATTCATCTGTCTCCACATCCTCCATGTACCCAATAGCAACTGGTAACTGTACTTAGACAAATACTGGCAGATGACCAGATCATGCAGCTTATTTGAAATGCCCTATTTATTATAATGATGGCTGGACCATACATGGCAGTACTTTTTATAGTTAATGTATAGTCTTGGGTGTATAGGGGGGAGAGGAGAGAAAGAGAGGAGAGAGAGATCTGAATATAAGTACAGCAGAATAGATACCCGATACACTATATAATTAATCAATTACACTGGCACTGCTACTGCCATCTGCCCTAACTCTCTCTCCCTATGGATTGCGAGTCAGTGTTCAACACCAGTGCAGTAGTACAGCATAATCCAATTTTGCCCATTTTCTAACCCATTGTGGAATGAGCTATGCTTTCTAACTTTTATTCCTACACTGTGCTTGGCTGACCATTATCTTTCATAATGGCTGTGATACTGTTCCCCTTGATTGACTGCACTAGACCACGTTGCCCCCCTTGCCCTACCTGTTATCATTAGCCCACTCTGTAACTCTTCAACAATGTGTAAAATGGCATTGGGCTTTTTTCTTTCTTTTTTTTTTATGAGCCAATCTGCACAAATCAAATTGCAAATTTTTTGAATTTGGGACCTGAAATTCGATTGAAATTTGATTTTCTGCAGATCGATTCGATCTCCTCTACCTGCAAGGTATTATAGGGAATCTTGTCACGCCAGAGGTAATGTCAGTCTTTTCTGAGTAATGCAATCTTTTGCAATGTGTAAAGGTGGTGGGCAAATTGAATCGCAAATTGTTCAAATTCACTTATACTTTCAAATTTCATATTGATTCAATTTACATCAATAGTTAGATAATCTCTAATAATAATGTATTCACATTATTTCCAGTACAGTTTTGTAACTAAATAGGTATATTAATTCACCATTGACCAGCACGTCTTATCACTGATACCAACTCTATGGCGGCTTCTCTTCACCTACTCCCCTGGAGTGACAGGTCTCACCTTGTACATGCATGATTAGTCTCTTTTATGGCTCAGTCTACAGACGGATTTTAACCCTTTCACCACCTTCGGTTTTTCTGTTTTTGCATTTTCGTTTTTTGCTCCCTTTCTTCCCAAAGCCATAACTTTTTATTTTTCCATCGATATTGCGGCTTGTTTTTTTTTGTTTTTTTTTGTGGGACAAGTTGTACTTTTGAATGACACCATTGGTTTTACCATATTGTGTACTGGAAAATGGGAAAAAAATTAAAGTGGAGTGAAATTGCAAAAAAGTGCAATTCCACAGTTGTTTTTTTTCACCATGTTCAGTAAATGCTACAACTGAACTGCCATTATGATTCCCCAGACCATTACGAGATCATAGATATCAACCATGTATAGGTTCTTTTTTATTTAAGTGGTGAAAAAAATCCAAAGTTCGCAAAAAAAAAAAAAGTCACCATTTTCCGAGACCTGTAGCGTCACCATTTTTTGGGATCTGGGCCAGGTGAAGGCTTATTTGTTGAGTGCCGAGCTGATGTTTTTATTGATACTATTTTGGTATAGATACGATCTTTTGATTGCTTGTTATTGCATTTTGTTACAATGTTGCAGAAAAAAAAAAAAACATAATTCTGGCATTTTGATTTTTTTCTCGTTACGCCATTTACCGATCGGATTAATTATTTTTATATATTGATAAATCGGGCGATTCTGATTGCGTCAATACCAAATATGTGTATATTTGATTTTTTTATTGATTTATTTTTAATGGGGCGAAAGGTGATTTGAACTTTTATAATTTTTTAACTTTTTAAATATTTTTTAAAACTTTTTTTTAAACTTTTCACATGCATCAATAGTCTTTATGGGAGACTAGAAGCTGCGATCTTCCAATCGCCTGTGCTACACACAGCAGTGCTTCAGCCCTGCTGTGTGTAGCAAAAGTGTTCACTTGCTATGAGCGCTGACCGCTGGGTGACGCTCATATCATCCCGGCAATGACAACAGCAGGGGTCTCCTGCAAACCCTGAGTTGTCATGTCAATCCATCAGCGAGCTGCGGTCATGTGAAAAAGGGGCCGATGGGAGGGACTAGTGACGCGCTTCCAGCGCGTGCATGTTCAATGCCGCTGTCAGAGATTGACAGCGGCATTTAACATGTTAACAGCCGTGGGTGGATTAAAAGTCCACCTGTGGCTGTTAGAGGCACAAGTCAGCAGTACAGATCAGCTGTCATGTCCCCAGAAAGGTGCGGTCTCAGCGCTGGAGGCTGCACAAAAGAGGGGGATGCGACCTTGGACGTACTCATACATCCAAGGTCGTTAAGGGGTTTTTACATATGTTTTTCTCTGAAAACACTGCAGCATTTCAGAATCAAACATACCTTGCTAAGATAATACAGCAAGTGCCTGATATATACTGCTCGTGGACTAGGCCCGGGGTGGACATATCATTGGTGCAACCTGTGCAGCCACCTAGGGTCCCAAGAGGTAAGGGGCACATTTCCAACTTCAAAGCCGGTGGAACAGTGCATTATGATGAGATATTGGACTGCAAAGAAACCATATATTGCTCATGCACTTGGGCCCTTTTGTGTCTTTGTACAACAGTGGAATGGGCAGAATGTATCAGGTTCCCCTTGATTAATTTTTTACCACAGTTCTCCCCATCAAGCTTGATTGACATATTTTGATATAAAATAGATTTCATTACGAAATTTAACAAGGAGTAAAATTATTAATTAGTAGTTCATGGTCCGAGTAAACACTATGATTTTCGGACCAGCTGTTTATTTTTCGGTCTGTACTCAGATAATGAAATAAAAATGTTTGAAAACAGTCTAACAGGTAGTTTACTTCAGTGTGCTATAATAGTCCCCATACACATTAGATAAAAGTTGTCCAAGCATGTTGATGTATGGAACCTCAGAATAAGTATCAGGCAGTCTGAATTTTTTTCGCTCGATCCTTTTGTTCTGCAGGGAGAAAAAGCTCTACCAGACTCATTTGGCAGCATCTTCCTCCACTAACCCTATGGAGAACACTTAAAGGGGTTTTCCCACGAACGAAAGTTAATTTTAATCAACAGATCTTGGAATAATAATAAGTTCCACAATTGGATGTGTTTAATTAAAATGTTCCTGCGCTGAGATAATCTTATAAATGTGCCCCTGTTATGTACTGTGTAATGGCTGTGATCATACTACATCTCCTGGGCAGGGGAGGAAGCAAAAGAATATACAGACATTACAGCAGGGGATAACAACTGATTATTTTTGTGAGGTAAAACATTTCACTGCCTGTTTTTAAACAATATTTTACTTCAAAGAAAGAATCGGCTGTGATCCCCTGCTGTAATGTCTGTATACTCCTTTGCTTCCTCCCATGCTCAGGAGATGTGGTATGATCAGACCATGTTCCTGTACGGTCAGACACAGCCATTACACAGTACACAGCAGGGGCACATTTATAAGATTATCTCAGCACAGGAACATTTTATTTAAACACATCCAATTGTAGAACTTATTATCATTCCAAGATATATTGATTAAAATTAACTTTTGTTCGTGGGAAAACCCCTTTATATGTTCAATCGAGCTCCATTCTGTATTGGTAAGTCATTGGAGATGGCTGTCTGCCATACGAGCATTTGACTGGCAGTAATCGAAAGTGTATGGGTGACTTAACACTGGGGCCGAAGATCTCAACCACATGGAAGATCTGTTAAAAGCTAATTGCCAATAAAATACCCACTTTCCTTGTAGTCGAAATTGGACATACCTCCTTAAACCTGCAACCTGACAGGATGGAAGGCTCATGGATGGTGAAACAGAAGAGGGTACCGTATGAACCGCCCCTTTAAAACCTATTTGCCAAAATATGAATATCTGAAGAAAGGAATGCAGCTGCTCTGTCATCTTCCTGTTGTGCTCATACGGCTAGAGCTGCACAGTGACATTTGTCATGTGACACTGAAATCACCATATCTAATAGTTTACTATGGTGTTGCGTTGCGATCTACAACTGTATCACAGAGTTGCATGTTTCTATATATGTTGGATTTTCTGTTGCAAGTCACATGTGACTCATTTGCCGTAGATTCAATGCAGGTCACTTGCGACTGCAACTTAAGTGTGAAAAATCTGCGATTGGTTCATTTTTTTACAGAAAAATCACAGCTCTAAAATAGTCATGACAGCAAGTCGCAAACAAGTTGCACATGCTTTTGGTCATGAGATTTGTCTGAGAACTGCTGTCATGTTACACGTCACCACTGCCCCAGCGTAACTCAGACCAGCTGTAGTTTCCCTATCTCTTCACCTTGTGACCCTCTCTAGCCTCACACATCAGCAGTTCCCCTGTGCCAGCCATGTGGCTCTGTCCACATACCGTCCTCCAGTCTCTATTCCCTGGGGCCTGCAACCATCAGCTTCCTGCTTCTTGAACTGTCTGCCTCCCATAGTCAGAGCTGTACACACTGTCTGCCAAGTAGTGGCGCTGTGTGGTTTGATTATACAGGATCACTGTATTTAGCATTTAAAGCTAAATTTATATTATGCATAAAACATAAACCAATTAATTTTCCCTTTTCATGACAAGACACTTTTTTTTTCACATTTGACATTTTAAGAGATTTAAAAAATGTTCCCGTTCATTTTTTTTGCCTCCTTTTTTTTCATAATTTTTACATATTTGAGTAATTTTTATATTATTATTTGTTAGTTTTTGCTGATATTGAGTAAAATTTTAAAAAGAGTTTGTCATCCCTAAAACTGAAATTAAACCATTTACAAAGGAGACTTAGCCTAATTAAAATCCAGACCACATGTATGATTTTTATAGAGGTGAAGTTCACGTCTGTATACATTTATTTTTTCTCATTTTCAATATGTATGAAATCTGCTTCTATACAGCAGCAGTTATTTAAAATTGACATGGCTAAATACAGTTTCCTAAAAATATTTATACACTGCTCAAAAAAATAAAGGGAACACTTAAACAACAGAATATAACTCCAAGTAAATCACACTTCTGTGAAATCAAACTGTCCACTTTGGAAGCAACAATGATTGACAATCAATTTCACATGCTGTTGTGCAAATGGAATAGACAATAGATGGAAATTATAGGCAATTATCAAGACACCCTCAATAAAGGAGTGGTTCTGCAGGTGGGGACCACAGACCACATCTCAGTACCAATGCTTTCTGGCTGATGTTTTGGTCACTTTTGAATGTTGGTTGTGCTTTCACACTCGTGGTAGCATGAGATGGACTCTACAACCCACAGAAGTTGCTCAGGTAGTGCAGCTCATCCAAGATGGCACATCAATGCGAGCTGTGGCAAGAAGGTTTGCTGTGTCTGTCAGCGTAGTGTCCAGAGGCTGGAGGTGCTACCAGGAGACAGGCCAGTACAGCTGGAGACGTGGAGGGGGCCGTAGGAGGGCAACAACTCAGCAGCAGGACCGCTACCTCCGCCTTTGTGCAAGGCGGAACAGGAGGAGCACTGCCAGAGCCCTGCAAAATGACCTCCAGCAGGCCACAAATGTGCATATGTCTGCACAAACGGTTAGAAACCGACTCCATGAAGGTGGTATGAGGGCCCGATGTCCACAGATGGGGGTTGTACTCACAGCCCAACACCCTGCAAGACACTTGGCATTTGCCACAGAACACCAAGATTGGCAAAGTTGCCACTGGTGCCCTGTGCTCTTCACAGATGAAAGCAGGTTCACACTGAGCACATGTGACAGACGTGACAGAGTCTGGAGACGCCATGGAGAGCAATCTTCTGCCTGCAACATCCTTCAGCATGAACGGTTTGGCAGGGTCAGTAATGGTGTGAGGTGGCATTTCTTTGGAGGGCCGCACAGCCCTCCATGTGCTCACCAGAGGTAGCCTGACTGCCATTAGGTACCGAGATGAGATCCTCAGACCACTTGTGAGACCATATGCTGGTGCAGTTGGCCCTGGGTTCCTCCTAATACAGGACAATGCCAGACCTCATGTGGCTGGAGTGTGTCAGCAGTTCCTGCAAGATGAAGGCATTGAAGCTGTGGACTGGCCCGCCCGTTCCCCAGACCTGAATCCGATTGAGTACATCTGGGGCATCAAGTCTCGCTCCATCCACCAACGTCACGTTGCACCACAGACTGTCCAGGAGTTGGCGGATGCTTTAGTCCAGTTCTGGGAGGAGATCCCACAGGAGACCATCCGCAACCTCATCAGGAGCATGCCCAGGCATTGTAGGGAGGTTATACAGGCACATGGAGGCCACACACAATACTGAGCCTCATTTTGACTTGTTTTAAGAATAATACATCAAAGTTGAATCAGCCTGTAGTGTGTTTTTCCACTTTAATTTTGGGGGTGACTCCAAATCCAGGCCTCCATTGGTTAATAAATTTGATTTCCATTGATGATTTTTTGTGATTTTGTTGTCAGCACATTCAACTTTGTACAGAACAAAGTATTCAATGAGAATATTTAATTCATTCAGATCTAGGATGTGTTATTTGAGTGTTCCTTTTATTTTTTGAGCAGTGTATATACACGTTTAATAACAGGAACCTATCATAGATGCATTGTAGAACCAGCTGGTAGGTGACGGGGCGTGCCTAAAGCCGCTGCTTACAGTATAGTAAGCAATGACTGTAATTGCCCCGTGTACGTCCCCATGACCGAAAGCAAGTGTCTGCTGTGAGAAAACAAGTTGATTTTCTCCCATTAGCTGCACTTTCAGTAAGGCATCCGGACAGCATTGTACTGCTATTTACCTGTAGATATATAGCATTTTACCGAGGTGACAGGTTTCCTTTAATTTCAGTGTTGGAGGTGACAGACTCCCTTTGAAGAAAAAAAGGGAAAACATGCCTGTTTATAAACTTAGTGTGTGCACAAACGATTAGTAAAATATATTTCATATAGATGGTACACATCAGACGGGCAGTAGATTTCTTTTTTTTAATTTGTGTTTTTTTTTCCCTTACTTTTTTTTTATTTCTTTTAATTTCTTTTATACATCATACTCATCCATAAAGACTTTTGAAGGTGGGTAGGCACATTTCAACATTTACATGCATTTTTTTATAGGTGATTTCCCCTGTAACTGGGATATATTAACCCCATTTACAAAGCAAGTCCAGCCTCCTACCAGAAGAGTCGATCAGCTCCTGCTCCATGCCGTCACCTGGTGATCACCTGATTACTAGAAGGGGAGGTGAAAGTGCTGTGAGTGCTACCTAATCTATATACACAGCATTTGTTACGAGCTGTGTGTATAGTGATTAGGAAGGCAGGGATGGTAATAAACCATGTATGCCTTCTTTGTGGGATTCCAGTCTTATATGACAGCTGGCTCCATGCTCCTGCAGTCGCACATCTCATGTAGCTGCTGACTTCTAAAACATCATTGCAGAGTCACATCCATTAAACTCTGATGTTTTAAGCCACACTGAATTCACACTTTGCTGCCACATTGTATTTTTCGCCATAATCACTACAAAAAAACATACCATTTACCACTAGTTTTTAAAACATTGTGGTGTTAAGGCGATTGCGGATAAAAAATGTACCATGGCTGCTAATATTTGAAAGCAGACTTTATATAGACTACTCTACAACTTTACAAGTTTAAAGGGGAAATCCAGAGACAATGATCTGTCATAGCTACAATACATATAGATGTATGAAGGACCAAAATAACCATCACATCACACTGCGGCAGTAACTTGGCTTGTGTATTTGTGAAAAATGGCCACTCCTTTACTTTGTATGGTTTCATGTTTCGCAAATAGTATAGTCAGCACGGAGCACTTTCAAACTCTTATAACGCCATCTCTATACATTGCGCTGCCTACAACTGTATGAGATTCCATCTTTTCTTTCTGTCTCTATCTCATTTCTAGAACAAAATGATTTTCTAGAGAGAAAACAGGATAATCCATAATCTTGGGTACAATAGCATTTTTACTGGAGGTATAGCTATGTTGCCAAATGAGTGTAGACAGGTTCCTCTATATCACATTTTGGCTTCGATGAATCTTGCCCAGAACTTGTATATAACCTGCACTATTGTTAATAGTTAGAAGGGTATAGCCAAGGCAATAGCAAAGTAATTAGAGGATTATGGAAAGCAAGCTAGAAAAAAGGAAAATATGAAAAAATTATTTCCAGTAGGAGAAATATTAAAGGGATTGTCATTTCTAGCAAACCCTATGAGGCCCCCTCTTCAATATCATCATCTATTTGCCTGAGGATTAAAAACAGTCAATACAAAGGGAACGATTCATTAAAACTGGTGTTGCACATGCCAGTCTTAATGAAAGACTTGCTGAAGTACATTGTGCCAAATTCATTAAGAGGCACACACCACTTAAAGGGAACCTGTAACCAGAATTTTTTTTGTTAATCTGCAGGTTAATAGCATTATTAACTTGCCTGCCGCCCGCGCTCAGCAGAACGCTGCAGCGAGAAAATGAACTTTATTCCGGTAGCATTCCGGTTTCGGTCACGGGGCGGTGCTGGCGCAGGTTCGTCACCACTCTGAGAATACAAAGCAGCAGCTGTAACCGCGCCCCCGGCCCTGACTGACATTGGCTCTGCATTGAGGCCAGCTGGTGAGGCAGGCTGAACCAGCGCTGGCGCCACCCATGTGACTGAAACCAGAATGCTGCCGGGTAGCATAAAATTTATTTTCTCACCGCAGCAATTGGCTAAGTGCGGGTGCTTTGCAAGTTAACACTATTAACTGGGAGATTATCCCCATATCTGCAGGTTAATAGTGTTTTTTCTGGTGACAGGTTCCCTTTAATGAATTTGGGGCATCTTCTCTGAGAAGTGTGCCTCTGCACCTTGAGAGAAATACAAGTCCAGTTATAGACTGGAAGAGCATTTCTAGTGTAAAATAAAGCTTGCACTTTTGTTAAGTTTGATGGGCGGGAGTAGCGATGCCCAGTCCTGCCCTGACTCCTACCCAATTTTGGCAAATGGGCAAATTTCCTGCATTGACACTGGAGAAGAAATACCAGGTTTAAAAATAATAATAATTTTTATTTTTGTAGTGCCAATATATTCCACAGCACTTTACATTACAGAGAAGACTTGTACAGACAATAAAGACATAACAGAGTAAACACATAATTCAACAGATACCAAGAGGAGTGAGGGCCTTGCTCGCAGGCTTACAATCTTTGAGGAAGTAGGGGAGACCCAAAGGTATATGGTAAAAAGTGCTTGTATTGTATGGTCCAGCCATCAATATAATAAATAGAACATTCAAATAATGCTGCATGAACTAGTCACCAGACAATATCTCTATAACTACAGATACAAAGTGCTATTAAGTGCATTGAGGTGTGTGAACAGATGCTACCAGATTTT
The DNA here is from genome assembly GCF_046119375.1 of Phyllobates terribilis. NCBI lineage: Eukaryota > Metazoa > Chordata > Amphibia > Anura > Dendrobatidae > Phyllobates > Phyllobates terribilis. The sequence continues at coordinate 658,949,452 of NW_027362764.1, read as the reverse complement.
GAAAAATATTTTGGCAGGACAAAACTGGAATAGTTACATAAGTGAGGTGAGGTGATAGGCCAAACTAAAGAAATGCATTTTTAGATCATGTTTAAAACTGGTGGAATTGGGAATTAATCGAATTGTCCTGGGTAGTGCATTCCACAGAAGTGACGCAGCTTGCGAGAAGTCTTGGAGACGAGAGTAGGTGGTTCGGATTATTGAGAATATTAGTCTTAGGCCACTAGCGGAACAGGGGGCACGGGTAGGGTGATAGACAAAGATGAGTGAGCAGATGTAGGGTGGTGCAGAACTGTGTAGAGCCTTGTGGGTAAGAGTGATAAGTTTATATTGGACTCTGTAGCAGATGGGAAACCAGTGCAATGGCTGGCACAGGATATAGGCATTGGTGTAGCGGTTGAAGAGGAATATATTCTTGGCTGCTGCATTCAGGCCGGATTGGAGAGAGGAGAGTTTAGTAAGAGATTTCCACACTAATTTCACTCTGAGTGTTTGGGGTTCCAGCAGTGGGACATCCTATAATTAGCTGATAATCGGGGAATCATTCTAATAATATGGTATTTTCCACAGTGGACACTAGGATACTTTCGTTGGGCAACACGCTTTACTGAATAGTCTGCAAAATATTATTAATATTATTAATCAATGAAGTGGGGTTTAGCACCACAATTGTATAGTTTCCAATGTATTTTCAACAGCAGGTATCACAATTCCTACAAATTTTAGTAAAAATCTTATGTGTGATATAGTGGCAACCCAAACTATGAATGGTCCCATGCACAAAAGTTTTTTTTTAATCCCTAATTCCTTTATAATTTCATTTGGACCCAAATGCAAATATACGAACATGCATCCCATTCTAATGACACCATCAGAATATCTGCAAAATTGGGAACACAAAACTGTACTGTGTCGATCACATGACTAATACCTTCATTCAAATTTCCCTTATGTTGACACACGTCACATCTAAAAACAAAATTCACACTTTTCAATGAAGGGAGACAAACAATCCCCTTCTGTTATTGTTTTCACATTTTTTAATATCAAAGCAATATGTTGCAAGAAAAAAATTAATATTCCCTTTTTTTAATATCCCTTTTAATATCCCTTTGTTTTCCTTTCCTACTCTTTTTAATATCCCTCCCTGGAATGTTTAGAAAACTAATATATAAAGCCTCAAATGCAGACTGTTGACATATACAGTATGCCGTTCAGCTAATATTATGGGATTTTAGTGTAGCTCTGGTATCAGGGGAAAGCAATGAACATAACAAACATGTGTTTCACTGTTTAATACTCTAGTACTAATCTCCTTAAAACAGTAATTCCACAGTGATTATCTAAGGAAAATTAGGTAGATCTAAATGCTTTAGAATCCATTAAATCCAGCACTGTTTTAACTTAACCCATTTAATGCTGAACATTTACATAGCATTTAATGCATAATGTAATAGACACACAAACCATAACATCCATAAATATCAGAAAGTATTCACTAATAAAACGACATGGATGTAATGTAGAGGTAAATATTTGAGAGGCAATCATCTTTTAGATTGCAAATTTATTAAAGATGCACAGCGGATTATAATATAGAGATACAACCGTCTTCAGATTAGTGATTCAAGTGCATTGCATAAATTAGGAATGCAAATCGGACTTTTTCAACCTGTTTGTTTGACCCCTTGGACCTTTTTAAATGAGCACATGTGCTCTTTGTGAGGTTACTTAGCATCAAGATAATGATTAAACAATATTAAAAATCTAGCGGGGGGCTTCCAAGATCCTCCAGTGGAGTCTTTCATTGTAGTAAAAGCCATACCCAGGTGGGATTTTTTTTGCATGTATTTCATTAAATTATATTTAAGGAAGTGTAGAATAGTAATGTTCAATATGTTTTTAACCAATATAGTGCAAAATATATAATAATAATAATAAAAAAAAATCAATATGTTGCTCTCTCTCTTTCTCTCTCTACATATAGGGCTTATAATGTCTATTTATACTCATTGAATTCATTATGAAATATTCTGAATATTTAGGCCGTATAGCAAAGTTATACAGTTCTTGCAGTTCCCAGATGATTTGGTACATCTTGCCATCATATTACGGTTATCTGTGGCTTTCCTTACGTAAACCGATTTATCTCAATCAACTTAGTGGCCATGGAGGAAAAAATCCGGTCCTTAATAGCTAGGTTCATATCATGTTTCGGCATTATACATGTGTATACATGAAAAGAAGGAAACCCATAACCCCTATTTGTTATCAATAACTAGCCTTAAGCCAAAAAAAATGCCCCGGCTAACATAAGTTTGCCTGAACTGTATGGATAAACTTAGCTGAATACTCTTTACCATGCAACTGTAGAAAAAAAAAATACATTAAATGGACATTAATATATTTGTAATTATTAATGTATTTGTAACAGTATGCTGACCTTTAGGCCTCTTTCACAAGAGCGTATTTGTCATCCGTATTTCATCTTTTTTCAAAATACGAAACAAATGTAAAACAATGGGACTATTCACATAGACATGTTTTTCCTGTCCTTTTTGGAAGAATGCAACCTATGCTATTTTGATCTGTTTTACGGAAAGGATACATCCATTAAAGTCTACGGAGAGTGCTTAAAATATGGCTTCATCAGTATATTATCAGTATTAGATCAGTTTTTGTACCTGTGCTCGCATTCACTATTTTTTATTGGGCAAACATCGATCTTTTTTGCCGAATAGAAAATAATAGTAATGGATGTAAATCTGAATGTAAAAAGTGATCAAATACTGATGAAATAATGATGGGATATTGACACAATCCATGAAGGGTAAGTGCAAGATTTACAAAAAAAAATTACAAAAAAATACTGACTTTATTAATTAGAATAAAATACTTGATGATAAAATTATAAAAAAAATACATTAGCCGCACTAATGGTATGTGCACATGATGCCTTTAGACGTTTGTGTACACGCCGAGTTTGGCTTTCCTGAAGAAAGACACTTTTGTAAAAAGCCAGTTGTGTTTTTCCTGAAGCATCTTGTCTGTTGCCTCTCTAGTTGCCATTTTTCCTTTTCCTTTTCTATGCTTGTATGTATCAACTAATGAGCCGCTTCCGAGTGGAAGCAGCCTGAGGAGTGGACTGGTCTTTACAAACGTGAAGCACTTAAAAGACAATCCACTGACTGAACATATGCACAGCAAAATGTTTTTGCATTGCAGTGCATATGTTGATTTTTTTTCAGGTATACTGAGTGCATTTTCAGGAGGATTACGGACCATACCCACCTTAAATGACGTTGTGTACACATGCCCAAAAAAGAATATCAATAAATAGGCAATACAAGCTACTTGCATAGGGAAAATTATTCATAATCAAGTCAAAAACTAGTGATTGGCTTGGTGCCAATATGGTACAAATCTTATAACAATAACACAATTTAAAGTGCAAATATAACAGACATCAAGTATTAACAAACAAGAACTCTACAACAATAGATCCAACTATACAGGCATGAAAGATCAGTCCTGGCAGATAAAGAAGCAAATTTCTCTGATAGAATATATTACAAAGCTGTGCATCTTCAGATGTACTATTAATGTATGAAATATATATTAAAATGATGGTTACTCTTGAAGGCATTGTTTTAAAAATATGACCACATTTATTTTCCAAACCATGTGAACACGAATCACCTCTGTCCTTGAGCAGCAAATCATTAAGATCCACTACTGGCAGCTCCCTTTGCAATTGAAGAACAATGAAGTCCAGCTGTGCTTGATGGAAGATCAGTCCACAGACACTGCAAGCCATGGTAGCATGCTCCTGGACACTTTGTAGAAATGGCCGTACTACCAGTTCCACGACAAAATAACAGTAGGGCTGAACTGTAAGGCTGTGTGCCCACGATGTGTTTTTTAAGCATTTCCGCAGCGGCAAAAACGCTGCAGAAACGCTTAAAAAACGCATGGTAGAAGGCCTGCCATATTCACCAATGATAATCCACATGTGCTGTGCACATGCTGCGGAAATTTCCGCTGCGGATTATCATTGCAGAAAAAAACGCAGCACTACCAATTATTTTGCGGAAGTGCTGCGTTTTCACCGCCATTGACTTGCATTAGACCGCATGGATTACGCATCACTGTATATGTAGATGCGCATTCCATGCGTTCCAATGTGCGGATGGTACCCGGGTGTGGAGGAGAGAAGACTCTCCTCTGGACCTGGGTACCATAGAAAACTGTAAAAAAAAGAATAAAATAAAAAATAAATATATACTTACCCTCTGGCGGCCCGCGCTGCGCTCCTCCTTGCTTGCCGGCAGTTCACGATGTACTGAAGGACCTGTGCTGACGTCAGAGTCATGTGACGGGTCACGCGACGCTGACGTCGGCAGGTCCTTCAGTCTACCGCTGCCGGCAGCCGAGACGTTGAAGCAAGACAGCGCGGACCATCGGAGGGTAAGTATATATTTGTTTTTTGATTTTTTGACATTCTCTCAGTCACACTATATAAATCCATGCTGTTTGTGACCAAGTTGTCAAGCACTTTTCCAAGTGATGCTAAAATTGCTTGGAAAGTGCTTGGCAACCCCCATGCGGAAATGCAAGTGAAGAACGCATGTGTTTTTTTTCTGCCAGGGAGATGCAGAAACGCTCAGGAAAAAATCCTGAGCATTTCTGCATCGTGGCCACATAGCCTAAGGCTTAGTGCCCACGATGCAGAAATGAAGCAGAAATTTTCCTGAGCATTTCTGCATCTCCTTTGCAGAAAAATGCATGCGGTTTTTACATGCGTTTTTGACGCGTATTTGACGTGTATTTGCATGCATATTTGCCATGAGTTTTTCCAATGCATTGTATAGGCAAATACGCATGCAGAAACGCACAAGAATTGGTCATGTCCTTATTTTTTCTGCGAGTAAAATCTGCGCAGAAAAAATACGGACCATGTGCACAGAACTTGCAGAGTGTCATAGGAAGTCATGGGATAAGGTATGCAATGCGTTTCTGGAGCGTTTACGCGCTGCAAATACGCACCAAAATACGCACCAAAAACGCATCGTGGGCACACAGCCTAAGTGTACCTAGAATGAGGACTAAAAAGGTCCAGCTACTATACATTATGCCACCTACACCATAATGCAAGGAGTAGAACTGGTGAGATATTCCTTTGTGAAGGCCTCTTCATGGGGTCCAGGAGCCATTTTTCAACACTATAATGCCAGGCCACATGTTTCTAGTGCTACTATCAGCAACCTGAGTGGCCTAAACATGTTACCATGGGCTGCAGCTTCTCTACACTTGTCTGCCTTTGAGCATATCAGGGACTTCATTTGTTGGCAGTTGTAAAGGGCACTGCCAGCAGCAGATCTTGATGATTTACAATAATAAATAATAATAATAGTTTGTCCAAGTGCTTTCAATGTGGCAAAACATTTCTCAGACATCCATTAATAAACTATTTGATAGCAGCCAAGTGTAAGTGCAGGGGTATCTGCATGAGATGTTTTGAATATTTTGTATCCATTTTCTCACCATTTGCATATTATCAACATTTCTATCCATCCGGTGATTTCCAAAATTCCATGACTTTTCCTTCTTGGTGTTGCAATATGTATATTTTTTTTAATTTGAAATTATTTTTAGATTTTACTTTCCTCATGTAATTCTTTGTATATTACACTCCCTGGTTATCGCTGTTCCACTCAAGCTATACACATCTAAATATTATTAGAGTGGTTTATCTGACACCAAAACACAAATGGCAGCAAAGGATAATTTAGTTACATCGGTGAAGATAGAAACTATAAAGGTCCACAAATAAACCATTCACGTGCTGTCTAGCTTTCCTGTAAGTGAATGATGAGTAGCAATGTCAACTTGAACCCTTCATAAGGAGCATTCAGTCCAAATTCATTGCAGCTCAGCAGCAGACCTCTAAATAGAGTGGCAGATGTTAACGCACTAATATATGTATGGGGGAGGGTCACTGGTCTGCAGTACAATCCCATCTCATCCACGACGGTGTATAATAATCTGGGCACTTTTAAAATTGACAATGATTAAAAATATGCACCAAAGATTTTTATAAGAAGCAGCACTGACAAATCATTATTGGCCACAAGTATCCTTCATGAGAATGGATCATGCCAAAAAATAATTCTATAATCATTTGTAGCTGATTTTTTTTCCAGGGCCATTTTTAATGTGAATGGATTTCATGGATATATATTTGGATTTGAGGTGCCTCAAGGAACAGACTTGTCTTATCTTTTTCTTATTGAATTTTTTTTTCTGTATTACTATTTAACATCAAGTTCAAATGTAGCATTTAGGTAATATTTGTGCATGTACAGGGCTAATGTGTTGAAAATTATATGAATTCTAAAGAGATGTTAGCATAAAACAACTACAAAAAGTACCAGGCAAGGAATTACTATAGGGCCATGTTTGTTCTGCACACGGCAATATTGGGCCTTACCTGCCACTTGAAGTTTACTCCGAACCCTCAGTAATCAAATAATGAGAATTACCCTTGGTTGTTATAGCAGTAACCAAAAAAACTCTTATAATACTAATGGCAAGTTCACAGAACCACATAAACAATTCACCTACAGATTCAACCACCTCATTGGACCAATACTAACAGCAGATTCATCCTTCTTAGTGATTACAACATTCCCATCGTACAACAGGCAGTAACGGTAAATCGCCCTTCTAGCTCTCCCGACCCGATAGACCTACCATGACCACTCTCCAGTCCACGTCTCTTCCTAGCAGTCAGAACAGGATGAATTAGGTCCCATAGTTTTTTGAAGCATCAAGATTATGCACTGAATGAAATAGTTTAAAATAATTATTGATATATTATTAATAATATAAATAATAATGATAATAATAATGGCCTGCCTAGGCATTGTTATGTGACTGCTTCCTTTTTTTATGAACAAGTATTCTTTTCCAGATGCCTATCTATATAACGCCAATGTCTTCGGTAGAGCTGTTGATTTGTCATTGCTCACATCAGTCCGTTTTCTCAGTGTGGCTCCCAATCTAAATTTGCGCGAAAAAAAAACTTGCATACACAGAAGCTAAAATCAATTTCATAGGAAGTCGTTGGAGTGTGGTAGAAGACTGGAGAAGCCATGGGATGCCTGCTAAATTTTTGCGACATTTGAAGGTGTTTTATACCAGAACCCTAGGTAAGAACATCTTGATAAATTAGGCCCATAATCTCTATGCAAATGTCTCATGCTGCACATAACACATCTGCATCTCTGGCTGCTTGGGCATAAAGGGGACAAACTTATGGTGTGGCACCCATGCTCCCCTGACCTCAACCCCATTGAGGACCGCTGGAGCATCATCAAAAGGAGTGTCTATGATGGCGGGAGGCAGTTCACATCTAAGCAACAGCTCTGGGAGGGTATTCTGTCCTCATGCAAAACAATTGGAAGCAGAAACCATCCAAAACCTGACAAATTCAATGGACGAGAGAGTTCAGAAGCTCCTTTCGAACAAGGGGTCCTATGTGCAAATGTAACATCACCTAGAATAAAGTTTTGAGTTGAAAACTGTTTGATTTCAGTTTGTAATAACCTGCTAATGCTTATAATTTCAAAAATGACCATTTTTTTGTTCTTTATTAAAATGAAAAGGTTGAAAACTCTGCTGTGCATAATAATTTGGAACATGCATTTTGAGTGCAGTTTGAGTTCTTTATTTTTTTAAAAATATACTGTTATCATGGGCAGTTTGTACAAAAACCTTTCAATTGTACTCTAATAGTTATTTGACTGGAAAATTACAATGACTGCAAATCATATAGGTAATTTGGGAAAATCTGAGAAAATATTATTTGCATAATAATTTGGAACACAGTGTATATACATATATAGATATATATATACAAATATATATATTATATAATATTTATTTCTACAGCACCAATATATTCCACAGCATTTTACATTTCAGAGAGGACATGAACAAACCATAAAAACATTACAGAATTCAACAGATACCAAGAGGAGTGAGGATCCTGCTTGCAAGCTTTCAATCTATGAGATATATATATCTACAGTATATTTTAATCTATCTATAATCTATATATACATATATCTATACATACAGTGGGTACGGAAAGTATTCAGACCCCTTTAAATTTTTCGTTCTTTGTTTCATTGCAGCCATTTGGTAAATTCTAAAACGTACATATTTTTTCTCATTAAAGTACACTCTGCACCCCATCTTGACTGAAAAAAAAACAGAAATGTAGAAATTTTTGCAAATTTATTAAAAAATAAAAACTGAAATATCACAGGGTCATAAGTATTCAGACCGTTTGCACAGACACTAATATTTAAGTCACATGCTGTTCATTTCCTCGTGATCCTCCTTGAGATGGTTCTACTTCTTCATTGGAGTCCAGCTGTGTTTAATTAAACTGATAGGACTTGATTAGTAAAGGAGCATACCTGTCTATATAAGACTTCACAGCTCACAGTGCATGTCAGACCAAATGAGAATCATGAGCTCAAAGGAACTGCCCAAGGAGCTCAGAGACAGAATTGTGACAAGGCACAGATTTGGCCAAGGTTACAAAAGAATTTCTGCATTACTCAAGGTTCCTAAGAGCACAGTGGCCTCCATAATCCTTAAATGAAAGAAGTTTGGGACCACCAGAAGTCTTCCTAGACCTGGCTGTCCAGCCAAACTGAGCAATCATGGGAGAAGAGCCTCGGTGATAGAGGTAAAGAAGAACCCCAAGATCACAGTGGCTGAGCTCCTGAGATGCAGTAGGGACATGGGAGAAAGTTCAACAGAGTCAACTATCACTGCAGCCCCCCACAAGTTGGGCCTTTATGGCAGAGTGGCCCGACGGAAGCCTCTCTTCAGTGCAAGACATATGAAAGCCTGCTGTAACATCCCTGGCGGCGTGCTTGCATAGTGCACAACCTCCCACTATGCAAGACCACAATCTTATCTGTCAGTCCAGCCTACAAACCTAGCTCCATTTCATGCTGTGTGCATGTCTCTTGACTGACTGCTTAGGGCGGCGGCCCGGTTACTTCCTGATTCTTATAGCTGCTGTGGGCGCACCCCTAATGCGTCTCCAGCATATTGCGGTGAGTCACTGTATATTTTAACTCCCTCCACCGAGAAGGAGGTGCCTGCGCAACACCTTCACTCAGTTAGTCTTTGCTGCTGAATTGCCAGGTCCTGTCCTGTTTCTAGTCTGTTTCCGCCACTCTGGGGGCTGCATACCCAGACCTGTTACCTGTTACTTCTAGTCTGTTTCCGCCACTCTGGGGGCTGTATACCCAGGCCTGTTACCTGTGACGTCTAGTCTGTTTCCGCCACTCTGGGGGCTGTATACCCAGGCTCGTTCTTGTATCTCATTGCAGTAGCAGTTCCTGTCTGAACTGTATCCTAGCCTGTTACCTGTTTGTCTCTATGTCCGTACCTTCCCTTTACCTGCAGTATCTGAACCTGCACCTAACTCCAACTCGTTGTCTCTTTACTTCTGTTTGTGAGTTTTGTGTCCACTCGCTACTTCATTGGAAGTACCTTGTGTGTATCTGGTACTGCTTGTCCCTTTTCCCTTTCTCCATATCTTCCTCCTGTGTTCTAGCCATGCTCCTGTATTTTCCAGTCTGTTCCATGTGAACAGAGCCCTGTCCTCTCTGCCTGCACCTTCAGCCCTGTTTGGCTCTGCTTGTCCACTGCTCCGGCGGCTTCCCTCTGCTCTGCCTTACCCATCGCTCCGGCGGTTTCTCTCTGCTCTGACTTGTCCACCGCTCTGGCAGCTTCTCTCTGCTCTGCCTTGCTCACCGCACCAGCGGTTTCTCTCTGCTCGGACTTACCCACTGCTCCGGCGGTTTCTCTCTGCTCTGACTTGCCCACCGCTCTGGCGGCTTCTCTCTGCTCTGCCTTACTCTACGCTCCGGCGGCTTCTCTCTGCTCTGCTTTGCCCACCGCTCAGGTGGTTCTGCTCTGCTCTGCCTTGTCCACCGCACCTGCGGTTTCTATCTGCTCTGCCTTGTCCATCGCTCTGGCGGTTCCACTCTGCTCTGCCTTGCCTACCGCACCTGCGGTTTTCGCTCCGCTGCTTGCTCACAGCACCAGCAGTTCCTCTCTGCTCTGCCTTGTCCTCCGCTCCGGCGATTTCGCTTTACTCTGCTTGTCTACCGCATCTGCGGCTCTGTACCTGTCTCCCAGTCTGTACTGGACCCTATCCAGCCTGCGCTCCAACCTGCTAGTACCTCCCTGTCTGCACTCCAGCCGTGCTTGCCAGTATCTCCCTGTCTGCATACCAGCAGTGCTTACCAGTGCCCACCTGTCTGCATACCAGCCGTGCATGCTAGTGCCCACCTGTCTACATACTAGCCGTGCTTGCCACTGCCCACCTGTCTGCAAACCAGCCGTACTTGCCAGTACCCACCTGTCTGCTTACCAGCCGTACTTGCCAATACCCACCTGCCTGTATGCCAGTCTAACCTGCCTGTTCCTGCATTCCCTGGTGTGGGTCAACAATTTTGACCGGGGTCTGACCTGGAGTCACACCTGGTCCCTCTGCTCGGTTCCTCCTTGGTTCACGGAGTCGACTAAGCCGCCATGAGACCTTGGTCAGATCAGGTTGATACTTAGTTACGCCCCCCCAGGCACTCCTCGGTTCATGGTACAGTGGGATCACTAATCACGCTCACGCCAGTCAGTCCGGGTGCGAGCGTAACAGTTTGCTCAGGCCATGGTTCTCGTTGAGCCCCACGGCCTTTCGCTCTCAGAGACATTTTGAATCCTTGCCTGGCGAATACGTGCACGCAAAAAAAAAATTTTTCTCAAGCTATGGCCCAAGCGATTTACGCACCAGCCCAAATGGATCTATCAGCACTCATTCCTGCGGATCCACCACGGTACTGTGGGGATCCAAAACGATGCCGCGCATTTGTGGAGCAATGCAAGCTGCATTTCAAGTTCTATGCTCACTATTTTCCTACCGATCGGGTTAAAGTGGCATTTATGATGTCCTACCTAGCGGGTGACGCCTTGAAATGGATCACCCCCCTATGGGAAGCATGGGATCCTATCATCTTTGACCTGCTGGCCTTCCTTGTGTCCATTCTAATGGTCTTCGATGACCCTAATCCTGAAGCCTCTGCTAAAGCTTCCCTTCCCAATATCTCGGAGCAGCCCCGATGGGTAATGTGTGTAGGTAGCCTACCAGTCCTCCAGCCCGAAGAGACTGCTGCCCACCCATAATCCACACAGGGTGACTATGCTCCACAGAATACTTCTCTTCCCAACCTCAAGAGGCAGTCCAGACATGCAAGGCGTAGAGGTAAACCGCCACGCCAGGTTCTGTCCTCCCAAAGACCTCCTGTTCCCCAGCCTGTAGAGGCAGCTTTCCGCTCAGAATCCATGAAGGATGACTATGTTCATCAGGCAAAGCAGAAGCCAGAACTCGGTCACAAAATCAGATTGCAGTCCCGCTGCGGTTGTTTGGGACCCCCTGACGGTCTTTGTCCAGCGAAGGTTGGAGAATCCCAAGACATTAGGCCAGTAGGAGAGACTGCCCTTGGCGTTAGTGTTTCCTCTCCACAGATGACCATGACTGTCTCCGTGGCAAGTGAAGGCCTCAGATTAACTGGAAGTTTCGGTCTTAAAACCTTGAAGAGTCGGTGTCTGATTCCCGTCCGACAACTCCAGAAGCCGGTTTGGGCATTGTCAGCAGAAGGACGAGCCCTACTCAGAAACAGTCGAAATATGTCTGTACAAATTAAGCTCCAGATTGGAGCATTACACATGAAGAAGTTCACATTCCAGGTGCTGACAGGCTTTCCCACAGGTCGTCCAGAGCCGAGAGATCTAGTGCCCGCTCAGGTCTGGAGATACTACATGGTGTATCCTGGGGGACTGCTAAGGTACAAGGGGTGTCCTGTCCCCATATCTTCAGGACAGTCAGCAGTTTCTTCTTCTTCTTCACCAGATCTGCTAGTCGCTGACTCGCTGTGCGCTGAAGTCTCCGAAGGAAGATAAGCGTAGGCGATGTCCCCACACAGTCTTGACGATTGTACCAATGATCTGGCTTCAGGTACCGTCCCGCCATACAGACATGTCATCTCTGAAACCAGTCTGAAGATGGTCCTAAAGCAAGGATCCTCCGTCTCTAATAAATCTGGTCTTACGTTCATCAAGGCGGTGTTTACCCCCGAGTCTCTGCACATCTCTAACCAGGTGGAGGACCTCCAGTTGTCTCCTGAATCCTCCGGGGTGCTACCTGATAACAAAGGGAGAGAGACTTTCCTACACCCTGTACCTAGTACTTCGCCCACTTTATCCAGTAAGCTTGGCAAAGTGTACTTCGAAGCAGTAATCACCCCCGAGTCTCTGCACCCCTCCAACCAGGCGGAGGACCTCCAGTTGTCCCCTGAATTCCCCGGGGTGCTACCTGTTAAACGGAGAGAAACTTTCCTACTCCCAGTACCTGGTACGCCGCCCACTTCATCCAGTAAGTGTATGTCAAGGCGGTGGTTACCCCCGAGTCTCTGCACCCCTCCCCTTTTTCTGCAGTATCTGAACCTGCACCTAACTCCAACTCGTTGTCTCTGTACTTCTGTTTGTGAGTTTTGTGTCCACTCGCTACTTCATTGGAAGTACCTTGTGTGTATCTGGTTCTGCTTGTCCCTTTTCCATTTCTCCATATCTTCCTCCTGTATTTTCCAGTCTGTTCCATGTGAACAGAGCCCTGTCCTCTCTGCCTGCACCTTCAGCCCTGTTCGGCTCTGCTTGTCCACCGCTCCGGCGGTTTCTCTCTGCTCTGACTTTCCCACCGCTCCGGTGGCTTCCCTCTGCTCTGCCTTACCCACCGCTCTGGCGGCTTCTCTCTGCTCTGCCTTGCTCACCGCACCAGCGGTTTCTCTCTGCTCTGACTTACCCACTGCTCCGGCAGTTTCTCTCTGCTCTGACTTGCCCACCGCTCCAGCGGCTTCTCTCTGCTCTGCCTTGCTCACCGCACCAGCGGTTTCTCTCTGCTCTGACTTACCCACTGCTCCGGCGGTTTCTCTCTGCTCTGACTTGCCCACCACTCCGGCGGCTTCTCTTTGCTCTGCCTTGCTCTCCGCTCCGGCGGCTTCTCTCTGCTCTGCCTTGCCCACCTCTCCGGCGGTTCCGCTCTGCTCTGTCTTTTCCACCGCACCTGCGGTTTCTCTCTGCTCTGCCTTGTCCACCACTCCGGCGGTTCCGCTCTGCTCTGCCTTGCCCACCGCACCTGCGGCTCTGTACCTGTCTCCCAGTCTGTACTGGACCCTATCCAGCCTGCGCTCCAACCTGCTAGTATCTCTATGTCTGCATTCCAGCCGTGCTTGCCAGTATCTCCCTGTCTGCATACCAGCCGTGTTTGCCAGTGCCCACCTGTCTGCATACCAGCCGTGCTTGCCAGTGCCCACCTGTCTGCATACCAGCCGTGCTAGCCACTGCCCACCTGTCTGCATACCAGCCGTACTTGCCAGTACCCACCTGTCTGCATACCAGCCGTACTTGCCAATACCCACCTGCCTGTATGCCAGTCCAACCTGCCTGTTCCTGCATTCCCTGGTGTGGGTCAACAACTGTGACCGGGGTCTGACCTGGAGTCGCACCTGGTCCCTCTGCTCGGTTCCTCCTTTGTCCACGGAGTCGACTAAACCGCCGTGTGACCTTGGTCGGTTCGGGATACTTAGTTACGCCCCTCCAGGCACTCCTCGGTTCATGGTACAGTGTGATCACTAATCACGCTCACGCCAGTTAGTCCGGGCGCACGTAACACCCGCATAGAGTTTGCTCAAAAACACATGAAGGACTCCCAGACTATGAGAAATAAGATTCTCTGGTCTGATGAGATGAAGATAGAACTTTTTGCTGATAATTCTAAGCGGTATGTGTGGAGAGAACCAGGTACTGATCATCACCTGCCCAATACAATCCCAACAGTGAAACATGGTGGTGGCAGCATCATGCTATGGGGGTGTTTTCAGCTGCAGGGACAAGACAACTGGTTGCAATTGAAGAAAGCATGAATGCGGCCAAGTACAGAGATATCCTGGATGAAAACCTCTTCCAGAGTGCTCTGGACCTCAGACTTGGCCGAAGGTTCACCTTCCAACAAGACAATGACCCTAAGCACACAGCTAAAATAACAAAGGAGTGGCTTCAGAACAACTCTCTGACCATTCTTGATTGGCACAGCCAGATCCCTGACCTAAACCCAATTGAGCATCTCTGGAGAGACTTGAAAATGGCTGTCCACCAACGTTAACCATCCAACCTCACGGAACTGGAGAGGATCTGCAAGGAAGAATGGCAGAGGATCCCCAAATCCAGGTGTGAAAAACTTGTTGCATCATTCCCAAGAAGACTCATGTCTGTACTAGCTCAAAAGAGTGCTTCTACTCAATACTGAGCAAAGTGTCTGAATTTTTTATGACCATGTGATATTTCAGTTTTTCTTTTTTAATAAATTTGCAGAAATTTCTGTTTTTTTTTCAATCAAGATGGGATGCAGAGTGTACTTTAATGAGAAAAAAATGAACTTTTTAGAATTTACCAAATAGCTGCAATGAAACAAAGAGTGAAACATTTAAAGAAGTTTTAATACTTTCAGCACCCACTGTATACATATCTATCTATATAGATATATACACTGCTCAAAAAAATAAAGGGAACACTTAAATAACAGAATGTAACTCCAAGTAAATCAAACTTCTGTGAAATATAACTGTCCACTTAGGAAGCAACACTGATTGACAATCAATTTCACATGCTGTTGTGCAAATGGAATAGACAATATATGGAAATTATTGGCAATTATCAAGATACACTCAATAAAGGAGTCGTTCTACAGGTGGGGACCACAGACCACATCTCAGTACCAATGCTTTCTGGCTGATTTTTTGGTCACTTTTGAATGTTGGTTATGCTTTCACACTCGTGGTAGCATGAGACGGACTCTACAACCCATAGAAGTTGATCAGGTAATGCAGCTCATCCAGGATGGCACATCAATGCAAGCTGTGGCAAGAAGGTTTGCTGTGTCTGTCAGCGTAGTGTCTAGAGGCTGGAGGTGCTACCAGGAGACAGGCCAGTACACCAGGAGATGTGGAGGGGGCCGTAGGAGGGCAACAACCCAGCAGCAGGACCGCTACCTCCGCCTTTGTGCAAGGATGAACAGGTGGAGCAATGCCAGAGCCTTGCGAAATGACCTCCAGCAGGCCACAAATGTGCATGTGTCTGCACAAATGGTTAGAAACCGACTCCATGAGGATGATATGAGGGCCCGAAGTCCACAGATGGGCATTGTGCTCACAGCTCAACACCGTGCAGGACGCTTGGCATTTGCCACAGAACACCAGGATTGGCAAAGTCGCCACTGGCACCTTGTGCTCTTCACAGATGAAAGCAGTTCACACTGAGCACATGTGGCAGACGTGACAGAGTCTGGAGATGCCATGGAGAGTGATCTTCTGTCTGCACACTCCTTCAGCATGACCAGTTTGGAAGTGGGTCCGTAATGGTGTGGGGTGGCATTTTTTTGGAGGGCCGCACAGCCCTCCATGTGCTCGCCAGAGGTAGCCTGACTGCCATTAGGTACCGAGATGAGATCCTCAGACTCCTTGTGAGACCATATGCTGGTGTGGTTGGCCCAGGGTTCCTCCTAATGCAGGACAATGCCAGACCTCATGTGGCTGTAGTGTGTCAGCAGTTCCTGCAAGATGAAAGCTTTGAAGCTATGGACTGGCCCGCCCATTCCCCAGACCTGAATCCGATTGATCACATCTGGGACATGAAGTCTCGCTCCATCCACCAACGTTACGTTGCACCACAGACTGTCCAGGAGTTGGCGGATGCTTTAGTCCAGGTCTGGGAGGAGATCCCACAGGAGACCATCCACAACCTCATCAGCGACATGCCCAGTAGGGAGGTCATACAGGAACGTGGAAGCCACATACAATACTGAGCCTCATTTTCACTTGTTTTAAGGACATTACATCAAAGTTGGATCAGCCTGTAGTGTATTTTTCCACTTTAATTTTGGGGATGACTCCAAATCCAGGCCTCCATTGGTTAACAAATTTGATTTCCATTGATGATTTTTGTGTGATTTTGTTGTCAGCACATTCAACTTTGTAAAGAACAAAGTATTCAATGATAATATTTTTTTGAGCAGTGTGTATATATATATATATATATATATATATATATATATATATATATATGTATATATATGTATATATATGTATACATATATATATATATATGTATACATATATATATATATATATATACATATATATATATATACATATATATATATATATATATATATATATATATATATATATATATATATATAGATCTATCCATATACATACAACTATTTTGGTTCTCAAGTCCCCAGACAGTTCTCTTCTCCTCTTTGTGTTCGCAATGCTTAGTGTGGCACACACAGACACACAATGCAAAGATTGAGTCAACTTCTTCCCTTTTTATCTGTTTTTTTTTCATATTGCCCATACCTGTTACTTGCCAAAGGTGAGTTTGAACGAGCATCACATGCTTGAAACAAAGTTGCTTACTCACAATTTTGGAAAGGTGCCAACAATTTGCCTTTGTGTGAAATTATGTCCAATTTGCCTTTTTCTCTGTTTTGTGTGCTGTTCCAATATATACAAAGGAAATAAACATGTGTATAACAAATGTAATTGTAATAATTTTCTGGGAGAAATACTTCATTTTCTGGAACAATTTCAAAGGTGCCAACACTTTCAGCTATGACTCACTCTATCTATCCATCCATCCATCCATCCATCCATCCATCCATCCATCCATCTATCTATCTATCTGAATATATCACTCACCTCTCCTGTACAAATCTGTAAAATTGGCCACTAGAATTGATGGAGTTTGACAGACACAAAGCTGGGTTAATTATTGTATCCAAACCTCATCAGTGCTGGTGTCCTAAACATGCCCGCAGGGGGCATTATCATTGTAACATGCTGTCTGAGTATATTTCTTAAGGCTTGCTCACACTGCCATATAACACGGCCGAGTGCTAACCAATGTTTTATTGCATAGCACTCAGCTCAATATTATACTATGGGGCAGTACAGATCTGCTATTATTTTCTCATGCCGATTTAGCATGGGAAAACAATGCTGTGAGTGGCTGCGAGACTTGGCTCACGTGCACCCATACAAGTCTATGACATCCGAGTGCAGTCCGATGTACTCATACAGAGTAAATGAAGAAGATGGAGAACTAAAGTTCTCCATCTTCTCCGCACATGTGCTGCGATTATCTCATGTGAGAGAACTGGATCACTCAGATGACACTCGTTTGAGCCGAGTGTCATTTGCATAATCAGCCGGATTCCCTGGAATGAGAGACTCTACAGTCATCTGACAGTACCCTTATACTGATGCTGAAGTGGCAGAAGACCGCATTGCTCTGTTGTTATGGCTGCACAGGCTTCAACTACAGCCTAGACAGGGGCTACTGGGGGCTCAGTTAAATAACTATTTATTGGGAATTAGACTTTGGGAACATGTATGGCCAAGACTTTGCCCAAAAGTTGCATTTTTAGTTCTTTAAACTCGCCAATGCATGTCTGTCTATAGGTAGATTTACATGAGCAGGTAAAAAATTGGTCAGAGTTTCATCCAGAAGAGTGGGATGTTTTTTTAATTTGTACACAATCAGTGCAGTCCATATACAATCCATTTTTTTTACTCAGCAGCTATTAATCATTTGCAAGACCATTTACAGTTTCCTATGTTACAGAATTGCATGGCATCTGATTTTTTTTTTACACACCCATAGACTTGAATGGGTCTCATCCAATTTATGGATGAAATTAGTTCATGCTGCGATTTTTTCACACGCAGATTCAGTCAGTGAAAATAATTGCTCATCTGGACTGTCACATTGAATAACATTAGTCCCAGTGCTGTACAGTTTTTTCAAAGACAGCACTCAGATCGAAAATACTGTCTATGGGTTTGTGAAAAAGTCGGACAGTACTCGAATGTCATCCGTGTGCTGTCGGTTTTTCACAGACCGAGTTAGCTGGAGAAGCCTCCATCATTTTTTTTTTTTAACTTGAGAAAAGCTGATGAATCTCTGATCAAACTCTGATGGTAAAAACTGACAAAACTCTGACACTTTGAGAAAAGACAATGATGAAACTAGGATGATTTTCGGCACACAATACAAATCATTGATATCTGAATGAGGCCTTGGGTCCATTTTTTTCTCATGTGCTTGATCAGATTTTCATCAGTTTTTCTCATATGTAAAAAAATAATTCCATGTTTCTACTACTTATTAGACAGTAAATAACGGACAGCACACTGATGAAACATGGATGCATGCACATGTTATCTGCTTTTTCATAGACTCATTGACTTGCCAATCGGTAAGTTTGATTTGTGGCATATCTCCATTTTTTTTTTATGAGGACTGTCATTCCCCCTAAAAAATGGAAACGTGAACAGCCCCATAGACTATAATGGATCCACAAAAACAGAAATAGAAAATATATGTGAAAAACGGACATCCTAAAGAGGCCTAAGACCTAATGCATAATGCCTTAATATGAATCTGTGCTGAATAGATCCATAATCCTTCACCAATAGATTGATCCTTTGACTAATTCCATATTTATGAGGATGCACATCATTTTTACTTAATAGTTCATTGAGAATCCTTGTCAGGCTGGTAGACATTACTATATTTTTTACAGCCATAGGGAATAGTGCATTCTATTAATACAAAACCCTGTAACTAGCAGAGATGGACAGAAAATTCCAGGCTGGGTCCCAAATTTACATGTATTTTGGGGTCACTATGGAATTTCAATATTTCACTCTACTACTACAAGTTTCATCCTCATTTCTCTTTTGAAATCCTGATGAGGTGCTTGTATAAGTTGGCTCAGGCTGCCATTTTTCTTTTTATAAATGTATTATTTATAACTATTTTGTAGGGTACAAAGGCCCATGGGAACATTTGCACACAAGCAATTGATGACACGACTAGGCTGTATTGCTCATGGATATATAATAGGGTTGGAGGACTCATGGCACCAAAATCTTGACGGAGATGCGCTATTGGTCCACTGTGAAAAATATACCTGTACCTGTATTACTAGTGTACAAAGTGCAAAGTGCCCTATGTTGCAGGGAACTGTGCCTCAGCATCAAAAAATGACGGGCCATAGGTCCCTGGGATGTTTATTGACTTTGGCCTAGTCCGTTTGAGCGAAGTGTAAAATCATACTGTGTGTTAAGTCACATTCCCAAAACTACATCTATTTTTACCTTGTATTTTTGGGTGAAAATTGTCAATCCTATTTACGGAACCACCATACACTTGCACATATATTGGTAGATTACCTGAGGGTATGTAGAATAGTAGTGACGTTGTCTGCCATCACACAGGTTTACAGGTATACATAGTTTGAACCCTTGACTTTATGTTGTATTAAAGTCTACGCTATACTGTCATGTGTGCTCTAGCTTGGTAATTAGAAAAGTCCTAAGAGTAACTGATGTCGTCAGTGTAGATGCAGGGTAGTCACTCAATGACTGCAGTTGAGTTTCTAGGAAATGGTCCAGTATTCTTATATTCTGTCAAGCAAACACAGCACATGAAATTTTCTATTATTTCCCAAATGGATGAAGTAAACTGGATAAATCTGAACCTGAGAGCTTAATTGTGCTGCCCATACCCCGGGCAGCACGAATCAGATATTGGCTCCATCATTTCAGCCAGGTATGTTTGAAAGTGTCTTGTTAGCTGAAGACCATGTGGCTTGTGTGGCAAATTCAAGAGTCCAATCATAGGCAGCTTCTCCCTACCCCAGTCACATTGACTGAAAAGTCTCTCCCTATGTGTGTATATAAGGACAGACAAGACACTCAAGGGGAGAAGGGCAGGAAGAAGCTTCCAGTCTCTTGGACTAATCACCTGAGCCAGTGTTCCACATCTCCAGTCTTCAAGAGCAACCAACAGGTCATGTTTTCAGGATTTCCTTAGTATTGCCCAGGTAATATCTGCTCCCCTGCACAGGCACTAATTCCTCCACCTGTGCAATACTAAGGAAATCCTGAAAACATGATCTGTTGGTGGATATTGAGAACTGGAATTGGGGAACCCTGACCTAAGCCATTAGCGGCCACAAACAGTAAAGGGCCTGTGCAAGAAAAGTATGTGGACCCTCTGCAATAGTTCATCATAATGCACAATTTCACCTGTTTTGGAGATATAAATGGGCCCCTTTACCTCTTGGGCCCCTGTGTAGCTAATTGCACCAATGGTGTATCCCTCCCTGACCTAAGCCTACATGTTGCATGGATAGCTTTTAAACGTATGTGTTCTCTACAATGCTGCAACATTTGAGACTAAAACATACCTGGCTGAAATGATGGAGCCAATGTTTGATTCATGATGCCCGTGAGTCAGGTAGGATGAACCAGCTGTTAAGTTCCCTTTAATCCATTTTATGATATTATATTCCTTGAAGTGTATTTCCAGGCTTTTTTTTGTTTTTTCCCTATATGATATTATTAGTCTCTTCCAGTCTTCGTCTCCCAAAGTCATTTGTATAATCCTAAACCTGTCACAAAGCACCATTAAAGATTCATTAATGATACTTTCCACCAGTAATATGTCCATCTGCCTTTAATCACACTTTACCAAATACTAGGTATTCTCTACCTAAACAGATACATTGTTTCTGGACTCCATCTATGACCTTACCTGAGTTCTTTAACTTAAAGTATGAGATGCACCTAAAGGGGTGATACATTGAGTTTAATAGGAAGACAGTTAATAACCTTTTTTATCCTCATGCACTATCAATCATGGCTGTCACCAGTCTGCTGAATCAAAGCAAAAGTGTTCTTCACAGATGACTGATTAGAAACGCAAAATCACAAGATCCATCTTCATGGTCACTTTTATTACAGTCATTTTTAAACTGACAGCAACCTGCTCAGTTTCAGCACACTAGGCTTCACAAATAGTGTCACTCAGCGCAGCTGAGCATGTGAAGATACTGCTCGAATTGTACTTAAAAATAATTAGGCCAAAAAGCCTTTTGTCAATACCAGATGGAACATTTTCTGGATTTTGTGTGCCTTTCATATTCTATACTTTTTGGTATATTGGCTACTGTTTAAAAAAAAAGATACATGTTTTTTTATTTTTGTACTGAATCTTTGTATCATTTAGGAACTAAGTAAAAACCCCTCAAAGTTGATGGTCTGCTGATATCTGTTTTGTACAAAAGTAAACTAGCAAAACTATGCCTAGCCCCATGACTTTATATAAACAACATAAAATATACATTTTTCCCCTCTGTTTCTTAGCTTCAATTTATAGATATATTTCTGTGTTCCGTACGTGTCAAAAGTATTTAGAAAGAGTAACTGTGGGCAGCCCTGTAATCACGCCAATTACATTATATGATGTGGCGACTACTTTTGCTTATTCTAAAAAAGAAACCAAATTAAGTCTTTGGACAATTTGCTAAAAAAAAAAAGAAAATGAAAAGATTTAACCCTTCTCACCCGTGAGCAGTATATACTGTATTTTTTTTTAGCATATCATTTTTTTTTCTTCCAGCAGGTAATGGGTTACATTTTTGCTCTAAAGTAATCAAACTGGAAAAAAAAATCTCTGTTCTGAAATCAAGAAATGCCAATGGATATCAGGAACATAAGAATCTGACTTTAGTTATTGTACGAATAAAATGAGGAATTTTGATGGTTGAAATATTTTCTTTGTGTACTCAGGACTATTTTAAGCACTTACTATTTATATCTAACATATAAATATATTCATATATTTTCATATATATATCTATATATATATATAGATAAATGGGTGTATATATACATATATACACACCCATATATCTATATATATATACACACATATATACATATACACACACATACCGTATATTCCGGCGTATAAGACGACCTGGTGTATAAGACGACCCCCCTACTTTCCTGTTAAAATATAGAGTTTAGGATATATTCACCGTATAAGACTACCCCTTTTCCAACGCATACCAAACACCGGTAAAAATTAAAAAAAAACAGATTTGAATTTAACATGGTCCTTTTTTAATTTAAATTCTTATGACATGCAGGTATATAGCAGGAAAACTGTCACTCATAAACATATTAAAATAGGGGGGACCCCACGTCATTTTTTGGGGGGGTCCCCCATTCTAATAGCTAATAAAGGCTAGGTATTCAGCTGGGGGCTGATATTAGTAGCCTGGGAAGCTCCGTGGGTATTACCCCCTTCCCAGACTTCAAACATCTGCCCCAGCCGTCTGCTTAACCTCCGCTAGAGACTATAATGATGGTGGATCCCACGCCAATTTTCTTTTTAAAAAATCCTTTATTTTAACACTAAATGACAATTGAGGGGTTAATAAAGATGCAGTCCCTAAATTATTATTAATTTTGTAATTAATTTTTCCCAAAAATGTTGACGTGGGCTTCGCCATATTTTTGTGTCCAGCCAGGTACAGCAGGCAGGAACGGGCTGCACCCAACCACCAGCTGCCTATTTGTACCTGGCCGGACACAACAATATAGGGAAGCCCTTTTTTTTTAAATTATTTCATGAAATAATTAAAAAAAAAAGACGTGGGGCTTCGCCCTATTTTTGTGTCCAGCCAGGTACAACTAGGCAGCTGGGGGCTGGAATCTGCAGCGCAGGGAGACCCAAGCTTTCTGGGCCCCCCCCGCTGCAAATTGCAGTCCGCAGCCACCCCGGAAAATGGCGCGTTCATAGAAGCGCCATCTTCTGGCGCTGTACCCAACTCATCCAGGGCCCTGGTGCGGTGGCTCACTGGGTAATAAAGGGGTTAGGGCCAGCTTGGCATTATCAGCTGGCCCTAAGCCCGAAATTCATGGGGTCACGCCAATATTAGACATGACCACCATGAATTTCTAGTAAAGTAATTAAAAAAAACACAACACCCAGAATAAAGTCCTTTAATTGAAATAAAGACACAATTTTTTAATGTTCTAAATTAAACCATACTTACCATCACGCCCATTCCAGCTGAAGCCAACGATCTCCTGCAATAAAAGTAAAATAATAAAGCAACCTCATCCTTACCTCTCCATGGTTCCCAGGACCGGTCCAGCTCTGCTACATTCACATGACAGGCTGCACCGCAGCAGAACGCTGCCGTTCAGCTTGCCATGCGGCAGACACTGAGAAGCGCAGGCATGCTTGTGCTCCTCAGTGTCTGACTGTGACGGCATCCAGATGAGCCGAGATCATGTCCAATGAACTCGGCTCACCTCATGCACGTCACTGACAGCGTGGGAAAATTCTCCTGCTCCCCGCATGCGCAGTAGAAGTTTCCCACGCTGTCAGTGACGGACGTCCAGGAGGTGAGCTGAGTTCATTGTCGGCTCATCTGGATGCCGTCACAGTCAGACACTGAGGAGCGCAAGCATGCCTGCGCTTCTCAGTGTCTGCGGGATGACAGACTGGATGGCAGCGTTCTGCTGCGGTCCAGCCTGTCATCTCGATGTAGCAGAGCTGGACCGGTCCTGGGAGCCATGGAAAGGTAAGGATGAGGTTGCTTTATTATTTTTCTTTTATTGCAGGAGATCGTTGGCTTCAGCTGGAATGGGCGTGATGGTAAGTATGGTTTAATTTAGAACAATAAAGAATTGTGTCTTTATTTCAATTAAAGGACTTTATTCTGGGTGTTTGTGTTTTTTTTAACTTTGACTATGGGGTTAGTAATGGGGGTGTCTTATAGACGCCTCTCCATTACTAACCTGGGCTTGATGTCAGCTGGCATTATAAGCTGACATCAACCCCAACCCTATTACCCCCTGCCACCGCACCAGGGCAGCGTGGAAGAGCGAGGCTAAGTGCCAGAATTGGCGCATCCTATGGATGCGCCATTTCTGGGGCGGCTGACGGCTGGTGTTTCTAGCCTGGGAGGGGGCCAATATTCATGGCTCCCTTCCTGGGCTATTAATATCAGCCCCCAGCTGCCTGCCTAGCCTTTGCTAGCTATTAAATTAGGGGGGACCCCACGTCATTTTTTGGGGGGGGTCCCCCATTTTAATAGCTAGTAAAGACTAGGTATTCAGCTGGGGGCTGATATTAGTAGCCTGGGAAGCTCCGTGGGTATTACCCCCTTCCCAGGCTTCAAACATCTGCCCCAGCCGTCTGCTTAACCTCCGCTAGAGCCTAAAATTAAGGGGAACCCCACGCCAATTTTTTTAATAATAAATCCTTTATTTTAATACTAAATGACAAGTACAGTAACCAACACTATCACTGTACTTATTATATATGTGACTGACATGTTTCTATCTATCTAATCTATGTGTGATTCTCTATTCCTTCTATTCTAAATTGTCGGGTACAGATGCTGAATTGCCGGCCGGCTTTCTTAAAGAGACGGTGCATGAAAACACTATTATTTTTTTAAATAAATCCTTTACACTAAATGACAAGTACAGTAAGCAACACTGTCACTGTACTTCTTATATATGTGGCTGACATGTTTCTATCTATCTAATCTATGTGTGAAGCTCTATTCTGTCTGTTATAAATTGTCGGGTACAGATGCTGAATTGCCGGCCGGCTTTTTTAAAGAGACGGTGCATGAAAACACTATTATTTTTTTTAATAAATCCTTTACACTAAATGACAAGTACAGTAAGCAATACTGTCACTGTACTTCATATATATGTGACTGACATGTTTCTATCTATCTAATCTATGTGTGAAGCTCTATTCTTTCTATTCTAAATTGTCGGGTGCCGGCTTATGCCGCTGCTGAATTGCCGGCTTTTCATATATTGTCACAGAAGCGATGCGAACTTCCCTGCTCCGGACACAGCGCAGCGCTTCTGTGACAAGTGAAAGCTGTCGGCACAGAAGCCCTGCGCTGTGTCCGGAGCTGGGAATACGCAGCGATGTGTCCGTTTCAGCACAGAAGCGCTGACTGTCTGGACGTACCGCCGCCGTATTTTAACTCCCTCCACCTTATATTAACTCCGACATGGCAGGGATACGGCCACGGCAGCTTATTAACACCCCCAGAGTATCCCCGCATGTCAATTTCTGAAAGTTTAAAAGCATTACCGGCGTATAAGACGACCCCAGACTAGACAGAAGATTTTTCAGTCTTCAAAAGTCGTCTTATACGCCGGAATATACGGTATATACATATACACACGTGTATATATATATATATATATATATATATATATATATACACACATATATATGCATACATACCTATATATATATACACATATATACACATATATATGTATATACACATACATGCATATATATGTGTGTATATATATGTTTGAATATATATACTTTATATGTGTGTGAAATGTATATGTGTGTGTATATATATGTTTGTATATATATATACTATATGTGTATATAAGTCTGTGTATATATATGTGTGTGTGAATATATACATATATGTGTGTCTGTGTATGTGTGTGTGTATATATATATATTTGTGTGTGTATATATATATATATATATATATATATATCCATTCAAAACACAATTGTTTTAAAAGATAAACAAAAAACATTTTAGAAGTTTTTTTCTACATCATTTGTACTGTTTTTAATATGTATGCTACTGTACATGTGGATTATTATATACCATAATAGTAGATGTGTTTATTTTGTAAATGACCAGTGTCTAGTAATCAATAACCTATAATAAATGTTTAATGTGCAAAGTCTGTTGCTTTTTTCCTGTATTTATTGGTAAATTGATTATCCTATCTTCTTAGCAATGCATAGAATACAATGAGTGGTTACAAAATAGGTCATTTTAATCTTTATAGTGCTTGCCAATCAGGTTCGCAGAGGCTCGTTCTAGAAAATTTTGATAAAAAAAGATAAAATACAATGATAATCTTAGAAAAAAAAAAGAAAAATAGAATATGAAAAATACATAAACAGCCAATACACGATTTAATAGAAAAGTAAAAAGAGCGGCCCTGTAACATTTTATAACATAGACCTTGGAGAGTCAAATAATTAGCTGGATGGGTAGGATCACGCGCCTGTGAAAAATTGGTGCTCTAATGCTGAGTGACATTTGTCAAAAGAAAGCACAATCTTGGTTACATGTCCAAGATTATGTGTCGAGCATCACAGTGGCAAACCTAGTATTAGAGCTGAAGATTGGCAATAACATTTTTATCAATTCATTATCAGCAGATGGAATTAAACTGTAGTTAATCCACGAAACATTAACTTTTCTGCAATTCTATACATTTTTACAAAAAAAGGAATATACCTCAGCTAGACATAAATAAAAAAAAAAAAGCACATTATACAGTAAGCTTCCATATGTATTCTAAACCTAAATGTCATTTTACTGCATAAAATATTATAGGATAAAAATTATATAATCTCCCCATAAAAATAATCATTTTAATTTGTTTTACAAACATAGGAAAATGGTATCAAAACTCGACACGATCTATCAACCATACTAAAAGAACGAATAAAGAAAGCAACACAATAGACTTTGAAATGATAAGAAATACAAAAAGTGAAATAAAAATGGAATAAACAATTATAAAAATATAATAATAAAAAAAATGCTAAAATATTAAGAAAACAAATAAGATATTCAAATGATATGAGTCTTGTAGTGCAAGGCCAAAAGTGATGACGCTCGGCAGGTGGTGAACATAGTAGAAGACATCGTACATTAACCTACATTTACTTAAAGAAGAGAAAACCTACAGCAGACATCATTGTTAGTTGTTGTGGCTTTTACTTACAGTCATAAGCAAACATATTTTAGGTCCACAGTATAATGACCTCCACCCCACTCCACAGCAAACAAACAGCATCAGACAATACAAACACTAGGTATTCCCACACCACACCTGTCTTTGTGCAGCTTGAATGTGCAGTTATTTCTGTCCTCGCTGCTTATGTGTTTTTTTTTTTTTATTCCACTCTCCACTGGATTCTTGAATTGTTCCCTGTAGAATCTTACTGGGAGAAAATACTGCTCTATAAGCGTCAGGAGGAGATAAATGTGAGGGAAGATGTATATCGAGGGCTAGGCTGGTCATCTTTCAGTGTCTTTTTCGACCAGGGGTTCAAAAACCTTCACTCCTCTTGCTGATCTTTAAAAAAAAAAAAATATACAGCGACTCCAATGACAAGAAATACACTGAAAAGTATAGAGATATAGAAAAAAAATCACGTTTTTGTTTATTTCTCTTTTACAATCTTCATTAATAATATAGAGTGTAATTAGTATAATTAATTAGCCTGAAGAAGTATTTAGATGAAGGGTAAGCATAGCCCAATTTAACTGATTATTCACTTTTTTCCTTTCCCTAATTCTTAGTTAATACGTTAAATAAGGAGGATTCACCTCTGGCTTCTAAAAGAATATACTGACGATGTCCTGTAGGTTAAATCCTGGGGCATCCTCTACGCTTTCATTAAAGATGGAATTTTGTCATTAATTATAATTAGGTCTATAAAGCACTTAATGATTCTTAGCTCGACTAGCAAAGGAGCAGTATAAGGGTATAATATAATAAGTCTGAACATTGCCATTAATACATATTTAAGGCATGTAACCCTTGAATAACCAGTAATGTACATGCATTAGTGTTAAATCATTTGTTTCCTGTTGATTTTCTGAAAACCATAACATATAAATATACTAATTGTCCTCTATCTTGATATACCCTCATATTAACATTGCCACTAGTAGTGTATAATAAAATTTGGCCAACGCAAAGTACTATCAAATTGTGACCATGTCAATGGAAAAAACCTAGATGGTGCCTTGTTTTTGTACATTTAAGACAGGTGGCCATACGTAAAGATGATTCTGCAAAGCTCACTACGAAGAAGTAACACGAAAAATGTTCACATGTGAGATTTTACAAAAATGCATTGATCAAATAATCCTTTATTGAATAGATATTGCTTTATTCATCTTATATCTATACTTAAAGATAAGCAAAGCATTTTTATGCCCATGACCTATTTTATGGAAATACAGTGCCCCTCATTTCCATTTCTCAGTTGGTCCGCTTATTTGGCTTCTTTATTTTTGTCCAACCAGTGGGAATGGAGACATCCATTTATCTTCTTGGCCATGAATCATCCATGCATACATGTCTGCATGTCATTAAAATCAAGTAGCATGCACAGGACTTTCAATATGTACTATAGACTTTAGCAGTGATTACAAATTTCCCTACAAGGAAAAGGGATTGGACATTCCCATTGTTAGGATAAGGGCTCGTGCAGAACGTGGGATTGCATTCGGACCAATGTTAGTCAATGGGGCTGCACATTTCAGATTTTTTTTCCTCGTACTAAGTCGGTCCGAGAGAAAAAAGTCTCTGCATGCCTGAGCTTGATTTGATATTTGGATTGCATTTGGCCATAAAAGTCAATGAGTCATCATCCGATGATGCAAGCAGATTTCCACAGACAGCATGAAGACGATGGAGAAATTGTTTTCTCCATCTTTTCCTCATCCAAGAGAATTGGATCATAATATGATCACACTCTGATCAAACTCTGATCAGAGTGTGATTTGCATAATCGATTCGATTCTCTCGCACGAGACAATACACAGCTGTCTACACCGGCCCCATGACAGAGTTCAAATGGTCAGCATTTATGGACTGTGTTTGGATCACAACACCTGGTCAAACTGCTTTATCTACTCACCTCAGCTTGCAACCTCAGTTATGCCTATGAAGCAGTTAATTGAGGTCAGGAAACCTGGACGGGTATTTCTGAGCAAGGACCATGTTTCATCGACATGTGAAACCAGAGTAAAGTCCCAGTGATCAATACTGCAAAGATTAGATTTATATGGAATATCTAGTTGATTTGCTAAAAAATTTCCTTAGGGAAATAATCTCTTTAAGAAACACCTATCTAACTTTGTGACCTCTACAAATGGGGGAACAAGCTAAGTCTCAGGTTTTACTGCGCCCTACTCAGCATTCAGAAAAACTGAACTATGAACTCAATTGTCTACTAACAATTTTTGTTCCTGCCATATAAGTTGGCTTTCTCAAAATTATTTGCATCCAGCCATATTTTTCAGTCACCCATGACATATGAACCAACAGAGAACAGCGATAAAATTCACAGCTGCCCAGATCAGAAGTCTAATACAATTTGTAAATCTTCCTAATGATTTTACTACTACATAAGTGGCAAGAAAATGGAGCTTGCACTTCTTCCCACCATACAAATTGAGTTTCCTGCCTAAAAAAGCATGTGTTCTAATGATTAGACTTTATTATTAATGTTTTCTTCTGGTGGCAGTGGCACCCTCTTTATCACCAGTACAGCGGTACTGTTGTCAATTTTTAGCATAGACAGTTTTGCGCTGTTTTTTGGGGGCATTTTTGTAGTGTGCATTCTTCAGTCATTGATGCTCCAGATGTTTATGGATTCCAGTTAGGGAAATAAAAATGCAACCACAATTGTATTTTTAATATATTTGTATTCTAAGCAGTTCTGGGGATGTTTTTGGCTTTTTGATGTGTACCCCTAGGTTCAGAGATTGCTCCAAGCCACCACAACCACATAGCAAAAGTCACTAGACAATTGAGGCAAAACCACATGTTAGCAAGCAATTTAGTTGTGGTTTTGTTGTCTGTTTCAGTGCATAAGATGGGAGGTGATGACAAGAGGGAATTAATTTATGGAGCAATTGACACTGCTGTGTTTATATGCATTGGCACTTAATGAAACAGAACACTCATTTCTATGTAGCCCTGACACCTACTTTGCAATGTATACATAATTAGTCCCAATGGCTCTGTTGTAAGAAGTTCTAGGGGAGCTATACTATAAAGTCCAATACATTTTAATACAAATTTTTTCGTACTTTTTTTTCATACTTATTGTATTTGTAAGAATAGGGGCTTTTAACTCCCTTCCCAGTCTTAGTCGGCACTTCCAAACAGAGTAGTAGCCCATTTTTGGGCAGGCTTTGCATAATGTTGCCACTTTTTGACTTGTAACAGCCTGAAATGGCTAAGATTGTGCCCAAAAAGGCATGACATTCCCTATAAATTTGGGACTGTTGGCTGCTATGCTGATTTTGTATGAATCTTCTGTGTCTCGGTATGAAAGTAAAGAAATACAGAGTAACAGTAAAGCCCCCAAGTGGAGATAAGAATTGAGTTTGCTACAAATTTTGCTAAAACTTCAGATTTAAAAAAATTCAAATTTTTGGGTATTCGGTTTGTGCAAATCTGCCAAAATGGTGGAAAGCCAGCAGCCATTTTGCTGGATTTTAAGGCCTGAGAGGGGGTTAAAAACCAATAAACTATTATACTCCCCTCTCCTCGGCCCTCCCCATACCTGTCTTGCCACTTCAAGTCTTGTCCCTGTCCTCTGATCTCTCCCAAGTATCACATTGACAACAGTCTGGAGCCTAGTTAGTGGCTGTACCCAGCCGAAACAAGGAATAGGTCAAAGTGGAGTGATTGGAGGACAAAACCGGGAGCTTCTGCAGTAGGACAGGGATGGGGAGAGCTTAAGAGAGGTGAGTATAATAGTTTATTGACATTTTAACCCCTTCAATGCAGCTTTACTTCACACCCTGCCTGAATTGAACGAATCTGCGAGAATCAGTGTTGTTAAATTGACTTTTTAGTTTTTTTTCTGGGTAGCTTATCAAAAAATCACATTCAGACAATATTTTTTAAAGACACATTGGAAAACCATAGATCATTCTGATTATAAGTGATACATCTCTACAGTCCATAATTCTGATATGAAGACATTTGATGTATTCTGTAAAATTATGATAATTACAGTCAAATTAATCTGTAAAAGTTTCTTCAGCTTCAAAAAAAATCATGAACGCCTTAAAAAAATTTTTTACAGACAGGGAAATATCGTGTCCTATTTTTATAGACTGTCTTGGAATTTCTGGACGGTTGGAAACCTTGACGAGAGTCGAATTTCAATAGATTCGCTCAATTGTATCCCCAAATCTTCTGTAGCCAGTGTTTTATGGTAAAGCTTGTATAAGTTGGGATAGACTGATAATACGGTATTGTATATGGACGCTTTGTCACATTCTTGAGACATGCGGCACAAAGAATCTCATACCTATGTGAAGTTATAAATTCTGCACTGAAGGTCATGGTGCTGGAATTTACTCCAAGTAAAAAAAAGACATATGTCATGAGAAGAAATTCTAACAAATCAAAATATTTGGGAGAATCCATGGAGAAGGTAATTTTAACACATTCACTCTTTTCTAGTTTCTAGGCAGACTTGGACTGGTCCACTGGAGAACAGGGGAATCCTCCAGTGGGCCACCACCCTCTTATGTGAGCAGTACTTGGCACTATATACTTGAATCACCATGTACAGACAAAGGCAGCATCTTATTCATTAAAATAATCTACCCAGTTCATTGTTATATAAATTTGTGATTGAGGATAATGTCACATTTGCATGTAGCAGAAAAGTGGGGCCTTGGAGTTGGTTACTGGTGGGCCCTTCGCACTCTAGTCCGACACTGTTTCTAGGTATACTGTCACTATATGATAGTGTTTAATCACAACACATGTACTCTATGTAAATCGTGGATGCCTAAGGCTGAATCTGTCCATGCCTTATCTAAACATAGAGATAATACAATCAGCAACACAACAATAAATCCATTTATGTTAATGGCCAAAGTGAAAAAAAAGAAGACCAGGGAATGTCTTTCAAAATGTTGTTTACTGCTGCGATTTCACTTGTGGAATAAGGTCTGAGACAGCTTCTGCCACCATGCCACTGCAGACAGAAAAGCTAATATGGATCACAGGGGAGCTGAGATACAGGGCCGCTCTAATAGCAGAGCCTGATGTTTCATGAGTGCTCAGTCCTTTTGTTGGTTACTGAGAAGTCTCTCGTGTGTATTGTTCTGCATGTGTTGCTATCTGCAGCCTTCTCTTTAAAAAGCATATAAGCCTTAATTGATATTGGCATTTGTTCTATATGCATTAGTTTTCTGACTAAATCACCATGTTAGAGGTTTTTTTTTTCCTTTCTTTCTCCTTTTCTGCTTTACTGACCACAGTACATAGCCATGCATCAGCTTCTTGGATCTCTCCTCGTACCGTTATATCTTAGCCTCGCATTGGCTTCTGTAATTTGGGTTTATTTTACAAACTTAGACTTTTTTTTTTGCATTTTAACCAAATAAAATCCATTTGTCTCCAGCTCTACAGCCAGCACCATGTCATTTTATTTCAGATTCATGCTTTTTTTTTTATTTGGGAATACCGCAATGCTCGGTAAACAGTCCTCCTGGGAATTTTTTTTTTTTTTTCATGAGATTTTCTAATAATTTACAGAATATAAGCCGTAAAAATGCTTTTGTTTGTTCTCCATTTCTTTCTGGTTAGGAAAGTAAATCTGAGGTTTTATCATTTGTTTATATGTGACCTTTATTGGGGGAAGGAGGAGAAAAAAAAACTTCTAGTAAAGCGTTCTTTGCATGCATTTTCATCTGTAGCAAGTATACAGCAGCCCCCTCTTTTTTTTTTTTTTTTTGTAAAAAAGTCCTGTTTAAACCATATCTTACTTTAATTCGCTCTGGCAAGAGAAACACCCAAGTTCAATCTGTAGACCTCCATTCAACATAATTTAGCTCAAACTTTTCTAAGAAAAAAGGTTTTCTGGTTTTCATTTTCACTTCATATTCCCAAATAAAAGATCCTTTGTTGTCTACCATTTGATTGGACTTAATGAAAAACACTCCATTTTGACTTAACAGTATTTCCCTTTGAATTTATTATATATAAGGACACTGTCAAAACCGTGCATTTAATCTCTTTTTTTTTTTTTAAGACTTAAACCAATATTACTATCATATGGTCCGTTGAGGTGCTGTAAAAAAAAAAGAAAAAAAAGGAGGTATTGGAGAGATGTCAAAAAAATAAAACGAAAAGTGAAAGTCTAGTCTCATTTTAATATGAAACTAAATACGACGACTAATGTGCGGATTGGGTACGGTACTTGACTTTAAATACTAACATGTGACAGGGTGCCAACAGCTGAATTGTGCCGTATTGACTAAATGAGGTTCACTGATTTCTATGGAAGCTAATATCTTCTTTAAACAATTGCGTGTAAATTGTGCGTAGAAAGTCATTGGAAGCTATTCCTCAGGACGGCTACCTGCTGAAGGAAGGAGGACGATCAATAGAGGGAAATAGAGATGAACAGGAGGCTTTGGTAACTGCAGAGCAGTTAGTGCTGATACAAGTAATGATGTCAATATTTGGGAATAACACAGCACTGGGATAATAGACAAAGGGAAAGTGCATATGTTAGAAAGTGTTCAAACAGGGACCGAATTAATGCGTAAGTGGCAGATGTTGCCCCGGGCTGCAAAAGACATTATATATTCCAGGTATTGTTACGTTCCAAAATGAATCATATCTGCATAGGCTGCTGTTCTTTAAAATGCAATTCTGAAAGGTGCTAGGACATTTTACTTTTACTTGCCTATAGGAAAAATTGTAGTTTATATATTGCATTTTTGTTCAGGCGGTGGGAGAAGAGAGATTAGGAGACAGAGCATTTGTCAAATTATATGCATAATCCTGTAGAAAGCCAAATAATTCAATCTTGTACATGCATCTACAGCCGAAAATTTCAGGCTTGTGTAACAAGGTCTTCATATTAGGAGACAAATAAGGCTTTATGTATCTTCTATAAGATTAGCCGTTAAAACATTAATAAGCAACACACATACAAAAGGGCAATAAGATGGAGCACTGGTGCCCGTTACTATCTGCTTTGTAAATCGACGCGATGTTAATTGTACGAGACGCGTTTCAGTCCCTCAATCTCATTTATTGCTTTAAAAAAAATATATAAAATAAAATTCTAGTCTCTTTTCTTTTTGGTAATTTAATACAGCAACCGGTTTCTCTTTGCTGTCAGACAATGCAGTTTTGTTCTTCAGTGCTGGTCTTTCACTTGATGTATTATGACATAGTCTGTCAACATGAACAGATATGTGAAAAGGTGACTGAGACGCACAACCCGAATAGGCCTCATCTTGAATTCTAAGCATGCGCCTATGTAAGATAGCAAGTATGTACATATTTACCAAGGCTTTTTTTTTGTTATTATGAGGATGATTCTCATTTCGTCTTAAGAAAAACAGGTGCAAACTCTCAAGGTTGTCAAGCCAGCTCTGGAAGGCATTTATACACACGCCAGATTAATGCAATTATCTTTATATATCTGTAGATATTTTTAAGATTTACATTCTGGAATGATATGCACAAAGAAACTTGCTCAACTACTGACCTTGCTCTTTCGGCTTTTTTTTTTTTCTTTTGCTTAAAGCCAGCACTTCCATTTTCCTTACTGATATTTTTATTATTGTTTCGGCTTGGCAGCTGTGTTATGAATAAAATGAGATTATAATGATAGCTGGAGAGGTCAGGAACCATCGTTTTAAATCAATGTAATTCTTGGATATGAAGACATATAGGTTCTATTCCCATATTTGATTGTGTTCTTTCCTCAATCTATGCTCATGCTGTTATGGAAAATTAAACAGCTTTATGGCCTTAAAAATGCGCCAAGATGCCGTTTACGTAAGGCAAGTCCCGACAAATATTTCAATTTTGGAACTGCAACATTTTGTAGAGCCCCTTTTTGTGTACACGATTATAGAATATTCTTTCCCTTTTTTTCCTCACTGTGATGAAATAAGTCTTTTTTTTTTCCAGTCTTAAATAAAATGAGCATTTTTGGTTTAGGGACAGAATAAAAAAAATTGAAAGATACTTCAAATAATTTCCTAATCTTGAGCCACTTTCAGCATTTGTCACACATATAGACCAAGAAATTGCCTCCATCTCATTCCAGCTCTGTGTTGAATTAAAAACCTCTGCTGCAAAGAAGTGCATGGTGTTGGGAAAGAATAAATTTACTTCTTTCTTTA
The DNA here is from genome assembly GCF_046119375.1 of Phyllobates terribilis. NCBI lineage: Eukaryota > Metazoa > Chordata > Amphibia > Anura > Dendrobatidae > Phyllobates > Phyllobates terribilis. The sequence continues at coordinate 658,914,376 of NW_027362764.1, read as the reverse complement.
GTAATGCACATACATTTCCATACATTTCACATCCTGAGGGAACCTGCAAATGCATTCAATAAATAGAAAACTATAAACTACAGTTCCTGATGAAAAAAAAAATCAAGTGGCACAATAGTTACCATTTACTTTAGGTGAAGAGCTAACTGGATTAATAATTTTTTTTTTTGTGCAAGCAAGACTGAAGTTATGGTAGCCATTATAATAATATACAGTAAAAACAGATAAAAAATGAAAAATGCAAGAAAGTAATAATAATTATAGTATTATTCAATCATAAAATACACAGCTGTGTGATAGATGAATGGCTCTAATGACATCTCACCACTGTATTAGGCATATGTACCAAGAAGGCTCCAAAGGAATATTCTGAATGTTCTGGATTAGAGATAGGCGTACCAGAACAATAAAGTTTGGGGTCCGCACCGAACACCTACTGTTCGGGCACGACTCCGAACACGGATTTCACCAGGAAGTCCTTGTTACTGTTCATGTTCAGCACCCCAAACACCAAGTGTTCCCTGCTCTGTCATTTGCATGATAGCGTGAGAAACCTTGGCGGCTCTGATCAGTGGTAAGAATAATACCACCGGTCAGAGCGCTGCTGTTCCAACGCTGTTAGATGACAGCGTGGGAATAGGGGCCCGAACATCGGTGTTTGCCACGCTGTCATGTGCATGACAGCATGGCAAACACTGCTTCTGATCAGCGGTAAGATCATTACCGCCGATCAGAGCACTGCAGTTCCCACACTGTCAGATGACAGCATGAGCCCGCAGCTGTGACCGAATGGGACTGCTACACCCATCAGCCTATGCTTGCTGTTGCCAATAACAGTGAGAGCAGGCCTTGCTGATGGGAGCATTGATCTGCTGGCGCCTGCGCTATAAATAAATACATTTAAAAAAAAATGGCGTGGGTTTTTTCTGTATTTTTGATAACCAGCCAGGCAAAACTGACAACTGCGGGCTACAACCCTCAGCTGTCAGCTTTAGCATGGCTAGTTATCAAGAATAGAGGGGTCCCCATGTCGTTTTTTTAATTATTTAAAGAAATTATTTTAAAAAATAGCATGGAGTCCCCCATTTTTGACAACCAGACAAGCTAAAGCAGACAGCTGGGGACTGGTATTCTCAAGCTGGTAAGGGGCCATGGATATTGTCCCCCCAGCCTAAAAATAGCAGCCCACAGCTGCCCCAGAAAATGCGCATCTATTAGATTTGCAAATTCTGGTGCTTTGCCCGACTCTCCCCATTTCACTGTGGTGGTGGCAAGTGGGGTAATATTTGTGGAGTTGATGTCACCTTTGTATTGTCCGGTGAATCAACCCCACAGGTTAGTAATGGAGAGGGGTCTATAAGACACCTTTCCATTACTAATTCTATAGTCAAATTGTTAAATAAACACAAACACCCAGAATAAATTTATTTATTTGAAATAAAACACACACACAGTTTTACTTTTTTATTTAACCGCTTCCCGACCGCCCACTGTACATAAACATCGGCGCTGCCTGGGCTCTGTGCAGCGCCGACGTTTATGAACGGTCGGCGGTCCCGCAGCCCTCAGGACCCCCAGGGTCCTGCAAGTTCTGCTGTTGCGGTTCAGAGCGACAGCTCTGACAGGGGACATCATCGGGACCTGATTGGATCAGGTCCCAATGATGTTAAACCTTTGCTATCTTCTATATGCCGCGATCTATAGTGATCGCGGCATATAGAAGATAGTGTGAGGAGAGGGGGTCGTCCACTTACCTCGCCGACGGCCCCCTGATGTCTTCCAGGACCTGCCATGGTTATGGCAGCTGGAGGTCACATGACCCCCTCCAGATCTGCCATATATGGTGTCCTGCTGAGCTCAGGCTGCAGCCGAGTCCAGCAGGAGACAGACAGTGTGAAACTGTCAGCAAAGTTCTCATGCAATGTCTATTGCAATGCATGAGAATAGTGATTAGAAAAATAAAAATTAATATCCCATACAGGACTAAGTAAAAATGTAAAAAAAAAGTCAAAAAAATGTTTTCAAACTGTTTAAAAAAATCACAAAATAAATAAAAATAAATAAAATATTAAACCAATAAATCCGTATATTTATGCAAAAACAAAAAAAGTACACATATTTGGTATCTCCGCGTCCGAAACAACCCGATCTATAAAACTGTCACACTAATTAACTCCTTCTGTGCTCACCGTAATAAAAATAAATAAAAAACGGAGCAAAAAACTATGCTTTTTCATCATATCACCAAACAAAAAGTGGGAAAAAATGCGATCAAAAAGCAAAATGGAAATAAAAATGGTACCGCTGAAAACGTCATCTTGTTCCGCAAAAAAAAAGCTGCCATACAGCTCCATCAGCCGAAAAATAAAAAATTTATAGCTCTCAGAATAAAGCGATGCAAAAAAATTTTTTTTTCGATAAAATTGTTTTATTGTGTAAAAGAGCCAAAACATAAAAAAAATATACAGTAAGTGTAGTATTGCTGTAAACGTACTGACCCGAAGAATAATGCTGCCTTATCACTTTTACCACACGCAGAAAGGCAATAAAAAAAACCCTCAAAAAACAATTCCTGAATTCTTGGTTTTTGTTAATTTTACCTTCCAAAAAACAGAATAGAAAGCGATCAAAAAATGTCACGTACCAAAAAATGGTACCAATAAAAATGTCAACTCGTCCCGCAAAAAAACAAGCCGTCACATGACTCTGTCGGCTGAAATATGGAAAAATTATAGCTCTCAAAATATGGCGATGCAAAAACTAGATTTTGTAAAAAAAAGCGTCTCTTAGTGTGTGACAGCTGTCAGTCATAAAAACCCAATATAAATCTTATATCTCTGTAATCGCACCGACCCGAAGAATAAAGTAATCTCATCACTTATACCGTACAAGGAACGGCGTAAAAAATAAATAAAACCAATTCTTCACCTGATACTGATTTGTTTATTATGTCTCCCAAAGATCGCAGTAAGGGTCTGCTCACAGTTATCCTGCGCTCTGCGCTGAGCACTTACACCAGAGTTTCCGTGTAAATCTCTGAAATACGTGATTCAGACGGAACCCATGACGGAAGATTCCCTGTAATGAGGCAGATATAGGCCACTGTGGATGCCATCTGGCCTGTGATCCCATTGTGTCAGTTTTTTTAGGCGTGCATAAAAGTGTGGTTGGCCACAGTTTTGTGCACTTCTGAAAAAAAGGACACCGCTAAACAGAGGCCAGACGGAGTCTAGAGTAACTCTGCTGCCTCATTACAGTGAATGGATCCTGCAGGGGTTTCATCTGAATTACATCACTTGGAAATTTAGATGGAAACCCCGATGTAAGTGCTCAGCCTAGAGCGCCGGATAAATGTTACGTAAAATGTTCCCAATAAAAGCTTCAACTCAGTCCTCAAAAAAAGCTAGTCCCCATTCAGGTCCGTCATCTGTTAAAAATATAAGGGACTTCCAAGTTACTGGTAGCAGAAAGGCTCTGGAAAAGCGAAATGACCCTTGCCCCCCAAAAGAAAGTCGGAAAATTTTGTGCTCCCAAATCCAAATGCCTATTCTACAATAATTTGTTCTCCAATTGTCAAATAGCGCTCCGTCCCTCCCAGATCTCGCCGTATGGCTAAGCGGTACGATACAGTCACATATTGTGTATAGCCACTTTTAGAAGAAATTGTGTGACACATTTCGGCACCATTTTTACCCTTTGCACTGTGTGAAAATGTAAAATCTGAGGGTAAAACATTTTTTTTGTGGTAAAAATACAATTATGTTTTCTTCACTGCCCAATGGTATAAATTTAAAAATTAAAAAATACTCATTACTTCCCTAGATGAATTCCTTGAGAGGTGTCACTTGTGGGGGTTTCTGCTGTTTCGGCATGTCAGCGACTCTTCAAATGTGACATGGTGTCTGCAACCTATCCCAGCCAACATAGAGCTCCTTTCTCTTTCGAACCCTGCCTTACACCAAAGCAGTGGTTTTCCCCCACATAATGCAAAATTAGGGGATGAAAAACATTTTTTGTGGGAAAAATGTGAAAATATTATTTTTATGGCTCAATATTATAAACTTCTGTGAAGCACCTGGGGGTGCAAGGTGCTCACCACACATCTAGATAAGTTCCCTAAGGGGTCTAGTTTCCAAAATGGTGTCACTTGTGGGGGGTTTCCACTGTTTAGGCACATTAGGGGCTCCCCAAATGCAACATGGCGTCCGTTAATTATTCAAACAAATTTTACATTCAAAAAGTCAAATGGCGCTCCTTCCCTTCCGAACCCTGCAGTGTACCCAAAAAGTGGTTTTCCCCCACATATGGGGTATCGGCATACTCAGGAGAAATTGCACAGCAAATTTCATGGTGCAATTTCTCCTGTTACCCTTATGATAATGCAAAATTAGGGGATGAAAAACATTTTTTGTGGGAAAAATGTGAACATTTTATTTTTACGGCTCAATATTATAAACTTCTGTGAAGCACCTGGGGGTGCAAGGTGCTCACCACACATCTAGATAAGTTCCCTAAGGGGTCTAGTTTCCAAAATGGTGTCACTTGTGGGGGGTTTCCATTGTTTAGGCACATCAGGGGTTCCCCAAATACAACATGGCATCCGCTAATTATTCAAGCAAATTTTACATTCAAAAAGTCTAATGGCGCTCCTTCCCTTCCGAACCCTGCAGTGCGCCCAAACAGTGGTTTTCCCTCACATATGGGGTATCAGCGCACTAATGAGAAATTGCACTACAAATTGTGCATTCCATTTTTTCCTGTTACCTTGTGAAAATAAAAAAATTGGGTCTAAATTAACATTTTTGTGAAAAAAAGTTAAATGTTCATTGTTTTCTTCCACATTCCAAAAATTCCCTTGAAACACCTGAAGGGTTAATATACTTCTTGAATGTGGTTTTGAGCACCTTGAGGGGTGCAGTTTTTAGAATGGTATCACTTTTGGGTATTTTCTGTCATAAAGGCCCCTCAAAGTCACTTGAAATAAGATGTGGTCCCTAAAAAAATGTTTTTGTCAATTTTGTTGGAAAAATGAGAAATCGCTGGTCAAATTTAACCCTTATAGCTAACAAAAAAAATTTTGGTTCCAAAATTGTGCTTATGTAAAGTAAACATGTGGGAAATGTTGTTTATTAACTATTTTGTGTGACATATCTCTCTGATTTAAGGGCATGAAAATTCAAAGTTTGAAAATTGCAAAATTTTCAACATTTTCCCTAAATTTCCGATTTTTTCACAAAAAAGCGATATCGAAGAAATTTTACCACTATCATGAAGTACAATATGTCACGAAAAAACAATCTCAGAATCAGGGGAATCTGTTGAAGCGTTCCAGAGTAATTACTTCATAAAGTGACAGTGGTCAGAATTGAAAAAATTGGCCTGGTCACGAAGGCAAAAACAGGCTCTGGCGCGAAGTGGTTAAAAATAACAAACACAGTTATACTCACCTACCACGTAATCACTGATGCCCTCATCTCCTGTAAGAAAACAAAAATAAAAACCAACAATATCCCTCACCTGTCCGAAGTTGTCCTACACCATAATCCAAGCCTGGGATAAATAGTTTTCAACCTGGACGGTGCCAATATGAGGCCGTCCCCGGCTCAAAACAACTGAGGAATGAGCTGCTGCTGCAAACTCAGCTTCTCTGACTAGCGGTGAGGTCATAGATTTCACCGCCGGTCATTGAGGCTGCATTCCCAGCCGGACTGCTAGCGGTGATCTCACAGAGGTCACCGCAGTTCATCGCCCTGACTGGGAACGCAGCCTCAATGACCGGCGGTGAACTCTATGACCTCACCGTTAGTCACTGAGGCTGAGCTTGCAGCAGCGGCAGCAGCTCATTCCTCAGTGGATTTCAGCTGGGGTCGGTCGCATCTTGGCACCCTCCCGGTTGAAAACTATTTATCCCAGACATGGATTACGACGTGGGACAGAATTTTGGACAGGTGAGGGATATTGTTGCTTTTTTTTTTGTTTTCTTACAGGAGACGAGGGCATGGGGATTAGGTGTTAGGTGAGTATAACTATGTTTGTTACATTTAAATAAAAAAGTAAAACTGTGTGTTTTATTTCAAATAAAACACTTTATTCTGATTGTTTGTCTTTATTTACAATATAACTATGGGATTAGTAATGGAGAGGCGTCTTATAGATTGTTGATGTCACTGGACAATACAAAGTAGACATCAATTCCACAAATATTACCCCACTTGCCACCGCCACAGGGCAATGGAGAGAGCAGGGGAAAGCGCCAGATTTGACGCATCTAATAGATGCGCCTTTTCTTGGGCAGCTGTGGGCTGCTATTTTTAGGCTGGGGAGGGGGGCAATATTCATGGCCCCTTACCAGCCTGAGAATACCAGCCCCCAGCTGTCAGCTTTAGATTGGTTGGTGGGGCTCAGGGTTCAGACACTACCATTTTGGCTTCAAGGTTCAGGCCCTGGCCAAACAAGGACCAGGAGTTCAGGCCCTGGCCACAAAATACGAGGGGATCAGGTTCAAGTTCAACTACATGGGATACTAGGACGGGAGACCTGACAAAATACAGCTGCACACACTACGCAAGAAACTACAAGTGATGCTATTTGCTGGGGGCATTATCAAGCTATGTGCACTGCCCCTTCAGGTGAGCGCTTGCTCGCACTAGGCACGCTGCCGGGAAGCCTGTGAGGCATGCACAGGAAACAGGAGGCATGGAGGTCACTGTGCGGCCCGGGCGTTGAGTATGTTGGCATAATTGCATGGAGGGGGAAGGGGAACCATGCAGGTGTGCCGGCATTGGTATTAAACACTCTAGAACAGGACTACTGACCATGACCAGGCCTTGGTAACAGCAAATCATAAAGTCGTGATGTCACAATGTGCTGTGACCTCCAAGGCCTGGTTGCGGCAGGAACTTCTGTATCAGTATGAAGACACTAGTGCATGACTGTGGTAAGAAGGAGGCCCTAATGAGCAGATGTGAGAGCAGCAGGTACCACAAGCAGTGAAGGACTTGGAGAGGTGAGTTAGGTATTAATTTATTTAGTCATATTTTTTACATGTTATGTTTACTATATTCTGGGATCTGTAGAGATTCACAGAGAATAACTTCGCTGCAAATCAAATTTCTCAGTAATATTCATTCAATCTGACAAATTCGAATTTTGTCAAATCCACTCATCTCTAATCAGAATCCTTTCACTCACACATTGCTTGGTTACAGTATGTCTTAGACACTGTTAACAGCATTGTTCTACCCTACAATTTCTGTTCCATCATTTTTACTATCAACATTGCTAACAATTAGGATCCTTTTCATCAGTAAAAAGTAAATGTGAAATAGATCCCATTTAAGTAAGTCTGATAAATTAAGACATATTAATCTTGTTTTCATATCTATTAAATTCCTGTACAATGTACATTTTGTAAGAACAGTGTATAACGTTTATAAGGTTTTCCCAATAAACACAACCTAATTCCACAGTACAGGACAGGTGATAAGTAGAGATGAGCGTTGTTCTACTCGAACTGTTCGCCAATCTCAAATTCGAGCTGTTTTGGGCGGTGTTCGAGCCGTTCGGCGAACACGAACAATTTGAGAAAAATTCGGCTGTTCGAGGTTATGTTCGATAACTGTTCGTGCACCAAAATCATAACTGGATTTTTTCTCAGTAATGATGAAAATTAATGTTAATACGCAGTTTGAGTGTACAGCGGGGTGGGGGGAGGGGCAGGGGATGGATCTCTGCAGAAACAATGAAGATCTCCATTTTTTTTCTCTTTCCCGCATTTACAGTGGGGAGGTGCAATCTGTCAGCCTATCAGCAGCGCACACATGGAGCGAAGTGCTTTTTTTCACACAAGCAAGGGCATGTGTCATTGGCAGTGTATGTCACATGTCCTTGCCCTATAAGACCAAGCCATTTTCCCCGTCGCCACCATTTTCTCACTGCTGCAGCTGCATGTTAGACGGCACCGCTGTTGCTGTGTGCGCTATACCTTGTTAATTTCAAGCCAATTTTCGCACAAATATACAGATAGCTTGGGAGTAGGGAATAGTTGTGATTGCAGTCCTTTTAAGGACTAGGTTACAGCATTTCCTACGACTTTTATCAGGGAGGTCTGTGCTCTTAAATAGATAGGTTGTGGGAGTAAAGACTAATTGTAATTGGAGTCCTTTTCAGGACTAGGTTACATGAGTTCCTATCAGTTTTTGCCAGGCAGGTCTGTGCCAGTGCTGTGCAAGTTTTTTTCACCGCATTTGGCTGAATCTAGCAAAGCTAATCCTTTTTGGCCTATTGCAGAGTGTGTTAGTCAGTGGAGTAGCCTATCTGTGTTGCAAGATATACCACCTGTGTATAGAATACCAATTTTTTTACTGCACCTAGTGAAGTAAAATCTTTTGGGCATAGCATCATTCTATTAGTCCATCTATACTGACCTCCATCAGGTTGCAAATTAAAACTAATTTTTATCTGCATCTACAGTACCTCTGAAAAAATATTTGGGCTTCTAGCAGTGTGTGGGACTTGTTCTATTAGTCCATCTATACTGACCTCCATCAGGTTGCAAACTGAATATATTTTTTTCTGCATCTACCTCTGAAAAAATATTGGGCTTCTAGCTGTGTGTGGGTCTTGTTCTATTAATCCATCTATACTGACCTCCATCAGGTTGCAAACTGAATATAATTTTTTTCTGCATCTAGCTCTGAAAAAATATTTGGCCTTCTAGTTGTGTGTCGGACTTTCTCTATTAGTCCATCTATACTGACCTCCATCAGGTTGCAAATTAAAACTAATTTTTATCTGCATCTACAGTACCTCTGAAAAAATATTTGGGCTTCTAGCTGTGTGTGGGACTTGTTGTATTAGTCCATCTATACTGACCTCCATCAGGTTGCAAACTGAATATATTTTTTTCTGCATCTATCTCTGAAAAAATATTTGGCCTTCTAGTAGTGTGTCGGACTTTCTCTATTAGTCCATCTATACTGACCTCCATCAGGTTGCAAATTAAAAATAATTTTTATCTGCATCTACAGTACCTCTGAAAAAATATTTGGGCTTCTAGCTGTGTGCGGGACTTGTTGTATTAGTCCATCTATACTGACCTCCATCAGGTTGCAAACTGAATATATTTTTTTCTGCATCTACCTCTGAAAAAATATTTGGCCTTCTAGTAGTGTGTCGGACTTTCTCTATTAGTCCATCTATACTGACCTCCATCAGGTTGCAAATTAAAACTAATTTTTATCTGCATCTACAGTACCTCTGAAAAAATATTTGGGCTTCTAGCAGTGTGTGGGACTTGTTCTATTAGTCCATCTATACTGACCTCCATCAGGTTGCAAACTGAATATATTTTTTTCTGCATCTACCTCTGAAAAAATATTTGGCCTTCTAGTAGTGTGTCGGACTTTCTCTATTAGTCCATCTATACTGACCTCCATCAGGTTGCAAATTAAAACTAATTTTTATCTGCATCTACAGTACCTCTGAAAAAATATTGGGCTTTTAGCTGTGTGTGGGTCTTGTTCTATTAATCCATCTATACTGACCTCCATCAGGTTGTAAACTGAATATATTTTTTTCTGCATCTACCTCTGAAAAAATATTTGGCCTTCTAGTAGTGTGTCGGACTTTCTCTATTAGTCCATCTATACTGACCTCCATCAGGTTGCAAATTAAAACTAATTTTTATCTGCATCTACAGTACCTCTGAAAAAATATTTGGGCTTCTAGCAGTTTGTGGGACTTGTTCTATTAGTCCATCTATACTGACCTCCATCAGGTTGCAAACTGAATATATTTTTTTCTGCATCTACCTCTGAAAAAATATTGGGCTTCTAGCTGTGTGTGGGTCTTGTTCTATTAATCCATCTATACTGACCTCCATCAGGTTGCAAACTGAATATATTTTTTTCTGCATCTACCTCTGAAAAAATATTTGGCCTTCTAGTAGTGTGTCGGACTTTCTCTATTAGTCCATCTATACTGACCTCCATCAGGTTGCAAATTAAAACTAATTTTTATCTGCATCTACAGTACCTCTGAAAAAATATTTGGGCTTCTAGCAGTGTGTGGGACTTGTTCTATTAGTCCATCTATACTGACCTCCATCAGGTTGCAAACTGAATATAGTTTTTTCTGCATCTACCTCTGAAAAATATTGGGCTTCTAGCTGTGTGTGGGTCTTGTTCTATTAATCCATCTATACTGACCTCCATCAGGTTGCAAACTGAATATATTTTTTTCTGCATCTACCTCTGAATAAATATTTGGCCTTCTAGTAGTGTGTCGGACTTTCTCTATTAGTCCATCTATACTGACCTCCATCAGGTTGCAAATTAAAACTAATTTTTATCTGCATCTACAGTACCTCTGAAAAAATATTTGGGCTTCTAGCTGTGTGTGGGACTTGTTGTATTAGTCCATCTATACTGACCTCCATCAGGTTGCAAACTGAATATATTTTTTTCTGCATCTACCTCTGAAAAAATATTTGGCCTTCTAGTAGTGTGTCGTACTTTCTCTATTAGTCCATCTATACTGACCTCCATCAGGTTGCAAATTAAAAATAATTTTCATCTGCATCTACAGTACCTCTGAAAAAATATTTGGGCTTCTAGCTGTGTGCGGGACTTGTTGTATTAGTCCATCTATACTGACCTCCATCAGGTTGCAAACTGAATATATTTTTTTCTGCATCTACCTCTGAAAAAATATTTGGCCTTCTAGTAGTGTGTCGGACTTTCTCTATTAGTCCATCTATACTGACCTCCATCAGGTTGCAAATTCAAAATAATTTTTTTCTGCATCTAACCCAGCCAATAGTTTTGGCCTAATACCACAGTTTGGCCACTCAGCTCTGCTCGGTTACCATCCATTGTTTTTTTGTGCAAACAACTCCAGAGTTGTGAATTAGTTAACCACCAAAATGAGTGGAAAAAGGCCTGCTGCTGGTGGAAAGGGGAATAGGCGTGTTGGGAAGGGGAAAAAAGGTTGTGTCCGTGGGGTAGGTGTTAAAGCAACAGTAACATCTGCAGAAGAAAGACCATCTTCCAGCCAAACTAAAATGTCTACTTCTTTTAGCGGACAATGTGATAAGATCCCTTTCTTACGGCCACGCCAATCGCTACAAATTCCAGATGAGGCACAAAAACAGCAGGTGCTTCAACGGATATCAAGTGCTCCTTTAAGTGGGCTCTCCTCCACATCAACTTCAACATCACAAATACTCCAGTCCTCAAAGGTGTCACCCCAATCGCACTTGCTTCCTCACAGCTCCCAAATCTCCAGCTGCCCATCTGAGTATGAGGTAGAACAGATGGTTCAGTCTGCAGAGCTGTTTACTCATACTATAGCCTGGGAATCAGAGGTCGACTCCAGCGCTTCTGTGAATCCAGACGAGGAAATGATCTGCACTGATGCCCAGAATCTTTATGAGTCGGATCCAGGACCAGACGCAGAAGGTTCTGACCATAATGTAGACCCTCATTCCCAAACTGTAACTCCTGTTGGTGGAGACAATGAGGAAGACGATGATAAGACTCAAATACCTGATTGGAGCGACAACTTTAGTTTTTTGTCAGGGCAGGAACAGGTTGGCTCTGAGGACGACGGGTGTGATAACGCACAGGGTGATGATGATGAGGTCGGAGATCCCACTTACTGTCAACCCACAGTCAGCCAAGAGATGAGGTCAGCAGAGGAGGTGGAGGAAGATGCTAGTGACAACGAGGTCAGGTTGCGCCTTCCTGGACAGAGACGTAGTACTGGAAGCACGTCAACAACTGCATCCTCAAACACAACTCTGCCTCTCACCACAAGTCGTGGTGGCTCTTCAGGTCGCATGGGTGCTAAGCCTTGCATAGCCTGGGCATTTTTTCAGATTGATAAAGATGACCCAACTCGTGTTATCTGTAACATTTGTCAGCAAAAGCTAAGTAGAGGCCAAAAAATACATAGTTTGAGTACTTCATGCATGAACCGGCACATGGACATGAAGCATAAGTTGCAGTGGGAAGCTCAGTGTGCTACAATGCGGCCTAGCCGGCCGGGCCAACCACCGTCTGCCATATCTTGTGCATCCGCGGCCTCTTCATCCTCTGTGACTGGGGGGACAGCAGTCACACCTGTTTTGGGGCGCAGACCTGCCACCTCTTTACCCGCAACAGCCAGCGTGATTGGCAGGTCATCATTTTCTTTGGAGGTGGTAACACCAGCTGGTGTTGAGCGCTGTCCGACATCGATAGCACCACCTTTGGATGAAGGCAACCTAACATGTCCGCCTGCATCTTCCTCACAGACCGGCAGTTTGCCGGGGACACCCTTATCAACCCCGTCTAAGCACAATAGCCAGCCCTCGGTCCCCCAGATGTGGACAAGTAAAAGACCATTTCCTCCTAGCCATGAGAAAGCTAAGAGGTTGAATTTCACCATCTGCAAGCTCTTGGCTACAGAAATGCTGCCTTTCCGCCTGGTGGACACAGAGGATTTTCGAGACCTTATGTCCGTCGCAGTGCCCCAGTACCAGATGCCCAGTCGGCACTACTTCTCAAAGAAAGGTGTGCCTGCGCTCCACCAGCATGTCGCACACAACATCACCGCTTCTTTGAGAAACTCTGTGTGTGACAGGGTGCATTTCACCACAGACACTTGGACGAGTAGGCATGGACAGGGGCGTTACATGTCGCTGACTGGGCACTGGGTAACTATGGTGACAGCAGGACAAGGGGCTGCTGTCCAAGTCTTGCCGTCCCCACGAGTTGTGCGTCAATCCTCTTTATGTCAAAGTTCCTCCACTGCTTCTGCCTCCTCAACCTCCTCTCGGTCTTCCACCTGCACCCAAAGCCTGTCTGGTCATGCCACAAGCTTTCTAACTGCGCAGAAGGGATCCTGCACACCTCCTTACTATGCTGGCAGTAGGGCTCAACGTCATCAGGCGGTTTTTACATTGAAATGTCTGGGAAATGTGAGTCACACAGCTGAGGAGTTGTGGTCAGCTCTGGAGAACCAATTTCATGAATGGTTGTCTCCACTGGACCTGAAACCAGGGAAGGCCGTGTGCGACAATGCTGCAAACCTGGGTGCGGCCCTTCGCCGGGGCAATGTCACACACGTGCCTTGTATGGCTCACGTGTTGAACCTGGTTGTCCAGCAATTTTTAGCCCACTATCCCAGACTAGATGGCCTTCTGCAGAGGGCACGGTCGCTGTGTGCTCACTTCCGCCGTTCGCATCCCGCAGCTCAGCGACTTACATCTCTACAGAAGTCGTTGGGCCTGCCACTTCACCGGCTAAAATGCGATGTGCCTACCCGGTGGAATTCAACTCTGCACATGTTGCAGCGACTGTGGCAGCACCGACAAGCCCTGGTGCAATACGTTCTGACGTATAGCCTGGGCCAACGAGATTCAGAGGTGGGGCAAATCAGGCTGGAGGAGTGGTCTCAGATCAGGGACCTATGCACACTTCTGCACAGTTTTGAAATGGCGACGAAGATGTTTAGTGCTGACGATGCCATTATCAGCATGACTATTCCGGTGATTTACATGCTGGAGCACATGTTAAACAGAATTCGGAGTCAGGTGGTGGCACAAGAGGAGGTGGAGGAAGTAGAGGAGGAGGAGTTGTATGCGGAAGGGCTAACATCTGCAAGGTCCAGAAGGTCGGCAGCACCAAGGCGGCAGGCATGTGAGGGTGGGGGAGATGGTTTTACCAGGGTGCATGGTAGCAGCCAAACTAGTGAGGAAGGTGCAGGAGCCCAGGAAGAAGTGGAGGACGAACTGATGGAAGACTCATCAGATGAGGGAGACCTTGATCACATTTCTGTTGTGCGAGGTTGGGGGGAGAGGACAGACGAAGGAAGCATGATTGTTACCTCGCCACCAACACAACAGGGACTTGGTGCTCCTGGATGCGCGACACACATGAGTGCCTTCTTGCTGCACTACCTGCAACATGACCCTCGAATTGTGAGAATTAGATATAATCCTGACTACTGGGTTGCCACACTGTTAGATCCCCGGTACAAAAGTAAATTTGCAGAAATTATTCCTGCCATAGAAAGGGATGCACGCATGCAGGAGTATCAGCAGAGACTGTTGCAGAATCTTACATGTGCTTTTCCACAAAATACCAGTGGTGCACATAGTGAATCTCACAGTTCCAACTTGCCAACCGTGGGACCGTCAAGTGTTCAGCACTCAAACCGTAACAGAACCACAGTATCTGCTGGTAACATCAATTTTGCGGAATCATTTCACCACTTTTTTAGCCCATCCTTTGCAAGGCCACAGGAGACAAGAAGTCTGACACATAGTCAACGCCTAGAGACGATGGTACAGGAGTATCTCCAAGTAAACATTGAAGCCACGACTGTGTCACTGGACCCTTGCTCTTTTTGGGCTTCCAATCTGGATAAATGGCCGGAGCTAGCCACTTACGCCTTGGAGATCTTGTCATGCCCCGCAGCCAGCGTTCTGTCTGAACGTGTGTTCAGCGCTGCTGGTGGTGTGCTGACAGATAAGCGCACGCGGCTCTCCACTGATAATGTAGACAGACTCACGTTCATAAAGATGAACAAATCATGGATCCGAAACGACTTTTCTACCCCTGTGTCATCCTGGGGAGAGTAAAAGCTTGATGATTGGTTAAAATCACCCTACCAAACGTTTTAAGCTTTCAAATTACTAATCATATTTATCTGTATCTTGACTGGAAAATAATTTGGGCTTTGTAGCAGTGTGCAGCACTGATCCTATTAGTAGTGTTGAGCTATCCCCGTAGTGTTCGAGTTCGGTTCGGTTCGTCGAACACCCGTGTGTTCGCCGAACTGTTCGTCGAACTGTTCGTCGAACACCTTCGAACACCGTTAAAACCAATGGCAGGCAAACAAAAACACATAGAAACACATAGAAAACACCTTCAAAGGTGTCCAAAAGCTGACAAACTGCTCAGAAGACATAACTAACACATGGAAAAGTGACAAGTACATATAGTCATGCGAAAATAAAAGAGGTGGAGGAGTAAAAGGAGGGGGAGACACAGATATAGGCATGTCATGCCCTTCTAAAATCCAAAAAGTGAGAAGCCGACACGGCCAGTCCGCTCCTGCCCGTGCCACCTCCGTGTCGCCGGGTTTGTGCCAGAGCCGCGGTGAACCCTGACGGCCAGCCCCCCTCTCCCAATACTGGTGCCTGTCCGCTGGTGGGTCGAGCGAGCCCCCCTGTGGTGGAGGCAGCTCTAAGCTTTTTAATTTAAATTGTCTCTCTAATTTGAATGAATACACTTTAAATCCATTTACAAGGATCTATTGGAGGGCAAGTCTCATGCCAGCAGCCGCGGTAATTCCAGCTCCAGTAGCGTCCACTAAAGCTGCTGCAGTTAAAAAGCTTTTATAAGGATCGAGCTCGGCTGTCCACCGCAAGGCATCCTACTGCCAGTCCCAGCCCCTATGCCTTGGGGTGCCTCCTGATGCTCTTCACTAAGTATCCCATGGTCCCGAAGCATTTCCTTTGAAAAAATTAAGTGTCTAAACTACAGGTGGTGCAGCTTGCTTAACAGCCGGGATAATCCGCTCACTAGCAGACACTGCTACTAGGCACAAAGTATTTCCTGGGCTAGATGCAGTTAAAAATTTGTAATTAGATACTCTCGTTGGATGCTGAGAAAGCATTCCATAGAGTCTCCTGGCACGCCATATATGATTCTCTTAAAAAGCTTGGGGTAGGGGTCTAGGGGACCCTTTTATAGCCAAAATCACGGCCCTGTATCGCAATACGTCACCTAGGCTGAAGATAAATGGAACTGTAGCACCCTGAGGGCTCGGTTGCTACAGACGTATTGCACCTCACCCAGAGGTGTGATATCTCACTCTCAGGTAAGGATGGAGTGTGGATCAGGACCCGACACCTGCATGCATTACACCACATTGCCGTGGGGCAGGGCGACCAATATGCCCCTGAGATGGGCACGACAGTCCCTGTCCCTGGCTGGAGTGGGGGGAGGGAACACTGAGGAAGGGGAACCCTGTAGTGCAGGAGCAGGGAGGAAGCAGTTCCTGGGTGCATTGAGAAGGGAGTATAAAAGGTGGGCACCATCTTAGTTCAGTGCAGAGAAGTCTGAGCAGAAGTGGCAGGGAGCAGGGGCTCTGCATGAGCTCTGCTCCGGAGGCGGGCCTAGTAACAGAGGCCCAGGCCTGGAAGAGGGAGAAGGAAGGAAGAGGAGCGGAGAAGGCTCCAGGAACGAGGAATGAAGGGATCCCAGGGGTGCGGACGGGCGAGTCGCCACCGCACGCCCGAATCCACCTGCGTGGAGGGGTCAGGCCAAAGGGGGAGACCGGTCCCCGAACTAGTGGAGGCAGGAAACGACCCTCAGCTAGAAACCGGAGGCTCTGACATTTTATGTGGCGCAGCCCCTCGCTACACCCGCTAGGAAGGCACCACATAGGGTCAGGGAAACTGGCGCCAAGTTTACCAAGAGGAGGCCCGAGGCAGCCGGACAGAAGTGTTGGTAAGAAAGGCCAGACAAAGGACACACAAAGGGGGTCCTGTGAAGTGCTCCAAAGTTATCTGGGAGTTGTCTGAGCCCCTCACCTGGTGAGCACAGTACGACGTGGGCAGCCGTTACCTGCAGACGTGGTCTGGATAATAAGAACTGTGAGTAAAGGCCCTGGACTGCATCACTGACTCCGTGTCGTTACTGCTGCTGCCCTGCACCATCACCCCCATCCTCCGCATACACTGCCCTGAGGCTATACTCCTCCCGTGGGGAGTTATGCTACGCTCTGCTGCACCCACAACACCAGCCTCAGTGGTCTGCCCTGTAGCGGCGGTTCACTCTGACCGCAATCCACGGGTGGCGTAGTCGGACATTTAAACATGAAAACCACATAAATAGTTCCGCCACTGGTTTGACCGCCCTGAGCCACGGAACTGGGTCGCCGCCACGGAGACTACAACCACCAGCATCCACCAAAAAGGGTCCGGCTCCGGGTGTCCCAAGGCCCAGGGGGTGCGTCAGAACATTTTCATCACCTTTCACAATCACCAATGGGACAAGGCAGTGATGTCCTCTGTCCCCTCTCTTATACATCCTAGTGACGGAGCACCTGCTCTCATCAATTCGCCATAACCCCAATATTAGGTGGATTGAGGTGGGAGGCACCGAGTACAAGTGCTCTCTATTTGCTGATGATGTCCTAGTATATATCACTCAATCACATATATCCATCCATGCTGTTATGGCTGAAATAGATCACTTTGTTACATGGTAAAATTTTAAAATCAATGCAGCGAAGTCTGAGGCCCTCGATGTCTCCCTCCCCAAATCCATATAGGATTCCATCCAGTCCAACTTTCCCTTTGCCTGGCCCTCACAGGGTATCAAATACTTAGGAATTCCTATTCATAGAGACCTCTCCCATCTATGTTATCTTAATTTTGGGCCCTTTATTGAACAATTCCATACAGACCACGGTTGGCAAGTTAGAACTGTAAGATTCACTACGTGAACCGCTGGTGTTTTGTGGAAAAGCACATGTACACCGCGTTCCAAATTATTATGCAAAAAGTGTTTAGGAGTGATAAGGGAAGAATTTGTTTGTTTGTCAGTTAAACTCATTGATGGTGATGTGTGTCAGGGCTCTTTATATCACTGTAAGCAATTGCAGACACCTGTGCTAATTAGTTTGGCAGGTGTGTCCAATGAAAGGCAAGACTACTTAAGAAGGCTCTCTCACATTATTAAGCAGCCTACATTTTCTGCCAAAATGGGAAAGAAAAAGGATGTGTCGGCTGCTGAGAAGCAACAAATTGTGGAGTGTTTAGGTCAAGGCATGACTACAATCAACATTGTGCGATGATCAGGATGAAGTGTCTTGGCAATCAAGAAGTATGTAGCTGATTCACAGTACACACGTGTGCGTGCTGATAAGGGCAAATTGAGGACTCTTTCCTACAGACAATTACGTCAGGTTGAAAGAGCAGCGGCAAAAAAGCCTTGTCATAGCAGCAGACAAGTTTTTGAAGCTGCTTGTGCCTCCAACGTCCCCCGAACAACAAGATGCAGGGTCCTTCAGAGGTTTGCAGCTGTGCATGCGCCATCCTGTCGACCTCCTCTATCCACTTCACACAAGCAGAAACGGCTCCAGTGGGCCAAACATTACATGAAGACTGATTTCAAAACTGTTTTGTTCACGGATGAGTGCCGTGCAGCGCTCGATGGTCCAGATGGATGGAGTGGAGGATGGCTGGTTGATGGACACCCCACGCAAACACGGCTACAGCACCAACAAGGAGGAGGTGGAGTAATGTTTTGGGCTGGAATCATGGGGAGAGAGATTGTCGGCCCCTTTAGGATCCCTGAAGGCGCTAAAGATGAACTCCATAATGTATGTGGATTTTCTCAAACAGCACTTCCTGCCATGGTTCAAGAAGAAGAACCGTGTATTTCACAGCAAGATCATTTTTCTGCATGATAATGCACCATCTCATGCTGCACATAAAACATCTGCATCTCTGGCTGATATGGGCATAAAAGGGGACAAACTTATGGTGTGACCCCCATGCTCCCCTGACCTCTACCCCATTCAGAACCTTTGGAGCATCATTAAAAGGAGTGTCTATGATGGCGGGAGGCAGTTCACATCTAAGCAACAGCTCTGGGAGGGTATTCTGTCCTCATGCAAAACAATTGAAGCAGAAACCATCCAAAAGCTGACAAATTCAATGGACGAGAGAGTTCAGAAGCTCCTTTCGAACAAGGGGTCCTATGTGAAAATGTAACATCACCTAGAATAAAGTTTTGAGTTGAAAACTGTTTGATTTCAGTTTCTAACAACCTGCTAATGCTTATAATTTCAAAAATGACCATTTTTTTGGTCTTTATTAAAATTAAAAGGTTGATCGAAAAGTTTGGGGGATCTAAGAGTGTGGCAACCCAGTAGTCATGATTACTTCGAATTCTGACAATATGAGGGTCATGCTGCAGGTAGTGCAGCAAGAAGGCACTTATGTGCCTTGCGCATCTCGGAGCCCCAAAATTATTTTCCGGGCTAGATGCAGCTAAAAATTATTTTTAATTTTAAATCTGGTGAAGCTTTAGTATAGATGGCCTAATAGGATCAGTGCTGCACACTGCTACAAAGCCCAAATTATTTTCCAGTCAAGATACAGATAAACATGATTAGTAATTTGAAAGCTTAAAACGGTTGGTAGGGTGATTTTAACCAATCATCAAGCTTTTACTCTCCCCAGGATGACACAGGGGTAGAAAAGTCGTTTCGGATCCATGATTTGTTCATCTTTATGAACGTGAGTCTGTCTACATTATCAGTGGAGAGCCGCGTGCGCTTATCTGTCAGCACACCACCAGCAGCGCTGAACACACGTTCAGACAGAACGCTGGCTGCGGGGCATGACAAGATCTCCAAGGCGTAAGTGGCTAGCTCCGGCCATTTATCCAGATTGGAAGCCCAAAAAGAGCAAGGGTCCAGTGACACAGTCGTGGCTTCAATGTTTACTTGGAGATACTCCTGTACCATCGTCTCTAGGCGTTGACTATGTGTCAGACTTCTTGTCTCCTGTGGCCTTGCAAAGGATGGGCTAAAAAAGTGGTGAAATGATTCCGCAAAATTGATGTTACCAGCAGATACTGTGGTTCTGTTACGGTTTGAGTGCTGAACACTTGACAGTCCCACGGTTGGCAAGTTGGAACTGTGAGATTCACTACGTGCACCACTGGTATTTTGTGGAAAAGCACATGTAAGATTCTGCAACAGTCTCTGCTGATACTCCTGCATGCGTGCATCCCTTTCTATGGCAGGAATAATTTCTGCAAATTTACTTTTGTACCGGGGATCTAACAGTGTGGCAACCCAGTAGTCAGGATTATTTCTAATTCTCACAATTCGAGGGTCATGTTGCAGGTAGTGCAGCAAGAAGGCACTCATGTGTGTTGCGCATCCAGGAGCACCAAGTCCCTGTTGTGTTGGTGGCGAGGTAACAATCATGCTTCCTTCCTCTGTCCTCTCCCCCCAACCTCGCACAACAGAAATGTGATCAAGGTCTCCCTCATCTGATGAGTCTTCCATCAGTTCGTCCTCCACTTCTTCCTGGGCTCCTGCACCTTCCTCACTAGTTTGGCTGCTACCATGCGCCCTGGTAAAACCATCTCCCCCACCCTCACATGCCTGCCGCCTTGGTGCTGCCGACCGTCTGGACCTTGCAGATGTTAGCCCTTCCGCATACAACTCCTCCTCCTCTACTTCCTCCACCTCCTCTTGTGCCACCACCTGACTCCGAATTCTGTTTAACATGTGCTCCAGCATGTAAATCACCGGAATAGTCATGCTGATAATGGCATCGTCAGCACTAAACATCTTTGTCGCCATTTCAAAACTGTGCAGAAGGGTGCATAGGTCCCTGATCTGAGACCACTCCTCCAGCGTGATTTGCCCCACCTCTGAATCTCGTTGGCCCAGGCTATACGTCAGAACGTATTGCACCAGGGCTTGTCGGTGCTGCCACAGTCGCTGCAACATGTGCAGAGTTGAATTCCACCGGGTAGGCACATCGCATTTTAGCCGGTGAAGTGGCAGGCCCAACGACTTCTGTAGAGATGTAAGTCGCTGAGCTGCGGGATGCGAACGGCGGAAGTGAGCACACAGCGACCGTGCCCTCTGCAGAAGGCCATCTAGTCTGGGATAGTGGGCTAAAAATTGCTGGACAACCAGGTTCAACACGTGAGCCATACAAGGCACGTGTGTGACATTGCCCCGGCGAAGGGCCGCACCCAGGTTTGCAGCATTGTCGCACACGGCCTTCCCTGGTTTCAGGTCCAGTGGAGACAACCATTCATGAAATTGGTTCTCCAGAGCTGACCACAACTCCTCAGCTGTGTGACTCACATTTCCCAGACATTTCAATGTAAAAACCGCCTGATGACGTTGAGCCCTACTGCCAGCATAGTAAGGAGGTGTGCAGGATCCCTTCTGCGCAGTTAGAAAGCTTGTGGCATGACCAGACAGGCTTTGGGTGCAGGTGGAAGACCGAGAGGAGGTTGAGGAGGCAGAAGCAGTGGAGGAACTTTGACATAAAGAGGATTGACGCACAACTCGTGGGGACGGCAAGACTTGGACAGCAGCCCCTTGTCCTGCTGTCACCATAGTTACCCAGTGCCCAGTCAGCGACATGTAACGCCCCTGTCCATGCCTACTCGTCCAAGTGTCTGTGGTGAAATGCACCCTGTCACACACAGAGTTTCTCAAAGAAGCGGTGATGTTGTGTGCGACATGCTGGTGGAGCGCAGGCACACCTTTCTTTGAGAAGTAGTGCCGACTGGGCATCTGGTACTGGGGCACTGCGACGGACATAAGGTCTCGAAAATCCTCTGTGTCCACCAGGCGGAAAGGCAGCATTTCTGTAGCCAAGAGCTTGCAGATGGTGAAATTCAACCTCTTAGCTTTCTCATGGCTAGGAGGAAATGGTCTTTTACTTGTCCACATCTGAGGGACCGAGGGCTGGCTATTGTGCTTAGACGGGGTTGATAAGGGTGTCCCCGGCAAACTGCCGGTCTGTGAGGAAGATGCAGGCGGACATGTTAGGTTGCCTTGATCCAAAGGTGGTGCTATCGATGTCGGACAGCGCTCAACACCAGCTGGTGTTACCACCTCCAAAGAAAATGATGACCTGCCAATCACGCTGGCTGTTGCGGGTAAAGAGGTGGCAGGTCTGCGCCCCAAAACAGGTGTGACTGCTGTCCCCCCAGTCACAGAGGATGAAGAGGCCGCGGATGCACAAGATATGGCAGACGGTGATTGTCCCGGCCGGCTAGGCCGCATTGTAGCACACTGAGCTTCCCACTGCAACTTATGCTTCATGTCCATGTGCCGGTTCATGCATGAAGTACTCAAACTATGTATTTTTTGGCCTCTACTTAGCTTTTGCTGACAAATGTTACAGATAACACGAGTTGGGTCATCTTTATCGATCTGAAAAAATGCCCAGGCTATGCAAGGCTTAGCACCTATGCGACCTGAAGAGCCACCACGACTTGTGGTGAGAGGCAGAGTTGTGTTTGAGGATGCAGTTGTTGACGTGCTTCCAGTACTACGTCTCTGTCCAGGAAGGCGCAACCTGACCTCGTCGTCACTAGCATCTTCCTCCACCTCCTCTGCTGACCTCATCTCTTGGCTGACTGTGGGTTGACAGTAAGTGGGATCTCCGACCTCATCATCATCACCCTGTGCGTTATCACACCCGTCGTCCTCAGAGCCAACCTGTTCCTGCCCTGACAAAAAACTAAAGTTGTCGCTCCAATCAGGTATTTGAGTCTTATCATCGTCTTCCTCATTGTCTCCACCAACAGGAGTTACAGTTTGGGAATGAGGGTCTACATTATGGTCAGAACCTTCTGCGTCTGGTCCTGGATCCGACTCATAAAGATTCTGGGCATCAGTGCAGATCATTTCCTCGTCTGGATTCACAGAAGCGCTGGAGTCGACCACTGATTCCCAGGCTATAGTATGAGTAAACAGCTCTGCAGACTCAACCATCTGTTCTACCTCATACTCAGACGGGCAGCTGGAGATTTGGGAGCTGTGAGGAAGCAAGTGCGATTTGGGTGACACCTTTGAGGACTGGAGTATTTGTGATGTTGAAGTTGATGTGGAGGAGAGCCCACTTAAAGGAGCACTTGATATCCGTTGAAGCACCTGCTGTTTTTGTGCCTCATGTGGAATTTGTAGCGATTGGCGTGGCCGTAAGAAAGGGATCTTATCACATTGTCCGCTAAAAGAAGTAGACATTTTAGTTTGGCTGGAAGATGGTCTTTCTTCTGCAGATGTTACTGTTGCTTTAACACCTACCCCACGGACACAACCTTTTTTCCCCTTCCCAACATGCCTATTCCCCTTTCCACCAGCAGCAGGCCTTTTTCCACTCATTTTGGTGGCTAACTAATTCACAACTCTGGAGTTGTTTGCACAAAAAAACAATGGATGGTAACCGAGCAGAGCTGAGTGGCCAAACTGTGGTATTAGGCCAAAACTATTGGCTGGGTTAGATGCAGAAAAAAATTATTTTGAATTTGCAACCTGATGGAGGTCAGTATAGATGGACTAATACAAATAGTCCCACACACTGCTAGAAGCCCAAATATTTTTTCAGAGGTACTGTAGATGCAGATAAAAATTATTTTTAATTTGCAACCTGATGGAGGTCAGTATAGATGGACTAATAGACCAAGTCCCACACAATGCTAGAAGCCCAAATATTTTTTCAGAGCTAGATGCAGAAAAAAATTATTTTTAATTTGCAACCTGATGGAGGTCAGTATAGATGGACTAATAGACCAAGTCCCACACACCGCTAGAAGCCCAACTATTTTTTCAGAGCTAGATGCAGAAAAAAATTATATTCAATTTGCAACCTGCTGGAGGTCAGTATAGAAGGACTAATAGAACAAGTCCCACACACTGCTAGAAGCCCAAATATTTTTTCAGAGCTAAATGAAGAAAAAAATTATTTTTAATTTGCAACCTGATGGAGGTCAGTATAGATGGACTAATAGACCAAGTCCCACACACTGCTAGAAGCCCAAATATTTTTTCAGAGCTAGATGCAGAAAAAAATTATTTTTAATTTGCAACCTGATGGAGGTCAGTATAGATGGACTAATAGACCAAGTCCCACACACCGCTAGAAGCCCAAATATTTTTTCAGAGCTAGATGCAGAAAAAAATTATTTTTAATTTGCAACCTGATGGAGGTCAGTATAGATGGACTAATAGACCAAGTCCCACACACTGCTAGAAGCCCAAATATTTTTCAGAGCTAGATGCAGAAAAAAATTATTTTTAATTTGCAACCTGATGGAGGTCAGTATAGATGGACTAATAGACCAAGTCCCACACACTGCTAGAAGCCCAAATATTTTTTCAGAGCTAGATGCAGAAAAAAAATATTTTTAATTTGCAACCTGATGGAGGTCAGTATAGATGGACTAATAGACCAAGTCCCACACACTGCTAGAAGCCCAACTATTTTTTCAGAGCTAGATGCAGAAAAAAGTTATATTCAATTTGCAACCTGCTGGAGGTCAGTATAGAAGGACTAATAGAACAAGTCCCACACACTGCTAGAAGCCCAAATATTTTTTCAGAGCTAAATGAAGAAAAAAATTATTTTTAATTTGCAACCTGATGGAGGTCAGTATAGATGGACTAATAGACCAAGTCCCACACACTGCTAGAAGCCCAAATATTTTTTCAGAGCTAGATGCAGAAAAAAATTATTTTTAATTTGCAACCTGATGGAGGTCAGTATAGATGGACTAATAGACCAAGTCCCACACACTGCTAGAAGCCCAAATATTTTTTCAGAGCTAGATGCAGAAAAAAATTATTTTTAATTTGCAACCTGATGGAGGTCAGTATAGATGGACTAATAGACCAAGTCCCACACACTGCTAGAAGCCCAAATATTTTTTCAGAGCTAGATGCAGAAAAAAATTATTTTTAATTTGCAACCTGATGGAGGTCAGTATAGATGGACTAATAGACCAAGTCCCACACACCGCTAGAAGCCCAACTATTTTTTCAGAGCTAGATGCAGAAAAAAATTATATTCAATTTGCAACCTGCTGGAGGTCAGTATAGAAGGACTAATAGAACAAGTCCCACACACTGCTAGAAGCCCAAATATTTTTTCAGAGCTAAATGAAGAAAAAAATTATTTTTAATTTGCAACCTGATGGAGGTCAGTATAGATGGACTAATAGACCAAGTCCCACACACTGCTAGAAGCCCAAATATTTTTTCAGAGCTAGATGCAGAAAAAAATTATATTCAGTTTGCAACCTGATGGAGGTCAGTATAGATGGACTAATAGAATGATGCTATGCCCAAAAGATTTTACTTCACTAGGTGCAGTAAAAAAATTGGTATTCTATACACAGGTGGTATATCTTGCAACACAGATAGGCTACTACACTGACTAACACACTCTGCAATAGGCCAAAAAGGATTAGCTTTGCTAGATTCAGCCAAATGCTGTGAAAAAAACTTGCACAGCACTGGCACAGACCTGCCTGGCAAAAACTGATAGGAACTCATGTAACCTAGTCCTGAAAAGGACTCCAATTACAATTAGTCTTTACTCCCACAACCTATCTATTTAAGAGCACAGACCTCCCTGATAAAAGTCGTAGGAAATGCTGTAACCTAGTCCTTAAAAGGACTGCAATCACAACTATTCCCTACTCCCAAGCTATCTGTATATTTGTGCGAAAATTGGCTTGAAATTAACAAGGTATAGCGCACACAGCAACAGCGGTGCCGTCTAACACGCAGCTGCAGCAGTGAGAAAATGGTGGCGACGGGGAAAATGGCTTGGTCTTATAGGGCAAGGACATGTGACATACACTGCCAATGACACATGCCCTTGCTTGTGTGAAAAAAAGCACTTCGCTCCGTGTGTGCGCTGCTGATAGGCTGACAGATTGCACCTCCCCACTGCAAATGCGGGAAAGAGAAAAAAAAATGGAGATCTTCATTGTTCCTGCAGAGATCCATCCCCTGCCCCTCCCCCCACCCCGCTGTACACTCAAACTGCGTATTAACATTAATTTTCATCATTACTGAGAAAAAATCCAGTTATGATTTTGGTGCACGAACAGTTATCGAACATAACCTCGAACAGCCGAATTTTTCTCAAATTGTTCGTGTTCGCCGAACGGCTCGAACACCGCCCAAAACAGCTCGAATTTGAGATTGGCGAACAGTTCGAGTAGAACAACGCTCATCTCTACCTATTAGGCCATCTATAATAAGCTCCACCAGATTTAAAATTAAAAATAATTTTTAGCTACATCTAGCCCGGAAAATAATTTTGGGGCTCCGAGATGCGCAAGACACATAAGTGCCTTCTTGCTGCACTACCTGCAGCATGACCCTCATATTGTCAGAATTCGAAGTAATCATGACTACTGGGTTGCCACACTCTTAGATCCCCCAAACTTTTCGATCAACCTTTTCATTTTAATAAAGACCAAAAAAATGGTCATTTTTGAAATTATAAGCATTAGCAGGTTGTTAGAAACTGAAATCAAACAGTTTTCAACTCAAAACTTTATTCTAGGTGATGTTACATTTTCACATAGGACCCCTTGTTCGAAAGGAGCTTCTGAACTCTCTCGTCCATTGAATTTGTCAGGTTTTGGATGGTTTCTGCTTCAATTGTTTTGCATGAGGACAGAATACCCTCCCAGAGCTGTTGCTTAGATGTGAACTGCCTCCCGCCATCATAGACACTCCTTTTAATGATGCTCCAAAGGTTCTGAATGGGGTAGAGGTCAGGGGAGCATGGGGGTCACACCATAAGTTTGTCCCCTTTTATGCCCATATCAGCCAGAGATGCAGATGTTTTATGTGCAGCATGAGATGGTGCATTATCATGCAGAAAAATGATCTTGCTGTGAAATACACGGTTCTTCTTCTTGAACCATGGCAGGAAGTGCTGTTTGAGAAAATCCACATACATTATGGAGTTCATCTTTAGCGCCTTCAGGGATCCTAAAGGGGCCGACAATCTCTCTCCCCATGATTCCAGCCCAAAACATTACTCCACCTCCTCCTTGTTGGCGCTGTAGCCGTGTTTGTGTGGGGTGTTCATCAACCAGCCATCCTCCACTCCATCCATCTGGACCATCGAGCGCTGCACGGCACTCATCCGTGAACAAAACAGTTTTGAAATCAGTCTTCATGTAATGTTTGGCCCACTGGAGCCGTTTCTGCTTGTGTGAAGTGGATAGAGGAGGTCGACAGGATGGCGTATGCACAGCTGCAAACCTCTGAAGGACCCTGCATCTTGTTGTTCGGGGGACGTTGGAGGCACAAGCAGCTTCAAAAACTTGTCTGCTGCTATGACAAGGCTTTTTTGCCGCTGCTCTTTCAACCTGACGTAATTGCCTGTAGGAAAGAGTCCTCAATTTGCCCTTATCAGCACGCACACGTGTGTACTGTGAATCAGCTACATACTTTTTGATTGCCAAGACACTTCATCCTGATCATCGCACAATGTTGATTGTAGTCATGCCTTGACCTAAACACTCCACAATTTGTTGCTTCTCAGCAGCCGACACATCCTTTTTCTTTCCCATTTTGGCAGAAAATGTAGGCTGCTTAATAATGTGAGAGAGCCTTCTTAAGTAGTCTTGCCTTTCATTGGACACACCTGCCAAACTAATTAGCACAGGTGTCTGCAATTGCTTACAGTGATATAAAGAGCCCTGACACACATCACCATCAATGAGTTTAACTGACAAACAAACAAATTCTTCCCTTATCACTCCTAAACACTTTTTGCATAATAATTTGGAACGCGGTGTACATGTGCTTTTCCACAAAACACCAGCGGTTCACGTAGTGAATCTTACAGTTCTAACTTGCCAACCGTGGTCTGTATGGAATTGTTCAATAAAGGGCCCAAAATTAAGATAACATAGATGGGAGAGGTCTCTATGAATAGGAATTCCTAAGTATTTGATACCCTGTGAGGGCCAGGCAAAGGGAAAGTTGGACTGGATGGAATCCTATATGGATTTGGGGAGGGAGACATCGAGGGCCTCAGACTTCGCTGCATTGATTTTAAAATTTTACCATGTAACAAAGTGATCTATTTCAGCCATAACAGCATGGATGGATATATGTGATTGAGTGATATATACTAGGACATCATCAGCAAATAGAGAGCACTTGTACTCGGTGCCTCCCACCTCAATCCACCTAATATTGGGGTTATGGCGAATTGATGAGAGCAGGTGCTCCGTCACTAGGATGTATAAGAGAGGGGACAGAGGACATCCCTGCCTTGTCCCATTGGTGATTGTGAAAGGTGATGAAAATGTTCTGACGCACCCCCTGGGCCTTGGGACACCCGGAGCCGGACCCTTTTTGGTGGATGCTGGTGGTTGTAGTCTTCGTGGCGGCGACCCGATTCCGTGGCTCAGGGCGGTCAAACCAGTGGCGGAACTATTTATGTGGTTTTGATGTTTAAATGTCCGACTACGCCACCCGTGGATTGCGGTCAGAGTGAACCGCCGCTACAGGGCAGACCGCTGAGGCTGGTGTTGTGGGTGCAGCAGAGCGTAGCATAACTCCCCACGGGAGGAGTATAGCCTCAGGGCAGTGTATGCGGAGGATGGGGGTGATGGTGCAGGGCAGCAGCAGTAACGACACGGAGTCAGTGATGCAGTCCAGGGCCTTTACTCACAGTTCTTATTATCCAGACCACGTCTGCAGGTAACGGCTGCCCACGTCGTACTGTGCTCACCAGGTGAGGGGCTCAGACAACTCCCAGATAACTTTGGAGCACTTCACAGGACCCCCTTTGTGTGTCCTTTGTCTGGCCTTTCTTACCAACACTTCTGTCCGGCTGCCTCGGGCCTCCTCTTGGTAAACTTGGCGCCAGTTTCCCTGACCCTATGTGGTGCCTTCCTAGCGGGTGTAGCGAGGGGCTGCGCCACATAAAATGTCAGAGCCTCCGGTTTCTAGCTGAGGGTCGTTTCCTGCCTCCACTAGTTCGGGGACCGGTCTCCCCCTTTGGCCTGACCCCTCCACGCAGGTGGATTCGGGCGTGCGGTGGCGACTCGCCCGTCCGCACCCCTGGGATCCCTTCATTCCTCGTTCCTGGAGCCTTCTCCGCTCCTCTTCCTTCCTTCTCCCTCTTCCAGGCCTGGGCCTCTGTTACTAGGCCCGCCTCCGGAGCAGAGCTCATGCAGAGCCCCTGCTCCCTGCCACTTCTGCTCAGACTTCTCTGCACTGAACTAAGATGGTGCCCACCTTTTATACTCCCTTCTCAATGCACCCAGGAACTGCTTCCTCCCTGCTCCTGCACTACAGGGTTCCCCTTCCTCAGTGTTCCCTCCCCCCACTCCAGCCAGGGACAGGGACTGTCGTGCCCATCTCAGGGGCATATTGGTCGCCCTGCCCCACGGCAATGTGGTGTAATGCATGCAGGTGTCGGGTCCTGATCCACACTCCATCCTTACCTGAGAGTGAGATATCACACCTCTGGGTGAGGTGCAATACGTCTGTAGCAACCGAGCCCTCAGGGTGCTACAGTTCCATTTATCTTCAGCCTAGGTGACGTATTGCGATACAGGGCCGTGATTTTGGCTATAAAAGGGTCCCCTAGACCCCTACCCCAAGCTTTTTAAGAGAATCATATATGGCGTGCCAGGAGACTCTATGGAATGCTTTCTCAGCATCCAACGAGAGTATCTAATTACAAATTTTTAACTGCATCTAGCCCAGGAAATACTTTGTGCCTAGTAGCAGTGTCTGCTAGTCAGCGGATTATCCCGGCTGTTAAGCAAGCTACACCACCTGTAGTTTAGACACTTAATTTTTTCAAAGGAAATGCTTCGGGACATGGGATACTCAGTGAAGAGCATCAGGAGGCACCCCAAGGCATAGGGGCTGGGACTGGCAGTAGGATGCCTTGCGGTGGACAGCCGAGCTCGATCCTTATAAAAGCTTTTTAACTGCAGCAGCTTTAGTGGACGCTACTGGAGCTGGAATTACGCGGCTGCTGGCATGAGACTTGCCCTCCAATAGATCCTTGTAAATGGATTTAAAGTGTATTCATTCAAATTAGAGAGACAATTTAAATTAAAAAGCTTAGAGCTGCCTCCACCACAGGGGGGCTCGCTCGACCCACCAGCGGACAGGCACCAGTATTGGGAGAGGGGGGCTGGCCATCAGGGTTCACTGCGGCTCTGGCACAAACCCGGCGACACGGAGGTGGCACGGGCAGGAGCGGACTGGCCGTGTCGGCTTCTCACTTTTTGGATTTTAGAAGGGCATGACATGCCTATATCTGTGTCTCCCCCTCCTTTTACTCCTCCACCTCTTTTATTTTCGCATGACTATATGTACTTGTCACTTTTCCATGTGTTAGTTGTGTCTTCTGAGCAGTTTGTCAGCTTTTGGACACCTTTGAAGGTGTTTTCTATGTGTTTCTATGTGTTTTTGTTTGCCTGCCATTGGTTTTAACGGTGTTCGAAGGTGTTCGACGAACAGTTCGACGAACAGTTCGGCGAACACACGGGTGTTCGACGAACCGAACCGAACTCGAACACTACGGGGGTGGCTCAACACTAGTGACTTGTACCAATAAAATATGGGGGGTCCTGAAATCCCATTTGTAATGGAACTGCAATCAAGCACACTGCACCACTCCATTCAAAGTTTATGGGACTTACTAAGATATACCAATAAAGGATAGTTGAAAAGAGCAAATCTGCGGAAATTCGTTTCATATCAGTCGCTAAAATCAGCTAGCAGATTCAATTCAGTCCAAATAAAGTGCAGTCCAAACTGTATCTACTTCAGAAAGATATTTATTATGCTCTGAGTTCTCACAAGACCCAAAAGCATAATGAAAAGAGGACCAAAGAGGAGCTAAAAAAATAAAATATCAGGCAAGCAGTCTGACCCCCAAATCATGCAACGGTCACTTCTGCTTTTCAATGACTCTTTTGGCTGTGGTTCCATGGGCCATCCACCTGGCCCTGTACCACAAGTGGAGGAGATTGAGTGCACTGATGCCCAACCACTTGTTCTGTTTGAGGATGATTACATGGGAGAGTAAGTACAATCGGTTATCGGACCACCATACACATCTCTGATGATGATGATGAAACACAACTGCTGCAGCTTTCTGCTGTGTGTAGACCAGATAGGATGGCAGGGTTGAGGACTGGGTGGAACATCATGTGGGGGATTATTATTATTTTTTTTTTAGAGCACCATTGATTCCATGGTGCTATACATGAGGATGGGTTACACAAATAGAAATTACTATAAACAAACTAATAGTGACAGACAGGTACAGAGGGGAGAGGAGCTTACCCTTGCAGCCTTACATTCTACAGAATAATGGGGAAGGATAATGTTGTTTCAGGGATTTCAGCAGCTTCGGTGTTGGTGAGGTGGTAGCGAGGTCGTTGCAGGCTGTAAGCTGTTCTGAAAACATGGGTTTTCAAGTTACGTTTGAAAGTTCCAAATGTAGGGGATAATGTAGGGGATAATCAGACATGTTGGGCCACAGAATTCTACAGGATGGGGGGATACTCGGGAGAAGTCTTGCAGGCGATTGGATGAGGAACATACGATTGTTGAGCAGAGAAGGTGGTCTTGGAAGGACCAGAGATTATGTGGTGGGAGATATTGGGAGATTAGATCAGAGATATATGAGTGAGACAGATTATGGATGGCTTTGTAGGTCAGTGTTAGTAGCTTGAAGTGGATACGTTGTGGAATTGGGGGACAATGAAGAGATTTGAAGAGGGGAGAGGCGAAGGAGTAGCGAGGAAAGAAGTAGATTAGTAGGGCAGCAGCATTAGGGAAGTATATAACCTATTCATATGGGTTTACAGGAGATAGAAATGTTAAACTATTTCTACCTGTATGCCTCATGTTAGCGGTCATGTTGTTGAGAAATTCCTCCCTCCTCTCTTCATTATAATACCACCTGTGATGGATCCCCAGCTGATGTTGCTATTACGTCAGACAGATCACGTGATACTGATCTGCTCTTTGCACCAACGTGACATTCCGCACCCCGTCGGGGACACGTATGGTCAGATTGGTACAGTTCTACACAGACACCCCCTGTCTGCACGATTATGGGAAGGTACCGGGAGTGAGAAGAGGTGGCCCACTCAGTCATTGATGTGGCACCACACTCATTCACACCCTGACAGGCTGAGAGGCCCCTCTCACTGATCCCAGTGAAATAGAATCCTGTCAGCCTGGTAGAGCTTCCACCAGTTTCTATTAGATATAATCCCCCGGTCCGTTAATGGGGATTATATCACTATATACATAAGGGTTATACATACATAATGGTCAGAGATGCAAACATAATAGTAGAAGTACAAAAGTATGCCAATATTAATAGTCATTACCAGTCAGCTGGAAGGCCTGGCTTGTGGAGGAGGGCTTCCACATGGCAGACTTGTGGTTCCATCTATCGGGTGACTTCTCCCACACATTGTGTCGTGTCAACCTCCTAGAGAAAAAGCACTAGGCCAAGAGCTGCAGGAGCTTGTAACCTCTCTGGGACACCCTTCTCCTGCCCCCTGGGCTAGACCTAAATCTCCACCCCTGGCCTCTATCAGCTATAAACTCCAGAAACTAAAATGAGTTATAATTCCTTAATTGATGGTCCTAGGGAGCTGGTTCTGGTGTCATCGGATCCAGCCAGGCCCCAGCTAGGTGTGGAGACCAAACACAGCGGTCCTATGGATTTTAAAATATTTGTGCTATGTATCTCCCCATCCCTATGCGCTAGACTGGGTTAGGACCCAGCAAAAAATTCACCAAGTCCGGGGAATTTAGGAAATATATTCTATGAATGGCTAGTACGTATAGTATCTCCATAATTCGATATGGAATTATAGCTGTCTGACACAAAGGGAGACCACATGGCTTGGATCCATAGGGTGGGTCTTCCGGTTGTAGATCACCAGCTAGCTGGTGGGGGCATAACTCCTCTTTTTGAAGCTGGCCAGGTGAGATATTTGTCACTCAATGTCTCTTGGCTCCTCCTCCTGCAGTTGCTTGGTGTCCAGTTACATCTGCACAATGAAGGGCTCTATAATCCACTGCCCAATAGGATACATGGAATTCTCTGTCCAATTTTCTTCACACCACTCCTTTCCCACAGTGTGACCTGCAGTTGTGATCCCGGAATCCCGCGCCTGAGCCCTACATTACAAATTAATAGGTCAAATACGTCCCGGGGGTGACAGATTCCCTTTAATGATAGACTGGAGAGGTGCGATGATGTGATGGGGGATGATGAGGTCCTAGACCCCACATGGAGACAAGGCCATCCGAGTGATATGGGCATTTTGGAGGAAGAGGTGGTGGTCACACTGGTCCAGCTGTACAGCAAAAGAGGGAGCAAAGTGCAAAAAGCACCACGTCCTGCCCCTAGCCAGTACATCGGCTGCTACTGGCCACAGTGTCAACGAACTGGGCACACCAAAGCCAGCTCAAAGGAGCTCCCTGACAATATACAGCTGGTTTGCACACTGTGGCATCAGAGACTGAAGCGAGACATATATGTTCTCAACCTGAGCACCACCTACATGATAAGGCATCTGAATGCAAAGCACAAGCTGCAGTGGAGTACACACCTGAAAAAACAGGAAAGATCTGAGCCTCCTCTTGCTCCCTCTTCTGCTGCAGTCTTGGCTCTTCCTCCCCCTCCCAAGAAACAGGCCCACTGGCTCCCCGCAAAGTGAGGATGTGACAGCATCACCATCAGCAGTGTCACAGAGCATCTCCACACAATCCAAATGACGCATTCAATTGTGCATCTCTGAAATACTGGATCCCATATTTTACATGTGGCCTCACAAGTGATTTCTAAAGGTCTAACAATACGTTGGGATCACGGGAACCAGAGTACATGGATCCCAGTCGCCACTACTTTTCCAGGCAGGCCATCCCTGACCTGCACAAACATGACAAAATTAGGTGTGCCCTGCGCAAAGCCATCAGTGTAAAGGTCCATATAACCACCGACACATGGACCAATAAGCATAGGCAGGGATATTATATCTGAATAACTGCCCACTGCCTGAATGTTGTGGCCGATGGGCCTGGGGCAGAAAAAAATTTGGTGAAAGTCCTACCACCGCAGAGGATTGCTGGATGTTTTTTGGATGTTTCTCTGTTCATGTTGCTTCCTCCTACCCCGATTCCTCCAATGCCTCCTCATCTGGTCAGCGTAACACCTGCACCACCAACTTCACCACAGCCAGGGGGAAACTACAGCAGGCTGTTCTGAAACTCATCTGTTTGTGGGAAAAATCTCACACCGAACTGTGGATGGTGGATCAAAGAACAAACATATGAGTGGTTGGTGCATCTGAACCTCAGGCCTGGCCTGGTGGTGTGCGATAAAGGGCAAAATCTCATAACAGCTCTGGGCCTAGTTGGCTTGATGCACATCCCTTGCCTGGTGCATGTGCTGAATTTGGTGGTGCAGAGCTTCCTTAAAATATACACAGATATGTGAGAGCTGCTGCTGAAAGTGTGGGCCGTCTGCTCGCCTGTCTACACTGCAGCTTTTCTTCTGCTTTCTCGCTCACTGCCTCATATGCGATGTAACCACAAGGTGGAACTCCAACTTGCACATGCTGGAGAGACTGTGGGAGCAGCAGCAGGTAATACTTTAGCTTCTGCAGCACGCACGGGTGGTTACTCTCCAGAACAACACCTCTGCACGACCAATGAATGGGCCTCCATGCGGGGTGTGTGTGCCATATAGCGCTGCTTCGAGTACTCCACAAACATGGCCAGCTCTGATGATGCCATCATCAGCTTTACTATCTCACTTCTATGGGAGGAGGAGGAGGAACAGTGACCATTCACACCATTATCAGGCCAGTCGTCCACACATTGCTTGGAGGATGGGTTCTTGTACCAACAGCAGCCAGTTACACAACTTACCAATTAGGGAACAGTTTTGAATGATGAGGATGATGAACAACTGTGTTCACAGCAGGATGGTAATCAATGCAGCTCACGGGCATCACTGGAGCGTGGCTGGGGGGATACAGACGATACAGAGGACCCAGACGATACACCTCCCACTGAGGACAGCTTGTCGTTGGCTCTGGGCAGTCAATGTTACAAGTGCTGATTACTGGATCCCTCTGCAAGCACAACGTGACATCCTTACTTCCGTCACTACAGTGTGATCGGAAAATGCAGGAATTCAGGCACACGCTGGTATATACGCTACTGAAAGCATCATCACCTGACAACGGGGGCTCAGTGGAAGCACAAGGCAGAGTAGGAGGAAGTCGCCAACAAATCTGGGGCACCACCTCAGAAGGGACAGTTAGCATGGCCGAAAAGTGGAAAACCTTCCTCAGCACGTCGCAACATACAGCACTACCATCTCATACGGTCCTTATTAGCAGGAGGCAGCGTTTCATTATGCCTGTGTAGCAACTCACTCGGGATTAATAGGTTAGAGACAAAAAATGAAACTGAGCCTGCCAGTTCCTGTACAGACTAGATATCCTGACACCACAGTTGCTTGTGCTAAACTCCCTAAACAGCAGTCAAGTTGCTTCATGGTCTTCCTAAAGATCTGGAGGGCAGAGCAGAGTGTGAATTAACTACAAGAGGAGATGTGTGCTGAACAAAGGAAAGATCTCAGAGTGAGTAAAGTAAATAGCGAAATACCAAATAAAGAATAAAGCAATTACTTTTAACAGATATACAGCCTACATACTAAAGATAAACATAAGAAAGGTGCAAAGTATATCAAAGAAATAACAAGGTGAAAATCCTTAGCTCAAAGCCCACAGACTGGCTCCAAACATTAATACAATGTCATAACATCTAAATGAATCTATCGCCCGCTGGGGGACAGAATATGAAGGTGCACACAAAAGGTGATAGGTACACAAATGAAAACATCTGTGTTAAGATAGAAAGACTACAGCCAAAAAACAGAACCCAGTATAGATATAAAGAAACAGTCGGCACTCCGAAGTCTTTGTTGGTGGTGCACGTGGAGGAATAGATTGCAAGCAAAGTAGAAAGGTCCCGGCACTCACGTGTATAATCAATTAGTTATGTAGGAGAACTACAACATTGTTGTAGTTCTCCTACATGTGGAATAAACAAATTGATTATATACACAAGAGTGCCGGGACCTTTCTACTTTGCTTAGAAAACAGAACCAAAACACCCAAAGAAAAGGTGTGCTTGGCAGAAAGAGAAGCCAACCACAAAACACAAGCTCAAGGGATCAAATCCATGAGCATGACAGTTTGAATAACATGGTGGAACAGCATGTGTCCACATTTCTCCACGTACTGAGTGATGGGTCTGGCTCATTTAACTTCGGGGTCTCCAATTGGATATATGACATGAGCTTGCCCTTTACGCCTTGAGGTGCTGGTCTGCCTTACGGCAAGTGTACTGTTGGAACGTGTGTTTAGTATAGCAGGAGGTCTGATCACAGACAGGCACATCCGCCTGTCCACAACCAATGTGGACAAGCTCACATTAATTAAAATGAACCAGGCATGGATCCCACAGGACTTGTCTGTACCTTTGGCTGAATAGAAAAGTATATCAGCCGCACCCAGACATTGTTAGACTCCACCGCAGTTTGTTTTTTCTATGTTCTATTCACAATGTTTTGGGGCCTCCACAAATGAAAACAAAAACAACAAAAAATGAGGCTGTTTTGCAGAGAACCCCCACAGAGGCTTTTTTTCAGAGTACTACCACAGAGGATTTTTTCAGAGTACTCCCATAGAGATTCATGCAGAGTACACACAGTTTTTTTGACACAGTATTCCCACAGACACAGATGCAGAGTATAAAAAAATATTTTTACGCACAGTACTCCCACAGACAAGGGTGCACAGTATAACTATTTTTTAGGCCCACAACTCGTACAGACACAGTGAGAGAGTAAAACTATTTATTAAGCCCAGTACTCCTACAGACATAGCTGCATAGTACACAGAGGCTTTTTGGCACAGTGCTCCCACAGACAGGGGTACAGAGTACACACAGAGAATTTTTGACACAGTGCTCCCACAGGCAGTGGTGCAGAGTACATACAAAGCGGCTTTTTGGCACAGTACTCCCACAGCCAGGAGTGCAGAGTAAATAGAGAGGCTTAAAAGAACAGTACTCCCACAGGCAAGGGTGCAGAGTACACACAGAGGCTTAAAGACAGAGTAATCCCACAGACAGGGGTGCAGAGTACACTCACAGAGGCCTTTTTGCAGATTGCTCACACACAGAAACTAACACTGTCCCTCACTCCAGCTGCGCCCTGTCCTTACGCTAATCAGAGTAGAATGGCGGCTGCACCTGTGATCCGGAATTTATACAGGAAGGGTCACATGGAGTGCTGGCCAACCACACCCATGCCAATACTTGGTAAGGCTGTGATGGCTACAGAAGTGCCCACAGCCTAAAAGCTGTTGATTGGCTGCGCTGCAGCCTTTCAATAAACTTTATTAGGCATCCAAACCCGAACAGTAAACCGGGCTTCCGGGAAAAAGTCCATGTTCGGGGTTTGGTATCAGATGATGTGACATCTCTATGGTTTGAAAAGGATGGACTTGTTCATGTAGAAATGACACTACAGGTAAGAATTCTTTCACTTTTATGTAGAGGTGTTTCCTTGTTTGAAGCTGTTTGTAGACTTTGAGACTGCAAAATATACCAAAGAACAATAAGAGGTCCAGAACATTGAGAGTAAAAAAAAGTTTTTATTTTCTAAAAGCAGCGGATCAGAAATATCATAAAAGTAATTGGTGGTGATTTGGCCTTTGGTGGAGGTCTAGTCTTAAGAAATGAATGTGCTCACAGAGTTGAGTAATTCCTATATATCTTGCTGGATAGATTCTAAAACCATCTCTCCATTGAGTGAACATAATCTCTACGTTTATATGCCAGACCCCAACCAATCTCTGGTATGTCTGGTTGATATCTCATGAAACTTCTGTAAATTCCATTATTTCTATAAGTGGCTGACAAGATCTAAATCTTGATATGTAACAGTGCGTATTCATGTACACCATGCCACTGAAAAAAGTCTCCACCTCAAGATAATCCTCCATAGGTTCTCATAGATTCTACAATATCTACAGTGACTTTGTCTCATTATAATATTTAAAGAAATATCCAAAGGATTTTATGAAAATCCAGATTATGCTAAACCTTAATTTAGAAATATACAGAAGTACTGGATAATTTAAGCTACCTGACAAGTAAAAGCAATGTGCAAGATTTATGAAGTTTTAAGGTAAAGCGGGCCAGCTCAGATTTCCTATATTTGTTTAGAAGTACTGTGAGTTGAAAAATCCCTGATTTACAGTGACATAGATCTAGATGAAAATATACTTTGCAAATTGCCTAGAGGAGCCATCCTTTATTAAGTGTTTGATGGGTATAGCAATGTACATATCTATTCCAACAGATGAGGAATACTGATGTTGAATTTACAAATATGATCTTCACATTTATTTGATTTGCTTACATTTTAGCATCTGATTTTGTCATTCAAAATGCACATTTTGCTCGACTTTTAGAGTGACAGCGAGAGAGGTGTTAGATAAAAATGTAAATGTGGATATCTTTAGCGTGGCATCATTAAAATCTGAGACGTTCTCCAGGAAAGATTTGTCTTGGCAAATATCACTCTTCGATATAAAGCAATGCTCTATAATATTTCCGATTGAAATGAGTGGATTCATTGCTTGTTCTTATAAAAATATATTGCTTTATCACAATGGTACAATACATGGCACTTGCAAAGATGTTTATCATGCTTTAAAGCTACAAAAAAGGTAAAATGTAACATATCCCATGGAAAAAATAAGCAGTAGAGCACCACATAGTAGTGGCTTGCTGAATAAATCACATTAAATGTTGGATTGGTACAAGGGTCTTGATACAATGATGTAGTTGTTGTGGATGAACAAACCTTTAACATGGTCCGGTGATGGACACCAAGTTACAAGGTGCTTGGACCATTCCTATAGTACAGGATGTACATGAAATATTCATGTTATATATGAATGAGCACACACCAAGAGCATGCATTTTTCATAAGTAGAAAGATTAAAGTGACTCTCTACCTAGTGAGAAACACCTTACCAGCTATCATCATATAAAGATGAATAGTTTGGACCAGTGCACAGATCACCTTGGGAGCTTATTTCGTATATTAAAATATATATTGCAGTACCTAGAGAAAAAATGTGTAACCATGCTCTTCTGGAGAAATCATTTTTACCAAAACTATATGAGAAAATTAAAATATACCACATAGTGTTTTATACCATCACGATAAATTAATGATGAGTAGCTTAAAGTGGTATAGTGTTTGGGGGTTTCATTTTGTATAAAGGAATGCTGGGTAAAAATATACATTATATATGTGCTTTATATTCATGCTGAAAGAAATGCAAGATTGTGGGTTCGCTGTTGGTTACCATATCGGATCTCATAAGCACCACATGGTTTGTTCAGAAAGTGAAGACTTGTCAATGTGTCATTATTGAGAGAATGGACTTCATGCAATTTTTTTCTCCATTTTTTGTCAAAAATCAACAGAATTCAAGAACAGTATGAAAGCTGATGTACAATACTGTGAGTGTGCAAGTCATAAGTCTATTACTAAAACTGGATTGGATTCCGTTGTGGAATCAGAAAAGCCTTTCCTAAACAAATATTTTCCAAAAGACTTGCCTAGTTTGGCAATAAATAAAAAGCATTATGGCTATGAGCATTATGGTCACTTTTTTGAAACCAATCTAATCTGTAAATAAAATGCGTACAAAAGATACTTAGAAGATGCACAATGTGGACATTCCTGTGTAATGATTTTGGTTTTCGTGCTATAATAAACATACACATTTTTAGAGACACTTTTACATTTTGTCAGGTAAATAGCAAGTTTAGCATAGGTTTGGTGAGGATGCCTGATTTATGAACCATAGCTTAGGCCTGAGCTAGGAAACAGGCTAGGCTATGATTAAGAGCATTTAATTCTTGAAACGCATAGGCCCAGTGTTTCATGTTTTTAAACTTTATTTTAAGAGCTTATTAATAAAATAATGTTTATATTGAAAAAATATTTTTTCTTCCGGAGCTGGATATTTTCTCTCTTCTGAGCTGGGAAACAGATTGTACTTTTTTTGAAGAGTTGTTAGTATTAGTTATTTAGGTTGTGAGCAGTGTTGAGCAAACATGCTTGGATAACGTGTTATCCGAGCATGCTCGGTCTTATCTGAGTATTTTCGGCGTGCTTTAATAATATGTTTGCCTCCCTTTGGCTGCATGTTTTCCCGGCGGTAGACAGATGCAACACATGCGGTGATTGACTGTAAGACCGAGCGCGCTATCTGAGCACGGTCGCTCAACACTAGTGAGCTATTGAAAAATATTTTAGGTTTAACGGATAAAATCTTTTCTTAAGGAGAGCACTAAATTGCCACATGGAGACTTATAGGTCAACCAATGTCCCCTTGAGAAATTAAATATGAAACTATACTCTTCCTTTAAGTCAATATCGGCTTCTTATTAGTGCTGAGTGAGCACTAAAATGCTCGGGTGCTCGAAGCTTGGGCCGAGCTCGCCGTGATACTCGGGTGCTCGACCTGAGCAACGAGCCCAATGTTAGTCTATGGGAGACTCGAGCATTTTTGCGGTGGCACCCCCGGCAGTCTTTTAAAAGCCTAACAAGTGCCCAAAACGATAGTGACAGTGCTCAAATGACATGGGGACAGCATGGGGATCGCCCCAGGAAGCATTTCTGATCCCCAGGTCACTGCTGTAAACAACGTGGTCAGAGGTATTAAGCCACTTTTACGGGCTCACAATAAAACGTTCAAAAACGAAAGTGAAACTTTTTTCCTGTGAAATATGTTAAAGATAGTGTTGAGCGATACCTTCCGATATCAGGAAATATCGTATCGGATTGGATCGGACCGATACCCAAAAAGTATCGGATATCGCCGATTCTGATACCGGAAACCAATGCAAGTCAATGGGACACAAATATCGGAATGAAAATAAACCCTTTCTTTCCTTGTAGGTTAATTCTACATGAAGTAAAACAACTAAGAATAATGTAGAATGTATTACGCGAAAAGCCGGCAATTCATCAGCGGCATACACCGATACCCGACAATTTACAACAGAAAGAATAGAGCTTCACACATAGATTAGATAGATAGAAACAGGTCAGTCACATGTATATGAAGTACAGTGACAGTGTTGCTTACTGTACTTGTCATTTAGTGTAAAGGATTTATTTAAAAGTATAATAGTGTTTTCATGCACCGTCTCTTTAAAAAAGCCGGCCGGCAATTCAGCATCTGTACCCGACAATTTAGAATAGAAGGAATAGAGAATCATACATAGATTAGATAGATAGAAACATGTCAGTCACATATATATGAAGTACAGTGACAGTGTTGATTACTGTACTTGTCATTTAGTGTTAAAATAAAGGATTTATTTAAAAAAATTGGCGTTGGGTTCCCCATAATTTTAGTCTCTAGCGGAGGTTAAGCAGATGGCTGGGGCAGATGTTTGAAGCTTGGGAAGCGGTAATACCCACGGAGCTTCCCAGGCTACTAATATGAGCCCCCAGCTGAATACCTAGCCTTTAATAGCTATTAAAATGGGGGACCCCCTCAAAAAAATGACGTGGGGTCCCCCCTAATTTAATAGCTAGCAAAGGCTAGGCAGACAGCTGGGGGCTGATATTAATAGCCCAGGAAGGGTGCCATGAATATTGGCCCCCTCCCAGGCTAGAAACACCAGCCGTCAGCCGCCCCAGAAATGGCGCATCCATAGGATGCGCCAATTCTGGCACTTAGCCTCGCTCTTCCCACTGCCCTGTAGCGGTGGCAGTGGGGTAATAGGATTGGGGTTGATGTCAGCTTATAATGCCAGCTGACATCAAGCCCAGGTTAGTAATGGAGAGGCGTCTCCATAGTCAAAGTTAAAATAAAAACCACAAACACCCAGAATAAAGTCCTTTAATTGAAATAAACACACAATTCTTTATTGTTCTAAATTAAACTCTACTTACCATCACGCCCATTCCAGCTGAAGCCAACGATCTCCTGCAATAAAAGAAAAATAATAAAGCCACCTCATCCTTACCTTTCCATGGTTCCCAGGACAGCTTCAGCTCTGCTACATCGAGATGACAGGCTGGACCGCAGCAGAACCCTGCCATCCAGCCTGTCATCCCGCAGACACTGAGAAGCGCAGGCATGCTTGCGCTCCTCAGTGTCTCTCTGTGACGGCATCCAGATGAGCCGAGTTCATGTCCAATGAACTCAGCTCACCTCATGCACGTCACTGACAGCGTAGGAGAATTCTCCTGCACTCAGCGCTTCAGCGTGAGAATTTTCCCACGCTGTCAGTGACGTGCATGAGGTGAGCTGAGTTCATTGGACATGACCTCACCTCATTCACGTCACTGACAGCGTGCGAAAATTCTCACGCTGAAGCGCTGAGTGCAGGAGAATTTTCCCACGCTGTCAGTGACGTGCATGAGGTGAGCCGAGTTCATTGGACATGACCTCGGCTCATCTTTATGCCGTCACAGAGAGACACTGAGGAGCACAAGCAAGCCTGCGCTTCTCAGTGTCTGCAGGATGACAGGCTGGATGGCAGCGTTCTGCTGCGGTCCAGCCTGTCATCTCGATGTAGCAGAGCTGAAGCTGTCGTGGGATCCATGGAAAGGTAAGGATGAGGTTGCTTTATTATTTTTCTTTTATTGCAGGAGATCGTTGGCTTCAGCTGGAATGGGCGTGATGGTAAGTATAGTTTAATTTAGAACAATAAAGAATTGTGTGTTTATTTCAATTAAAGGACTTTTTTCTGGGTGTTGTGTTTTTTTTAAATACTTTACTAGAAATTCATGGTGGTCATGTCTCATATTGGCGTGACCCCATGAATTTCGGGCTTAGGGCCAGCTGATAATGCCAAGCTGGCCTTAACCCCTTTATTACTCAGTGAGCCACCGCACCAGGGCCCTGGATGAGTTGGGTACAGCGCCAGAAGATGGCGCTTCTATGAATGCGCCATTTTCCGGGGTGGCTGCGGACTGCAATTTGCAGAGGGTGGGGCCCAGAAAGCTTGGGCCTCCCTGCGCTGCGGATTTCAGCCCCCAGCTGCCTAGTTGTACCTGGCTGGACACAAAAATAGGGCGAAGCCCCACGTATTTTTTTTTTAAATTATTTCATGAAATTCATGAAATAATTAAGAAAAAAAGGGCTTCCCTATATTGTTGTGTCCAACCAGGTACAAATAGGCAGCTGGTGGTTGGGGGCAGCCCGTTCCTGCCTGCTGTACCTGGCTGGACACAAATATAGTGCGAAGCCCCATGTCAATTTTTTTAAAATTATTTCATGAAATAATTTTTTAAAAAAATGGCTTCCCTATATTGTTGTGTCCGGCCAGGTACAAATAGGCAGCTGGTGGTTGGGCGCAGCCCGTTCCTGCCTGCTGTACCTGGCTGGACACAAATATAGGGCGAAGCCCCACATCAATTTTTTTTTAATTGTTTCATGAATTTCCTGAAATAATTAAAAAAAAATTGACGTGGGCTTCGCACTATATTTGTGTCCAGCCAGGTACAGCAGGCAGGAACGGGCTGCGCCCAACCACCAGCTGCCTATTTGTACCTGGCCGGACACAACAATATAGGGAAGCCCTTTTTTTCTTTATTATTTCATGAAATAATTAAAAAAAAAAATACGTGGGGCTTCTCCCTATTTGTGTGTCCAGCCAGGTACAACTAGGCAGCTGGGGGATGGAATCAGCAGCGCAGGGAGGCCCAAGCTTTCTGCCCCCCCCGCGGTGCAAATTGCAGTCCGCAGCCACCCCGGAAAATGGCGCGTTCTTAGAAGCTGGATGCTGTACCTGGCTGTCATACAAAAATATGGCAAAGCCCACGTCAAAATTTTTGGGAAAAATTAATTAAAAAATAAATTATTATTTAGGGACTGCATCTTTATTAACTCCTCAAATGTCATTTAGTGTTAAAATAAAGGATTTATTTAAAAAAAATTGCCGTGGGATCCCCCATAATTTTAGGCTCTAGCGGAGGTTAAGCAGACGGCTGGGGCAGATGTTTGAAGCCTGGGAAGTGGGTAATACCCACTCTGGCACTTAGCCTCGCTCTTCCACGCTGTCCTGGTGCGGTGGCAGGTGGTAATAGGGTTGGGGTTCATGTCAGCGCCAGCTGCCATGAAGCCCAGGTTAGTAATGATGGGCGTCTATAAGACACCCCCATTACTAACCTACAAAGTGTTAAAAAGAAAAAACACACTACACCCAGAAAAAAATAATTTATTTGAAATAAAACACACAATTTTATTTAATTCTTAGTTTACTAAAAAAAAAGTTACCTGTCCACGTTCCTGCGCTGATCTCCCATGCACAGCTGTCACATCTGGAGATGGTGACAGCTGTGCATGGCTGCTGTAAGCTCACACTGCCGGGAACACGTCCGCTCCCGGCAGCGGGAGCCACTGACTGAGGTCACCGGAGTACATTCAGGCAGCGCAGCTCCGGAGACCTCCTTTACGGCACTGCTGTACCGTGGGAATTTCTCACGATACAGCAGGGCCGTAAAGGAGCTAACCGGAGCAGCGCTGCCTGAACTCCGGCGAACCCGCTTATGCAATGACGGGGCTGCTTTACGGCCCCATCATTCTAGCGGTGGCAGTGGTTCAGAGCCGTCACATTCTATGTGGCTGCTCTAAACTGGAGATCATCGTGGGACACTCGTGGACTACTACAGAGGGGTAAGGATAAGGTTGTGGTTTATTATTTTATATTTTATTACAGGAGATCGATGGCTTCGGGGAATTAGGTGTCTAGGTGAGCATAGGTGTAGTTTTTTATTTTTACTTTATTTTAGATGGCGATCGGCGGGGACAGGTAATGTATGAACTAATTTATTGTAGGCAACCACTGGCCACCAATGACATGTATTTAAAATTTATTGGGGACACAGTAGGGCAATTTAAATAGCAGGATCAGGCTGATGGGAACTACTGCTCCCATCGAGCTGATCCTGCTGGCACGAGTGGACGGGGGACAGACATAGGCCGATGGGAGTAGTAGTGTCACATCGGCCTATGTCTGCCTGCACGCACACACCCGCAGACATCGCACAGACACCGCACACACTCGCAGACATCGCACAGACACCGCAGACATCGCACAGACACCGCACACACCCGCAGACATCGCACACACCCGCAGACATCGCACAGACACCCCGCACACACTCGCAGACACACGCACAGACAACCGCACACACTCGCAGACACACGCACAGACACCCACACACACCAATCATGATGGGCTGATCGTCTGGGAGGTGAGGCTGACCTGTGCGGCCG
Organism: Phyllobates terribilis; assembly: GCF_046119375.1. Classification (NCBI taxonomy): domain Eukaryota; kingdom Metazoa; phylum Chordata; class Amphibia; order Anura; family Dendrobatidae; genus Phyllobates; species Phyllobates terribilis. The sequence goes on along the minus strand of NW_027362764.1, from coordinate 658,869,386 downwards.
TGGGAAAGTTCATGTGAGTTCATGCAATACAGTCAAGCATGAACTCACGTGAACCCTCTGAGGGCACCGCGGCTACTTCAAATGAACAGCTGATCAGCATCACCTGATACCTCAGCTGTTCATTTGAAATAACCGGCGGGAAAGCGCAGCACAGAACGGGAAAGCCGGCGGTGAAGTCTTTTCACTGCCGGCTTCCCCACTCGGGTCCTTCGCTCCCCGCTCCTTGGTGCTGCGCTCCCCGCCCGGTCCTAACTTACGATCGGGATGGGAGGTGGTGAGGGGAGCGGAGGATCGGGGTGGGAGGCTGCGGGGAAGCAGTATGGGGCTGTGTGATTGTTTAAAAGCCGGCGGCTTTTTACCGCCCGCCGGCTTTTAAACGATCAGGAGAATTCTCCCACGCTGGGATGGCATTCTGATGACAGGCTGGATCTCAGCTGAGCGCTGCCATCCAGCTTGTCATACTTCAGAGACACTGCAGAGCGCAGGCATTATGGGAACTTCCGATTCCGGTATTCGATATTGTAAAAGTATCGGAATTAAGTATCGGAATTCCGATACCGCGAATATCGGCCAATACCCGATATTTCAGTATCGGAATGCTCAACACTAGTTAAGGAACATCCTTTCCAGGGAAAAGACTTGTGTATAAGTTAAAATAAATGACCAAAAACAAAAATACTCCTCCACACCTTCGGCTATGTTCACAAGTAGCATTTTTTTATGCGTTTTTGCACTTTTGTATTGCTTTCAACTATGACAAATGCATTCACCGTGAAATGTCATTTTAACATTTTACAACCTTATCTGGCCATGTGCTGTGTGACACATGCATAAAGTGCTGAAAAGACAAGGGAACAGCATGTGGAAGACCCCTGGAAGCATCTCTGACTCCCAGGTCACTGTCTAAAAGTGTGCCCATCATAAGTGATCCTTACCGCATCAGAAGATGCAGACTTGCAACTATCCCCATGCAAGTTCTAGTCCCAGGGCAGTGTTCAATTGTACCTCCCCCATTCCTTGCAATACAAGCTCAAGTATGCTGCCTGCCACCCACCCACCCCCAGGCTCCAATACCATACTGCTTGCTTGCTTGCACTTTAAATTGGGCCTTTTAGGCATGTGGACGCGGAATCTGGCCACCACGCCATGGCTGTGTCGGCGGCCTGGTATCCATACTCAGTCCCCAGCCTCCTGGTGGCCGGGTGTCCCCGCTTGCTCCCCAGCCTCCAGGGGATGGCCGGGTGTCCATACTCGGTCCCCAGCCACCCCTATTTGTCCCGGTAACCTTTCCCACACTTTTCTTAGCCTGGCCTGCTTTAGGGCAGCATTGGCCGAGCCCACCGGACTATCAGACTCCTCCGGTGGGCCCTGGCTTCTCCATCAGGGGAGTTGAGAGTGCCAAGGTGAGGAGCATGATGAGGATGATAGAAGTTAGCATCTGCTTTGTTTTGTTGTAATGCAAGAAAATGTATTTAGTAGCGGCTAGGCCTGATATGGTCAGCGTTTTGGCGCATATCCTACCTCCTCCGAGGATTGCTGGATGTTTTCCTGCTACTATCCAAGTTCTATGACTCCCGTTAAAACAAAGCTTCAGGTGATAAATGATGGATGAGGTAGTGGCAAAGGAGAAAGAGCAGGAGGAACAGGGACCATTCACATCAATATCAGGCCAGTCAACCAGATATGTCTTGTAGGATATGTTTCTGTAACAAAAGGAGCGGTTCGGCTACAAAGTTACAGGGCATACAGTGAGTGCAATGCCTACCAAAAATTTCGAGCCACTCCAATGCCCCTTGGAAATGACATGAAGGTCAGAGGGCGTTAACTAAACCTTTTTTTCCATTTATAGCAACTGGGTCTCCCGTGCAATGTTGGCCTAAGCAGTGAATGGAAGGCTTTCCAAAAATTATGAGGAACTGCAATGCCCCTTACAAGAGCCATGTGTGGCACCCCAGGGGTCTGGTCACCACAGCAATAGAGATATTACGTCGGAGAGCAAGTGGGAGGTTTCCTGGTCAGGATCCCTTAAACATGCAACATCCTCCAGCCCCAATCCTGGGAGGGGAGAATTCTGCCCTTATAAACTGGATCTGGGGCGGGGTTGAGTGAGTCAGAGAACAGTCAGAGTCAGAGTGAGAGCAAGGGAAAGTAACAGCAAGGAGCTCTGTAGGAGCTAGGAGCTAAAGACGAGGGGCTGGAAGCTGAGCAGAGCTCGCCCTGGCAGAAGACAATAGGAACCGGACACAGGAGTCCGAAGCTGTGAGGACTTATATATCCAGCAGCAGAAACCAGCCGGCAGGGGATTTCAGGTCCTCTGGCCATAGAAGCCCAGAGGCTCAGTCACAAGCAAGGGACCAGCACTGCCGTCGTGGAGCGGAGGCTAACAGAAGGCCCCAAGTCACCAGCCATACGGGTGAGCACTACACGGTACACTCAGGGACGTGGGCTACTTCTACCCGCTTACAGTAAGGTAGCCAGGAAGAGTGCAGACAGACGGGGAGGCCTACAACTCCACCTGGCCAGGGGAACTCCTGCTTGCTCACAGACTGACCAGGCCTCTTATGCTAGCAAGTACTCCCGGGAGGGTCTACCTTATAATCATCAGTAAAGACCCTGAACTGCACTGCAAAGACTCTGAGTCATTCCTGCTGCGCTCGTGCACCATCACCCCCATCATCCACACTCACTGCCCTGAGGCTATACTCCTCACGTGGGGAGTTATCCCATTTTATGCTGCGCACACAACACCAGCCTCAGCGGTCTGCCTCGCAGCGGTGGTACTCCCTGACCGCAATCCACGGGTGGCGCAGTCGGACAATTAACCTCAAAACCTAAGAAAGATTGCCACTGGTTTGACCAGCCTGAGCCACGGGACCGGGTCACAGCCACGGAGACTACAGACCCCAGAGACATGGCACCGGGTATCCCACACACGTGTACACACGGCCCAAGGGGCGCGTCACATGCAGTACAGCATATTACAAACATAAGTCCCATTATTGGGGAGTGGGTGTCCCATAGTATTTGCTTATGCCTTGCAAGCAAAAGCTGCCAAAAATTAGGAGGGAGCAACTTGCAATGCCCCTTACAAGAGACATGCAGTACAGCATATTACAAACATAAGTCCCATTGTTGGGGAGTGGGTCTCCCATAGTATTTGCTTATGCTTTCCCAGCAAAAGCTGCCAAAAATTAGGATGGAGCAACTTGCAATGCCCCTTACAAGAGCCATGCAGTACAGCATATTACAAACATAAGTCCCATTATTGGGGAGTGGGTCTCCCATAGTATTTGCTTATGCTTTCCCAGCAAAAGCTGCCAAAAATTAGGACGGAGCAACTTGCAATGCCCCTTACAAGAGCCATGCAGTACAGCATATTACAAACATAAGTCCCATTATTGGGGAGTGGGTGTCCCATGGTATTTGCTTATGCTTTCCCAGCAAATGCTGCCAAAAATTAGGACGGAGGAACTTGCAATGCTGGCACCCTGGTGGTATAGTGGTGGTGGAGGCTGAGGATAAGAAGATTAAACAGCCGAAACGAGGAAGCGTATACCCATGTGTGGGTGTGAAGCGGTGCATGTGAATACACCTCCCGAAATAACACAGTGGATTTGACTTTATGTTACTCTGCTGTCATTTGGTGGTGATGAGAAGTCTGGCCCAATCCAGCCCTTGTTCATTTTGATAAGGGTCAGCTTGTCAGCATTGTCAGTTGACAGGCGAGTGCGCTTATCAGTTATAATTCCCCCAGCGGCACTAAAAACACGCTCCGATAACACGCTAGCGGCAGGGCAGGCCAGGACCTCCAAGGCGTACAGAGCGAGTTCATTCCAAGTGTCCAGCTTGGATACCAAATAATTAAAAGGCACAGAGGAATCAAGGAGGACGCTGGTACGATCGGCAAGGTACTCCCTCACCATCTTTTGAAACTTTCCACTCCTTGTGAGAGTACCCCGCGCCTCAGGGCCTGTAAGCTGGGCGGGTGTCAGAAAACTGTCCCAGAACGTTGACAGTGTTCCCCTGCCTCTGCTGGATTGGAGTTGCATCTCTCTCGCCTGTACGCCTTGGTTGGGCAACGAACTGTGACCTCTGCCGCTAGCGTGTTCAGATGGGAATTTTTTTAAGAGTTCTGCAGCAAGGGCCTTCTGGTATTGCCCCATTTTTGTAGACCTCTCCACCTCAGGAATAAGAGAGTGAAAGTTCTCCTTGTAGCGGGGGTCTACAAGTGTCACCAACCAGTAATGACTGTCACCCAACATTTTGACAACGCGAGGGTCACGGTTAAGGCAGCGTAACATAAAGTCAGCCATGCGTGCCAGACTGGTAACGGGCAAGATTTCCGAGTCCTCACCAAGATGACGACTGACCATGCTCTCCTCCTCCTCCTCAGCTTCCTCCCCCCTGTCCTCAGGCCACCCACGCTGAACCGACGGTATGACACTTGTACAGGTACTACCGTCTACAACGCATGATAGCAGCTCCTGTTCTTCCTCCTCCTCCTCCTCTCCCACATTGTCCCCCAATGCACGTTGGGATGAGATGAGGCTGGGCTGTGTGTAATCGCCCGCTACGGCTTCTTGATCCATCTCATCATACTCTGGCTGCAATGCCTCCTCTTTAATTCTCTGCAGAGAGCGTTGCAAAAGTGTCACGCTGTCTCTGTATACTGGAGGTAGGGGGCCTAAGCTGACCCTAAGCTGGGGCCCTGACTAATCCCTCAACCTGGAGGTACTATTAAAGGTACAGAGGTCCAGGCCGCCAGCGTAACCCCTACCTCCTGAAGATCCCTGCACCTCAGTAATCTAGTCCTGAGAAGGACCCCGATCACAACCAAAGGGAACAAGAAATAATATGCCCAAACACAGTATTTAGATGAACGAGACAGTACAAGGGAAAAACCAAAACCACCTTGCATACAAACAACTTCTCAACTACAACAGAGGGAAAACCAACGGGAAAGGAGAAAAATGAAAAAGCGAGGAAAGGGAAAAAACACTTCCAAATACACTTATCTCAGCAACTCCAAACACCACGATCCGCTCTGTCAGTCTGAATGAAATGCTTTCACCGACACCTCCCAAACAGACCAGCAGGTATATGAAGGAGTCTCACTACAGAAGTATTGATTGCAGCTGGGCGAGGCTGGACCTCATCTAGCCCAGAGAGAGAGAGAGAGAATTAACTCCCTCACTGCCGAGAAACACAAAGCACCAACAAGTCAGCTGCGAGAAGTCAGGCTGTGTACTCGTGACGATCTTCGTGGCAACACACCCGTGACAGTACCCTCCCTTCTACGAGGGGCCTCCGGACCCTCAGGGCCAGGTTTATCCGGGTGAGTCGTGTGGAAGGCCCGAACTAATCGGTCTGCGTTAATATCCGACGCAGGAACCCACATCCTCTCCTCAGGACCATACCCCTTCCAATGAACCAGGTACTGAAGGGACCGGCGATTAAAGCGTGAATCAATGACCCTCGATACCTGGAACTCCAAGTTACCATTGACAACCACTGGAGGGGGAGGTAAAAGTGACGGTACCACCGGCGCCACATACCTCTTAAGCAATGATCTGTGAAACACGTTGTGAATTTTAAACGTAGGGGGGAGGTCAAGACGGAATGCCACCGGATTAATAATAGAACTGATTCTGTACGGCCCGATGAACCTGGGACCCAGTTTCCAGGAGGGAACCTTAAGTTTTATATTCCTGGTAGACAACCATACCCGATCGTTCACACTTAGGTCCGGACCAGACACTCTCCTCCTATCAGCCATACGTTTGTATCGGTTCCCCATAGTATTCAGATTCTTCAGCACCCCTCTCCATACTGAAGCGAGTGATGAGGAAAATCGTTCCTCCTCAGGAACCCCCGAAGAGCCCCCCCCACTGAAAGTACAAAACTGGGGGTGAAAACCATATGCCCCAAAAAACGGGGACTTACCAGTGGACTCGCTCCGCCTATTATTAAGAGCAAACTCTGCCAGAGGTAAGAAAGAAGCCCAGTCCTCCTGGTTCTCTGACACAAAACACCGGAGATATGTCTCCAAGCTCTGGTTCATACGTTCCGTCTGACCATTGGTCTGAGGATGAAAAGCCGATGAGAATGACAACAGCATCCCCCGCCGTGCACAAAACGCCTTCCAGAACTTAGACACAAACTGAGACCCCCGATCAGACACCACCTCGGAGGGTACCCCGTGAAGCCTCACAATCTCCCCAATGAACACCTGCGCAAGAGTTTTAGCATTAGGGAGAGCCGGAAGAGCGATAAAATGTGCCATCTTGCTGAACCTGTCCACTACAACGAGTATGACCGTTTTACCCGAAGACGGAGGGAGGTCCGTAATAAAGTCCATAGACAGATGAGTCCAAGGACGCTCCGGGATCTTCAAAGGTAAGAGGGCCCCAGACGGACGGGTATGTGAGGTCTTAGAGCGCGCACAAACCCCACAGGACGCGACAAAAGTTACCACCTCCTTATGTAAATTAGGCCACCAAAACCGACGCGAGAGGAGATCCACAGTAGCTTTACTCCCCGGGTGTCCTGCAAAAACTGAGTTATGGTGTGCCTCGATCACCTTTTGTCGCAACTGATCAGGAACAAACAATCTCCCTGGAGGTCCAACAGGGGCGTCCCCCTGAGCCTCCAATACCTCCTCCTCCAGCTCAGAGCATACTGCCGAAACCACCACCCCCTCCTGAAGGATAGGAATCGGGTCGTCCGTATTCCCGGCCCCCGGGAAACTACGAGATAAGGCATCCGCCTTTACATTTTTTGACCCAGGACGATATGTAACGACAAAATTAAACCTGGTAAAAAACAATGACCACCTAGCTTGTCTGGGATTCAGACGTTTCGCGGACTCCAGATATAGCAGGTTCTTGTGATCGGTGATGACGGTGACCGGATGAACAGCCCCCTCCAGAAAATGGCGCCACTCCTCAAAAGCTAACTTAATGGCCAAGAGTTCCCTATTGCCGACATCGTAATTCCTCTCAGCGGACGACAATTTTTTAGAGAAAAAGGCGCACGGATGCCACTTACCAGGGGACGAACCCTGTGACAATACTGCTCCCACCCCTACCTCGGAAGCGTCTACCTCTACAATGAATGGCTGAGACGCATCCGGTTGAATGAGTATGGGCGCCGAGGCAAAACATTTTTTCAAAGAGGAGAATGCTTGACAAGCCTTGTCAGACCACCTAGAAAAATCCGTCCCCTTTTTAGTCATGTCAGTGAGAGGCTTAACCATGGACGAGAAATTACGAATGAACTTCCGGTAATAATTAGCAAACCCCAGGAAACGTTGTAGTGCCTTAAGATTCTCTGGCCGATCCCACTCAAGAACTGCCCGCACTTTCCCAGGGTCCATACGAAAACCGGACGCTGAAACCAGGAAGCCTAAAAACTGGAGTTCCTGTACGGCGAACACACACTTTTCCCACTTGGCATACAGTTTATTATCCCGCAAGATCTGTAACACCTGCCTAACGTGCTCCTGATGAGACACCAGATCCGGAGAGTAAATTAGGATATCATCCAGATATATGACAACAAACTGTCCCAGCAAGTGGCGAAAAATGTCATTAACAAAGTGTTGGAACACCGCCGGGGCATTAGTCAGACCGAATGGCATGACAAGGTTCTCATAATGCCCCTCCGGAGTGTTAAACGCCGTCTTCCACTCATCCCCCTCCTTCATCCTAATCAGATTGTACGCCCCCCTGAGATCCAACTTAGAGAACCATTTGGCGCCCACGATCTGATTAAAGAGATCGGGAATAAGTGGGAGCGGATACGGATCTCGGACCGTAATCCGATTAAGTTCACGGAAATCCAGGCAAGGGCGTAGGCCTCCATCTTTCTTCTTAACAAAGAAGAACCCCGCAGCCACCGGTGAAGATGAAGGTCTAATATGCCCCTTAGCCAGACTTTCTGAGATATAATCCTTCATGGCCTGCCTCTCAGGACCAGAAAGGTTATACAACCTAGCTTTAGGTAACTTGGCCTCAGGGAGCAGTTTTACAGAACAGTCATACACGCGATGAGGAGGTAGTTCCTGACACCCTTTCTCCGAGAATACATCCTCAAAGTCCGCCAGAAATGGAGGTAAGACCCAAGGAGTAACCGCACCAATGACCGTGTTCATGCAGTTTTTATTACAGAATTTACTCCATTGGCTTATCTCCCTGGTTTGCCAATTAATAACCGGGTTATGCTTAGCTAACCAAGGAAGGCCCAACACAATAGGAGTGGGAAGACCCTCCAACACGTAGCAAGACAACAGTTCTTTATGTATTGCCCCCACTTGAAGTTTTACGTCATGCACAACTTGCAAAAAACTTCCCTGCCCGAGAGGCCTGGCATCGATCGAGAATATGGGGATGGGTTTAGCCAACTCACTCAACCGCATACCTTGAACCCGGGCAAACCGAGCATCAACCAGATTAGCCCCGGCCCCACTATCCAGAAGAACAGATATCCTCTCAGTTCTCGTACCCACCACCACCTCCGCCGGTACGAGAAACTGAGACGAACCTAGGGACGAAATACCTACTCCCAGATTGCCGTCCACCACACAACCTGGGATCAACAGTTTTCCGACGACTCTTCACTCTGCAAGGGACGGGATGGACACCCCCCAATGTCACGCTGTCTCTGTATACTGGAGGTAGGGGGCCTAAGCTGACCCTAAGCTGGGGCCCTGACTAATCCCTCAACCTGGAGGTACTGTTAAAGGTACAGAGGTCCAGGCCGCCAGCGTAACCCCTACCTCCTGAAGATCCCTGCACCTCAGTAATCTAGTCCTGAGAAGGACCCCGATCACAACCAAAGGGAACAAGAAATAATATGCCCAAACACAGTATTTAGACGAACGAGACAGTACAAGGGAAAAACCAAAACCACCTTGCATACAAACAACTTCTCAACTACAACAGAGGGAAAACCAACGGGAAAGGAGAAAAATGAAAAAGCGAGGAAAGGGAAAAAACACTTCCAAATACACTTATCTCAGCAACTCCAAACACCACGATCCGCTCTGTCAGTCTGAATGAAATGCTTTCACCGACACCTCCCAAACAGACCAGCAGGTATATGAAGGAGTCTCACTACAGAAGTATTGATTGCAGCTGGGCGAGGCTGGACCTCATCTAGCCCAGAGAGAGAGAGAGAGAATTAACTCCCTCACTGCCGAGAAACACAAAGCACCAACAAGTCAGCTGCGAGAAGTCAGGCTGTGTACTCGTGACGATCTTCGTGGCAACACACCCGTGACAAAAAGACAGACAAGTGGGATGCTGACACTAATGATGGCGTCATCGCCACTCACCATCTTGGTGGCCTCCTCAAAGTTTGTCAGGATGGTACATATGTCAGACATCCAGGTCCACTCCTGAGGTCTTATGTGTGGAGTCTGACCTGAATATCGACGGCCTTGTTGCAGCTGGTACTCCACAACTGCTCTCTTCTGCTCACAAATCCTTTGCAACATGTGGAGGGTAGAGTTCCAACGTATGGGGACATCACACACCAGTCGGTGTGCCGGAAGCTGCAAACGCTGCTGCAACACAGCAAGGGCGGTGGAAGCTGTAGCCGACTTGCGAAAATGAGCTGACAGGCGGCGTACTTTCACGAGCAGATCTGGCAACTCGGGGTACGATTTAAGAAACCGCTGAACCACGAGGTTAAGCACATGAGCCAGGCATGGTACGTGTGTGATCTCACCTCGCCTCAGAGCCGCCACCAGGTTACGGCCATTGTCACACACGACCATGCCGGGATGTAGGTTCAGCGGTCCCAGCCACAGATCTGCCTGCTCTTTCACAGCTGTCCACAACTCACAAGCAGTGTGAGGTTTATCACCTAAGCTTATGAGTTTCAGCACAGCCTGTTGCCACTTGGCGGAGGCAGTACTGCAATGCTTCCAGCTTGTAACTGATGTGGTGATATCTGAGATGGAGGCTGAATATGAGGAGGAGGAGGAGGATGCGCAGGAGCTGTACACTGTGGGGGCAACTCTGACTGACATAGGGCCCGCAATCCTCGGTGTGGGGAGGATATGTTCCGTCCCAAGGTCCGACTGGGTCCCGGCTTCCACTATGTTTACCCAGTGTGCCGTCAGAGAGACTTACAGTCCCTGGCCACAAGCACTTGTCCACGTGTCCGTTGTCAGGTGGACTCTCCCAGTAACTGCGTTGTTGAGGGCACGGCAGATGCTTTGGGACACGTGCTTGTGTAGTGCGGGGATGGCACACCGGGCAAAATAGTGTCGGCTGGGGACCGAGTACCGAGGGACGGCCACCGCCATAAGATTGCGGAAGGATTCCGTCTCCACCAGCCTAAAAGGCAGCATTTCCAATGCAAGCAGTCATGAAATGTGCGAATTTAGGACTGTGGCCTGTGGGGCGTTAGCTGCGAATTTCCGCTTTCGTTCAAAGGTCTGGGATATGGACAATTGAACGCTGCGGTGGGACGTGGATGTTGATGCTGTTTCTTGAGAAACTGCCATAACAAGTGAACACTGAGAGGAGGGGGCATCTTTACATGCAGTATGGACAGGGGATTGCCTTGCACACACAACAGGGGGTTCTATTGCACGCACAACAGTGGAAGAAGCAGTGGTGACACCCGCTGACACTGGTCGTGGACCCTGGGTTTCGCCCCACAAAGTCGGGTGCTTTGCTGCCTTGTGCCTGATCATGCTGGTGGTGGTCAGGCTGGTAGTTTTGTCACCCCTGCTGATGCTGGCATGGCAGGTGGAACATATGGCCTTTTTGGGGTTATCAGCAGAGTCTTTAAAAAAATTCCAGACTCTGGAAGACCTACCGCTTATACTGGCAACGTCCCTCGTGTTGGTGTTACGGGGAACGGTTGCCTTCCTTCTGTCTGCGGCCACCACACTGCTTCTTCCTGCCTGTTGGGGTACTCTGCCTCCCTCCCCCTGTGTGCTGCTGGCCTCACTCTGCATGTCCTCCTTCCACGTTGGGTCAGTTACTAGATCATCCACCACCTCCTCCTCTTCCACTTGCGCACCACGATCCTCCTCCTCACTTCCTGGCAATTGTGTCTCGTCATCGTCCACCTCTTGTGACAGATTGCCAACGTCGACTTCCTGTGGCCGTGGCTGTTCAAATATTTGGGCATCGCAACATGGGATCTCCTCTTCCACCACTTCAAGCGTATCAGGCGAGGGGCCCAAATATGGAAATGGACCAGTGAACAGCTCTTCAGAGTGTCCAAGTGTGGGATCACTTGCTGTCTGACGACACTCGGCATGGTGGGAGGAAGGAGCATCAGGGTGAGGAGGAGTATGCGGTCGAGACTCACGGCTACTAAGAGTTGACCGTGTGGAAGACAGACCGGAGGTGGTGGTGCCCAGGTAACTGGAAGTATTGTCTGCTATCCAATTAATAACCTGTTCACACTGATCAGTTCTCAATACTGGTGTTGTTCTGTGCTTCCCTAGTAATTCGGTCAAGAAGTGGGAGCGAGAAGATGTGGCTGTTGGTTGTGGCACATTTTCACCTTGGCCACGGCCCCGTCCTCTGCACGAACCATCACCAGAACGTCCACTTCCACGTCCCTTGCCATGCGCCTTGCCCATTGTAAATGAGGTAAAATAGCTTACACTTGCACTATCAGTGGAAAAAGGGTACTAAAGAGTAGATTAGAACCGTGGAAGAGGAAAACCACAGTTATTGTTTACTGGGGTATACCACACTTTTTTAAATAGAGATATTTGCGGCTGAACAGTGAGCGACACACTCAAACTGCTTTTTTTTTAGATACCAAAGGCCCAAAACTGGATAGTACAGCGATTTGACCCGTGGAACTGCGAAACCACACTGGGATGTCGGGCCTACACAAGACTATTTTCAACAGATATATTTTTGTGTCACAACAGTCAGGAGACACTACTGTTTTTCTTTACGGAAAAAACTACCAAAACCTGAATAATAGAGATTTTTTACCGTGGAACAGCAAAACCACAGTTATAATTTACTGGTGTATACCAGGCTTTTTAAAATTTATATATATTTGCGGCTGAACAGTGAGCGACACACTCAAACTGCTTTTTTTAGATACAAATGGCCCAAATGTGGATAATACAGAGGTTTGTACCGTGGAACTGCAAAACCACACTTGTATTTCTCGGGCCTACACCAGACTATTTTCAACAGATATATTTGTGTCTGAAAAATCAGGGAGACACTATTTTTTTTTTTTTTACAGCAAAAAATGCAAAAAGCAGCATAATAGAGATTTTTTTACCGTGGAACAGCAAAAGCACACTTCTGTCTCTCTGGCCTACACCAGACTATTTTCAACAGATATATTTGTGTCTGAAAAATCAGGGAGACACTATTATTATTTTTATACAGCAAAAAATGCCAAAAACAGGATAATAGAGATGTTTTACCGTGGAACATCAAAACCACAGTAATAATTTACTGGTGTATACCAGGCTTTTTAATATATATATATATTTGCGGCTGAACAGTGAGCGACACACTCAAACTGTTTTTTTTAGATACAAATGGCCCAAAAGTGGATAATACAGAGGTTTGTACCGTGGAACTGCAAAACCACACTTGTATTTCTCGGGCCTACACCAGACTATTTTCAACAGATATATTTGTGTCTGAAAAATCAGGGAGACACTATTTTTTTTTTTTTTACAGCAAAAAATGCAAAAAGCAGCATAATAGAGATTTTTTTACCGTGGAACAGCAAAAGCACACTTCTGTCTCTCTGGCCTACACCAGACTATTTTCAACAGATATATTTGTGTCTGAAAAATCAGGGAGACACTATTATTATTTTTATACAGCAAAAAATGCCAAAAACAGGATAATAGAGATGTTTTACCGTGGAACATCAAAACCACAGTAATAATTTACTGGTGTATACCAGGTTTTTTAAAATATATATATATTTGCGGCTGAACAATGAGCGACACACTCAAACTGTTTTTTTAGATACAAATGGCCCATAGAACTGCAAAACCACACTTCTATTTCTCTGGCCTACACCAGACAATTTTCAACAGATATATTTGTGTCTGAAAAATCAGAGGCACACTTTTTTTTTTTGTGGGGGGGGGGGCACCAAAAGGTTAATAAGATGGGTATTTGTACATTGTGAAGGAGGAAAATAAAAAGAGGATTTAGATAAAAAAAAAGGATTTTTCCTTGCCCCCGGGACCTGGAGCTAAGTCCAGCAATTTCAGCAACAGGAGCAGCACACAGGACTGTAATGCAGCGTTTGCTGGTATAACCACTGCGTCTCCTATACAGCCTGCCTGCCTGCCTGATATACCTGGGATGGATATTAGTCCTGAGAAGGACTGTTTATTTGATCTGGCAGCCTTTACAGACCCTACACTAACTATTTTGCAGGATATATCTCTCCCTAAATCAGCAGCGCTGTCCCTACACTGTCTGATCTGGAGCGACTGTGTCCAAGATGGCGGCGCCCGGTTTTAAATAATCGAGGTGACGCTGTGCGGCCAGCCAATCACTGTAATGCCCACAAACAACATGGCTGCGGCATTACAGTGACTGGCTGGCAATCCCTGCATGTTCATTGGCTCTGTAAAGAGCGCCAAACATGCAGGGCGGAGACCCGAGCTCCCGCCCGAGTAACCCGGAAATGCTCGGTGCTCGCCGAACATCCCGAGTAGCGTGATGCTCAGGTGAGTACCGAGCAGTGTCGAGCATGTTCGCTCAACACTACTTCTTATATATTAAGTAGTAATGAGCGAGCATGCTTGTCACTACTTGTTACACGCCCGAGCATCACAGTGCTCCAGATGCTAGGTACTCAGCTAATATTTTTTTAATGTTCGAGCGGGAGCTCGAGTCCCTACCCCACATGTTTGGCGCTGTTTAGACAGTGAATTAACATGGGGCATTGCCTGCCAGTCACTGTAAAGCCCCCTTCTCACATAGCGAGATCGCTAGCGAGATCGCTGCTGTGTCACGGTTTTGGTGACACAACAGCGACCTCACCAGCGATGTCGCTATGTGTGACACTTTGCAGCGATCAGGCCCCTGCTGTGAGGTCGCTGATCGCTGCAAAGTGTCCTGGACCATTTTTTGGTCGTTGGCCTCCCGCTGGCCAGCACACATCGCTGTGTGTGACCAGCGGGACCAACGATCAGGCTGGTATCCATGGTAAACATCGGGTTACTAGGGGCACGCGCGCACTTAGTAACCCGCTATTTACCATGGATACCACTCTGCTACGGTGCGCGGGAGGCTACCGTTCACCTTAGCAGAGTCGTATCCATGATAAACAACGGGTTACTAAGTGCGCGTGTGCCCCTGGTAACCCGATGTTTATCATGGATACGACTCTGCTAAGGTGAACGGTAACCTCCCGCGCACCGTAGCAGAGTGGTATCCATGGTAAACAGCGGGTTACTAGGGGCACACGTGCACTTAATAACCCGCTGTTTATCATGGTTACGAGCCTGCTCCTGCTTCAGCAGCAGGCTGGTAACCGGGAGCAGGACATCGTGGAAAGATCCTTTCCACGATGTCGCTGCTCCCCTGATCGCTGGTGAGCCTGCCTGTTTGACAGCTCACCAGCGATGTATTAGCGACGCAGCAACGATCCCTGACAGGCCGTATCGTTGTCGGGATCGCTGCTGCATCGCTTAGTGTGACGGGGCCTTAATGCCGTAGCCATGTTGATAGTGGCAATACAGTGATTGGCTGGCCGCATATTGTCATCGGGTCTATATAAGGCCTGGGACCCTATCCTCGTCACAGTTTACCCCGGAAATAGGCAGAGTAGGTAGCGCTGCGGCTGAGTGAGGGAGAGAATTTGTGCTTCTTTTAGGCAATGATTCCACACCAGTTGCATTTATTTCATCTGCACCAACAGCCCTTGTAAGGGCTCATTCTGATGAATATTAGTACTGCTGTTAGCAATAGTTAGGCAGAGTTTGTGGAGAGATAGTATAGTACAGAATAGGGTTCATTGCACAATCTTTCTTCTGCTGTAACTCATATTAATAGCCCTAGTTCTCATTGATAATATTCTTTTTGCTGTTAATCTTGAAAATTTTTGTGTAAAGCAACGTAATGCATCACTTATACTGGTCCATTTGTTTGTTAGCAGCATACAACCACACGTGGTTGATTTGAATAGCATAGCTATATAGTGCAAGCAGTGAAACTTGTCCACCTGAGGTGGTCAAATATTACTACGGCAATAATCCTGAAATTTTTTGGAAGCTGCAAAATATTATACTCCATTTAAAGTGAACCAGTTCTGCGTTCAAAACATCCATCCATACCTGACCGCTAACCAATAGTATCACTATATTGCTATTGCAGTGAAACTTGTCCATCTGAGGTGGTCAAATATTACTGCAGTAATAATCATGAAATTTTGTTTAAGTTGCAAAATATTATACTCCATTTCAAGTGCACCAGTTGTGCGTTCAAAACATCCATCCAGACTTGGCCGCTAACCAATAGCATCGCTTTACTGCTATTGCAGTGAAACTTGTCCATCTGAGGTGGTCAAATAGTACTGTTTTAATAATCGTGAAATTTTGTTGAAGCTGCAAAATATTATTCTCCATTTAAAATGGGCAAGGGGCTTGGTAAGCGATGGGGAAGTGGACCTGATGCTGATGGTACACGAAGAGGCCGAGGCCGTGGGCAATGTTAAACTATGCCTGCTGTGGAAGCACAACAAACACCCACATAATGTCTACCTAGCTACCTGTCCCACTTTGTAGGGGGGCCCAGAACACTACTCTTGGAGCCAGACCAGTGTGAAAAGGTTGTTGATTGGATAGCAGATAATGTATCCAGTCAGTTTGCCACCACACGATCAAGTCTCAGTAGCCGTGAGTCTGGACCACATAATCCTCACCCTGATCCTCCTTCCTCCCACCATGCCGAGTGCCTGGAGACAAGTGATCCCACACTTAGACACTCAGAAGAGCTATTCACATTTCCATTTATAGATTTTGGCCTCTCACTCTACCCGCTTCAAGCGGGACATGAGGAGATCACATGTATCGATGCCCAAATATTTGAGCAGCCAAGGCGACAGTGGGAAACTGCAATTACAGTTCAAAGAGGTGGATGATAATGAGACAATTGCCAGAAAGTCTGGAGGAGGACCAGGTTGCGGACATGGAAGACGAGGTGGTGGATGATGAAGTCACTGACCCAACCTGGGAAGGTGACATGCAGCACAAGGACAACAGTGCAGAGGGGGAGGGATCTGTAGCACCACAACAGTCAGGAAGAGGCAGTGGAGTGGCCACAGACACAAGGTGGGCAACTGTTCCCCAGAACACCAACACAAGGGAAGTTGCCAGTCCAAGGGTTAGGTCTTCCTGAGTCTGGCACTTTTGTAAAGACTGTCCAGTTAACCCAAAAAAGCCATTTGCAACATCTGCCATGCTAGCATCAGCAGGGGCAGCACAACTACCAGCCTGACCACCAACAGCATGCTCAGGCACATGACAGCAAAGACCCCACTAGTTGATCTGAATGCCAGGGTCCAGAAACATTGTCTGCGGGTGACACCACTGCCTCTTCCCTTGTTCTACGTGCATGCCAAGCCTCTGTCCATGATGCAGGCGAAGATGCCTTCCACCCTGCACCTGTTGTTGCACACTTGCAACCACCGTCAGCAACCATGTCCACATCCCAATGCAGCATTCAGTTGTCCCTACCCCAGTCCTTGGAACGCAAGCGCAAAGACTGCTTGGACTGGAAATGTTGCCATTTAGGCTTGTAGAGACTGAAGCTTTCCGCAACCTCATGGTGGAGGCCGCCCTCAGTACTCGGTTCCCAGCTGCCACTATTTCTCCCGGTGTGCCTTTCTTGCCTTACACAAGCACGTGTCCCATAACATCAGCCGTGCCCTCACCAACGCAGTTACTGGGAAGGTCTACCTAACCACGGACATGGGGAAAAGTGCTTGTGATCAGGGACGCTATGTTTCCCTGACAGAACACTGGGTGAATATTGTGGAAGCCGGGTGTCATGCAAGGTGTGGGAAATACTTAGTGTAACACAGAGGGAAAAGGGAAAGAGAACCCAGACACTAGGGAAAGGGGGGGAGTGGAGACCTTCTAATCTGGTCTAGTGTCACCCTGTCTCAACTACCGTCCCTATATTGGCTCTTCACCAATCGCCACACGCGTGCCTCGCCCTGACTTTCCCTGGCGTATGGCTAAGGCTAGGGAAGGAAGGAAGGAGATGAGCACTAGTCGATCTCCACTAAACTCTATAGTCAACAAGGATAGACAAACAGGGGGGAATTGCTTAGCTTTAGACGACTCAAAACAAATGCGCACACGGCCTCAAGCTCCAGAGAGGACGAAGTACTGCTCTTGCTAAAGCCTCACAAGAAGTAATGAATATTGCCGGCACCTCCCTCTCAGATACACCAGGTATTTATACACACAGGCCAGAGAGCTAATTAGCCAGAGGGAGGTAGCCACTGGGTCCTAGAAACAGCCAGCCTCTAAGAAGATGTCTGTAATGCCAAACGTAGAGATCTCCTGCAACCACCCTGCGACTGTCTTTCACCTCTGACACACGCATGACAGTACCCCTCCTCTACGAGTGGCCTACAGACACTCAGGACCGGGTCTCTCTGGAAAAGAGATGTGAAATGAGAGAACCAATCTGGGAGCGTTCACCTCTGAAACCCACATCCTCTCCTCTGGACCATAGCCTTTCTAGTGCACCAAGTATTGTAGCGAACGACTTTAGAGATGAGAATCTACAATCCTCGAAATCTGGAACTCCAGATTACCATCAACCATTACTGGGGGCGGGGGTAGAGGAGAGGGCTCAAGAGTTTCCACATATTTTTTAAGTAAGGACCTATGGAACACGTTGTAGACTTTAAGGGCCTGAGGAAGTTCACGACAAAACGCTGTTGGGTTAATGATGGTGGTTATTTTATAGGGACCAATAAACCTAGGTCCCAGCTTCCAAGAAGGAACTTTCAATCTTATATTTCTGGTAGACACCAACACAAAGTTATTCACATTCAGGTCCGGACCTGGCAAGCATTTTTTGTCAGCCATACATTTATACCTGTCTCCCATGATCTTTAAATTACTCAGCACACCCTGCCATACCAAGGAGAGTGCCGAAGCAAACCGTTCCTCCTCAGGAACTCCTGAAGCTCCTACCCCACTAAAGGTACCAAACTGTGGGTGATAACCGTATGCACCGAAGAACGGTGACCTGCCAGTGGATTCTTGACGATGATTATTAATGACAAATTCTGCCAGCGGTAGGTAGAATGCCCAATCCTCCTGATTTTCAGAAATGAAACACCTGAGATATGTCTCAAAATTCTGATTGACACGCTCGGTCTGTCCATTCAACTTAGGGTGGAAGGCAAAGGATAAGGGCAGCTGCACCCCCAGTCGAGAATAGAATGTCTTCCAGAACTTGGAAACAAACTGTGTCCCCCTATCTGACACCACATCAGAGGGAACCCCGTGAAGCTTCACAATATCATTTATGAACACCTGAGCAAGAGTCTTGGCATTTGGCACTACCACCAAAATCAACATTTTGCCTGTAGAAACTGGTAGGTCAGTAATAAAATTCATGGACAAGTGTATCCATGGCCTACTAGGAATAGGTAGCGGAATAAGATTACCAGACAGACAGGTATGCAAAACCTTAGAACGCGTGCAAATACTACAAGCAGCTACATGTTCAATTACATCTCGATGCAACCCCAGCCACCAAAAACAATGAGAGAGGAGCTCCGCGGTTGCCTTACCACCTGGATGCCCAGCAAGCACAGAGTTATGATGTTCCTTAATTACTTTGCAGCGCAGATTAGATGGTACAAATAACTTTCCTGAAGGGCAGGAGGCAGGGGCGTCCCCCTGTGCCTCAAACAGCTCACCCTCTAGTTCAGGATACAGTGCCAAAATGACTACCCCTTTCTGTAATATCGAGACAGGGTTCTCATGATCACCACCACCAGGGAATCTCCAGTACAAAGCATCAGCCTCGACATTTTTGACGAAAAGTGACAACAAAATTGAACTTAGTAAAAAAGAGGGACCATCTGGCTTGCCTAGGTGTAATATACCTGGCGGCGTTCTTGCATAGGGCACCATCTCCCACTATGCAAGATCGCAAACTTGATCATCAGTCCAGTCTGCTAGCCTGGCTTCTTTCCATGCTGTCTGTTTGTCTCTGTTCTGACTGCTTAGGGCGGCGGCCCGGTCACTTCTTGTTTCTTGTAGCTGCTGTGGGCACACCTCTAATGCGTCCTCAGCCTATTGCTGTCAGTCACTGGATATTTAAACCAGCTTCACCTGGAAGCTGATGCCTGAGCAACGCTATCATTCAGTGTTCTCCTTGATTCTGAATGTGCCAGGTCCTGTTCTGTTCTTGTCTATTTCCACCACTCTGGAGACTGTATTCCCAGACAGGATCCTGTATCTCTTTCAGTAGCAGTTCCTGTCTGAATTTATCCTAGCCTGTTCGTCCCACCTTCTAGGGGCCGCATACCTAGACCTGTTGTCTGTGTTTTCTTGCCTGTCTGTCCGCTTTCCTGGAGGCTGTATTTCCAGGCCAGTCTGAACACGCTCCTAGCCTGTTCGTTCCGCCTTTTCTGGGGGCCGCATACCCAGACTCGCTCCTGTATCTCGCTGCAGTGTCAGTTTCTGTCTGAACACTCAGTTCCTGTCTGAACACTCTCCTAGCCTGTTTCCTGTTTTTCTCTATGTCCGTATCTTCCCTTTTTCTGCAGAGTCTGAACCTGCACCTAACTCCTACTCGTTGTCACTGTACTTCCGTTTGTAAGTTTAGAGTCCACTCGCTACTTCATTGCAAGTATCTTGTGTGTATCTGGTTCTGCCTTTCCCTTGCAGTCTGTTCTGTGTGAACAGAGAACTGTCTTCTCTGTTCTGCCTTTGCTCACCACTCCGGTGGTTCTTGCCTGCTCTGCCTTGCTCACCGCTCCGGCGGTTCTTGCCTGCTCTGCCTTGCTCACCGCTCCGGCGGTTCTTGCCCGCTCTGCCTTGCTCGCCGCTCTGGCGATTCTTGCCTGCTCTGCCTTGCTCACCGCTCCGGCGGTTTCTGCCCGCTCTGCCTTGCTCACCGCTCCGGAGGTCTCTCTCTGCTCTGCCTTGCTCACCGCTCTGGCGGTTCCTGCCTGCTCTGCCTTGCTCACCGCTCCGGCGGTTCTCGCTCTGCTCTGCCTTGCTCACCACTGTGGCGGTTCTTGCCTGCTCTGCCTTGCTCACCGCTCCGGTGGTCTCTGCCCGCTCTGCCTTGCTCACCACTCCGGCGGTTTCTCTCTGCTCTGCCTTGCTCACCACTCCGGCGGTTCCTGCCTGCTCTACCTTGCTCACCGCTCTGACAGTTCTCGCTCTGCTCTGCCTTTGCTCACTGCTCCAGGCGGCCTCGCTCTGCTCTGCCTTTGCTCACTGCTCCAGGCGGTCTCACTCTGCTCTGCCTTTGCTCACCGCTCCAGGCGGTCTCGCTCTGCTCTGCCTTTGCTCACCGCTCCAAGCGGTCTCGCTCTGCCCTGCCTTTGCTCACCGCTCCGGTCGGCCTCGCTCTGCTCTTGCTCACCGCTCCGGCGGCCTCGCCCTGCTCTGCTCTTGTTCACCGCTCCGGCGGCCTTGCTCTGCTCTGCTTGTCTACCGCATCTGCGGTTCTGTTCCTGAGTCCCAGTCTGTACTGGACCTTATCCAGTCTGTGCTCCAACCTGCTAGTGCCTCCCTGTCGGCACTCCAGCCGTGCGTGCCAGTACTCCCTGCCTACATACCAGTCGTGCTTACCAGTGCCCGCCTGTCTGCATACCTGCCGTGCCTGCCTATACCCACCAGTCAGTGTGCCAGCCTAACCTGCCTGTTCCCGTATTCTCCAGTGTGGGTCAACAGCCGTGTCCGGGGTCTGACCTGGTGTAGAACCTGGTCCCTCTGCTCGGTTCCTCCCTGGTGCACTGGCGACGTAAGCCGTCGTGCGACCTTGGTCAGATTGGGTAGATACTTAGTTACGCCCCTCCAGGCACTCTCCGGTTCATGGTCCAGTGGGATCTCTAAACACGCACACGCCAGTCAATCCGGGCGTGTGCTTAACACTAGGGTTGAGACGTTTAGCTGACTGGAGATATGACGGGTTCTTATGGTCAGTAATAACAGTAATAGGATGGACAACCCCCTCCAATCAATGTCGCCATTCCTCAAACGCCAATTTGATCGCCAAAAGTTCCCTATTATCCACGTCATAATTTCTCTCAGCCGAAGACAATTTTTTAGAAATGAAGGCACATGGATGCCATTTACCAGGGGACAAACCCTGAGACAACACAGCCCCAACCCCGACATCCGACGCGTCAACCTCCACAATAAAGGGTTGAGAAACATCGGGTTGACTGAGTATAGGTGCAGTGGCAAAATGATTCTTTAAGGAAGAAAAAGCCTGGTGGGAAGCATCCGACCATTTGGAAAAAAACAGACCCCTTCTTAGTCATGTCAGTAAGGGGTTTCACTATAACAAGGTAATTTTGTATGAATTTCCGGTAAAAATTAGTAAAGCCCAAAAAACGTTGTAGAGCCTTCAGGTTCTCGGGATGTTCCCAGTCAAGGACTGCACGGATCTTCTCCGGATCCATCTGATGACCCCAAAAACTGCACCTCCTGAACAGCAAAAACACATTTTTCTAGTTTGGCATAAAGTTTGTTATCCCTTAATATTTGGAACACCTGCTTAACATGCCCTCGATGAGTCTCAAAATCAGGTGAGTAAACCAATATATCGTCCAGATAGACCACCACAAACCACCCCACCAAATGCTGGAAAATGTAATTTATGAAATATACCGCAGGTGCATTGGTCAAACCAAAAGGCATAAACAGACTCTCGAAATGTCCTTCTGGGGTATTGAACGCTGTTTTCCATTCATTCCCTTCTCTGATTCTAACCAGGTTGTAGGATCCCCTCAAATTCAACTTGAAGAATACCTTAGCTCCTACAACCTGGCTGAACAAATCGGGAATCAGAGGAAGAGGGTAAGGATCTCAGATGGTAATTTGATTCAATTCCCGGAAATCTAAACAGGGACGTAGATCTGATATGTCCCTTCTCCAGACTTTCCACAATGAAATCCTTCATGGCTTGTCTCTCAGGGCCAGAAAGATTATAAAGTCTGGACTTCGGTAGTTTTGCTCCGGCGATCAGTTTAATAGGACAGTCAATAGCACGATGAGGAGGCAAATCCTGACACCCCCTCTCAGAAAAAGCATCCTCAAAACCAGACAGAAAAGCAGGTAAAATTTCCGTAGAGACAGTAGCAAGGGAAATATCTAAACAGTTCTCATGGCAGTAATCCCCCCATTCAGTAATCTCCCGGTGTGCCAATCCACAAACGGATTATGTTTAACAAGCCAAGGGATACCCAAGACAATTAGAGTGTGAAGATTGTCCAGAACATAGTAAGGGATTATTTCACAATGAACTGACCCCACCCTCAGTTTTATTATGTACAATCTGAGTAAATGCTTTCTGTGCAAGTGGCGCCGAGTCGATGGCGAAAATGGAAATAGGTTTATCTAAAGTGCAGCAAGCAAGACCATGAGTTTTCACAAACTCAGCATCCACCATGCTGTCTCCAGCTCCACTGTCAACAAACACAGACATTTTCTCGGTTTTGCTCTCAAGCACCACCTCTGCTGTCAGGACAAAGCGGGAACTGCAGTTTGGCCACAAATGCACCCCTTGTTTATCCAACTCCAGACTACCAAGAGTTAATTGAGGTTCCTTTTGTTTAGGAATTGAAGGACAGGTCCCAACAAAATGTCCATTTTTCCCACAAAAAAAACATACAACTTTTTTCTTACGAATCTCCGGGGAGATGTATGATGTAGAGACACCCCCCAACTGCATGGGTTGCTCCACCTCCCCCAGTACTGGTTCACCCCCAGACCACTCCCCCAGCAGAGGTACAGTACAGACCAAAAGTTTGGACACACCTTCTCATTTAAAGATTTTTCTCTATTTCCATGACTATGAAAATTGTACATTCACACTGAAGGCATCAAAACTATGAAGTAACACATGTGGAATTATATACTTTACAAAAAAGTGTGACACAACTGAAAATATGTCTTATATTCTAGGTTCTTCAAAGTAGCCACCTTTTGCTTTGATGACTGCTTTGCACACTCTTGGCATTCTCTTGATGAGCTTCAAGAGGTAGTCACCTGAAATGGTGTTCCAACAATCTTGAAGGAGTTCCCAGAGATGCTTAGCACTTGTTGGCCCTTTTGCCTTCACTCTGCGGTCCAGCTCACCCCAAACCGTCTCGATTGGGTTCAAATCTGGTGACTGTGGAGGCCAGGTCATCTTAGACCCTTCGTCGAAGATATCTCACCAAGTCAATCAGTTTCCTACATTGCACTGACGAAACACAAAAACTCTGAAACAGCTGGTTTGACTTTTCATGTTAAACCATGGCAATGCTGTTTAAAGGGTCAACATTGACTTCTAGGATTGCTACCTCATTTAGGTGTCAGAGATACCCTGTTCCTTTCCTCTGTGAATGGACTATTTGGAAAAAATATGTTGCAAACTGTTAAGTAAGCTAAGCCTTTAACCAACCACTAAATGTTATAAGATTAAACAACCCCCCTTCCTCAGCTTTTAGCACCTTTAACATTCATTTCAGTATTATATATAGAAATAATTGCTAACACAGGACATGAAAATTACTCACCATGGAGGCTGTATCAGTGTGGTGAAGAGTCAGGCAATCCCAGCTGTAATCAATCCCATTCTGGTTTACTTGTATCCTGCTTGGCAGGACTAACAATTATGTCAGGTGCCCAAAGCAGAATGTAAGGTGCCCAAAGCAGTTCTATCAGACAGAACTCTATGACTACAAGAATGAATAAGCTCGCTCTCACTGCTATTGTGAGTTTCTGCTCAGAAGAATATCAATAGAATATCAACGCTCCACTTTCCCGACCACTCTGAATACAGGTACCTTGATAAAGGTCCTATATAGCCGAAACATTGTCAATTTCTCTTTTTCAAGGGTCGGATTGAAATAAATTATTTCACTCTTATTTATTCTTCTGTGTGCCAAATTACCTTCTTAATATTGAGAACTCTGTGACTAGTCATCATAATAATATTGCCCATATGACTCTAACTAATGTATTAACATATATAAAGCACACTGTTTTATATCTCTTATTTACATACAATACTATAATGAATGATTTTGACATAAAAAAGGTACAGTATTAGTTACCAATATAGATGAGAGAATTGATTTGAGGTGAATTTAATTCTCTACAAATTTCACAAAAAAATTCAGTTAGCTCAAATCCAGCAAAAGGGTGGTTGTTTGTCATTTTGCTGAATTATTTTCTGTGCCGAAAGGAGTTGAAAAAATATTATACTCACCATGCCCTTTACATGTCTCCCCACCATAACTCCCTGCCCTTTCTTCCGCTGGATTCTTCCCTCCAACTGCAGTTTTCTTCTCTACTGTCTTCTCTCCTTGACATTTCTGGTGTTGACTAAGCCCAAACGACATCATTACATCGCAGAGTGATGCACATGTTGATGCTTGAGGTCTAGTCAACACAGGAGATGCAGAATAGTGAAGAACAAAGAGAAGAAGAACAAAGCCGTTGATAGATGATATTGATTATAATATATTTTTTCTATTTTTATAAAGTTCTTTTACTATGAATCCCCCCAAATGTAGTGACAGGTTCCAATTTGAGTGCTGCTCAAACTATCTCTCAAAGTAATAAACCTTTTTTTTTTTTAAAAGTGACTCTTAATAAATATAGTGCATTGAAAATCTTCCCCAGTCTTTACAATTATAAGTTATTTTCTTCAAAAAGATAAAATTAATAAAGTAAGGCTGCAAAATATGTTTCTGTTAAGAAATGGCTCATTTTTGTTTACTAAGGCAATTTAAAAAAGTGAGTAATACAGAATGACAAACAGCAGCCCTCCATACTGAACTCACAATTCTCCCATATGACTCATTCATTGGTATCTATTTCATAGAAGCTCATTTTCCTAAATTTGTTAGGCCATTGTTAATTTCAACATTTTTCATCTTGATCTACGCACTTGTGGTTCCTTACTCTAATGAAAAATCGATATCATGTGATAATAATCGTGAAATTTAGAATACTGGTGTTTTCCTTTGTGTGGGAAGAGCCTTCAAGCTCTCTTAGGCACTAGTGCATGGATACAACTCTACATCTGAACCCCTCTTTTACTGCATGCTTAAAGCACCACTCCAGCATTTTTTTTATTGCACTGCTGGAGTGGTGCTTTAAATGTAAGTCCCCTGCTCTCTGTGATATACTCACCTTCTGCCGCTTTCATCAGTTTCCCTGCCGCTCCGGCCCGTTTCCTGCAGTTTGTGACCTGCCAGCATGTTTCATAGAGCTGTGCCGGCGGTCACTCTTAAATACAAGTCTATAAGAGCCTTGATCTGACTCTCATAGGCTTGTATTAAGAGGTTGTGAGCGGAGCTTCTGACTTCCGGTTGTCAGAAGATGAGCTCACAAGATGGCGCCGCAGGACCGGAGCGATGCTGAAAACCGGGGAAGACATCGGAGGGTGAGTATATCACAGGGGCAGGGGGCTTACATTTAAATCCCCACTCTAACGCTGATAAAAAAATATTGGAGTGGTGCTTTAAAGGAATATTCCTTTTGCTACCACATTGTTCTTCAAATCACCTTTTTTCGGCTTGTGCCACAAGAGAAGAAATGTAACTGATTTATCTGCAAAATCACAGCTGGCATCTAAGGTACAATCAACACGGAGCTAATTGTTTTAGAGACCACCATTGCCTGGTATCTAGTGCTGCACGATAGCACAATATAGAGACATCTGATACAGGTACTGCATGGGGGCATCTTGGGAAGAGACTATATGAGGGCATCTGACGCTGATACTGTGTGTGGGGGACTGTTTATTGGGTGTAATTGTACAGCGCACACAATAGTTTAACTTTATATTAATATACTCATTCCAACAGACTTATCAAAGTGACAGCTTCTCTTCAAAGGGTTAAGGCTTAATCCGTGGTTACTGTAAATTCATGAGAATTAATGCAAAACATACATGAGCGTTTATTCTGTGTAGATATATTTTATTCATGTCTTTCTAAAGGTCTTTAACCAGACGAAAATGTATACAAAACATTGCATCCTGACAATTCAATCGCAATTTCTACTCATTTGTCAATAGGAAAGCCTCATACTTTTGTGTAATTTAGGTAGGCACTTCTCTCTATCTATTCTGTGCATTATCGAAAAGAATATGATGAAAGCAGTGGCGATTGCCACAATGTAAGCACTGCAATCACAATTGCTGCAAAGAATACATGGAAACAATGATCAATGACTTCCTTACTTGAAGGCCAGTGTATTTATGGCTTCTGCTACCACTTGTTTGGTTTATTCCTTCTTTTATATTTGTTATTCAATTCTGAATATTCTACTTTATGCTTTTTAATTCATGTAGGGTTACACAATGCTGGCACTGGGCATAATACCTATGTCAATATTGTTTGACATCATGAAGGATATATAGGATAAGCAAAACTTTCCCAACAATCAATATATTAGCATATACTGTATATGTGTATTGTAGGTACATATTGAACTCATAACATGCAACTCTTGCCTGCATAATAACTGTGTAACCATTTATGTTTTAAACTTTATGGCTCCGATTCATCATTGACTTTGCGACTGTTTATTGTCTAGTTTTGCCTGTTTTATGCCTTTTTTTCTTTGCACCCAATTAATTTTTTCTCTTTGCACATTTTTTAAAGTCTATTCTATATATGCTTGCTTTTTTAAAAAATTTCCGCCTTGTGGGTGAAGATTAGTGATTCTGTATGTTTTAGCCCGATTCATCAATTGCGAACCTTTTTAAAAAGTCACAAAATATGGCGAAATTTCACTCCAGTCCCCCCCCGCTGCATTTTCCAGTAATTTGGCGCATTTTTTTCATCTCTCGGTGTCAAATTACACAAAAGCAGTTCAAGACAGGAAAAAAGGGCAGTTTTTTTTTACTTTGCACCGAATTAATGAATCACGTGCAACAGTTTGATAAATTTGATGCAAAATTGTCAACTAATACCATAAGAAAAAAAAAAGAAAAGTGCCTAAGACTCTCATTCACCAAGATCGGAGATTTTCTCTCTGGTCTTGATGAGGAGGCATGGTGGAGTCAGATACTCCTGATTCATGAAGAGTTGCATGCCTCTTAATGAATCAGGAGTGTCTGGCAAGTGGCATGTGCCCCTATATACCACTCCAGAAATCTTACACCAGTACCTGACTAGTGTAAGATTTCAGGCACAATTAACACCACAATTCATTATGAATTATATGAGCAGTAGCGTCATGCCCCTGTTGTCCTCTTTCATGCCCCAGCTGCACCCAGCCCTGCTCATTTTGGCGTAGCTGCAAGAAACTTCCATGAAAAGTTGCAAAATTTTTGTGCAACTTAGCCAAAATTTTGTGACTTTTCAAAGCAATTTGCACCAGAATGTATCTCCTGCTGCCCAAAAATTAACCATCGAAAAACTCAACCATTTTTTAACTCAGTTTGTTTTTAATAATAATAATGATAATAATAATCTTTATTTATACAATGCTAACTACACGTAGAAACAAAAATTAGACAAAACTAATTTACAATTCAAATAATTTTTCGAATTTTTTAGGAATTTGGGATAACACAAAAGGTAACTGTAAAAGTAATGTGGACCCTACTCTGCAGTTATGGCAGGTGACTTGTAAATGAATAATATCAGGAAATGTACCATTCCACATGGCGGAATTCTCTGTGTGGTTGTAGTAGTACTAAGGGTGCTCAGCCAGGGAATGCAGTGGAGAAGCTAGACAAGATGAATGCTGCAGGGCACTAGTGTTAAAGTATTCAGTACAGCTCACTTCTGGTGCCTCATTTTAGCTTTTATCAAAAGACTGACCATCACTTCCAAAACAGAAAACTGGTGTGTACAGGTGCTTACAAAGAGTAGCCATCTCCATGTATAACCAAGAAATAAAGTAGCACTGTGTAACCCTATACAGTAGTATGCAAACATGAAATATATGAAATTTGAATTCCATTACTGCTCTAGAAAATAGAAATAAATGAGAATTCTTAGCGCATAAATTGGCCAATTCATGTATACCTGGCAGCCATGGTAAGGCGATTCTCGTTGCTGGGAACCTTCCTAAGGTGAATCCTCTCTTAGACTAAAGTCTACAAGTATATGGGAAGATAAGATCCTGCTATAATTAAAACTGCCTGAGGCTTAGGGGTAGAGTGCTGAGTCAGGAAGCCTATGTATACAAATATCAAAAGACTGACCGTCCCTTTCAAAACAGAAAACTAGTGTGTACAGGTGCTTACTAAGAGTAGCCATCTCCATATAACCAACAAAAAAAGTTGCACTCTGTAGTGCTATAGTATGCAAACATGAAATATATGAAATTTGAATTGCATTACTGCTCTAGAAAAGCACTGCAGAGTGCTACTTTATTTGTTGGCTATATATGGAGATGACCACTCTTAGTAAGCACCTGTACACACCTGTTTTGAAAGTGATGGTCAGTCTTTTGATATTTGTATACATAGGCTCTCTGACTGAGCAGTCCACCCTAAGCCTCAGGCGGTTTTAATTATAGCAAGATCTTACCTATTTTCTGGAGCAGTAATGCTATTCAAGTTTCATATATTTCATGTTTGCATACTATAGCGTTACACAGTGCTACTTTATTTGTTCATTTTAGCTTTTGATACTTTAACTTAAAGCACCAATCCGGTGTATTTATTTTTATTTCAGTGCTGGTGTGGTGCAACTAATGAAAGTTCCTTTCCCCTAAAATTATACTAGCCAGCCACCGTCTTTATCTGTTATCAGTGCTGCTCTGGGCTCTATCTACTAACTTGTGACTGCAACTTCTGACTGCCTGGAAGTCAGAGGTAATGGTCACAAGCTCTCTATGTAAGTCTATAAGAGCCTCGTTCTGACCTCTTTATGGCTCTCATAGATGTACATTGAGCTGTGACTTCTGGATCGTCCAACAAACACTGCAAATTAAGACGGCTGCAGGTAAGTATAATACTTAGATTAATTCCCCCACTCCAGCATTGCAATAAAAAAATGCTGGAGTGGTGCTTTAAGGGGTGCTCCAGCACTGTTCAAATCTACATCAGGAGGTGAAATCCTAATAATGGTTAGTTTAGATCAGCAACATGGCTGAGCTGCGAGTCCGACCTGTGTGCCATCCTGTGCTGCAAGCAGAGGTGGCTTTGCTTCTTCCATGACATCAGCACAGGGGTACTGAAGTTGATTTGGCCAGCTTTAACTATAGAAAAGAGCATGCAACTGCACCTTTGGAGCCTTGACAACAAGTAGTGCACAAAATAATTAAAAATTCCTCCACCTTTGAGAAAGGAGATGATTTTTAACCTCTTCACCACCTTGGGTTTTTCCGTTTTTGCATTTTCGTTTCTTGCTCCTCTTCTTCCCAGAGCCATAACTTTTTTTTTTTCCGTCAATATGGCCATGTGAGGGCTTGTTTTTTGCAGGATGAGTTGTACTTTTGAATGACACCATTGATTTTACCATATAGTGTACTGTAAAATGTAAAAAAAATTCTAAGTGTGGTGAAAGTGCAAAAAAATATGCAATTTTACAATTGTTTTTTTACCATGTTCACTAAATGCTAAAACAGGCCTCCAATTATGATTTTCCAGGTCATTATGAGTTTGTAGTACCAAAAATGTGTAGGTTGTGTTTTATTTATGCAGAGAAAAAAAATCCTAAGTTGGTAAAAAAATAAAGGAAAAAAAAATGTGCCATTTTCCGAGACCCGTAACATCTCCATTTTTCAGGATCTGGGACAAGGTGAGGGCTTATTTTTTGCGCGCCAAGCTGACGTTTTTATTGATATCATTTTGGGATATATACAATGTTTTAATTGCCCATTATTGCGTTTTATTGTAATGTTGCGGCAACCAAAAAAAACACAATTCTGGGGTTTTGATTTTGTTTTTCTCGTTACGCCATTTACTGATCGGATTAATTATTTTTATATATTGATAGATCAGGCGATTCTGAACACAGCGATACCAAATCTGTGTATTTTCTTTATTATTGTTTTATTTTGAATGGGACGAAAGAGGGATGATTTGAATATTTATATTTTTTTAAATAGCCCTGCTATGTGTAACAAAAATGGTCATCTGCTATGAGCGCCGATGTGAAAACATGGGGTCTTCCGTGGGCGTAATACTACTCAGACAACACAGGGTGATGGTAAAACAGTGTGGCAATACTTTATTGAACCACCAAACGGACAATAAACACATAGAACAGTCCCAGCAAATACCCAAGATGGTACAAAATTACACAGTCCTCACTCTTCCCCTGGCCCGCCTGGGAAAGAACAGCTGCGACTTTGGGATTTCCAGGACCAACTACCTCAGCCAGTGGCACCCCGATTCTGGCGGGCCCCCACAGAGAGAAGGTAACGGCAAGCTTAGGAAGCTAGCAGTCCATTGAGGTACAAGGCCTAGAGACCCGAGGGTCTCACCCTGGCCTCTCTGAGAGTTTCCATGGGGCTAGTTGACTGGCTGATCCCAATCTGGCTTCTCCGAATGTCTCCATGGGTTCCAGGTGCCGGAGGGTCCCACCTGGCAACCCCAAACAACATATCCATGGGGCCAGGTAACTTCATTGTCCCAACCTGGTCTCCTCAAATGTATTCATGGGCTCTCTGATGGTCAGTGGAGCAGATCCATATCTTTCCAATCAGGGCCATATACCCTTAGGCTGGAATCATATAGATTCCAAATCTGTGTTTCTTTGGTTAAAGCCATGCTTCCAAGCTGATGTCTCAGAAACTCTGATCTTCGATTCTCCTTGTAAAGTCTGTTTCAATTCTCTGTTTCAAAGCTCTTTGCAGCAGGATAGAAAAACCTTTTTTATTTACATATGTGGCTAAGGTTATCAGTCACAGGTCAGAGGTAAAGGTGAAGCCTTCACTCAGGTCTCATTGTCTGAGCTAATCAATTTACATAGTTGGTATAGCAGGGGGCTCTTGTAAATAAACATCTAGCTGTATCTAGTACAATATGCAATTAGCATAGCAACAAACATCATTGTTTCACAACCAAGGGAAAATAACAATCAGGGATATACAAGTACTGGTCTGTCCTTGAGTAGAAATACACATACATTTACAAGTCAACACAAACACAATAGTGTATTTCTCTTGGCTTAACAAATCTAATCATCTGGCAGATTAAGATTAGAAAGCTGTATCATCACAGCCAGCCACTGGGCAGCGCTCACAGCAGTTTGGCAATGACAACCATAGGGGTCTCCTGCAGACCCCGAGTTGTCATGCCAACTGATTAAGAGAGCTAATTACGCGCTTCTGGCGCGATAATGTTAAAAGCCGCTGTCAGAGATTGACAGCGGCTTTTAACATGTTAATAGCCGCTGGTGGATCACGATTTCACCTGCGGCTGTTAGGAGCACATGTCAGCTGATGAAATTAGCCATCATGTGCCTGAAAAGCTGTGGGTTCATCGCCAGAGCCCGCACAAAAAAAGGGGAGGCAACCTATGATGTATGGGTTAATGAGAAGTAAATTGCAAAGTTGCTTGTTTTTTCAAATACTTTGCAATTTTACCCATTTATGTTGATGAGAAAACCCTCTTAAAGGAGTTATCCAGGATTGCATTATTTTTGTGTATGGGACTAAGAACTAACAGTTCTGCACAGGTAGACGATCTCTACCAGCTCAGCTGGCGATTCCCCTCCATCAGTTCACCTCTCATCAACAGAGCAATTCTTCCTCTTCGAGTCTGCTCTGTCGATGGGGCATCATGGTAAACATCATGCTGATTGACAGACTGCTCCCCGGGGAAGCCTGCAGTCAATCAGCATAACATTGGCAATGACACTCTGTCAACAGAGTGCAGAGAAGAGCGGAAGAGAAGATGATGCTCTGTCGATGTGACATCAGTGGAATCACCGGCAGGAGAGGTCTGTGACCACTGTGAGTTGGCAGAGATTGGCACGGGGCAGTTTTGAGTCCCATCGGCAAAA
Source organism: Phyllobates terribilis (assembly GCF_046119375.1). Lineage (NCBI taxonomy): Eukaryota > Metazoa > Chordata > Amphibia > Anura > Dendrobatidae > Phyllobates > Phyllobates terribilis. The sequence goes on along the minus strand of NW_027362764.1, from coordinate 658,837,229 downwards.
ATAAAAAAAGTCCTGGATAACCTCTTTAAGGAAAAGCCCCATGTTTGATATTTATTTTTCATTTTTAAATTTTTAACATGCATCATCTTCATGCTTATGTGATTGTACAAAAGGAAGATCATATTGCATTTGTTGCAATAAACTGCAACCAAAGAAATTTTTAATTAAGAGAGAAGTTATGTTCTTTCAGAATAATTACAGGTAAGTTGTTTTTTACAACTTAAGTGACTTTCTTATGCAATTTAACTACAACTCCCAATGTCCTCTAGTACTTTTTGTGTCCACTTATCTGGAAGCTGAGCAATATTCAATTTACAGTATAAGCTATGACTTAAGTTGTAATTCAGATAATGGTTCTACATTCCCTATAAGCTTAAAAACTAAAAGGGTCTATCCAAAGTGCATTCTTAGAGTAATTTTCAGAAAACTACATTCTAATGACTCCATTTTATTGAAACTTTTTTTTCTTAAAAAGGCCAATTTTAAAGTCATTTTGATGGTAAAATGTCACAATGCATTTGTCTCTTCCTGCCATGTGAAATTTATATTTTTCAGCAAAGGTAGACATTTACACAGTTAGAAAATACAGAGCAGAAACAATAACAAACAAATCACCCGAGCTCAAAAATATTTAATTCTTGAAAGCTTTCAAAAGGGACAGATGTGTCTTATAAAACAACAGCACTTGAAAAAAATATATACTGTATATACTCCATCATAGAATAAGCCACTCGGAATCCAATGTTCATCACTGGACAACAAATAGACAACATGTAGTCACTGAATCTGTCCAGTCTTGAAAATATCACTATTCTTACAAATATATTGTAATCTTATGTAACTATTATTTCAATATACTGCAGAATGTGACAGCTACAACAGTATAAAGAAACATAAAATATTGATTTCCACTAAAAGAAACAAAGGGATTTAAAATATTAGTGCATATACATTTATAATTAACAGACTTTTATCTAAAAGGGGTTGGATTTAAAAGGGTTTTCCCATCAACGAAAGTTCCTTTTAATCAATAGATCTTGGAAATTATTATTACAGACATTACAGCAGGGAATCACAGCTGATTCTATTTGTGAGGTAAAATATTTCCCTGCCTGTTTTTAAACAATGTTTTAATTCAAAGAAAGAATCAGCTGTGATCCTGTGCTGTCCTGTCTGTATATTCTTTTGCTCCCTCCCCTGCCCAGGAGATGTGGTACGATCAGACCATGTTCCTGTACACGGTCAGACACAGCCATTACACAGTACACAGCAGGGGAACATTTATAAGATTATCTCAGCACAGGAACATTTTATTTAAACACATCCAATTGTGGAAGATCTCATTAAAATCAACTTTTGTTCGTGGGAAAACCCCTTTAAGTTTCTCAGGGCTCTATCAAACCCTTTTAAGCTCTGTAATGCAAACATAGACTTGATCATGTCAAAATGACCTCAACATACATGGCTATGGGTAAACGGATGGTAACCATTCTTCACTATCTGTACAGTATATTCAGAATTTGGGGCTTTATATCCCTATTACTATTGCTAAGCTGTGACATCTTCTCACTAAATAAATTCAACCCAAAATGTGATGTAGTTGCAAGGCATGTGAACCTTCTCTAAATGATACAGTCTTCTGCATTGTGTAAAATAGCGGGGGGCATTTTTGCTGATTTGTGTGAATTTAATTGCAAATTGTTTGAATTTACCATGTCCAGCAAATTTCCTAAAGTTCCACAGAAATTTGTTTGGCATCGAATCGATCCGCTCATATGTATTTATTGGATGTCTTGCTGAAAATAGTTTATATTCGCAAAATAAAGAACTTGCTACCCAGAGCGCCGCCTAATGCTTTTCTCCTACTTACCATACCCTTTCTTCACAATCTACACAGCTGAAGAAGGTTTGAGATTATGACAGAAACATAGCTTAATTTTGATTGCATGATTGTCATGATTACCCCTGAGTGTCTGGATGCAGTGAATGATATTTCTGCCGTCCAATCTAGAAATGGGGGGTGCTGAGCCCCATGTTTTGTTTGTGGGAAAACCCCTTTAAGAGAGTGTTATATATTTATTTTCAGGATAATAGGAGTGGCTCTGATTTACGGCAAATTTATTTGCTATGAATACAATTTTTCAGTTTTGCTGAAACTGCCAAATTTGAATTTCAAAAGATTTGACAATCTCTACCTATAAAAGACTGGTGACACTTAGAGTGCCCCCACAAAATAATGTTAGCCACAGTGCCTCAAAACAATATTGCATTTGCTACCTTTAATATATTAGATTCCTGTAATATTACCTGTTACAGTGATGTAAATAAAACAGTCTTAGGCCTCATTCAGATGTCTGTGTTGCACGTACATGTGGTATCCGTTTTTTTCCCGGCTAGAACATGCAATTTATAGCGCTATTCATACTGTATGTGTATGTTTTTTCACGGACCGTGTGTCCGTACAAAACACTCGGAGACATGTCCGTTTTTTTCCGGCAGCACAAATAAAAATGATCAAGACAAGCCTATGAGTCCATGAATGAAAGGCGTTCAGTCCGTGTACTGCATATATTTGACATTTTAAGGTATAGGAAAAGCTTTGTCATGTATTTATTTCTTTATACAATGTGAAAAACACTGATGACACACTGATGGTAAAAACAGACACACTGCTGACATTGGTACCATTTTTTTTCCATGTACGTGTTTAACCCCTACACCCCGAAGCCTGTTTTCACCTTCATGAACAGGCCAATTTTTTCAATTCTGTCACTTTATGAGGTAATAACTCTGGAACACTTCAACGGATCCTGGTGAGTCTGAGAGTGTTTTCTTTGTGACATATTATACTTCATGATAGTGGTAAAATTTGTTCGATATGATTTACACTTATTTGTGAAAATATCGGACATTTGACTAAAATTTAGACAATTTCGCAATTGTAAACTTTTAATTTTTATGCCCTTAAATAAGAGAGTTATGTCACACAAAATAGTTAATAAATAATATTTCCCACATGTCTACTTTACATCTGCATCATTTTTCAAACATTCTTTTTTTTTTTTTTACGAAGTTAAAAGGGTTAAAAGTTGACCAGTGATTTCTCATTTTTCCAACAAAATTTACAAAACCATTTTGTTTAGGGGCCACATCACATTTGAAGTGACTTTGGGGGGCCTTTATGACAGAAAATACCCAAAAGTGACACCATTCTAAAAGCTGCACCCCTCAAAACCACATTCAACAAGTTTATTAACCTTTCAGGTGCGTCACAGGGATGAAAGCAATGTGGAAGAAAACATGAACGTTTTACTTTTTTTTCACAAAGATGTTACTTTAGTCCCAAATTTTGTATTTTCACAAGGGTATGGTCTGGGGAGCCCCTGATGTGCCTAAACAGTGGAACCCCCCCCCCACAATTGACCCCATTTTGGAATCTAGACCCCTCAAGGAATTAATCTAGATGTGTGGTGAGCACCTTAAACCCACCACAGGTGCTTCACTGCATTTTGAACCGTGAAAAAAATAGATTTTCCCCACAAAAATGTTGCTTTAGTTCCAAATTTTATCATTTTCTCAAAGGTAACAAGAGTAAATGGATTCCAAAATTTGTTCTGCAATTTCTCCTGACTACGCCAATAACCCATATGTGGTGGAAAACTACTGTTTGTGCGCACGACAGGGATCAGAAGGGAAGGAGTGACGTTATGGAGCCCAGACTTTGATGGAATGGTCTGTGTGGGGAGCTCCTGATGTGCCAAAACAGTTGAAACGCCCCACAAGTGACCCCATTTTTGGAAACTACACCCCTCAAGGAATTATCTAGAGGCATAGTTATAGTAATGATTATAATGCTTTTGGTTTGACAAGTGTATGAATTTGTAATGTGGTGGTATGTGTAAGTTGTGTGGAATACATCGGATTATAAAAGTGTGCTGTGTCAACAGGGTAAAACCAAATTTTACTAATTTATGGACATGTGGTACGCTTTGAAGCAATCCTTAATGAAAAGACCAGGTTTCTCAGGGCAGGTTTCACAATGGTAAATTGTGTCATTTCATTTTCCCCTCATGGAGCATACTCGGCACTATTTTTGTGATCTTCTCTTCTTCGCTGTTTGGAGAACTTCTCCTGGAAAATGTTGACCTGGGTCAATACGCGCACCATCCGTTTTAGAAGTACTGGGACCCTCACCTTCCTGAGTGCCAAAATTAGGGCCTTGATGACTACCTCCTGAAACTGAAGGAAGGTCCCCATATTGCCTGCACATTAAAACAGCACAAAAGCATTGTACAGTGCCATCTGTACAATGTGCATGGCCAACTTTTTGTACCACAGTTTTGCTTTTCACATGGCACTGCATGGTTTGAGGACCTGATCTGAGATATCTACACCCCCCATGTACTTATTATAATCCAGGATACAATCTGGCTTTGGGACTTCTGTTGTAGTACCTCGGACAGTGACAAGGGAGCTGTTGTCACTGTGTATGGTGGTCAAGATAAGGACATCCCTCTTGTCCTTATACTTGACCACCAGCATGTTGTCACTGCATTGGGCTCTGCTGGCTGTCACCTTTTCTCAGCAATTGCCCAATTTGCAACTTAGGGAGACCTCTCTGATTTCTTTGCATGGTGCCTCATGCAACTGTATGTCTAACTGAGAGAGTCTTGAAGAGCGGGATGCTGGTGTAAAAGTTATCTATATAGAGGTGATAACCCTTATCCTGCAGTGGGTGCACCAATTCCCACACAATTTTCCCCCTCATCATCAGGACTGAGGGGCATTCAGGGGGGTCAATCTGGGTGTCCCTCCCTTCATAGACCCTATATCTGTGGGTAAAGATGGCGTACACAGTGGTCATCACTATTAAAAATCCACCCTTTTTGCGCCGATTCGTCAGTAACCATTGTTCAGCCAATCAGCACCAAAATGGTTAATCAGCAGAGGTGACATCGCGATCACCCCATCAATTGTGACAGCACTAATTACAGTGTGTCACATTGATTTTTTTAACTTTGTCACATCACTGTGATTGGCTGGTTAGAATTAATCGACCAATCACAGTGATCGCTGATGCAAGGAAGGGGGCGGTACAGCCCTCTGGGGTGACATGCAAGGATTGATGCAACACGGTGACCGTTAGTAGCGGCACTGTAAATGTAAGACGGTTTGCAGGAATGCACTTCCTGCAGTGTCGTACTGTACGGTGCATGTCATGAAGGGGTTAAAGAGAACCTGTTCCGAGCAAAAAATGCTATTAATCTGCAGATATGGGATTATGCAGGTTAATACCGTTATTAATCTGTGCGGCTACTGCACTTAGCCGAACGCTGTGTGGAGAAAATGAACTTTATTCTTCCTGGCAGCGTTCCTGTTTCAGTTATGAGAAAAGTGCCTGCGTGGGTTCAGTGCTTCTGTAACCCTGCCCCCGACACTGACTGAGAGCCGGACCCAATTCACAGCCAGTGTCAGTCAGGGTCAGGTGGCATGGTTACAGCCACTGCTCTGTATACTCGGAGTAGTGACTGAATCCGTGCTGACGCTGCCCCTCAGAGTAGTGACTGAAACCGGAATGCTGTAGGGGGGAATAAAGTTATTTTCTCCCCGCAGCGTTGAGCTAAATGCGGGCTCTAGGCAGGTTAATAACACTATAAACCTACAGATTAAACTCATAGCTGCAGGTTAATAGGATTTCTTCTGGTGACAGGTTCCCTTTAAAGCGTACTTTAAAGGGAACCTGTCATGTAAAAAAAACACTAGTAACTTGCAGATATGGGGTTAATCTGCAGGTTAATAGTGTTCAGAAGCCATCCGGCCCCCGCACTGAGAGGCCCATTGCTGAGCCACCTGTCAGTCAGTGCCGGGCGTGCTTTCAACCGCCGCTCACTATGCTGCGCTCTCCCACCCCTATGACTGAAAGTCAGAGGCTGCCGAGGGGTAATAAAGTTCATTTTCTCCTGGCAACGGAGCTCTTAGTGCGGCAGGTGCACAGTTTCTGAACGCTGAGAATTAAGCTCATATCCACAGGTTAATAGCGTTTTTTTACATTTTAAATACAGATGTGTGAATGAGGCCTTATCTTTCAGAGTGCCCACAGCATGTCCCTGTATTATGATGTTATAACAGCACTGTCATCTCCCATCCTTTCACCATCAAAACCCACTTTGATTCTCAGAGACCTGTTTATTCAGGGGTCTGGTAGGAACAGGAAACTTCTTATACTGCTCTCAGTATTTATGACTTTGCTGGCAGAGGTCAGGATGCACACACTGCTATGCAGATGGGACTCTGCTGTGACTGTGGCAGATCAGCGCCTGCATGGGAAGGTGTCCCTCAGGCTGCATTGCATTAGTGCCACTGTCTAGGAGTGCACTGGAGATAGAGGAATCCTGGGCAGGATAAGTGCACAGCTCTGCATAAAGGCCTGTGTCTCGCCCCAGCAGGAAGTGGCAGGATGTGGAGCCCCAAGCAGGGCTCTGTCTGTGCCTGGGAGACTGTTCTCTACAGCTGCCGCCCACTACAGAGCTGTGACTCTGTGATTGACAGGGGGAGGAGTTACATCAATGCTGCTAGGAAATATAGATATTAAAAGGTGCAAAAGCCAATTGTTTGTCATCCTTCACTGCTGACTGGCTCACAACACAACAGATTAATATTCTGGTTTATTCTAGTGATAGGTTCTGTTTAGATCTCTAAACATTTTTTTGTTGCTATTCAGTCGGGTCTGTAAATAATGCCATGATTTTCATGTACTTTTACATACTACAATATTTTTGTGCCATTTTTATAATACACACATAGTCACTTAGGTTTTTTCTGTGCTTTTTATGGCAGGTTCATTAGTGACTCAAATAATTCACATCAAAAGTGTGAATTATAAACTGCAAAAGAAAAGCACACATGTTTGTAAGGAGTGTCATATTCTGCTTTCAACATTAGGAAAAAAGGTGGCAAAAACCCCCGGACCAAAATAACAAGTCATTATATTTACTTTCATTCTTTAATTGCGTTTGGAGAATGTTTTATACATGTGTTTTCATCGCATTTTTTTATGCTTCTTTTTTTCTTTTTAGTATGTCATGTTTTAAATATTGCTGCTTTTTTACACTTTTCCACATCTAATGCAAGTCTATGGGGAAAATCTGCACATAAAACTCAGCGTGCCTGCAAGAGAAATTGACATGCTGCGGATTTAAAACAATGCATGTAAAAAAAAATAAACACAGTGGGCATAAGATTTCTATAAATCCCATCCACTTTGCTGAAACTGTAAGACGCTGCATTGTTATTTGCTCAGCGAAAATACACAGCATCCAAAACTTATTGCGGGAGCTCAACCTAAACAGTCATCATCTGGCAGGAATAGGGCAGGTTCAGCCTCTTCCTCTGCCCCATACACCCGCTGCCAAACTGTACTGTCAGAATACAATAAAAATGCATGTAATCTGAACATGGCTGTATCAATAAAGTTTTGTCAAAACGAAATATCAGGAAGTATCAAAAACAAAGCAGCTTTATTTAACCCCTTAACAACACATGACGTCTTAGTACGCACATTTGGCCTCCCCCCTGTTCAGTGAGGGCTGCTGCACTGAGCCCTCACTGAACCGAGCACATGTCAGCTGATTCTTACAGCTGACATGTGCCCGCAACAGCGATTCACCCGCGGCTGTTAACATGTTAAATGCCGCTGTCAATCTCCAACAGCGGCATTTAACGTGCGCTTCCTGGAAGCTCGTCCTAAGCCCCGCCCACCAGCGACCCAGTCACGTGATCGTGGGTCACCGATGGGTGGGCATGACAACCCAGGGTCTGCAGCAGACGCCTGTAGTTGTCATGATCTGGTCGCTATGAGCGCCACCTAGTGGTCGGCGCTCATAGCACAGGACCATTTCTGCTGCATGCAGGGGACCTGCTCGTCCCCTGTATGTAGCAGAGGCGATCAGACAGTTGCTGCTTCTAGTTTCCTATGGAGACTATTGAAGCATGCAAAAAGTGAAAAAAAAAAGTTTTTAAAAATATAAAAAAAATAAAAAAAATATAAAAGTTTAAATCACCCCCCTTTCACCCCATTCAAAATAAAATAATTAAAAAAAAACCAACATAGACATATTTGGTAACTCCGCATTCAGAATCGCCCAATCTATCAATATAAAAAAGAATTAATCCGATCGGTAAAAGGTGTAACGAGAGAAAAATTCTAAACGTCAGAATTACGTTTTTTGGTCCCCGCAACATTGCAATAAAATGCAATAACGGGCAATCAAAACATCATATCTACCCCAAAATGGTATCATTAAAAACTTCAGCTCGGTGCGCAAAAAATAAGCCCTCACCCAGCCCCAGATCCCAAAAAATGGAGACGCTACGGTTCTGAGAAAATGATGCTTTTTTTTTTTTAACCAAATTTTGGAATTTTTTTTCACCACTTAAAAAAAAGGAACCTATACATGTTTGGTGTCTACAAACTCGTAATGACCTTGAGAATCAGAATGGCTGGTCAGTTTTAGCATTCAGTGAACGTGGTAAAAAAAAATAAATAAAAAACAACTGTGGTATTGCACTTTTTTTGCAATTTCACCGCACTTGGAATTTTTTTCCCGTTTTCCCGTACACGATATGGTAAAACTAGTATGGCGTTGAAAAGTACAACTCATCCCGCAAAAAATAAGCCCTCACATGGCCATATTGACCAAAAAACAAAAACGTTATGGCTTTGGGAACAAGGGGAGCAAAAAACAAAAATGCAAAAACGGAAAATGCTCCGGGGCTTAAGGGGTTAAAACAGGACATACCGAAAAGAGTCAAAAATCACAGTATCAAAAATGGAATAAAGACGTATGTAAAAGAATTCACTCAAAAGCGCAAGGGAAGAAAAAAAACATCAAAAACTCACCAAATACTCATCGTGGGAACAAAGCCTTACATAGTCATCATCTGACTATCAGCAGCTCCACCTGATGCTGTTAACTCCTTTAATGCCGGGGTCACACTAGCGTATAGCATCCGATGCAAAAGCTTAAACTCTGCTGCAAGCGTAAGCCGAGTGTTGTGCTACTGTGCTCCAATACTCTCACATGTAAAGCCCCCGATAGTGAGAAAAGGGGGCTAATGGAAATATTGGGACTAGTTACAGGTATTATGACTTATCAGCTTGTTTTACTTAACTATTGTTTTTCTTGTCTGAGTTGTTTAAAGGTTAATGAAGCCGGCAGGATAAACCTGAACAGGTTGCTGGGTGGAATTTACACACCGGGTGATGCTTTCTCCCGCTCAAAGCGGATCAGGTGATTGGTATTTACTTCAGCAGGGCATGTCCAATCCAATGTATTTAACCCCTTAACGACCGCCGTAACGCACTTTTACGGCAGCAGTTAAGGGTACTTATGCCTCAGCGCTGTGAAAATGTGTCGCTGAAGCATAAGTGTATAGCACCGCCCACCTGTGGGTGTCAGCTGTATATGACAGCTGACACCCTGGAGTATAGGCCCCAGCTGATTGTCATCGAAATCAGGGCCAATTAACCCCTTAAATACCACTGTCAATAGTGACAGCGGTTTTTAAGTGCTTGCAAGCGGGTCGCAAGACCTTCTTAGTAACCATCGGACCCCCGTGATGAGAATAGCGGGTCCCGATGGTTACCATGGTACCCTGAGATCATGTGATGATCCCAGGGTACGGTGGCCTGTGAGATCCAGCAATAAGCGGGGTCTCACAGGCAGAGTCAGGCTTGGTCAGTGAGTCACTGACAGGTCTCATGCGCTGCAGTACAGGAGTACTGCAGTGTATAAGACCTGCGATCAAATTGAAAATTACACATGTCCCACAATGGGACTTAGTGAAAAAGTAAAAAAAAAAGTGTAATAAAATATGTAAAAAAGTAAAAAGAAACACACAAAGACGTGCACACAAATCACTAATATCCTTTTCGCCACTCAACACGCAGCGTTTGCGATAAAACAAAAATGAATGAAAAAACATACACATTAGTATTGCCGCATCTGGAACGACCGGCTCTATAAAACTGTTATGTTATTTAGTCCGTTTGGCGAATGCCGTAAAAAAAAATAATATCACGCCAAAAATGACGCTTTTTCATCATACTGACTCACAAAAAAGTGAATAAAAAGTGATCAAAAAGTCGTATGTAAAAAAATATATAGATAAAAACACCAAACCGTCCTGCTAAAAAACCTAATATGACCAAACTTTCCTGCCCTAATATGACTCATTAGGCAAAAAAATAAAAAAAAGTTATAGCTCTCAGAATCTGACAATGCAAAATCAAATTCTTTTTTGTAAAACACTGTTTTTAGTGTGTAAAAATAGCAAATCCTAAGAAAAAAAGAAAAATCTGGTATCGCTGTAATCGTACCACCCCGATGAACACTTATCACTTTTATCACATGGTGTACGGTGCAAAAAATAAAAACAATAGCTGAATTACTGATTTTTGTTCATTCTATGTCTGAAAATTCTGAATAAAAAGCAATCAAAAATTACTACATGCCTCAAAATGGTACCAAAAAATATGCAATTTGTCCTGCAAAAAATAAACCCTCATACAGCTCGGTTCACCAAAAAATAAAAAAGTTACAGCTCACAGAATATGGCAATGAAAATAACAACTACTTTTTATATAAAAAAAAGCATTTTTACTGTGTGACAGCAGCAAAACCTGAAAAAAAACATATAAGTCTGGTATCTCTGTAATCGCACCAACACAAAGAATAAATTGGCCTTATCACTTATATCGCATGGTGAACCGCGCAAAAATAAAAATAAGGACTATTCGGGTACTGCTGTCTATTTCTTCATTCTGCCTCCAAAAAAATCGAAATAAGGCTCGGCTCACATTTATCCTGTGCTCTCCGCTGAGCACTTATGTTGGGATTTCCATGTAAATACACCAAAACCGCAATTCAGGCAAAAAACCCCGATGGAGCAACTCACTTATGAGGATGATGGAGTCCCTTTGGACTTGTCTCTGTTCCGGCGGCATCCCATAATTTTAGACTTTTTTTAGCGCACAAGTGTGGATGACCACAGATCTGTTCACGCCTAAAAAGGATAGAGACCACCAGAGCAGACGTCAAACAGACTCCAAAGTGTCTCCATCTGCCTCATTATGGTGGGTGGTTCAGTTGTAGGTTTCGTCTGAATCACATTTTTGTGAGATTTAAACGGAAACTCTGAACTAAGTGCTCAGCACTAAACTGCCATATTTGGAATTCTTCAGAATAAAGCATGGCGTGGATGTTACATAGTCACTGCAGCCGAAGATGAATTAATTGAAATGTGTAATTACTACAATGGGGTCACTTTTGGGGTTTTTCTGCTATTCTGGCACCTCCACGACTCCGCAAATGTCGCCCACAAACTATTCTACCAAAATCTATGCTCCAAAAGCCAAATAGCGCTCCTTCCTTCTCAGCCCTGACGTGTGACCTAACAGTAATAACTGATGACATATGGGGCATCATCACATTCGGGAGAAATAGCATAATGAATTATGGGGTCCATTTTCTCCTATTTGTAAAAATTACAAATTTGGGGCTAAAACTACATTTTCGTGAAAAAAATGAAAATTTTCAATATGATGACCTAATGTTATCAAATTCTGTGTAGTATCAGTGGGTTCAAAATGCTCACTATACCTCTGGATAAAATTCTTGAGGGGTGTAGTTTCCAAAATGGGGTAACTTGTCGGGGTTTTCCACTGTTTAGCCATATCAGGGGCTCTCCAAACGTGACATGACACCCGCAAATCATTCCATCAAAGTCTGTGTTCCCAACGTCACTCCTTCCTTTCCAATCCCTGCTGTGCACCCAAGCAATAGTTTACCCCTACATATGGGATATTGGCGCACTCAGGAGCATTTGCACAGCAAATTTTGGGTTCAATTTTCTAATGTTACCCTTGTGAAAATAAAAAATTGGGGCCAAAAGTAAATTTTTGTGGAAAAAAATTTGATTCCTTTATTTCACGGCGCTATGTTATAAACTTCCGTGAAGCACCTGGCAGTTCAAGGTGCTCACCACACATCTAGAGAAGTTCCCTGAGGAATGTATCTAACTATCTGGAGAGCAGCTTGAACTCCCAGGTGCTTCACAGAAATTTATAAAGTAGAGCCATAAAAATAAACAAAATCTAATTTTTCCCACAAAAAGGTAATTTTATCCCCAATTTTTTATTTTTCACAAGGGTAAAAGGAGATAATGGGCCACAAAATTTGTTGTTCAATTCCTCCTGAGTACGCTGATACCCCATATGTGGGGTAAAACCACTGTTTGTGTTCACGGCAGGGTTCGGAAAGGAAGGAGCACTATTTGACTTTTCGAATGCAAAAATGGCTGGAATCGAGATTGGACACCATGTTGCGTTTGGAGATCCCTAATGTGCCTAAACAGTTTGAACCCCCACAAGTGACCCAATTTTGGAAATTAGACTCCTAGGTTGATCTAATATCACCCTGTCTCCCCTACTGTTCCCTATATTGGTTCCACACCAATTGCCGAACAGGAAACCAGAGCCCTGTAAATCCCTAGAGCTAGGCCCTGGATAGGGAAGGGGGGATGAGCACTGGTCAGTCCCCACTATAAACTAAAGACAACAAGGGAGACAAACACAGGGGGAAGAAACTTAGCTTGAGCAGACTTCAGAGAAATTACACAAAACATCCTCCGAAGCACCAGAGAGGAAGTAAGCCAACTGCAATAGCTCCAAGCCTTCACAATGGAACATGTGAATATCACTGGCGCTTCCGTGTAGCAAACTGAAAGTATTTAAACACCCAGACCAGGGTATCAATCAAAGCAGGAGGGAGGTAGCCACTGGGTCCTAAAGTAAGACTGATTTAAGAAGGCGTCTGCAATGCCTAACGAAGAGATCTTCTGCAGCCAGCTGCAGAGCGACTGTCTGTTACATCTAACACTCCGGTGACAAGGTAACACTCAGCCTTCTGGCTGTGTGGTTTTAATTGATTTATAAATGGACTGGATTACCGACTTGAGTCAAGTAAGGACTGAGTCGTGTTGTTTTTGATGTATTTAGTATTATAAATTATGTTATATATTATTATTATTCATTGGTTTATAAAATGCTTAATAAAGCACTGCGGCCTTGATTTATCCAACCAGTTGTCTAGTATTTCTTTTAATATGCGTTATTTTAATTTATTTTATTAAAGGTTATTTCAATATTTTGAAATGTCCCTTATATTCCCATGAGAGAATCGAAGCACAGGTGTGGAGGAGCCGGAGAAAATAATTTCTCCATCTCTTCCATTACCGACGTCCGCAGTAATCGCACTGTACTCGGATGACATCCAAGTGCAGTGCAATGTTTTGCATGCATCCAATCATTGCATGCAGCGATTCCTTTCTCATGCCAATTCGTCATGAGAAAATAAACGCTACTGGTCCATAGTATAACATTGAAGAAAGTGCTATCCAATGAAACATCGGATAGCACTCGTTCGATTTTACACTGGCTATATGCCAGTCTGAGCAAGCCCTTAATGCTGTAATCAATCTCTGATAGCAACATTTGGAGCACAGATGTCAAACACTGGCCCGCAGGCTGAGTATATTTGCCTCATGATGCCAGGCGAGGCTTGTGACGCCGGGTGGGCCCCCCGAACCTGGCATCGCACTTTCAACTGTATCAGCATCTTGGATGTCTATACAGTTGAAAGCTATGATGGAGGAAGGAGAGTCAGTTAACGTTCCCTCCATCATCATTCTCACTCTGCGTTTGACATCTCAGTGCAGCGGCGCGATGACGTCATTACAATGTGCCCACTGTGCGAGCAGTGCAGAGTAGCGGGGTAATGAAGAGAGATCAGTATTTATTTATTTTTTTATGAGGGGCCCAATATACTGTATGGGACACTATGTGGGACCCAATATACTGTATGGGACACTATGTGGGCCATTATACTCTATGGAGCATTATGTGAGGCCATTATACTGTATGGAGCACTATGTGGGACAATTATACTGTATGGAACACTATGTGGGGCCATTATACTGTATGGAGCACTATGTGAGGCCATTATACTGTATGGAGCACTATGTGGGGCCATTATACTGTATGGAAAGCAATGCCCGGCCCATTATACTGTATGGAGCACTATGTGGGACTATTATACTGTATGGAACACTATGTCGGACCATTATACTGTATGGAGCACTATGTGGGGCCATTATACTGTATGGAAGGCAATGCCGGGCCCATTATACTGTATGGAGGACTATGTAGAGCCATTATACCTTATGGATGACTATTTGGGGCCCATTATACTGTATGATGGATTATGTGGGATCCATTATACTGTGTGGAGGGCTGTGTGGGGATTACAGTTGAGGAACCACAGTGTGATGGGGTCACCATACTTTGCTGGAAGAGCTGATGGGGGTACAGTAGGGTCATAATACTGTGCATGTGGAGGGTACTGTAGAGAAATTCACTGTGGGGGTGTCTTACTGTGTTTGGAGGGCACTTTTGTTGGAATCATACTTTATTATTTGCATTTCTCAAGGTTTTTTATCCTTTCTAATTACTTATTTAAATTAGGCCATATGCTTTTTACTGGTCTTACATACCATATTATAATATTCCAATATGCTAAGATCTATGAATGAAAATGTATTTTGTTTGTGGGACAACCCCCTTTAAGTTTGTTTTCATATGAAAAGGTTCATCGTTATATTTGATGATAAGGAAAACTTCCTCATCTGTAGACATTTTTTAAATAAATATCAAGTTTGCTCGTGATTTTGTCCAAGCTTTTAATTTTGGCCTTCTGTTTATTTGACTTTGACATCCCTGATTTAGAGCATGCGAACCAGGAGAATAAGTGGGTATGTGCCATTCAACATGTCCATCGGCCACCTCTGCAAAGCGATTGTGGGGTGCCAATGGGTTGCCATGGCAGACAGGAGGCTCTGAAGACTTATGCTTGCCATGACGAGGCTTGGTTGAAACTCAACATGAGGCTGGGCTTTATAAGAGAATATGATTTTTACTATATACCAAAACGGTATGATCTAAAATGTCAGCTTACCTCACACAAAACAAGCATTCACCCAGCTTTATCGCCAGAAATATAAAAAATGTTAGGGTCTCAGAAAATGTGATATAAAGAGAAAAATTTTTTTTTTCACCACTTAAAAACCGAAAAAACTGGACAAGTTTGCTACCGCCATAATTGTGTTGGTGAGGTGAATCATGATATCAGGTCACAATGAAGGCTGTAAAAACAAGACTGAAAAAACAGTGCAATTTTTGAAAATGTTTCCATTTTCAGTACACCTTATGGTAAAATTAATGGTGTAATTCAAAGCTACAACTTGTCCCGGAAAAAGGAAGCCCTCATATTGCTATGTCAGGTAAAAAATAAAAAAAAGTTATGGCCCTTGGAAGAAGAAGAGGAAAAAAAAAACAAAACGTAAAAACGAACATTGGCATTGTTGTAAAGGGGTTAAAATGCTAAAAATTAATTCATTTAATGATGACATCAGTAGTGAATTGTGCTTTCTTTCAGATAAAAGTCCCATAGATTCTGTAAGGATTGCTACTTAACAATTAATCTAAATTATTTGGAGCATAAAAATGTTCTAAGAGACTGACGATTCCTTTTGATCTGCATGTTATTTTTCCAGTCCTTAAACTTAATCTCTCTGAGCAAGTTGCACATCATTTATGCAATAGCAGAGATTAGTTAGAAATGCACGTTTTTCTGATTCATAACACCTGTTTTTCTTTTGTGTGGAAAAGGTGACCTCCAGGGGTGTCTAAGGAATCTGAAAAAGAGTCCAGAGCATCGATTGAACTGCCTGGAGGGATCTAGCAGAAGATTTTTAAACATTAGTGGATAATTCTTTGAAGTGCTGTGTTTTGTGAGCATTAACATTGCCTATATTTCATTCACACCGAGTCACCTATAGATTCCGCTAGCTGCAAATTCTGAAGATCTATTTTATATGACATAGTGGAAACAGAACAAGGTTTAAAGCTGTACAGTTAGAGGAAAGTGAGCCTAACATTGGATTAATAGTTTGGCCAATATATATATATATTTTTTCTGCCCTTCCGACATTAAACAGATTGGAAAAAAATCTCTCGCACAAAGTATCAGTCATTCGTACTAGAAAAAATGTGTGGTGTAAAATTGGATTTAGAAGAAAATAAATAGTACTTTAGGGGAATATTTGGCAGAACTTGTGCTTTCAAAAAGGACAATCAAATGTTAAAGGTGATATGGTTTGAAAGGATTCAGGCAAGTTCTCGCTGAACTACAAACCTTAAAGAAGTTGACTGTCATCTAATAGTGGTAGGAATGTAGTTCAGTGACAGCTTCAGGGATACAGGCATTTACAGTGTATATAGAACTTAAAGGGTCCCCACAACATCTATTTAACCCCCCTCCCATTTGGCCAACTTTATGATGAATTATAGATTTTTTAAATATGTTTTAGGCTCTTTTATTCTGAGCAGATTGGTGGGAGTCTTGAGAGACCCCCACCAATCACTCAAAAGACTTTTTAGAAGTGTGCAGCTCAGGAAACAGGAGCATATGACTTTCTGCTGCATCTGTACTTTACTTTGTGTGCGCTACTGTCGACTGAGCTGCGCACTTTAAAGACATGTTTTGAGTGATTGGTAGGGGGTCTCAGGACTCTATCCCCACTGAACTTCTCAGAATTAAGGAGCCTAAAATATAAAAAAAAATCCAAAAGTTTAGTCACTCTTTAAGGCTAGGGTCACACGACCATAGATTCTCTCATCTCAGAGAATCGGGTCAATTATGCTAATGACACGCTGATCAAATTCTGATCGGAGTTTGAGCCGAGTGTCAACATAGTGTGATCCAATTCTCTCAGATACAAGAATTGGAGTACACTGTGAGGAGAAGACGGAGAACAAGATTTCTCCATCTTCTCCATTCAATGTCATCTTAGTGCAGTCCAATGATTTCCACCCACCCATAGACTCGTTAGATTTACTCATCAAATCGCAGCATGCTGCGTTTTTTTTTCTCATTCCGAATCGGTAAAAGAAAAAAAACATTGATTTGCACTGCCCAATTACATACCATTGGTCCGAGTGCTATCCGATAATAAATCAGCACTCATCCGATTAATACGGTGCTGTGAGCCAGTCCTAAGGTGCATTTACATTGGAACCGATCAGCCTATCTAAATGCTGTCAATCACTCCACATACGAGCAACATGTTAGTTCATCAGGTGAAATAATTTTTAACCCCTTAAGGACCCTGGGATTTTCCATTTTTGCATTTTAGCTTTTTGCTCCCCTTGTTCCCAGAGCCATAGCGTTTTTATTTTTTGGTCAAAACGGCCGTGTGAGAGCTTGTACTTTTGAACGACATTACTGGTTTTACTATATTGTGTACGGTAAAATGGGAAAAAAATTCCAAGTGCGGTGAAATTGCAAAAAAAGTGCAATACCACAGATGTTTTTTTAAATTTTTTTTACCACGTTCACTGAATGCTAAAACTGACCTGTCATTATGAGTTAGTAGATACCAAACATGTATAGGTTCTTTTTTATTTAAGTGGTGAAAAAAAGATCCAAAGTTTGCTAAAAAAAAAATGGCGCCATTTTCCGAGACCCGTAGTGTCTTCATTTTTCGGGATCTGGGGGCCAGGTGAGGGTTAATTTTTTGCGCGCTGAGCTGACGTTTTTATTGATACCATTTTGGGGTAGATCCGATGTTTTACCGCCCGTTATTGCATTTTATTGCAATGTTGCGGCGACCAGAATTTTTTTCTCGTTATGCTGTTTATCGTTTGGATTAATTCTTTTTTTATATTGATAGATCGGGCGATTCTGAACGCGGCGATACCAAATATGTATATGTGTTTTTTTTTTTAAATTGTATTTTGAATGGGGCGAATGGGGGGTGATTTAAACTTTTATATTTTTTAATTTTTTTTTATATTTTTAAAAACATTTTCTACCAGTACGTCCATCATAATGGCACGACAGGAGTTAAGTCCTTTGTTCCTCTAGGGACAGGAACCCCTCCCCCTCATCACACCCTCAGTGTTTTTCCTGTCCCTAGCAGGACAGGACACTAGAAGAGGTTCTCTCTGAAAATAAAAGAATACCTGAGAGCCAGGGGCATCCCGGGGGGTCTGAACTCTCCTCTTCCTTCGGTCCAGAGACTCCATGCTGATACCCCACTGAGCGGGGGTCCCTCAGCCAGAAAACCGCCACCATGCCACTGTATCCCCCGGACAGGGGGCTCTGAGCGTTGCGCTGCCCGTTGACACTATCCTAAAGAAAAGGCCGGAGGCTGCGTGTGCTCCACGGAACCTAGACTTCCAGCTGGGAGACACCGGGGGCGGAGTCAGGTAAGCGGACATCCTCTTTGGGCCGGCGTGTGTTCCAGGGTGGAACGCACGCCACGTGGGCTTCTCCTTCCGGAGCGATGACGCCGGGAGGCGGGACTTCCGGCGGCCAGACCAGAAGGGTATCCGGAGGCGGTGGTGAGCCTTCAGGGCACGTTATAAAAAAAAAAAAAAATGGCAACAAGCAGCGGTTGACTCTGGGGGCGTGGCCTACTCATCTGGATCAGGTAAGACCCTATAAAAGGGTACACCTCAGGCACACACACTCTGACACCATGGAATCCAATCCTACATGGTCAGAAGCCCCTTCAGAGTCCCTGGGCAGTATGAGTACAGTCTCAGGCCCTTGCCTGGATAATTGAACCCTGTAATCCAGGACAGGTCTTTTATTAGCAATCTCCTGTGTCCTTTTTTTTCTGGATTAGGATAGGGGAGCCCAGAGGTCCGGATCGTCCTCCAAAAAATCCAGAAGATGTGTATCCTGTAACACTAAGCATCAGGACTCATATAAAAGAAGCTGTGTAAAGAATGTATTGCTGAGGTTTTAAAGGAAGAAAAAGCTTCCTTTTTGATGGACATGAGATCTATGATCCGTGAGTAGGTCCAGAGCACAGTTTCGAGCCTTATACCTTCCCATACACAGCCGTCACCCCAAATAGTTCAACCCTCTCCTCGCCAGAAAAGATCCAGGTGGGAGATGGAAGAGTTGTCTGAGGAAGGAGAATATTTAGATTCAGCATCAGAGCACAGTCTGGAAGAGGACGAGGATCTCTTCTCTCAGTTACCCTCACAAAAAAATATGTCTTCTCTGCAGAACATATGGATGAGCTATTGAAATCCGTTAGACATACTATGAACTTGGAAGACACTCAGGTCTCCCACTCCAGACAAGATGAAACGTTTGCAGTTCTAAGGACTCAGAGAAATAGAGTGTTCCTAGTAAATGAGCATCTAAAAGCAATGATTATGGAAGAATAGGAAGAAGTGGAAAAAAGACACATTGTGCCAAGAGACTTTAAATCCCGTCTTCCTTTCAATCTGGAGGACATCAAACTTTGGGAGGAAATCCCTAAGGTAGATGTCCCAATAGCGAAAGTGGCTAAGAAAACGTCCATCCCCTTTGAAGATTCGTCCTGCCTCAAAGACGCAATGGATAGGAAGGCGGAGAGCATGCTCAAGAGGAGTTGGGAAGCCTCAGCAGCCATAATTAAATCTAATATCGCTGCCACTTCAGTGGCAAGATCCATGTGCCTCTGGTTGGATGAGCTGTCAGATCAAATTAGGTCCGACTCCCCTGTTGAAATGCTATCAGACTCTCTTCCTATGTTAAAGCTGGCAACACAATTCATGGCTGATGCCTCGGCCGAATCGGTCAGATTTGCAGCTAGATGTAGTGTACTATCTAATACCGCTAGACGGGCAATATGGCTAAAAACGTGGTCGGGTGATAGCCACTCAAAAAATAAGCTGTGCTCAATTCCTTTTTCGGGTACCCGGGTCTTTGGTCCAGTGTTGGACGAGATCCTAGAAAGAGCGTCCGACAAGAAAAAAAGGTTTCCCGAGGATAGGATTAAGAGATACCGCCCCTTTCGTGGAACCCGTCGCTCCCCTAAACGTGATTACAGGGGTAAGGGTAAGACAGGGAGATGGTCTTACAGGAAGGGAAGAAAGGACAGAGCAGATCAGGTCTCCTCTGGGGCCCCAGCTAGACCATGACGCAATTGGAGTAGGGGGCAGGCTTCATTTCTTTCAGGACAAGTGGGCGTCCATTACAAAAAATCAATGGATCCTACGTTCCTTAGGGGAAGGTTACAAAAAATAGACTTTTCCCATACTCCCCCTCGTCATTTCCAAATCACTCATTCTCGCTCCCCCGTAGATCTCAGAAGTCTATGGCAGGATATATTAGTCCTTCAATCCCTACACATGGTAAAACAGGTTCCCCCTTCAGAGCAGGGTTTAGGACATTATTTCTCCCTCTTCTCGGTGTTAAAACCCTCAGGCAAACGCTGTACGGTTATAAACCTCAAGCCCCTAAACCAGTGGGTGGAATACAAAAGGTTCAAAATGGAAACTATAAAAACCAGCATTCCATTGATAGAGAAGTCATCGGCAATGTGCACCCTAGACCTCAAGGATACATATTACCATGTTCCAATTCACCCAAGTCACCAGCAATACCTAAGGTTCGCTCTAGAGCAAGAGGACACAGTACACCACTTTCAATTCACTTGCCTACCCTTCGGTCTGTCCTCGGCCCCCCAAATATTCACAATGGTTATGACAGAAGTAGCGGCCTTCTTAAGAACACAGGGGATTGTAATCATCCCTTACCTGGATGATATATTGGTGGTGGCAGAGTCAGTCTCTTCTTCTCAGTCAACAAGATCATACTATCAAAACCGTGGAATATTTGGGATGGAACATCAATTGGAAAAAGTCAAGCCTCCAACCAAGTACTACAAAAGTATTTCTAGGGGTACTTTTAGATTCCAGTCTTCAGAAGTACTCCTTGCCTCAGGAGAAACGAGAAAAAATAAAACTGGAGATTTACAACTTCGAGAGGCAAAAGACCACCTCAATCAGATATGCCATGCGGATCTTAGGATTGATGACTTCATGCATTCCAAGCGTGAAATGGGCACAGGCCCGTTCAAGACCTTTGCAGAAATCGATCCTGTCAGTTTGGATTAGACAAAAAAATGAGACTGTCAAGGGAGCTAAAAAACTCCCTTTCCTGGTGGACAGACCCTTCAAACTTAGGAAATTCAGTAGACTGGATCCTTCTTCCTTCAATCCAAATCCATACGGATGCCATCCAAAAAGGCTGGGGAGCAAGCATAGGAAACAGATATTTACAAGGGATGTGGCCCAAAGAGATACGACACAGGTCGTCAAATTTCAGAGAGCTTAGGGTGGTGTGGGAAACTCTTCAAAGATGTCAACATTTGCTCAGAGGAAATCACGTAAAAGTTTTCTCAGACAACAGCACCACCATCTCTTTTCTTTGTCGACAAGGAGGTCCAAGAGGAAAATGGTTACAATCCTTAGCGGCAAGAATTTTTCACTGGGCGGAGAGAAATGTTCTTTCAATATCGGCTATTCATCTAAGGAAGTCCGAAAACGTGGCAGCAGATTTTCTCAGCAGAGCAAGAGTTGGTCCCTCAGATTGGGAACTGAATCCAGATGTTTTTCATCAAATCATTCAACGATGGGGCACCCCGTCCATAGACCAGAAAAAACAGGAAGCTGCAGCGCTTTTTCTCCTCGGACCCAGCCGACAGCCCAGAAGGAATAGATGCCCTTTCTCAATTGTGGGGAACAAAACTGGTGTACGCTTTTCCTCCAGTCCCTCTCATCTCAAGAGTACTAAGGAAAATCCAACAGGAGAGGGGAGCTCTTATTCTGATAGCGCCTTACTGGCCCAAAAGGAGCTGGTTTCTTCTGCTACGCCAGATGTCGGTGGATCTCCCATTCAGACTCCTAGCCAGGAAAGATCTTCTGTTGCAGGGTCCCTTATTACATCCGAACATCCAATTCCTCCAGCTGACAGCATGGAACCAGAGAGGCGGATCCTAGCCTCTAAGGGCCTTTCTCATCGAGTAATTACAACTCTCCAAGCCTGTAGGAAACCAGTAACATCAGCCATCTATTCAAGAATCTGGAGACAGTTCTGTAGCTTTGCAGGTCAGTCTGTGGGAAATTCGTCTCGCCCCAATATTCCAAATATACTGGAAATTCCTCCAACAGGGGTTTGATAAGGGTCTGAGGCCAAATACGTTAAAGGTTCATATCTCGGCCCTAAGTGCTTTCTTGGACTATTCCTTAATAGACTACCCATGGATATCAAGATTCATAAAAGCAAATTCTCGTTTAAGACCCACGATAAGGAGTCTAGTACCGCCGTGGGATCTGAACCTGGTGTTGAGAGCTTTATGTAAGTCTCCCTTTGAACCCCTAGAAGAAACATCAGTAGACCTGCTCTCTATGAAATCAGCCTTTCTTGTGGCAGTAACTACAGCAAAGCGGGTAGGTGAGATCCAGGCTCGCTCAGTTCTGGACCCATACCTTAAGATCCTGGAGGACAGATTTGTTCTTAAACTGGATCCCTCCTTTCATCCTAAGGTGGTGTCCAGTACGAACCTGAATCAAGAAATAATACTGCCATCTTTCTGCCAGTCTCCCAAAAATGAAAAGGAAAAATCCTTCCATACCTTGGATGTCAGGAGGGCAGTTATTCGGTATATAGAAGTCACAGCCCCCTGGAGGAGAGACTGAAACCTTTTTCTGCAATTCTCGGGTGTGAATAAAGGCAAGATAGCATCTAAGCTGACTCTAGCAAGGTGGTTAACAAGGACTATCGCCCTCGCATATGAATCAGAGGGGAAGGATCCACCAATTTCCCTTAAAGCTCATTCCACTCGAGCAATCTCCACTTCTTGGGTGGAGAAAGCGGGAGCTTAAGTAGGCCAAATCTGCCAGGCGGCAACCTGGTCTAGTATATCAACATTCAGTAAACATTATAAGTTAGATGTATCGTTCAGTCAACAATTAGCCTATGGCCGTAAAGTCCTTCAGGCAGTAGTCCCGCCCTAAACGTTCCAATTTTGATTTGCTATGTCTCCTGTCGTGCCGTTATGATGGACGTACTGGTAAAATAGGAATTATTCCTACCGCTAATTACGTTTCCAGGAGTCCATCATAACGGCACCATATTTCCCTCCCCTGCTCTTGACACTAATGTGAATGTAACATTGGTATATGCATATAATAAAATAGAGTTGCATCCATCCTGGTTGATGATTAGTACAAACACTGAGGGTGTGATGAGAGGGGGGGGCTTTAACCTCTCATGTGTTTCCTGTCCCTAGAGGAACAGAGGACTTAAATCCTGTCGTGCCGTTATGATGGACTCTTGGAAACGTAATTAATGATAGGAATAATTCCTATTTTTACACTTATTGCTTCCTTCTATAGTCTCCATAGGAGACTAGAAGCAGCAACTGTCCGATCGCCTCTGCTACATAGAGGTGATGAGCAGATCACCTCTATGTAGCAGAAATGCTCCTGTGTTATGAGCGCCGACCACTAGGTGGCGCTCATAGCGATCATTACATGACAACCACTAGGGTCTACTGCAGACCCAAGGTTATCATGCCCACCCATCCGTGACCCGCGATCATGTGGTGGGGTCACTGATGGGTGGGGTAAGTGATGCGCTTCCGGCGCGGCGCTGTTAAATGCCGCTGTCAGAGATTGACAGCGGCATTTAACTGGTTAACAGCCGCGGTTGAATCGCGATTCCACCTGCGGCTGTTACGGGCACATGTCAGCTGTAATAATCAGCAGACATGTGCTCGATTCAGTGCGGGCTCACCGCCGGAGCCCTCACTGAACCGGGGATGATGGCCTGGGGCGTACTAATATGCCCCAGGTTTTAAAGGGGTTAAACTTATTTAAATATTATTCTGGCCACAGATCATCCTGTGTAAACCTGTGCTGCTAAGAACATTTTTATTCTATATGCACAGAGCGATCATATTAAGGGCACAGTTAGCTGGATTGAGATCAGAATCCAGTGTCAAGGACTGTTTGGTCGCTCTCCTAACCCGTGTGTGACAGCTTCATGTATTTATACATTTATATGGCCGTCTTACTGAGCCCTAAGGATCGCTTTGTGCACATGAAAGTGTGGTCAGTCGGTCTACACAGGCTTAACAACTGCCAATCAGATAAAACTGGTCAGTAATCATTCAAGTGCCATGAATTATCAGTGTAAATGCACCCTTGGAGCCAGGTACCTTATACAGTGGGTACGGAAAGTACTCAGACCCCTTTAAATTTTTCACTCTTTGTTTCATTGCAGCCATTTGGTAAATTCTAAAATGTTCATTTTTTTTCTCGTTATAGTACACTCTGCACCCCATCTTGACTGAAAAAAAACAGAACTGTAGAAATTTTTGCAAATTTATTAAAAAAGAAAAACTGAAATATCACATGGTCATAAGTATTCAGACCCTTTGCTCAGACACTCATATTTAAGTCACATGCTGTCCATTTCCTTGTGATCCTCCTTGAGATGGTTCTACTCCTTCAATGGAGTCCAGCTGTGTTTAATTAAACTGATAGGACTTGATTTGGTAAGGCACACATCTGTTTATATAAGACCTCACAGCTCACAGTGCATGTCAGACCAAATGAGAATCATGAGCTCAAAGGGACTGCCCAAGGAGCTCAGAGACAGAATTGTGGCAAGGCACAGATCTGGTCAAGGTTATAAAAGAATTTCTGCAGTTCCTAAGACAACAGTGGCCTCCATAATCCTTAAATAGAAGAAGTTTGGGACCACCAGAAGTCTTCCTAGACCTGGCTGTCCAGCCAAACTGAGCAGTTGTGGGAGAAGAGCCTTGGTGAGAGAGGTAAAGAAGAGCCCCAAGATCACTGTGGCTGAGCTCCAGAAATGCAGTAGGGAGATGGGAGAAAGTTCCACAAAGTCAACTATCACTGCAGCCCTCCATCAGTCAGGCCTTTATGGCAGAGTGGCCTGATGGAAGCCTCTCCTCAGTGCAAGACATATGAAAGCCCGCATAGAGTTTGCTCAAAAACACATGAAGGACTCCCAGACTATGAGAAATAAGATTCTCTGGTCTGATGAGATGAAGATAGAACTTTTTGGTGATGATCCTAAGCGGTATGTGTGGAGAAAACCAGGCACTGCACATCACCTGCCCAATACAATCCCAACAGTAAAACATGGTGGTGGCAGCATCATACTATGGGGGTGTTTTTGAGCTACAGGGACAGGATGACTGGTTGCAATTGAAGGAAACATAAATGCGGCCAAATACAGAGATATCCTGGATGAAAACCTCTTTCAGAGTGCTCTAGACCTCAGACTTGGCCGAAAGTTCACCTTCCAACAAGACAATGACCCTAAGCACACAGCTAAAATAGCAAAGGAGTGGCATCAGAACAACTGTGTGACCATCCTTGACTGGCCCAGCCAGAGCCCTGACCTAAACCCAATTGAGCATCTCTGGAGAGACCTGAAAATGGCTGTCCACCAACATTCACCATCCAACGTGACGGAACTGGAGAGGATCTGCAAGGAAGAATGGCAGAGGATCCCCAAATCCCGGTGTGAAAAACTTGTTGGATCATTCCCAAGAAGACTCATGGCTGTACTAGCTCAAAAGGGTGCTTCTACTCAATACTGAGCAAGGGGTCTGAATACTTATGACCATGTGATATTTCAGTTTCTTTTTTAATAAATTTTCAAAAATTTCTACATTTCTGTTTTTTTTCAGTCAAGATGGGGTGCAGAGTCTGCTTTAATGAGAAAAAAAATGAACTTTTAGAATTTAAATGGCTGCAATGAAACAAAGTCTGAAAAATTTAAATGGTCTGAATACTTTCCGTACCCACTGTAGGTGACATCTCTTCTGATTTGAAGTTCTTCTCATCCTTTTCTACTCCATCTTGTCCCGACGCTACAGTTTGACTCCGCAGACGTCCCTCTTCCCCAGTCTGCTGCAGCATATCCTGACAATGAAAAGTGTTATCTTGGTGCCAGCTGAATAAAAATAGCTGCCCATGCTATGTTCGCTAAATAAATAATTGCTCCTCACTGTGTTCTCTGCCCAAAAAGTGACAACCACTTTGTCCCTCTTATGATATATGGCCTACTCTCCTATAAAATATTGCCTCCACACCGTCCCTCCTTATATTAGTATATGCCACATCATCCTTTCCCCATGAACTATGGCTGCCACACTGTCTTTATTTATGAACAATAACTGTCAAACTATCCCCCTATCAACACTGTCCACCCTACAAACTGTACCTGCGTTATATAGATCCCCCAACTCTCCCCAACTTCAGTGCCCTTCCCCATAATGCCCCATCTTCACATTATACTGCCTCCATAAATACCACTCTCCCTCCCTGTCTACAGTAAAAATTCCTTGTATTTTTAGCTCAACTAAGTAGTACTTAATCAAGATGAGCGAATGTTTCAATATTTGATTCGGATTACGATCGTCGAGTTTGCGATATTCGCCAATTTATTTGTCGAATGTTCGACGAACGTTACCGAATGCCATAGGATTCAATGGGAGGACAAAAAATGCATATGCAACACCTTAAAACCTGCCCAAAAGCTGCCAAAACTGTCAAATTAGGGGTAGACACCTGGAAAGTGCTATCAATTGACCCAGAGTACAAGTACTATAATTATTATTACTATTAAAGTGACATTTATTCTGTGGCGCGATACATGTCAAAAGGGGTCACCGACTGGTACAAGAGGCCATGCCCGCTAGGGTGCACAAACAATCTACAAAAAATGGGTGAGGATACAGTAGGTCACAGTACAGCAAGTCATGCAACGGTATGCTGGAGCGAGGGTTACCGCAGATTGTACGCTTGTCACAAGAAGTGGGTCTTCAGCTTCCTTTTCAAGGCTTCCATGGTAGGCGACAGTCTGATGTGTTGGGGTACAGCAATATCACAGTAGAGGAGATGCACGTGACAAATCTGTTGAGAGCCTAAATCATGTTAAGCTTCCAGGAGCTCTCAACTGAGCAGATTAACCACTGCACCGATTAATATGAAGGCATAAGGCTTCTTTTTAATGACTACAGGAGTGGGAGGAATCAGATGCTGCAGTCTTTTGGCTCCTCTCTGTCACAATAAACCTGTGATACCTTGCAAGCTTCAACACAATGTTCACAAGGTAGACAACAGCTGTGGTTGGTCTCCTGTATCTTTACTTGGCATCCGCCTGTATGACGACAGTCTAGAACTTTGAGACATTCTTATTCATTCTGCATCCTCCTCTTCTTCTGGGGCAACCACCTCCTGCCGCAAGCTATTCAAAGTCTTCTCCAACATGTAGATGACCGGAATAGTGATTCTGATTACTGTCAGCGCTAACTAGTTTAGTAGCCATTTCAAAATCGTGCAGATGGGTGCAGAGGTCCTTAATCTGTTCCCACTCCATAAACGTGATATGCCCCACGTTCGTACTGCGTTGTCTTAGGCTATACGACATGACATACTGCATCAGGGCTCATTGCTGCTGCCACAGTCGCTGCAACATGTGCAGAGTGGAATTCTGCTGCGTCGGCACATCGCATGTCAACCTGTTAACTAGCATGGAGAAAGACCTCTGTATCGATGCAAGTCGATGACATGAGGGATGTAAATGGTAGAAGTGAGCACACAGCTTCCGTACTTTCTGAAGCAGCTCATCCAGCCCATTAAAATGGAGGAGAAATCGCTGTACCACCAGGTTGAGGACGTCAGCCATGCAATACACGTGTGTGAGTTCACCTTGGCATAGGGCTGCCATCAGCTTCGCACCATTATCACACACAGCCTTCCCTGGCTCCAGGTCCAGCGGAGACAGCCATTGCTGAAACTGAGCCTGGAGAGCTGTCCACAACTCTTCACCTGTATGAGTGTGATCTTCAAGGCATATTAATTGAAGACTTCCAGATTGCGGTGAGCCCTGGCTGCGCAGTATGGAGGTGGCATGGATTCGCTCTGCACTGTTGGAACGCCTGTCTCATTAAGGTAGAGATTGATTGCGCAGGTGGAGGCCCTAGAGGAGGTGGAGGACGCAGAAGCAGTGGAGGAAGTGTGAAATACAGAGGTTTCTTCTGCAAGCCTTGGGGATTCCAAGATTTGTGGAGCAGCCCCTTCCCGGCTGTCCCCACCGCCACCAGAGTCAGCCAGTGCACAGTCAGCGAGATGTAACGCCCTTAGCCATGCTTACTCATCCAGGTGTCTGTGGTAAAATGCACCCTGGCAGATATAGATTTAGTCAAGGAATGGGTGATGTTATCTGCAACATGCTGGTGTAGTGCAGACACAGCTTTCTTAGAGAAGTAATGGCAACTGGGCTCCTGGTACTGGAGAACTGCGAATGCCATCAACTTTTGGAAACTGTCTGTATCTACCAGGCGGAAGGGCAGCATTTCCACGGCCAACAGATTTGAGATGGTGGAGTTCAACCTCTTAACTTTGTCATGTGTAGGATGAAGCAATCTTTTATGTGACCACAACTGCAGGACCAAGGGCTGGCAGCAGTGCTGACAGAGGGCAGAGTACGGTGAAACAGACAAACTGCTGGACTGTGAATGAGGTGCAGATGCTATGGTGGATTGAGAAACGTGTGGTACTCGGTGAAACAAACCCAGCAGGCATGTCCGCTTCCGTTACAGCTGACAGGCTCTCACTCAGCCTGACTCGAGTGGGTAGAGAACCAGAAGTTTTGCGGTGGCAGACCTGCATGCCAATACATGGCACGGTAACAGAGGAGGAGGAAGAAGCAGCGGATGCGGTTGATGGGGCAGCTGAGGGTTGTTGAGGTCAGCTGGTCTGCATTTAGCACAGTGAGATTCCCAGTGTAACGCATGTTGTGTGCGCATGTGAAGGTTCATGCATCAAATTATTGCACTTTTTCGCCCTACTGAGTTTTTTCTTGCAAAGTGTGCAGATAACATGAGTTGACTCATCTTTTGCGGTCTCCAAAAGGCTCAGGCTAGGCAACCCTTGCCGCCCCTGCGAGCTGCAGATCCGCGACTGCTGCTTGCCACAGCCACAGTTGTGGCTAAGGATGCAGTGCTCCTCATGCTTGCATCACTCCGTGTCTGCGGCAGAAGGTAACCTCCTCGTCTTCCTCCTACACATCTTTAAATGACTTACTTGGCTGCGTGACTCTGGGTTCACACCAAGTAGGATCTTCAACCTCGTCATCATCCAATATGTTATCCCATGCCTCGGAATCAGAGTGACCCTTCTCTTTTTGTTGCCCTGACAGCACAGTACAGTCTGCAAGAGTCTCAGGTATCTGAGTCTCATCAGGATCACCTCCTTCCCTGATGGTTAACATCTGGTGACGAGGGTCAGGAACCTGCTCGGATCCTACTCCATCCTACCCCGAATCCAACGTAAACAAATTTTGGGCATCGGTGCAGATGCTTTCCTTCTCTTTTTGACTCTGTGAATATTTGAAGTACACTTCTGATGCCCATGGTATAGAATGGGTGAACAGTTCTACAGCCCATCTGTGGTTTTCTACAGTCAGTTGGACACTTGGACAGTTGTGAAATGGGGGGAAGCAAGGGTAATTGGGGTGCCACCTCTGTGGACTGAACTGTGTGTGATGTTGAGGTGGAGGAAGAAAAGGAGAGGCCACTTGAAGCAGTGTTTGCCATCCACTGGAACACCTGCTCTTTTTGGCCCTTATCAAAAAGGTGTTGGCGGCTGCCAAAGAAAGGGAGTGGAGTAGCCCATCCAGTAACAGAACTTGTCAGTTGTCTTTGGATAGGACATGACGGTGTTGGGTCACTAGTGCTTTTTCTAACATTAACACCTACCCCACGTATACCTTGAACACCAAGCCTATTCCCCCTTCCACCACAATCTCTCTTTTTCCCACTCATGTTGCTCAGATACTGTAGTAGGAGCACGCTATTAGCAAAACAAAAATATATTTTTTCCTCTGCAACAGCTCTGCACACACCTGAATTTCAGCGGCACTAAATGACAAGGTTAGATATGGCTTGCTGTATAACGTTACTAACCAAACAATGCATTTTTTTTTACTGTGGATAACACCTATATAACATAGGAGATTTTCACCAAACTTTTTCAAACTGAGGTTTTCCTGCTGTATGGTGTTAAAAACCGAACAAAGTATTTTTTAAATGTGAATGATGCCTGTATAACACAGGAGATATTCTCCAAACTATTTTAACCTCAGATCTAGGCTACTGTATAACATTAGCAACAGCAAAAAATAGATCTTTTGGACTCTGCACAAGCTCTGAATACAGCTGAATTTCACCGCCACTAAAAGCACTAGGTGGCTTATAGCAGAGTGTAACACGTCTGCGATACAAACAAAATATTTGGTGGATTGTGGCTAGCAACAGAAAAAATCTATTTTTTTACTTTGAAAACAGTTGAATTTCACCACCACTATAAGCACTAGATGGCTTATAGCAGAGTGTAACACGTCTGCGACACAAAAAAATCTTTGGTTGACTTTGGCTAGCAACAGCAAAAAAATATTTGTTTTATTGTGCATAAAGCTGAAGTTCATCCACCAAAAAAGTGACAAACTGGGCTAACACAGCTTGCACTATCATATTAGGAAATGAAAAAAAAAGTTTTTTTGTGCTCGGCACTCAGAAGCTCTGCACAGACGAGCTCTGCAGATAGCTGAATTTCAACCCAACAAAATCAAAAAGTGGCCTACAAGAGCTTGCTTGCTTGCTTTATCACATTAGCAAGTGCAAAAATAGATTGAAGGTCTGCATGGAGCACAGTACAACCGATGCACAGCACTGTTCTGAGCCATAGAACCTGCTCTTTCTGTGAGAATCTCAGTAATTGCACGACAATTAACAAAAAAAAGGCTGCAAGGTTGATTGAACAGGTACACAGCACAGGACTTATCTACACTATATCTGACTTCTACAGAAGTGCCCATCTATCTAGCTAATATCTCTCATTCCACAGGACACAGCACACTCAGCAGCGTCTACCTCCTTCAGTGACATGCATAAAATGGCGCTGAGGGAACATGGCCAGTTTTTATATGGAGAGGACATGTGATTTCAGAAGCCAATTACAGAAGTCCTTGTGTCTGGAACACTGTGGATGCTTCCTGCGCTCTGATTGGCTAGCCGCGCTTTCCTGACTTAAAGTTATCGCCTACAGGAAGGAAAAAAAACAAAAAACAGTGTGCCACTGATCTGACCTGTTCTGAGCTTTCACCAGCCCCCCCACTCATCTGCCACATCTCCCCGCTCATCATACACAAGCACTATGGTAGCAAAACACTAAAAAACGCAGTAGTTGCCCCGCAATCATGTAACCACGTAAATTCGCCGATCGTTACAGATTTTCCCGAATTTAACAAATTTTTCTCGTCTTTCCAATCACGAATCCGAATGTGCCACAGTTGTGGCAATCTTAACATTTGAGATCAGATTTCGAACATATTCGCTCATCAATAGTGCTTACATTCCCTTCCTTTTTGGCTTTCTATCACATACAGGTTGCATCCCCATGAACCGCATGCATTCAGCCTGCAACCCCATGTACCCTCTATATACAGCCTGAATTTCAATGTTCTCAACGCATACAGCTTGCACCCTCCCTTTTACCCCCTATGTAAAGTCTGCACCCCACATGTACCCCCACATACATCTTGCACCCTATGTACATACAGTCTTCACTGCATGTACCTCCCACATACAGCCTGCATCCCCATATGAACTCCCACATACAGCCTGCACCCCAAATGTAGCCCCCACAAACAGCCCAAACCCACATGTAACTCCCCACATACACCGTGCATCTCCATGTACCCCCCTCACATAGCCATACAGCCTGCACCCCCAATATGCCCCCTACAAACAGACTGCACCCCCATGTATCCCAACAACCAGCCTGCCCTGCACAACATGTGTCCTCCACATCCAGCCTGCAGCTCATGTACCCCCCATATCCAGCCTGAAGCCCTATATGTACCACCATACAGCCCACACCCCCATGTACCCGTCACACACAGCCTGTACTCCCCATGCAGCCCCTATATGTACACCCCTATATGTACTCCCCACATACCGTCTGCACCACCTATATGTACCCCCATAGAGCCTATACCCCCACAAATAGCCTGCACCCCCATATGTACCCCATATACAGGTGGAACCCCATATACCCCTGTTCTCTGATTACTTATCACCAGTGCCCCTTCTTTTACTGCTTTTTGCCCAGGAAAATATTTAACTTCCTACAATCTGTAGCATGACTCCTCCCATAAGTCTCACATGGGCATAACGTCATCACTGGTCCTTTGCCTCTAGGATATATCTTCTTCCATCGGGGCAAGAAGTTGATCGGTGCTCCTCTGCCTATGAAGCACCGATGCTCATTTCGAGACCCACCCTCCAATAAAATGATGGTTTGGATGCTTAGTCCAGCGGAGGTAAGAAGAAGGGTGCCTAGTGGCGAATACCGCCTTGTGTAACATAGTAACATAGTTTTTAAGGTTGAAGGAAGACTAAGTCCATCTAGTTCAACCCATAGCCTAACATGTTGATCCAGAGGAAGGCAAAACAAAACCATGTGGCAAACACTAAGCTGCACATTGGGAAAAAAAATTCCTTCCCGACTCCATACGACAATCAGACTAGTTCCCTGGATCAACCCCCTATCAAGGAATCTAGTATATATAACCTGTAATATTATACTTTTCAAGAAAGGCATGCATGCCCTTCTTAAATTTTCGTAGTGAATCACTCATTACAACATCATGCGGCAGAGTTCCATAGTCTCACTGCTCTTACAGTAAAGAATCCGCGTCTGTAATTATGATTAAACCTTCTTTTCTCCAGACGTAGAAGATGCTCCCTTGTCCCCGTCTCTGGCCTCTGAGTAAAAAGATCAGTAGAAAGGTCTTTGTACTGTCCCCTCATATACTTGTACATAGTAATAAGATCACCCCTAAACCTTCGTTTTTCCACAGTAAATAAACCCAAGTGTAATAACCTGTCTTGGTATTGCAGACCCCCCAGTCCTCTAATAACCTTGGTCGCTCTTCTCTGCACCCGCTCTAGTTCAGCTATGTCTTTCTTATACACTGGAGAGCAGAACTGTACACAGTATTCTAAGTGTGGTCGCACTAATGACTTGTATAGAGGTAAAATTATGTTCTCCTCATGAGCATCTATGCCTCTTTTAATGCATCCCATTATTTTATTTGCCTTTGCAGCAGCTGCCTGACACTGGCCACTAAACGTGAGCTTGTCGTCCACCAATACACCCAGGTCTTTTTCAGTTACAGTTTTGCCCAGTGTTTTACAATTAAGTATATAATTATACATTTTATTTCCTCTGCCCAAGTGCATTACCTTACATTTATCCCCATTAAATCTCATTTGCCATTTATCAGCCCAAGCTTCTAGTTTACATAGATCCTCCTGTAATATAAAATTGTCCTCCTCTGTATTAATTACCCTGCAGAGTTTAGTGTCATCTGCAAATATTGAAATATTACTCTGTATGTAGGAGTAATGTGTAGATGTCTCACTACCTTTGTCTATGTAGTGTATGATGTTAGTATTTTTGGGTGGAAATATGATAATGTGTTTATATGTAATATACATTTTTAATTTTACACTTTGAATTCCATAATTTTACATATAAGGGAATAAAAATAATTTGGTAAAGATGAATTAGGGAGACCAGAGTCCAAAAATAGTTTTTTCTTTACTGAACAACTTGATGAGAAGTATATACATCAGATAGCAGACACAATACTTTACGAATACTGCTTCTGCACAATCCAGAGGCAGGAACTTCACAATTACATGTGGCGGTGCAATACTTCCATTACATGTTACATAAATTCAGCAGACCATTATGGGAAGTGTTATGCACACGCCCGGGCTAAGCGGCGTGTGCGTGTGATTGGTAGTGATTCCACTGGACCGTGCCGGAGAGTGAATGCCTGGAGGGGCGTGACTAAGTATTCACCCGATCCGACCAGGGTCGCACGACGGCATACGACGCCAGTGCACCAAGGAGGAACCGAGCAGAGGGACCAGGTGCTACTCCAGGACAGACCCCGGACACGGCTGTTGACCCACACAGGGGAATACAGGAACAGGCTGGTAGGCTGGCACACAGACTGGAGGGTATAGGCAGGCACGACTGGTATGCAGGCAGGCGGGTATGCAGGCAGGGAGGTAAAGGCAAGCACAGCTAGAGTGCAGACAGGGAGGCACTAGCAGGTAGGAACACAGGCGGGATAGGACCCAGTACACACCGGGACTCAGGAACAATACAGGCAGAGGGTTACAGGCAAGCACAGCTAGAGTGTAGACAAGGCTGAGCAGGGAGGACAGGCCTCTGTTCACACGGAACAGACAGGAAGGGAAAGACAGAGCCAGATACTCACACAGTACTTGCAGAGACAACAAGCAGGAGTTAGGTACGAGTTCAGACTCTGCAGAAAAAGGAAGGGAACGGACATAGAGGCAAAACAGGTAAAGGACAGGAGAGAGTTCAGACTGGAACTGAGTGTACGGAGGAGACCGACACTGCAGAGGGATACAGGAGCGGGTCTGGGAATACGGCCCCCAGAGAGGCGGAACGAACAGGCAAGGAGCGTGTTCAGACAGGACAGACCAGACACAGGAGCGGGTCTAGGAAATCGGCCACTAGAAGGCGAGAGGAACAGGCTAGGAGCGTGTTCAGACAGGACAGACAAGAGAACACAGAAAGGAGTCAGTTCAGACACGGGAGCTGATACCGCAAAGCAGGAGACATACAGGACTCAGTTCAGACACGGGAGCTGATACCGCAAAGCAGGAGACATACAGGACACAGTTCAGACACGGGAGCTGATACCGCAAAGCAGGAGACATACAGGACTCAGTTCAGACACGGGAACTGATACAAAAAGCAGGAGACAAGAGACGGGACCTGGCACCTTCAGAGTGCAAGCACACACTGAAGGAAACACTATGCTCAGGCCGGGATAGAAGGGAGCTGCTGAGCTATATACCAAGTGACAGACAGCAATAGGCTGAGGACGCACAAGGGGTGTGACCCACAGCAGGTACAAAAGGCAGGAAGTGATCGGGCGCCGCCCTTAAGCAGCAGAAACAGACACAAACAGACAGCATGGAGGGAAGCCAGAGAGACATTCTGGACAGGAGATCAAGTGCGCCCTCTTGCACAGTGGGAGATGGGCCACCATGCAAGGACGCCGCCAGGTATGTTACAGGAAGCATACATAATCACAGCTAGTCCCAACTTCCGGTTGATTCGTGAGGACATCACTGGTAGTGTTGAGCCACCCCCTTAGTGTTCGGGTTCGGTTCGGTTCGTCGAACACCGGGATGTTCGAGGAACTGTTCGTCGAACTGTTCGTGGAACACCTTAGAACACCGTCGAACACCGTTAAAACCAATGGCAGGCAAACAGAAACACATAGAAACACATAGAAAACACCTGCAAAGGTGTCCAAAAGCTGACAAACTGCTCAGAAGACACTCTCTTTAAAAAAGCCGGCCGGCAAATTCAGCAGCGGCATACACCGGTACCCGACAATTTAGACAAGAAGGAATAGAGCATCACACATAGATTAGATAGATAGAAACATGTCAGTCACACATATAAGAAGCACAGTGACAGTGTTGGTTACTGCACTTGTCATTTAGTGTAAAGGATTTATTAAAAAAAATATTAGTGTTTTCATGCACCGTCTCTTTAAAAAAGC
Source organism: Phyllobates terribilis (assembly GCF_046119375.1). Lineage (NCBI taxonomy): Eukaryota > Metazoa > Chordata > Amphibia > Anura > Dendrobatidae > Phyllobates > Phyllobates terribilis. The sequence goes on along the minus strand of NW_027362764.1, from coordinate 658,801,539 downwards.
CGGCCGGCAATTCAGCATCTGTACCCGACAATTTAGAACAGAAAGAATAGAGCTTCACACATAGATTAGATAGATAGAAACATGTCAGTCACATATATAATAAGTACAGTGATAGTGTTGCTTACTGTACTTGTCATTTAGTGTAAAGGATTTATTTAAAAAAATAATAGTGTTTTCATGCACTGTCTCTTTAAAAAAGCCGGCCGGCAATTCAGCAGCGGTACCCGACAATTTAGAACAGAAAGATAGAGCATCACACATAGATTAGATAGATAGAAACATGTCAGTCACATATATATGAAGTACAGTGATAGTGTTGGTTACTGTACTTGTCATTTAGTATTAAAATAAAGGATTTATTATTAAAAAAATTGGCGTGGGGTTCCCCTTAATTTTAGGCTCTAGCGGAGGTTAAGCAGACGGCTGGGGCAGATGTTTGAAGCCTGGGAAGGGGGGTAATACCCACGGAGCTTCCCAGGCTACTAATATCAGCCCCCAGCTGAATACATAGCCTTTACTAGCTATTAAAATGGGGGACCCCCCCAAAAAAATGACGTGGGGTCCCCCCTAATTTAATAGCTAGCAAAGGCTAGGCAGACAGCTGGGGGCTGATATTAATAGCCCAGGAAGGGAGCCATGAATATTGGCCCCCTCCCAGGCTAGAAACACCAGCCGTCAGCCGCCCCAGAAATGGCGCATTCATAGGATGCGCCAATTCTGGCACTTAGCCTCGCTCTTCCACGCTGCCCTGGTGCGGTGGCAGGGGGTAATAGGGTTGGGGTTGATGTCAGCTTATAATGCCAGCTGACATCAAGCCCAGGTTAGTAATGGAGAGGCGTCTATAAGACACCCCCATTACTAACCCCATAGTCAAAGTTAAAAAAAACACAAACACCCAGAATAAAGTCCTTTAATTGAAATAAAGACACAATCCTTTATTGTTCTAAATTAAACCATACTTACCATCACGCCCATTCCAGCTGAAGCCAACGATCTCCTGCAATAAAAGAAAAATAATAAAGCAACCTCATCCTTACCTTTCCATGGTTCCCACGACAGCTTCAGCTCTGCTACATCGAGATGACTGGCTGGACCGCAGCAGAACGCTGCCATCCAGCCTGTCATCCCGCAGACACTGAGAAGCGCAGGCTTGCTTGCGCTGCTCAGCGTCTCTCTGTGACGACATCCAGATGAGCCGAGTTCATGTCCAATGAACTCGGCTCACCTCATGCACGTCACTGACAGCGTGGGAAAATTCTCACGCTGAAGCGCTGATTGCAGGAGAATTTTCCCACGCTGTCAGTGACGTGCAGGAGGTGAGCTGAGTTCATTGGACATGAGCTCACCTCATGCACATCACTGACAGCGTGGGAGAATTCTCCTGCACTCAGCACTTCAGCGTGAGAATTTTCCCACGCTGTCAGTGACGTGCATGAGGTGAGCCGAGTTCATTGGACATGACCTCGGCTCATCTGGATGCCGTCACAGCGAGACAGTGAGGAGCGCAAGCATGCCTGCGCTTCTCACTGTCTGCGGGATGACAGACTGGATGGCAGCGTTCTGCTGCGGTCCAGCCAGTCATCTCGATGTAGCAGAGCTGAAGCTGTCGTGGGAACCATGGAAAGGTAAGGATGAGGTTGGTTTATTATTTTTCTTTTATTGCAGGAGATCGTTGGCTTCAGCTGGAATGGGTGTGATGGTAAGTATGGTTTAATTTAGAACAATAAAGAATTGTGTCTTTATTTCAATTAAAGGACTTTATTCTGGGTGTTGTGTTTTTTTTAAATACTTTACTAGAAATTCATGGCGGTCATGTCTAATACTGGCGTGACCCCATGAATTTTGGGCTTGGGGCCAGCTGATAATACCAAGCTGGCCCTAACACCTTTATTACCCAGTAAGCCACCGCACCAGGGCCCTGGATGAGTTGGGTACAGCGCCAGAAGATGGCGCTTCTATGAACGCGCCATTTTCCGGGGTGGCTGCGGACTGCAATTTGTAGCGGGGGGGGGCCCAGAAAGCTTGGGCCTCCCTGCGCTGCAGATTCCAGCCCCCAGCTGCCTAGTTGTACCTGGCTGGACACAAAAATAGGGCGAAGCCCCACGTACTTTTTTTTTAATTATTTCATGAAATTCATGAAATAATTAAGAAAAAAAGGCCTTCCCTATATTGTTGTGTCCGGCCAGGTACAAATAGGCAGCTGGTGGATGGGGGCAGCCCGTTCCTGCCTGCTGTACCTGGCTGGACACAAATATAGTGCGAAGCCCCACTTCAATTTTTTTAAATTATTTAAGGAAATTCATGAAATAATTTAAAAAAAATTGACGTGGGGCTTCGCACTATATTTGTGTCCAGCCAGGTACAGCAGGCAGGAACGGGCTGCCCCCAACCACCAGCTGCCTATTTGTACCTGGCCGGACACAACAATATAGGGAAGCCCTTTTTTTCTTAATTATGTCATGAAATAATTTAAAGAAAATTGACGTGGGGCTTCGCCCTGTTTTTGTGTCCAGCCAGGTACAACTAGGCAGCTGGGGGCTGGAATCCGCAGCGCAGGGAGGCCCAAGCTTTCTGGGCCACCCCCGCTGCAAATTGCAGTCCGCAGCCACCCCGGAAAATGGCGCGTTCATAGAAGCGCCATCTTCTGGCGCTGTACCCAACTCATCCAGGGCCCTGATGCGGTGGCTCACTGGGTAATAAAGGGGTTAGGGCCAGCTTGGCATTATCAGCTGGCCCTAAGCCCGAAATTCATGGGGTCACGCCAATATTAGACATGACCACCATGAATTTCTAGTAAAGTATTTAAAAAAAACACAACACCCAGAAAAAAGTCCTTTAATTGAAATAAACACACAATTCTTTATTGTTCTAAATTAAACCATACTTACCATCACGCCCATTCCAGCTGAAGCCAACGATCTCCTGAAATAAAAGAAAAATAATAAAGCAACATCATCCTTACCTTTCCATGGTTCCCATGACAGCTTCAGCTCTGCTACATCGAGATGACAGGCTGGACCGCAGCAGAACGCTGCCATCCTGCCTGTCATCCCGCAGACACTGAGAAGCGCAGGCTTGCTTGCGCTTCACAGTGTCTCTCTGTGAGGGCATCCAGATGAGCCGAGTTAATGTCCAATGAACTCGGCTCACCTCATGCACGTCACTGACAGCGTGGGAAAATTCTCCTGCACTCAGCGCTTCAGCGTGGGAGAATTCTCACACTGAAGCGCTGAGTGCAGGAGAATTCTCCCACGCTGTCAGTGACGTGCAGGAGGTGAGCTGAGTTCATTGGACATGAGCTCACCTTATGCACGTCACTGACAGCGTGGGAAAATTCTCCTGCACTCAGCGCTTCAGCGTGGGAGAATTCTCACGCTGAAGCGCTGAGTGCAGGAGAATTCTCCCACGCTGTCAGTGACGTGCAGGAGGTGAGCTGAGTTCATTGGACATGAGCTCACCTTATGCACGTCACTGACAGCGTGGGAGAATTCTCCTGCACTCACCGCTTCAGCGTGAGAATTTTCCCACGCTGTCAGTGACGTGCATGAGGTGAGCCGAGTTCATTGGACATGAACTCGGCTCATCTGGATGTCGTCACAGAGAGACGCTGAGCAGCACAAGCAAGCCTGCGCTTCTCAGTGTCTGCGGGATGAGAGGCTGGATGGCAGCGTTCTGCTGCGGTCCAGCCTGTCATCTCGATGTAGCAGAGCTGAAGCTGTCGTGGGAACCATGGAAAGGTAAGGATGAGGTTGCTTTATTATTTTTCTTTTATTGCAGGAGATCGTTGGCTTCAGCTGGAATGGGCGTGACGGTAAGTATGGTTTAATTTAGAACAATAAAGGATTGTGTCTTTATTTCAATTAAAGGACTTTATTCTGGGTGTTTGTGTTTTTTTTAACTTTGACTATGGGGTTAGTAATGGGGGTGTCTTATAGACGCCTCTCCATTACTAACCTGGGCTTGATGTCAGCTGGCATTATAAGCTGACATCAACCCCAACCCTATTACCCCCTGCCACCGCACCAGGGCAGCGTGGAAGAGCGAGGCTAAGTGCCAGAATTGGCGCATCCTATGAATGCGCCATTTCTGGGGCGGCTGACGGCTGGTGTTTCTAGCCTGGGAGGGGGCCAATATTCATGGCTCCCTTCCTGGGCTATTAATATCAGCCCCCAGCTGTCTGCCTAGCCTTTGCTAGCTATTAAATTAGGGGGGACCCCTTGTCATTTTTTTTGGGGGGTCCCCCATTTTAATAGCTAGTAAAGGCTATGTATTCAGCTGGGGGCTGATATTAGTAGCCTGGGAAGCTCCGTGGGTATTACCCCCTTCCCAGGCTTCAAACATCTGCCCCAGCCGTCTGTTTAACCTCCGCTAGAGCCTAAAATTAAGGGGAACCCCACGCCAATTTTTTTAATAATAAATCCTTTATTTTAATACTAAATGACAAGTACAGTAACCAACACTATCACTGTACTTCATATATATGTGACTGACATGTTTCTATCTATCTAATCTATGTGTGAAGCTCTATTCTGTCTGTTATAAATTGTCGGGTACCGCTGCTGAATTGCCGGCCGGCTTTTTTAAAGAGACGGTGCATGAAAACACTATTATTTTTTTTGTTAAATCCTTTACGCTAAATGACAAGTACAGTAAGCAGCACTGTCACTGTACTTCATATATATGTGACTGACATGTTTCTATCTATCTAATCTATGTGTGATTCTCTATTCTTTCTATTCTAAATTGTCGGGTACCGCTGCTGAATTGCCGGCCGGCTTTTTTAAAGAGACGGTGCATGAAAACACTTTTATTTTTTTTGATAAATCCTTTACGCTAAATGACAAGTACAGTAAGCAGCACTTTCACTGTACTTCGTATATATGTGGCTGACATGTTTATATCTATCTAATCTATGTGTGAAGCTCTATTCTTTCGGTTCTAAATTGTCGGGTACAGGTGTATGCCGCTGCTGAATTGCCGGCTTTTCATGTTTCACTGTTGGCACTGTTCCCATCGATTTGGGCAATCACTGTAATGCCACAACCACCATGGCTGTGGCATTACAGTGAGTGGCAGACAATCCCTGCATGATTGGTGCTCTAAATAGCACCAGACATGCAGGACACGCTTTTGGTGCACGAACAGTTATCGAACATAACCTCGAACAGCCGAATTTTTTGCAAATCGTTCGGGTTCGTCGAACAACTCGAACACCGCCCAAAACAGCTCGAATTTGAGATTGGCGAACAGTTCTAGTCGAACACCGCTCATCTCTAATCACTGGCTTAAGAGCGTCGTTTTGACTCCTCACTACTACTCTCATATTCAATTCGATGAGACCACACACTCCTTGCTGTGCCACTACTAGTGATGAGCGAGCACTAAAATGCTCGGGTACTCGTTGCTCGGGTCGAGCAAATTGGAATACTCGGGTGCTCGACCCGAGCAACGAGCCCAATGTAAGTCTATGGGAAACTCGAGCATTTTTCAGGCGGCTCCCCCCGGCGGTCTGCAAAGGGCATAAAAATTGCCCAAATCGATGGGAGCAGTGCTCAAATGACATGGGACCAGCATGGGGAAGATCCCTGGAAGCATTTCTGACTTCCAGGTCATTGCTGTCAACAACGTTGTCAGAGTATTGCGCCACTTTTACGGACTCACAATAAAACATAAAAAACAAAACCAAAATGGATTTTCCTGGGAAATATATTTAGGAACATCCTTTCCAGGGTAATGACTTGTATATAAGGCAAAATAAATAACCAAAAACAAAAATACTCCTCCACACCTTGGGCTATGTTCACACGTAGCGTTTTTGATGCGTTTTTGCACTTTTGCATTGCTTTCAACAAAGACTAATGCATTCACTGGGAAATGTCATTTTAACATTTTACAACTTTATATGGCCATGTGGTGTGTGACACATCATCATTAATACAGGGTTGGACAATGGGCCTGATCTGCAATGCGGTTTAAGAAATAACATGCATAAGCATGTCCGATCCACATTAAAAAAGCAGCCACAGAGTGTCCAGGAACCTTCCCCCACACTTTTCTTAGCCAGGGCTGCTTCTTGGCATGGTTGGACAGGCCCACCAGAGAACCTGGCTTCTCCTTCAGGAGAGTTCATAGTGCCGAGGTGAGGCCATGATGATGATAGAGGCCACCATCTGCTTAGTTTTCTGTTACTTGGAATGCAAGCACAAGTATGCAGCAAGCCAGCCAGCCACCCACCCATCCACAGGCCACAACATTAAACTGCCAGATTTCTGGGCAGCTGCTTGCGCTTGAAATGTGGCCTTTTAAGCTCGTGGAGGCGGAAGCTGTCCACAATCTTATGGCGGCGGCAACTGGGTATCCATACTCGGTCCCCAGCCGCCATTATTTTTCCCGGTTTCATCTCCGCCTTCCACAAGCACGGGTCCCACAACATTACCCGTGCCATCCCCAGTGCACCTATTGGGAAGGACTGCCTAACCACAAACACGTGGACAGGTTAATGTGGCCAGGGACGGTACGGAGCCAGTCCACAGCTTTTTTTTGCTGAGAGTTGTATTTAGCTCGGTGAAAGGACTGTCATAGAGCGAAACCGTTTCTACTCTGGGTGTCATTTCTCCTTCACCAGGATCCGCCCATTGTCACACCCGACCATGACTGGCTATATGTTCAGCGGTGAGAGCCACAGATCAGGCTGCTGTGTTACAGCTTTCAACAACTCTGCAGCGCTGCGTTGTTTGTAAATTAAGCATTAAGCCGGTTATCTTCAGCACAGCCTGTTGCCACTTGGCCAAGGCAGTGCTGCAGTGCTGTCAGCTTGTGACTGATGTGGTCATTTCGGAGATGGAGGAGGAGGTGCAGGAAATGAACAATGTGATTACATTGAGGTTAAATTGGTGACGCTGTTTTTTATACTAAAGAAAGATCCTATTGTTTTGTTTTTTTTACGTTATTTTTTATGACAACTGCATTCACCAGGAAATGTCATTTTAACATTTTACAACCTTATCTGTCAATGTGGTGTGTGACACATCATCAGACACATCCTGTTTTATTTATTATGGAGGGACTCTGAAAGTCATAAAGCCTATTTTTATAGGGCCATCAGACGGCCCTTACTATTCTTAAAAGGCCAGCAGTTGGCCCTCGCTATTGTTAGAGAGCCATCAGCCGGCTATGCTTTGTTGTTCCCATTATTAACAAGTGGGTCTCCTATACTGTTATTGCGTATCCAGTGACTGCAAGGGCTGCCAAAATTTTGGACGCAACCCAGTACACCTTTAAAGAGACATAGAGGAGGGTCTCAGTAAAAAAAATGTTCCCATTATAAAGGAGCGGGTCTCCTATAGTGGTAATGCCCATGCTGTGACTGCAAGGTCTGCCAAAATTTGGGAAAAAGCCCACTAAGAATTTAAAGACACATAGAGCAGGGCCACAGTAACGACAAATTCCCATTAGAAAGGAGAGAGTCTGCTATACAGTTATAGGGTATGCAGTGAGTCCAACGGCTGACCAAATTTAGGAAAAACCCCACTAAGAATTTAAAGACACATAGAGCAAGGCCACAGTAACAAGGTACGACAAATTCCCATTAGAAAGGAGAGAGTCTGCTATACAGTTATAGGGTATACAGTGAGTCCAACGGCTGACCAATTTAAGGAAAAACCCCACTAAGAATTTAAAAACACATAGAGCAGGGCCACAGTAACAAGTACGACAAATTCCCATTAGACAGGAGAGTCTGCTATACAGTTATACGGTATGCAGTGAGTCCAAATGCTAACCAATTATAGGAAAAACCCCACTAAGAGGGCAGGGCCACAGTAATGACAAATTCCCATAAGAAAGGAGAGAGTCTGCTATACAGTTATAGGGTATACAGTGAGTCCAACGGCTGACCAAATTTAGGAAAAACCCCACTAAGAATTTAAAGACACCTAGAGCAGGGCCACAGTAACAAGTACAACATGTTCCTATTAGAAAGTAGAGGGTCTGCTATACAGTTATAGGTTATGCAGTGAGTCCAACAGCTGACCAATTTTAGGAAAAACCCCACTAACAATTTAAAGAGACATAGATCAGGGTCACAGTAACAAGGTGCGACATGTTCCCATTAGAAAGGAGAGAGTCTGCTATACAGTTATAGGGTATGCAGTCAGTCCAACGGCTGACCAAATTTAGGAAAAACCCCACTATCAATTTAAAGAGACATAGAGCAGGGCCACAGTAATGACAAATTCCCATTAGAAAGGTGAGAGTCTCCCATAGTGTTGGCCTATGAAGTGAATGCAAGGGCTGCCAAAAATTTGGAGGCACTTCAATGCCCCTTGGAAGAGACGTGGAGGAGGGCCTCATAAAAAAATGTTGCCATTAGAAAGGAGCTTGCCTCCTATACTTGTAATGCCCATGCACAAGTGTATGGGCTGACAAACATTTACCCCTGGGGGGTATACATGAACATACTGTATACAATTTTTTTTTTACGGGCATCATAAACACCCTTTAAAAAAATTATGTGACTGTTGCATCACGGGCAACGGTCACCTTGGTGATATGGTGGTAGAGGATGAGGAGAAGGAGGAGGACAAGAGCAAATAGCCAAAATCAGGAAGCGTATACCCATGTGTGGGTGTGAAAAGATGCATGGGAATACACCTCCCAAGAAAAGACACTGGATTTGAGTTTATGTTACGATGCTTTCATTCGGTGGTGTTGAGAAGTCTGGCCCAATCCAGCCCTTGTTCATTTTTATAAGAGTCAACCTGTCAGCATTTTCAGTTAACAGGCGGATGCGCTTATCAGTTATAATTCCACAAGCAGCGCTAAAAACCCGCTCTGAAAAAATGCTGGCGGCAGGGCAGGCCAGGACCTCCAAGGCATAGAGAGCCAGTTCATTCCACGTATCTAGCTTGGATACCCAATAATTATAAGGCACTGAGGAATCATGGAGGACCTTGGTGCAGTCGGCAAGGTACTCCCTCAGCATCTTCCAAAACTTTGCACTCCTTGTGAGAGTACCCCGCACCTCAGTGCCTGTGCGATGGGAGGGTCTGAGAAAACTCTATCAGAACTTTGACAGTGTTCCCCTGCCTCTGCTGGATTGAAGTTGTGTCTCTCTCGCCTGTACTCCTTGGTTGTCCAACGAAGTGTGCCCTCTGCCGCCCGCGTTTTCAGATGGGAATTTTTTTAATAGTTCCGCAACAAGGGTCTTCTGGTACAGCCCCATTTTTGTAGACCTGTCTGCCTCAGGAATAAGAGATATAAAGTTTTCCTTGTAGCATGGGTCTAGAAGTGTCACCAACCAGTAATGACTGTCACCCAAAATTTTGAGAACGCGAGGGTCATGGGAAAGGCAGCGTAACATAAACTCAGCCATGCGTGCCAGACTACTAACAGGCAAGACTTCCGTGTCCTCACCAAGAGGTTGACTGACTATGCTCTCCTTCTCCTCTCTGTCCTCTGGCCATCCACGCTGAGCAGACGGTATGACAGCTGTGCAGGTAGTACCGTCTACAGTGCAAGAAACTAGCTACTGTCCTTCCTCCACCTCTTCGTCATTGTCACCCAATCCACGTTGGGATGAGATGAGGCTTGGCTTTGAGTAATCACCCTCTCTGGTTCCTTTGCTCCATCTCATCGTGCTCCGCCTGCAATGCATCCTCTTTGATTGTAAGCATAGAGCATTTCAGAAGACAGAGAAGCAGAATGGTGATGCTAATTATGGCGTCATCGCTGGTCACCATCTTGGTGGAGTCCTCAATGTTTTGGAGGATGGTACATATGTCTGATATCTATGTCCACTCCTGAGGTCTTATGTGTGGAGTCTGAACTGAATACCGACGGCCTTGTTGATGCTGGTACTCAACAACTGCCCTCTTCTGCTCACAAATCCTTCCCAACATCTGCAGTGTAGCGTTTCTACACGTGGGGACATCACACACCAGTCTGTGAGCCGGAAGCTGCAAACGCTGCTGAAACACGGCAAGGGCGGCGGAAGCTGTAGTTGACTTTCTAAAATCGGCACACAGGCAGCATACTTTAACAAGCAGATCCGGCAGCTCCGTGTAGGATTTGAGAAACCGCTGAACCACAAGGTTAAGCACATGGGCCAGGCATGGTACGTGTGTGAGCTCACCTCGCCTCAGAGCCGCCACCAGGTTCCAGCCTTTGTCACACACAACCATGCCTGGCTGTAGGTTCAGCGGTGTAAGCCACAGATCTGCCTGCTCTTTCAGAGCTGTCCACAACTCTTCAGCATTGTGCGGTTTGTCACGTAAGCATATTAACTTTAGCACAGCCTGTTGCCGCTTGGCCGAGGCAGTGCTGCAGTGCTTCCAGCTTGTGACTGATGTGGTCATTTCAGAGATGGAGGCTAAAGAGGAGGAGGAGGCTGAGGAGGATGAGGTGCAGTAGCTGTAGGCCGTGGGGGCAACCCTGATTGACCTAGGACCTGCAATCCTTGGCGTCGGGAGGACGTGTTCCGTCCCAAGGTCCGACTGGGTCCTGGCTTCCACTATGTTAACCTAGTGTGCCGTCAGCGAGATGTACCATCCCTGCCCACAATCACTTGTTCACGTGTCCGTGGTTAGGTGGACTTTCCCGGTAACTGGGTTGTTGAGGGCACGGCTAATGTTTTGGGACACGTGATTGTGTAATGCGGGGACGGCACAGCGGGAGAAATAGTGGCGGCTGGGGACCGACTATCGAGGGACTGCTGCCGCCATCAGGTTGCGGAATGCTTCCAATTCCACAAGCCCAAAAGGCAACATTTCGAGAGCAAGCAGTCGTGAAATGTGAGAATTTAGTAGCGTGGCCTCTGAGGCGTTGGCTGCATATTTGCGCTTGCGTTCCAAGGACAGGGGTATGGACAACTGAACGCTGCGCTGGGACAAGGACATGGACGTGCTTCCTGATGCTGCTACTTGAGAGTGCGCAATGACAGGTGCAGGGCAGGAGGCATCTTTGCATGCACCATGGACAGGGGATTGGCTTGCATGCACAACAGCGGAAGAAGCAATGGTGTCACCTGCTGACACTGTTCCTGGACCCTGGGGTTCGGCCCACAAAGTCGCGTGCTGCCATGTGCCTGATAATTCTGGTGGTGGTCAGGCTGGTTGTTTTGCCACTCCTGCTGATGCTGGCCTGGCAGGTGGTGCAAATGGCCTTTTTGGGGTTATCGGCAGAGTATTTAAAAAACAACCAGACTTGGGAAAACCTAACAGTTGTACTGGCAACTTCCTTCGTGTTGGTGTTACGGGGAACGGTTGCCTGCCTTCTGTCTGCGGTCTCCACACTGCTTCTTCCTGCCTGTTGGGGTGCTCTGCCGCCCTCCCCCTGAGTGCTGCTGTCTTCCCTCTGCATGTCCTCCTGCCAGGTTGGGTCAGTTACTATATCATCCACCATCTCATCTTCCACTTCCGCACCCTGGTTCTCCTCCTGAGTTTCTGTCAATTGTGTCTCATCATCGTTCACCTCTTGTGACACTTTCCCTCCGTCGCCTTCGTGTGACCGTGGCTGCTCAAATATTTGGGCATCGCTACACGCGATCTCCTCTTGCCCTGCTTCAAGTGGACCGGGCAAGAGGCCCGAATCTATAAATGGAAAAGTGAACAGCTCTTTAGAGTGTCCAAGTGTGGGATCAGTTGTCTCCGGGCACTCGGCATGGTGGGAGGAAGGAGGATCAGGGTGAGGAATATGCGGTCCAGACTCACGGCTACTGAGACTTGACCGTGTGGAAGACAGGGTGGTGGTGGTGGTGGCTAAGTGACTGGACACATTATCTGCTATCCAACCAAACTTTTGACACTGCTCTGGGTTCAATAGTGGTGTGCTGTGGTCCCCTAGGTCCCCTAGGATTTGGGACAGGAAGGTCAAGCGAGAAGATGTGGTTGTTTGTTGTGGCACAATTTCAGCTTGCCCACGGCCTTGTCCTCAACCTCTGCATGCACCATTAGCATCACATCCAGTTCCTCATCCCTTGCCACGTGTCTTGCCCATTTAAAATGTAGGGCAGTATTTTCCACGCTCACTACAAATGACTGAGTTTGGAGCGAACTTATATGTGATCCGTGTGACCTGTAGGTAAGTAGTTTGAACAGCAAACGGGTGTGAATTGCTTCACTAACACACTGAAAGAAATTTTTAATGGAGGCCAGAAATGGCAGTATTTTCTGACAACGTATATGTGATCCGTGTGACGGAGAAAACAGAGTTTTAAATACCTGGCCTGTAGGTAAGTAATTTGAACAGCAAACTGGTGTGAATTGCTTCGCTGACACACTAAAGGAAATTTTTAATGGAGGCCAGAAATGGCAGTATTTTATGACAACGTATATGTGATCCTTGTGACGGAGAAAACAGAGTTTTAAGTACCTGGACTGTAGGTAAGTAGTTTGTACAGCAAACTGGTGTGAATTGCTTCACTGACACACTGAAGGAAATTTTTAATGGAGGCCAGAAATGGCAGTATTTTCTGACAACTTATATGTGATCCGTGTGACGGAGAAAACAGAGTTTTAAATAGCTGGATTTCTAGCGCTCTAATATGGAAAGGATCTGGCTGTATTCTGCAGTGCCAACAAGCAAATGGCGCAGAAAAACGGTGTTCTCTGGATTGCTTTTTAAGCAAATAATGAGGATTAAGATCCAAAAAAAAGTATTCCTGGCTCCTGATACCTGGGCCTTTGTATAGAAATATCTAACAGCAGCAGAAGACAGAATTGGAATGGAGCCTCTTGTGCTATATGCACTGCAGTCTGCTATATACCCTGCCTGCCTGCCTATATACACAGCCTGCCTAATATCTCTGCAGATGGATTAGTTAGTCCTCAAAAGGACTGTTTGTTAAGATGGATATGTGTAATGTATGGTTTTTCTCCCTACACTACCTAATACACGAGCAAATCTCTCCCTGACACAGCAGCACCTCTCCCTACTCTACCTGATTCCGGAGTGACTGTGACGAGCACAGCGGCGCCAGGTCTGATATAGACCTGATGACGCTGTGCGGCCAGCCAATCACTGTAATGCCACAACCAACATGGCTATGGCATTAGAGTGAGTTGCAGGCAATGCCTGCATGTTTATTGGCGCTCTAATGAGCGCCAAGCATGCAGGGAGAGGACCCGAGCTCCCGCTGAGTAACCCTGGAAATACTCGGCGAGCGCCGAGCATCTCGAGCAGTGAGATGCTCGGGCGAGCAGCGAGCAGTAGTAAGCATGCTCGCTCATCAATAGCCACTACATCTTCAGCTCTCCATAGGAGAACTCGTTTCACAGCCTGGCCATCTTCTCCTCTATTACTTTCAGACCAGCCTACACTCTGGCTTCTTATCTAGCATAGATAGTAGTGATGAGTGATCGTGTTCGCCACTGTCGATACTCGATCGAGGGTACTTGGGCATACCCGTTACTCGATCGAGTATCTCGCCCTACATATTTGCGCCTGTTAGACTGCCAATGAACATACGAAGCTTGCCCACAATGCACAGTAATGCTGTATACATGTTGGCTACTGGCATTACTGTGATCGACTGGCTGCATCGTGTCATGGGGTCTTATGTTAAACCTGGTGATGCGATGCTCAGCACGCTGTATTCAGGAAGCCGTCCAGGGAGAGTTGTTATAGAAGAGAAAGCGTAGTTTAGAGCAGGGATATAGTCAGGGTTTAATAATCTTGCTATTGCAGTAGTTGTATACTGCTTCTGCAGCATTAAAACAACAGTCCTTTTCAGGGGTAACTATTTTGCTGTCTGTAGTAAAATTGCTGTTACCTGCATTCAGTGGAGGGAAAGTTTAGGATTAGAGGCATCTAGGCAGAGTTTAATATTGTTATTGCAGCACTTGTATACTGCTTCTGCATCACTAAAACAACAGTCTATATCAGGGCTAAATATTTTCCTTTTTATAGTAAAACCACTGCATACAGTGAAGGGAAAGTTGATAATTAGAGGCATCTAGGCATGATTTAATATTGCAATTGCACTACTTGTGTACCGATACTGCTGCACTGTTTAAACAACAGTCCTTGTTAGGGCTAAATATTTTCCTTTCTGTAGTAAAACTGCTGTTACCTGCATTCAGCGGAGGGAAAGTTTAGGAATAGAGGCATCTAGGCAGAGTTTAATATTGCTATTGCAGTACTTGTATACTGTTGCTGCTGCACCATTAAAACAACAGTCCTTGTCAGGGTTAAATATTTTTTTCCCATATAAATACTGGAAACTTTGCTGGCATATATACTTAATTTTAAATGCGAAGGCATGTGGTATGGGATGGGGAAGTGGATGTGCTGCTTATGGTGCACGCAAAGACCAAGGCCATGGGCCATGTGAAATTGCACCTGCTGCGGGAGCACAAAAAAAACACACTCATCCACGCGACTTAGATTCCTGTCCCACATTGCAGGGAGGCACAGGACACCAATCTTGAAGTCAGAACAGTGCAAACAGGTGGTCAGTCGGAGGGCAGATAATGCTTCCAGTATGTTTCCCAGTACCACCCAGTCTTCCACATGGTCCATTCTCGCTAGTCAAGAGTCTGGACCACATGGCTTTTATACTATGTAATTTAAACGTACTTTTGCTTTTTATTTTTTTACAGCAGGATTTATGTTCATTTTTGTTTCTTTTTTTTTATACCACATAATCCTCACCCTGATCCTCCTTCCTCCCAACATAGCATGTCCCAGCAGACTAGTGATCCCACACTCGGACAATCTGAGGAGCTCTTTATATTTACATTTATTGATTCTGGTTCTCGCCCTGAACTTTTTAAAAGGGGCATGAGAAGTTTGTGTGTAGTGATGCCCAAATATTTGAGCAACCATGGTCAGAAGAAGACGATGGTGAGGAACAGCAATTAGTGTCTCAAAATGACAATGAGACACAGTTGCAACAAGTGATGTTAATAAGTAAACAAGTCAGGAGGACCAGAGTGCCGAAGTGGAAAATGAGATGGTGGACCATGAAGTCATTGTCCCAATCTGGGAAGGTGCCATGCAGAGTGAGGCCAGCAGCTCAGAGGGGGAGGGATTCACAGCACCGCAACAAACAGGAAGAAGCAGTGGGTAGCCAGAGTAAGATGGCAGAGAACCCACACGCGTCAAATTCCCAGACCAAGACTTAGGTGTTCCTCAGTCTGGCGCTTTTTTAAAGAAAGTGCAGATGATAAACAAATGGTCATTTGCAAACTGTGCCATACCAAGATCAGCAGGTGCCTGACCACTACCAGCCTGACCAACACCAGCATGCTCAGGCACCCAACTATGTGGGCCGAATGCCTGGGTCCACTCAGTGTCTGTGGGTGACTCCACTGCCTCTTCTCCTGCGCTAGGTGCTTGCCAATCCCCTGTCCATGATGCAGGCATGGATGCCTCCTGCCCTGCATCTCTCATTGCAGATTCACAAGCACCATCAGCAACCACATCCAATTCCTTGTCCCAGTGTAATGTTCAGCTGTCCCTACTCAAGGCCTTGGGACATAAGCATAAATACTAGTGATGAGCGAGCATGCTCGCCACTGCTCGGTACCTGCCCGAGCATCTCAGTACTCGAGATGCTCAGAGCTCGCCGAGTACTTTCGAGATGCTTAGGCGGGAGCTCGGGTCCACGTCCTGCATGTTTGGCGCTATTTAGAGCACCAATCATGCAGGGATTGTCTGCCACTCACTGTAACGTCACAGCCATGGTGGTTGTGGCATTACAGTGATTGCCCAAATTGATGGGAACAGTGCTCACAGTGAAACATGAAAAGACGGCAATTCATCAGCGCCATACACCGGTACCTGACAATTTAGAACAGAAAGAATAGAGCATCAAACATAGATTAGATAGATAGAAACATGTCAGTCACATATATAATAAGTACAGTGACAGTGTTGGTTACTGTACTTGTTATTTAGTGTTAAAATAAAGGATTTATTAAAAAAAAAATAATAGTGTTTTCATGCACCCGTCTCTTTAAAAAAGCCGGCCGGCAATTCATCAGCGGCATACATCGGTACCCGACAATTTAAAACAGAAAGAATAGAGCATCACACATAGATTAGATAGATAGAAACATGTCAGTCACATATATAATAAGAAGAGTGACAGTGTTAGGTACTGTACTTGTCACTTAGTGTTAAAATAAAGGATTTATTAAAAAAAAAATTGGCGTAGGGTTCCCCGTAATTTTAGTCTCTAGCAGAGGTTAAGCAGACGGCTGGGGCAGATGTTTGAAGCCTGGGAGGGGGGTAATACCCACAGAGCTTCCCAGGCTACTAATATCAGCCCCCAGTTGAATACCTAGCCTTTTAAAATGGGGGACCACCCCAAAAAATGATGTGGGGTCCCCCCTATTTTAATAGCTAGCAAAGGCTAGGCAGACAGCTGGGGGCTGATATTAATAGCCCAGGAAGGGTGCCATGAATATTGGCCCCCTCACAGGCTAGAAACACCAGCCGTCAGCCACCCCAGAAATGGCGCATCCATAGGATGTGCCAATTCTGGCACTTAGCCTCGCTCTTCCCACTGCCCTGTAGCGGTGGCAGTGGGGTAATAGGGTTGGGGTTGATGTCAGCTTATAATGCCAGCTGACATCAAGTCCAGTTTAGTAATGGAGAGGCGTCTATAAGACACCCCCATTACTAACCCCATAGTCAAAGTTAAAAAAAACACAAACACTCAGGATAAAGTCCTTTAATTGAAATAAACACACAATTCTTTAATGTTCTAAATTAATCCATACTTACCATCACGCCCATTCCAGCTGAAGCCAACGATCTCCTGCAATAAAAACTACATAATAAACCAACCTCATCCTTACCTTTCCATGGTTCCCAGGATTGCTTTATTATTTTACTTTTATTGCAGAAGACATTGGCTTCAGCTGGAATGGGCGTGATTGTAAGTATGGTTTAATTTAGAACATTAAAAAATTGTGTTTTTATTTCAATTAAAGGGCTTTATTCTGGGTGTTGTGTTTTTTTAAATACTTTACTAGAAATTCATGGCAGTCATGTCTAATATTGACATGACCCCATGAATTTCGGGCTTAGGGCCAGTTGATAATACCAAGCTGGCCCTAACCCCATTATTACCCAGTGAGCCACCGCACCAGGGCCCTGGATGAGTTGGGTACAGCGCCAGAAGATGGCGCTTCTATGAACGCACCATTTTCTGTGGTGGTTGCGGACTGCAATTTGCAGCGGGTGGGGCCCAGAAAGCTTTGGCCTCCCTGCGCTGTGGATTCCAGCCCCCAGCTGTCTAGTTGTACCTGTCTGAACACAAAAATAGGGCAAAGCACCACGTATTTTTTTTAAAAATTATTTCATGAAATTCATGAAATAATAAAAAAAAGGGCTTCCCTATGTTGTTG
This sequence comes from Phyllobates terribilis, assembly GCF_046119375.1. Classification (NCBI taxonomy): domain Eukaryota; kingdom Metazoa; phylum Chordata; class Amphibia; order Anura; family Dendrobatidae; genus Phyllobates; species Phyllobates terribilis. Next base: position 658,784,185 of record NW_027362764.1, on the reverse strand, counting down.
TGTCCGGCCAGGTACAAATAGGCAGCTGGTGGTTGGGGGCAGCCTGTTCCTGGATGCTGTACCTGGCTGGACACAAAAATAGGGCGAAGCCCCACGTCATTTTTTTTTAAATTATTTCATGAAACTCATGAAATAATTAAAAATAAATTGACGTGGGGCTTCGCCCTATTTTTGTGTCCAGCCAGGTACAGCATCCAGGAACGGGCTGCCCCCAACTACCAGCTGCCTATTTGTACCTGGCCGGACACAACAATATAGGGAAGCCCTTTTTTTTATTATTTCATGAATTTCATGACATAATTAAAAAAAAAAATACGTGGGGCTACGCCCTATTTTTGTGTCCAGCCAGGTACAGCAGGCAGGAACGGGCTGCCCCCAACCACCAGCTGCCTATTTGTACCTGGCCGGACACAACAATAAAGGGAAGCCCTTTTTTCTATTATTTCATCAATTTCATGAAATTATTAAAAAAAAAAAATACGTGGGGCTTCGTCCTATTTTTGTGTCCAGCCAGGTACAGCAGGCAGGAACGGGCTGCCCCCAACCCCCAGATGCCTATTTGTACCTGGCTGGAAACAAAAATACAGGTAAGCCCTTTTTTTAATTATTTCATGAATTTCACATGAAATAATAATAAAAAAAGGGCTGCCCTATATTGTTGTGTCTGGCCAGGTACAAATAGGCAGCTGGTGGTTGGGGGCAGCCCGTTCCTGGATGCTGTACCTGGCTGGACACAAAAAAAGAGCGAAGCCCCACGTCATTTTTTTTAAATTATTTCATGAATTTCATGAAATAATTTAAAAAAAAATTGACGTGGGGCTTCGCCCTATTTTTGTGTCCAGCCAGGTACAGCAGGCAGGAACGGGCTGCCCCAACCACCAGCTGCCTTTTTGTACCTGGCCGGCAGGGCCGGCTCCAGGTTTTTCTGGGCCCCGGGCGAAAGAGTCTCAGTGGGCCCTTTTAACACATACTCGATTCATGATGCACAGATATGGCGGAGAAATATATATATAGTACACATTGCCCAGCCTGCCACCTCATCCTTCACATATGCAGACATGCGCACACACACGGTACGCAGACACGCGCACGCACACACGGTACGCAGACATGCACACGCATACACGGTACGCAGACATGCGCACGCACACACGGTTCGCAGACATGCGCACGCACACACGGTACGCAGACATATGCACGCACACACGGTGCGCAGACATATGCACGCACACATGGTACGCAGACACGTACACATACAGACATACATACATTTTTACACAAATTCTTAAAAACATATAAAACAGACAAATATATATATACACACTCATACACACTGACATTCACATACAGTGCCTACAAGTAGTATTCAACCCCCTGCAGATTTAGCTGGTTTGATAAGATGCAAATAAGTTAGAGCCTTCAAACTGCAAACGAGAGTAGGTTTTATGAACAGAAGCATAAATCTTACAAACCAAAAAGTTATGTTGCTCAGTTGAATTTTATTAAATTTTAAACATAAAAGTGTGGGTCAATTATTATACAACCCCTATGTTTAATATTTTGTGGAATAACCCTTGTTTGCAATTACAGCTAATAATCGTCTTTTATAAGACCTGATCAGGCCGGCACAGGTCTGTGGAGTTATCTTGGCCCACTCCTCCATGCAGATCTTCTCCAAGTTATCTAGGTTCTTTGGGTGTCTCATGTGGACTTTATTCTTGAGCTCCTTCCACAAGTTTTCAATTGGGTTAAGTCAGGAGACTGACTAGGCCACTCCAACACCTTGACTTTTTCCCTCTTGAACCAGGCCTTGGTTTTCTTGGCTGTGTGCTTTGGGTCGTTGTCTTGTGGGAAGATGAAATTACGACCCATCTTAAGATCCTTGATGGAGGAGCGGAGGTTCTTGGCCAAAATCTCCAGGTAGGCCGTGCTATCCATCTTCCCATGGATGCGGACCAGATGGCCAGGCCCCTTGGCTGAGAAACAGCCCCACAGCATGATGCTGCCACCACCATGCTTGACTGTAGGGATGGTATTCTTGGGGTCGTATGCAGTGCCTTCCAGTCTCCAAACGTCACGTGTGTGGTTGGCACCAAAGATCTCGATCTTGGTCTCATCAGACCATAGAACCTTGAACCAGTCTGTCTCAGAGTCCTCCAAGTGATCATGAGCAAACTGTAGACGAGCCTTGACATGACGCTTTGAAAGTAAAGGTACCATGCAGGCTCGTCTGGAACGGAGACCATTGCGGTGGAGTACGTTACTTATGGTATTTACTGAAACCAATGTCCCCACTGCCATGAGATCTTCCCGGAGATCCTTCCTTGTTGTCCTTGGGTTAGCCTTGACTCTTCGGACAAGCCTGGCCTCGGCACGGGAGGACACTTTCAAAGGCTGTCCTGGCCGTGGAAGGCTAACAGTAGTTCCATAAGCCTTCCACTTACGGATGATGCTCCCAACAGTGGAGACAGGTAGGCCCAACTCCTTAGAAAGGGTTTTGTACCCCTTGCCAGCCTTGTGACCCTCCACAATCTTGTCTCTGATGGCCTTGGAATGCTCCTTTGTCTTTCCCATGTTGACCATGTCTGAGTGCTGTTCACAAGTTTGGGGAGGGTCTTAAATAGTCAGAAAAGGCTGGCAAAAGAGATCTTTAATCCACACATGTGAAGCTCATTATTCTTGGTGCCTGAACTACTTCTTAATACTTTAGGGGGACCAAACAGAATTCTTCTGGTTTGAGGGGTTGAATAATAAATGACACTCTGAATTAACTTTTAACGTTTTTAAAAAAAAACAAAAAAAACAAAATTTGCTGCAGTGCATTTCCCACTTCCAGGCTGATCTACAGTACAAATGTCACAATGCCAAGTCAATTCCGCATGTGTCAACCAGCTAAATCTGTAGGGGGTTGAATACTACTTGTAGGCACTGTACATGCACTCACACAGACCCATTACAAATATTTTTAATATGGCGATTGGGGAAGCCTCACTCACCTGTCCCCGGTCCAGTGTCCTGTCCAGCAGCTCCTCAGGTATGGGGCAGTGCAGGGCCCCCGGCGTGTCACAGACATCATGGCCCTGGACCATCAGAGGGGCCCACTTGCGGTCGGGTCCGGGCCTCTCCCCCCCCCATCTGTGCAGGACCTCCGACGGTGTTTGATTGCCGGCACTCCCCCAGACATGGCCGCGCGCTGTGCGGCTGTGTCTGCTAGTAATGACGCGGCAGGGGCGACACACAAGCACAGTTAAAGGTGCAGCACCGTCAATCCTGCACAGCGCGCGGCCATGTCTCGGGGAGTGCCGACAATCAAGCAGCGCCTGCATCACTGAGCAGGTGCCGAGGAAGCAGCCAGGGCCCCGAGAGTGAGTGGTCGGTGGGCCCCGACAGTGAGTGGGCGGTGGGCCCCGACAGTGAGTGGGCGGTGGGCCCCTGTGATTTTCCAGGGCCCCGGCACTTGCCCGGGTACGCCGGGTGCTGACGCCGGCCCTGCTGGCCGGACACAACAATATAAGGAAGCCCTTTTTTTTTATTATTTCAAGATTTTCATGAAATAATTAAAAAAAAAAATATGTGGGGCTTCGCCCTATTATTGTGTCCAGCCAGGTACAACTAGGCAGTTGGGGCTGGAATCCGCAGTACAGGGAGGCCCAAGCTTTCTGGGCCCCCCACCCGCTGCAAATTGCAGTCCTCAGCCACCCCAGAAAATGGCGCGTTCATAGAAGCACCATCTTCTGGCGCTGTACCCAACTCATCCAGGGCCCTGGTGCGGTGGCTCACTGGGTAATAATGGGGTTAGGGCCAGCTTCGTATTATCAGCTGGCCTTAAGCCCGAAATTCATGGGGTCACGCCAATATTAGACATGACCGCCATGAATTTCTAGTAAAGTATTTAAAAAAACACAACACCCAGAGTAAAGTCCTTTAATTGAAATAAACACACAATTCTTTAATGTTCTAAATTAAACCATACTTACCATCACGCCCATTCCAGCTGAAGCCAATGTCTTCTGCCGTAAAAGTAAAATAATAAAGCAACGTCATCCTTACCTTTCTATGGTTCCCAGGACAGCTTCAGCTCTGCTACATTCAGATGACAGGCTGGATCGCAGCCGAAAGCTGCCATCCAGCTTGCCTTGCCATGCTATGACGGCATCCAGATGAGCCGAGTTCATGTCCAATGAACTCAGCTCACCTCATGCACGTCACTGACAGCGTGGTAAAATCCTCCTGCGCTTGCATGTTTCTTTCTATCTAATCTATGTGTGATGCTCTATTCTTTCTGTTCTAAACTGTCTGGTACCGGTGTATGCTGCTGATAAATTGCCAGCCGGCTTTTTTAAAGAGACAAAAACACTATTATTTTCTTTTAATAAATCCTTTATTTTAACACTAAATAACAAGTACAGTAACCAAAACTGTCACTGTACTTATTATATATGTGACTGACATGTTTCTATCTATCCAATCTATGTGTGATGCTCTAGTCTTTCCGTTCTAAATTGTCAGGTACCGGTGTATGCCGCTAATGAATTGCCGGCCGGCTTTTTTAAAGAGACGGGTGCATGAAAATTGCAGGGCACTAGTGTGTTCCAAGTGCCCTGCTATGTTTTTCATGTGACGCGCCCCCTGGGCCTGTGCTGTGCAGGGGATACCCGGAGCCGGATCGCTGGGGGTTGTAGTCCTCCTTGGCGGTGACCCGGTCCGTGCCCAGGGCGGCTAAACCAGTGGCAGTCTATTGGTATTGTAATTGTCCGACTACGCCACCCGTGGATTGCGGTCAGTGGGGACCGCCGCTGCGCTGCAGACCGCTGAGGCTGATGTTGTATGCGCAGCCAAGTATGGGATAACTCCCCATGGGAGAAGTATTGCCTCAGGGCAGCTAGTGTAGATGATGGTAGTGATGGTGTGAGCGTCCCAGTCCTAATGGTGCTGGTGCGGCGATGAAACACAGAGACTTGTAATTGCAGTTTCCAATGCTTTACTCACAGTTGTTATTCTGGTCACTTGTGCACATGAGGGACCGCCTGAGCCATGCTGCGTTCACCAGGCAAGAGACTCGACCAACTCCCAGGCAATTCCAGAGCGTGGCACAGGGCTCCCTTCCTTTCCTTTCTCTGGCTGTCCCCACCAGTGACCCACCTTTGTCCAGCTCCCTCGGGCCTTCTCTTGGCGAAACCTATCTCCGGTTTCCCTGACCCTATGCGGTATGCTTTCCTGGTGGATGTAGTGAGGGGTCGCACCAAGATGTGGTCACAACCTCCGGTCTTTGGCTGAGGAATCTGTTGCCTCCACCAATTTGGGTTCCGGTACCCTGCTCTGCCAACCCTTCACCCTGTATCTCCTGGGCATATGGGGTTCCTTCTTTACTTGCGTCTCTGGGCCTTTCTCTGTGTTCCTTGCTTCCTTTCTCCTCTGTTCCAGTTCCTTTCTTACTTTCCTTTCCGCTCCTTCTCCTCTCTCTTTCTGCTGTTTCTGACCTCCACTCCAGGCCTGCCTCTGGAGCTGGGCCCAGACTGAGCCACAGCTCCATGTCAGCCCTCTCTGGCTGCACTCCTGACTGAACTCAACACTGAACTGAACTGAACTCTAAGATGGTGCCCACCTTATATACCTCCTTCTCACACCCGAGCCCAGGTGACTAGCAACCAATGGGCTCCTACCTATGCCCAGAGACCCACCCCTATCTGCTCCTACACCACTGGGTATTCCACCCCCCGCCCCACTCCAGCCAGGGACAGATGCTGTCGTGCCTGCACTTCTGTCTAGTGGGAGCACCATTGACCTGTCCCTCGGAAATGGGGTGTGTATGGTGCATGCAGCTAAACGAGTCCCGGTCCACACTCCATCCTTACCCGGAAGTGGAATATCACACCTCTGGTTTGAGGTGCAATACCCCTGCAGCAGCCGAGCCCTCGGGGTGCTACACATGCACCCTCCTATATACCCTGTCTGCCTGTCTGCCTATATATTCTGCCTGCCTGACGTTTAATTGAGCACCGTTCCCATCGATTTGGGCAATTTTTGACCTTCTGCAGACCGCCAGGGGGGACCACAAGAACAATGCTCGAGTTTCCCCATAGACTTACATTGGGCTCGTTGCTCGGGTCGAGCACCCGAGTATTCCAATGTGCTCGACCCGAGCTTCGAGCACCCGAGCATTTTAGTGCTCGCTCATCACTAATAAATACCCAACCACAAACCCACAGGCCCAAACACTAAACGGGCGCATGTCCTGACTGCTTGCTCTGGAAATGTTGCTGTTCAGGCTTGTGAATACTGAGGCTTTCCGCAACTTCATAGCGGCAGCAATCCCTCGGTACTTGGTCCCCAGCCGCCACTATTTTTACCGGTGTGCCATCCCTGCTTTACTCCAGCACGTGTCCCATAATCACCTTTGCCCTGACAAATGCAGTTACTGGGAAGGTCAACTTAACGAAACGACTTATACATGGACAAGTGCTTGTGGCCAGGGATGCTACATCCCTGATGGCACGCTTGGTGAACCTAGTGGTGGCTGGGACTCTGTTAGGACCCTGGGATTGCACACATGCTACCAACACCAAGAATTGCGGGCTCTAGTTCCATCAGGATCATATACAAAGAACAAAGAGAAAGTGGCACTCACAATCTGCAGCAGTAAAACATTCTTTATTCAGAAGAAAAACAATGTGGGAAGCGTAGGCTATCGTGTGCAGGGGAGTACAGAACTTGGACAATGGCCGTTTCGCACCAAGAATAGACCCATAGAAGAGGATTCTCAAGCGCATTGAACTGCGAGTGCTTGTGCTGCATCAGTGCCTTGCAGTGACGGGAAAAAGGCAAGCAGAGTTCATAGCCAATGAAATCCATTCACTTCATTGATATCAGCACGAACACAGTGGGAAAGTTCTCCTTTATATCTAACACAGGGTATATCGGAGTCCCTCTTCCTTCTAATTTTTGCTAGTTCTTGAATTGACCACATAGGCTTTGCAAGTTTCAGAGTGCCTCCTTCATAAATTAAACAGGATGTGTCTGACCATGTCACACACACCACATGCCCAGATAAGGTATTAAAATGTTAAAATAACATTTGCCGGTGACAATTTTTAAGCCTTGCAATGCTCCTCTGGGAAATATGCAAATTGTCTATTCAGAGAGGAAGAGTACCAGATCTTACACTTTGCACTGACGAGGGGGCAGTACCACACTGTCTGCAAATTGTGATTTTGGTTTGGCTTTTATCCTAAGGCATGTGGCAAGGCTCGTTAATGGGTCGCTAATAACTTTTACGATTGCTACTTCCAATAGGTGGCACTAGAGTTCTAGTCCTCTTCCTCTCTAGAGAGACAATTTGCATTTTACAGGAAAGAATGATTCTTCCCATTTTTTTTCCTGTAAAATCCATTTTATCTTCAGTTTTGTATGATTTATTTTCAGTCTGTAAAAGTTGCACAATACTCTAAGAACATTGTTCCCAGCAGCAACCTGGGAGTCAGAGATGCATTCAGGCATGTTCTCCATGCTGTTCCCATTCTATTTAAGCACTGTTTCCATCCATTTCAGCGATTTTTCTGCCCCACAGTCCTCCGGGTAGGGTCTTTCAAAAATATGCTTGCGTTTCCCATTGACTTCTATTATACTTGTTACTCGTGTGAAGCCCGTCCGAGTGTCCAAGCTGCTTGATTCGAGTACCGAGCAGTCAAGCATTTTAGTGCTCGATTATCACTCATAGATAACGTTTGCTTTTGATCCACTTGCCTGAGATAAGAAACCCTTCTGCCACTTAGCCCTTGTTTCCTTTACATCATGCTATCCGATTATGGTCTCTCGTCTTCGCTCACAAACACCTGTTTCAATGCAAGTCTGCGAGCAAAGGGACCATTAGTCCTCTTCCTTCTCAATACTGTTCTCTGTCTGCCTAACAACAGGAACCAAGTTCCTTTTGCTCACATAACTCCTCCCATCCTAGGCTGGCTCTTATAAACCTGTCTGCAACTAACCCACTGTTGTAGAAAATAAACCAGATAAAACATCATTGAAAACATGGCAATGCATGATATGACCATAAAAACATTTAAGGGGAGAGTGGACATCTTCTCCACTCCTTTAGGCTATGTGCCCATGATGTGGATTTAATGCATTTCCGCAGTGGCATTTCCGCTGCGAAAATGCATTAAAAACGCTTGTTAAGTTGTCTGTCATGTTTCCCAATGATAATCCACATGTGCTGTGGAAATTTCTGCTGCGGATCATCATTGCGGAAAAATCCGCAGCACAACCATTTCTTCTGCGTAATCGCAGCAAAATCGCCGCCATTGACTTGCTTTGAACCGCATAACATCCGCATGTTTACATTTATGCATGCGGATGTAATGCGGTTCAATGCGCGGATGGTACCCGGGTCTGGAGAAGAGGAGACTCTCCTCCAACCAGGGTACCATTAGAAAAAAAAGAATTAAAACGTAAAAAATAAAAAAAAAACATTATACTTACCTCTCCTGCGGTGACGTCATTTAGTCCTGTTATGGTCACGCGACTGCTGACGTCGGCGATCGCGTGACCTGTCAGCTGACTAAATGACATCAACGCAGGTCCTTTCAGAACACCGCAGGACTCCGAGGACGCCACCAGAGAGAAGACCGGTGGCCACAGGAGAGGTAAGTATAATGTTTTTTTTTATTTTTTACGTTTTAAGTTTTTTTTTACTATTGATGCAGCATTTAAAGCAGCATAAGTTGGTCACACAGTAAAAATCCATGCCAGTTGCATGGATTTATATTGTGTGACCAACTTGTCAAGCACTTTTCCAAGTGATGCTCAAAATCCCTTGGAAAAGCGCTTGAAAAAAAGCATGCGAAAATGCATGCAAAAACGCTTCTCTCTGGCAGAAAAAATGCATGTAAAATCTGCATGCATTTTTTTCTGCCAGGGAGAGGCAGAAACACTCAGGAAAAATCAGCATCAATTCAGCATCGTGGGCACATAGCCTTACAATGGCACCCCATATCGATATGGAGCAACTGATAGCACTCATCCAGCAGCATACAGAGCTGCTGTCAAGTATTATAGTTACCATCCTTTGATTGAACATTCCTGACTACAAATATCTGAAGAGTTACTTTCGGATCATAAGACACCCCCCCCCATTTTCCTCCCCAATTTGGGGGAAAAAAGTGCGTCATATGGTCGAAAAATGCGGTATATCAGCACTGTGGTAGGTTCATACGAGCGTATAAAAAATTGTTACGTTTCATCCAGGAAATTAGGATGACTTTTTTCTCACTTATCGTCTGTGTGCAGTCTGTGTGAATGGGAGAGTCTCATTCGATTTACCAAAGAAACTAGTGCATGCTCCAATTTTTATCACATATAGAATCGGCCAGTGAAAAAAATCGCTCATCTGCACTGCCCCATTGAATAACATTTTATTATTTATTATTTTATTTTAATTTATTTTTTTCCATGGACAGCAGTAGGACCAATGTTATAACTAGTGTTGAGCCACCCCCGTAGTGTTCGAGTTCGGTTCGGTTCGTCGAACACCCTTGTGTTCGCCGAACTGTTCGTCGAACACCTTCGAACACCGTTAAAACCAATGGCAGGCAAACAAAAACACATAGAAACATATAGAAAACAGCTGACAAACTGCTCAGAAGACATAACTAACACATGGAAAAGTGACAAGTACATATAGTCATGCGAAAAGAAAAGAGGTGGAGGAGTAAAAGGAGGGGGAGACACAGATATAGGCATGTCATGCCCTTCTAAAATCCAAAAAGTGAGAAGCCGACACGGCCAGTCCGCTCCTGCCGGTGCCACCTCCGTGTCGCCGGGTTTGTGCCAGAGCCACTGTGGACCCTGACGGCCAGCCCCCCTCTCCCAATACTGGTGCCTGTCCGCTGGTGGGTCGAGTGAGCCCCCCTGTAGTGGAGGCAGGTCTAAGCTTTTTAACCCTTTCGCAACCTTGGGTTTTGTCGTTTTTGCTTTTTCGTTTTTTGCTCCCCTTGTTCCCAGAGCCATAGCGTCTTTATTTTTTGGACAATATGGCCATGTGAGGGCTAATTTTTTGCGGGACAAGTTGTAATTTTCAACGCCATTACTAGTTTTACCATATCGTGTACGGGAAAACGGGAAAAAAATTCCAAGTGCGGTAAAATTGCAAAAAAAGTGCAATACCACAGTTGTTTTTTATTTATTTTTTTTACCACGTTCACTGAATGCTAAAACTGACTTGCCATTCTTATTCTCCAGGTCATTACAAGTTCGTAGACACCAAACATGTATAGGTTATTTTATATTTAAGTGGTGAAAAAAAATTCCAAAATTTGGTAAAAAAAATTAAAAAAAAATAACGCCATTTTCCGAGACCTGTAGCGTCTCCATTTTTTGGGATCTGGGGCTGGGTGAGGGCTTATTTTTTGCGTGCCGGGCTGACATTTTTATTGATAACATTTTGGGGTAGATCCGATGTTTTGATCGCCCGTTATTGCATTTTATTGCAATTTTGCGGCGACCAAAAAACGTAATTTTGGCGTTTAGAATTTTATTCTCGTTACACCGTTTACCGATTGGATTAATTCTTTTTTTATGTTGATAGATGGGGCGATTCTAAACGCGACGATACCAAATATGTGTATGTGGATTTTTTTTTTTTATATATTTTATTTTGAATGGGGTGAAAGGGAGGTGATTTAAACTTTTATATTTTTTTTATTTTTTTTATATTTTTAAAAACATTTTTTTTTCACTTACTGCATGATTCAATAGTCTCCATAGGAGACTAGAAGCAGCAGTTGTCTGATCGTCTCTGCTACATACAGGGGACCAGCAGATCCCCTGCATATAGCAGAAATGGTCCTGTGCTATGAGCGCCAACCACTAGGTGGCGCTCATAGCGACGAGAGCATGACAACCACAGGCGTCTGCTGCAGACCCTGGGTTGTCATGCACGCCCATCGGTGACCTGCGATCACGTGACGGGGTCGCCGGTGGGGGGGGCTTATAACGCGCAACCCAGAAGCGCGCGTTAAATGTCGCTGTCGGAGATTGACAGCGGCATTTAACATGTTAACAGCCGCGGGTGGATCGCGATTCCACCCGCGGCTGTTGCGGGCACATGTCAGCTGTAAGAATCATCTGACATGTGCTCGGTTCAGTGCGGGCTCAGCGCCGGAGCCCTCACTGAACCGGGGGTACGCAAATGTGCGTACTAATACGGCAAGGGTTGGAAAGGGGTTAATTTAAATTGTCTCTCTAATTTGAATGAATACACTTTAAATCCTTTTACAAGGATCTATTGGAGGGCAAGTCTCATGCCAGCAGCCGCGTAATTCCAGCTCCAGTAGCGTCCACTAAAGCTGCTGCAGTTAAAAAGCTTTTATAAGGATCGAACTCAGCGGTCCACCGCAAGGCGTCCTACCGCCAGTCCCAGCCCCTATGCCTTGGGGTGCCTCCTGATGCTCTTCACTGAGTATCCCGGGGTCCCGAAGCATTTCCTTTGAAAAAATTAAGTGTCCAAACTACAGGTGGTGTAGCTTGCTTAACAGCTGGGATAATCCGCTGACTAGCAGACACTGCTACTAGGTACAAAGTATTTCCTGGGCTGGATGCAGTTAAAAATTTGTAATTAGATACTCTCGTTGGATGCTGAGAAAGCATTCCATAGAGTCTCCTGGCACGCCATATATTATTCTCTTAAAAAGCTTGGGGTAGGGGTCTAGGGGACCCTTTTATAGCTCAAATCACGGCCCTGTATCGCAATACGTCACCGAGGCTGAAGATAAATGGAACTGTAGCACCACGAGGGCTCGGTTGCTACAGAGGTATTGCTCCTCACCCAGAGGTGTGATATCTCACTCTCAGGTAAGGATGGAGTGTGATTCAGGACCCCGACACCTGCATGCATTACACCACATTGCCATGGGGTAGGGCGACCAATATGCCCCTGAGATGGGCACGACAGTCCCTGTCCCTGGCTGGAATGGGGGGAGGGAACACTGAGGAAGGGGAACCCTGTAGTGCAGGAGCAGGGAGGAAGCAGTTCCTGGGTGCATTGAGAAGGAAGTATAAAAGGTGGGCACCATCTTAGTTCAGTGCAGAGAAGTCTGAGCAGAAGTGACAGGGAGCAGGGGCTCTGCATGAGCTCTGCTCCGGAGGCGGGCCTAGTAACAGAGGCTCAGGCCTGGAAGAGGGAGAAGTAAGGAAGAGGAGCGGAGAAGGCTCCAGGAACTAGGAACGAAGGGATCCCAGGGGTGCGGACGGGCGAGTCGCCACCGCACGCCCGAATCCACCTGCGTGGAGGGGTCAGGCCAAAAGGGGAGACCGGTCCCCGAAACTAGTGGAAGCGGGAAACGACCCTCAGCTAGAAACCGGAGGCTGTGACTTTTAATGTGGCACAGCCCCTCGCTACACCTGCTAGGAAGGCACCACATAGGGTCAGGGAAACTGGCGCCAAGTTTACCAAGAGGAGGCCTGAGGCAGCCGAACAGAAGCATTGGTAAGAAAGGCCAGACAAAGGACACACAAAGGGGGTCCTGTGAAGCGCTCCAAAGTTATCTGGAAGTTGTCTGAGCCCCTCACCTGGTGAGCACAGTACGACGTGGGCAGCCGTTACCTGCAGAAGTGGTCTGGATAATAAGAACTGTGAGTAAAGGCCCTGGACTGCATCACTGACTCCGTGTCGTTACTGCTGCTGCCCTGCACCATCACCCCCATCCTCCGTATACACTGCCCTGAGGCTATACTCCTCCCGTGGGGAGTTATACTACGCTCTGCTGCACCCACAACACCAGCCTCAGCGGTCTGCCCTGCAGCGGCGGTTCACTCTGACCTCAATCCACGGGTGGCGTAGTCGGACATTTAAACATCAAAACCACATAAATAGTTCTGCCACTGGTTTGACAGCCCTGAGCCAAGGAACCGGGTCGCCGCCACAGAGACTACAACCACCAGCATCCACCAAAAAGGGTCCGGCTCCGGGTGTCCCAAGGCCCAGGGGGCGCGTCAGAACATTTTCATCACCTTTCATAATCACCAATGAGACAAGGCAGGGATGTCCTCTGTCCCCTCTCTTATACATCCTAGTGACGGAGCACCTGCTCTCATCAATTCACCATAACTCCAATATTAGGTGGATTGAGGTGGGAGGCACCGAGTAGAGTACAAGTGCTCTCTATTTGCTGATGATGTCCTAGTATATATCACTCAATCACATATATCCATCCCTGCTGTTATGGCTGAAATAAATCACTTTGTTACATGGTCAAATTTTAAAATCAATGCAGCGAAGTCTGAGGCCCTCGATATCTCCCTCCCCAAATCCGTACAGGATTCCATCCAGTCCAACTTTCCCTTTGCCTGGCCCTCACAGGGTAGCAAATACTTAGGAATTCCTATTCATAGAGACCTCTCCCGTCTATGTTATCTTAATTTTGGGCCCTTTATTGAACAACTCCATACAGACCACGGTTGGCAAGTTAGAACTGTAAGATTCACTACGTGAACCACTGGTGTTTTGTGGAAAAGCACATGTACACTGTGTTCCAAATTATTATGCAAAAAGTGTTTAGGAGTGATAAGGGAAGAATTTGTTTGTTTGTCAGTTAAACTCATTGATGTGTCGGCTGCTGAGAAGCAACAAATTGTGGAGTGTTTAGTTCACGGCATGACTACAGTCAACATTGTGCGATGATCAGGATGAAGTGTCTTGGCAATCAAGAATTATGTAGCTGATTAACAGTACACACGTGTGGAAAATTGAGGACTCTTTCCTACAGGCAATTACGTCAGGTTAAAAGAGCAGCGGCAAAAAAGCCTTGTCATAGCAGCAGACAAGTTTTTGAAGCTGCTGGTGCCTCCAACGTCCCCTGAACAACAAGATGCAGGGTCCTTCAGAGGTTTGCAGCTGTGCGTAAGCCATCCTGTCGACCTCCTCTATCCACTGCACACAAGCAGAAAAGGCTCCAGTGGGCCAAACAATACATGAAGACTGTTTTGTTCACGGATGATTGCCGTGCAACGCTCGATGGTCCAGATGGATCGAGTGGAGGATGGCTGGTTGATGGACACCCCACACAAACACGACTACAGCGCCAACAAGGAGGATTTGGAGTAATGTTTTGGGCTGGAATCATGGGGAGAGAGATTTTCGGCCCCTTTTGGATACCTGAAGGGGTAAAGATGAACTCCATAATGTATGTGGAGTTTCTCAAACATCACTTCCTGCCATGGTTCAAGAAGAAGAACCGTGTATTCCACAGCAAGATCATTTTCATGCATGATAATGCACCGTCTCATGCTGCACATAACACATCTGCATCTCTGGCTGCTATGGGCATAAAAGGGGACAAACTTATGGTGTGACCCCCATGCTCCCCTGACCTCTACCCCATTCAGAACCTCTGGAGCATCATCAAAAGGAGTGTCTATGATGGCGGGAGGCAGTTCACATCTAAGCAACAGCTCTGGGAGGGTATTCTGTCCTCTTGCAAAACAATTGAAGCAGAAACCATCCAAAACCTGACAAATTCAATGGACGAGAGAGTTCAGAATCTCTTTTCGAACAAGGGGTCCTATGTGCAAATGTAACATCACCTAGAATAAAGTTTTGAGTTGAAAACTGTTTGATTTCAGTTTCTAATAACCTGCTAATGCTTATAATTTCAAAAATTACCATTTTTTTGTTCTTTATTAAAATGAAAAGGTTGATCGAAGAGTGTGTGGGATCTAAGAGTGTGGCAACCCAGTAGTCAGGATTACTTCAAATTCTGACAATCTGAGGGTCATGTTGCAGGTAGTGCAGCAAGAAGGCACTCATGTGTCTTCTAGGAGCCCCAAAATTATTTTCCGGGGTAGATGCAGCTAAAAATTATTATTAATTTTAAATCTGGTGGAGCTTAGTATAGATGGTCTAATAGAATCAGTGCTGCACACTGCTACAAAGAACCAATTATTTTCCAGCCAAGATACAGATAAACATGATTAGTAATTTTAAATCTGGTGGAGCTAGTATAGATGGCCTAATAGAATCAGTACTGCACACTGCTACAAAGCCCAAATTATTTTCCAGCCAAGATACAGATAAACATGATTAGTAATTTTAAATCTGGTGGAGCTTAGTATAGATGGCCTAATAGAATCAGTACTGCACACTGCTACAAAGCCCAAATTATTTTCCAGCCACGACACAGATAAACATGATTATTAATTTTAAATCTGGTGGAGCTTAGTATAGATGGCCTAATAGAATCAGCACTGCACACTGCTACAAAGCCCAAATAATTTTCCAGCCAAGATACAGATAAACATGATTAGTAATTTGAAAGCTTAAAACGGTTGGTGAGGTGATTTTAACCAATCATAAAGCTTTTACTCTCCCCAGGATGACACAGGGGTAGAAAAGTCGTTTCGGATCCATGATTTGTTCATCTTTATGAACGTGAGTCTGTCTACAGTATCAGTGGAGAGCCCCGTGCGCTTATCTGTCAGCACACCACCAGCAGCGCTGAACACACGTTCAGACAGAACGCTGGCTGCGGGGCATGACAAGATCTCCAAGGCGTAAGTGGCTAGCTCCGGCCATTTATCCAGATTGGAAGCCCAAAAAGAGCAAGGGTCCAGTGACACAGTCATGGCTTCAATGCTTACTTGGAGATACTCCTGTACCATCGTCTCTAGGCGTTGACTATGTGTCAGACTTCTTGTCTCCTGTGGCCTTGCAAAGGATGGGCTAAAAAAGTGGTGAAATGATTCCGCAAAATTGATGTTACCAGCAGATACTGTGTTTCTGTTACGGTTTGAGTGCTGAGCACCCGACGGTCCCACGGTTGGCAAGTTGGAACTGTGAGATTCACTATGTGCACCACTGGTGTTTTGTGGAAAAGCACATGTAAGATTCTGCAACAGTCTCTGCTGATACTCCTGCATGCGTGCATCCCTTTCTATGGCAGGAATAATTTCCGCAAATTTACTTTTGTACCGGGGATCTAACAGTGTGGCAACCCAGTAATCAGGATTATTTCTAATTCTCACAATTCGAGGGTCATGTTGCAGGTAGTGCAGCAAGAAGGCACTCATGTGTGTTGCGCATCCAGGAGCACCAAGTCCCTGTTGTGTTGGTGGCGAGGTAACAATCATGCTTCCTTCCTCTGTCCTCTCCCCCCAACCTCGCACAACAGAAATGTGATCAAGGTCTCCCTCATCTGATGAGTCTTCCATCAGTTCGTCCTCCACTTCTTCCTGGGCTCCTGCACCTTCCTCACTAATGTAGTTGCTACCATGCGCCCTGGTAAAACCATCTCCCCCATCCTCACATGCCTGCCACCTTGGTGCTGCCGACCTTCTGGATCTTGCAGATGTTAGCCCTTCCGCATGCAACTCCTCCTCCTCTACTTCCTCCTCCTCCTCTTGTGCCACCACCTGACTCCGAATTCTGTTTAACATGTGCTCCAGCATGTAAATCACCGGAATAGTCATGTTGATAATGGCATCGTCAGCACTAAACATCTTCGTCGTCGTTTCAAAACTGTGCAGAAGGGTTCATAGGTCCCTGATCTGAGACCACTCCTCCAGCGTGATTTGCCCCACCTCTGGATCTCGTTGGCCCAGGCTATACGTCAGAACGTATTGCACCAGGGCTTGTGGGTGCTGCCACAGTCGCTGCAACATGTGCAGAGTTGAATTCCACCGGGTAGGCTCATCGCATTTTAGCCGGTGATGTGGCAGGCCCAACGACTTCTGTAGAGATGTAAGTCGCTGAGCTGCGGGATGCGAACGGCGGAAGTGAGCACAAAGCGACCGTGCCCTCTGCAGAAGGCCATCTAGTCCGGGATAGTGGGCTAAAAATTGCTGGACAACCAGGTTCAACACGTGAGCCATACAAGGCACGTGTGTGACATTGCCCCGGCGAAGGGCCGCACCCAGGTTTGCAGCATTGTCGCACACAGCCTTCCCTGGTTTCAGGTCCAGTGGAGACAACCATTCATGAAATTGGTTCTCCAGAGCTAACCACAACTCTTCAGCTGTGTGACTCACATTTCCCAAACATTTCAAAGTAAAAACCGCCTGACGACGTTGAGCCCTACTGCCAGCATAGTAAGGAGGTGTGCAGGATCCCTTCTGTTCAGTTTGAAAGCTTGTGGCATGACCAGACAGGCTTTGGGTGCAGGTGGAGGACCGAGAGGAGGTTGAGGAGGCAGAAGCAGTGGAGGAACTTTGAGATAAAGAGGATTGATGCACAAATCGTGGGGCGGCAAGACTTGGACAGCAGCCCCTTGTCCTGCTGTCACCATAGTTACCCAGTGCCCAGTCAGCGACATGTAACGCCCCTGTCCATGCCTACTCGTCCAAGTGTCTGTGGTGAAATGCACCCTGTCACACACAGAGTTTCTCAAAGAAGCTGTGATGTTGTGTGCGACATGCTGGTGGAGCGCAGGCACACCTTTCTTTGAGAAGTAGTGCCGACTGGGCATCTGGTACTGGGGCACTGCGACGGACATAAGGTCTCGAAAATCCTCTCTGTCCACCAGGCGGAAAGGCAGCATTTCTGTAGCCAATGGCTTGCAGATGGTGAAATTCAACCTCTTAGCTTTCTCATGGCTAGGAGGAAATGGTCTTTTACTTGTCCACATCTGAGGGACCGAGGGTTGGCTGTTGTGCTTAGACGGGGTTGATAAGGGTGTCCCCGGCAAACTGCCGGTCTGTGAGGAAGATGCAGGAGGACATGTTAGGTTGCCTTGATCCAAAGGTGGTGCTATCGATGTCGGACAGCGCTCAACACCAGCTGGTGTTACCACCTCCAAAGAAAATGATGACCTGCCAATCACGCTGGCTGTTGCGGGTAAAGAGGTGGAAGGTCTGCTTCCCAAAACAGGTGTGACTGCTGTCCCCCCAGTCACAGAGGATGAAGAGGCCGCAGATGCACAAGATGTGGCAGACGGTGGTTGGCCCGGCCGGCTAGGCCACATTGTAGCACAGTGAGCTTCCCACTGCAACTTATGCTTCATGTCCATGTGCCGGTTCATGCATGAAGTACTCAAACTATGTATTTTTTGGCCTCTACTTAGCTTTTGTTGACAAATGTTACAGATAACACGAGTTGGGTCATCTTTATCGATCTGAAAAAATGCCCAGGCTATGCTAGATTTAGCACCCATGCGACCTGAAGAGCCACCACGACTTGTGGTTAGAGGCAGAGTTGTGTTTGAGGATGCAGTTGTTGACGTGCTTCCAGTACTACGTCTCTGTCCAGGAAGGCGCAACCTGACCTCGTTATCACTAGCATCCTCCTCCACCTCCTCTGCTGACCTCATCTCTTGGCTGACTGTGGGTTGACAGTAAGTGGGATCTCCAACCTCATCATCATCGCCCTGTGTATTATCACACCCGTCGTCCTCAGAGCCAACCTGTTCCTGCCCTGACAAAAAACTAAAGTTGTCGCTCCAATCAGGTATTTGAGTCTCATCATCGTCTTCCTCATTGTCTCCACCAACAGGAGTTACAGTTTGGGAATGAGGATCTACATTATGGTCAGAACCTTCTGCGTCTGGTCCTGGTTCTGACTCATAAAGATTCTGGGCATCAGTGCAGATCATTTCCTCGTCTGGATTCACAGAAGCTCTGGAGCCGAACTCTGATTCCCAGGCTATAGTATGAGTAAACAGCTCTGCAGACTCAACCATCTGTTCTACCCCATACTCAGAGGGGCAGCTGGAGATTTGGGAGCTGTGAGGAAGCAAGTGCGATTGGGGTGACACCTCTGAGGACTGGAGTATTTGTGATGTTGAAGTTGAGGTGGAGGAGAGCCCACTTAAAGGAGCACTTGATATCCGTTGAAGCACCTGCTGTTTTTGTGCCTCATCTGGAATTTGTAGCGATTGGCGTGGCCGTAAGAAAGGGATCTTATCACATTGTCCGATAAAAGAAGTAGACATTTTAGGTTGGCTGGAAGATGGTCTTTCTTCTGAAGATGTTACTGTTGCTTTAACACCTACCCCACGGACACAAGCTTTTTTCCCCTTCCCAACACGCGTATTCCCCTTACCACCAGCAGCAGGCCTTTTTCCACTCATTTCGGTGGTTAACTAATTCACAACTCTGGAGTTGTTTGCACAAAAAAACAATGGATGGGAACCGAGCAGAGCTGAATGGCCAAACTGTGGTATTAGGCCAAAAGCATTGTCTGGGTTAGATGCAGATGAAAATTGCAACCTGATGGAGGTCAGTATAGATGGACTAATAGAACAAGTCCCACACACTGCTAGAAGCCCAAATATATTTTCAGAGCTAGATGCAGAAAAAAAATATATTCAATTTGCAACCTGATGGAGGTCAGTATAGATGGACTAATAGACCAAGTCCCACACACCGCTAGAAGCCCAAATATATTTTCAGAGCTAGATGCAGAAAAAAATTATATTGAATTTGCAACCTGATGGAGGTCAGTATAGATGGACTAATAGACCAAGTCCCACACACTGCTAGAAGCCCAAATATTTTTTCAGAGCTAGATGCAGAAAAAAATTATATTCAATTTGCAACCTGATGGAGGTCAGTATAGATGGACTAATAGAAGAAGTCCCACACACTGCTACAAGCTGAAATATTTTTTCAGAGCTAGATGCAGATAAAATTTTTTTTTAATTTTCAACCTGATGGAGGTCAGTATAGATGGACTAATAGACCAAGTCCCACACACTGCTAGAAGCCCAAATATTTTTTCAGAGCTAGATGCAGAAAAAAATTATATTCAATTTGCCACCTGATGGAGGTCAGTATAGATGGACTAATAGAACAAGTCCCACACACTGCTAGAAGCCCAAATATTTTTTCAGAGCTAGATGCAGATAAAAATTATTTTTAATTTGCAACCTGATGGAGGTCAGTATAGATGGACTAATAGACCAAGTCCCACACACTGCTAGAAGCCCAAATATTTTTTCAGAGCAAGATGCAGAAAAAAATTATATTGAATTTGAAACCTGATGGAGGTCAGTATAGAAGGACTAATAGAACAAGTCCCACACACTGCTAGAAGCCCAAACATTTTTTCAGAGCTAGATGCAGATAAAAATTATTTTTAATTTGCAACCTGATGGAGGTCAGTATAGATGGACTAATAGACCATGTCCCACACACTGCTAGAAGCCCAAATATTTTTTCAGAGCTAGATGCAGAAAAAAAATATATTCAATTTGCAACCTGATGGAGGTCAGTATAGATGGACTAATAGACCAAGTCCCACACACTGCTAGAAGCCCAAATATATTTTCAAAGCTAGATGTAGAAAAAAATTATATTGAATTTGCATCCTGATGGAGGTCAGTATAGATGGACTAATAGAACAAGTCCCACACACTGCTAGAAGCCCAAATATTTTTTCAGAGCTAGATGCAGATAAAAATTATTTTTAATTTGCAACCTGATGAAAGTCAGTATAGATGGACTAATAGACCAAGTCCCACACACTGCTAGAAGCCCAAATATTTTTTCAGAGCTAGATGCAGAAAAAAATTATATTCAATTTGCAACCTGATGGAGGTCAGTATGGATGGACTAATAGACCAAGTCCCACACACTGCTAGAAGCCCAAATATTTATTCAGAGCTAGATGCAGATTAAAATTATATTCAATTTGCAACCTGACGGAGGTCAGTATTGATGGACTAATAGACCAAGTCCCACACACTGCTAGAAGCCCAAATATTTTTTCAGAGCTAGATGCAGAAAAAAATTATATTGAATTTTCAACCTGATGGAGGTCAGTATAGATGGACTAATAGAACAAGTCCCACACACTGGTAGAAGCCCAAATATTTTTTTCAGAGCAAGATGCAGAAAAAAATGATATTGCATTTGCAACCTGATGGGGGTCAGTATAGAAGGACTAATAGAACAAGTCCCACACACTTCTAGAAGCCCAAACATTTTTTCAGAGCTAGATGCAGATAAAAATTATTTTTAATTTGCACCCTGATGGAGGTCAGTATAGATGGACTAATAGACCATGTCCCACACACTGCTAGAAGCCCAAATATTTTTTCAGAGCTAGATGCAAAAAAAAAATATATTCAATTTGCAACCTGACGGAGGTCAGTATAGATGGACTAATAGAGCAAGTCCCACACAATGCTAGAAGCCCAAATATATTTTCAGAGCTAGATGCAGAAAAAAATTATATTGAATTTGCAACCTGATGGAGGTCAGTATAGATGGACTAATAGAACAAGTCCCACACACCGCTAGAAGCCCAAATATTTTTTCAGAGCTAGATGCTGAAAAAAATTATTTTTGATTTGCCACCTGATGGAGGTCAGTATAGATGGACTAATAGACCAAGTCCCACACACTGCTAGAAGCCCAAATATTTTTTCAGAGCTAGATGCAGAAAAAAATTATATTCAATTTGCAAACTGATGGAGGTCAGTATAGATGGACTAATAGACCAAGTCCCACACAATGCTAGAAGCCCAAATATTTTTTCAGAGCTAGATGCAGAAAAAAATTGTATTCAATATGCAACCTGATGGAGATCAGTATAGATGGACTAATAGACCAAGTCCCACACACTTCTATAAGCCCAAATAATTTTTCAGAGCTAGATGCAGAAAAAAATTATATTAAATTTGCAACCTGATGGAGGTCAGTATAGATGGACTAATAGAACAAGTCCCACACACTGCTACAAGCTGAAATATTTTTTCAGAGCTAGATGCAGATAAAAAGTATTTTTAATTTGCAACCTAATGGAGGTCAGTATAGATGGACTAATAGACCAAGTTCCACACATTGCTAGAAGCCCAAATATTTTTTCAGAGCTAGATGCAGAAAAAAATTATATTCAATTTGCAACCTGATGGAGGTCAGTATAGATGGACTAATAGAACAAGTCCCACACACTGCTAGAAGCCCAAATATTTTTTCAGAGCTAGATGCAGATAAAAATTATTTTTAATTTGCAACCTGATTGAGGTCAGTATAGATGGACTAATAGACCAAGTCCCACACACTGCTAAAAGCCCAAATAATTTTTCAGAGCAAGATGCAGAAAAAAATTATTTTGAATTTGCAATCTGATGGAGGTCTGTATAGATGGACTAATAGACCAAGTCCCACACACTGCTAGAAGCCCAAATATTTTTTCAGAGCTAGATGCAGAAAAAAAATATATTCAATTTGCAACCTGATGGAGGTCAGTATAGATGGACTAATAGACCAAGTCCCACACACTGCTAGAAGCCCAAATATATTTTCAGAGCTAGATGCAGAAAAAAATTATATTGAATTTGCAACCTGATGGAGGTCAGTATAGATGGACTAATAGACCAAGTCCCACACACTGCTAGAAGCCCAAATATTTTTTCAGAGCTAGATGCAGAAAAAAATTATATTCAATTTGCAACCTGATGGAGGTCAGTATAGATGGACTAATAGAACAAGTCCCACACACTGCTAGAAGCCCAAATATTTTTTCAGAGCTAGATGCAGATAAAAATTATTTTTAATTTGCAACCTGATTGAGGTCAGTATAGATGGACTAATAGACCAAGTCCCACACACTGCTAAAAGCCCAAATAATTTTTCAGAGCAAGATGCAGAAAAAAATTATTTTGAATTTGCAATCTGATGGAGGTCTGTATAGATGGACTAATAGACCAAGTCCCACACACTGCTAGAAGCCCAAATATTTTTTCAGAGCTAGATGCAGAAAAAAAATATATTCAATTTGCAACCTGATGGAGGTCAGTATAGATGGACTAATAGACCAAGTCCCACACACTGCTAGAAGCCCAAATACATTTTCAGAGCTAGATGCAGAAAAAAATTATATTGAATTTGCAACCTGATGGAGGTCAGTATAGATGGACTAATAGACCAAGTCCCACACACTGCTAGAAGCCCAAATATTTTTTCAGAGCTAGATGCAGAAAAAATTTATATTCAATTTGCAACCTGATGGAGGTCAGTATAGATGGACTAATAGAAGAAGTCCCACACACTGCTACAAGCTGAAATATTTTTTCAGAGCTAGATGCAGATAAAATTTTTTTTTAATTTTCAACCTGATGGAGGTCAGTATAGATGGACTAATAGACCAAGTCCCACACACTGCTAGAAGCCCAAATATTTTTTCAGAGCTAGATGCAGAAAAAAATTATATTCAATTTGCCACCTGATGGAGGTCAGTATAGATGGACTAATAGAACAAGTCCCACACACTGCTAGAAGCCCAAATATTTTTTCAGAGCTAGATGCAGATAAAAATTATTTTTAATTTGCAACCTGATGGAGGTCAGTATAGATGGACTAATAGACCAAGTCCCACACACTGCTAGAAGCCCAAATATTTTTTCAGAGCAAGATGCAGAAAAAAATTATATTGAATTTGAAACCTGATGGAGGTCAGTATAGAAGGACGAATAGAACAAGTCCCACACACTGCTAGAAGCCCAAACATTTTTTCAGAGCTAGATGCAGATAAAAATTATTTTTAATTTGCAACCTGATGGAGGTCAGTATAGATGGACTAATAGACCATGTCCCACACACTGCTAGAAGCCCAAATATTTTTTCAGAGCTAGATGCAGAAAAAAAATATATTCAATTTGCAACCTGATGGAGGTCAGTATAGATGGACTAATAGACCAAGTCCCACATACTGCTAGAAGCCCAAATATATTTTCAGAGCTAGATGTAGAAAAAAATTATATTGAATTTGCATCCTGATGGAGGTCAGTATAGATGGACTAATAGAACAAGTCCCACACACTGCTAGAAGCCCAAATATTTTTTCAGAGCTAGATGCAGATAAAAATTATTTTTAATTTGCAACCTGATGGAAGTCAGTATAGATGGACTAATAGACCAAGTCCCACACACTGCTAGAAGCCCAAATATTTTTTCAGAGCTAGATGCAGAAAAAAATTATATTCAATTTGCAACCTGATGGAGGTCAGTATGGATGGACTAATAGACCAAGTCCCACACACTGCTAGAAGCCCAAATATTTATTCAGAGCTAGATGCAGATTAAAATTATATTCAATTTGCAACCTGACGGAGGTCAGTATTGATGGACTAATAGACCAAGTCCCACACACTGCTAGAAGCCCAAATATTTTTTCAGAGCTAGATGCAGAAAAAAATTATATTGAATTTTCAACCTGATGGAGGTCAGTATAGATGGACTAATAGAACAAGTCCCACACACTGCTAGAAGCCCAAATATTTTTTCAGAGCTAGATGCAGAAAAAAAATATATTCAATTTGCAACCTGATGGAGGTCAGTATAGATGGACTAATAGAGCAAGTCCCACACAATGCTAGAAGCCCAAATATATTTTCAGAGCTAGATGCAGAAAAAAATTATATTGAATTTGCAACCTGATGGAGGTCAGTATAGATGGACTAATAGAACAAGTCCCACACACCGCTAGAAGCCCAAATATTTTTTCAGAGCTAGATGCTGAAAAAAATTATTTTTAATTTTCCACCTGATGGAGGTCAGTATAGATGGACTAATAGACCAAGTCCCACACACTGCTAGAAGCCCAAATATTTTTTCAGAGCTAGATGCAGAAAAAAATTATATTCAATTTGCAACCTGATGGAGGTCAGTATAGATGGACTAATAGACCAAGTCCCACACAATGCTAGAAGCCCAAATATTTTTTCAGAGCTAGATGCAGAAAAAAATTGTATTCAATATGCAACCTTATGGAGATCAGTATAGATGGACTAATAGACCAAGTCCCACACACTTCTATAAGCCCAAATAATTTTTCAGAGCTAGATGCAGAAAAAAATTATATTAAATTTGCAACCTGATGGAGGTCAGTATAGATGGACTAATAGAACAAGTCCCACACACTGCTACAAGCTGAAATATTTTTTCAGAGCTAGATGCAGATTAAAAGTATTTTTAATTTGCAACCTAATGGAGGTCAGTATAGATGGACTAATAGACCAAGTTCCACACATTGCTAGAAGCCCAAATATTTTTTCAGAGCTAGATGCAGAAAAAAATTATATTCAATTTGCAACCTGATGGAGGTCAGTATAGATGGACTAATAGAACAAGTCCCACACACTGCTAGAAGCCCAAATATTTTTTCAGAGCTAGATGCAGATAAAAATTATTTTTAATTTGCAACCTGATTGAGGTCAGTATAGATGGACTAATAGACCAAGTCCCACACACTGCTAAAAACCCAAATAATTTTTCAGAGCAAGATGCAGAAAAAAATTATTTTGAATTTGCAATCTGATGGAGGTCTGTATAGATGGACTAATAGACCAAGTCCCACACACTGCTAGAAGCCCAAATATTTTTTCAGAGCTAGATGCAGAAAAAAAATATATTCAATTTGCAACCTGATGGAGGTCAGTATAGATGGACTAATAGACCAAGTCCCACACACTGCTAGAAGCCCAAATATATTTTCAGAGCTAGATGCAGAAAAAAATTATATTGAATTTGCAACCTGATGGAGGTCAGTATAGATGGACTAATAGACCAAGTCCCACACACTGCTAGAAGCCCAAATATTTTTTCAGAGCTAGATGCAGAAAAAAATTATATTCAATTTGCAACCTGATGGAGGTCAGTATAGATGGACTAATAGAAGAAGTCCCACACACTGCTACAAGCTGAAATATTTTTTCAGAGCTAGATGCAGATAAAAATTTTTTTTAATTTTCAACCTGATGGAGGTCAGTATAGATGGACTAATAGACCAAGTCCCACACACTGCTAGAAGCCCAAATATTTTTTCAGAGCTAGATGCAGATAAAAATTATTTTTAATTTGCAACCTGATGGAGGTCAGTATAGATGGACTAATAGACCAAGTCCCACACACTGCTAGAAGCCCAAATATTTTTTCAGAGCAAGATGCAGAAAAAAATTATATTGAATTTGAAACCTGATGGAGGTCAGTATAGAAGGACTAATAGAACAAGTCCCACACACTGCTAGAAGCCCAAGCATTTTTTCAGAGCTAGATGCAGATAAAAATTATTTTTAATTTGCAACCTGATGGAGGTCAGTATAGATGGACTAATAGACCATGTCCCACACACTGCTAGAAGCCCAAATATTTTTTCAGAGCTAGATGCAGAAAAAAAATATATTCAATTTGCAACCTGATGGAGGTCAGTATAGATGGACTAATAGACCAAGTCCCACACACTGCTAGAAGCCCAAATATTTTTTCAGAGCTAGATGCAGAAAAAAATTATATTCAATTTGCAACCTGATGGAGGTCAGTATGGATGGACTAATAGACCAAGTCCCACACACTGCTAGAAGCCCAAATATTTATTCAGAGCTAGATGCAGATTAAAATTATATTCAATTTGCAACCTGACGGAGGTCAGTATTGATGGACTAATAGACCAAGTCCCACACACTGCTAGAAGCCCAAATATTTTTTCAGAGCTAGATGCAGAAAAAAATTATATTGAATTTTCAACCTGATGGAAGTCAGTATAGATGGACTAATAGAACAAGTCCCACACACTGCTAGAAGCCCAAATATTTTTTTCAGAGCAAGATGCAGAAAAAAATGATATTGAATTTGCAACCTGATGGGGGTCAGTATAGAAGGACTAATAGAACAAGTCCCACACACTTCTAGAAGCCCAAACATTTTTTCAGAGCTAGATGCAGATAAAAATTATTTTTAATTTGCACCCTGATGGAGGTCAGTATAGATGGACTAATAGACCATGTCCCACACACTGCTAGAAGCCCAAATATTTTTTCAGAGCTAGATGCAGAAAAAAAATATATTCAATTTGCAACCTGATGGAGGTCAGTATAGATGGACTAATAGAGCAAGTCCCACACAATGCTAGAAGCCCAAATATATTTTCAGAGCTAGATGCAGAAAAAAATTATATTGAATTTGCAACCTGATGGAGGTCAGTATAGATGGACTAATAGACCAAGTCCCACACCCTGCTACAAGCCCAAATATTTTTTCAGAGCTAGATGCAGAAAAAATTATATTCAATTTGCAACCTGATGGAGGTCAGTATAGATGGACTAATAGACCAAGTCCCACACACTGCTAGAAGCCCAAATATTTATTCAGAGCTAGATGCAGATTTAATTTATATGCAATTTGCAACCTGATGGAGGTCAGTATAGATGGACTAATAGACCAAGTCCCACACACTGCAAGAAGCCCAAATATTTTTTCAGAGCTAGATGCAGAAAAAAATTATATTAAATTTGCAACCTGATGGAGGTCAGTATAGATGGACTAATAGAACAAGTCCCACACACTGCTACAAGCTGAAATATTTTTTCAGAGCTAGAGGCAGATAAAAATTATTTTTAATTTGCAACCTGATGGAGGTCAGTATAGATGGACTAATAGACCAAGTCCCACACACTGCTAGAAGCCCAAATATTTTTACAGAGCTAGATGCAGAAAAAAATTATATTCAATTTGCAACCTGATGGAGGTTAGTATAAATGGACTAATAGAACAAGTCCCACACACTGCTAGAAGCCCAAATGTTTTTTCAGAGCTAGATGCAGATAAAAATTATTTTTAATTTGCAACCTGTTTTAGGTCAATATAGATGGACTAATAGACCAAGTCCCACACACTGCTAGAAGCCCAAATATTTTTTCAGAGCTAGTGCATAAAAAAATTATATTGAATTTGCAACCTGATGGAGGTCAGTATAGATGGACTAATAGACCAAGTCCCACACACTACTAGAAGCCCAAATATTTTTTCAGAGCAAGATGCAGAAAAAAATTATATTGAATTTGCAACCTGATGGAGGTCTGTATAGATGGACTAATAGAACAAGTCCCACACACTGCTAGAAGCCCAAATATTTTTTCAGAGCTAGATGCAGATAAAAATTATTTTAATTTGCAACCTGATGGAAGTCAGTATAGATGGACTAATAGACCAAGT
Source organism: Phyllobates terribilis (assembly GCF_046119375.1). Classification (NCBI taxonomy): domain Eukaryota; kingdom Metazoa; phylum Chordata; class Amphibia; order Anura; family Dendrobatidae; genus Phyllobates; species Phyllobates terribilis. The sequence continues at coordinate 658,756,267 of NW_027362764.1, read as the reverse complement.
CCCACACACTGCTAGAAGCCCAAATATTTTTTCAGAGCTAGATGCAGAAAAAAATATATTCAATTTGCAACCTGATGGAGGTCAGTATAGATGGATTAATAGACCAAGTCCCACACACTGCTAGAAGCCCAAATATATTTTCAGAGCTAGATGCAGAAAAAAATTATATTGAATTTGCAACCTGATGGAGGTCAGTATAGATGGACTAATAGAAAAAGTCCCACACACTGCTAGAAGCCCAAATATTTTTTCAGAGCTTGATGCAGATAAAAATTATTTTTAATTTGCAAACTGATGGAGGTCAGTAACGATGGACTAATAGAGCAAGTCCCACACACTGCTAGAAGCTGAAATATTTTTTCAGAGCTAGATGCAGATAAAAATTATTTTTAATTTTCAACCTGATGGAGGTCAGTATAGATGGACTAATAGACCAAGTCCCACACACTGCTAGAAGCCCAAATATTTTTTCAGAGCTAGATGCAGAAAAAAATTATATTCAATTTGCAACCTGTTGGAGGTCAGTATAGATGGACTTATAGAACAAGTCCCACACACTGCTAGAAGCCCAAATTTTTTTTCAGAGCTAAATGCAGATAAAAATTATATTTAATTTGCTACCTGATGGAGGTCAGTATAGATGGACTAATAGACCAAGTCCCACACACTGCTAGAAGCCCAAATATTTTTTCAGAGCAAGATGCAGAAAAAAATTATATTGAATTTGCAACCTGATGGAGGTCTGTATAGATGGACTAATAGAACAAGTCCCACACACTGCTACAAGCTGAAATATTTTTTCAGAGCTAGATGCAGAAAAAAATTATATTCAATTTGCAACCTGATGGAGGTCAGTATAGATGGAGTAATAGAACAAGTCCCACACACTGCTAGAAGCCCAAATATTTTTTCAGAGCTAGATGCAGATAAAAATTATTTTTAATTTGCAACCTGATGGAGGTCAGTATAGATGGACTAATAGACCAAGTCCCACACACTGCTAGAAGCCCAAATATTTTTTTCAGAGCTAGATGCAGAAAAAAATTATATTCAATTTGCAACCTGATGGAGGTCAGTATAGATGGACTAATAGACCAAGTCCCACACACTGCTAGAAGCCCAAATATTTTTTCAGAGCTAAATGCAGAAAAAAATTATGTTCAATTTGCAACCTGGTGGAGGTTAGTATAGATGGATTAATGGAATGATGCTATGCCCAAAATGTTTTACTTCACTAGGTGCAGTAAAAAAATTGGTATTCTATACACAGGTGGTGTAGCTTGCAACACAGATAGGCTACTCCACTGACTAACACACTCTGCAATAGGCCAAAAAGGATTTACTTTGCTAGATTTAGCCAAATGCTGTGAAAAAAACTAGCACAGCACTGGCACAGACCTGCCTGGCAAAAACTGGTAGGAACTGATGTAACTTAGTCCTGGAAAGGACTGCAATTACAATTAGTCTTTACTCCCAACCTATCTATTTAAGAGCACAGACCAGCCTAATAAAAGTCGTAGGAAATTCTGTAACCTAGTCCTTAAAAGGACTGCAATCACAACTCTTCCCTACTCCCGAGCTATCTGTAGATTTGTGCGAAAATTGGCTTGAAATTAACAAGGTATAGCGAACACAGCAACAGCGGTGCCGTCTAACACGCAGCTGCAGCAGTGAGAAAAATGGTGGCGACGGGGAAAATGGCTGGGTCTTATAGGGCAAGGACATGTGACATACACTGCCAATGACACATGCCCTTGCTTGTGTGAAAAAAAGCAGTTCGCTCCGTGTGTTCGCTGCTGATAGGCTGACAGATTGCACCTCCCCACTGTAAATGCGGGAAAGAGAAAAAAAAATGGAGATCTTCATTATTCCTGCAGAGATCCATCCCCTGCCCCTCCCCCCGCCCCGCTGTACACTCAAACTGCGTATTAACATTAATTTTCAGCATTACTGAGAAAAAATCCAGTTATGATTTTGGTGCACGAACAGTTATCGAACATAACCTCGAACAGCCGAATTTTTTTCAAATCGTTCATGTTCGCCGAACGGCTCGAACATCGCCCAAAACAGCTCGAATTTGAGATTTGCGAACAGTTCGAGTCAAACACCGCTCATCTCTAGTTATAACGGCTTCATGATTGCTTCATATTTGTTTCTTCTCAAAACTTTGACAGTTAGGCTATGTGCCCACGTTGCAGAAATGAAGCAGAAAATTTCTGCTTCATTTCTGCAAGTCCTCTCCCGGAAAAACGCATGTGGAATTCCGCATGCGTTTATTGCGCGTTTATCGCGCATTTGTCGCGCTTTTTCCACATGCGGAATTGCCTTGCGTTTTTAATGCATTGCACAAGGCAATTCCGCTTGCGGAAACGCAAAATTAATGGACATGCTGCGGATTTTTGAAAGCAGCATAAACGCTGCGGAAAAATCCGCAGCATGTGCATAGAACTTGCGGAATCCCCTTGGGGACCATGGGGAGCGGATTACCTAGTGTTTCAAATGCGTTTACGCTGCGGAAATTCCACAGCATATTCGCATGAAAAACTCTACGTGGGCACGCAGCCTTAATGTGTGTCTTTTTTCTCAATACATTTTTTTTTGCAACCTTGTTAATGATTTGAATCAAAACTTTTAATGGTTCTGTGATCACGTCACAATATCTTGGAAATTTTAAGAGCTCTGTATCCTTCTTTAGGAGTTTTAACAATTTTTGACTTTTCAGTGTCGGCTAAATCTCTTTTTTGGCCTATTTTGCCTGAAGAAAACAAGCTGCCTAATAATTCTGCACATCTTGATAAATGGTGGTGTATCCTTAGACCACATCGTCCCTTATTACACAAATACACATCATCTGATCTGCTTCATCCAATAAGCATTAAGTTTACATAGCTTGGAGTTGCCAAATCTGCATAAAAATGATAAGGTCAAAATACTCACTTGTCTAATAATTCGACACACAGTGTAGTTATTATTGCCGGACGGTTAAATGGCTCAGATCAGAGTTATTTCTAATCCAGTCTGTTGCAGCAGAGTGTCAGCTGTATTATACAGATGACATCTGCTGCTTAAGAGCCATTTACAAGGAAACATGTTCTGATCTCCACAGCATACACAAAGGGGTACTCCATGTTTATTAATTTTGATGTAAACATAAAAATAATGAAATGATGATAGCGCGCGTGCAGATTATGATCATACCTATTAACTTAAATATTTATTACCTTATTTTTAAATGAAATGTTATGGCTTCTTCTTATGTTATGACTAGTGTTGAGCGATACCTTCCGATATCAGGAAATATCGGATCGGATTGGATCGGGCCGATACCCAAAAAGTATCGGATATCGCCGATTCCGATACCGGAAACCAATGCAAGTCAATGGGACACAAATATCGGAATGAAAATAAACCCTTTCTTTCCTTGTAGGTTAATTCTACATGAAGGAAAACAACTAACAATAATGTAGAATGTATTGGGGGAGGTGGTTGCCCAAATCGATGGGAACAGTGCTCACAGTGAAACATGATAAGCCGGCAATTCAGCAGCGGCATACACCGGTACCCGACAATTTATAACAGAAAGAATAGAGCTTCACACATAGATTAGATAGATAGAAACATGTCAGTCACATATATATGAAGTACAGTGACAGTGTTGCTTACCTTACTGTACTTGTCATTTAGTGTAAATGATTTATTAAAATTTTTTTTAGTGTTTTCATGCACCGTCTCTTTAAAAAAGCCGGCCGGCAATTCAGCATTTGTACCCGACAATTTAGAATAGAAAGAATAGAGAATCACACATAGATTAGATACATAGAAACATGTCAGTCACATATATAATAAGTACAGTGACAGTGTTGCTTACTGTACTTGTCATTTAGTGTAAAGGATTTATTTAAAAAAATATTAGTGTTTTCATGCACCGTCTCTTTAAAAAAGCCGGCCGGCAATTCAGCATCTGTGCCCGACAATTTACAACAGAAATAATAGAGCATCAAACATAGATTAGATAGATAGAAACATGTCAGTCACATATATATGAAGTACAGTGACAGTGTTGATTACTGTACTTGTCATTTAGTGTTAAAATAAAGGATTTATTAAAAAAAAAATTGGCGTGGGGTTCCCCGTAATTTTAGTCTCTAGCGGAGGTTAAGCAGACGGCTGGGGCAGATGTTTGAAGCCTGGGAAGGGGGTAATACCCACGGAGCTTCCCAGGCTACTAATATCAACCCCCAGCTGAATACCTAGCCTTTACTAGCTATTAAAATGGGGGACACCCCAAAAAAAATGACGTGGGGTCCCCCCTATTTTAATAGCTAGCAAAGGCTAGGCAGACAGCTGGGGGCTGATATTAATAGCCCAGGAAGGGTGCCATGAATATTGGCCCCCTCCCAGGCTAGAAACACCAGCCGTCAGCCGCCCCAGAAATGGCGCATCCATAGGATGTGCCAATTCTGGCACTTAGCCTCGCTCTTCCCACTGCCCTGTAGCGGTGGCAGTGGGGTAATATGGGTGGGGTTGATGTCAGCTTATAATGCCAGCTGACATCAAGCCCAGGTTAGTAATGGAGAGGCGTCTATAAGACACCCCCATTACTAACCCCATAGTCAAAGTTAAAAAAAACCACAAACACCCAGAATAAAGTCCTTTAATTGAAATAAACACACAATTCTTTATTGTTCTAAATTAAACCATACTTACCATCACGCCCATTCCAGCTGAAGCCAACGATCTCCTGCAATAAAAGAAAAATAATAAAGCAACATCATCCTTACCTTCCCATGGTTCCCAGGACAGCTTCAGCTCTGCTACATCGAGATGTAGTGTGTCATCCATGTGTCTGTTTTTACCATCAGTGTGGTCTTTAGTAATTTTCCAGTATGGATAAAGAAAGAAAAGAAATTAGAAAACTTCCCGTATACTCTGCAATATTAAACACGGACAGCACACGGATGGCATCGGTGTGCTGTAGGTGTTTTTCACGAACCCATAGATTTGTATGGGCTCTTGCCATCCATGTTGTCAGAAAAAAATGGAAATGTCTCAGTGTGGTTTGCACAGTACGTGTGGTATCCGTGGAAAACATGGAAACACAGACGTGTGAAGGAGGCCTTAGACTTTGTAGAGACACGATGTATAAGGAAATGGTTTGATGACACTCAGTTGTCAAAGTATTCATATATTTCCAGGAGAAATGACTGAAGAATGTCAGAACAACATTGACATTCCTCCTCCCTGAGTTCAGGAACATCAATGCTGAATGCTGGGAATAGCTAGTCACAGGCGAGTAGGAGCCTGTGACCATAATAGAAGCTGATATACTGTATGTGCCTGTATTATTGTTTTGTAGATCTAGCCTAAGTGTCAGGAAACTGGCAAATCATCATCATACATCCTGTGGCCCCATCAGTGGCCCCATGTAACATCATGTTGCTTTCCATATTCCATGATAACTCATTCCGCTATCACTTTTTTACATGATTTAAATTCCAGAGGAGTGTTTAGGACCTTTCGCTATATGCATAATGGTGCCTTGCAGCAGCTGCCAATGGACATAATCTCTCCAAACAGGATCTCAAGATGCATTTAAAAGAGCAAAGGTTACACCTTGTTAACATTATTTGAACTATGCCAGATGGCGGCTTTATTTTTGTTATTTAGACATGATAATAGGGGATGTTCGCCATCTCAATAAGTAACTACACTATCAAACAAAACGTCATTACTTTCATTTTTCCAAAAATGAACTTTTCCCAAGTATTCTAATTTATTAATATTTTCTAACATACTGTAAACATTGGCAGTTGCACCGAACAAGGGCACATGTCAAGTATTTTGTTATTTTACTAGATCAGACCTGGCACATCGGCTTCTTTTCAGTGAAAATATTTTGCTATATTACTTGTACCATTTTTTGGGAACTTTTTAGATTTTATATATCTAATGGCTAAATATATACAGTACTATTCAAAAGTTTTAAGCAGGTGTGGAAAAATGCAAAGTAACAGTGCTTTAATATATATATAAGTGCTAATTTATTTCCATTAATTAACAAAATAAAAATTGAATAAACAAAAGAAAAAAATTAAATGAATTCATTATTTGGTGTGACCGCCCTTTGCCTTCAGAACAGCATCAATTCTACTAGGTACACTTGAACAAAGTCGTTTTTTGAGGATTATAGTAAGGCGTAAGGGTTAAAAATTATTCAAAATAGGTGATGATGATGATCATTTTCATATGCAGGTTGAAAAAGTTAAGAGAAATGCAAACAGTTGAGTAAGAAGCTTACAACTGTAAAGAACAGCCAAACTGTGCTGCAAAGTTTAGGTTGGAGAAAAAGGTTTCATGTCACAGTTCATGCACCATGGCAAGAGTGAGCACAGCAATAAGACACAAGGTAGTTATACTGCATCAGCAAGGTCTCGCCATAAAACGTTTAAAAACAGACAGGAATTTCAAGATTTGCTTTTTAAGCTTTTTTAAAGAAGCACAAGGAAATAGGCAGCATTTAAGAGGAAAGGCCAATGTAACTTAGTGCAGCAGATGAAGGACACATCATGTTTCTTTTAGAAACTGGAAGATGTACAGCAGTGCCATCAGCTCTGAACTGGCAAACTCTGGTAAAACCCATCTACTGTTTGGAGATGTCTGGCCAGAAGTGATCTCCATGAAAGAATTGTGGCCATGGAAACAAGGCAAAGCAACTCAACTATGCATGAAAACACAGGAACCAGGATGCAGAAAAATGGCAACAGCTGTTCTGGGCTGACAAATCAAAATGTGAAAATTCTTGACTGTAACCGAAAGCAGTTTGTATGCCAAAGAATTTGAGAGCAGTAGTGACGCGCCCCCTGGGCCGAGTGTACACACGTGTGGGTAACCCGGAGCCTGGTCTCTGGGGGTTGTAGTCTCCGTGGCGGCGACCCGGTCCCATGGCTCAGGGTGGTCAAACCAGTGACAGTCTTTTAGGGGTTTTAGGTTAATTGTCCGACTACGCCACCCGTGGATTGCGGTCAGGGTGTACCGCCGCTGCGAGGCAGTCCGCTAAGGCTGGTGTGGTGTGCGCAGCAAAAGATGGCATAACTCCCCACGGGATGAGTATGGCCTCAGGGCAGGGAATGTGGATGATGGGAGTGATGGTGCACGGGCGTCCCAGTACTAATAGTGCTGTATGCAGTGAGAACGCAGGAACGACTCAGAGTCTTTGCAGTGCAGTTCAGGGTCTTTAATGATGATATTAAGGCAGACCCTCCTTGGAGTACTGGCTAGCATACGGGGCCTGGTCAGTCTGCGAGCAAGCAGGAGTTCCCCTTGCCAGGTGGAGTTGTAGGCCTCCCCGTCTATCTGCACTCTTCCTGGCTACCTTGCTGTAAGCGAGTGGAAGTAGCCCACGTCCCTGAGTATACCTTGTGGTGCTCACCCGTATGGCTGGTAACTTGGGGCCTTCTGATAGCCTCCGCTCCTCGATGGCGGTGCTGGTCCCTTTCTTGTGACTGAGCCTCCGGGCTTCTATGGCCAGAGGACCAGGATTCCCCTGCCGGCTGGTTTCTGCTGCTGGCCTTAGAGGTTCCCACAGCCTCGGACCCCATTGTCCGGTAGTAGTTTCTTCAGCCAGAACGAGCAATACATCTGCTTCCAGTCCCTGGCACTCAGCTCCTGCTCCTACTGAGCTCCTGCTCTTTCTTGCCCTGTGTCTGGAACTGTCTCCCGGCTCTGACTGTCTAATCCCGCCCCAGACCCAGTTTATTAGGGCAGATTCCTCCCCGCCCAGGTCTGGGCAGGAAGTGTTGCATGCTTAAGGGCTACTGACCAGAGAAACCTCCCACTTGCTCTCAGACATAATAGTTCTATTACTGTGGTAACCAGACCCCTGGGGTGCCACATTCCCCCCTAGTAAATTTTAGTACTCCGGGACTAAACACATTTTTAAGAAAACACAAATACAGGGTATAAACAATAATGCAACAACGTATATACAAGAAGCTTTAGTCTTTAGAGGTCACGGTGTGTCCATGACCGGGTGTCCATATCACCCAACAAGATGAAGTCTTGGCACAGTGTAGGGGACCTGTCCACAGCAAACCCCAAGCGTTGGCCCTGGGCGTGGCTGCAAGGCTGAGGCTAGCTACTTTTGGCCACAAGGAGGCCACGCCAGACAGGTTTTCTCTTCCGCGGCCTTCTTCGCAAGAGGCACCAAGGTGCAACTATCTACAATGTAGTTCCGGTTATTCAGCGTCCATAACCTGTCAGTCCAAATAAACCTGCAGGGTAACTAGAGAAACATAATCAATGAACAGGCAACAAAAACATAAACCTTTTTCAATATTGGCAATTTACAAGCAAATTCACATTACATTTAGATTCTCCAGCGAGCGGGCATTTGTCCTCTAGTGCTCCTGGTGGACCTACGTAACCCACTATCTGGTTCTGCACTACAGGGTGTATGAGGTGTTGTGGGTAGGTCTGGCAGCTTTCTGCGTACTCTTTGGCTTACTAGGGGCACGGCAGACTCACTACTAGCAGAGGGTTGATTCTCCTGGGCTGCTGGTGTGGATTCTTCTGCCTCTTGGGCCGGCTGCTCTTCTGACACTACCTATTCTTCTGTAGGCCCTTGAGGGGCTGGCTGGAGAAAGGTGAGGACGGGTACCACGATAGCGTTGTTGATTTGTGTACAGGACCGGGGAAAGTCTCCGAGTACGGTACTGATCATTTCTTTCCTTTCCTCTACGGGTTGAGGGTTCTCTTGATCTTCGTCAGGGCTTTGCAGCTGCTCGGGACACTTTTTCAGGTGGTCTCTGGAGACAATGGCTGTGGTCTCTCCTCCATCCTTACTGATTATACAGACTTTTGGATTATCATGGCTTGAGGACAGTACGGTGTACGGGTCCTTCTCCCACTGGTCGTCCAACTTGTGGAGCCGCCTCCTACTCTTCAAGACCTGCTCTCCAGGTACCAGGGGAACAACGGTAGCATGCTGGTTATAAGTCTTCTCTTGCCTTTCTCTTGCTTGAGACAGACTTTGCTCGACGCTCTCCTGTACTTTCCGATACTGCTGCTGCCATTCTGTATCCCAGTCTGCCTCTGGCGAGGTGTCCTCAGGTGTCAGGACTCCCATATCCAGGTCTATAGGCAGCTTACCAGGTCTTGCTCTCATTAGGTAACCCGGGGTACAGTTGGTGGAACCTACAGGGATGTGATTATATAAATCCACCAGATCAGGCAGTTTTTCAGGCCAGAGACTGCGTCCTTCCAGGGGCAATGTTTTTAGCAAGTCTATCACCACCTGGTTCATTTTCTCACATAGTCCGTTGGTCTGAGGGTGATAGGGCGTTGTTCTTATCTTCCTGCAGCCATACAGATTTCAGAACTCTTGGAAGACCTCCGCTTCGAAGGCTGGCCCTTGGTCAGTCAACACTTGCTCCAGATACCCGTGTGGACGGCAGAAGTGCATTTGGAAGGCTCTGGCTGCTGTTTGGGCCGTTAAGTCCTTGACAGGGACCACCACTAGGAACCGGGAGTAGTGATCTACGATGGTAAGGGCGTAGACGTACCCAGATTTGCTTGGAGCCAGTTTCACATGGTCCAGGGCTACCAGTTCCAATGGCTGCCTGGTGATGATGGGCTGCAGAGGACTCTTCTGGCTGGCACGGTCCTTTCTTCTTAGGTTGCACGGGCCACAGTCTCTGCACCACCTCTCGATGGCTTCTCTCATGCCTACCCAGTAGAACCGTTCACGCAACAAGAACTCCAGCTTCTTCCACCCGAAGTGTCCTGCTCCGTCATGGTATGCCTCCAGAACCATAGCCGCGTCTCGTCTTGGGACCACTACCTGCCAGGTCTGCTCATGTGTTCTAGAGTTGACCATTCTCCTGCACAGCTTTTTCTTGTAAAGAAACAGCCTGCTTTTCTCCTTCCACTTGGTCTCCTCCGGAGCGTCTGGGTCAAGACGGGCATCAGCCTGTGTCAGCATTTCCTTCACCAGACGGACTGCGGGATCACTGTCCTGTATCTCTTCCCAGCTGTAGTGGGGTAAGGGATTGAATGTAGCAGAGCGCCTGTCCCTCACACGGTGGGAATACAGGGTAATCCCATGGCAGTGGAACGCGGGGAGTTTGATTTCTTCCAGTTCTTCTGGATCTTCTCCTACGTCCGGCAGGTTTGGCATTCTCGACAGGGCATCTGCGTTGGCATTTGAGCGTCCCGCCCAGTATTTGATGGTGAATTCATAGTTGGACAGGCGGGCCATCCATCTCTGCTCCAGGGCACCAAGTTTTGCAGTATCCAGGTGTGTCAATGGGTTGTTATCCGTGTACACGGTGAACTTGGAAGAGGCAAGGTAATGCTTGAAATGTTCGGTCACTGCCCACACCACTGCCAGGAACTCTAGCTTGAATGAGCTATAATTCTCAGGGTTTCTTTCTGTGGGCCGTAGTTTTCGGCTGGCGTAAGCAATTACCCGTTCTTTCCCCTGCTGGATCTGTTACAGTACGGCTCCTAGCCCGATGTTGCTCGCGTCCGTGTGGAGGATAAAGGGCTGGCTGTAGTCAGGGTACGCCAGGATTTCATCCCCCGTGAGGGCCATCTTCAGCTGGCAGAAGGACTCCTCTTCCAGCTTTTCCCATCTGAAGGGCGGCTTCTGGTTTTTGGCCTTCCTGGATTGGCCTATCAGGAGGTCCTGCATAGGGGCTGCCATTTTGGTGAAACTGGGAATGAATCTTCGGTAGTAGCCTACCAACCCGAGGAACTGCCTCACTTCCTTTATGCTGGAGGGTCTTGACCAGTCCTTAATCATGGTGATCTTATCGGGGTCGGGAGCCACTCCGTCAGCACTCACCACGTGTCCCAGGTACTGCACCTTTGGTTTCAGGAGGTGACACTTGGAGGGTTTCACCTTTAGGCCGTAGCTTGCCAGGGCGTCAAACACTTCTGCCAGGTGTTTCAGATGGTCCTCGTAGGTTTTGGAATAAACAATGACATCGTCCAGGTATAACAGGACCGTCTCGAAATTCCGGTGTCCCAGACAGCATTCTATCAACCGTTGGAAGGTTCCTGGTGCATTGCAGAGCCCGAATGGCATACAGTTGAATTCGCTGAGACCCATCGGGTTGGTGAATTCGGTTTTCTCCTTGTCTGCCTCTGCTACAGGAACTTGCCAGTACCCGCTAGTAAGATCCAAAGTGGAGAAGAAGTTAGCAGATTTTAATGCAGCTAAAGATTCTTCTATTCTAGGTAACGGGTACGCATCTTTGTGTGTGATATGGTTGACCTTTCTGTAGTCTACACACATTCTCATTATGTTGTCCTTCTTTTTCACTAGAACTAGTGGAGCTGCCCAGGGGCTACAGCTGTCCCTGATTACCCCAGCCTCCGTCATGTCCCGCAACATCCCCTTTGCATGCTGATAGTGTGCAGGGGGTACAGGTTGGTATCTTTCCTTTATGGGTGGATGGTCTCCTGTGGGGATGTGATGTTCTACCCCCTTTACTCGCCCGAAGTCTAGCGGGTGTTTACTAAAGACCCTCTCGTACTCCTGAACCACCCGGTAGACTCCCTGTTTTTGGTGTGAGGGAGTGGAGTCAGTACCCAAATGCAGTTGCTGACACCAGTCCTCCATTTGTTTCTTAGAGCCGTTACCTTCCTCTGGTTGAGATGGAGGCAAGGGTTCTACGGCCTTTACAGAATTTTGGTTTATGGTGAACAATTTGGCTAGCGTGGCATACCGGGGCAGGTATACTTCTCTCTCCCCGATATTTATGAGGCGGACGGGCACCCTCCCATGGCGTACATCGACCACCCCCCGTGCTGTCAAAATGGTGGGCCTACTGTCTGAGTAGACGGGTTCTACCATTGCTTGGTAGTCTCTACCTCTTAGACCAATAGCTGCCCGGCACCAGATCATCATCTCACTTTTCGGGGGCATGGCAATAGGGAATGGGTCACGCATTCTCACGCTACCTATCTCACCACCAGATAGTTCCACTTGTTGCCGTTTCATCAGCGCCCGGATATCTTTTTGGAGAACACGCTGCTGGCTGGAACTGGCATTCTTGGCAACCTGCTGTAAAATGAGAATCACCTCTGCAAGACAATTTTCAATCACGTTAGTTCCCAAGGTTATTCTAGGGTGACTCTCATGACGGTCAATGTCCACAATGATCAGTCCTTGTGCCGCCAGTTCGACCTTACCGACCTTAATGGTCACCTCTTTGAACCCCACCTGCTGCACGGGCTGACCATTGCTGGCGATGATACTCAGGTCGTCATCTGGGTAGCGGGTTATGTCCGAGTCATTCCAGTACCGCTTAAAGAGCACGTACGGGATGGTAGTCACCTGTGACCCAGTGTCTAGTAGGGCACTCATAGGAATGCCATCCAGTACCACAGGCAAGACCGGACATCCCCCTACGTATTTATCACACCAGTTCGATGGGCCTGATGATCTTATGCCTGGGGGTTGGCCCTCTGCCCCAGGTTGTGCCCGTTTAAATGACAGTACCTTGCCATATGTCCGGGTTGATTGCAGCGGCGGCAGATGGGTTGTCCGTCCTCGTTGTATCTGTCGCTGGGTCTTCCTCTGGACGATGGGATCCTCCTCTGTCGGTGCCACGGGACGTCCTCCGGACTGGTGGCCAGCTTGATCCTTCCTGGAGTAGAGACTAGAGATGAGCGGTGTTCGACTAGAACTGTTCGCCAATCTCAAATTCGAGCTGTTTTGGGCGGTGTTCGAGTTGTTCGACGAACCCGAACGATTTGCAAAAAATTCGGCTGTTCGAGGTTATGTTTGATAACTGTTCGTGCACCAAAAGCGTGTCCTGCATGTCTGGCGCTATTTAGAGCACCAATCATGCAGGGATTGTCTGCCACTCACTGTAATGCCACAGCCATGGTGGTTGTGGCATTACAGTGATTGCCCAAATCGATGGGAACAGTGCCAACAGTGAAACATGAAAAGCCGGCAATTCATCAGCGGCATACACCGGTACCCGACAATTTAGAACCGAAAGAATAGAGCTTCACACATAGATTAGATAGATAGAAACATGTCAGTCACACATATAAGAAGCACAGTGACAGTGTTGCTTACTGTACTTGTCATTTAGTGTAAAGGATTTATCAAAAAAAATATTAGTGTTTTCGTGCACCGTCTCTTTAAAAAAGCCGGCGGCAATTCAGCATCTGTACCCGACAATTTATAACAGACAGAATAGAGCTTCACACATAGATTAGATAGATAGAAACATGTCAGTCACATATATATGAAGTACAGTGACAGTGTTGATTACTGTACTTGTCATTTAGTGTAAAGGATTTATTAAAAAAAATAATAGTGTTTTCATGCACCATCTCTTTAAAAAAGCCGGCCGGCAATTCAGCATCGGTACCCAACAATTTAGAATAGAAGGAATAGAGAATCACACATAGATTAGATAGATAGAAACATGTCAGTCACATATATATGAAGTACAGTGACAGTGTTGATTACTGTACTTGTCATTTAGTGTAAAGGATTTATTAAAAAAAATAATAGTGTTTTCATGCACCGTCTCTTTAATAAAGCCAGCCGGCAATTCAGCATCTGTACCCAACAATTTAGAATAGAAGGAATAGAGAATCACACATAGATTAGATAGATAGAAACATGTCAGTCACATATATATGAAGTACAGTGACAGTGTTGCTTACTGTACTTGTCATTTAGTATAAAGGATTTATTAAAAAAAATAATAGTGTTTTCATGCACTGTCTCTTTAAAAAAGCCGGCCGGCAATTCAACATATGTACCCGACAATTTAGAATAGAAGGAATAGAGAATCACACATAGATTAGATAGATAGAAACATGTCAGTCACATATATATGAAGTACAGTGACAGTGTTGGTTACTGTACTTGTCATTTAGTGTAAAGGATTTATTAAAAAATAATAATAGTGTTTTCATGCACCGTCTCTTTAAAAAAGCCGGCCGGCAATTCAGCATCTGTACCCGACAATTTAGAATGGAAGGAATAGAGAATCACACATAGATTAGATAGAGAGAAACATGTCAGTCACATATATATGAAGTACAGTGACAGTGTTGATTACTGTACTGGTCATTTAGTGTTAAAATAAAGGATTTATTTAAAAAAAAATTGGCGCTGGGATCCCCATAATTTTAGGCTCTAGCGGAGGTTAACCAGACGGCTGGGGCAGATGTTTGAAGCCTGGGAAGGGGGTAATACCCACGGAGCTTCCCAGGCTACTAATATCAGCCCCCAGCGGAATACCTAGCCTTTACTAGCTATTAAAATAGGGGACCCCCCCAAAAAATGACGTGGGGTCCTCCCTATTTTAATAGCTAGCAAAGGCTAGGCAGACAGCTGGGGGCTGATATTAATAGCCCAGGAAGGGTTCCATGAATATTGGCCCCCTCCCAGGCTAGAAACACCAGCCGTCAGCCGCCCCAGAAATGGCGCATCCTTAGGATGCGCCAATTCTGGCACTTAGCCTCGCTCTTCCACGCTGCCCTGGTGTGGTGGCAGGGGGTAATAGGGTTGGGGTTGATGTCAGCTTATAATGCCAGCTGACATCAAGCCCAGGTTAGTAATGGAGAGGCGTCTATAAGACGCCCCCATTACTAACCCCATAGTCAAAGTTAAAAGAAAACACAAACACCCAGAATAAAGTTCTTTAATTGAAATAAAGACACATTCCTTTATTGTTCTAAATTAAACCATACTTACCGTCACGCCCATTCCAGCTGAAGCCAACGATCTCCTGCAATAAAAGAAAAATAATAAAGCAACCTCATCCTTACCTTTCCATGGTTCCCAGGACAGCTTCAGCTCTGCTACATCGAGATGACAGGCTGGACCGCAGGAGAAAGCTGCCATCCAGCCTGTCATCCCGCAGACACTGAGAAGCGCAGGCATGCTTGCTCTCCTCGGTGTCTCTCTGTGACGGCATCCAGATGAGCCGACAATGAACTCGGCTCACCTCATGCACGTCACTGGCAGCGTGGGAGAATTCTCCTGCACTCAGCGCTTCAGTGTGAGAATTTTCCCACGCTGTCAGTGACGTGCATGAGGTGAGGTCATGTCCAATGAACTCGGCTCACCTCTTGCACGTCACTGACAGCGTGGGAGAATTCTCACGCTGAAGCGCTGAGTGCAGGAGAATTTTCCCACGCTGTCAGTGACGTGCATGAGGTGATCTGAGATCATTGGACATGAATGAGCTCACCTCATGCACGTCACTGACAGCGTGGGAAAATTCTCCTGCACTCAGCGCTTCAGCGTGAGAATTTTCCCACGCTGTCAGTGACGTGCATGAGGTGAGCTTATTCATGTCCAATGAACTCAGCTGACCTCATGTACGTCACTGACAGCGTGGGAGAATTTTCACGCTGAAGTGCTGAGTGCAGGAGAATTCTCCCACGCTGTCAGTGACGTGCATGAGGTGCGCCGAGTTCATTGGACATGAACTTGTCTCATCTTTATGCCGTCACAGAGAGACACTGAGGAGCGCAAGCATGCCTGCGCTTCTCAGTGTCCGCGGGATGACAGGCTGGATGGCAGCTTTCTGCTGCGGTGCAGCCTGTCATCTCGATGTAGCAGAGCTGAAGCTGTCGTGGGAACCATGGAAAGGTAAGGATGAGATTGCTTAATTATTTTACTTTTATTGCAGAAGACATTGGCTTCAGCTGTAATGGGCGTGACGGTAAGTATGGTTTAATTTAGAACAATAAAGAATTGTGTCTTTATTTCAATTAAAGGACTTTATTCTGGGTGTTGTGTTTTTTTAAATACTTTACTAGAAATTCATGGTGGTCATGTCTAATATTGGCGTGACCCCATGAATTTCGGGCTTAGGGCCAGCTGATAATGCCAAGCTGGCCTTAACCCCTTTATTACCCAGTGAGCCACCGCACCAGGGCCCTGGATGAGTTGGGTACAGCTCCAGAAGATGGCGCTTCTATGAACGCGCCATTTTCTGGGGCGGCTGCGGACTGTAATTTGCAGTGGGTGGGGCCCAGAAAGCTTGGGCCTCCCTGCGCTGCGGATTCCAGCTCCCAGCTACCTAGTTGTACCTGGCTGGGAACAAAAATAGGGCGAAGCCCCACGCATTTTTTTTTTAAATTATTTCATGAAATTCATGGAATAATTAAGAAAAAAAGGGCTTCCCTATATTGTTGTGTCCAACCAGGTACAAATAGGCAGCTGGTGGTTGGGGGCAGCCCGTCCCTGCCTGCTGTACCTGACTGGACACAAATATAGGGCGAAGCCCCATGTCAATTTTTTTTAAATTATTTCAGGAAATTCATGAAATAATGAAAAAAAAATTGACGTGGGGCTTCGCACTATATTTGTGTCCAGTCAGGTACAGCAGGCAGGAACGGGCTGCTCCCAACCACCAGCTGCCTATTTGTACCTAGCCGGACACAACAATATAGGAAAGCCCTTTTTTTCTTAATTATTCCATGAATTTCATGAATTTAAAAAAAAAATACGGTGGAGCTTCGCCCTATTCTTGTGTCCAGCCAGGTACAACTAGGCAGCTGGGGGCTGGAATCTGCAGCGCAGGGAGGCCCAAGCTTTCTGGGCCCCACCCGCTGCAAATTGCAGTCCGCAGCCGCCCCGGAAAATGGTGCGTTCATAGAAGCGCCATCTTCTGGCGCTGTACCCAACTCATCCAGGGCCCTGGTGCGGTGGCTCACTGGGTAATAAAGGGGTTAAGGCCAGCTTGGCATTATCAGCTGGCCCTAAGCCCGAAATTCATGGGATCACGCCAATATTAGACATGACCACCATGAATTTCTAGTAAAGTATTTAAAAAAAACACAACACCCAGAAAAAAGTCCTTTAATTGAAATAAACACACAATTCTTTATTGTTCTAAATTAAACCATACTTACCACCACGCCCATTCCAGCTGAAGCCAATGATCTCCTGCAATAAAAGTAAAATAATAAAGCAACATCATCCTTACCTTTCCATGGCTCCCACGACAGCTTCAGCTCTGCTACATCGAGGTGACAGGCTGGACCGCAGCAGAACGCTGCCATCCAGCCTGTCATCCCGCAGACACTGAGAAGCGCAGTCTTGCTTGCGCTACTCAGTGTCTGGCTGTGACGGCATCCAGATGAGCCGAGGTCATGTCTAATGAACTCGGCGCACCTCATGCACGTCACTGACAGCGTGGGAAAATTCTCACGCTGAAGCGCTGAGTGCAGGAGAATTTTCCCACGCTGTCAGTGACGTACATGAGGTGAGCCGAGTTCATTGTCGGCTCATCTGGATGCCGTCACAGTCAGACACTGAGGAGCGCAAGCATGCCTGCGCTTCTCAGTGTCTGCGGGATGACAGGCTGGATGGCAGCGTTCTGCTGCGGTCCAGTCTGTCATCTCGATGTAGAAGAGCTGAAGCTGTCCTGGGAACCATGGAAAGGTAAGGATGAGGTTGCTTTATTATTTTACTTTTATTGCAGGAGATCATTGGCTTCAGCTGGAATGGGCGTGATGGTAAGTATGGTTTAATTTAGAACAATAAAGAATTGTGTCTTTATTTCAATTAAAGGACTTTATTCTGGGTGTTTGTGTTTTTTTTTTAACTTTGACTATGGGGTTAGTAATGGGGGTGTCTTATAGACTCCTCTCCATTACTAACCTGGGCTTGATGTCAGCTGGCATTATAAGCTGACATCAACCCCAACCCTATTACCCCACTGCCACCGCACCAGGGCAGCGTGGAAGAGCGAGGCTAAGTGCCAGAATTGGCGCATCCTATGGATGCGCCATTTCTGGGGCGGCTGACGGCTGGTGTTTCTAGCCTGGGAGGGGGCCAATATTCATGGCTCCCTTCCTGGGCTATTAATATCAGCCCCCAGCTGTCTGCCTAGCCTTTGCTAGCTATTAAATTAGGGGGGACCCCACGTCATTTTTTGGGGGGGGGTCCTCCATTTTAATAGCTAGTAAAGGCTAGGTATTCAGCTGGGGGCTGATATTAGTAGCCTGGGAAGCTCCGTGGGTATTACCCCCTTCCCAGGCTTCAAACATCTGCCCCAGCTGTCTGCTTAACCTCCGCTAGAGACTAAAATTACGGGGAACCCCACGCCAATTTTTTTTAATAATAAATCCTTTATTTTAATACTAAATGACAAGTACAGTAACCAACACTATCACTGTACTTATTATATATGTGACTGACATGTTTCTATCTATCTAATCTATGTGTGAAGCTCTATTCTGTCTGTTATAAATTGTCGGGTACAGATGCTGAATTGCCGGCCGGCTTTTTTAAAGAGACGGTGCATGAAAACACTATTATTTTTTTTGATAAATCCTTTACACTAAATGACAATTACAGTAATCAACACTGTCACTGTACTTCATATATATGTGGCTGACATGTTTCTATCTATCTAATCTATGTGTGATTCTCTATTCCTTCTATTCTAAATTGTCGGGTACAGATGCTGAATTGCCAGCCGGCTTTTTTAAAGAGACGGTGCATGAAAACACTATTATTTCTTTTAATAAATCCTTTACACTAAATGACAAGTACAGTAAGCAACACTGTCACTGTACTTCATATATATGTGACTGACATGTTTCTATCTATCTAATCTATGTGTGATGCTCTATTCCTTCTTGTCTAAATTGTTGGGTACCGGTGTATGCCGCTGCTGAATTGCCGGCCGGTTTTTTTAAAGAAAGCATCTTCTGAGCAGTTTGTGAGCTTTTGGACACCTTTGAAGGTGTTTTCTATGTGTTCCTATGTGTTTTTGTTTGCCTGCCATTGGTTTTAACGGTGTTCGACGGTGTTCTAAGGTGTTCGACGAACAGTTCCTCGAACATCCCGGTGTTCGACGAACCGAACCGAACCCGAACACTACGGGGGTGGCTCAACACTAGTAGAGACCTGTAAAGACTGAACCGTTGGGGTTAGCTCCGCTACGCTTTTAGTTAGCTCTTGGACCTGATGGTGCAGGTCTGTAGCCGGGTTGTTGGCCAAAGCCTGCGCACCAGCTCCTACAGGCTCTGCAGACAAGGGCGCCGCCTCTTGATGATAGGTAATAGCAGGGCGCCGGTGGGTTACAGCACTAACTGGTGCCGGTTCTCGGAGCACCTGAATGGCCCTGTCCTTGAACTTTGCAAAGTCTAAATCAGGGTTCTGCAAAGCCATTGCACGCAACTGGGTTCGGTGGGCATTGGACAGCAGACTCTCAATGAATTGCTCAGTTACCATTTCATCTGCATTCCGCACACTGTCAGGGTCCGCCTGTTTAATGGCTCCCAGGGCCTCTTGCAAATTCAAAGCATAGTCTCTTATACTGTCTTGGGCCCGCTGCTTGCACCCATAGAATTTCATTTTGATCTCTGCTGAGGTGCGGGTATCAAAGGTGTCCCTCAGTCGGGCTAAGATCTCCTTCACGGTCTCCTTGTCCCTGACTGACCAGGATTTTACTTCACGTTGGGCTGCGCCGGTTAGCTGGCCTACCAATATGCTCACTTTCTGGCCCTCCGTCAGGGGGTATACTTTTAACAGGCTGTACAGTCTCTCTTTAAAGTCTCTTAGGGTATGCGACTCCCCTGAGTACTGGGGCAGCCAGGCCGCTCCGGGGATATAGGGCATTGTAAATGGCATTACTGCGGCAGCGGCCACGCTGGTGGTAGAGGGTCCCTCCGTATCTGTCATCTTCCTCCCCCCTAGTTAGGTGAGGCCTACCTTCTGTTGATTCTTCTCCGTAGGCTGCGGCTCCGCAGATGATCGTCAGGGTGGAGGACCTTGCGTCTCGCTCTTGTGACGTCAGCGTCTCTCTCTCTCCCTTCCAGGACCTTGCGCAGCGTCGATGCGTAGGGCGGAGCTTCAGGTCTCGCGCGCTTTCGGCGTTCACGCCCCTCTTCTTCCCGCGCGGCGTCCCGAAGATGGCGTCCGATGGCGGGAAAACGACTGCGGATGGCGGGAAAACGGCTGAAGATGGCGGGAACCGGCTGCAGATGGCGGGAACCAACTGAAGATGGCGGGAAATGGCTCCGGATGGTGGGGACCATCACCACGGCAGGTAGGACAGTCTTTTGAAGGCGTGCAGTACCCGGCGGTTGCGGGCACGTAATCCTGCCGACTACGCCAAAGCTGACTCGCCCCCTGGACCTAGTGTGGACGCGTGTGGGATACCTGAAGCCGGGTCTCTGGGGGTTGTAGTCTCCGTGGCGGCGACCCGGTCCCGTGGCTCAGGGTGGTCAAACCAGTGGCAGTCTTTTAGGGGTTTTAGGTTAATTGTCCGACTACGCCACCCGTGGATTGCGGTCAGGGTGTACCGCCGCTGCGAGGCAGTCCGCTAAGGCTGGTGTGGTGTGCGCAGCAAAAGATGGGATAACTCCCCACGGGATGAATATGGCCTCAGGGCAGGGAATGTGGATGATGGGAGTGATGGTGCGTGGGCATCCCAGTACTAATAGTGCTGTATGCGGTGAGAACGCAGGAATGACTCAGAGTCTTTGCAGTGCAGTTCAGGGTCTTTACTGATGATATTAAGGCAGACCCTCCCGGGAGTACTGGCTAGCATACGGGGCCTGGTCAGTCTGCGAGCAAGCAGGAGTTCCCCTGGCCAGGTGGAGTTGTAGGCCTCCCCATCTATCTGCACTCTTCCTGGCTACCTTGCTGTAAGTGAGTGGAAGTAGCCCACGTCCCTGAGTATAGCGTGTGGTGCTCACCCGTATGGCTGGTGACTTGGGGCCTTCTGATAGCCTCCGCTCCTCGATGGCGGTGGTGGTCCCTTCCTTGTGACTGAGCCTCTGGGCTTCTATGGCCAGAGGACTTGGAATCCCCTGCCGGCTGGTTTCTGCTGCTGGCTTTAGAGGTTCCCACAGCCTCGGATCCCTTTGTCCGGTAGTAGTTTCTTCAGCCAGGACGAACAATACATCTGCTTCCAGTCCCTGGCACTCAGCTCCTGCTCCTACAGAGCTCCTGCTCTTGCTTGCCCTGTGTCTGGAACTGTCTCCAGGCTCTGACTGTCTAATCCCGCCCCAGACCCAGTTTATTAGGGCAGATTCCTCCCCTCCTAGGTCTGGGCACGAAGTGTTGCTTGCTTAAGGGCTCCTGACCAGAGAAACCTCCCACTTGCTCCCAGACGTAATATTTCTATTACTGTGGTAACCAGACCCCTGGGGTGCCTCAGTAGTATATCAAGTGTTTGCAGGCAAAAATGAAACATGATGGATGTTCTTTACAAGTTTGGAGCAGCAAATGGAGTTGGGAATTGGGCAAGATTAATGATATCCATTGTGCAATACTATCAGGGAGCAATCTGATTGGCTCCAAATTTATTCTGCAGCAGGACAACAGCCCCAAACATACAGCCAATGACATTAAGAACTATCTTCACATAAAGAAGGGCAAGGAGACGTGGAAATGATAGTATGACTCCCACAGAGCCCTGGACTCAACATCATCACATGTCTGAATTACATAAAGAAACAGAAGGATTTGCACAAGCCTACCTTCACAGATCTTTGGTTAGTTATCTAAAATGTTTGGAACAACCTCCCTGCCTGCTGAGTTCCCTCAAAAATTGTGTGCAAGTCTGCCTAGAGAAGAATTGATGCTTCAATGCTGCTTTAAAGGGAAAGGGTGATCATCACACCAAATATAGATTTGATTAACATTTCTCTTTTGCCCATTACTTTTCACTTTATTAATTGATAAAAACTTTGAACACTCCTATTTTTTAAAGTATTCTCACTTTGGATCATTTTTACACACTAGAGATGAGCGTTGTTCTACTCGAACTGTTCGCCAATCTCAAATTCGAGCTGTTTTGGGCGGTGTTCGAGCCGTTCGGCGAACACGAACAATTTGAGAAAAATTCGGCTGTTCGAGGTTATGTTCGATAACTGTTCGTGCACCAAAATCATAACTGGATTTTTTCTCAGTAATGATGAAAATTAATGTTAATACGCAGTTTGAGTGTACAGCGGGGTGGGGGGAGGGGCAGGGGATGGATCTCTGCAGGAACAATGAAGATCTCCATTTTTTTTTTCTCTTTCCCGCATTTACAGTGGGGAGGTGCAATCTGTCAGCCTATCAGCAGCGCACACACGGAGCGAAGTGCTTTTTTTCACACAAGCAAGGGCATGTGTCATTGGCAGTGTATGTCACATGTCCTTGCCCTATAAGACCAAGCCATTTTCCCCGTCGCCACCATTTTCTCACTGCTGCAGCTGCGTGTTAGACGGCACCGCTGTTGCTGTGTGCGCTATACCTTGTTAATTTCAAGCCAATTTTCGCACAAATCTACAGATAGCTTGGGAGTAGGGAATAGTTGTGATTGCAGTCCTTTTAAGGACTAGGTTACAGCATTTCCTACGACTTTTATCAGGCAGGTCTGTGCTCTTAAATAGATAGATTGTGGGAGTAAAGACTAATTGTAATTGGAGTCCTTTTCAGGACTAGGTTACATCAGTTCCTATCAGTTTTTGCCAGGCAGGTCTGTGCCAGTGCTGTGCAAGTTTTTTTCACAGCATTTGGCTGAATCTAGCAAAGCTAATCCTTTTTGGCCTATTGCAGAGTGTGTTAGTCAGTGGAGTAGCCTATCTGTGTTGCAAGATATACCACCTGTGTATAGAATACCAATTTTTTTACTGCACCTAGTGAAGTAAAATCTTTTGGGCATAGCATCATTCTATTAGTCCATCTATACTGACCTCCATCAGGTTGCAAATTGAATATAATTTTTTTCTGCATCTAGCTCTGAAAAAATATTGGGCTTCTAGCTGTGTGTGGGACTTGTTGTATTAGTCCATCTATACTGACCTCCATCAGGTTGCAAACTGCATATAATTTTTTCTTCATCTACCTCTGAAAAAATATTGGGCTTCTAGCTGTGTGTGGGACTTGTTCTATTAATCCATCTATACAGACCTCCATCAGGTTGCAAACTGAATATATTTTTTTCTGCATCTACCTCTGAAAAAATATTGGGCTTCTAGCTGTGTGTGGGACTTGTTGTATTAGTCCATCTATACTGACCTCCATCAGGTTGCAAACTGAATATATTTTTTTCTGCATCTACCTCTGAAAAAATATTGTGCTTCTAGCTGTGTGTGGGACTTGTTGTATTAGTCCATCTATACAGACCTCCATCAGGTTGCAAACTGAATATATTTTTTTCTGCATCTACCTCTGAAAAAATATTGGGCTTCTAGCTGTGTGTGGGACTTGTTGTATTAGTCCATCTATACTGACCTCCATCAGGTTGCAAACTGAATATATTTTTTTCTGCATCTACCTCTGAAAAAATATTGGGCTTCTAGCTGTGTGTGGGACTTGTTCTATTAATCCATCTATACAGACCTCCATCAGGTTGCAAACTGAATATATTTTTTTCTGCATCTACCTCTGAAAAAATATTGGGCTTCTAGCTGTGTGTGGGACTTGTTGTAATAGTCCATCGATACTGACCTCCATGAGGTTGCAAACTGAATATATTTTTTTCTGCATCTACCTCTGAAAAAATATTGGGCTTCTAGCTGTGTGTGGGACTTGTTGTATTAGTCCATCTATACAGACCTCCATCAGGTTGCAAACTGAATATATTTTTTTCTGCATCTACCTCTGAAAAAATATTGGGCTTCTAGCTGTGTGTGGGACTTGTTGTATTAGTCCATCTATACTGACCTCCATCAGGTTGCAAACTGAATATATTTTTTTCTGCATCTACCTCTGAAAAAATATTGGGCTTCTAGCTGTGTGTGGGACTTGTTCTATTAATCCATCTATACAGACCTCCATCAGGTTGCAAACTGAATATATTTTTTTCTGCATCGACCTCTGAAAAAATATTGGGCTTCTAGCTGTGTGTGGGACTTGTTCTATTAATCCATCTATACAGACCTCCATCAGGTTGCAAACTGAATATATTTTTTTCTGCATCTACCTCTGAAAAAATATTGGGCTTCTAGCTGAGTGTGGGACTTGTTTTATTAGTCCATCTATACTGACCTCCATCAGGTTGCAAACTGAATATATTTTTTTCTGCATCTACCTCTGAAAAAATATTGGGCTTCTAGCTGTGTGTGGGACTTGTTCTATTAATAAATCTATACAGACCTCCATCAGTTTGCAAACTGAATATATTTTTTTCTGTATCTACCTCTGAAAAAATATTTGGCTTCTAGCTGTGTGTGGGACTTGTTGTATTAGTCCATCTATACTGACCTCCATCAGGTTGCAAACTGAATATATTTTTTTCTGCATCTACCTCTGAAAAAATATTGGGCTTCTAGCTGTGTGTGGGACTTGTTCTATTAATCCATCTATACAGACCTCCATCAGGTTGCAAACTGAATATATTTTTTTCTGCATCTACCTCTGAAAAAATATTGGGCTTCTAGCTGAGTGTGGGACTTGTTTTATTAGTCCATCTATACTGACCTCCATCAGGTTGCAAACTGAATATATTTTTTTCTGCATCTACCTCTGAAAAAATATTGGGCTTCTAGCTGTGTGTGGGACTTGTTCTATTAATAAATCTATACAGACCTCCATCAGTTTGCAAACTGAATATATTTTTTTCTGTATCTACCTCTGAAAAAATATTTGGCTTCTAGCTGTGTGTGGGACTTGTTGTATTAGTCCATCTATACTGACCTCCATCAGGTTGCAAACTGAATATATTTTTTTCTGCATCTACCTCTGAAAAAATATTGGGCTTCTAGCTGTGTGTGGGACTTGTTCTATTAATCCATCTATACAGACCTCCATCAGGTTGCAAACTGAATATATTTTTTTCTGCATCTACCTCTGAAAAAATATTGGGCTTCTAGCTGTGTGTGGGACTTGTTGTATTAGTCCATCTATACTGACCTCCATCAGGTTGCAAACTGAATATATTTTTTTCTGCATCTACCTCTGAAAAAATATTGGGCTTCTAGCTGTGTGTGGGACTTGTTCTATTAATCCATCTATACAGACCTCCATCAGGTTGCAAACTGAATATATTTTTTTCTGCATCTACCTCTGAAAAAATATTTGGCCTTCTAGCAGTGTGTGGGATTTTCTCTATTAGTCCATCTATACTGACCTCCATCAGGTTGCAAATTAAAAATAATTTTTATCTGCATCTAGCTCTGAAAAAATATTTGGCCTTCTAGCAGTGTGTGGGACTTTCTCTATTAGTCCATCTATACTGACCTCCATCAGGTTGCAAATTAAAAATAATTTTTATCTGCATCTAGCTCTGAAAAAATATTTGGCCTTCTAGCAGTGTGTGGGACTTTCTCTATTAGTCCATCTATACTGACCTCCATCAGGTTGCAATTTGAATATAATTTTTTTCTGCCTCTCACCCAGCCAATAGTTTTGGCCTAATACCACAGTTTGGCCACTCAGCTCTGCTCGGTTCCCATCCATTGTTTTTTTGTGCAAACAACTCCAGAGTTGTTAATTAGTTAACCACCAAAATGAGTGGAAAAAGGCCTGCTGCTGGTGGAAAGGGGAATAGGCGTGTTGGGAAGGGGAAAAAAGGTTGTGTCCGTGGGGTAGGTGTTAAAGCAACAGTAACATCTGCAGAAGAAAGACCATCTTCCAGCCAAACTAAAATGTCTACTTCTTTTAGCGGACAATGTGATAAGATCCCTTTCTTATGGCCACGCCAATCGCTACAAATTCCAGATGAGGCACAAAAACAGCAGGTGCTTCAACGGATATCAAGTGCTCCTTTAAGTGGGCTCTCCTCCACATCAACTTCAACATCACAAATACTCCAGTCCTCAAAGGTGTCACCCCAATCGCACTTGCTTCCTCACAGCTCCCAAATCTTCAGCTGCCCGTCTGAGTATGAGGTAGAACAGATGGTTGAGTCTGCAGAGCTGTTTACTCATACTATAGCCTGGGAATCAGAGGTCGACTCCAGCGCTTCTGTGCCTACCCGGTGGAATTCAACTCTGCACATGTTGCAGTGACTGTGGCAGCACCGACAAGCCCTGGTGCAATACGTTCTGACGTATAGCCTGGGCCAACGAGATCCAGAGGTGGGGCAAATCACGCTGGAGGAGTGGTCTCAGATCAGGGACCTATGCACCCTTCTGCACAGTTTTGAAATGGCGACGAAGATGTTTAGTGCTGATGATGCCATTATCAGCATGACTATTCCGGTGATTTACATGCTGGAGCACATGTTAAACAGAATTCGGAGTCAGGTGGTGGCACAAGAGGAGGTGGAGGAAGTAGAGGAGGAGGAGTTGTATTCGGAAGGGCTAACATCTGCAAGGTCCAGACGGTCGGCAGCACCAAGGCGGCAGGCATGTGAGGGTGGGGGAGATGGTTTTACCAGGGCGCATGGTAGCAGCCAAACTAGTGAGGAAGGTGCAGGAGCCCAGGAAGAAGTGGAGGACGAACTGATGGAAGACTCATCAGATGAGGGAGACCTTGATCACATTTCTGTTGTGCGAGGTTGGGGGGAGAGGACAGAGGAAGGAAGCATGATTGTTACCTCGCCACCAACACAACAGGGACTTGGTGCTCCTGGATGTGCAACACACATGAGTGCCTTCTTGCTGCACTACCTGCAACATGACCCTCGAATTGTGAGAATTAGAAATAATCCTGACTACTGGGTTGCCACACTGTTAGATCCCCGGTACAAAAGTAAATTTGCAGAAATTATTCCTGCCATAGAAAGGGATGCACGCATGCAGGAGTATCAGCAGAGACTGTTGCAGAATCTTACATGTGCTTTTCCACAAAATACCAGTGGTGCACGTAGTGAATCTCACAGTTCCAACTTGCCAACCGTGGGACCGTCAAGTGTTCAGCACTCAAACCGTAACAGAACCACAGTATCTGCTGGTAACATCAATTTTGCGGAATCATTTCACCACTTTTTTAGCCCATCCTTTGCAAGGCCACAGGAGACAAGAAGTCTGACACATAGTCAACGCCTAGAGACGATGGTACAGGAGTATCTCCAAGTAAACATTGAAGCCACGACTGTGTCACTGGACCCTTGCTCTTTTTGGGCTTCCAATCTGGATAAATGGCCGGAGCTAGCCACTTACGCCTTGGAGATCTTGTCATGCCCCGCAGCCAGCGTTCTGTCTGAACGTGTGTTCAGCGCTGCTGGTGGTGTGCTGACAGATAAGCGCACGCGGCTCTCCACTGATAATGTAGACAGACTCACGTTCATAAAGATGAACAAATCATGGATCCGAAACGACTTTTCTACCCCTGTGTCATCCTGGGGAGAGTAAAAGCTTGATGATTGGTTAAAATCACCCTACCAACCGTTTTAAGCTTTCAAATTACTAATCATGTTTTTCTGTATCTTGGCTGGAAAATAATTTGGGCTTTGTAGCAGTGTGCAGCACTGATTCTATTAGGCCATCTATAATAAGCTCCACCAGATTTAAAATTACTAATCATGTTTATCTGTATCTTGACTGGAAAATAATTTGGGCTTTGTAGCAGTGTGCAGCACTGATCCTATTAGGCCATCTATACTAAAGCTTCACCAGATTTAAAATTAATAATAATTTTTAGCTGCATCTACCCCGGAAAATAATTTTGGGGCTCCGAGATGCGCAAGACACATAAGTGCCTTCTTGCTGCACTACCTGCAGCATGACCCTCATATTGTCAGAATTCGAAGTAATCATGACTACTGGGTTGCCACACTCTTAGATCCCCCAAACTTTTCGATCAACCTTTTCATTTTAATAAAGAACAAAAAAATGGTCATTTTTGAAATTATAAGCATTAGCAGGTTGTTAGAAACTGAAATCAAACAATTTTCAACTCAAAACTTTATTCTAGGTGATGTTACATTTTCACATAGGACCCCTTGTTCGAAAGGAGCTTCTGAACTCTCTCGTCCATTGAATTTGTCAGGTTTTGGATGGTTTCTGCTTCAATTGTTTTGCATGAGGACAGAATACCCTCCCAGAGCTGTTGCTTAGATGTGAACTGCCTCCCGCCATCATAGACACTCCTTTTAATGATGCTCCAAAGGTTCTGAATGGGGTAGAGGTCAGGGGAGCATGGGGGTCACACCATAAGTTTGTCCCCTTTTCTGCCCATATCAGCCAGAGATGCAGATGTTTTATGTGCAGCATGAGATGGTGCATTATCATGCAGAAAAATGATCTTGCTGTGAAATACGCGGTTCTTCTTCTTGAACCATGGCAGGAAGTGCTGTTTGAGAAAATCCACATACATTATGGAGTTCATCTTTAGCGCCTTCAGGGATCCTAAAGGGGCCGACAATCTCTCTCCCCATGATTCCAGCCCAAAACATTACTCCACCTCCTCCTTGTTGGCGCTGTAGCCGTGTTTGCGTGGGGTGTCCATCAACCAGCCATCCTCCACTCCATCCATCTGGACCATCGAGCGCTGCACGGCACTCATCCGTGAACAAAGCAGTTTTGAAATCAGTCTTCATGTAATGTTTGGCCCACTGGAGCCGTTTCTGCTTGTGTGAAGTAGATAGAGGAGGTCGACAGGATGGCGTATGCACAGCTGCAAACCTCTGAAGGACCCTGCATCTTGTTGTTCGGGGGACGTTGGAGGCACAAGCAGCTTCAAAAACTTGTCTGCTGCTATGACAAGGCTTTTTTGCCGCTGCTCTTTCAACCTGACGTAATTGCCTGTAGGAAAGAGTCCTCAATTTGCCCTTATCAGCACGCACACGTGTGTACTGTGAATCAGCTACATACTTCTTGATTGCCAAGACACTTCATCCTGATCATCGCACAATGTTGATTGTAGTCATGCCTTGACCTAAACACTCCACAATTTGTTGCTTCTCAGCAGCCGACACATCCTTTTTCTTTCCCATTTTGGCAGAAAATGTAGGCTGCTTAATAATGTGAGACAGCCTTCTTAAGTAGTCTTGCCTTTCATTGGACACACCTGCCAAACTAATTAGCACAGGTGTCTGCAATTGCTTACAGTGATATAAAGAGCCCTGACACACATCACCATCAATGAGTTTAACTGACAAACAAACAAATTCTTCCCTTATCACTCCTAAACACTTTTTGCATAATAATTTGGAACACAGTGTACATGTGCTTTTCCACAAAACACCAGTGGTTCACGTAGTGAATCTTACAGTTCTAACTTGCCAACCGTGGTCTGTATGGAGTTGTTCAATAAAGGGCCCAAAATTAAGATAACATAGATGGGAGAGGTCTCTATGAATAGGAATTCCTAAGTATTTGATACCCTGTGAGGGCCAGGCAAAGGGAAAGTTGGACTGGATGGAATCCTATATGGATTTGGGGAGGGAGACATCGAGGGCCTCAGACTTCGCTGCATTGATTTTAAAATTTGACCATGTAACAAAGTGATCTATTTCAGCCATAACAGCATAGATGGATATATGTGATTGAGTGATATATACTAGGACATCATCAGCAAATAGAGAGCACTTGTACTCGGTGCCTCCCACCTCAATCCACCTAATATTGGGGTTATGGCGAATTGATGAGAGCAGGTGCTCCGTCACTAGGATGTATAAGAGAGGGGACAGAGAACATCCCTGCCTTGTCCCATTGGTGATTGTGAAAGGTGATGAAAATGTTCTGACGCGCCCCCTGGGCCTTGGGACACCCGGAGCCGGACCCTTTTTGGTGGATGCTGGTGGTTGTAGTCTCCGTGGCGGCAACCCGGTTCCGTGGCTCAGGGCGGTCAAACCAGTGGCGGAACTATTTATGTGGTTTTGATGTTTAAATGTCCGACTACGCCACCCGTGGATTGCGGTCAGAGTGAACCGCCGCTCCAGGGCAGACCGCTGAGGCTGGTGTTGTGGGTGCAGCAGAGCGTAGCATAACTCTCCACGGGAGGAGTATAGCCTCAGGGCAGTGTATGCGGAGGATGGGGGTGATGGTGCAGGGCAGCAGCAGTAGTGACACGGAGTCAGTGATGCAGTCCAGGGCCTTTACTCACAGTTCTTATTATCCAGACCACGTCTGCAGGTAACGGCTGCCCACGTCGTACTGTGCTCACCAGGTGAGGGGCTCAGACAACTCCCAGATAACTTTGGAGTGCTTCACAGGACCCCCTTTGTGTGTCCTTTGTCTGGCCTTTCTTACCAACCCTTCTGTCCGGCTGCCTCGGGCCTCCTCTTGGTAAACTTGGCGCCAGTTTCCCTGACCCTATGTGGTGCCTTCCTAGCACAGCCTCCTGTTTCTATCTGAGGGTCATTTCCTGCCTCCACTAGTTTCGGGGACCGGTCTCCCCCTTTGGCCTGACCCCTCCACGCAGGTGGATTCGGGAGTGCGGTGGCGACTCGCCCGTCCGCACCCCTGAGATCCCTTCGTTCCTCGTTCCTGGAGCCTTCTCCGCTCCTCTTCCTTCCTTCTCCCTCTTCCAGGCCTGGGCCTCTGTTACTAGGTCCGCCTCCGGAGCAGAGCTCATGCAGAGCCCCTGCTCCTTGCCACTTCTGCTCAGACTTCTCTGCACTGAACTAAGATGGTGCCCACCTTTTATACTCCCTTCTCAATGCACCCAGGAACTGCTTCCTCCCTGCTCCTGCACTACAGGGTTCCCCTTCCTCAGTGTTCCCTCCCCCCACTCCAGCCAGGGACAGGGACTGTCGTGCCCATCTCAGGGGCATATTGGTCGCCCTGCCCCACGGCAATGTGGTGTAATGCATGCAGGTGTCGGGTCCTGATCCACACTACATCCTTACCTGAGAGTGAGATATCACACCTCTGGGTGAGGTGCAATACCTCTGTAGCAACCGAGCCCTCAGGGTGCTACAGTTCCATTTATCTTCAGCCTAGGTGACGTATTGCGATACAGGGCCGTGATTTTGGCTATAAAAGGGTCCCCTAGACCCCTACCCCAAGCTTTTTAAGAGAATCATATATGGCGTGCCAAGAGACTCTATGGAATGCTTTCTCAGCATCCAACGAGAGTATCTAATTACAAATTTTTAACTGCATCTAGCCCAGGAAATACTTTGTGCCTAGTAGCAGGGTCTGCTAGTCAGCGGATTATCCCGGCTGTTAAGCAAGCTACACCACCTGTAGTTTGGACACTTCATTTTTTCAAAGGAAATGCTTCGGGACCACGGGATACTCAGTGAAGAGCATCAGGAGGCACCCCAAGGCATAGGGGCTCGGACTGGCAGTAGGATGCCTTGCGGTGGACAGCCGAGCTCGATCCTTATAAAAGCTTTTTAACTGCAGCAGCTTTAGTGGACGCTACTGGAGCTGGAATTACGCGGCTGCTGGCATGAGACTTGCCCTCCAATAGATCCTTGTAAATGGATTTAAAGTGTATTTATTCAAATTAGAGAGACAATTTAAATTAAAAATCTTAGAGCTGCCTCCACCACAGGGGGGCTCGCTCGACCCACCAGCGGACAGGCACCAGTATTGGGAGAGGGGGGCTGGCCGTCAGGGTTCACCGCGGCTCTGGCACAAACCCGGCGACACGGAGGTGGCACGGGCAGGAGCGGACTGAACGTGTCGGCTTCTCACTTTTTGGATTTTAGAAGGGCATGACATGCCTATATCTGTGTCTCCCCCTCCTTTTACTCCTCCACCTCTTTTCTTTTCGC
The DNA here is from genome assembly GCF_046119375.1 of Phyllobates terribilis. Taxonomy (NCBI): domain Eukaryota; kingdom Metazoa; phylum Chordata; class Amphibia; order Anura; family Dendrobatidae; genus Phyllobates; species Phyllobates terribilis. Next base: position 658,724,714 of record NW_027362764.1, on the reverse strand, counting down.
ATGACTATATGTACTTGTCACTTTTCCATGTGTTAGTTGTGTCTTCTGAGCAGTTTGTCAGCTTTTGGACACCTTTGAAGGTGTTTTCTATGTGTTTCTATGTGTTTTTGTTTGCCTGCCATTGGTTTTAACGGTGTTCGAAGGTGTTCGTCGAACAGTTCGGCGAACACACGGGTGTTCGACGAACCGAACCGAACTCGAACACTACGGGGGTGGCTCAACACTATTACACACCTGCCTAAAATATTTGCACAGTACTATATATATACAAACATATACTGTATATTTATATACAGTGGTGGCCAAAAGTATTGGCACCCCTGCAATTCTGTCAGATAATACTCAGTTTCTTCCTGCAAATGATAGCAATCACAAATTCTTTGGTATTATTATCTTCATTTAATTTGCTTGCAAGGAAAAAACACAAAAGAGAATGAAGCAAAAATCAAATCATTGATCATTTCACACAAAACTCCAAAAATGGGCCAGACAAAAGTATTGGCACCCTCAGCCTAATACTTGGTTGCACAACTTTTAGCCAAAATAATTGAGAACAACAGCTTCTGGTAACCATCAATGAGTTTCTTACAATGCTCTGCTGGAATTGTAGACCATTCTTCTTTGGCAAACTGCTCCAGGTCCCTGATATTTGAAGGGTGCCTTCTCCAAACTGCCATTTTGAGATCTCTCCACAGGTGTTCTATGGGATTCAGGTCTGGACTCATTGCTGGCCACCTTCGAAGAGTCCAGTGCTTTTTCTCAAACCTTTTTATAGTGCTTTTGGAAGTGTGTTTTGGGTCATTGTCCTGCTGGAAGACCCATGACCTCTGAGGGAGACCCAGCTTTCTCACACTGGGTCCTACATTATGCTGCAAAATTTGTTGGTAGTCTTCAGACTTCATAATGCCATGCACACGGTCAAGCAGTCCAGTGCCAGAGGCAGCAAAGCAACCCCAAAACATCAGGGAACCTCCGCCATGTTTGACTGTAGGGACCGTGTTCTTTTCTTTGAATGCCTCTTTTTTTTTCCTGTACACTCTATGTTGATGCTTTTTGCCTAAAAAGCTCTACTTTTGTCTCATCTGACCAGAGAACATTCTTCCAAAACGTATTAGGCTTTCTCAGGTAAGTTTTGGCAAACTCCAGCCTGGCTTTTTTATGTCTCGGGGTAAGAAGTGGAGTCTTCCTGGGTATCCTACCATACAGTCCCTTTTCATTCAGACGCCGACGGATAGTACGGGTTGACACTGTTGTACCCTCGGACTGCAGGACAGCATGAACTTGTTTGGATGTTAGTCGAGGTTCTTTATCCACCATCCGCACAATCTTGCATTGAAATCTCTCGTCAATTTTTCTTTTCCGTCCACATCTAGGGAGGTTAGCCACAATGCCATGGGCTTTAAACTTCTTGTTGACACTGTGCACGGAAGACACAGGAACATTCAGGTCTTTGGAGATGGACTTGTAGCCTTGAGATTGCTCATGCTTCCTCACAATTTGGTTTCTCAAGTCCTCAGACAGTTCTTTGGTCTTCTTTCTTTTCTCCATGCTCAATGTGGTACACACAAGGACACAGGACAGAGGTTTAGTCAACTTTAAGCCATGTTAACTGGCTGCAAGTGTGATTTAGTTATTGCCAACACATGTTAGGTGCCACAGGTAAGTTACAGGTGCTGTTAATTACACGAATTAAAGAAGCAACACATGATTTTTCAAACAGTGCCAATACTTTTGTCCACCCCGTTTTTTAGGTTTGGTGTGGAATTATATCCAATTTGGCTTTAGGACAATTCTTTTTGTGTTTTTTCATTGAAGACAAATTAAATGAAGATAATAATACCAAAGAATTTGTGATTGCAATCATTTTTAGGAAGAAACTGAGTATTATCTGACAGAATTGCAGGGGTGCCAATACTTTTGGCCACCACTGTATTCTGTAGTATAGAATTTGTCCCAGAAAATTATTGCAATTACACATGTTTTGTTATACACATATTTATTTCCTTTGTATGTATTGGAACTAGTGATGAGCGAGCATGCTCATTACTCGAGATTTACAAGCATGCTCAGGTGTTTTCAGAGTATCTTCAGCGTGCTCGGGTGTTATGTTTGAGTCACACCGTGCGCATGATTTGCGACTGTTTGATAGCTTTAATACATGTGAGGAATGCCTGTTTCTTAGGCATTCCTCACATGAATTAAAGCTGTTAAACAGTCGCAAATCATGCGCACGGAGTGGCTAAAACATAACGGCCGAGCACGCTGAAGATACTCGGTGAGCACCCGAGCTAGCTCACCGGAACGGTTAACAGAACATATGCGCTCATCACTACTTGGAACAGCACAAAAAAACTGAGAAAAAAAGGCAAATTGGACATAATTTCACACAAACCCCCAAAAATGGGCATGACAAAATTGTTGGCATCTTTCCAAAATTGTGGGTAAACAATTTTGTTTCAAGCATTTGATCCTCATTTAAACTCATCTGTGGCAAGTAACAGTGATGGACAATGTGAAAATCACAGCTGAAACCAGATAAAAAGAGGAGAAGTTGATTCAATCTTTGCATTGTGTGTCTGTGTGTTCCACACTAAGCATGGAGAACATAAAGGTGAGAAAAGAACTGTCTGAGGACTTGAGAACTAAATTTGTTGAACAATATCAACATTCTCCAGATTACTAATCCATTTCCAGAGATCTTGGTGATACTTTGTCCATGGTTTTCAAAATAATGAAGAAGTTTACAACCCATGGCACTGTAGCTAATCTCCTTGGACATGGATGGCAGAGAAAAATTGATGAAAGATTGCAATGCAGGATAGTCAGGATGTTGGATAAGCATGTGACCAATCAAGTTACAAAGAAATTCAAGCTGTCCTGCAGGCTTAGGGTGCATCACATTTGATTGAAGTGACACAATATGGCAGGAGCCCCAGTAGGACCCACTGCTGACACAGAGACATAAAAAAGCTAGGCTGAAGTTTGCCAAAATGTACATGAGTAAGCCAAAATCCTTCTGAGAAAGTGTCTTATGGACAAATGAGACCAAGATAGAGCTTTTTGGTAAAGCACATCATTCTACTGCTTACCGAAAATGGAATGAAGCCTACATAGAAAAGAACATAGTGCCTACAGTCAAATATGGTAGAGATGCAAAGATGTTTTGGGGTAGTTTTGCTGCCTTTGGCACTGGGTGCCTTGACTGTGGGCAAGGTATCATAAAATCTGAAGATTACCAACGAATTTTGGGTTGTGACCCAACATACTTCAAGAACCACCCAGAAATGGATGGAAACAAAGCGCTGGAGAGTCCCGAAGTGGCCATCAATGAGCCCGGATCTAAATTCCATTGAACACCTGTGGAGAGATCTTAAAATTATTGTGGGGAGAAGGCACCCTTCAAATATGAGAGACCTGTAGCAGTTGGCAACAGAAGAGTGATCCAAAATTCCAGTTGAAGGTGTAAGAAGCTTGTTGATGGTTAAAGGCAGCAATTGATTGCAGTTACTTATTCCAGAGGGTGTGAAACCCAATGTAGAGTTGAGGGTGCCAACAATTTTGTCCGGCGGCCCATTTTTGGTGTTTTGTGTGAAATTATGTCCAATTTGCCTTTTTTCTGTTTTTTTGTGTTATTCCAATACACAAAAAGGAAATCTTCAGAAGGTGTCTTCTGAAACGGTCTCAGCTCACTATTAAAGAGGATGCATTGCAGGCGGAGCATGATGAGATGGAGCAAGGAACCATACAGGGTGATTCCACACAGCCCAGCCTCATCTCATCCCAACATGGATTGGGTGACAATGAGGAAGAGGAGGAGGAAGAACAGGAGCTAGTTCCCTGCGCTATAGACGGTACTACCTGCACAACTGTCATACCATCTGTTCCTCATGTATGGCCTGAGGACTGAGAGGAGGAGGAAGAGGAGGAGGATGAGGAGGAGAGCATGGTCAGTCGTCCTCTTGGTGAGGACACGGAAGTCTTGCCTCATTGCAGTCTGACACACATGGCTGAGTTTATGTTATGCTGCCTTTCCCATGATCCTCGCGTTGTCCAAATTTTGGGTGACAGTCATTATTGGTTGGTGAAACTTCTAGACCCACGCTACAAGGAGAACTTTCTGTATCTTATTCCTGCGCAGGACAGGCCTAATAAAATGGGGCAGTACGAGAAGGCCCTTGTTATTATTATTATTATTATTATTTATTATTATAGCGCCATTTATTCCATGGCGCTTTACATGTGATAGGGATATACATAACAAAAGCATTTACATAATCTTAACAAAACGAGTCAGCGACTGGTACAGGAGGAGCGAGGACCCTGCCCGCGAGGGCTCACAGTCTACAAGGGATGGGTGAGGATACAGTAGGTGAGGGTAGAGCTGGTCGTGCAGTGGTGTTTACTGCAGGTTGTAGGCTTGTCGGAAGAGGTGGGTCTTCAGGTTCCTTTTGAAGGTTTCCACGGTCGGCGAGAGTCTGATATGTTGGGGTAGAGAGTTCCAGAGTAGGGGGGAAGCACGGGAGAAATCTTGTATACGATTGTGGGAGGAGGAGATAAGAGGGGAGTAGAGCAGGAGATCTTGTGAGGATCGGAGGTTGCGTGCAGGTAAGTACCGGGAGACTAGGTCACAGATGTATGGGGGAGACAGGTTGTGGATGCCTTTGTATGCCATGGTTAGAGTTTTGAACTGAATTCTCTGGGCAATGGGGAGCCAGTGAAGGGATTGACAGAGAGGAGAGGCCGGGGAATAGCGGGGGGACAGGTGGATTAGTCGAGCAGCAGAGTTTAGGATAGATTGGAGAGGTGCAAGAGTGTTGGAAGGGATGCCACGGAGCAGGAGGTTGCAGTAGTCGAGGCGGGATATGATGAGGGCATGCACTAGTGTTTTTGCAGAGTCTTTGCTGAGGAATGCACGGATCCGGGAGATGTTTTTGAGTTGGAGTCGGCAGGAGGTGGAAAGGGCTTGGATATGTGGCTTGAAGGAGAGATCAGAGTCCAGGGTTACCCCAAGGCAGCGAGCTTGTGGGACTGGGGAGAGTGAACAGCCATTGACGTTGATGGATAGGTCGGATGGGGGATGTGAATGAGAGGGTGGAAAGATGATGAACTCTGTTTTATCCATGTTGAGTTTTAGAAACCTGTCGGAGAAGAAGGATGAGATGGCGGACAGACATTGTGGGATTCTGGTTAGTAGGGAGGAGATATCGGGTCCAGAGAGGTAGATCTGTGTGTCGTCAGCATAGAGGTGATACTGAAAGCCGTGAGACTCTATGAGCTGTCCCAGGCCGAAGGTGTAGATGGAGAAGAGCAGAGGTCCTAGAACTGAACCTTGGGGGACACCGACAGATAGGGGGCGAGATGAGGAGGTGGTGCGTGAGTGGGAGACGCTGAATGTCCTGTCTGTTAAGTATGAGGAGATCCAAGATAGAGCCAAGTCCGTGATGCCAAGAGATGAGAGAATCTGGAGTAAGAGGGAATGGTCCACTGTGTCAAAGGCAAATGACAGGTCCAGAAGGAGGAGGATGGAGTAGTGTTGCTTGGATTTGGCATTTAGTAGGTCATTGGTGACTTTGGTCAGGGCAGTTTCAGTCGAGTGATGCGGTCGGAAGCCAGATTGTAGACGGTCGAAGAGGGAGCAGGAGGAGTGGTGGGAGGACAGTTCAAGGTGGACATGTTGTTCTAGAAGTTTTGAGGCAAAGGGGAGGAGTGATATGGGGCGGTAGCTGGTCAGAGAGGAAGGGTCAAGGGAGGGCTTTTTGAGGATGGGTGTGATTGCGGCATGTTTGAAACATGAGGGGAAGACTCCGGTTGTTAGTGATAGATTGAAGAGGTGGGTTAGGGTTGGGATGAAGACTGTGGTGAGGTTAGTGATGAGGTGGGATGGGATTGGGTCAAGTTCGCAGGTGGTGAGGTGTGATTTGGAGAGTAAAGAGGAGACTTGACCTTCTGTAATGGTGGAGAAGTGGGGTTTGGAGGAGGAGGGTTGAGTAGATATGAGGAGGGGTTGTGTGGACTTTAGGCCAAAGTTTTGTCTGATGGTGTCAATCTTCTGTTTGAAGAATGAGGCAAAGTCGTCGGCTGAGATGAGAGAAGAGGGAGGAGGTGCTGGGGGACGAAGGAGAGAGTTGAAAGTGTTAAACTTTGTTGCAAAATTATTTAAAAAATTCCCATCTGAAAATGCTGGTGGCAGAGGTCACAGTTGGTTGGACAACCAAGGAGTACAGGCGAAAAAAATGAACAAGGGCTGGATTGGGCCACACATTTCAACACCACCGAATGATAGCAGCGTAACATAAACTCAAATACAGCGTATTTTTTTGTGTGAGGTCTAACTCTATTCCCATGCACCTCTGTCTTCACACCCAGACAAGGGCATGCGCTTCCTGATTTTGTCTATTTGCACTTGTCCTCCTCCTTCTCCACATCCTCATCCTCCACCACCATATCACCATCATATGTACCATATCAACATATCTACGTCTCTTGCAAGGGACATTGGAGTTCAGAGCTATTCCTCAACATACAATCCTTTGTTTCCAAACACAGACAGCCACCTCATGACCTCTCCTGCTTCCACCTACTAACACTTTCTCTGCTCCTCCTCACTGCCGGCGACATCTTTCCAAATCCTGGCCCTCCTCACCACATCCCTACAATCACTTCCACCTCCTACCCACGATCTATGCCAAATTCTCGTAACCCTTCTAACCTTATATCCATCCTCCCAGCCCCCGCTTCCCCAGTCCCTGTAACAGGAGCTCAATGGAATGCTCGCTCCGTCTGCAACAAACTTTCCTACATTCACGATCTCTTCATCACTAACAAGCTTTCCTTTCTCACCATCAGTGAAACCTAGCTCACCCCCTCCGACACAGCCTCTCCTGCTGCACTTTCGTACAGTGGATTCCACCTTTCCCACACCCCTTGCCCCACCAGCAAGCATGGTGGAGGAATAGGTTTCCTCCTATCAGATAACTGCTCCTTCACCCAAATCCCACTGTCGCCCTCCATTACTGTCCCTTCTTTTGAAGTGCACTGCGTGCGCATTTACTCCCCCTCCAGCCTCCAACTGGCTGTCATTTACCGCCCCCCAGGATCAGCCACCACCTTCTTTGACCACTTCACCACCTGGCTACTTAATTTCCTCTCAGTTGACATCCCCACTATCCTCATGGGTAACTTCAACATCCCTATTGACACTTCCCTCTCAGCTGTCTCTAAGCTTCTATCCATCACTTTCTCCTTCAGCCTTACTCAGTGGTCTGCCGCAGCCACCCACAAAGACGGCCACACACTGGAGCTCATCTTCACCTGCCTCTGTTCCTTATCTAATCTCTCTAACTCACCTCTCCCTCTTTCTGACCACAACCTTCTTACATTCTCTACCCTCTCCTCTCCAGGGCAACAATCATCACTCCACAAACTTGCAGAAATCTTTAACACCTTGACCTACACTCACTCTCTGAATCCCTTCTCCCTCTTACAGACATTAGGTCCATACATGATGCAGATGTTGCTGCCACTTTTTACAACACCACAGCTGCAGCTCTCAGTTCGGTCACCCCACTCACAAATACCAAAGCTCACACAATCAACAGACAACCCTGGCACACCAGCCTAGCTAAAGAACTGCGACGGGCCTCCAGGGTTGCTGAGCGTAGATGGAAAAGGTCCCACTCCAATGAGCACTTCATCGCATTCAAACAGTCCCTCACTACCTTCAAGTCCACACTCACTGCAGCAAAACACACATACTTCTCATCTTTCATATCCTTCCTGTCTTGCAACCCCAAACAACTATTCAACACCTTCAATTTTCTCCTCCGTCACCCAGTGCCTCCTCCCTCTCCTCTTATTTGAGCCGAAGACTTTGGCTCATTCTTCAAGCAGAAGATTTACACCATCAGACAAAGCCTTTGCCTAAAGTCCCCATAGCCCCTCCCCACACCTACTCAACCCTCCTCCTCCAAAACCAGCTTCTGCACCATTGTGGAAGATCAACTTTCCTCTTTACTCTCCAAATCACACCTCACCACCTGTGAACTTGATCCAATTTCATCCCACCTTATCACAAACCTTACCACTATCTTCATCCCAACCCTAGCCCACCTCTTCAACCTGTCACTGACAACTGGGGTCTTCCCCTCATGCTTCAAACATGCCTCAATCACACCCATCCTCAAAAAGCCCTCCCTTGACCCATCCTCTCTGACTAGCTATCGCCCCATATCACTTCTCCCCTATGCCTCAAAACTACTCGAACAACAAGTCCATGTGTGGATCTCCCGGATCCACAAATTCCTCAACCATGAATCTCCAAAAACACTAGTGCACGCCCTCATCATCTCCCGCCTTGACTACTGCAACCTCATGCTCTGTGGCCTCCCTTCCAACACTTTCGCACCTCTACAATCTATCCTAAACTCTGCTGCCCGACTAATCCACCTGTCCCCCCGCTATTCCCGGCCTCTCCTCTCTGTCAATCTCTTCACTGGCTCCCCATTGCTCAGAGATTCCAGTTCAAAAACTTAACCATGGCATACAAAGCCATCCACAATCTGTCTCCTTTATATATCCCTGACCTAGTCTCCCAGTACATACCCTCAACCAACCTCCGATCCTCACAAGATCTTCTCTACTCCCACCATCGCATAAAAGATTTCTCCCGTGCATCCACCCTACTCTGGAACTCTCTACCCACACGCATCAGACTCTTGCCAACTGTGGAAACCTTCAAAAGGAACCTGAAGACCCACCTCTTCTGACAAGCCTACAACCTGCATTAACCATCGCTCCACGACCGGCCCTACCCTCACCTACTGTATCCTCACCCATTCCTTGAAGACTGTGAGCCCTCGTGGGCAGGGTCCTCGCTCCTCCTGTACCAGTCGCCGTCATGTTTTGTTCAAGATTATTGTAATTGTTTTTGCTATGTATACCCCCTTTTCACATGTAAAGCGCCATGGCATAAATGGCGCTATAATAATAAATAATAATAATAATCAGTGTATGTGCATAAAATCTGAGTGAGTTTCTAGAATCCAGACAGCCTCTTGCAGCTTTCATCCAGCCACTGACGTTTCTGGATGAGTCAAGGGGAAAGCAAAAGAATTGTCAACAGATCTACGGGAAAAGGTAGTTGAATTGTATAACACAGGAAAGGTATACCAAAAAATATCCAAGGAATTGATAATGCCAGACAGCAGCATTCAAACTGTGATTAACAAATGGAAAATCAGAGGCTCTGTAAAAACCAAAACAGGTAGACCAACAAAAATGGCGACCACAACTGCCAGGAAAATTGTTCAGGATGCAAAGAAAAACCCACAAATAACATCATCTGAAATTCAGGACTCTCTGAAAACTAGCGGTGTGGCTGTTTCAAGATGCTCAATGCGGAGGCACTTGAAGAAAGATGGGCTGCATGATTGAGTCGAGAGAGGAAAGCCATTACTGTGCAAAAGTATGCCAAACAGCACAGAGACAATCCTCAAAACTTCTAGAACAATGAAATTTGGAGTGATGAGACCAAAATTTAACTTTTTGTCCACAACCATAAACGTTACATTTAGAGAGAGGACAACAAAGCCTATCATGAAAGTAACACCAATCCTACAGTAAAGCACGGAGGTGGATCGCTGATGTTTTGGGGAAGTGTGAGCTACAAAAGCACAGGAAACTTGGTAAAAGTTGAAGGAAAGATGAATGCTGCACATTATCAGCAAATACTGGAGGCAAATTTGCACTCATCAGCCCGGAAGCTGCGCATAGGACGTACTTGGATGTTCCAACATGACAATGATCCAAAACACAAGGCCAAGTCGACCTGTCATTGCTGCAGAACAAAGTGAAAGTTCTGGAGTGGCCATCTCAGTCTCCTGACCTCAATATCATTGAGCCACTCTGGGGAGATCTCAAGCGCGCAGTTCATGCTAGACAGCCCAGGAATTTACAGGAACTGGAGGCTTTTTGCCAAGAAGAATGGGCAGCTTTACCATCTGAGAAAATTAAGAGCCTCATCCACAACTACCACAAAAGACTTCAAGCTGTCATTGATGTTAGAGGGGGAAATACACGGTATTAAGAACTGGGGTATGTGAACTTTTGATCAGGGTCATTTGGATGTTTTTGGTTGTCATTAAGATTTAAAAAGAGAAAACACAGTAGTTTGACAATAAATGGCTTCACCCAACCAATAACCATGAGTGGAGAAAAGTTTTTTTGTTATCATTCATATTCTCTGAAACAAGGCCAAGACAGGAAAAATTCTGCCGGGGTATGTAAACTTTTGAGCACAACTGTAGTTAATCATATGCCAATTATAAAATATGCACTCAAGTATGAGCACACTTACATACCTTGGCATGATATCAATGAGGTTATTAAAGGCTGCACTTGGGCACATAAATCATCAACATCCGCTGCCCGCGGCTCAGTTTGCACTTGTGGACCAATGACATCCCAAATGTGCTCGATTAGAGTCAAGTTCAGAGATGCTGCAGACCATGGTAGCACTTTTAGGTTTTAGGTGTGGTACAAAAACAGTGCTTCACATACTGCCCCACATAGTAATGCCCACTACTGTGCCCATTACAAAGTAAAACTCCCCCTTTGTGCCCTCTAGAATGTAAAACAGACTCCTAGAATATATTAATGCCCAGTGCAAGTGCCCTAGAAAACAGTGCCCATATTTTGACCCCTATAAATTAATAATGCCCCAGTGTGCCCCTTGGACCGTCACAATACCATGAGTTCCCCTATAACAAGAAGTACACACTTAAAATGTTATAATGTCCCCTGAATCCTCTCATGAATAGCTCCTCTAATACACAGTATGTTGTCCTCACAGCTCCCCTATACAAAGTATGTTGGACCCACATCTCCTCTATACACAGTATAATGTCCCCACAGGTCCCATCTACAAAGTATGATGTTCCCACAGCACTCCTATACACAGTATAATGCCCTCCACACTTACTAATAGCCTCATAGTAACCCCCACATTGTTAGATGACTCCCACACTGTATGATGGGTCACAGTAGCCGCCACACTGTGTTATGAACACCCTTAGTAGCCCTCACACTATCATGGCCCATTATTATCCAATACCACATATGATCGCTGCTTTAGTAGCCCCAATCTGTATGAGGGCCTCCTTAATAGCACCCACTATATATGAGGGTCCCATTGGTAGCCCCTACTATGTATGAGGGCCCCATTGGTTGCCTCTGCTATGTATATGGGCCCACTTAGTAGCCCCCACACATAATGGCCCCCACACAATATTAAAATAAACATCATATACTCACCTAATCCTTGTGAGTCCTGCGGCAAACAGGTCCAGCACTGGGACTCTGACGACCTGTTTGTGTCACAGTGTGATGATTTCATCATGTCGTTCCTCCCAGGACCTGCCGCTCTGCAGGTCGTAGGCCTAAAGCGACCAGCAGCCTACAGTACGGAGAGTGGTAGTGCAGGGAGATCATGTCTCCTTGCTCTACCGCAGAATTTAACTGTATCAGCATACTGTGCACACCGATACAGTTAAAGTTGGCAATCAGTCCAGGTGGGACCGCCCCCTCTGCACCCTCCCTCTCTCCCCGGAAGTTACACTACTGATACAACTGCTAGGTATACTTGTTCTCACGTACTGAAAATCCCAAGCACCACCATTTTTTAATCAGTGGATACTGGATACTGAAAGATCTCATATCTCAACTGGAAGAACTAGCAAGCCGGGAATTCAACAGACACATACATTTTAACATGGTATTGTCTCCCTGAGCTCAGTTTGGTAATTTCCAAGTCCCTCAATCTTTTTACAGTCCTCCCAGATGTAACCTCTCTATAACTGCTGCTACAAGAGGGTTTGTTTAAATTATCGGTCTGGCCGCTAGCTTTACAACCAAATTCCTCACATACATTTCAAAAACACTCAAACTACTTACCTGCAGACTAGGTTTTGATACTAGATAGAGAAGCTTAAATCCACCCCCAATACCTTTCCCATTTTCATTTACAAAATTTATTCTATTTTACTTTGTTTACACATCACAGATTGAACACTTAATATTGTTATTCTCTATGAGTCACCTCACTGAATACTGTTTGGATTTCAATATACGGAATCCCACTCATTAATTGACTGCATTTATTAGTGTTTGCTAACCAGCACTTCCATTGATGTTTTTATTACTAGGCATGAGCAAACATTTCAATGTTCAGTTCTGAAAAGTTCGCCGAACAAATTGATATTCACCAAATGTTCGTCGAACATTTCCGAATCCCATAGGAGTCAATGGGGGGACCAAAAAAGTGCATAGACAACACCTAGAAACGGGACCAAAAGCTGCCAAAACACATCAAATTATGTGTAGACACCAGGGAAGAGCCATCAATTGACCCAGAGTACAAGTACTATAATTATCATTACTGTGACAGCCACATTTATTGCGCTTTACATGTCAAAAGTGGTCACCGACTGGTACAACAGGAGAGAGGACCCTGCCTGCGAGGGTGCACTGTCATGGACGTGGTTTGTGGAACCACTGTGCCACGGATCCCGGAGAGCCTGGAGGGGCGTGACTAAGCGAGCACCGGACTGTTCACTAGAGCCTCTGATGGTGAGTTTAGACTTGGCTCCTGATGAACGCCAGGTGCCACTCCAGGACAGACCAATGGGCGCACAGCAGCTGGACCCAGTAGGACAGACTAGATGGTGCAGCAGGCAGAGTCTGTATCAGAGTGCTGTAGGCCGAGTCTCTATCAGGAGTGCAGCAGGCAGAGTCTGTATAAGGAGTGCAGCAGGCAGAGTCTGTATAAGGAGTGCAGCAGTCAGAGTCTGTATCAGGACTGCAGCATGCAGAGTCTGTATCAGAGTGCAGCAGGCAGAGTCTGTATCAGGAGTGCAGCAGGCCGAGTCTGTATTAGGAGTGCAGCAGGCCGAGTCTGTATCAGGAGTGCAGCAGGCAGAGTCTGTATCAGGAGTGCAGCAGGCAGAGTCTGTATCATTAGTGTAGAAGACAGAGTTTGTATCAAAAGTGCAGCAGGCAGAGCCTGTATCAGGAGTGCAGCAGGTAGAGTCTGTATCAGGAGTGCAGAAAGGACTGGTATGCTGGATTCCCTACATTTCCAAAAATTAGCGGCAGACGCCAGCAAAGTGTAATCAATTTCACTACAGTAGAAATACTGTAAATAAGACCCACATCTCTTCCAGTACAGCCAACCCAGGAGATGGTGACCTAACCAGGAGTGTTCACATTGCCTTAAATGAGGGCCTAACACCACCAAAGTGGCATCAATTTCACTAGAGTATAAGTATTGCAAAGGGGGCCTAAACCAGTTCTACTACAGCTAAACCAATAGATGGAAACCCAATCAGGATTCTCCACAATTCAAAAAATTAGTGGCAGACACTAGCAATGTCTAATCAATTTCACTACAGTAGAAATAGTGTAAATAAGACCCACACCTGTTCCAGTACAGCCAACCCAGGAGATGGAGACCTAACCAAGAGTGTTCACACTGCCTTAAATGAGGGCCTAACACCACCAAAGTGGCATCTATGTCATCAGACAAGTAGTTTAATGCAGACCCAAACTTGTCCCACTGCAGCCAACCCAATGGATGGAGACACAATCAGAATTCTCCAAAAATTAGGGCCTAAAACCTGCAGCAGAAGCAGCAAGAGCAGGCACAGAAGCCATATCACAGACTGCAATTTCAAGAGATCAATGCAGCACACTCAAAACGACAACATCGCCTACTCTGTACAGGCTGCAGTTGGGGTGTAAAAGTTCTTGGAGATCCATGACTTGTTCATCCTGATGAAAGTTAGGCGATCTACAATTTCAGGGGACAGCCAGGTGCGCTTATCTGTCAAGACACTTCCAGCAGTGCTGAAGACACGTTCAGAGAGAACGCTGGCTGCCGGGCATGATAAAACCTCCAAGGCGTGAGAGGTGATCTGAGGCCATTCATCCATTTTTGAAGACCAAAATGTAAAAGGGTCAAAATCCTCTATGATGGTATTCAAATTAAGCTCTAGATACTCCTCCACCATCCTCTCCAGTCTTTCAACACGTGTCAGACTTGTACTATGTTGTGCTGGTGCACAAGCTGGTGCGAAAAAATGTGTGAAAGGACTCCCAGAAATTGCTTCTACCACTTACTCTGCTGCTGCTAATGTTTTGGTGATGACGAACTGACATGCCAGAGGTTCAAAGACTACAGCTGCGTTGCACACTGTGTGCCTCACTGTTATCTTGGGGAAAACCTCTATTAAGGTTGCTTAAAAGCTTGTTTCGATACTCCAACATAAGCGGGTCCCTTTCCAGGGCAGGAAGCATCTGGCAAAATTGACTCTTATAACGTGAATCTAACAGAGAGGCAACCCAGTAGTCAGCATTATTTTGAATCCTAACTATACAGGGATCATGTTGCAGATAGTGCATCAAGAAGGCACTCATATGTCGGGCTCTTCCAGGAGGTCAAAAAGCCAGGCTGTATTTTGGGCTGCATAACACTGATGCTTGTTTCCTCTGTCCCCTCTTGCCAACCACGTTCACACGAGAGGGGATGATTATCCTCTTCATCCTCTGACAGCTGCTTGCTCATCACCTCTTCCTCCTCCATTAGTTCCTCGGCTCTTGCACCTTCACTAACAATTTGCCTGGTATCCCCAAGCCCCCTCGATCGCTGTAATCCACTGTCACTTGGCATCCGCCCGTGTGACAAAAGTCTGGAAATTTGAGACATTGGTATCCCTTCCGCATCCTCCTTGTCAACTAAAGCCAACACCTCCTGCCGCAGGTTATTCAAAGTTTGCTCCAGCATGTATATGACCGGAATAGTGATGCTGATGATGGCATCGTCAGTGCTAACCAGTTTAGTAGCCATTTTAAAACTGTGCAAAAGGGTGCAGATGTCCTTAATCTGTTCCCACTCCGCAAACGTGATATGCCCCAAGTCTGTACTGCGTTGCCCCAAGCTATACATCATGACATACTGCGTCAGAGCTCATTTCTGCTGGCACAGTCCCTGCAACATGTGCAGAGTGGAATTCCACCGTGTCGGTACATCGTAGATCAACCTGTTAACTGGCACGGACAAAGACCTCTGTATCGATGCAAGTCAATGACCTGAGGGGTGCGAACGGCAGAAGTGAGCACACAGCTTCTGTACTTTGTGAAGCAGCTCATCCACGCCAGGATAGTAGCGGAGAAATCGCTGTACCACCAGGTTGAGGATGTGAGCCATGAAAGGAACGTGTGCAAGCTTGCCTCGGCCTAGGGCCACTAACAGGTTTGCACCGCTATCGCACACGGCCCTCCCTGGCTCTAGGTTCAGCGGAGACAGCCATTGCTCAAACTGAGCCTGGAGAGCTGCCCACAACTCTTCACCTGTATGACTGCGATCTCCAAGGCATATTCATTTGAAGACTGCCTGTTTACGGTGAGCCCTGACTGCGCAGTATGGAGGTGGTGTGTATTTGCTCCACACCCTTTGAACGCGTGTTTCATTAAGGAAAAGGTTAATTGCACAGGTGGAGGCCCTAGAGGAGGTGGAGGATGCAGAAGCAGTGGAGGAAGTGGGAAATACAGAGATTTCTTCTGCAAGCCTTGGGGATTCCAAGATTTGTGGAGCAGCCCCTTCGCCGCCTGCCCCCACAGCCACCAGAGTCACCCAGTGCCCAGTCAGCGAGATGTAACGCCCTAGGCCATGTTTACTCATTCAGGTGTGTGTGGTGAAATGTATCCTGGCAGATATAGATTTAGACAAGGAACGGGTGATGTTGTCTGCGACATGCTGGTGTAGCGCAGGCACAGCTTTCTTAGAGAAGTAATGGCGACTGGGCAGCTGGTACTGGGGGACTGTGACTGCCATCAGTTTTCAGAAACTGTCTGTATCTAGAGGGCGGAAAGGCAGCATTTCTGTGGCCAACAGATTGGAGATGGTGGAGTTCAACCTCTTAGCTTTGTCATGCATAGGATGAAACAATCTTTTATGTGACCACAACTTCAGGACCGAGGGCTGGCTAAGGTACTGAGAGATGGCGGAGTATGATGAACCGGGAAAACTGGTGGAGCGTGAGAGAGGTGCAGATGTTATGGTGGATCGAGAAACATGCGGTGTGCTTGGTGAAACAAGCACAGCAGGCGAGTCTGCTTCCGTTACAGCTGAAGGGCTGTCACTCAGCTTGACTCGAGCGGATAAAGAACCAGAGATTCTGTGATGGGAGACCTGCGTGACAATACTTTGCACGGTAACAGAGAAGGAGGAAGAAGCAGCGGATGCGTTTGATGGGGCAGCTGATGGTTTTTGAGGTGCGCTGGTGCGCATTTCAGCTCGGTAAGATTCCCTGCATAATGAATGTTGTTTGGGCATGTGAAGGTTCATGCATGTAGTAGTCAAATTATTGCAGTATCGCAAAGTTTGCAGATAACGTGAGTTAGTTCATCCTATGCAGTGACAAAAAAGGCCCATGCTAGGCAACCCTTCCTGCCCATGCGAGCTGCAGACCCATGCCCGCTGCTGGCCATAGCCACGGTTGTGGCTAAGGATGCAGTGCTCCTCGTGCTTGCATCACTCCGTATCTGCGCCATAGGGTGAAATGTAACCTCCTAGTCTTCCTGCTCCACCTCCTCAGATGAGCTACTCGGCTGCATGACTCTGGGTTCACAGCAAGTAGGATCTTCAACCTCGTCATCATCCAATGTGTTATCCCATTCCTCGCCCTCAGAGTGACCGCTCTCCTCTTGCTGCCCTGACATCACAGTACAGTTTGCATGAGCCTCAGGTATCTGAGTCTCATCGGTATCACCTCTCTCCCCTGTGGTTAACGTCTGGTGACTGACGTAATAGCTGGCTTATAGCACTGTATGACTTTTGGCACAGGAAAAAATATTTTTTTGACCGGGCATAGCAAGAGAAAAAATGTTTTTTTTTACTCTGAAACCACCTGAAGTTCAACTCCACTAAAATAGTATCTGACACAAAAAAAACTTTAGAAAGCAGGAAAAAGGCAATGGTACTTACCAGCCAAGGTGTCAAGAAAAATGCACACCAGGATGCAGCCGGCCCCCTTTTGTCAGAAAGAGGTAACACAGGTGCAGAATGCTGATGAACAATCACTCTCATCCCCTCTCACTGGAGGAGCAACTGCCTAGCACTAAAACTGCACACAGATGAAACTTGCAATAGGGTGCAATTCACACACTCCCGGCACCGTGCCCAGTCAGCATCCTTTTACACGCCCCTCCTATTCGATTAGGCGGGATGCCCGGCACCCTATCTGTGTATCGCAGAGGTACAAAGCCCCTAATTCACAAGGTCACCATTAATGGACCTGACTGCATCCTGGCAGATAAAAAAGTCCACAGCAAAATTGAATATAGCCGGGTGAGGTGAACGGTATGAGAGGCCTTAAAGAGGAATACTCTAGAGGATAACATTGATGCTTTCCTGACTGTATTTGAGAGGGTGGCAGACAGAGGGAAACTGTCCCCAGACAATGGTTAGAGGTCCTAGCTCCATACCTTACTGGGGAACCGCAGAAAGCATAGTACAACCTTGTTCTGCAGGATGCCAAGGAGTACGACAATCTGAAGGTGGAGATTATGGCACGTTTGGGCATCACCTTGGCAATCGGAGCACAACGGTGCACTCCTGGCGGGTGACCAAATAGATAACCCTCCCCGGTACCAGATGTTCGACCGGTTACGCTTGGTTCAAAAATGGCTGCCGCCCGAGACCTGCTCTCCCGCATAGATGATGGAAAGAGTGATAGTGGACCACTTTAGTCACTCACTTCCAAAACCCGTGCAAAGCTGGGTTGCCCAAGGATAGCCCCAGAATGCAGATGACCTTGTAAGCCTCGTGGAAAGATACTTGGCCATGGAGAACCCCTGAGCAGTCAAGGGAGCCTGAGTTTACCTGTTAGGGATAACAAAAAGAAAAGGCCCAAGATCACCTCTGAGGGCCACCCAAGGTTCCATGAGGGGTCAGAGCCAAGTTCAAGGGGCACACCTCATCACATTGTCTGTTGTAGGTGTCTTGCCCCAGGTCATATATTAGCCAATTGTCCCTTGACCTCAGAATCGATGGACTGCAGCATGGGCCAGTACTGCTCCTAATTCGGCTACCTTGCTTTCAGCGCTGTTCTTCATCCTGGAGAGGGACCTCAGAAATGTCAGATGACTGTGAATGGTGTCCAAGTGACAGGACTTTTGGACTCCGGGAGTTTAATGATCTTGGTAGGGACCAAACTTCCACTTGTGTTTGTCCCTGGAAAGGGGGTAGGCATCAGGTGTATCCATGGAGACGGCAAGAACTTTCCTGTGGCCCGGACTGACATTGACACAGACTGTGGTTTTGTGTCCCACAAAGTGAGAGTGGTAAAAACTTGTATTCTGTAATTGCCAGTCGTGATTTTCCTCTGTATTGGGATTTGTGGGGGAAAGTGGTACCGCCTGGTAGCTTGGCTGATAACCAATTCACAACTGAAAAAACCTTGACACATGCCATGGTCAACAAGCTTTCATTGTTGATACTGGTTGGCGACAAAGAGGAGGAAGCATCTCCTGAAGCTAATATCCTTGAGCTGAAAGTGTCTAGAGGAAACTTTGGAACCACCCAACTCAGGGACTTTGGTAAAAATAAATACTCGAGGAAAAGTAAGGGTGCTAAATGTTGCCCCCCAGGAGCAGGGAACCAGTGTTTGGGTTCCGTGTTTGGCTGGGTATAATGATTGGTAATGTCATTGGACCAAGGTAACAGTCCAGGCAAAAGAGCGCCTCCTCAAGGCACGATCCTGGTGGTATAGTCTGTTGATCAGGGTGAAACAATTTAAACCTGGGGATTGGGAATGGGTGTTGGTGCCCGCCGTAGGTAACAAGTTCCTTGCAAAGTGGTAAGGACCCTACAAAGTGTTATAAAGGGTTGGTGAGGGCCACTATAAAATTTTACCAACCAATGAAAAGGAAGCCCCATCAGGTATGTCATATCGGCTTAGTCAAGCCTTGGTGGGATGGGGTTCACTATTGGTTGGGTGAAGTTGTCCAGCCCCCGGTCTGCCCCCGGTGATGGTATGTAGGGAAGCATTTTTCAGAATCCTGGATTGCAGGCACTAAGAGGGTTAATAGGGCCAATATATGGGTCCAGGTTTGTTAGGAATGATTAGATGGTGTGCTGAACTAGTCATTACCACCCTCCAATCCAGGAGGTACAGCTGGTTTAAAAGGGCAGCTGAACTGTTTATTCCTTGTCTGGGAGTAGAGGTGCAAACACCTCTGGTGCTTAGGTCTATGTATGCAAAGTGGAGGACCTGTGTATGTTCCTTAGACTGTGCAAGAGGCCGAGTGTTGGACTGTGAATATTGAGCAGCTGACCTGCTCTGTTTCTCATACTTCTGTAAGGACTCTTTGTTTTGTTATTACTTTCTGCTGGAAGGTTTTTGAGTTAATAAACCTTCCTGTTTGCACTTGAAACTGCTTACCTTTGTGAACGCTACTGTGGCGCCCCTGACAGTTCAGTCGCCACAGGGGTACTGCACCTCAGTTTGAGGTGTGGTATCTCCTCTTCCAGGTAAGGATGGAGCACTTCTTGGGACCCTACTTCACCATTCAACACTACACCACTCCTGTCCTGTAGGGGGCCTAAATGCACCAGGGTGCTGCCCCATCCCGGGATATAGGAGATGGGGGGAACCAAAGATAGGGGGAACCATGTAGTGGGTGAGGTGGAGAACACACTTTTAGGTTACACTTATTCATTCATATTTAATCTTCAGCCATCTTAGATTCAAGGTCTTTGATTGTGATCTTCATCGCTGAATGTGGCTTTCTGATAGAACCTGCAGCCTATTGAAGATACACGGTCCTCGTCCTCTGGCCTTGAGGCGAGGAGCGGGCTAGAGTTAACGGCTGTCTCTACCTGGTCAAGGTCCCTACCTAAGAAGGCCTGGAGGGGAGCAGAGGAGACAAGCTCCACAGGCAAAAGGGATCCCTGGGGGATACGGACGGAGGGGCACACGCCACCTGTATTTCTTACTCTGGCCTAGTCAGAGGGACTTCTGCTGCAAGAGGGGTACCGGCCCCCGATATCTGACTTTGTTACTTCACGTCTCAGTCAGAAAAGCCCGGAGGCTTAGTGGGTCCCTGGAGGGATACGGACGGAGCGGCATACGCCACCTGTAACTCTCTACCTGCGTTTACCCAGTGGGACCCGGCCTTACACCTAGTTCTAACCACACAAACAGTGAATACTCTGTGGGAGAACTCACCAAGGAGAGGAACACACACCAGAGGGGTCTCGACAGGTGCTCCTGATCTATCTGGAAAGTGCTGGACCCCCTTCCTGGTGGCCGCAGCACGCCATGAGGAGCAGATGGAAGCTTTGTGGCTGAAACTTCATCAAGTGAGTAAAATACCCTGGATGACTTCACACCCCGCTACAGCCTGTTATTTATTGCGCGGCACTGCACCCACCATTCCTTGCTCACACTGCCCTGAGGCCTGCTCCGCCTGCGGGAGCTGTCCCATTTTAGCTGTCTGTAACACCGGCTTCAGTGGACTGAAGCAGCGCTGGTGCTCATCACCGGACACCGTAGGTGGCGTAGTCTGAAAAATACCACTCAACCCTGAAAGCCCATTACATCTTTTAATGTGACCGCCCTGGGCATGGACCGGGTCCGGGCCACGACTGCAACCCCCAGCATCTGACCCGGCTCCGAGTAACCCCACTTCTCAGGGCGCGGGCTGAGAGCGTCTCACACTACCAACTACCAACGAGCTAAATCCCTACAATATACACTGCTCAAAAAAATAAAGGGAACACTCAAATAACACATCCTAGATCTGAATGAATGAAATATTCTCATTGAATACTTTGTTCTGTACAACATTTAATGTGCTGACAACAAAATCACACAAAAATTATCAATGGAAATCAAATTTATTAACCAATGGAGGCCTGGATTTGGAGTCACCCCCAAAATTCAAGTGGAAAAACACACTACAGGCTGATCCAACTTTGATGTAATGTCCTTAAAACAAGTCAAAATGAGGCTCAGTATTGTGTGTGGCCTCCACGTGCCTTTATGACCTCCCTCCAATGCCTGGGCATGCTCCTGATGAGATTGCGGATGGCCTCCTGTAGGATCTCCTCCCAGACCTGGACTAAAGCATCCGTCAACTCCTTGGCAGTCTGTGGTGCAACTTGACGTTGGTGGATGGAGCGAGACATGATGTCCCAGATGTGCTCAATCGGATTCAGGTCTGGGGAATGGGCGGGCTATCCATAGCTTCAATGCCTTCATCTTGCAGGAACTGCTGACACACTCCAGCCACATGAGGTCTGGCATTGTCCTGCATTAGGAGGAACCCAGGGTCAACCGCACCAGCATATGGTCTCACAAGGGGTCTGAGGATCTCATCTCGGTACCTAATGGCAGTCAGGCTACCTCTGGCGAGCACATGGAGGGCTGTGTGGGCCTCCAAAGAAATGCCACCCCACACCATTACTGACCCACTGCCAAACCGTTCATGCTGAGGGATGTTGCAGGCAGCATATCACTCTCCACGGCGTCTCCAGACTCTGTCACGTCTGTCACATGTGCTCAATGTAAACCTGCTTTCATCTGTGATGAGCACAGGGTGCCAGTGGCGACTTTGCCAATCCTGGTGTTCTGTGGCAAATGCCAAGCTTCCTGCATGGTGTTGGGCTGTGAACTCAACCCCCAACTGTGGTCGACAGGCCCTCATACCACCCTCATGGAGTCGGTTTCTAACCATTTGCGCAGACACATGCACTACGGCCCCCTCCATGTCTCCTGGTCTACTGGCCTTTCTCCTGGTAGCACTTCCAGCCTCGGGACACTATGCTGACAGACACAGCAAACCTTCTTATCACAGCTCGCATTGATGAGCCATCCTGGATGAGCTGCACAACCTGAGCAACTTCTGTGTGTTGTAGAGTCCGTCTCATGCTACCACGAGTGTGGTAGCAACATTCAAAAGTGACCAAAACGTCATCCAGAAAGCAATGGTACTGAGATGTGGTCTGTGGTCATCACCTGCAGAACCACTCCTTTATTGAATGTGTCTTGATAATTGCCAATGATTTCCATCTATTGTCTATTCCATTTGCCCAACAGGATGTGAAATTGATTGTCAATCAGTGTTGCTTCCTAAGTGGACAGTTTGATTTCACAGAAGTTTGATTTACTTGGAGTTATATTCTGTTGTTTAAGTGTTCCCTTTATTTTTTTGAGCAGTGTATATATACACTCTGCTGTGTACATACAGATACAAGGGAAAACTGTGTGCAGCAGTATGTACAGTGGGCACACCCACCCACACAGCAAGCCACGGCCATATGTCAGTTTCCAGAGCTGGAACTCAGGGAGATATTGAGGTGACATTACAGGAGGTTAGGGAATTCTCAGCCAGAGATAATATCACCAGGATAGCAGCTCAGGTTACAGCAGGATTTGATAAGGCAAGGTATTTAGTGCAGTGATTATCTATGGCAGTTAGTTCATGTGAAAGGGACATGTAAAGTAGTGATCAACCACTTTTACAAACTATAGGTTTGGAAAAAAAAGTTTATGCAATCTAAATTTCAAAAACAAATAGTTAACACAAATATACAATATAAAGTACTTTCCTACTATTTCAAATTTACATTTCCTCTAAAAAAAAAAATACTTGAAAAAAAAAATATATTTATTTCTAACTATATTATAAAAACACATTTTTGGGAGAGACATATACCTTGTCACCTGAGGTTGTTTTTTGGTCACACATGACTTGGTACTCTTAGCCCTGAACTGGTAGCAACCAGGTAGAGTGTGACCTAACAATCTGTCTAATGACAGGTCGCTATCGGTAATGGTGACACCAGCACCGAGATAAGAATTGGAAGTGGCTGAAGCTTTGACCTTTCACAGCTCAGTTAGCATAGTACAGTTAGTAAAATGTATACATGCAATTATGCATAAGGCATATAGCCACCAAAGTATAGTTCATATATTTTATTTTCTCTAAAAAGTAATATTTGTCCTAAAAATGGAATTAGAGGAAAAGAACATTTGTCTTTTGCATATATATATATAAAAATACATGAAGAAGAATTTTAGTTTTGCATTCAAGAGATATATATATATATATATATATATATATATATATATATATCTACATCTTGAGTGCAAAATTAATATTCTTCTTCATACATTTCCCATTTCCTTGGCTGACAGCGCTCAGGACTGTTGACACCTGCTGCTGTTTTGACTTCTGCCATCCTTGACATGTGTCAAGCAATATTCATGTAAAGGCTTTTGAATGCATGCGTGCATAGAATTGGCTTTTCTCTGTAAAAAAAGTGTCAAATACTGCACTTCCATGGATGTGAATGTGATCCTGAGAACTTAAAACACAAGACCTTCTTTATGGCTGACTCTACATCTTACATAGACACCTGCAAAGTGATGCCTTATGTGTTAATACTAATAAATACTAGACAGCATAATTACACATTGTAATTTTTGTTTCCTCCATGAATGTATATATGTAATAAACATAGATTACAATGTTTCACCAGTGTGTCGGCAATGACTGACATGCGGGCCTAACTCACATTTAAAGAATTGCTCTGTTCTATTTAATCATGAAATGGAATGTTATCTCAGGTGCTGCAAGTTATCAACATATAAACTAATCTCTGCTTAAGCTTTTCTAATTATCAGTTAAGGTGTCTTCATTGCCACAAGGTGTGTGAAGGATAAGCACTGCTGTCTTTCGGCTCCGCAGAAATGTTTGTTAACTTGACCTTTTTTTATACCTCTAGGTTATGTATAAAACAGTAATAATAAACAAGAAAGATAGATGTCTACAACAGACAAAGCAGCCATAAAATGCTAGGTAGATTGAAAGGGAATTGTCAATCACTGCTAACATTTAAAAAACCTAGGAGAAGAAAATTAAAAGTAATATACAACTAGAAAATATTGATTTTATGATTTATTTCATAACCCTATTACATTATTTTTCTATTGCGTACCTTGCGTGCATGAACCATAAAGGCACCTCTTGCAGTGGCTCATGGAAGGAAAGATCATCACAAGTAAGCCACACTTCTCTATTTCATAGTTAGTCTGAACCAGAGATTATCGGATCTTTAAAAATCTGAATTTGCCGTCTTTGTGAAATTTTCTCCAAATAGTTGATTTGTGTTGAATTGTTCGGAAAATTCCTGTGGGGAAGAGGAGACAGAGAGGACCCTGCTGTCGATAAGAGCTTATAATCTATCAAACAGAGAGAGGACCCTGTTGACCTTAAGAGCTTACACGCTACAGGAGAGAGAGAGGACCCCGCTGATCATAAATGATAATCTAACTCAATAGATATTTCTGTTCCTTCCACCACTTGGTATCTCGCAAAGATATGCACTAAATTTAAGAGCAAGAGAAGAGCTTGCTGATCATAGGAGCTTACACTTTATAGAGATAGGACCCCACTGACCATAAGCGCTTACACTCTACAGGAGAGAGCAATAGAGGACCCTGTGGACCATAAGAGCTTACACATTACAGAAAAGAGAGATCCAGTGACTCTGGAAATGGAAAACAACTCTGCCATAACAACCATTGATCTGTAGCGATCTAGGTATGAGCACCACCATATAAGGTATGATAATTCTCTAAATGTCATAGCTGCAGGTCCTTATGGGGAGGCTCGCATGGCCATGCAAAAATACATTAATCCTATCTCTGATACTTCAGCAGTGTGGGGAATGTTGTTGGGCAAGGTATATATTTTTTGTGACCAGAGAATCAAATTTCAAAGTGTTCGAATTTGTGTGAAACCAATTCAACTCAAACTCAATCCTTGACGGATCGATCCACTCATCTTTAGTCTGAACCTATATGTGGCTCATCTTCTCCACATACTCATGAAGGAATTTGACCCTCTAATGCAAGAGTTGGTAAGGGATAGATTAACAAGTATGCTATCTATTGAGTAAATTTCTAGAACTTTGTTTCAGGTCCAATTCTTAAAATTTGTTTGAAATTTTGATTCAGACCAAATCGATTCAGCATGAATTGATAATGCTTTAAAACCTCCAATTGTCTTTAAAAATATATGACACTGATGAATTTCTATCATACTTAATTCATGCTTTGTATCATGCTTCTTTATTCTTATTCCTAGTTGAAGTGAAGAAACAGTGCAAAAAGTGTCTTTTATATGTGTACTTCACATAGAATTCCATTAAGTACAATTTCCCCCCATTGAGAGACAAGAGGTATTACAATTTTTTATGGCATAATTCTAAGATATCTCATCGTAATTATCTTTGGGGTCCTTCTTCTGAGTCTTATGCTGACTCCTAAGAAAGAAGGTACATAGATGGAATTGTGTTAGAGTTCCCTGCACAGGGGGTCAATGAAGCGCCACTGTGCAGGTATGATACATACCATGGCTTTATATACTTAAAGTGAACCTGTCAGCATGATTTTGAAAAGGAAAGTAAAGACATGATTTTGTAATATAAAGATATTACTGAAATCGTGCTGTAATTCAGACTAAATTGCTACCTTTGGTGAAGAAATCCGCTTGATTGTTCTTCTTTAATCGCCATTTGAAGTTTTCGGCTAATTAGATTTTGGTGCGCAGGGGCCGGACTGTGCACTGGGTCTTCTCCCTGTGTGTGATTCCCCAGCCCCTCTGCCTGCCTCCAGTGCTGAGATTGCAAACAAAGGAAGCAGGTCATTCATAGACTGGAGGCAGACGGACAGGCCGGGGAATCACAGACAGGGTGGAGAAGACCCAGTGCACAGTACAGCCTCTATGCACCGAAACCTAATTATCAGAAAACTTCCAATAATAACTAAAGAAGAACAACAAAGCAGATTTCTTCACCAAAGGTATCAATTTAATCTGAATTACTGCACGATTTCAATAATGTCTTTATATTACAAAATCATACCTACAGGTCCTCTATAACCCAACTCAATAGCCAGTCAAGAGATATTTCTGATTCTACCCCACTTTGTATCTAGCAAAGATATGCACCAAATTTAAGTACAGTAAAATTATGCATATTTACTTTTGTTATTTAAGGTTTTTGTGCTGGTCTATATCTAATTAGGTGTAGGAACCGCAATAAAATTTGGAAAAGAAGAGTTTCTCCCTTGGCACCTTTATATACAGGTGCATCTCACTAAATTAGAATATCATCAAAAAGTTAATTTATTTCAGTTCTTCAATACAAAAAGTGAAACTCATATATTATATGGAGTCAGTACAAACAGAGTGATCTATTTCAAGTGTTTATTTCTGTTAATGTTGATGATTATGGCTTACAGCCAATGAAAACACAAAACTCGTTATCTCAGGAAATTAGAATACTTTATAACAACAGCTTGAAAAGTTATTTTAAAATCTGAAATGTTGGCCTACTGAAAAGTTGTTCAGGAAATGCACTCAATACTTTGTCGGGGCTCCTTTTGCATCAATGCAGCATGGCATTGGCAAGAGCAGGAGGAACAGGGACCATTCACATCAATATCAGGCCAGTCAACCACACATGTCTTGTAGGATATGTTTCTGTACCAAAAGGAGCGGTTTGGCTACACAGTTATAGGGCATACAGTGAGTGCAATGCCTAC
Source organism: Phyllobates terribilis (assembly GCF_046119375.1). Taxonomy (NCBI): domain Eukaryota; kingdom Metazoa; phylum Chordata; class Amphibia; order Anura; family Dendrobatidae; genus Phyllobates; species Phyllobates terribilis. Next base: position 658,698,045 of record NW_027362764.1, on the reverse strand, counting down.
CAAAAATTTCGAGGCACTCCAATGCCCCTTGGAAGTGACATGGAGGTCAGAGTGCCTTAACTAAACCGTTTTTTCCATTTATAGCAACTGGGTTGCCTGTACACTGTTGGCTTAAGCAGTGAATCTAAGGATTTCCAAAATTATGAGGAACTGCAATGCCCCTTGAAACAGACGTGGATTACAGTGTACTAAAAACCTTCTACCCATTATTGGGGAGTGGGTCTCCCTTAGTGTTCGCCTATGCATTGAAAAGCAAAAGCTAACTAAAATTATTAGGAACTGCAATGCCCGTTGGAAGAGTCGTGGAGGTTAGAGTTAATTAAAAACATCATTTCAATGCCCCTTGGAAGAGCTGTGGAGTTCAGAGTGGTTTAACAAGACGATTTTAATGCCCCTTGGAAGAGACGTGGAGGTCACAGTAGCTTAGCAAGTAGGTTTTAATGCCCATTGGAAGAGACATGGAGTTTAGAGTGGTTTAACAAGACAGTTTTAATGCCCCTTGGAAGTGACGTGGAGGTCCCAGTGTAATAAAAAGACAATATCAATGCCCTTTGGTAGAGAGGTGGAGGTCCCAGTGGAATAAAAAGACAATATCAATGCCCTTTGTAAGAGTGGTGGAGGTTACAGTGGAATAAAAAGACAATATCAATTCCCCTTGGAAGAGTGGTGGAGGTCACAGTGGAATAAAAAGACAATATCAATGCCCCTTGGAAGAGTGGTGGAGGTCGCAGTGGAATAAACAGACAATATCAATGCCCCTTGGAAGAGTGGTGGAAGTCCCAGTGGAATAAAAGGACAATATCAATGACCCTTGGAAGAGACGTGGAGGTCACAGTGGCTTAACAAGACGATTTTAATGCCCCTTGGAAGAGACGTGTGTAGCATCGGCGTCTCTGCCCCGTACTAGGCAGAGACGCCGTCCCTCTCACCTCCCCGCTCCTGGCGCGGTGTCCTCCAGCGCTTCTCTCCCCGCTGCTTCCGGCACGCGCTCCTTCCCCGGCAGTGTGCTTAGGGCGCGCGCGCTCCCCCTCTCTTAAAGGGACCGCGTGTGCCATGCTAAGGAGTCCCCGGCCAATTGCCGGAGGACCTCCCATATTTAAGGCACCTCCTCCAAAATGGAGGTGCCCGAGCAATGTTGTTGCAAAGCCTTCAATCTGCTTCAGCCCTCAGGTCCCATTACCAGTTACCAGCCAGTCACCTGCCAGATTCCTGCTTGTTACCTGCCAGTCACCTGCCGGATTCCTGCCTGTTACCTGCCAGTTACCTGCCAGATTCCTGCTTGATACCTGCCTGATATCCGTTTACCTGCTTGCAAGCCTGCGGTCCGACGGTCTGCTTTCCGACACCTGTCAGTCTGTCTATGGACCAGCCTGCCCGCTCACCTGGGAGCGCTCATCTGCTACCTGCCTGCTAGCCTACCTGGAGGCTCCGCCGTCACTTGCCGTGACCACCTGCCTGTCCAGAGACTCTTGCCTGCTCACCTGGGAGCGATCACCTGCTACCTGTCTGCTAGCCTACCTGGAGGCTCTACCGTCACTTGCCGTGACCTCCTGCCCATCCAGAGACTCTCGCCCGCTCACCTGGGAGCGCTCACCAGCCACCTGCCTGCTGTCCTTCTACCCAGAGACTGTCCCTGTCACTTGCCGTGAGTACCCGTCCTTTTACCCAGAGACTGTCCCTGTCACTTGCCGTGACTACCTGCCCCTCTACCCAGAGACTGTCCCTGTCACTTGCCGTGACTACCTGCCCCTCTACCCAGAGACTGTCCCTGTCACTTGCCGTGACTACCTGCCTGTCTTCCCAGGGAGCCACCCGCTTCCTTACAAGGACTGCCCCTTGTATAGTTGCACAGAGGTTCCACCTCCCAGACCCGTTACAGTTTGCTCGGGCCATGGAACCCGGTGGCCCCCAGATCTCTGATCTGCACCAGGAAGTCTTACATCAGAAAACTCAGCAGGAGGTGTTACTGTTCTATCTACGGTCCTTTAACTCTCGTCTAGGCGCATTGTGTGACTTGTCTATGTCTACCTCTGGTCCAACCGTGCCCATTCCTGCGGTACCGCAATCCAGTCCCTTCATGGTACCCGACTATGGACCTCGGCTTTTGGCACCTCCACGCTTTGCCGGCGAACCTACTTTAGCTCGGGGTTTCATAAACCAGTGCACCCTGCACTTTGAGCTATTGGCATACCAGTTCATCTCCGACCGGGCCAAGGTGGCCTTCATCATGTCCCATCTTACTGGGGAGGCACTGGCATGGCTAAATCCCCTGTGGGAGAGAGGGGATCCCCTGGTGTCCGACCTGCCGTCTTTCCTCGCTGCTTTCCGGAAAGTCTTCGATGAACCTGGACGGAAAACCTCTTCTGCCTCCTCACTGCTACGTCTCCGCCAAGGGAGTCTCACCGTGGGCCAATATGCCATACGGTTCCGCACCCTCGCTTCTGAGCTTGCCTGGGAAAATGAGGCTCTGGTGTCCGTCTTCTGGGAGGGTCTTTCCGGTCGGATTAAGTACGAGTTAGCTGGTCGGGACATTCCTACCACTCTGGATGACCTGGTGTCACTAGCTACCCGGATTTGCATCCGGTTCCAAGAACGTGCCAAAGAGACTACCTGGGAGAAAGACTTTTCTTGCTCTGCTCCTACTTCCCTGAGACCTGCCTCTCAATCAGTCACTCCGCGGGCGCCCTCGCCTGAACCTATGCAGATCGACCAGACCAAGATGGTCAAATCTCGCCGAGCCGAGGGAAGCTGTTTCTATTGTGGCAGTATGGAGCACTTCATCCGTTCCTGCCCGGAGAAGCCGGGAAACGCCTGTGTCTAGGACCGCTCGGAGAGGTCGTCCTAGACAAAAGTAAGCCCTCTCCGTCTCTGACTTTACCGGTCTCTATTGCTTGGGGAGAAAACCGTCACTTTGAACTTGCCCACCTGGATTCTGGAGCTGCTGGAAACCTCATCTCCCAGTCTCTGGTAGAGAGATACCGTATTCCCACCAAGTCCCTGGCTGAACCATTATCAGTCGCCTCCGTGGATGGAAGACTTCTCTCGGAGACCATCCTGCTCATCACTGAACCCATAACCCTGCAGGTGGGAATGCTGCACTCTGAGGAAATCTCATTCCATGTGTTGTCCGGACTTTCTCACTCCCTGTTGCTAGGTCTACCTTGGCTCCAGACACACGAACCCGTATTGAACTGGCGATCCGGTGAAGTACTCCGATGGGGTCCAGACTGCCATAGGACCTGCCTGGTTCCGGTCCGCCCAGTTCGCCCTCCGCCTACTCCAGCTAATTTACCAGGTCTCCCGGCTCCTTACTGGCCCTATGCGGATGTCTTCGGTAAGAAGGAAGCAGAGACGTTGCCACCCCATAGGCCATATGACTGCCCGATCGACCTGGTACCTGGCATCACTCCTCCCCGTGGGCGTATCTACCCGTTGTCTGCAGCCGAGACCCGGGCCATGTCTGAGTACATTGAAGAGAATCTGGCTAGGGGATTTATCCGGAAATCTACCTCCCCGGCTGGAGCCGGATTCTTCTTTGTCAAAAAGAAAGACGGCTCGCTACGCCCCTGTATTGACTATAGAGGACTCAATCAGATCACGGTTAAAAATAAATACCCCCTTCCGCTCATCTCTGAGTTATTTGATCGTCTTAAAGGCGCCAGGATCTTCTCCAAGCTTGATCTATGTGGAGCGTATAACCTGGTCCGTATCCGTCAGGGAGACGAGTGGAAAACAGCATTTAATACCCGGGACGGACACTATGAGTACCGTGTGATGCCCTTCGGTCTCTGCAATGCTCCCGCCGTCTTCCAAGAACTGGTCAACGACATCTTCCGTGACCTTATTTACTCCTGCGTGGTGGAATACCTGGACGACATCTTGGTCTTCTCTCCGGATCTTCCCACACACCGGAGGGATGTTCGTCAGGTCCTGCTTAGGCTCAGGCAGAACCACCTCTATGCTAAATACGAGAAGTGCCTTTTTGAGCAGACCTCTCTTCCTTTCCTGGGCTATGTTATCTCCCAGACAGGCTTGCGAATGGATCCCGAGAAGCTCTCTGCTGTCCTAAAGTGGCCCCGTTCGGAGGGTTTGAAGGCGATACCTGGGCTTCGCTAATTACTATCGTCTCTTCATTCCTCACTTCTCGTCACGGACTGCACCCATATCTGCGCTCACCCGTAAGGGAGCAAATCCCAAGGTATGGTCATCCGAAGCTGAGGAGGCCTTCCTTTCCCTGAAACAAGCCTTCTCCTCTGCCCCTGTACTGCACCGTCCGGACTGCAACAAACAGTTCTACCTGGAGGTTGATGTCTCCTCCTCTAGAGCCAGAGCGGTGCTCACCCAGAAGTCTTCCTCCGGGAGAATGGTAACCTGTGGCTTTTTCTCTAAAATCTTCTCCTCCTCTGAGCGCAATTACTCCATAGGAGACCGAGAACTGCTTGCCGTTAAATTGGCGCTGGAGGAGTGGCGTTACCTGCTTGAAGGGGCCCTATACCCGGTGATCATCTATACGGATCACAAGAACCTGGCATATCTCCAAAATGCCCAGAGACTTAATCCACGTCAAGCCCGGTGGTCTTTGTTCTTTGCCCGCTTCGATTTCATCATTCATTTCCGCCCTGCGGACAAAAATGTCAAAGCTGATGCCTTGTCCCGATCCTTCCTGTCCTCCGACCAAGAGGAGGAGCCTATGCACATTATCGACCCCTCCAAGGTGATGAATGTGGCCCCCTTGGATTTGACTCGTCTTCCACCCGGCAAGACGTTCGTGGCGCCTCCAGACCGTGAGAGGGTTCTTCGCTGGGGTCATTCTTCTAAACTAGCTGGCCATGCCGGCCAAAAGAAGAACTTCCTACTCATTTCCCGGCATTAATGGTGGTCTACCCTGCGTAAGGATGTGGTAGACTTCGTCTCTGCCTGTTCATCTTGTGGCCGCAACAAAATTCCCAGACACTTACCAGCTGGTCATCTCCTGCCGCTTCCCATACCTGTTGCCCCGTGGCAACACATCGCTATGGACCAGCCTGCCCGCTCACCTGGGAGCGCTCATCTGCTACCTGCCTTCTAGCCTACCTGGAGGCTCCGCCGTCACTTGCCGTGACCACCTGCCTATCCAGAAACTCTTGCCTGCTCACCTGGGAGCGCTCACCTGCTACCTGTCTGCTAGCCTACCTGGAGTCTCTGCCGTCACTTGCCGTGACCTCCTGCCCATCCAGAGACTCTCGCCCGCTCACCTGGGAGCGCTCACCAGTCACCTGCCTGCTGTCCTTCTACCCAGAGACTGTCCCTGTCACTTGCCGTGAGTACCCGTCCTTTTACCCAGAGACTGTCCCTGTCACTTGCCGTGACTACCTGCCCCTCTACCCAGAGACTGTCCCTGTCACTTGCCGTGACTACCTGCCCCTCTACCCATAGACTGTTCCTGTCACTTGCCGTGACTACCTGCCCGTCTTCCATGGGAGCCACCCGCTTCCTTACAAGGACTGCCCCTTGTATAGTTGCACAGAGGTTCCACCTCCCAGACCCGTTACAACGTGGAGTTCAGAGTGGTTTAACGAGATGGTTTTAATGCCCCTTGGAAGAGACATGGAGGTCCCAGTGGAGTAAAAAGACAATATCAATGCCCCTTGGAAGAGTGGTGGAGGTCCCAGTGGAATAAAAAGTGTAGCGTCGACGTCCCTGCCTCCTGCTAGGCAGGGACGCTGTTCCCCTCACCTCTCTGCTCCGTGCCCGGCGGCTTCCTCCCGCTCTGCCTGCAGCGCCCGCTCTCCCCCGATCACTGTGCTTAGGGCGCACGCGCGCGCGCTCCCCCTCTCTTAAAGGGGCCGCGCGCTTCACCCTAAGGAGTCCCCGGCCAATGGCCGGAGGATCCCTCCATATATAAGGCACCTCCTCCAAAATGGAGGTGCCCGAGCAATGTTGTTGCACTGTTCACTACTCTGCTTCAGCCCTCAGGTCCCGTTGCCAGTTACCTGCCAGTTACCTGCCAGTTACCTGCCAGTCTCCTGCCAGTTTGCTGCCTGATTCCTGCCTGTCATCCGCTTTCCTGCTTGCTAGCCTGAGGTCCGACGGTCTGCCTTCCGACACCTGTCAGTCTGTCTATGGACCAGCTTGCCCGCTCACCTGGGAGCGCTCACCTGCTACCTGCCTGATAGCCTACCTGGAGGCTCCGTCGTCACGTGCTGTGACCACCTGCCAGTCCAGAGACTCTTGCCCGCTCACCTGGGAGCGCTCATCTGCTACCTGCCTGTTAGCCTACCTAGAGGCTCCGCCGTCACGTGCTGTGACCACCTGCCAGTCCAGAGACTCTTGCCCGCTCACCTGGGAGCGCTCATCTGCTACCTGCCTGTTAGCCTACCTGGAGGCTCCGCCATCACATGCTGTGACCACCTGCTTATCCTGAGACTCTCGCCTGCTCACCTGGGAGCACTCATCTGCCATCTGCCTGCTAGCCTACCTGGAGGCTCAGCCGTCACAGGTCGTACCTGCCCGTTTACCCAGAGACTGCCCCGGTCACTTGCCGTGACCTCCTGCCCGTTTACCCAGAGACTGCCCCGGTCACTTGCCATGACCTCCTGCCCGTTTACCCAGAGACTGTCCCGGTCACTTGCTGTGACCTCCTGCCCGTTTACCCAGAGACTGTCCCGGTCACTTGCTGTGACCTCCTGCCCGTTTACCCAGAGACTGTCCCGGTCACTTGCCGTGACCTCCTGCCCGTTGGCCCAGAGACTGTCCCGGTCACCTGCTGTGACCGCCTGCCTGTCTTCCCTGGTCGCCACCCGCTTCCTTACAAGGACTGCCCCCTTGTATAAGTTGCTCAGAGGTTCCGCCTCCCAGACCCGTTACAGTTTGCTCGGGCCATGGAATCCAGTGGCACCCAAGCTCCCTCGCTCTCGGACCTTTGTCATGAACTGTCCCGACAGAGGTCCCAACAGGAGTCTATCCTGGGTCACCTGCGGAATGTCAATACTCGCCTGGACACTTTGACTGCCCCACCAGCAACCACCGCAAGTGTCATGACTCGCAGCCCGACTGCTCCGCTGCCCACCAATACCATAGTATCCTGCTCTGGAATTCGGCTTTCTGCACCTCCTCGCTTCGGAGGCGACTCCGCTCAAGCTCGGGGCTTCATTAACCAGTGCACCCTGCACTTTGAACACCAGTCCCACCAGTTTAATTCCGACCGGGCCAAAGTAGCCTTCATCATGTCCCATCTCACGGGAGAGGCACTGGCTTGGCTAAATCCTCTATGGGAGAGAAGAGACCCTCTGGTGTCCGACCTGCCAGCCTTTCTCACGGCTTTCCGGAAGGTCTTCGACGAACCCGGACGGAAGACCTCATCCGCCTCATCTCTGCTACGCCTCCGTCAAGGGAGTCTCACCGTGGGCCAATATGCCATACGGTTCCCTACCCTTGCTTCGGAGCTGGCCTGGGATAACGACGCCCTGGTGTCCGTCTTCTGGGAGGGTCTGTCCGGCCGTATTAAAGATGAACTCGCCGGTCGGGACATTCCTACCACTCTCGACGACTTGATTACACTTGCCACCCGGATTGACATCCGGTTCCAGGAGCGCGCTAGGGAGGTCACTCGTGAGAGGAGGATTCCACGTCTAGTCCCTACCTTCCAGAGACCCGTCACTCCCCTGTTACTCCCCAGGCACACTCACCTGAGCCTATGCAGGTCGACCAGACCAAGATGGTCAAGACCCGTCAAGACTTACGTCGTGCCGAGGGGAGCTGTTTCTACTGTGGCCGTAAGGAGCACCGAATCCGTTCCTGCCCTGAGAGGTCGGGAAACGCCTGTGTCTAGGATCGCTCAGAGAGGTCGCCCTAGACAAAAGTAAACCCTCTCCATCCCTGATGCTGTCTGTTTCTATCCTCTGCGGAGAGAACCGCTATTTTGAACTGGCTCAACTTGACTCTGGAGCTGCTGGAAATCTTATCTCTCAATCCCTGGTAGAAAAATACCTCATTCCCACCAAACCTCTGGCCGTACCTATATCTGTCGCCGCCCTGGATGGGGGCCTCTTACCACATCCCATCCAACTCATCACCGAATCTCTGACTCTACAGGTGGGAATGCTGCATTCCGAGAGCATCTCCTTTCATGTTCTGCCTGGACACTCTCACGCACTATTGCTTGGCCTGCCTTGGCTCCAGAGACATGCACCCGTGCTTGACTGGCAGACCGGAGAGGTCCTTCGCTGGGGACAGGACTGCCATAAGACTTGTCTAGTTCCCGTTCATCCTGCCCGTCCTTCTCCTACCCCAGCCAATCTGCCCGGCCTTCCGGTTCCCTATTGGTCTTATGCGGATGTCTTCGATAAAAAAGAGGCAGAGACTTTACCTCCTCATAGACCATACGACTGCCCAATCGACCTGTTGCCCGGCTCTACTCCTCCCCGTGGGCGAATCTACCCTTTGTCCGCTGCTGAAACCCGGTCCATGTCTGAATATATTGAGGAGAACCTGGCCCGGGGATTTATCCGGAAATCTACCTCCCCGGCGGGAGCAGGCTTCTTCTTTGTCAAAAAGAAGGACTGCTCACTCCGTCCATGTATAGACTATAGAGGCCTAAACCAGATTACTGTGAAGAATAAATACCCCCTTCCGCTTATTCCTGAATTATTTGACCGTCTGAGGGGGGCTAGAATCTTCACCAAACTGGATCTCCGTGGGGCATATAACCTGGTCCGTATCCGTCAGGGGGATGAGTGGAAGACGGCATTCAATACCCGGGACGGCCACTATGAGTACCTTGTGATGCCCTTCGGTCTCTGTAACGCTCCTGCCGTCTTTCAAGAGTTGGTCAATGACATCTTCCGTGATCTTCTCTACTCCTGCGTGGTGGTGTACCTGGACGATATCTTGGTCTTCTCTCCGGATCTTCCTACTCACCAGAGGGATGTTCGTCAGGTCCTGCTCAGGCTCAGGCAGAACCACCTCTACGCTGAATATGAGAAGTGCATCTTTGAGCAGACCTCTCTTCCATTTCTGGGCTACATAATCTCTCAGACTGGTCTACAAATGGATCCTGAGAAACTGTCTGCCATCCAGAAGTGGCCCCGACCAGAGGGGTTGAAGGCTATTCAGTGGTTCCTGGGCTTCGCCAACTATTACCGCCTGTTCATACCGCACTTCTCTTCCCGGACCGCCCCTATCTCTGCTCTCACCCGTAAAGGTACGAACCCCAGAGAATGGCCGCCCGAAGCAGTGGAGGCATTTCTTTCCTTAAAACAGGCCTTCCTCTCCGCCTCGGTGCTGCATCGTCCGGACGGCAACAAACAATTCTTCCTAGAAGTTGACGCATCCTCCTCCGGAGCTGGGGCGGTACTTACCCAAAAATCTTCTTCCGGAAGAAAGGTAACCTGCGGCTTTTTCTCCAAACTTTTCTCCTCTTCTGAGCACAATTATTCTATAGGAGACCGAGAATTGTTGGCCATTAAGATGGCACTGGAGGAGTGGCGTTACCTGCTCGAGGGGGCTCTCCACCCGGTAATAATTTACACTGACCACAAGAACTTGGCATATCTCCAGAGCGCCCAGAGACTTAACCCGCGCCAAGCCCGGTGGTCTTTGTTTTTTGCCCGCTTTGATTTCATTCTTCATTTTCGTCCGGCTGACAAAAACATCAAAGCTGACGCCCTGTCCCGATCCTTTCTGGTGTCTGATCTTGAGGAGGAGCCTAAACACATCATCGATCCCGCCAGAGTAATGCAGGTAGCCCCCGTGGGCCTAAATCGTCTCCCTCCCGGTAAGACGTTCGTAACGGAGTCCGATCGGGAGAAGATTCTGCACTGGGGTCACTCGTCTAAGCTAGCTGGGCACGCCGGTCAGAAAAAGACCCTCCAGCTTATTACCCGGCACTACTGGTGGCCTACCCTGCACAAGGATGTAATTGACTTTGTTTCTGCCTGTGTGTCCTGCGCCCGCAACAAAGTTCCGAGACACCTGCCTGCCGACCGCCTTCTTCCTCTGCCTGTGCCTGCTGCCCCGTGGCAACATATAGCTATGGACTTCATAACAGATCTCCCCGTCTCTGCCGGTTGTACGGTCATTTGGGTGGTCGCTGATCGCTTTTCCAAAATGGCTCATTTTATTCCCCTGCCAGGCCTCCCGTCTGCTCCCGAGCTAGCTAAGGACTTTATCCGCCACATCTTCCGTCTCCATGGTCTGCCTCTCCACATCGTGTCGGATCGTGGGGTTCAGTTCACCTCACGCTTCTGGAGAGCCACATGTAAACTGCTCGACGTCACCCTGGACTTCTCCTCCGCTTACCACCCACAGTCCAATGGTCAAGTGGAGCGGATCAATCAGAATTTGACCAGTTACCTCCGGCACTTCGTTAATGCCCACCATTCAGACTGGATGGATCTCCTACCATGGGCCGAGTTCTCTTACAACAATCACGAGAGCGAATTTTCTTCTAAATCCCCGTTTTTTGTAGTCTTCGGTCAGCATCCTCGGATCCCTTTTCCTGTCTCCACCTCTGTGGACAACCCGGCCGCGGAATCTCTCGTTAGTAAATTTTCCTCCATTTGGGAGAGCACCCGATCCGCACTCATTCAGTCATCCGAGCGGATGAAGAGACACGCCGACAAAAAGCGCCTGGATTCCCCACAATTTCGTCCCGGAGATAAAGTCTGGCTCTCATCCAAATATGTCCGGCTCAAGATTCCTTCCTATAAGTTAGGGCCTCGGTTCATCGGCCCACTGGAGGTTATCAAACAGATCAACCCGGTGGCCTATAAATTGAAACTCCTGGCCAACTTACGGATCCCTAACTCCTTCCATGTATCTCTTCTCAAACCCGTGGTACTTAACTCCTTTTCCAAGTCTACAGGTACGCCTCCTGCTCCGGTTTCTGCTGAAGACGAGTTTGAGGTAGAGAACATTCTGGCCACCAAAAGGGTAAGAGGAAAGACCTTTTTTCTAGTGGATTGGAGGGGCTTTGGTCCTGAGGAGAGAACATGGGAGCCCCGGGAGAACATCCATGCCCCTCTCATCCTTGCTAAATTTCAGTCTGGACTAAAAAAGGGGGGGCCTAAAGGGTGGGGTACTGTAGCGTCGGCGTCCCTGCCTCCTGCTAGGCAGGGACGCTGTTCCCCTCACCTCTCTGCTCCGTGCCCGGCGGCTTCCTCCCGCTCTGCCTGCAGCGCCCGCTCTCCCCCGATCACTGTGCTTAGGGCGCGCGCGCGCGCGCTCCCCCTCTCTTAAAGGGGCCGCGCGCGTCGCCCTAAGGAGTCCCCGGCCAATGGCCGGAGGATCCCTCCATATATAAGGCACCTCCTCCAAAATGGAGGTGCCCGAGCAATGTTGTTGCACTGTTCACTACTCTGCTTCAGCCCTCAGGTCCCGTGGCCAGTTACCTGCCAGTTACCTGACAGTCTCCTGCCAGTTTGCTGCCTGATTCCTGCCTGTCATCCGCTTTCCTGCTTGCTAGCCTGAGGTCCGACGGTCTGCCTTCCGACACCTGTCAGTCTGTCTATGGACCAGCTTGCCCGCTCACCTGGGAGCGCTCACCTGCTACCTGCCTGATAGCCTACCTGGAGGCTCCGCCGTCACGTGCTGTGACCACCTGCCAGTCCAGAGACTCTTGCCCGCTCACCTGGGAGCGCTCATCTGCTACCTGCCTGTTAGCCTACCTGGAGGCTCCGCCGTCACGTGCTGTGACCACCTGCCAGTCCAGAGACTCTTGCCCGCTCACCTGGGAGCGCTCATCTGCTACCTGCCTGTTAGCCTACCTGGAGGCTCCGCCGTCACATGCTGTGACCACCTGCTTATCCTGAGACTCTCGCCTGCTCACCTGGGAGCACTCATCTGCCATCTGCCTGCTAGCCTACCTGGAGGCTCAGCCGTCACAGGTCGTACCTGCCCGTTTACCCAGAGACTGCCCCGGTCACTTGCCGTGACCTCCTGCCCGTTTACCCAGAGACTGCCCTGGTCACTTGCCATGACCTCCTGCCCGTTTACTCAGAGACTGTCCCGGTCACTTGCTGTGACCTCCTGCCCATTTACCCAGAGACTGTCCCGGTCACTTGCTGTGACCTCCTGCCCGTTTACCCAGAGACTGTCCCGGTCACTTGCCGTGACCTCCTGCCCGTTGGCCCAGAGACTGTCCCGGTCACCTGCTGTGACCGCCTGCCTGTCTTCCCTGGTGGCCACCCGCTTCCTTACAAGGACTGCCCCCTTGTATAAGTTGCTCAGAGGTTCCGCCTCCCAGATCCGTTACAAAAAGACAATATCAATGCCCCTTGGAAGAGTGGTGGAGGTTACAGTGGAATAAAAAGACAGTATCAATTCCCCTTGGAAGAGTGGTGGAGGTCCCAGTGGAATAAAAAGACAATATCAATGACCCTTGGAAGAGACGTGGAGGTCACAGTATCTTAACAAGACAATTTTAATGCCCCTTGGAAGAGACGTGGAGTTCAGAGTGGTTTAACAAGACAGTTTTAATGCCCCTTGGAAGGGACGTGGAGGTCACAGTAGCTTAACAAGACAATTTTAATGCCGCTTACAAGAGCCATGCAGTGCAACATATTAAAAACATTATTCCCATTATTGGGAGTGGGTCTCCCATAGTTTTTGCCTATGCCTTCCAAGCAAAAGCTGCCAAAAATTAGAATGGAGGAACTTGCAATGCCCCTTACAAGAGACATGCAGTACAGCATATTTTAAAACATTATTCCTATTATTGGGGAGTGGGTCTCCCATAGTTTTTGCCTATGCCTTCCAATTAAAAGCTGCCAAAAATTACGATGGAGGAACTTGCAATGCCCCTTACAAGAGCCATGCAGTACAGCATATTAAAAACATTGTTCCCATTATTGGGGAGTGGGTCTCCCATAGTCTTTGCCTATGCCTTCCAAGCAAAAGCTGCCAAAAATTAGGATGGAGGAACTTGCAATGCCCCTTACAAGAGACATGCAGTACAGCATATTTTAAAACATTATTCCCATTATTGGGGAGTGGGTCTCCCATAGTTTTTGCCTATGCCTTCCAAGCAAAAGCTGCCAAAAATTAGGATGGAGGAACTTGCAGTGCTGGCAACACGGACCATGGTCACCCTGGTGGTATAGTGGTGGTGGAGGCTGAGGAAAAGGAGAAGAGCAAAAAACAGCCAAAATGAAGAAGCGTATACCCATGTGTGGGTGTGAAGCGGTGCATGGGAATTCACCTCCCGAAATAACACAGTGGATTTGACTTCATGTTACTCTGCTGTCATTTGGTGGTGATGAGAAGTCTGGCCCAATCCATCTCTTGTTCATTTTGATAAGGGTCAGCTTGTCAGCATTGTCAGTTGACAGGCGAGCGTGCTTATCAGTTATAATTCCCCCAGCGGCACTAAAAACACGCTCTGATAACACGCTAGCGGCAGGGCAGGCCAGTCCCTCCAAGGCGTACAGAGTGAGTTCTTTCCAAGTGTCCAGCCTGGATACACAATAATTAAAAGGTACAGAGGAATCACGGAGGACGCTGGTACGGTCGGCAAGGTACTCCCTCACCATCTTTTGAATGTTTCCACTTCTTGTGAGAATACCCCACGCCTCAGGGCCTGTAAGCTGGGCGCATCTCAGAAAACTGTCCCAGAACGTTGATAGTGTTCCCCTGCCTCTGCTGGATTGGAGTTGCATCTCTCTCGCCTGTACGCCTTGGTTAGGCAACGAACTGTGACCTCTGCCGCTAGCGTGTTCAGATGGGAATTTTTTTAAGAGTTCTGCAGCAAGGGCCTTCTGGTACAGCCCCATTTTTCTAGACCTCTCCACCTCAGGAATAAGAGAGTGAAAGTTCTCCTTGTACTGGGGGTCTAAAAGTGTCACCAACCAGTAATGACTGTCACCCAATATTTTGACAACGCGAGTGTAACAGTTAAGGCAGAGTAACATAAAGTCAGCCATGTGTGCCCGACTGGTAACGGGCAAGACTTCCGTGTCCTCAGCAAGATGACGACTGACCATGCTCTCCTCCTCCTCCTCCTCCCCCTGTCCTTAGGCCACCCACGCTGAACCGATGGTATGAAAGTTGTACAGGTACTACCGTCTACAACGCATGATACCAGCTCCTGTTCTTCCTCCTCCTCCTCTCCCTCATTGTCCCCCAATGCACATTGGGATGAGATGAGGCTGGGCTGTGTGTAATCGCCCGCTACGGCTTCTTGATCCATCTTATCATACTCTGGCTGCAATGCCTCCTCTTTAATTCTCTGCAGAGAGCGTTGCAAAAGACAGACAAGTGGGATGCTGACGGTAATGATGGCGTCATCACCACTCACCATCTTGGTGGACTCCTCAAAGTTCATCCAGACCTCATCCAGGTCCACTCCTGAGGTCTTATGTGTGGAGTCTGAACTGAATACCGACGGCCTTATTGATGCTGGTACTCCACAATTGCTATCTTCTGCTCACAAATCCTTTGCAACATGTGGAGGGTAGAGATCCAATGTGTGGGGACATCACACACCAGTCGGTATGCCGGAAGCTGCAAACGCAGCTGCAACACATCAAGTGCGGCGGAAGCTGTAACCGATTTCCGAAAATGAGCTGACAGGTGGCGTACTTTGACGAGCAGATCTGGCAACTCGGGGTATGATTTAAGAAACCGCTGAACCACGAGGTTAAGCACATGAGCCAGCTATGGTGCATGTGTGATCTCGCCTCGCCTCAGAGCCGCCACCAGGTTACGGTCATTGTCACACATGACCATGCCTGGATGTAGGTTCAGCGGTCTCAGCCACAGATCTGCCTGCTCTTTCACAGCTGTCCACAACTCACAAGCAGTGTGAGGTTTATCACCTAAGCTTATGAGTTTCAGCACAGCCTATTGCCACTTGGCTGAGGCAGTACTGCAGTGCTTCCGGCCTGTAACTGATGTGGTGATATCTGAGATGGAGGCTGAACATGAGGAGGAGGATGATGCGCAGGAGCTGTACACTGTGGGGCTACTCTGACTGACATAGTGCCCGCAATCCTGGGTGTGGGGAGGATGTGTTCCGTCCCAAGGTCTGACTGGGTCCCGGCTTCCGCTATGTTTACCCAGTGTGCCATCAGGGAGATATACCGTCCCTGGCCACAAGCACTTGTCCACGTGTCCATTGTCAGGTGCACTCTCCCAGTAACTGCGTTGTTGAGGGCACGGAAGATGTTTTGGGACACGTGCTTGTGTAGTGCGGGGCTGGCACACCGGGCAACATTGTGTCAGCTGGGGACCAAGTACCGAGGGACGGCCACTGCCATAAGGTTGCGGAAGGATTCCATCTCCACCAGCCTAAAAGGCAGCATTTCCAATGCAAGAAGTCATGAAATATGCGAATTAGGACTGTGGCCTGTGGGGCATTGGCTGTGAATTTACGCTTTCATTCAAAGGTCTGGGATATGGACAATTGAATGCTGCGGTGGGACGTGGATGTGGACGTTGATGCTGTTTCTTGAGAAACTGCCATAACAAGTGAAGACTGAGAGGAGGGGGCATCTTTGCATGCAGTATGGACAGGGGATTGCCTTGCACGCACAACAGGGGGTTCTCTTGCACACACAACAGCGGAAGAAGCAGTGGTGACACCCGCTGACACTGGTCGTGGACCCTGGGGTTCGCCCCATAAAGTTGGGTGCTTTGCTGACATGTGCCTGATCATGCTGGTGGTGGTCAGGCTGGTAGTTTTGTCACCCCTGCTGATGCTGGCCTGGCAGGTGGTACAAATGGTCTTTTTGGGGTTATGAGCAGAGTCTTTAAAAAAATTCCATACTGTGGAAGACCTACCGGTTTTACTGGCAATGTCCCTCGTGTTGGTGTTACGGGGAACGGTTGCCCTCCTTCTGTCTGCGGCCACCACACTGCTTCTTCCTGCCTGTTGGGGTCCTCTGCCTGTGTGCTGCTGGCCTCGCTCTGCGTGTTCTCCTGCCACGTTGGGTCAGTTACTAGATCATCCACCACCTCCACCTCTTCCACTTCTGCACCACGGTCCTCCTCCTCACTTCGTGGCAATTGTGTCTCGTCATCATCCACCTCTTGTGACAAATTGCCAGCGTCGCCTTCCTGTGGCTGTGGCTGTTCAAATATTTGGGCATCACTACATGGGATCTCCTCTTCCACCACTTCAAGCGGAGCAGGCGAGGGGCCCAAATATGGAAATGGACCAGTGAACAGCTCTTCAGAGTGTCCAACTGTGGGATCAGTTGCTGTCTGACGACACTCGGCATGGTGGGAGGAAGGAGCATCAGGGTGAAGAGGAGTATGCGGTCGAGACTCATGGCAACTAATACTTGACCGTGTGAAAGACAGACCGGAGGTGGTGATGCCCAGGTGACTGGAAGTATTATCTGCTATCCAATTAATAACCTGTTCACACTGATCAGTTCGCAATAGTGGTGTTATTGTGGGCTTCCCTAGTAATTCGGTCAAGAACTGGGAGCGATAAAATGTGGCTGTTGGTTGTGGCACATTTTCACCTTGGCCACAGCCCCGTCCTCTGCACGCACCATCACCAGAACGTCCAGTTACACGTCCCATGCCACGCGCCTTGCCCATTGTAAATGAAGTAAAATAGCTTACACTCGCACTATCAATGGCAAAAGGGTAATAGAAAGGAGATTAGGACCGTGGAAGAGGGAAACCACAATTCTAGTTCTCTGGCCTACACCAGAATCTTTTAAACAGATATATTTGTGTCTGAACAGTCAAAGAGACACTCAAACTGTTTTTTTTCATGGAAAAAAGGCAAAAAAAGAGGATAATACAGTGATTTGAACCGTGGAACAGCCAAACCACAGTTCTAGTTATCTGGCCTAAACCAGACTCTTTTAAACAGATATATTTGTGTCTGAACACTCACAGACACACTCAATTTTTTTTTGTGGGGGGGGGGAATACCAAAAGGTTAATAAGACGGGTATTTGTACAGTCTGACTGAGGGAAAAAAAAAAGAGGATTTAGATGAAAAAAAAAGGATTTTTCCTTGCCCCTGAGACCTGGGGCTAAGTCTAGCAATTTGAGCAGCAGCAGCACACAGGACTGTAATGCAGTGTTTGTTTGTATAACCACTGTGTCTCCTATACAGCCTGCCTGCCTGCCTGATATCTGGGAGGGATATTAGTTCTCAGAAGGACTGTTTGTTTGATTTTGCAGGCTTTAGAGACCCTACACTACCTATTTCGCAGTATAAATCTCTCCCTAGCTCAGCAGCACTCTCCCTACACTGTCTGATCCGGAGCGACTGTGCCCGGTTTTAAATACTCGAGGTGACGCTGTGCGGCCAGCCAATCACTGTAATGCCCACAACCAACATGGCTGCGGCATTACAGTGACTGGCTGGCAATTCCTGCATGTTCATTGGGTATGTAAAGAGCGCCAAAAATGCAGGGCGGAGACCCGGGCTCCCGCCCGAGTAACCCGAAAATGCTCGGTGCTCGCCGAACATCCCGAGTAGTGAGATGCCCGGGCGAGTACCGAGCAGTGTCGAGCATGCTCGCTCAACACTATTTAGCACCTAATGAGTTAACGTAGTTAAGTCCAAGTGGGTGTTGTAATATAATTTTCCCTCGGGGCGTGAACTTCAGCCTCCTGTATGATGTTGACTAATCATAAGCAGGCAGTCACATAGAAGTGCAGAAGGACATGTGATGATGTCATCAGGGTCACCTGACCACAGTCCACAGGTCCAAGCCCCCATCATACATTACAAAGCACCGAATTGTGCAACTATTATCTGTAGATGAAAAGATGAAAATTGTAACATTGGTGAATATAAACATCTTTTCAGTGCTTCTCACAAAAGTTATAATGTTCAGCAGCTGAGATGCATTATGAGGTTCTGCAGAAGCTAAAGTGTGTATTATGAGGTTATTCAATAGCTGAGGTATTTATTGTGATGTTTTGCAGCAGCTGAAATGTATATTATAAAGTTCTGAAGCAGCTGAGGTATGTGTTATGAGATTCTGCAGGAGCTAGTGTCTATGGGATTCTGAGGTGTATATTATGGTGTTCTGCAGCAGCTGAGATACTGTATATATTATGAAGTTATGCAGCAGCTGAGGTGTTAACTTTGATGTTCTGCAACAGCCGAGGTGTGTATAATGAGGTTCTGCAGCAGCTGAGATGTATATTATGAGGATATTCAGCAACTGAGGTGTTTAATGTGATGTTCTGCAGCAGTTGAGGTATGTATTATGAGCTTCTGCAGTAGGTAAGATATGTGTTATCAGTTCTGCAGCAGCTGAGCTTCTGCAGCAGCTGGTGTCCATGAGGTTCTGAAACAGTTGAGGTGTGTATTATGATGTACTGCAACAGGTGATGTGTACAGTACAGACCAAAAGTTTGGACACACCATCTCATTTAAAGATTTTTCTGTATTTTCATGACTATGAAAATAGTACATTCACACTGAAGGCATCAAAACTATGAATTAACACATGTGGAATTATATACTTACCAAAAAAGTGTGAAACAACTGAAAATAAGTCTTATATTCTAGGTTCTTCAAAGTAGCCACCTTTTGCTTTGATAACTGCTTTGCACACTCTTGGCATTCTCTTGATGAGCTTCAAGAGGTAGCCACCAGAAATGTTTTTCACTTCACAGGTGTGCCCTGTCAGGTTTAATAAGTCGGATTTCTTGCCTTATAAATAGGGTTGGGACCATCAGTTGTCTTGTGCAGAAGTCTGCTGTATACACAGCTGATAGTCCTACTGCATAGACTAGAATTTGTATTATGGCAAGAAAAAAGCAGCTAAGTAAAGAAAAACGAGTGGCCATCATTATTTTAAGAAATGAAGGTCAGTCATTCCGAAATATTGGGAAAACTTTGAAAGTGTCCCCAAGTGTAGTTGCAAAAACCATCAAGCGCTACAAAGAAACTGGTTCACATGAGGACCGCCCCAGGAAAGGAAGACCAAGAGTCACCTCTGCTTCTGAGGATAAGTTTATCCGAGTCACCAACCTCAGAAATCGCAGGTTAACAGCAGCTCAGATTAGAGACCAGGTCTATGCCACACAGAGTTCTAGCAGCAGACACATCTCTTCAACAACTCTTAAGATTAAACTTTGTGCAGCAGGCCTTCATTGTAAAATAGCTGCTAGGAAACCACTGGTAAGGACAGGCAACAAGCAGAAGAGACTTGTTTGGGCTAAAGAACACAAGGAATGAACATTAGACCAGTGGAAATCTGTGCTTTGGTCTGATGAATCCAAATTTGAGATCTTTGGTTCCAACCACCGTGTCTTTGTGCAATGCAGAAAAGGTGAACGGATGGACTCTACATGCCTTGTTCCCACCGTGAAGCATGGAGGAGGAGGTGTGATGGTGTGGGGGTGCTTTGCTGGTGACACTGTTGGGGATTTATTCAAAATTGAAGGCATACTGAACCAACATGGCTACCACAGCATCTTGCAGCAGCATGCTATTCCATCCGGTTTGCGTTTAGTTGGACCATCATTTATTTTTCAACAGGACAATGACCCAAAACACACCTCCAGGCAGTAAGGGCTATTTGACCAAGAAGGAGAGTGATGGGGTGCTACGCCAGATGACCTGGCCTCCACAGTCACCAGAACTGAACCCAATCGAGATGGTTTGGGGTGAGCTGGACTGCAGAGTGAAGGCAAAAGGGCCAACAAGTGCTAAGCATCTCTGGGAACTCCTTCAAGATTGTTGGAAGACCATTTCCGTTGACTACCTCTTGAAGCTCATCAAGAGAATGCCAAGAGTGTGCAAAGCGGTCATCAAAGCAAAAGGTGGCTACTTTGAAGAACCTAGAATATAAGACATATTTTCAGTTGTTTCACACTTTTTTGTTAAGTATATAATTCCACATGGGTTAATTCATAGTTTTGATGCCTTCAGTGTGAATGTACAATTTTCATAGTCAAGAAAATACAGAAAAATCTTTAAATGAGAAGGTGTGTCCCAACTTTTGGTCTGTACTGTATATTATGAGATTTTGCAGTAGCTGAGGTGTATATTATGAGTTTCAGCAGCAGCTGAGGTGTACATTATGAGGTTCAGCAGGAGCTGAGGTGTATATTATGAGGTTCAGCAGCATCTGAGGGGCATAGTATGAGGTTCTGCAGTAGATGAGATGTATTATGAGGTTATGAAACAGCTGAAGTGTGTATTGTGATGTTTTGCAGAACCTGAGGTGTGTATTATGAGGTTCTGCAGCAATTGCGCTGGTCACTATGAGGTTCTGTAGCAGCTGAGCAGTTTACTATGTGGGTTTGCAGCAGCCGAGGTGTGTATCATGAGGTTCTGCAGCAATAGAGCTGTTTAATATTAGGTTCTTCAGCATCTGAGGTCTGTATTTATTAGCTACGATGGGTATTATTCGATTTTTCGGCAGCTGATGTGTGGATTGTGATGTTATGCAGTAGCTGAGGTGTATAATATGAGGTTCTGTAGCAGCTGAGGTGTGTGTTATGAGGTCTCCTTATTCATGAACTTGTGAATGGGATTGAGACAGGAACAGGCACAGACAGGAGAAGGCCCATGTGCAAGAACACTATATGGGCCCTTTCCAATCCAATACCTAATCATAGTGCACATATTCCGCCTGTTTTGGAGGTGGCAGTGGCCCCTTTACCTCTCAGGCTTCTGTGCGGCTGCAAAGGTTGCACCAGTGCTATGTCTGTGTCACGCAAGGTGTGGGAAAGAATAAGTGCAACACGAAGGGAAGAAGAGGAGGAAGGGGAAGGGAAAGGGGAGTGGAGACCCCTAGGCAGATCTAATATTACCCTGCTTACCCTACCATCCCTATATAGGTTCCACACCTATCGCCGAGCATGACCCTAAACCCTAGATGACCTTAGAGCTGGGCTCTAGATAGGGAGGGGGAGGGGAGAGCACTGGTCAGGCCCCAGTACAAACTAAAGGCAATAAGGTAGACAAACAAAGGGGATTAACTTAGCTTGAGCAGACACCAGAAGAGTAACTCCAACTGTCCTCCAAGGGCACCAGAGAAGATACTAGCCGACTGCTTGAGCTCCAAGCCTGTACATAGAATTATCACCAACAATTGCCTGGAGCAAACTGAGGGTTTTTGACCCCCATGCAAGGGCGTGTCAATCAGCAGCAGGAAGGAGGTCGCTGTTGGGTCTTGAAGGAAGAAGGATTAAGAAGGTGTCTGCAATGCCAAGCGTAGTGACCTTCTACAGCTAGATCCAGATCAACAACCTATTACACCTGACACATCTGTGACAGTCTGCCTCTGGATTAAGAGTAAAGTGTCAGTCTTTGCTGATGACACAAAACTATGTAGGATTATAAAAAGTGAGCTTGGCAGGATAATATTACATAATTACCTGTATTAGATCTCTGTATGGGCAAACACATGACAGATGAAGATTATTTTTGATAAATGTAGAGTAATACAGCTAGGCGAGAATGATCATATTGCTGCATATACAATAAATGGAAATATACTCAGGACTACAGAACAGGAGAAATACTCGGGTGTTCTAGTTACAAGAAAGATGAGCAGCAGTACTCAATGTTACCCCTTTATAAATCACTTGTGAGGCCACATCTAGAATATGGGATCCAGTTTTGGGCTCTACATTTTAAAATGGATATTGGTAAGCTAGAGTCAGTTTAAAGGCGGCAACTAGATTATTACAAGGGATTCAAGGCCTCTCATAGGATGAGAGGTTGGAAAAGTTGAGCTTGTGTAGCTTAGAAAAAAGACATTTTATAGTGGATCTCATTTCTACTGCATGTATAAATACATGTTGGTCAGTACAAAGGACTGGCACATGACTTATTCTTTCCAAACATCTACACTATTGCTCCTGAAGTGTACATGCTCGAGGAAAGGACTACATTCTTGAATTATTGTAGGCAAAAAACCCCTCAGCACCGAAATGACGATGGAGAACGAAGATTTTGATGCAATAAGAGAATATTTTATCAACAGCACACTCACAGCCGCATCTACCTCATGCCCGGCTCCTCTACAATACAAGTCTCCACTCACCATACCTCAATGCATTTGATTACAAATTATCCGTTGTGCATTACTTTATATTATTCCCCCAATGTATCCCCCCGGGGCCCCTAAGACTTTTTTTAAATACCTTCCGTTGCAGATAATGCCTGTGAGTGGCGCTATTGGTGGCCGCTCACAGGCATCACGTGACCCCGCGCTGACTTCATGACAAGTGAGGCGTGACTCAGCACTGGGGTCCCCACGATGGCTGCTGGGTTGTGGGCGGGGTTACCCCCCACGTCACACCCAGCATCCACCGCGTGCTTTCCCAATGAATGAGGAGAGGCATAGCGCACGGTGGATGCCGGGTGTGACACAGGGGGTAACCCCGCCCACAACCTGGCATCCACCGTGGAACCAGGAAGACAAAGAACCCCGGTTGTTGCCAGCACTTGTCGTGACATCAACGGATGTCAGAGCTGGCTGCAGCCGGGGGTCACTTGATGTCTGTGAGCAGCCAGTGATAGCGCCGCTCACAGGCATTATCTGCAACGGAAGGTATTTACAAGAAGTCTAAGGGGCCCCAGGGGGATACATTGCCGGGGTAATCTAAAGTATTGGACAACTCCCTTAATTCTGCTGGTTTGTTCGTTCTAATCTGATTCATGCCTATTATGTCCTTGAAAAAGACCATTGCTGGTCAAAACATTGGACGTTGTCTTGCCATATCAAAATAAAAAATTCACTTATTGCATCAAGATCTTCATTCTTCGTCGTCATTTCAGTGCTGAGGTTTTTTGCCTACATTATTCCTTTCAAAGCTCTTACAAGGGATCAGGTAGATGGCATGTAAATAGGAATTTTTTTTTACAGTTAGAGCAGTATAGAATGCCCGACCACAAGAAGCAATAATGGCAAATACAATATTAGCATTTAAAAAAAAGATGCATGCTTTTCTCACAACAAATGGCATTGTGGGATTTATCTAACAATAGATAATTAACTGGTGGAGAGCTTGATGAACCTGTGTCTTTTTTCCACCTTTGTAACTATGTAACTATGTAACTCTTACATATGAATAACAAGAATATTTAAGAGGGCCTTCTGTTGAACTGTCTAAAATAGGATCATAATTATCTTTCATAGTGTGATAATAACCTGATGGCTTATACAATAATCACCTCGGATTAATCTGATACATTTTCTGTCTGGGTATTCCTATTATTGATATGTAACAAAGGTTTTATACCCTTTTAGTTTTTGTTCATGTGTGTGTCAAGCATCCATTGAGATTTGCTACATTTGAATTTAATTATTCAAAGTTACGTTTTAGACTTCTTACATTTTTACTTGTTAGATGACTAGCATTTATATAAAAACATAAGACTGCAGAATATAACTCTTATTTTATGCATAGAAATCTAGTTAAAAGAATAGTTAACTGGTGCATACGACCAAAAATGTGTCAAAATTACATTATTGGCTTAAATCTGAATAAATGGAATACTAAGGTGCTTTATATAAACACGTCAGGAGATTGTCCAGGTGTTTATGCTGAATGTCACCCTAAACCTGATATGAACCCACCCAAAACCATTTTTTTATAAGCTACACATTGTTTTAGAATAATAAAAGTAGAAATCCTAGACGTCCTCAATTCACATACTGATACTAGTAGTGGGCTGTGATGTAAGGTAATTTTTTCAGATTCAGGGACTTCTTGGTATCTATTTTTTTATTCTTTAAGTTTCATAATCCCATTTATCATAGAGTTTAATATGACCCTATGTACACAAGCTTTTTATGGACAAAAAAATTCTATAATATTTCTCTGGAAACAAATACCATTCATTATCATGTTGCATGGTACATCTCGTAGGTGATTTAATATGTAACCTTAGTAAACGCAAAATAGCAACGATTAATGTCTCTCTTCTCCTCTTGATTTATTTCTTTGAGCAGGACTTTCTGAGGAATGAGTGTTTCCTGGGCATATGGGAAGTATTTTCCAAGTTGTCTGTTAATACATGTTTGGACGGTGATTTGTTGTTTCCTCAGAAATTTTTCAGCTGCTATTCATAACGGGAGCAAGCGGACCATTATTCTGAAGTAGTGCACCCATTCTATTCATAATTCATTGAAGCAAGGTACATTGTATCTGAAAAGAGTGTGGACCTGTTGCATGCAATTCAAAGAGCGACTTTCAGTTCTGCAATGAGGGACAATCGGTGTACTAAACATTCTTTTTCTTAATTGTAGTATTCAATATCATATTTGCACAGAAGTCAGATATGTAGATTTCCTCAGGGCAAGAAAATCAGTTTTCTGCTCCAACTTGATATTTATATATTGGCCAAGGCAGGTTGGCTTTTTGAAGCCAAGTTCTCTACCACCTTTATTGTATATTTTTCTAAAATCAGGGAGATAATTCAGCCTCTTAGCATCATTTTGGTTTAGAAATAAGCAAACAATATGATGTGCAAAATAGAACACCTACCATGCGGGTGCGGTGAGCTGGGTGAGTGCAGGAGGATCCTGCACCATTGTCCAATAGCGGACGCATTTTTACATCCCACTAAAAAGTAAATAGGAGTTGTTGTGTACTGGCTCCTTACACTGTGTACTTCTGGTGATCATAGGACCTGCTAACAATTGACCGGTAAGAGTGCTCAGTATTGGATCCTCACTGATCAGATATTGTTGACCTATCCTAGAGATTGGTCAGCAATATTATTATTAATTATTATTATAGCGTCATTTATTCCATGGCGCTTTACATGTGAAAAAGGGGGTATACATAGCAAAATCAATTACAATTAGCGACTGGTACAGGAGGAGAGAGGACCCTGCCCGCGAGGGCTCACAATGTACAACACATGGGTGAAGATACAGTAGGTGAGGGTAGAGATGGTCATGCAGCGGTGTGATGGAGAGAGGGTTACTGCAGGTTGTAGGCTTTTCAGAAGAGGTGGGTCTTCAGGTTTCTTTTGAAGGTTTCCACGGTAGTCTGATATGTTGGGGTAGAGAGTTCCAGAGAAGGGGGGGAATGCACAGGAGAAAGAGTGTATGCAATTGTGGGAAGAGGAGATAAGGAGATCTTGTGTGGATCGGAGGTTGTGTGTAGGTAATTACAGGGAGACTAGGTCACAGATGTATTGAGGAGACAGGTTGTGGATGGCTTTCTATGCCAAGGTTATGGATTTGAACTGGAGTCTCTGGGCAATGGGGACCCAGTGAAGGAATTGACAGAGGGAAGAGGCCAGGGAATAATGGGAGGAAAGGTGGGTTAGTCAGGCAGCAGAGTTTAGGATAGATTGGAGGGGTGCGAGAGTGGTAGAAGGGAGGCCACAGAGCAGGAGGTTGAAGTAGTCGAGGCAGGAGATGATGAGAGCATGTGTGGATCCGGGAGATTTCTTGAGTTGGAGTCGGTAGGAAGTAAAAAGGGTTTGGATATGCGATTTAAAGGAGAAAACAGACTCCATGATTACCCTAAGGCAGCGAGCTTGTGGGACTGGGGAGAGTGGGCAGCCATTAACTTAATGGATAGGTCAGATGAGGGAGTTGAGTGAGATGGGAAAAAAATGCTGAATTTAATTTTATCCATGTTAAGCTTTAGAAATCTAGCAGAGAAGACAATGAAATAGAGGACAGATATTGTGGGATTCTGGTTAGTAAGGAGATGATATCGGGTTTCGAGAGATAGATCTGTGTGTCATCAGCATAAAGGCTATATTGAAAGCCATGGGACTCTATGAGCTGTCCCAGGCCAGAGGTGTAGATGGAGAAGAGCAGGGGTCCTAGAACTGAACCTTGGGGGACACTGTCAGATAGGGTGCAAGATGAGGAGGTGGTGTGTGCATGGGAGAAGCGGAATGTCCGGTCTGTTAGGTATTAAGAGATCCAAGATAGGGCCAAGTCTGTGATGCCAAGAGATGAGAGAGTATGTAATAAGAGGGAATAGTTCATTGCATTGAAGGCAGATGACAGGTCCAGGAAGAGGAGGACAGAGTAGTGTCGCTTGGATTTGGCTGTTAGTAGGTCGTTGGTGACTCTAGTCAGGGCAGTTTCAGTGGAGTGATGCAGTTGGAAGCCAGATTGTAAGAGGTCAAAGAGGGAGCAGGAAGAGAGTTTGGAGGACAGTTCAAAGTGGAGTTTTTGTTCCAGTAGTTTTGAGGCATAGGGGAGAAGTGATATGAGGTGATAGCTGGACACAGAGGATGGGTCAAGGGAGGGCTTTTTGAGGATGAGTGTAATTGAGGTATGTTTGAAACATGAGGGGAAGACATCAGTTGTTAGTGACAGGTTGAAGAGGTGGGTTAGGGTTGGGATGAAGACTGTGGTAAGGTTAGGGATGAGGTGGGACGGGATTGGTTCAAGTTTGCAGATGGTGAGGTGTGATTTGGAGAGTAAAGAGGAAACTTGATCCTTTTAGTCAGGTTGGTGTGCCAGGGTTGCCTATTGATTGTGCAAGCTTTGGTATGTGTGAGAGGGGCGAACGAATTGAGAGCTGCCGCTGCTGTGATGTTATTTAAAGTGGCAGCAACATCTCAATCGTGTAAGGAACTTATATCCGTAAGAGGGAGGAGGGGTTCAGCGAGCTAGTGTAGGTCAAGGTATTTGAGATTTCTGTGAGGTTGTGCAAGTTTGTGAAGTGGGGATTGTGCACCTGGAGAGGAGAGGGAAGAAAATGTAAGTAGGTTGTGGTCAGAAAGAGGGAAAGGTGAGTTAGAGAGGTTAGATAGGGAACAGAGGCAGGTGAAGATGAGGTCCAGTGCGTGGACATCTTTGTGAGTGGCTGTGAAAGACCATTGTGTAAGGCCGAAGGAGGAAGTGAGAGATAGAAGCTTAGAGACAGAAGAGTGGGATGTGTCAATGGGAATGTTGATGTTGCCCATGATGATAGTAGGGATGTCAGCGGAAAGGAAGTGAAGTAGCCAGGTGGTGAAGTGGTTGAAAAAAAAGTGGTGGGTGGCCCTGGGGAGAGGTAAATGACAGACAGTTGAAGGGGGAGTAGATGCGTACACAGTACACCTCAAAAGAGGGGAAAGTAACGGAGGGTTGCAGTGAGATTTGGATGAAGGCACAGGTATCTAACAGGAGAAAACCAACTCCATCACCATGTTTGCCACTGGGGCAGGGGGTGTGGGAAAGGTGGAATCCACCTTGCGAAAGTGCAGCTGGAGAGGTCGTGTCAGAGAGGGATGACGCGCCTCCGGGGCAATGGGGTACTCAGCAGCCGGGCCTATGGATGCTGGTGGGGGACAGGTCACAGTGGCTGGCCCGGTCCTTGGCCCAGGGTGGTCAACCAAAAAGGGGGATTGTAATTTGGATAGGAAAAATAAAATAAATAGTTTGTGACGCCACCTGTGGTACCTGGTAAGATTTACCAGCACTGCTGCAGACCTCCGGGGGGGTGATGGGATGGCATCTGAGGTGTTTCTGCTCCCCACAGGTGGAGTGGGCCCCCGGGGCAGTGTGGCGTTTGGTGGGTGGTGATGCTGGGACTTGTAGTGCAGGCGGATGGCGCAGCAGGAGTAATTGACAGAGACAGGGGATTCGCTTCAATACCTTTACTGGTGCGGATGTCAGGTACGGTCCAGGGTACTCAGTAGGATGGGTGCACTTCAGGACTTCTCCCCAGTGAGCGGGTATAAGGCCTCCTGGTCCGTGTCTGCCTCTCTGTATGCTCCTGGCCAGCCTGCAATTGGGCCTAGCTTATGTGTCATGCTGTTCCTTCACCTGTCGCTCGGTAGTAGGACCTTCTGCTGGTAACCACTCTCCCTGGATGCTGGGGCCTTGTGGTTCCTGGTCCTGTAATGGGTCTAGCTTCAGGTCAGCCAGGGACTTGTAGTTCTCCTGGGATGCCGGTGATCCCTACTGGGTATAAAGGGACCCTGTAGGCGCAGACCCGGTGTCCGGTTTGTATACTGGGGTGAGCCTATGATGCTCTTCTGCCCCCTCTCCTTTCTCCTCTCCTCCTTGCCAGTCGGCCACACTCGGGGCCCTCAGAACTCAACTTGTGCTGTAGGGCTTGGCTCGCCTAAGCACAGCAGCCAGCGTGCTGCGTCTTCACTGGTCTAAGTGCCAGCACACTCTCCAACAACTAACTGAGCTGCCTGGCTCCACCCTCCATATATATATGTTCCTAACAGGCTCCCTCTGGTGGTGTGAGGTGGAAGGGTGGAGGTGTTTGTATGTAATGAGGGCCTCCTGTGGAGAAGTCTGTCCATGCACCCTAGGTCCTGTGGTACCTGTGCGCAGCAGGGTGCCACAGGGAGAGCCAGGTTTTGGTGATGGCGTGGAAGGAAAGTTTGTTTGTAATGAAAAGATCATGAATGTAGAAAAGTTTGCTGCAGATGGAGCGAGCGTTCCATAGAGCTCTTGTACAACTGGAGAAGCGGGGATTGGGTAAATGGGTATGAAATTAGAAAGGTTGCGAAAGTTTGTGATAGATCGTGGATAGGAGGTGGAATTGACTGTGGGGATGTGGTGAAGAGGACCAGGATTTGGAGAGATGTCGCCGGCAGTGAGAAGGAGCAGAGTAAGTGTTAGCAAGTGGGAGCAGGAGAGCGCATGAGGTGGCTGTCTGTGTTTGGAGACACAGGATTGAATGTTGAAGAATAGTTCTGAAGAGGAGGTGAGATGGATGGGGAGGTTGGAGGGAGAGATGACCATTTCCTTACTAAGTGTAGGGATTAGGGTGGTTAGTAGAAAGTGGAGGACTATAGGGGACAGAGTAAAAACTGACAGAAATATTGTTTACCTTGTACTCTCTTTTAACTATGTACTTAAAAGAGAGTAAGCAGTGAAACTGTGGATTACCTGACACCTGCCCTGACTAACCGCCACTGAAGTAACTGCACACTTAACGGCGATAACACTTTGCGCAAGAAGACACGTGCATGCACCCCACACACGTGCACCCCTTATGCTGCTTCTAGATTTATAGGGCAGACTATAGCATTAGGTGAGGGGCATTGTGGGAGCTGCTTGTGGATAAATTAGCAGCTGATCAACACACTAAGGGATGCATTGATGATTAAAGACAGAACTAACACCATGCTTTGCTTCACAATATAACACCTTCCGCCATCAGACAAAGTCTACAAATAAGGGAAGGACAGACATATATCAATGAGTATTGAATGGAATGCAACATATAGCAGAAATACATGAAGATGAGATATTGTACCATTAAATTATTTCAGGGGGAAATAGCAGCAGATGACACATACAGCAAGCAGAAATATTGTACAGCAAGCAGAGATATTGTACCATTAAATTGTTTTAGGGGGAAATAGCAGCAGATGACATATACAGCTAGCAGAGATATTCTACAGCAAGCAGAGATATTGTACCTGTGTGAAGAGAGAAGATGGGTGTTAGTCTATTGCCGCTGAAGTAACTGCACACTTAGCGCTGATGACACTTTGCGCAAGAAGACATGTGCGTGCAGCCCACACACAATACCATAGTATTGGACCTGTTAAACTACTTGCATATAGAAATGACCAAATGCAAATCAAATTTACTATGAATTTTATGAATCCAAAGGTGTCAGCCAATTCAATATACAATTCAATTTCCACGAATCACCCAAAAAATAGCCGCTTCCATTTTACACATTGCAGAAGATTGTATCAGCCACAGAAGGCTTACATGATCGTAAACATAATTGCGTGAATTTCCCCATAATGCCTTGCAGCTATTACATGACTTGGAACAGTGCAGTCAATCAGGACTATCATAGCTTGCATAAAAGCCAAGGCAGAGAATGCAGCAGCCATTTTAGAGCGATTTAGGATAGTGAGAAAACGTCAGATCTCACAGCTCAACACTAGAGATAGGAATAGAAAGTCCTAAAACATTGGACAAATAAACTAGACAGTAATTTGTTGTACAACTGTAGCACTGAAGGTCATGCATGTAATATTTGCAAATAATAAAGATATTTAATTAATATGGGAAAGAGACACAGGAGAGGTGCCAGCAGCAGTACCAGACTCATTGTGATTGATTAGTTACTGTATATGATATAGCTTGCATTTATTTTGCTACATTTGCGACTAAGTTTTTGCATTTCTGGTGTAACCTTTTTTTGTGAAGGGGGGAATTGTTTTTTAAAAATACAAAAGAAAAAGCTCCAAACTCCAGAAATGTAACTGTGACTGTCTACCCCTCAAAGCGTGCTTATTTCAATCATTTTCTTGCACGTTTTACTAATAAAATTTTACACCTGTACAGGCAACATATATGATACATGATAAATTGCTTTGTTGCAGATCCTGGATTTTACATGTGTACCTAACTAGAATTTGTATTTGGAATTTTGCTAAATAAGAAACATAAAAAGTAAAATAATGTAGGCAATGGCATTTAACTATGCCTGTCTGTTTTTGAACACCTGTCTTACTACTCCAATTGGACAACCATACATCCCACACCTATACTGGGGCCTGCTGCCACATACAGTATTGCTTTCTGTATGTATACCTACCTACCAAGTATTTATTTTTCCATCCTTTTTGGCAGGCGTTGAATAATTGGATTGTAAAGATTCTCAAAAGTTAATTATAGTATTGTATCAAATGTATGGTAAAAGAACGAGTTGTAATGGCAGTAGATAGGGTAGTATGAAAGAAAAAAAATATTACACGCCTAAAAATGTTGAAGCTGATAGCAGTAGCAGAAGAACCACCATCACCACTGGCACCAGCTGTGTGGGCAGTAGTACTACTGTACTACAAAATGCAGGTCACAATTAGTCTCCTTTGCTTCTTGGAAACATATTACAGGGATGGAAGCAGCGGGTACTACATGATATATGGCACATCATTAATTTCAATCACAGCTAGGTGATAATGTTACGTCTGTTAGTGTCACTTTCAGTTTGAGTAAGTGTTGTGCACAGAATGGTCTGTTTTATCACAAATGACTAAGAGGGATCATTTTTGGACCATATTTAATTTAAAAAAACAAGAACAGTCTGTTATTATGCTGTGTTATTAAATGGCCTGTTGTAAACTACCTGATTACTATCCATTTCTATCATGTAGTCGCTTTGACATTATTAATGCTGTGTTTGTGCTAAAGAGCTTGAAATTGATTGGATACAAGTTCTAAAAACACTCAGAGTGTTGCATACATCTTCTTAGGGCAGTTGGAAGCTTTGCTGTATTGCAATTCTATCTAATTTGTTTGGAAAATTGGTTGAACCTGGCAAATTCAAATGTCAACAGATTTGTTCATCTCTACTTGTGGACTGTTTGATTGACCTTGCTGACTTCATATTTTGATGGACATTACTCAGTGATAATGGGATAAGTGGTGAAATAATTTTATTCTTGTAAATACAACTGATTTCATAACTTCTTTTAGTAAAGTAGCTAGTTAGACCTGCCCTTATAATTGGCTGCTCTTGAAGTCAAATAACAAATTTCTTTTAGGCAAAAAAATCCCCCAAACAATTAAAATTAATTCTCTATTGTGCCGCAAAACCTGTGACTCCAGTCTATAATTTGGAGTCACATCTCATGGCCATACATAATGCACACTCAGGATCCTCCACACCTATGCACAATTGTTATTTTTATTTAATATCCTTATATCCTGAGTCCTGATTTCAGAGCTAGCATGGTCTTGGGAGCTGGAAATGATTAGCCACAGGCCCTGAAGTAACAGATAAAATTTTACTTCTATCTCTCTGTATTTAATTGAATTGAGCATCCATGTCATTGCAGCTCAAGCATACCCACGTTACACTACAACATAAAATACATCTAATAACCAGGGCAGCAGTCTCATAATATTGCAGATCTCTCAAACACTTATCAGTTGATAACACTAGATGTGGACTGGCCTAATAAAGTATTAAAAATAAGAGACCCTCCTCATTCATTCTGCTGTGATGCATTGGTTATGGTTGTTTAGAGGGCATACAGTGTTATTTCTGTACAGTAGTTGTTAGATACAATTCATTGCTTAGTTACAAGCTTTGAAAGCATTTTCTGAGATACCACAAAATTTGGCCAGAGACAGGAATAGTGTAATATAGCTTACACCCTATACTCATCTTTTAACTTTGTTTAATTGCCTGCAACGCCAACATTGCTCAATCACCAGTGCTCCCCATCACCATTGCTCCTCATCAGTGATTGTTTACTTAACTGTAATGTTGACATGGCATTCATCTACATTGTCCATGCAGTAAATTACTTGTCTCAGAGGTCATGTTCCATCTCCAAGAGATGTCTTGGAGATGAAAGTGGGAGGTCTGGATTATAGAGAACATTAGACTTAGGCTATTAGGGGAATAGAGAGCATGAATAGGCTGATAGAAAAAGATGAGGGAGAAGACGTAGGGCAGTACAGAACTGTGGAAAGCTTTGTGGGTGAGAGTGATAAGTTTATACTGGACTCTGTAGCATAAGAGCAAACAGTGAGATGACTGCCACAGGTTGGAGCCATCGGTGTAACAGCTGGACAAAAATTTGACCCTGGTTGCTGTATTCATAGAGATTGGTAACAAGACATTTTAGTAAGATCGGGACTGATTAGTAGAGAGTTGTAGAAGTCTAGAAAAGAAAAAATCAAGACTATTAACAGTTTTTACAGTATTAAAGGTAAGGAAAGCTCAGATTCTGGAGATGTTTTTGAGGTAAAGGTGACATGAGTGAGCAAGTGAAAGGATATAGGGAGTAGAGATGAGTGAATAAAATTGAAAATAATTGAGTTCTACTTGAATTTTACAAAAATACGGATTTGCCAAAATGTAGATTTTTTTGGAATTCGCTTAGCTTCCGAATGGACACAAAAAAAGAGCCACCATCTCTCTGAACCATAAAAGGTCATCAAAAGGTTAAAGAATAGAAAAAAAAACCCTTATACTCATTTAATTTCTCATCTTTCCATTCCCTCCGCGTACAAGGGGAATGGATCTCGCTGCATCTTCTGATCAGTGCTGCTCATGCTGAAATCCCTGTGATCTTCCCTGCGCTTGTTCAGAACCCTTCCAGGCCTCTTACACTAGGCCGAGACGTCGGGCTCTGATGAA
The DNA here is from genome assembly GCF_046119375.1 of Phyllobates terribilis. NCBI lineage: Eukaryota > Metazoa > Chordata > Amphibia > Anura > Dendrobatidae > Phyllobates > Phyllobates terribilis. The sequence continues at coordinate 658,665,081 of NW_027362764.1, read as the reverse complement.
GGGATTTAAGCATGAGTGGCGGTGATCAGAAGATGCATCGAGTACCAGATGGGTGATGATAAGGAGCCGAGTGAGTGGTAAGGCGAGTATAAGGATTTCTTTTATTTTTTACATCTTATGTTTATTATGCTGTGGGGTCTGAAGAGACCCAAATTTTCAGGGAAAATCCATGCGGACAGGCACTCATCTCTAATAGGGAGTGAAGGAAAGATCAAGGTCAAATAGATTGTAAGCTTGAGAGCAGGGCCCTCGTTCCTTTTGGTATGTATTGAATTGTGTGTTACTCTGTAATGTCTGATACTGTCTTTACATGTCCCCTCTGAATTTTAGAGCGCTGCAAAATATGTTGACACTATAGAAATAAAACAAATCTTAAAATTATAATAAAAAATTGGTCAAATATAACCCCAAGATAGCGAGTGTGCAGCAGCAATCAGCACTAATATCAGTAATTTATTGTCCTGTGATGTCCCCCCAAAGTTTGGTAAGCTATAGGGAGTAGAGATGACCGAATAAATTTGACAAGTATTGAATTCTTCTTGAATATTACAACGGTTATGTCGGCGAAATAATAAAAAAGTTATCACTATTTGAAAAAGTGAATGAAAATTGAAAATACAAAAATGAAAATTGGCTGCGTCCTTTAATTGATGGGGGCACTATGTTATGTTATATACCATGCAAAAGTTAGAATCAAGGGAAGGTCAAACTGACCCATTAGAGAGCACATCACTCCAAACCTAGGAGTAGATCTTTTTATTTCAATTCATAAAAATTTTCTCCCCTCTGCCCGCATGATGCATTTACTGAAGTCATACTACATACACCCTGGAGGCAAGGGCATCTAAGTAATTTTTGTGTTCATCTAGTACAGTAAAATAAGCTTTTAATAAGTAATTAAGTAATTAATTACATATCTGAGAAAACATCTTGTCTGCACATCATCCGTCTTCTTCTTTGATTGATCCCACCTTCTCTACATCATGCCCCCAACGTAGTTGTAGAAGGGTGACAGTCACCCTAGTCCATCATTACACTAAGGTAAATAGATAAATGTTGCGTAAAGTAATAACCTGACTTTATATAAACAAAAAATTAGTAAATTTTAAAAAAAGAAACATTTTTATCAAAATTACCATGAAAATACAAAGGTTGCAGGTCAGATATGGGTTTTTCTCATTCCTTACTCAAAAAATGAAGCTTCAATTGTGTGATATGATTCATTTCTTGTTCAATAAGCCAACACATCACATAATATGTGAAGGCAAATTACATTTAACCTGTTTCTTCTTTCACTAACAGCAGTTTTATATATACGGCTCTTGAAACAGCGTGCTAATTATATCTCTTTCTAAATAAAATGAGGATACCTTATAAATTGCATGCTTACCCATTCAGAACACAAGCTCATCTTGTTTTAATTTAGAAAAGAGAGGCAGAATATAATTCACTGCCAGCTGAGACTTGGCACATACAAACATTCAGCAGATAAAACCATTGTACTTTCCAGACGTGTATCAGCCATGACCCCTTTACTATATATCTATTGACTTGCTACATTTACTGCGTTTGACTTGTCGATTGTGACAATTTTGACCCTATTACACTATATTCTAGCAACTTTTGTGGCAGGGCTCACATATGCTGTCTAGGTTACTGCTATTATTATGATCTTGAGTGCCATTACTTAACCCACAAAGACATATGTTATGTTAACATACTCAAATGCCACAGATGATAACGATAACATTTGCTTTAACAAACTAAAAAAAAATCATAGTATAGAAAAAACTAGAGTCAAATATAGACAATGTAACTAAATATTTGCATAGGATCTACATGAAAATGCACACTGTAATGTACTATTACTAATATTATTATCATTGTCATATCATCTATGAAAAAAAACTATCACTACTGCCACTACTTCTACTACTAATAATAATAATTACAGATGAGTGAGTATATTGAATACTACAAATATATGCATTCACTAAAATGCCGATTTTTGGAATTCGCATTTATGCAGATTCAGAAAATTGGTTTCCAGAGGCTGCCATAAAGGTCCATCACAAGGTTTAAAATGTTAAAAAAAAATATACTCACCTTACCCTTAACCTCTTTGGTCCCTCCACTCCTCACTGCCATTTGTCTGGTCTTGGTCGTCTTTTCTTATCACCACTGCAAGCACTGAGACATTTTGTAAATACCTTTTGTTGCTGATAATGCCTGTGAGCGGCGCTATCGCTGGCTGCTCACAGGCATCACGTGACCCTGCGCTGATGTCGCGACAAGTGAGGCATGACTCAGCGCTGAGGTCCCCACAGTGGCTGCTGGGTTGTGGGTGGGGTTATCCCCCACGTCACACCCAGCATCCACCGTGCGCTTTCCCAATGAATGGGGAGAGGCAGAGTGCGCAGTGGATGCTGGGTGTGATGCGGGGGGGAACCCCGCCCACAGCCTGGCATCTACCTGGAATGCTGAAGACAAAGACCCCCACTGCTGCCAGCACTTGTCATGACATTAGCGGATGTCAGAGCTGGCTTCAGCCGGGGGTCACATGATGCCTGTGAGCGGCCAGTGATAGCGCAGGCAAAATCCTTAGGGGCCCCATGGGGATACATTGGGGGGGGGTAATATTAAGTACTGGACAACCCCTTTAATAAAGATTGGAAGATGAGGAATCATTCAATGTGATTGACTGACAGGAAGGCTTGAGAAAGGAAGGGCTGGCGGTAATAGTAAAAATCAGACCCATGAGAGTTAACATAACTTATAATAGTAAACTATGAGTCAGCTGCTTCCTGCTCCAGAAACTTAAAGAGTTACCAAACTTATTTTTTTATTTCGTCACCTTCTAGGCATTTCAAAGTTATTATTGATTGCAATATACTTGATTAGCTTATTTTGTTGCCTTCTTTCTCAAACACTGCAGTTCATACTTCCTTAGTAGAAAAAGAAAGTTAGCAGCACTCACCAATTGCATGAAAAGTTTTTCTTTATTTCAAATCTTTCTTAAAATAATTTCTGTGGCAGAGGGAGCAGGGAGAGGGGCAGGGCATCAGGTGCAGCAGAATAGACAATGTCCATTTTGTGCTGGAGTGCACTTCAAAGGGTCTGACCCAAAATTCCAAGATCGGTGAAATTGCAACAAAAAGTGCAATTCCCAAATTGTTTTTTAGGTTTTTCTATTTACCTTAATAATAATATTTTTATTTATATGGCCCCAACATATTCTGCAGTGCTTTGCAATCCAGACAATTTACAGACATTATGGACACAGTCCCCATTGGGGCTCACAATCTAAATTCCCTATCAGTTTGTGTTTGGCGTGTGGGAGGAGACCAGAGAACCTGGAGGAAACCCACACAAACACGGGGAGAACATACAAACTCCTTGCAGATGCTGTCCTTAGTGGGATTTGAACCCAGGACCCCAGCGCCGCAAGGCTGCAGTGGTAATCTCTGCGCAATTGTGCTGCCCTGCACTATATGGTAAAACTGACCTGGAAATATGAGTATGAAGATACCAAACATATATAGTTTTTTTTTTATTTAACTGGTGAAAAAAAATTAAGAAATTTATAAAAGAATTTTTGCTTTTGTCATCATTTTCGGAGAACTGTAACATTTTCAATTTTGGGGTATGGGACTCTGTGATGGCTTACTTTTTTTTGCCCTGAGCTGATGTTTTTATTGATACCATTTTAGGGTAGATACAATGTTTTGATCGCCTCTTACTGCATTTTATTGCATTGTTGTGGCGGCCAAAAAGACATAATTCTGGCATTTTGATTTTTCTTTATTTGAATTTTTGTGTTTTTTTTTTACGTATATTTAAAAGCTTTTTTTCCACTATTTAATGGTCCCCTTAGGGGACTTGAAGCTGCGATCTTCTGATCGTTTGTGCATAGCCGTGCGTCAGCACGGCTATGTATAGCTAAAATCATGCTCTACTATGAACGTCACCCACAGGCTGGTTTTCACATCAGGATCATAGTGACAGGCATGGGAGTCATTAGCAGAATCCCGGCTGTCATTGCAACCCATGATCACATCACATGGCATGACGCACTCCCTGTCAGCACATTTTAAATTCCGCTGTCAGAGATTGCCGGTAGCATTTAATTAATTAATTAAATCAGCAATTTTGTGCAGGGAAAGATGTGGGCTCTGCGTGCAAGCCCGTATTAAAGTCAGAGAGACGACTTTTGACATACATATATGTCAAAAGTCGTGAAGGGTTTAACCTTTCACAATATTTTTAACCTTGATTATTCACACATTGCTAAAAGGTGAAAACAAGAAATACTATGTAAGCACACATACAAATAGCAAAATGTGACTGCAGACCTCAGTAAAAGTTTTCGATATATAGTTATCCAATTCAACTAGTAAAACAGGTGTGTAAAAACATTCATGCACAGGTAAATGTCTACATTTACTGTAAAAAAAAAAAAAAAAATTCTATTTTTTTAAACTAATCTTAACACCCGTCTCAAAAATGGCATACACCTCCAAAAAGCTAACACCTGCAACAAGGTGCTGTATTGGTGTGGCACGTACTAATGGCAAATTTGACTACTAAAGCAGAAATGCAAAAAACAAATTGTTTGCGTCACTCGTAATTTGTGAGGTAGACAGTTGCAATTGAATGTCTTGAATTGGGGAATTTTCTTTTCTATTTTTAAAAAACAGTTATTCCCTTTTCACAGAAAGGATTGCACAAGAAATATAAAAACTCATTACAGTCTATTGTGACAAAGAAGCACAAAATCACATAGCGGTTTCAGATTTTTTATTTCTGTAAAATATTTTGCTGGATTCCTGCTGCTTTCTAATGCATTAAGTATAAAAAAAATATGTAATTATTATTCAAATACAGCAGGACAAATTAATTTGTTTATATCACTAATAAATTAGATGTAGCGTGGCATTGCTGCTGCCACATCTGACTATCACTAAATTCCAAGAGAATGCCCCTGTCAAAATAACAACAATGTGAAATATACAATAGTAATGAAACTTAAAACGTTAATGTATTTCATTATAGATGTACAGTAAGTCCCTGAACATCACACTTAGGAAAGGGGCTACTCTTTAAAGCTAATACAGGAGAAGCTAGTGCACACGTGCACCTTTAAGAGGTGTTAGGAAATATTTCAGCTTTTGATAGTTTTTAATATTCTTGTTCTTAAAATATTAAATATATCATATTTTCCTAACAATTTTACCAGGTTACACCATGTGAGTAAATTATGCTGAGAAGAACAGGATAAGCAGTGTGTTAATTTTCCTGGAAGCTATCCAGTTTAATGATCAATCCATAATAATAGTTTTGATTCAATATGCATTTGCCCTTGTGGAAAGGTCTTGACTCAAGTCCTCACAATACGAATCATTTTAATGGAAAATTGCTTGGATTCATCCAATCATCTTATATCTACAAGCTGTCATCATTCCAATATTTATTGTGTAAGCAAATATGCATCCCCACGCATTTCCTTAATAAAGTCCAGATGGTAACAGAGGGAAGTGTTGCTGAAGGTGTGGAATATCAGCACTATTGAAAATAAGCAATGGGCAGCTGGATGAATAAAATATACACATAGTTATATATCATTTCAAAAAAGAGATTAATTTTACTTGCACTGAGAAATTCAAAAATTCTGCTGAAAACTTGTCAACTTGTGCAGACAAATTTATGGGCAGGTCTACCTTCACCTTAGACACAGATTCAGTTTGTGTTTTTTAGGGCTCATACTCATCTGCGAGAAAAACAGACCAGTGCAATCCGATAAAAAAATCGGATTGCACTCTGACGAATGTTATTCAATCATTCCCTGTTCATCTGCGATTTTTTTTTTTCAGATCAGATCGGACTGAGAAAAAAATAACAGCATGCTGCGAGTGGCCATGTTTTTTCTTACGAGACTCGCCAATGCCAGTCAATAAGTGCGATAAAAAAAATCACACGGCACTCGGACCATGAGTGTGCCATCCGATTTTAACGCATCCATCTCCTAGAAAACCCGATATTTCATCAGCCGAATACAGTAAAATCAGAGTGTGACCCATCACAATAGAATAGATATATATACATAGAATAGATAGATAGAAATATATGAGTGATATACAGTACAGACCAAAAGTTTGGACACACCTTCTCATTTAAAGATTTTTCTGTATTTTCATGACTATGAAAATTGTACATTCACACTGAAGGCATCAAAACTATGAATTAACACATGTGGAATTATATGCTTAACAAAAAAGTGTGAAACAGCTGAAAATATATCTTATATTCTAGGTTCTTCAAAGTAGCCACCTTTTGCTTTGATGACTGTTTTACACACTCTTGGCATTTTCTTGATGAGCTTCAAGAGGTAGTCACCAGAAATGGTTTTCACTTCACAGGTGTGCCCTGTCAGGTTTAATAAGTGGGATTTCTTGCCTTATAAATGGGGTTGGAACCATCAGTTGTGTTGTGCAGAAGTTAGGTGGATACACAGCTGATAGTCCTACTGAATAGACTGTTAGAATTTGTATTATGGCAAGAAAAAAGCAGCTAAGTAAAGAAAAACGAGTGCCCACCATTACTTTAAGAAATGAAGGTCAGTCAGTCCGAAAAATTGGGCAAACTTTGAAAGTGTCCCCAAGTGCAGTTGCAAAAACTATCAAGCGCTACAAAGAAACTGGCTCACATGAGGACCGCCCCAGGAAAGGAAGACCAAGAGTCACCTCTGCTTCTGAGGATAAGTTTATCCGAGTCACCAGCCTCAGAAATCGCAGGTTAACAGCAGCTCAGATTAGAGACCAGGTCAATGCCACACAGAGTTCTAGCAGCAGACACATCTCTTCAACAACTGTTAAGAGGAGACTTTGTGCAGCAGGCCTTCATGGTAAAATAGCTTCTAGGAAACCACTGGTAAGGACAGGCAACAAGTAGAAGAGACTTGTTTGGGCTAAAGAACACAAGGAAAGGACATTACACCAGTTGAAATCTGTGCTTTGGTCTGATGAGTCCAAATTTGAGATCTTTGGTTCCTACCACAGTGCCTTTGTGCGATGCAGAAAAGGTGAACGGATGGACTCTACATGCCTGGTTCCCACTGTGAAGCATGGAGGAGGACTTGTGCTGGTGTGGGGGTGCTTTGCTGGTGACACTGTTGGAGATTTATTCAAAATTGAAGGCATACTGAACCAGCATGGCTACCACAGCATCTTGCAGCGGCATGCTGTTCTATCCGGTTTGCGTTTAGTTGGACCATCATTTATTTTTCAACAGGACAATAACTACAAACACACCTCCAGGCTGTGTAAGGGCTATTTGACCAAGAGGGAGAGTGATGGGGTGCTACGGCAGATGACCTGGCCTCCACAGTCACCAGACCTGAACCCAATCAAGATGGTTTGGGGTGAGCTGGACCGCAGAGTGAAGGCAAAAGGGCCAACAAGTGTTAAGCATCTCTGGGAACTCCTTCAAGATTGTTGGAAGACCATTTCCGTTGACTACCTCTTGAAGCTCATCAAGAGAATGCCAAGAGTGTGCAAAGCAGTCATCAAAGCAAAAGGTGGCTACTTTGAAGAACCTAGAATATAAGACATATTTTCAGTTGTTTCACACTTTTTTGTTAAGTATATAATTCCACATGTGTTAATTTATAGTTTTGATGCCTTCAGTGTGAATGTACAATTTTCATAGTCATGAAAATACAGAAAAATCTTTAAATGAGAAGGTGTGTCCCAACTTTTGGTCTGTACTGTATATATATATATAAATACATATATATCAATTGATTATCAAGTGTATAGATTCCATATAGAGAAAATATTTATTACTGCTGCAAAATGGAAATTCCAAAAAGAGGTTTAACTGAAAAAGAACAATTCATAACCAAACCCAAAACAGGTGACATCATTAATAACATGTCAATCATGAGAGACCATCATACTGTCAAGGTAAAATATATATATTATAGAAAATCAATTAGTTTCTTTTAATAGATTACCTAATCAATGTGAATTAATATAGAGATGATGGAATAATCTATGTGTATGCATGTATGCAAATGTGTATATGCACATGGATTATGTTAATAGTTAATAAATATATAAGTAACAGTTTCTATTCTTATTGTAGAAATGATTTCCTGGGAATGACGTATGCATGTGCATGGCTGATAACAGAGAGATTCATGTCGAGTTGGCAAAGATGGCGCTGAGAGATAAACTCACCCTTCCCATCAGAATTCCTAAGGCGTTACTGAGACCAAGAGATACATGGATGAGCAAATTGCAGTGTGCCGAGTTATCAGAAAAAGCAATGAATTTTACTAATCCCACCTAGAAGTAGAATACTATATAACCCCATGTCTACGTAATAAAGTATGCCATTTTGCGTGGTTCAGTCTCTGAGTGAAGATTTTCAACCAGATTAGCAGATTTGATTAATTAGCTTCTCTGCATGCACTCGAACATCTTTAATTTGGAGGAGAGCAGTTACCTGGTGTATCTTAAATTGGTGAAACCTCCACAAATGGTGCCGTGACTCGATCACACTCGAAGGGACTCTAAGTCTCGGGGTTCCCATCACCGGACCACCTACGGACAAGCCGGGACTGCTCAAAGCAAGAGCCTGATCAACTTTCATCACTGAATATGGTAAGTCTGCAGATTTAATGAATCCGTAGTGCTTATTCGTATTTTGAGCAGTCTCTGGTGAGTTTGTGGTGTCTAGATTCGCCCTTAGGGACAGCCCCTTGTGACTGGGCAGGTCCCCGCTGTGTGATTCCAAGAACTCTGGTGTGTAGTCGCTCCTGGCTAACTGCTTCTCTATGGTATCTGAGGTGTTCCATCCCATTAGAACGATCTTTGTCCTCAGGAGCGTACATGTATACACTTGAGAATTTAGGAAAATTTCTTTGTTTATAATGCGGGGAGTGATGTTGCTGATAAGTCGTGTAGTAAGACGCCATTAGGGCGCGGGCACGTGGGGCCTCTATTAAGTCGTGTATTAAGTCGTGGGACACGTGGGGAGGAAAGTTACTGATAAGTCTTGTATTAAGACAACATTAGTGTGCGGGCACGCGGGGTTAACCAATCCTCTATTAAGACATGGGATACGAGGGGAGCATCATTAAGCGTATATTAAGACCTCACTAGGACGCGGGAGTGCGGGGTGTTCAATGCTTCATTAAGTCGTAAAAGAATCAATTCAGTGCTTGATAGGGAGTGTAGGGACCTGTTACAAGTCTACTTGTGTATCAGCTGCCTGGTCTGATCATAAGTCTAAGGGGACGGAACGCCTGGACCCAAAATCATGGGGAAACCAAAGACATTGTTTGTGTCGCAGGGGTCGCTCGATCAGGAGCGACAGGACCCCAAAGATATAGTTGCTAGAAGAGAAAGAAGGAAATATGTAGAGAAAACCAAAAAAGTAATGTCATTGGTCATTGTGTGGGTTGTACCCGGGGGGGGGGGTAGATTACAGTATAAGATGTTGAATGCAGCAATTTGTGAAAACAGGGGAAAACTGGAAGATAATGGGTTGTTGCAAAGCGCATACATGTGGAAAAAGGTTGCGCTGAGTTTAGAAGGGAAAGAAAGGAAAAATTATGTGCAGAAACTTAAACAGTTAACTAAATATGCGAGCTACCAGATAAGGACCGGTTACAGCCGCTAGAATGGCAAGAAATTATGAAGAAGAAAAAGGGCAAGCTAGAAGATGAAGGATTGTTACAAACAGCTATTGCTTGGTATAGAACAGCAGAGAATTTGTCAAAAGAAGGGTGGGTGGAGGAACAAAACACAGACAATAAGGGAAAGATGCCATGTTATGTGTATTACAAAGATACTGCTCTCCAGCCACCGCACGACAATGGCGGACGGGGGGTTGGACCTGTACAAATTGCAATCAGCAGAATCCTGATAATAGAGATACTTGTCTTGCATGCGGGGCACCAAGTCCCGGACCTCCCACTGTCCCTCCCCTCCCCACCGTGCCTCCGCCACCGCCCTATAATGGCAGAGCAATGAATTGTTGGGTGTGTTCTAATTGTGGCCAGCAGAATCCATTGTCAGCAGATTATTGTGTTGCATGTCACGCGCCCCTTCAAGGAGGCCCACCCTTCGCTACTACCCAAGCCACTCCTTGTGCCCCATCCTTATCCTGCAGCAGCCATGTTACTGCACCCATTGCATCACCTCCGGCCTCTGACCAGATGTCAGTAGGTGTGCTCCTTCCTAGTGTCACGCACCCTTCCTGTAGTGTGCTTCCTTCCGGTGGTGGCCATCTTGGCGCAACCGGAATACCGGCCGCAATACACACTACACCCGGAACGTGTATGATGAAGACCATCATGATCAGTGTGTGACACAACTTAGAGCTACAATCAACAATATTCTGAACTATTCTGGAGCAAGGAACCTTATTTCTATTGCTCTTTCTGCTATAAGTACTGGAATGTATGGATTTCCTATGCAAGCCTGTGCCAAAGCAATAGTTCAAGCTATATGGGAGTATAGAGGACTAACTACGTTGGAGGAGATAAGACTAATCAGCAATGACTATCATAAATCTCAAATTCTCACTCAAGCTGTGGAAAGTGCCACAGCTAGATCAGAGCCACTCAGCCACCAGATGACCTCAGAAGATAACCAAAATGAACTATTTCCTAGACAAACAAACCCACCTCCTGTTGCTGTGTTGCCGGCATCTCCCTCAACATCTTCTCAGTCAGAATCTCTAGTGCCAGATCACCATAATAGATATGTATTCACACCTTCGCAAGTTTTTCGAGTGATTAGACAACTACCTGACCCAGACAGACACCCAATGGCGTTCTACAGAAGAATCAGACAAATTCAACAAACTTATTCAGCCACTTGGAAAGATCTTCATGAAATCACTAGCATTAAAGCGGGAGATGCTTTCTGGCCAATAATTCAAGTAGCTCTGAATGACAGCCAAGTGACAGACAAGGAGACTTACCAACCAGGAGGAGCTTTTTGTCAACAACTTCAGCAATGGGCCAAGGAGCGGCTCACAGACTCATCTACCAGTGTATTGGACTGTACTCAAGAATCAGGGGAGAATGCTGAAAAAGTTTACACCAGAATCTATGCTCTATTGAAGGATCAAGGGTTCGATGAAGGTCAGAGGATCCAACAGAATCTGCTAGTCACTTCATTTGTTAGGGGACGCAGAGAGGAAATCTCAGCGAAGCTTACAGACTCCAGACCAGAATATGTGGACATGTCACCGCGAAAGGTACTCCTCATTGCTAAAGCTACAGAGAAACAATTGAATGCTTTACCAAGGCCTTCTCCAGAGCCTAATCCAGCACTTACACCGACTCCTGTTCCTGCTCCTGCTCCAGCTGCTCTAGCAGTCTATCAACCTGCAGATAATCAACAAGAACAGTTGCCATATTCCCCAGGATACCCACAACAACTATACCGCTCACCCCCATGATGGATGGGTCCTCAACAAATGTACAGAGGACCGAGTTTAAGACTAAGGGAACCAATCTGTTACCGTTGTAACCAACCAGATCATTTCAGAAGAGAATGTCCAGAGAATAGAGGGGATCCTTTTGATGGCTAGATGCCACTCTCCTACAAACCCACAATTTGAAAGAAGAGATTCTCCACGCTACCAAGGAATCCACGGTACTCCAACCAATAGTATAGACAGCCATCACGGCGGCCACCACAGAGAGAGTATGAGACAATGCCAAGAGAACCTGTGCAGAATTACAGAGACCAGCCACCACAACAGACGTACCAAAATAACAGGGATCCACAATATTGTGATGACCCATATCCTCAGAACAACAACAGGGACCCACCACGCCAGTTTGCGGGGTAAGACCAGAACTACCCCGCATAGGACAGTGGCAAACCCGTGCTCACCTTAACCTCAGATGAAAAGTTCCCTGCTAAATCTGGACTGATTTCTACTGTCAAAATTGATGTAGAGGACAGAACTTTACCTTTTTTAGTAGACACGGGTGCAGCCATATCAGTAATATGGTCAAGAGATTTACCCTATGAATCGCTTATATCTGATGATTTCCTTTCATGTGTGGGAGTGGATGGAAAACCACACTCATCCCGACTAACAATTCCATTGCCTATTGGGAAAGAACAGAAGCTGGTGGCAAGATTGCTCATTTCAGACACCTGCCCGCTTAATTTGCTGGGAGCAGATCTACTCCAGAAGTTAAATGCTCAAATATCATATGATGAGAATGGAATGCATCTAGATGTCTTTACTCTGTTATCATTAGAGGAACAAACAAAAGTACATGCCCTCCCATTGTGTGTCATCCAATTTGCAACAACCGCCATACCACAGCATTATCTTGATTGCATACCACCTGAACTCTGGTCTCAAGGTAGTGATGATATTGGCCGGCTGCTTGTCTCTCGAGACCAAGTTTTCCTGAAAGAAGGTGCACGGATTCCCAGACTCCCACAGTACCCACTGAAAGCAGCCCAAGAAGCATCATTAGATGCCCAGATCATAGAATTACTCAAGAAAGGAGCATTAATTCCCTGTGTTTCTCCTGCTAATACTCTATTGTTTCCATTGAAGAAGAAAACTGCAATAGGAGAACCGGATAAATTTAGGATGGTGCAAGATCTGAGAGCTGTGAATGCAGTTACAATCCTGGAGACCCCCGTGGTGCCAAATTCACATACATTACTCAGTGAAATTCCCCCTGGGGCAATGTATTTTACAGTAATCGACTTGGCAAATGTCTTCTTCAGTGTGCCTCTGCATCCAGACTATTAGTATCTTTTTGCTTTTACACACAGAGGAGTACAGTACACCTGGACCATTATGCCTCAAGGAGCTCAGGACTCACCTCATCACTTCACACTGGCCTTAACTACCTGTCTCCAACCCTGGAAGAGTGAGAACCCTGAAGTCACATTGATACAATATGTCAATGATCTACTCTGTTATTCGGATGACCAAACTTGCTACAGGTTCAGCTATTCTTTACTCCAATTTCTGGCCACCATCAGATGCAAAGTTACTCTGCGAAAGCTACAATGGTGTTGTACCAAAGTTGTGTTTTTGGGTCATTGCTTATCCCAAGGTACCAAGCATCTCACTGAAGAGCGAAAAACTGCCATCCGTGACATCGCGTACCCGAGAACTGTCAAACAACTCCAAGCTTTCCTGGGAATGGTCACATACTGCAGGCAGTGGATCACTAACGCGTCAGTTCTCATGCAACCTCTGTATGATCGGGTCCACTCTTCTGAGCTTGACTTGCATTTTGACCAAGAAGCTAAAGATGCAATGGACCAGTTGAAGTTGAAAGAACTCTTCATTTCAGCCCCTGCACTGGGGATTCCCAACTATGAATTTCCATTCTTTCTATTTGTGTCTGAAGCGTAAGGCCATGCCTCAGGAGTTCTGGCACAAAAACATGGAGGCCACATGAGACCCATCGGATATTATTCCAGTAAATTGGATCCAGTGGCGCAAACAGCTCCAACATCTCAAAGCAGTGCTGGCAGCTACAGAACTCCTCCACAGAACAGCAGATGTTGTACTTGGCCAACCTACAACTATACTGGCCCCTCATGATTTGAAAGCTGTCCTTGCACAAACCCAGCACAACCATCTATCTATGCAACGTCGTGTCAGAATCCAATGTGAGCTCTTTTTACCAGAAAATATAGCTCTTCGGCAATGTACTGTCTTGAACCCCTCCACTCTGCTTCCTCTGTCATGGGGAGACTGCTCTGAAGACTTAGGGGGGTCCTCAGAAGACCATGAATACCCTGATTCACGTGACCATGATTGCCTTGAGGTCATGAAGGCAGAATCCTCTCACCTACCTACTGTCTCTGAGCAGCCACTGCCTGAAGCGGATCTGATACTGTATACTGATGGGTCCAGATACGCAGATGAATATGGAACTTACCATACCGGATATATGGTGATGTCCCCACCAATGGTTGTTTCTGCTGGACCACTGCCATCATATATGTCAGCTCAAGAGGCCGAACTCTATGCTCTGACCGAAGCCTGCAAGTGCGCAGAGAGCCGAGTGGCCAATATCTACACGGACTCGAGGTACTGATTCGGGATTGCCCAAGACTTTGGCCTGATATGGGCCCTGAGGGGCTACAAGACAGCCAGTGGAGCTCTAATCTGGAATGTAGCGGCAGTGAGAAGTCTGCTAGAAGCTCTGAAGTTACCTAGGCAGGTGGCTGTGATTAAAATGAAGGCTCATGGGAAACTGAATTCGGAGGAAGCCAAGGTGAATCATCTGGCTGACATTACAGCAAAAGCAGCAGCTATGGAACCAATATTTCCAGATGAAGCAGAGGTGTCGGGGGGTACGGAGGTGTTTGTGCTCACCAGAAGTCAGAGACAACGAGAGGATGAGGAAGAAATGAGAATGAGAAATTAGGGGTTGTAAGAAGAGGAGGAAGATGAAGAGGAGCAAAGACTGGAAGAGAATCTGGCACAAAGGACTTTAGTGGACCGGCAGAATGCAGTGACAGAAGAAGAAAAACAAGGATGGATCGGATGGGGAGGAACGTTTTGTACTGACGGAATCTGCAGAGTGGGAAGAAGAATTTGTCTTCCAAGAGCACTGTATCCTGCAGTGGTTCAGTTGGCTCATGGAAAGATACATAGAGGGAAGAATCAGATGATTTCTGCTATCAATAAACTCTATATTGCACTCGAGATCTCAGCTTTTGCTACAAACTATACTAGGAGCTTTGAGATTTGTAACACTTGTAATCCCGGAAGAACAGAACAAGTGCCAAAGAAGAAACTAGCTAAGTCACAGTATATTTTCCAGAGAATGCAAATTGATCATATGCAATTACCCAAGAGTGGAAGATATGAATATGTTCTGGTGGTGGTGGTGGATATGTTTTCCAGCTGGACAGAAGCATACGCATTAGCCGACATGACTGCTAGAACTATAGTGAAAAGGCTTCTAGCAGAACTTATTTGCAGATTCGGGATTCCAGAAGTGATTGAAAGTGATCAAGGACCCGCCTTCACTACAGAAGTTACCAAATCAATCTAGGAGATGATTGGGGCGGATTTAGGCCTGCATAATCCTTATCATCCTCAAAGTAGCGGCAAAGTTGAAAGGATGAATGGCAATTTGAAAAACAAAATTCTTAAAGCCAGTAAAGAATTGTAACTTCCATGGCCGGAGGTGCTGCCTATTGCCCTATACTCAGTCCGAATTACCCCGAGACAACCCACAGGGCTCACACGATATGAGATCTTATTTGGGGGGGCCACCTAGAATGGGTCGATGTTACCAACAGCAGCTTAGTTCAGGGAATGATAAGCTTGTGAATTTTGTTGTCGGACTTGCTAAAGAGTTAAAATTAACACATGCTACAGTGTATTCTTCTATTCCAGACTCAGATCTTGAACCAGGTACTCACAGCATCCAGCCTGGAGATTTTGTCTGGATAAAGAATCACGTGCGAGGCACACTGGATGCCAGATTTGAAGGGCCTTACCAAGTGCTGCTTACATCACCTACTGCTGTGAAGGTCGAAGGCCGAACATCTTGGGTCCACACTTCCCACTGCAAGAAGGCGGTCTCAGACCCACGACCCTGATGTTCCTTTTTCTGATGACAGTAGCTGGGGGGGAAGCCTTTGTTATAGTAATACGTGCATTCCAAGCAATTATTACTAAAGAGAATGATATTTCAGTTTTCTGGTACAACACTTCCTTGAATGTGGTGACATGAAGATTAGGATTAGACTGGAGGGCAAATGGACTGGGGAATGTGCCTTAACTAAAGCAATAATGTCTATTTACCTTATATCTGAGTCCCAGGAATCCAAAGAGGAAATAAAGACTGTGTTTGCCGATACAATCAGGGCCAAAAGAGAAGTTAAACCCAAAGGCAGTTTTGACCCACATATATAAATTGATGTTCTCGATGTGCTTAGGGGGGTGCCAGACGAATTCAAGGCCCGAGACCAAGTGAAGGCTGGATTTGAGTCCATAATACCCATAATAACTGTCAACAAGAACGTAGATTGGATAAATTACATATATTATAACCAACAAAGATTTGTCAATTACACCAATGATGCCTTACAAGGAATAGCTGACCAATTAGCACCCACATCTACCATGGCCTTCCAAAACAGAATAGCTCTGGATATGTTACTTGCTGAAAAAGGAGGGGTATGCAATATGATAGGGTAGCATTGTTGTACTTATATCCCGGACAATACCGGTCCCACAGGGAAAGTTACTAAGGATCTCAAAATCTATGAACAAACAGTTCCCCTTAGAACAAAGGTGTTGTACCAGAGAGGTTACCGGAAGTAAATGAGTTTGTAAAGTTAATATCCATATTTTTGTGTTAGGGGTGGCCCTCGATTACCCAGTCACTAGATCTTTTAGGGTCTCCATCCCTTTCCTGTAGGTCTTCGTATGAGTTAGATTTAGGAACGTCGGTGGGTCCGTCTAAAATCAACGGGGCGCCCGTCACATCGTAGGGTTCCAGAATAGCCTTAACATAGGGTCAATTCTTTCTCCCTCTCTGATTTTTAGCATATGGATATTAAAAGCAAATAATTGATTTTAGGGGGGTCTGTCAAGGTAAAATATATACAACCCCTGGCAAAAATTATGGAATCACCAGGCTCGGGGGATGTTCATTCAGTTGTTTAATGTTGTTGAAAAAAAGCAGATCACAGACATGGCACAAAACTAAAGTCATTTCAAATAGCAACTTTAGGGCTTTAAGAAACACTAAAAGAAATCAAGGTTTAAAATGTGGTACTCAGAAAGGGTAATTTTTTTCAGACCAAGCAGAGGAAAAAAATTATGGAATCACTTAATTCTGAGGAAAAAATTATGGAATTACCCTGAAAATTTTCATTTCCAAAACTAACGCCTGCATCAAATTAGATTTGCTCGTTAGTCTGCATCTAAAAAGGAGTGATCACACTTTGGAGAGCTGTTGCACCAAGTGGACTGACATGAATCATGGCTCCAACACGAGAGATGTAGTGTTGATTGAGCACTAAAATGCTCGGGTGCTCGAAGCTCAGGCCGAGCTCACCGTGATACTCGGGTGCTCAACCCGAGCAACGAGCCCAATGGGAGACCCGAGCATTTTTACGGCGGCACCCCCGGCAGTCTGTAGAAAGCCAAAAAAGTGCCCAAAACGATAGTGACAGTGCTCAAATGACATGGGGACAGCATGAGGATCGCCCCAGGAAGCATTTATGACCCCCAGGTCACTGCTGTCAACAACGTGGTCAGAGGTATTAAGCCACTTTTACAGGCTCACAATAAAACGTTCAAAAACGAAACTGAAACTGTTTTCCTGGGAAACATGTTAAGGAACATCCTTTCCAGGGTAAAGACTTGTGTATAAGGTAAAATAAATAACCAAAAACAAAAATGCTCCTCCACACCTTGGGCTATGTTCACAAGTAGCATTTTTTATGCATTTTTGCACTTTTGTATTGCTTTCAACTGTGACAAATGCATTCATTGCTTACAACCTTATTTGGCCATGTGCTGTGTGACACATGCATACAGTGCTGAAAAGACATGGGAACGGAATGGGGAAGACCCCTGGAAGCATCTCTGACACCCAGGTCACTGCCTAAAAGTGTGCCCATCAGAAGTGATCCTTGCCGCATCAGAAGATGCAGACTTGCAACTATCCCCGTGCAAGTCCTTGTCCCAGAGCAGTGTTCAATTGTACCTCCCCCATTCCTTGCAATACAAGCGCAAGTATGCAGCCTGCCACCCACCCACCCCCAGGCTGCAATACCATACTGCTTGCTTGCACTTGAAATTGGGCCTTTTAGGCATGTGGAGGTGGAATCTGGCCACCACGTCATGGCTGCGTTGGCGGCCTTGTATCCATACTCAGTCCCCAGCCGCCCGGCGGCCGGGTGCCCACACACGGTCCCCAGCCGCCTGGGGGCGGCGGGTGTCCATAAACGGTCCCCAGCCGCCCTTATTTGTCCCGGTGCGCCTTATACACAAGCGTGCATACCAAAACATTAACTGTGCCCTCCCCAGTGCATTTAGTGGGAAGCACAGCCTAACCACAAACACGTGGACAAGTGTATGTGGTCAGGGATGGTCCATCTCACTGACGCCTTCACACTGGGTTAGTATTGTGGAAGCCGGGACTTAGTTGGACACTGGGATGCAACACATCCTCCAGACATAGAGGATTGCGGGTCCTGGGTCAATCAGGCTTCAACACAAAGTTCAGAAGCTAGACAGCAGCAGTGGACGGCCCCCTACACAATGAGTAAATTATTCATGATCATGAGGCCATCCATCTCCTTAGCTTTCTGTTCCTTGGAATACAAGCGCATGTATATAGTAGTGGCTAGGCCTGAGGTGGTCTGCGTTTTGGCGCATATCCTACCTCCTCCGAGGATTGCTGGATGTTTTTCTGCTACTATCCCAGTTCTATGACTCTCGTTAAAACAAAGCTTCAGGTGATGGATGATGGATGAGGTGATGGCAAAGGAGAAAGTGCAGGAGGAACAGGGACCATTTGTTATGCACACGCCCGGGCTAAGCGGCGTGTGCGTGGGATTGGTAGTGATTCCACTGGACCGTGCCGGAGAGTGAATGCCTGGAGGGGCGTGACTAAGTATTCACCCGATCCGACCAGGGTCGCACGACGGCATACGACGCCAGTGCACCAAGGAGGAACCGAGCAGAGGGACCAGGTGCTACTCCAGGACAGACCCCGGACACGGCTGTTGACCCACACAGGGGAATACAGGAACAGGCTGGTAGGCTGGCACACAGACTGGTATGCAGGCAGGCGGGTATGCAGGCAGGGGGGTAAAGGCAAGCACAGCTAGAGTGCAGACAGGGAGGCACTAGCAGGTAGGAACACAGGCGGGATAGGACCCAGTACACACCGGGACTCAGGAACAATACAGGCAGAGGGTTACAGGCAAGCACAGCTAGAGTGCCGACAAGGCTGAGCAGGGAGGACAGGGCTCTGTTCACACGGAACAGACAGGAAGGGAAAGACAGAGCCAGATACTCACACAGTACTTGCAGAGACAATAAGCAGGAGTTAGGTACGAGTTCAGACTCTGCAGAAAAAGGAAGGGAACGGACATAGAGGCAAAACAGGTAAAGGACAGGAGAGAGTTCAGACTGGAACTGAGTGTACGGAGGAGACCGACACTGCAGAGGGATACAGGAGCGGGTCTGGGAATACGGCCCCCAGAGAGGCGGAACGAACAGGCAAGGAGCGTGTTCAGACAGGACAGACCAGACGCAGGAGCGGGTCTAGGAAATCGGCCACTAGAAGGCGGAACGAACAGGCAAGGAGCGTGTTCAGACAGGACAGACCAGACACAGGAGCGGGTCTAGGAAATCGGCCACTAGAAGGCGAGAGGAACAGGCTAGGAGCGTGTTCAGACAGGACAGACAAGAGAACACAGAAAGGAGTCAGTTCAGACACGGGAGCTGAAACCGCAAAGCAGGAGACATACAGGACTCAGTTCAGACACGGGAGCTGATACCGCAAAGCAGGAGACATACAGGACTCAGTTCAGACACGGGAGCTGATACCGCAAAGCAGGAGACATACAGGACTCAGTTCAGACACGGGAACTGATACAAAAAGCAGGAGACAAGAGACGGGACCTGGCACCTTCAGAGTGCAAGCACACACTGAAGGAAACACTATGCTCAGGCAGGGATAGAAGGGAGCTGCTGAGCTATATACCAAGTGACAGACAGCAATAGGCTGAGGACGCACAAGGGGTGTGACCCACAGCAGGTACAAAAGGCAGGAAGTGATCGGGCGCCGCCCTTAAGCAGCAGAAACAGACACAAACAGACAGCATGGAGGGAAGCCAGAGAGACATTCTGGACAGGAGATCAAGTGCGCCCTCTTGCACAGTGGGAGATGGACCACCATGCAAGGACGCCGCCAGGTATGTTACAGTACCTCCCCCCTTACGCCCCCTCTTCTTCAGGCCTGCCAGAATCTTCCGCAGGGAATTCGAGGGCCAGTCGTTCACTGGGTTGGAGGGGGACAGAGACTTAAGGGTAATCTCTGCTTCGAAGTACATCTTGTCAAGCTCACAGGAAGAAATAGACGGGTTATCACGTACATAATGAGGAAAAGTCACTGTCTCTTTGTTATCTGGTGGTATCCCGGAGGATTCAGGAAACAACTGGAGGTCCTCCGCCGGGTCAGAAGAGTACAGAGGCTCAGAGAAAACAACTGCTTCAGAGTACACTAGGTCGGACTCACTGGAGGAAGCAGGCGAGGTATCGGGTACCGAGTATAGGAAAGTCTCTGTCCATTCACCACCAGGTGGCACCCCGAAGGGTTCTGGAGACAGCTGGCGGTCCTCCGCCTGGTCAGAGGGGTGTAGAGACTCACGGGTAACCTCTGCTTCAGAGTACACTAGGTCGGACTCACTGGAGGAAGCAGGCGAGGTATCGGGTACCGAGTATAGGAAAGTCTCTGTCCATTCACCACCAGGTGGCACCCCGAAGGGTTCTGGAGACAGCTGGCGGTCCTCCGCCTGGTCAGAGGGGTGTAGAGACTCACGGGTAACCTCTGC
Source organism: Phyllobates terribilis (assembly GCF_046119375.1). Taxonomy (NCBI): domain Eukaryota; kingdom Metazoa; phylum Chordata; class Amphibia; order Anura; family Dendrobatidae; genus Phyllobates; species Phyllobates terribilis. The sequence continues at coordinate 658,644,475 of NW_027362764.1, read as the reverse complement.
TTCAGAGTACACTAGGTCGGACTCACTGGACGAAGCAAGTGAGGTATCAGATCCAGGATATAGGAAAGTCTCTGTCCATTCACCACCAGGTGGCACCCCGAAGGATTCTGAACACAACTGGAGGTCCTCCGCCTGGTCGGAGGGGTGTAGAGACTCAGGAGTAACCTCTGCTTCGGAGTACACTAAGTTGGACTCACTGGACGAAGCGAGCGAGGTATCAGGTACAGAGTATAGGAAAGTCTCTGTCCTTTCGCTACCAGGTAGCACCCCGAAGGGTTCAGGAGACAACTGGAGATCCTCCGCCTGGTCGGAGGGGTGTAGAGACTCGGAGGTAACTACCACTTTGGGGTACCCATTGTCAGGCTCACAGGACGAAGCGGACAAAGTATTGAGTACCGGGTGTAGAGAAGTCTCTCTCCATTTGTCATCGAGTGGTATCCCGGAGGGTTCAGGAGGCAACAGGGGATCCTCCGCCAGGTAGTAGAGGTGCACAGACTCTGAGGTAACCACAGCTTTGGAGCATCCTTGGACATGCACACCGGTTAAAGAGAAAGAAGCATCTGATGCCGGGTGCAGGAAGTTCTCCTGTGTGGAGTCTGGATGGGCAGAAGTCTCTTCGGCCAGGAGAACTGGTGCACTACCCACGCACATTACCCATTGGGGTTTCTCCGGGATACAGGGAGATGAAGCTTCAGTAGGGACTTCAAGGTTGGGGTCAGGAGGTCTCAGGGAGGACAGACCCTGGCGTGACGGCTTGCCTCTAAGTCTAGCACGTCTGGGCTGCCTCTTGAGGTTGAGAGAAGTATTCCGGAAAGCGTAGTCACCCTGTGAGGATTCTGGGTGGGCAGTAGTCTCATTGGGCTGGAGGACTATTGCGCTACCCACACACATTACCCGTCGGGGCTGCTCCGGGATATTGGGAAGTGAAGCTTCAGCAGGGGCTTCAGAGTTAGGGTCCTCGAAGACCATACGAAAGGCCACCAGGAAGGCCTGCAGGTCAAGGATGACAGGATCCCATGCTTCCCATAGGGGGGTGACCCATTTCAAGGCATCACCCGCTAGGTAGTCAATCATAAAGGCCACTTTAGCCCAATCGGAAGGAAAATAGAGAGGGTAGGCCTTAAAGTGTAGCATGCATTGCTCCACAAATGCACGACACTGTCTTGGATCCCCATAGTAACGTGGCGGATCCGCAGGAACGAGGGCTGATAGATCCATCTGGACGGGTGCGTAACTCGCCTGGAACTCAGCTAAAGGGGGAAAAAAATTTATTTATTTTATTTTAATGCATGTATTCGCTGGAAAAACTTCTCAAAGAGCGAAGGCCGTGGGGCTCAACGGGAACCATGGCCTGAGCATGCTGTTATGCACACGCCCGGGCTAAGCGGCGTGTGCGTGGGATTGGTAGTGATTCCACTGGACCGTGCCGGAGAGTGAATGCCTGGAGGGGCGTGACTAAGTATTCACCCGATCCGACCAGGGTCGCACGACGGCATACGACGCCAGTGCACCAAGGAGGAACCGAGCAGAGGGACCAGGTGCTACTCCAGGACAGACCCCGGACACGGCTGTTGACCCACACAGGGGAATACAGGAACAGGCTGGTAGGCTGGCACACAGACTGGTATGCAGGCAGGCGGGTATGCAGGCAGGGGGGTAAAGGCAAGCACAGCTAGAGTGCAGACAGGGAGGCACTAGCAGGTAGGAACACAGGCGGGATAGGACCCAGTACACACCGGGACTCAGGAACAATACAGGCAGAGGGTTACAGGCAAGCACAGCTAGAGTGCCGACAAGGCTGAGCAGGGAGGACAGGGCTCTGTTCACACGGAACAGACAGGAAGGGAAAGACAGAGCCAGATACTCACACAGTACTTGCAGAGACAATAAGCAGGAGTTAGGTACGAGTTCAGACTCTGCAGAAAAAGGAAGGGAACGGACATAGAGGCAAAACAGGTAAAGGACAGGAGAGAGTTCAGACTGGAACTGAGTGTACGGAGGAGACCGACACTGCAGAGGGATACAGGAGCGGGTCTGGGAATACGGCCCCCAGAGAGGCGGAACGAACAGGCAAGGAGCGTGTTCAGACAGGACAGACCAGACGCAGGAGCGGGTCTAGGAAATCGGCCACTAGAAGGCGGAACGAACAGGCAAGGAGCGTGTTCAGACAGGACAGACCAGACACAGGAGCGGGTCTAGGAAATCGGCCACTAGAAGGCGAGAGGAACAGGCTAGGAGCGTGTTCAGACAGGACAGACAAGAGAACACAGAAAGGAGTCAGTTCAGACACGGGAGCTGAAACCGCAAAGCAGGAGACATACAGGACTCAGTTCAGACACGGGAGCTGATACCGCAAAGCAGGAGACATACAGGACTCAGTTCAGACACGGGAGCTGATACCGCAAAGCAGGAGACATACAGGACTCAGTTCAGACACGGGAACTGATACAAAAAGCAGGAGACAAGAGACGGGACCTGGCACCTTCAGAGTGCAAGCACACACTGAAGGAAACACTATGCTCAGGCAGGGATAGAAGGGAGCTGCTGAGCTATATACCAAGTGACAGACAGCAATAGGCTGAGGACGCACAAGGGGTGTGACCCACAGCAGGTACAAAAGGCAGGAAGTGATCGGGCGCCGCCCTTAAGCAGCAGAAACAGACACAAACAGACAGCATGGAGGGAAGCCAGAGAGACATTCTGGACAGGAGATCAAGTGCGCCCTCTTGCACAGTGGGAGATGGACCACCATGCAAGGACGCCGCCAGGTATGTTACAGTACCTCCCCCCTTACGCCCCCTCTTCTTCAGGCCTGCCAGAATCTTCCGCAGGGAATTCGAGGGCCAGTCGTTCACTGGGTTGGAGGGGGACAGAGACTTAAGGGTAATCTCTGCTTCGAGGTACATCTTGTCAAGGTCACAGGAAGAAATAGACGGGTTATCACGTACATAATGAGGAAAAGTCACTGTCTCTTTGTTATCTGGTGGTATCCCGGAGGATTCAGGAAACAACTGGAGGTCCTCCGCCGGGTCAGAAGAGTACAGAGGCTCAGAGAAAACAACTGCTTCAGAGTACACTAGGTCGGACTCACTGGAGGAAGCAGGCGAGGTATCGGGTACCGAGTATAGGAAAGTCTCTGTCCATTCACCACCAGGTGGCACCCCGAAGGGTTCTGGAGACAGCTGGCGGTCCTCCGCCTGGTCAGAGGGGTGTAGAGACTCACGGGTAACCTCTGCTTCAGAGTACACTAGGTCGGACTCACTGGAGGAAGCAGGCGAGGTATCGGGTACCGAGTATAGGAAAGTCTCTGTCCATTCACCACCAGGTGGCACCCCGAAGGGTTCTGGAGACAGCTGGCGGTCCTCCGCCTGGTCAGAGGGGTGTAGAGACTCACGGGTAACCTCTGCTTCAGAGTACACTAGGTCGGACTCACTGGACGAAGCAAGTGAGGTATCAGATCCAGGATATAGGAAAGTCTCTGTCCATTCACCACCAGGTGGCACCCCGAAGGATTCTGAACACAACTGGAGGTCCTCCGCCTGGTCGGAGGGGTGTAGAGACTCAGGAGTAACCTCTGCTTCGGAGTACACTAAGTTGGACTCACTGGACGAAGCGAGCGAGGTATCAGGTACAGAGTATAGGAAAGTCTCTGTCCTTTCGCTACCAGGTAGCACCCCGAAGGGTTCAGGAGACAACTGGAGATCCTCCGCCTGGTCGGAGGGGTGTAGAGACTCGGAGGTAACTACCACTTTGGGGTACCCATTGTCAGGCTCACAGGACGAAGCGGACAAAGTATTGAGTACCGGGTGTAGAGAAGTCTCTCTCCATTTGTCATCGAGTGGTATCCCGGAGGGTTCAGGAGGCAACAGGGGATCCTCCGCCAGGTAGTAGAGGTGCACAGACTCTGAGGTAACCACAGCTTTGGAGCATCCTTGGACATGCACACCGGTTAAAGAGAAAGAAGCATCTGATGCCGGGTGCAGGAAGTTCTCCTGTGTGGAGTCTGGATGGGCAGAAGTCTCTTCGGCCAGGAGAACTGGTGCACTACCCACGCACATTACCCATTGGGGTTTCTCCGGGATACAGGGAGATGAAGCTTCAGTAGGGACTTCAAGGTTGGGGTCAGGAGGTCTCAGGGAGGACAGACCCTGGCGTGACGGCTTGCCTCTAAGTCTAGCACGTCTGGGCTGCCTCTTGAGGTTGAGAGAAGTATTCCGGAAAGCGTAGTCACCCTGTGAGGATTCTGGGTGGGCAGTAGTCTCATTGGGCTGGAGGACTATTGCGCTACCCACACACATTACCCGTCGGGGCTGCTCCGGGATATTGGGAAGTGAAGCTTCAGCAGGGGCTTCAGAGTTAGGGTCCTCGAAGACCATACGAAAGGCCACCAGGAAGGCCTGCAGGTCAAGGATGACAGGATCCCATGCTTCCCATAGGGGGGTGACCCATTTCAAGGCATCACCCGCTAGGTAGTCAATCATAAAGGCCACTTTAGCCCAATCGGAAGGAAAATAGAGAGGGTAGGCCTTAAAGTGTAGCATGCATTGCTCCACAAATGCACGACACTGTCTTGGATCCCCATAGTAACGTGGCGGATCCGCAGGAACGAGGGCTGATAGATCCATCTGGACGGGTGTGTAACTCGCCTGGAACTCAGCTAAAGGGGGAAAAAAATTTATTTATTTTATTTTAATGCATGTATTCGCTGGAAAAACTTCTCAAAGAGCGAAGGCCGTGGGGCTCAACGGGAACCATGGCCTGAGCATGCTGTTATGCACACGCCCGGGCTAAGCGGCGTGTGCGTGGGATTGGTAGTGATTCCACTGGACCGTGCCGGAGAGTGAATGCCTGGAGGGGCGTGACTAAGTATTCACCCGATCCGACCAGGGTCGCACGACGGCATACGACGCCAGTGCACCAAGGAGGAACCGAGCAGAGGGACCAGGTGCTACTCCAGGACAGACCCCGGACACGGCTGTTGACCCACACAGGGGAATACAGGAACAGGCTGGTAGGCTGGCACACAGACTGGTATGCAGGCAGGCGGGTATGCAGGCAGGGGGGTAAAGGCAAGCACAGCTAGAGTGCAGACAGGGAGGCACTAGCAGGTAGGAACACAGGCGGGATAGGACCCAGTACACACCGGGACTCAGGAACAATACAGGCAGAGGGTTACAGGCAAGCACAGCTAGAGTGCCGACAAGGCTGAGCAGGGAGGACAGGGCTCTGTTCACACGGAACAGACAGGAAGGGAAAGACAGAGCCAGATACTCACACAGTACTTGCAGAGACAATAAGCAGGAGTTAGGTACGAGTTCAGACTCTGCAGAAAAAGGAAGGGAACGGACATAGAGGCAAAACAGGTAAAGGACAGGAGAGAGTTCAGACTGGAACTGAGTGTACGGAGGAGACCGACACTGCAGAGGGATACAGGAGCGGGTCTGGGAATACGGCCCCCAGAGAGGCGGAACGAACAGGCAAGGAGCGTGTTCAGACAGGACAGACCAGACGCAGGAGCGGGTCTAGGAAATCGGCCACTAGAAGGCGGAACGAACAGGCAAGGAGCGTGTTCAGACAGGACAGACCAGACACAGGAGCGGGTCTAGGAAATCGGCCACTAGAAGGCGGAACGAACAGGCAAGGAGCGTGTTCAGACAGGACAGACCAGACACAGGAGCGGGTCTAGGAAATCGGCCACTAGAAGGCGAGAGGAACAGGCTAGGAGCGTGTTCAGACAGGACAGACAAGAGAACACAGAAAGGAGTCAGTTCAGACACGGGAGCTGAAACCGCAAAGCAGGAGACATATAGGACTCAGTTCAGACACGGGAGCTGATACCGCAAAGCAGGAGACATACAGGACTCAGTTCAGACACGGGAGCTGATACCGCAAAGCAGGAGACATACAGGACTCAGTTCAGACACGGGAACTGATACAAAAAGCAGGAGACAAGAGACGGGACCTGGCACCTTCAGAGTGCAAGCACACACTGAAGGAAACACTATGCTCAGGCAGGGATAGAAGGGAGCTGCTGAGCTATATACCAAGTGACAGACAGCAATAGGCTGAGGACGCACAAGGGGTGTGACCCACAGCAGGTACAAAAGGCAGGAAGTGATCGGGCGCCGCCCTTAAGCAGCAGAAACAGACACAAACAGACAGCATGGAGGGAAGCCAGAGAGACATTCTGGACAGGAGATCAAGTGCGCCCTCTTGCACAGTGGGAGATGGACCACCATGCAAGGACGCCGCCAGGTATGTTACACCATTCACATGAATTATCAGGCCAGTCAACAACACATGTCTTGTAGAATATATTTCTTTACCAAAAGGGTCGATTCGGCTACACAGTTATAGGGCATACAGTGATTGCAATAACTACCAAAAATTTTGAGGCACTCCAATGCCCCTTGGAAGTGACATGGAGGTCAGAGGGCCTTAACTAAACCATTTTTTCCATTTATAGCAACTGGGTCTCCTGTACACTGTTGGCCTAAGCAGTGAATGGAAGGCTTTCCAAAAATTATGAGGAACTGCAATGCCCCTTGAAACAGACATGGATTACAGCGTACTAAAAACGTTCTACCCATTATTGGGGAGTGGGTCTCCCTTAGTGTTTGCCTATGCATTGAAAAGCAAAAGCTGACTAAAATTAGGAGGAAATGCAATGCCCGTTGGAAGAGTAATGGAGGTTAGAGGTAATTAAAAACAACATTTCAATGCCGCTTGGAAGAGCTGTTGAGTTCAGAATAAAAAGACAATATCAATGCCCCTTGGAAGAGTGGTGGAGGTCACAGTGGAATAAAAAGACAATATCAATGCCCCTTGGAAGAGTGGTGGAGGTCGCAGTGGAATAAAAAGACAATATCAATGCCCCTTGGAAGAGTAGTGGAGGTCCCAGTGGAATAAAAAGACAGTATCAATAAACCTTGGAAGAGACATGGAGGTCAAAGTAGCTTAACAAGGCGATTTTAATGACGCTTACAAGAGCCATGCAGTGCAGCATATTAAAAACATTTTTCCCAATATTGGGGAGTGGGTCTCCCATAGTCTTTGCCTATGCCTTCCAAGCAAAGCTGCCAAAAATTAGGATGGAGGAGCTTGCAATGCCCCTTACAAGAGCCATGCAGTACAGCATATTAAAAACATTATTCCCATTATTAGGAAGTGGGTCTCCCATAGTCTTTGCCTATGCCTTCCAAGCAAAAGCTGCCAAAAATTAGGACCGAGGAACTTGCAATGCTGGCAACACGGACCATGGTCACCCTGGTGGCATAGTGGTGGTAGAGGCTGAGGATAAGAAGAAGAGCAAAAAACAGCTGAAATGAGGAAGCGAATACCCATGTGTGGGTGTGAAGTTGTGCATGGGAATACACCTCCCGAAATAACACAGTGCATTTGACTTTATGTTACTCTGTTGTCATTTGGTGGTGATGAGAAGTCTGGCCCAATCCAGCCCTTGTTCATTTTGATAAGGGTCAGCTTGTCAGCATTGTCAGTTGGCAGGCGAGTGTGCTTATCAGTTATAATTCCCCCAGCGGCACTAAAAACACGCTCCGATAACACGCTAGCGGCAGGGCAGGCCAGGACCTCCAAGGCATACAGAGCGAGTTCATTCCAAGTGTCCAGCTTGGATACCCAATAATTAAAAGGCACAGATGAATCATGGAGCATGCTGGTCTGGTCGGCAAGGTACTCCCTCTCCATTTTTTGAAACTTTCCACTCCTTGTGAGAGTACCCCACGCCTGTAAGCTGGGCGGGTCTCAGAAAACTGTCCCAGAATGTTGACAGTGTTCTCCTGCCTCTGCTGGATTGGAGTTGCGTCTCTCTTGCCTGTAAGCCTTGGTTGGGCAACGAACTGTGACCTCTGCCGCTAGCGTGTTCAGATGGGAATTTTTTTAATAGTTCCGCAACAAGGGCCTTCTGGTACAGCCCCAATTTTGTAGACCTGTCCGCCTCAGGAATAGGAGAAATTAAGTTCTCCTTGTAGCGTGGGTCTAGAAGTGTCACCAAACAGTAATGACTGTCACCCAAAATTTTGAGAACGCGAGGGTCATGGGAAAGGCAGCGTAACATAAACTCAGCCATGCATGCCAGATTACTAACAGGCAAGACTTCTGTGTCCTCACCAAGAGGATGACTCACCATGCTCTCCTCCTCCTCCTCTATGTCCTCTAGCCATCCACGCTGAACAGACAGTATGACAACTGTGCAGGTAGTACCGTCTATAGTGCATGAAACTAGCTCCTGTCCTTCCTCCTCCTCCTCCTCTTCCTCATTGTCACCCAATCTACGTTGGGATGAGATGAGGCTTGGCTTTGTGTAATCACCCTGTATGGTTCCTTGCAAGCAAGGGCCTTCTGGTACTGCCCCATTTTTGTAGCGCTCTCCACCTCAGGAATAAGAGAGTGAAAGTTCTCCTTGTAACGGGGGTCTAAAAGTGTCACCAACCAGTAATGACTGTCACCCAACATTTTGACAATGCGAGGGTCACGGTTAAGGCAGCGTAACAAAAAGTCAGCCATGCGTGCCAAACTGGTAACGGGCAAGACTTCACCAAGATGACGACTGACCATGCTCTCCTCCTTCTCCTCTCCCTTATTGTCCCCCAATGCATGTTGGGATGAGATGAGGCTGGGCTGTGTGTAATCGCTCGCTACAGCTTCTTGATCCATCTCATCATACTCTGGCTGCAATGCCTCCTCTTTAATTCTCTGCAGAGAGCATTGCAAAAGACAGACAAGTGGGATGCTGACGCTAATGACGGCGTCATCGCCACTCACCATCTTGGTGGACTCCTCAAAGTTTGTCAGGATGGTACATATGTCAGACATCCAGGTCCACTCCTGAGGTCTTATGTGTGGAGTCTGACCTGAATATCGATGGCCTTGTTGCAGCTGGTACTCCACAACTGCTCTCTTCTGCTCACAAATCCTTTGCAACATGTGGAGGGTAGAGTTCCAACGTGTGGGGACATCACACACCAGTCGGTGTGCCGGAAGCTGCAAACGCTGCTGCAACACAGCAAGGGCGGCGGAAGCTGTAGCCGACTTCCGAAAATGAGCTGACAGGCGGCGTACTTTGACGAGCAGATCTGGCAACTCTGGGTACGATTTAAGAAACCGCTGAACCACGAGGTTAAGCACATGAGCCAGGCATGGTACGTGTGTGATCTCGCCTCGCCTCAGAGCCACCACCAGGTTAAAGCCATTGTCACACACGACCATGCCTGGATGTAGGTTTAGTGGCAGGATGATGCGCAGTAGCTGTACACTGTGGGGGCAACTCTGACTGGCAGAGGGCCCGCAATCCTCGGTGTGGGGAGGATGTGTTCCGTCCCAAGGTCCGACTGGGTCCCGGCTTCCACTATGTTTACCCAGGGTGCAGTCAGGGAAATGTACCGTCCCTGGCCACAAGTACTTGTCCACGTGTCCGTTGTTAGGCGGACTCTCCCAGTGACCGTGTTGTTGAGGGCACGGAATGTTTTGGGACACGTGCTTGTGTAGTGCGGGGATGGCACACCGGGCAAAATAGTGTCGGCTGGGAACCGGGTTCCGAGGGACGGCCACCGCCATAAGGTTGCGGAAGGATTCCGTCTCCACCAGCCTAAAAGGCAGCAATTCCAACACAAGCAGTCGTGAAATGTGAGGTGTTGGTTGCGAATTTGCGCTTTCATTCAAAGGTCTGGGATATGGACAATTGAACGCTGCTTTGTGACGTGGACGTTGATGCTGTTTCTTGAGAAACTGCCATAACAAGTGAAGACTGAGAGGAGGGGGACTCTTTGCATGCAGTATGGACAGGGGATTGCCTTGCACACACAACAGGGGGTTCTCTTACACGCACAACAGCGGAAGAAGCAGTGGTGAAACCCAATGACACTGGTCGTGGACCCTGGGGTTCGCCCCACAAAGTCGGGTGCTTTGCTGACATATGACTGATCATGCTGGTGGTGGTCAAGCTGGTAGTTTTGTCACCCCTTGCTGATGCTGGCCTGGCAGGTGGTACAAATGGCTTTTTTGGGGTTATCAGCAGAGTCTTTAAAAAAATTCCAGACTCTGGAAGACCTACCGGTTGTACTGGCAACGTCCCTTGTGTTGGTGTTACTGGGAACGGTTGCCCGCCTTCTGTCTGCGGCCACCACACTGCTTCTTCCTGCCTGTTGGTGTACTCTGCCTCCCTCCCTTTGTGTGCTGCTGGCCTCGCTCTGCGTGTCCTCCTGCCACGTTGGGTCAGTTACTAGATCATCCACCACCTCCTCCTCTACCACTTCCGCACCACGGTCCTCCTCCTCACTTCGTGTCAATTGTGTCTCATCGTTGTCCACCTCTTGTGACAAATTGCCAGCGTCGCCTTCCTGTGGCCGTGGCTGTTCAAATATTTGGCCATCGCTACATGGGATCTCCTCTTCCACCACTTTAAGTGGAGCAGGCGAGGGGCCCAAATATGGAAATGGACCAGTGAACAGCTCTTCAGAGTGTCCAACTGTGGGATCAGTTGCTGTCTGACGACACTCGGCATGGTGGGAGAAAGGAGCATCAGGGTGAGGAGGAGTATGCGGTCGAGACTCACGGCTACAAACACTTGACCGTGTGGAAGACAGACCGGATGTGGTGGTGCCCAGGTGACTGGAAGTATTATCTGCTATCCAATTAATAACCTGTTCACACTGATCAGTTCGCAATAGTGGTGTTACTGTGGGCTTCCCTAGTAATTCGGTCAAGAACTGGGAGCGATAAAATGTGGCTGTTGGTTGTGGCACATTTTCACCTTGGCCACAGCCCCGTCCTCTGCACGCACCATCACCAGAACGTCCAGTTCCACGTCCCTTGCCACGCGCTTTGCCCATTGTAAATGAAGTAAAATAGCTTACACTTGCACTATCAATGGCAGAAGGGTAATAAAAAGGAGATTTGAACCGTGGAAGAGGAAAACCACAGTTCTATTTCTCTGGCCTACACCAGAATCTTTAAAACAGATATATTTGTGTCTGAACAGTCAGCGAGACACTGAAACTGATTTTTTATGCAAAAAGGTGGATTACACCCAAATTTGAACCGTGGAAGAGGAAAACCACAGTTCTATTTCTCTGGCCTACACCAGAATTGTTTAAACAAATATATTTGTGTCTGAACAGTCAGCGAGACACTCAAACTGTTTTTTTTCATGCAAAATGGTGTATTACACCCAGATTTGAACCGTGGAAGAGGTAAACTACAGTTCTCGTTCTCTGGCCTACACCAGAATCATTTAAACAGATATATTTGTGTCTGAACAGTCAGCGAGACACTGAAACTGTTTTTTTTTTATGCAAAAAGGTGGATTACACCCAGATTTGAACCGTGGAAGAGGAAAACCACAAAACCACAGTTCTAGTTCTCTGGCCTACACCAGAATCTTTAAAACCGATATATTTGTGTCTGAACAGTCAGCAAGACACTGAAACTGTTTTTTTTTATGCAAAAAGGTGGATTACACCCAGATTTGAACCGTGGAAGAGGAAAACCACAGTTCTAGTTCTCTGGCCTACACCTGAATCTTTTAAACAGATATATTTGTGTCTGAACAGTCAGCGAGACACTCAAACTGTTTTTTTTTATGCAAAAAGGTGAATTACACCCAGATTTGAACCGTGGAAGAGGAAAACCACAGTTCTCTTTCTCTGGCCTACACCAGAATCTTTTAAACAGATATATTTGTGTCTGAACAGCCAGCGAGACACTGAAACTGTTTTTTTTGTCTGCAAAAAGGTGGATTACACCCAGATTTTAACCGTGGAAGAGGAAAACCACAGTTCTATTTCTCTGGCCTACACCAGAATCTTTTAAACAGAAATATTTGTGTCTGAACAGTCAGCGAGACACTCAAACTGTTTTTTTTTATGCAAAATGGTGTATTACACCCAGATTTGAACCGTGGAAGAGGTAAACTACAGTTCTCGTTCTCTGGCCTACACCAGAATCGTTTAAACAGATATATTTGTGTCTGAACAGTCAGCGAGACACTGAAACTGTTTTTTTTTTATGCAAAAAGGTGGATTACACCCAGATTTGAACCGTGGAAGAGGAAAACCACAAAACCACAGTTCTAGTTCTCTGGCCTACACCAGAATCTTTAAAACCGATATATTTGTGTCTGAACAGTCAGCGAGACACTGAAACTGTTTTTTTTTATGCAAAAAGGTGGATTACACCCTGATTTGAACCGTGAAAGAGGAAAACCACAGTTCTAGTTCTCTGGCCTACATCAGAATCTTTTAAACAGATATATTTGTGTCTGAACAGTCAGCGAGACACTCAAACTGTTTTTTATATGCAAAAAGGTGAATTTCACCCAGATTTGAACCGTGGAAGAGGAAAACCACAGTTCTAGTTCTCTGGCCTACACCTGAATCTTTTAAACAGATATATTTGTGTCTGAACAGTCAGCGAGACACTCAAACTGTTTTTTTTATGCAAAAAGGTGAATTACACCCAGATTTGAACCGTGGAAGAGGAAAACCACAGTTCTATTTCTCTGGCCTACACCAGAATCTTTTAAACAGATATATTTGTGTCTGAACAGTCAGCGAGACACTCAAACTGTTTTCTTTTATGCAAAAAGGTGGATTACACCCAGATTTTAACCGTGGAAGAGGAAAACCATAGTTCTATTTCTCTGGCCTACACCAGAATCTTTTAAACAGATATATTTGTGTCTGAACAGTCAGCGAGACACTCAAACTGTTTTTTTTTATGGAAAAAAGGCAAAAATGTGGATAATACAGAGATTTGAACCGTGGAACTGAAAAACCACAGTTCTAGTTATCTGGCCTACACCAGACTCTTTTAAACAGATCTATTTGTGTCTGAACACTCACAGACACACTCAATTTTTTTTTTGGAGGGGGGAAATACCAAAAGGTTAATAAGACGGGTATTTGTACAGTCTGACTGAGGAAAAAAAAAAAAGAAAAGAGGATTTAGATGAAAAAAAAAAGGATTTTTCCTGGCCCATGAGAACTCGGGCTAAGTCTAGCTATTTGTCAAGCTGCACACAGGACGGTAATGCAGTGTTTGTTGGTATAACCACTGCATCTCCTCTACAGCCTGCCTGCCTGCCTGATATCTGGGATGGATATTAGTCCTGAGAAGGACTGTTATTTTGATTTGGCAGGCTTTAGAGACCCTACACTACCTATTTCGCAGTATAAATCTCTCCCTAGCTCAGCAGCACTCTCCCTACACCGTCTGATCCAGAGCGACTGTGTCTAAGATGGCGGCGCCCGGTTTTTAAATACTCGAGGTAACGCTGTGTGGTCAGTCAATCACTGTAATGCCCACAACTAACATGGCTGCGGCATTACAGTGACTGGCTGGCAATCCCTGCATGTTCATTGGCTCTGTACAGAGCGCCAAATGTGCAGGGCAGAGACCCGAGCTCCCGCCAGAGTAACCCGAAAATGCTCGGTGCTCGCCGAACATCCCGAGTAGTGAAATGGTCGGTCGAGTACCGAGCAGTGTCGAGCATTCTCGCTCAACACTAGAAAGATGTCAATTGAAACAAAGGAGAGGATTATCAATCTCTTAAAAGAAGGTAAATCATCACGCAATGTTGCAGAAGATGTTAGTTGTTCACAGTCAGCCGTGTCTAAAATCTGGACCAAATACAAAGAACATGGGAAGGTTGTTAAAGGCAAACATGCTGGTAGACCAAGGAAGACATCAAAGCGTTAAGACCAGAAACTTAAAGCAATATGTCTCCAAAACAGGAAGTGCACAACAAAACAAATGAGGAACGAATAGGAGGAAACTGGGGTCAATGTCTGTGACCGAACTGTAAGAAACCACCTAAAGGAAATAGGATTTACATACAGAAAAGCTAAACATAAGCCATCATTAACACTTAAACAGAAAAAAACAAGGTTACAATGGGCTAAGGAAAAGCAATCAAGGACTGTGGATGACCGGATGAAAGTCATATTCAGTGATGTATCGCGAATCTGCATTGGGCAAGGTGATGATGCTGGAACTTTTGTTTGGTGCCGTTCCAATGAGATTTATAAAGATGATTGCATGAAGAGAACATGCAAATTTCCACAGTCATTGATGATATAGGGCTGCATGTCAGGTAAAGGCACTGGGGAGATGGCTGTCATTACATCTTTGTTACGGATCCTGGTGGTGGAACCTCAGAAGGCAGAGACTGACCGGTACAGCAGATGAGCACAGCAGGCAGGCTGACGGGTGATCCAGGCAGATGGACTGGCAGGCACAGCAGGTAACAGGCAGGAGCCTCCAGGTAGGCTGGCTGGTAGGCACGGCAGGTAACAGGCAGGAGCCTCCATGTAGGCTGGCTGGTAGGCACGGCAGGCAACAAGCAGGTGCTTCTAGGTAAGCAGGCTGGCAGGCACGGCAGGTAACAGGCAGGAGCCTCCAGGTAGACTGGCTGGCAGGCACGGCAGGTAACAGGCAGGAGCCTCCAGGTAGGCTGGCTGGCAGGCACAGCAAGTAACGGGCAGGTGCTTCCAGGTAAGCAGGCGGGCAGAGCCCATAGACAGACTGGCAGACTGGCAGTAGGCAGACTGTCGGGCTGGAGAGTACACAAGCAAACGGACTGGACTAGTAGTCCGGATGGCGGACTGGACTTGTAGTCTGGTGGCGGGCTGGACTTGTAGTCTGGCTGGCGGGCTGGACTTGTAGTCTTGCTGGCGGGCTGGACTGGTAGTCAGGCTAGCAGCGGGACCTGAGGGCTGAAGCAGAGTATTACACACAAAGCTACAACCTTGCACGGGCACCTCCATATTGGAGGAGGTGCCTTTTATAGGGGAAGTCCTCCGGCCATTGGCCAGGGAAGTAGCGTGCACCAGCAGCAGCTTCAGGGAGGCCAGAAGACACCGGAGCAGCACCGCGGAGGTAAGGGGGGCGATGTCTCTGCCGGGCAGGAGGCAGAGACGTTGATGCTACAATCTTCAATAAATGTCCAAGTTTACATTGATATTTTGGACAGTTTTCTTATCCCATCAATTGAAAGGATGTTTGGGGATGATGACATCATTTTTCAAGATGATAATGCATCCTGCCATAGAGCAAAAACTGTGAAAACATTCCTTGAAAGAAGACACATAAGGTCAATGTCATGGCCTGCAAATAGTCCAGATCTTGATCCAATTTAAAATCTTTGGTGGAAGTTGAAGAAAATGGTCCATGACAAGGCTTCAACCAGCAAAGCTGATCTGGCAACAGCAATCAGAGAAAGTTGGAGCCAGACTGATTAATAGTACTGTTTGTCATTCATTAAGTCCATGCCTCAGAGACTGTAAGCTGTTATTAAAGCCAGAGGTGGTGCAACAAAATACTAGTGATGTATTGGAGTGTTCTTTTGTGTGTTTGTTTTTCATGATTCCATATTTTTTTCCTCAGAATTAAGTGATTCCAAAATTTTTTTCCTCTGCTTGGTCTGAAAAAATACCCTTACTGAGTACCATATTTTTCATCTTGATTTCTTTTAGTGTTTCTTAAAGCCCTAAAGGTGCCATTTGAAATGACTTTAGTTTTGTGCCATGTCTGTGATCTGCTTTTTATCAACAACATTAAACAACTGAATGAACATTCTTCAAGCCAGGTGATTCCATAATTTTTGCCAGGGATTGTATATTATAGAAAATCAATTAGTTTCTTTTAATAGATCACCTAATCAATATGAATTAATATAGAGATGATGGAATAATCTATGTGTATGTATGTATGCAATTGTGTACTGTATATGCACATGGATTATGTTAATATTTAATGAACATATAACTAACAGTTTCTATTCTTATTGTAGAAATGATTTCCTGGGAATGACGTATGCATGTGCATGGCTGATAACAGAAAGATTCATGTCGAGTTGGCAAAGATGGCGCTGAGAGACGAACTCACCCCTCCCATCAGAATTCCTAAGGCGTTACTGAGACCAAGAGATACATGGATGAGCAAATTGCAGTGTGCCGAGTTATCAGAAAAAGCAATGAATTTTACTAATCCCACCTTGAAGTAGAATACTACTTAACCCCATGTCTACGTAATAAAGTATGCCGTTTTGCGTGGTTCAGTGTGAGTGAAGTTTTTCAACCAGATTAGCAGATTTGGTTATTTAGCTTCTCTGCATGCGCTCGGACATCTTTAATTTGGAGGAGAGCAGTTACCTGATGTATCTTAAATTGGTGAAACCTCCACAATACTATAGAAGTAAAATTGGAGACATTCCCTGGTCCCCTCACACCACTCCAACACTGTTTTGCTCCCTGATGAAGCAAGGAGCGAAATGGTGTTAGAGTGGTGTGAGGGGGCCAGAGTATGTCTCCAATTTTACTTCTATTGTATGATGGTCTCTCATAATTGCCAACTTATTTGTTAGGTGTCAGTCTGTGACTGGATTTGAAATTGGTCCAGGACCTTTTGTGGTCTCCCACTTCAGTCCAGCCAGGGCTGATGCTGCTCAGCATCATCATCAGCCCCAAAGCCTAGCTGGTCCACGAGACGTACAGATTGTCTCCTGTGTGTTGGTACCTAGCAATGTTAAGCATAAGTCGCAGAGGGAGACAGGGTGCTTGGAATCTAAGTTCAGGATTCGCCGCACTGAGCATGCCCGTGACCTGGCAGATCGTGATTGGTGGTTTGGCACCTACCTGACCTGGTGACCTGGCACCGCCTGATTGGTCCACGGGTGGCGTCACCAATGGCGCATTGGTGGGCAGGGCTTAGTCTTTAAAAGGCCCGCCCACAAACATGGCGGCGCGCTCTGATCATTTGAGCAAGTGATGCTGTTATGTGGACAACTGTGTTCCACGTGCTCCCTAGCTGTTCACTCCGTGACCTGCCGATGCCAGAGTTCACTCGGCTGAATAGCACAGGTCACTTAGGTAGGCTTAGATGTGCTTAGGCAGGTAGCTTCGTCTTGCAGCCTGGCTCAGCCAAAAGGGTCACCTATCACCTCGAGCAGCCTGCAGACGTCCTGTCCACGGCTATCGCCTGTCAGCCACGTGGAGTTGTACCCTTCAGTCCGGTAGCACGCCGGCTGGAGGCACGTGTACCCGTCGGCGTAGTCACACACGCATCCTAGCGCCGCCACTGTAGTCTCTGTGATGTAACGGGACTACAGATAGTTTTTCTTCGCCTATCTCTCGTGCTGCTAATGGAGATAGAGCGAACCGCTATACCCATTCCTGTGTGCAGAAACACGGAAGGGTTTTACATTTAAGTTGGTTGCTTTCCTTTCCACCCGGAAAGTGTTTGGCAGCAGTCCACCAGGCTGCATCGTGGACCCCGGGGTCGGTAGTGTTCCATTAAATTAAAGTTGTCTGCAACCTCCCTCCTAACAGTATCAGAGTGCCAGGGTCTTGCCGAACATGGCCGACAACCAGCAACTGCTGCGTTACATACAGCAACTGGCTGGAACAAGCTCCGGCCGCTGATATCACTGCAGTAGCTACCCAGGTGGCTTCGCAAGCAGCCAATCTGGTTAACTCGGCTGCGATAAATGCTGCAACAGCTGCAACTGCCCCATTACCCCGTTTTACTCTCCCGGAAAAATTTTCTGGGGACAGTAAATCCTGCAGGGGTTTTATTAATTTATGCTCCATTCACTTGGAGATGATGGAGGCACGGTTCCCCTCCGAAAGAGCCAAAGTGGGATATGTCATCTCGTTACTCTCCCACAAAGCTCTGGAGTGGGCTACTCCCCTGTGGGAGCGCAATGCCCCAGTAGTGACTAATTCGGGTCTCTTTCTCAGAACCCTAAAAAGTGTATTCCTAGGTCCTCAGGTCACGCATGATACAGATCTTCGCTTCTTGCGTTGATTCAGGGTTCGGCCACCGCCAGCCACTATGCCATCCAGTTTAGAACCCTAGTGGCTGAACTGGATTGGTCTGAGCGGTCGCTTATCCCGGTGTTCTTGAAGGGTCTGGCTGGTCATGTTAAAAATGCTCTATCTACCAGAGAAATCCCAACCTCCCTGGAGGAGTTAATATCTCTCGCTAACCGTATAGACTTGCGTCATGCGTAACACAAGTTAGAGCTGGAGGTCGCCAGACCTCAGTATCAGTTGGCACCATCCTTCTCTAGACCCATTTCCAAACCCGAGACTCCCAACCTGGAGCCTGAGGCTATGGATGTATCTCGAACTGAGTCTAACTCTTCTCGTTCCCGACCTGCTCATCTCTTCCAGTCCCCCGTTAATAAGGGTTCCAAGCAGTCGGGTAAACGAGTTGGTCTTACCACCGTTGGAGGAGGTGTATTAAATTCTGGGACTTCTTCCTCCAAATTATTATATAATGTGTCATTGTCCTTTGGTACATCTGCAGTTACTGCAAAGGCGTGGGTGGACCCTGGTGCTGATGGCAATTTTTTATCATCTACGTTTGCCCAGTGGCATGCCATCCCTTTAGAGTTACTGTCGAGACCCATGAACATTAATGTTGTCAATGGTTCACTCCTGGACGCGCAAATCACCCACCAGTCAATTCCCCTCACTATGACATTTCCTCAGGGCCACCGGGAGGTCATCTCATTTCTTATTATTCCCGGTGGATTAGACGAGGTGTTATTGGGTCTCCCCTGGTTACGTTGTCATACTCCACACATTGACTGGAATACGGGGGAAATTTCTTCCTGCAGTGAGAATTGTGCGTCTCAGTGTATGGTCGCAGTTACCCGGAGGGTAGTCTCTGATCCCTCTACCGTTATGGCTTCCGGTACAGATTCCTTGACTGTCCCCAGGACTCGGGTCTTGTCAGACTACAGTACAGACCAAAAGTTTAGACACACCTTCTCATTTAAAGATTTTTCTGTATTTTCATGACTATCAAAATTCTACATTCACACTGAAGGCATCAAAACTATGAATTAACACATGTGGAATTATATAGTTAACAAAAAATTTTGAAACAACTGAAAATATGTCTTACATTCTAGGTTCTTAAAAGTAGCACCTTTTGCTTTGATGACTGCTTTGCACACTCTTGGCATTCTCTTGATGAGCTTCAAGAGGTATTCACTGGAAATGGTTTTCACTTGCCAGGTTTGCCCTGTCAGGTTTAATAAGTGGGATTTCTTGTCATCAAAGCAAAAGATGGCTACTTTAAAGAACCTATAATATAAGACATATTTTCAGTTGTTTCACACTTTTTTGTTAACTATATAATTCCACATGTGTTAATTCATAGTTTTGATGCCTTCAGTGTGAATGTACAATTTTCAAAGTCATGAAAATACAGAAAAATCTTTAAATGAGAAGGTGTGTCCAAACTTTTGGTCTGGACTGTATGTCAAAAGGAACTCTCAGGTAGAGAGGGTGGCTGCTGTGTCCTCTAACCAGGTTCCATCGGGGAGGATGTTTGTTTCCCCTAATCTACAGAATATGGTGCTCTCCTGGGCTCAGCTCATGTCCCTAAGATCGGAGCCCACCTGGGGTTTAAACGTACCGCTAAGTCCCTTCAACGGTCCTATTAGTGGCCCCGGTGGCGCCAGGACATCAGGGACTCTGTTCTCGCGTGTCCCGTCTGTGTGGGAGATAAATCTTTCCTCCAAAGTCCGGCGGGTCTTCCCCATCTGTCACCCGCGACGGACTTCACACATAGAGAGTCGGTTGTCACTTCTCGTCGCCCTGCCTGCGTATTATTTCTGGGCGACACAGTGTGGCCCACGGCCTGTAATACTAAAGTACTCTGGGAAACTGCGAGGTTGGTCCTCTGCTCTAAAAAAGGGTACCCTGTACACCGGAGGGGTCACGGTTCTGTGAATTCCCTCTGTGACCTGGTGGACCACATTTTTGCCCCTATGCTCATGGAGGAAAATGAGCGTCAAGTAGAGGGGGATGATGTTAGGCGTCGGTCTGTGGCTGGATTTGAACTGGGTCCAGGACTTTCTGTGGTCTCCCAATTCAGTCCAGCTGGGGCTGATGCTGCTCAGCATTGTCATCAGCCCCAACGCCTAGCTGGTCCACGAGACGTACAGATTGTCTCCTGTGTACTGGTACCTAGCAATGTTAAGCATAGGTCACAGAGGGTGCTTGAAATCGAAGTCCAGGATTCGCCGCACTGAGCATGCCCGTGACCTGGCGGATCGTGATTGGTGGTTTGGCACCTACCTGACCCAGTGACCTGGCACCGCCTGATTGGTCCACGGGTGGCGTCACCAATGGCGTGCAGGTGGGCAGGGCTTAGTCTTTAAAAGGCCCGCCCACAAACATGGCTGCGCGCTCTGATCATTTGAGCAAGTGATGCTGTTGTGTGGACAACTGTGCTCCACGTGCTCCCTAGCTGTTCACTCCGTGACCTGCCGATGCGAGAGTTCGCTTGGCTGATTAGCACAGATCGCTTAGGCAGGCTTAGATGTGCTTAGGCAGGTTGCTATGTCTTGCAGCCTGGCTCAGCCAAAGGGGTCACCTATCACCCCGAGCAGCCAGCAGACATCCTGTCCACGCTATCGCCTGTCAGCCACGTGGAGTTGTACCCTTCAGTCCGGTAGCACGCCGGCTGGAGGCACGTGTACCCGTCGGCGAAGTCACACACGCATCCTAGCACCGCCACTGTAGTCGCTGTGATGTAACGAGACCACAGATAGTTTTTCTTAGCCTATCTCTTGTGCTGCTAACGGAGATAGAGCGAACCGCTATACCCGTTCCTGTGTGCAGAAACACGGAAGGGTTTTACATTTAAGTTGGTTGCTTTCCTTTCCACCCGGAAAGTGTTCAGCAGCAGTCCATCAGGCTGCATCGTGGACCCCGGGGTCGGTTGCGTTCCATTATATTAAAGTTGTCTGCAACCGCCCTCCTAACATTATTAATGCATGTCCGCTGTTTAGAGTTTGGACATGAATTGTATTTTTTCAGTTAAACCTCTTTTTGGAACCTTTTTTCAATATGGAATCTATACACTTAATAATCAATTGATATATATATATATATATATATATATATATTTATTTATTGCATAAGCACTTTATGTTTATTTATATATATTGATTTTTTTGTGTGCTTTCTAACACACATATTTATTTAAATAAGCTGCTTATAGAGGTGATCATGTATATTTGCATAATAGTGGCAACTTAAATTTGGTTGGTACAATATACATATTCTTTTCAGAGAAGACTCATGTGTGATATTTATTGTGAACATCCGCCTCCCCCCTCCTGAGCTGTATTTTATGTATGCTTTTTATATATTTTTAATTGTTTGTCTTGTTGTCTGTATTTATTCTATTTGTTTTGATTGAATAAAATATATGAATTACACTTGATAGTGTTGTAGTCCCTTGTTATACCTTTCTTTTGTGGTTTGTATTCAAAAATGTGCATGTGTCTGCACAAATGGTTAGAAACCGACTCTATGAGGGTGGTATGAGGGCCAGACATACACATATGGGGGTTGTGCTCACAGCCCAACACCGTGCAGGACGCTTGGCATTTCCCACAGAACACCAGGATTGGCAAAGTCACTACTGGTGCCCTGTGCTTTTCACAGATGAAAGCAGGTTCCCACTGAGCACATGTGACAGACGTGACAGAGTCTGGAGACGCCGTGGAGAGCAATCTGCTGCCTGCAACATCCTTCAGCATGACCGGTTTGGCAGTGGGTCAGTAATGGTGTAGGGTGGCATTTCTTTGGAGGGCCACACAGCCCTCCATGTGCTCGCCAGAGGTAGCCTGACTGCCATTAGGTACCGAGATGAGATCCTCAGACCCCATGTGAGACCATACGCTGGTGTGGTTGGCCCTGGGTTCCTCCTAATGCAGGACAATGCCAGACCTCATGTGGCTGGAGTGTGTCAGCAGTTCCTACAAGATGAAGGTATTGAAGCTATGGACTGGCCTGCCTGTTCCCCAGACCTGAATCCGATTGAGCACATCTGGGACATGATGTCTCGCTCCATCCACCAACGTTACGTTGACCACAGACTGTCCTGGAGTTGGCGGATGCTTTAGTCCAGGTCTGGGAGGAGATCCTACAGGAGACCATCCGCAACCTCATCAGGAGCATGCCCAGGCATTGGAGGGAGGTCATACAGGCATGTGGAGGCCACACACAATACTGAGCCTCATTTTGACTTGTACTAAGGACATTACATCAAAGTTGGATCAGCCTGTAGTGCGTTTTTCCACTTTAATTTTGGGAGTGACTCCAAATCCAGGCCTCCATCGGTTAATAAATTTGAATTCCAATGATGATTTTTGTGTGATTTTGTTGTCAGCACTTTCAACTTTGTACAGAACAAAGTATTCAATGAGAATATTTCATTCATTCAGATCTGTTGTTTGAGTGTTCCCTTTACTTTTTTGAGCAGTGTATATAAATGAGTATAGTTGAGAATCAATTGGAATTTTCATTAGGCCAAAGTAACCATTTGTTGGAATATTTATCAAAGTTGCTGTTTAGAGTTGCGAATCTATATTCATATATTTTATGTTTGGCCATTTTTCCTAAAATGTCAGAAAAAGTAGGAACATCTGATTTTTTCCAGAAAGCCGCTATTGAGTTTTTAACAACCAGGGTAAAATGGATAATAATAGATTTAAGTGGGAGTGAAAAAATTTCTAAACCTATAGATAAGAGGGCTAAATGGGGAGTAAGTGGGGAGTAAGTAAAATTTTGAATTTTTTTTTAGAAATTCAGAGGTTAGAGCCCATAGGGGTTGGATTTTAGGGCAGCTCCAGAAAATATGTATAAGGTTGCCACGAAGCCCACAATTTCTCCAGCAAATTGATTAGCGATCAGGATTAATATAGGAAAGTTTGGAATGGGTAAAATACCCTCTAGTAATTAATTTAAAGTAGGATTCGTGGAGATTCATGGAGATGTTCGAGTTGTAAGTGTATAATATTGCATTTTCCCATGACTCCAGATGGAAACTCATTCCTAAGTCGGATTCCCATCTGGACATGTTAGAGTTTTTGATTAAAATGGTTTCATTATTGAACCATTTGTATATAAACCCACAACTCCAAAAAATGTTATGGTTTATGTTGCATAGAACTTTAGCTGATGCTTCGGAGATATGGGGATTGCTGGATAAGAAATTTTGAATTTGTTTTTTTATGATTATACAGTAAAATAAATCTTTAGTTGGGAGGTTAAATTTATTTTTAAGAAATGAGAAAGGGTAAATATTTTTTCCATCAAGGGTGTCATTTAACTTATTTATTCCACATTCTGACCAAGAAGGAGGAATTTGATTGTTATAAAGTGATACTATAAAGGGAAGAGGAAGATTTTTGAGGGTATTGAATTTATTAGTACCTCTTTTGGATTGGCAATTTCTTTCCATGCATATATAGATGAGTCAAAAATGGGGTGATTGGGAAAATGTGTTTGTTTTTTAAATAGGTGGTTGAAAAGGAGGTCTCTGGGATGTTTGTTATTGTTTGAACTGATTTCTAAGTCTAAGCTAGCCGGGGAGCTGTCTGGATTTAGCCAAGGTGCATTTTGTTTGACTTAAATTGGTTAGGTAGTAGGCTGTGATATTGGGAAATCCAAAACCACCATGAAATTTGCTTTTATAAAGGGTATTGGTAGCTAATTACAAATGAAGGAGTTAATTATAGATTGAAAGTTGGTTAAGTAGGAAGTGGAAATTTTTAACGGAAGGGATCTAAAGATGTATAAAATTTGGGGGGAAAATATTTTTTTTTACAGTAAGAGACCTATCTAACCAGGAGAGTTCTTTATCTTTAAAATTATGGCAAACGTTATTAATAGTTTTAGACAAGGAATTTAAATTTGATGTGAGAAGGGAGTTAATGTTTCTGGTGATATTGATGCCAAAATATGTGAATTCTTTGTCTGCCCAACCTAAGGGGGAAAAGTCTTTAATTTTATTAATTGTTTCGTTGTCTAGGTTGAAGTGAAGCATTTTTGATTTATCTTCATTTATTTTGAAATAGGATATAGAAGAAAAGGAATTAAGTTGTTTTTGAAGTTCTTTTATGGAATTTATTGGGTCTGTAAGGGTAAGTAATAAATCATCTGCAAAAAGGCTGATTTTGAAGTGACGGGAAGGAGTTTGGATACCAAAAATGTTTTGTTTGTCTCTAATTTTTTGGGCTAGGGGTTCCATTGCAAGTATGAATAGGAGGGGACCCTCTTTAGTACTATTTGAAATTGAGAAGGGGTTGGATAACTAATTATTAGAATAGATTTTGGCGCTGGGATTGGAATATAGGGCCATGATGGAGGATAAAAAGGATTCATTGAAGCCAAATTTTAATAATGTGGATTTTAGGAAGTCCCAATTTAATCTATCGAAAGCTTTTTCAGCATCTAGGGTTATTACAGTGGATGGTAATTTTGATAAATTAATAGATTTGATTATATTGATAATTCTTCTGGTGCCATCGGTAGATTGTCTTCCTTTAATAAAGCCAATTTGGTCATTATTTATTATTTTCGGGAGAAGGTAATTTAATCTATTGGCCAATATTTTTGAATAAATTTTAATATCTGTGTGGAAATGGGTCTGTAATTATTTACCTTATTTAAGTCTCCTTTGGGTTTGGGAATGAGAGTAATTGTGGCCTTGAACATCTCATTTGGAAAGGAGCCCTTGGATGATGCTAAGTTATAGATTTGGGATAGGTGAGGGGATAAAATTTCATTAAAGATTTTATAGTAGCCGTTTGTAAAGTCATCAGGGCCTGGAGATTTGAAAGATTTTAAATAGTGGATGACCTCTTTTATTTCTTTGTTTGTAATTGGGACGGTTAATAAATCTAAATCTGAGGGGCTAGGTTTGGGTAATTTTAGGGTTGATAAAAATGATTCTATGGATAATTTACTAGGTTTAAGAATTGAGGTTTGAGAATTAATATTGTTTAGACTTTGATAAAATTTTGCAAAGGCCTCAGCGATGCCTTTGGGGTGAGTAAGTGGAGTGCCATTTTGTGAAATTATTTTGTCTGTTCTGCTGTGGAGTCTATATTGTTTTAATCGGTTTGTCATGAATTTGGTGGGTTTATTTAGGGAGGCATACATTTTATATTTAGAACTGTTAATCACATTATTATAAGATGAGAAAATTTCTAGTTTAAAATCTTGATGAAGTTTGAGTAGTTCAGAGTGGATTAGGGTAGATAGGAGGGGAGATTACATTGAATTGATTCTTTTTCTCTAACTTGGGATTGGATCTTAGTGATTTTGTTTCTATTAATTATTTTTTGTCTAGAAGAAATTTGGATCATGAGGCCTCTGATTACTGCTTTATGGGCATTCCATTTAGTAAAAGGGTCTATTAATGGGGAATCATTTTCGCCAAAGTAATGTTTTAAAGCCAATTCAATATCTTTTTTATTCTTGGGGTTGTTTATTAAAGATGAATTACATTTCCATAGAAAACTATTTTTTATTGGGAGGTCTAGAATGATTTCAGCAACTTCAGGGGCGTGATCAGAAATGGTTTTGTTGTTAATATATATTTTTTTAAAACGAGGAAGGGTAAAAATATCTGTTAATATTAAGTCTATGCGTGAAGCCGAATTGTGGGTAAATTCTTTTGAGGTGGTATTAATACATCTAAAAATATCAAAAAATTCATTTTTAAATAGCCAATTATTAAGGTTGGAGGAAAGGTGATGGTATGAGGCAGAAGGGACCATATTAAGCTTTCCCAATAGAATTAATTCTCCTTTTTTCATTGATGAAACCTTTTTGATCAGTTTGTTTAGGAAGTTAAATTGGTTTTTGTTTGGGGCGTAAACATTGTTAATTGTAGAAAGTTACAAGGAAAGGTGACGGGATGAGGCAGAAGAATCCATTTGACCATCAGGGACCATATTAAAATTTCCCAATATAATTAATTCTCCTTTTTCCATTGATGTAACCTTTTTGATCAGTTTATTTAGGAAGTTAAATTGGTGTTTGTTTGGGGCGTAAACATTGGTAATTGTACAAAGTTGGTTGTTTAAATGACAAATCAATATATGAAATCTACCTTGGGGATCGCAGTATTCATCTATAAGTTCAAAGGGGATGGTATTTTTAATAATTGTGGCCACTCCTGCTTTTTTTTCTTAAATATAATGATTCGAATATGAAGGGAAAGTTTTTATGAAAACATTTGGGGTGATTTTTGAAAATTTGGTTTCTTGTAAGGTCAGCATGGGAAATATTAAGCTCCTTCCATGAGGAAAATCTTTTTTGTGGATTATTAAGGCCTCTTACGTTATAAGTCAATAATTTGATGCTTATAATATAGGGGGTTGATAAGAATAAAGAGTTAGATTATATAAATTTACTAGTAATATTTCTGGTTAATGAGTGTTATAAGGACTATTTGAGATCTATCAAGACAACAAAGGGTAAGATATTAAATTTAGATATTGAATTAATAAATAATAACAAAGTATAAACTATATTGAACAATAAAGATCTAAGTTTGTTTACAACAAGTAATAGAGAACTCCCAGGTGTATCCAATAAACAAATGGATACAAAACTTCTTGGGGGAAAAAAGTTCGTGGAAGGTGTCCTATGGTGGGAATCCATAGCTGTAAAGAGGAAGTAATGTAGGAGTAGCTTAAAATATAAACAAAGTTATAAACTGAATCAGATGCAAAAATTCTGTTTTAACAGAGAAGAGGAAAATATGATATTAGTTATTCATAGCCTAGATATAAACTGACCAGCCTAGATTAATTAATTTTTGTCAACGCATGGGTGTAGAAGTGGCGGAGGACTGCCATTCCGATGAGAAGGATTTTTAATTGAAGAAATAAAATTTAGGCTATCTTCAGGGGAGAAGAAGGTGATGGTTTTCCCCTTACAGAAAACTAGTAGCTTTGTCGGAAAGCCCCACCTGTAGGTTACGTTTAAATTTCTTAAGGAGAAAGTAGTTTCTCTGAAAGTTTTGCGGCTTGCTAATGTCTCTTTTGATAAATCTGCAAATATTTTTAATTGTTTGTATGGGTCGGGGAATATTTTCTCTTCTTTGATGTAATTCTGAATGTGTGTTAAAGAAGTGGATTCTAAGAATTGTATCTCTGGGGGAATCTCGGGGGATAAATGTTGGGCGGGGTAGATGGTGAATTCTATCAATTGTAAGTTTGGGGTTAGTAAGGGAAGGTATAATTTTTTTGAAAAAAGTTTTGACATAGTCTGATAAGTTTTGCAGGAGAATGTTCTCAGGGATACCTCTAATCTTTAAATTATTTCTCCGACTACATTCCACCAGGTCTGCAATTTTGTTTTTTAGTCTGCAGATCTCCATATTAGTATTGTTTTTAGCTTTTATGAGGTTGACAGTTTTGTTTTCTACAGATGTAATTCGACTTTCATGTAACTCAATTTTTTTATTAGGAAGATTGATTGTTGAATGAAAGAGGTCTGCTTGCTTTTCAAAATTCAGTTTCATGTTTTCATTTATTTTATTTGCTAGATCCAGCATGTACAGTAATTTTCTACATTACTGGTTCCTGTTTTAGGGAGGTCTAGCAAATTGGGTGTAGATTGTGTGAAGAAACCAATGGAGGAGGTAAGGGTTGGGTCTGATTTTTGGTGGTTCTTTGCCGGATTTGGAGTAGGAGAAGGGTAGTCATTTTCATCCTCAGAGGTATCATGGGACGAAGAATATTTTTGACTCCAAGTGCTCATGGGATAAAGAATATTTTTGACTCCAAGTACCCGGTTCTTTTCTTTTGGTAGAAACTGAAAGATCCATGTCCTCTGGTGAACCTTTGTTGGTGGTAAAATTGGGAGAATTACCAAAGGAGGAATTTGATATATCTCCGTTTTTAATAGAAGTATGGAAAGGAGGTGAAGAAGTTGGTTTATTAGTTTTGGTTATTATGTCTTCTCTTTTTAAAGGAGATCTTGATTTGAGTGGGCTGATAGTATTAGGGGGGTCTTCAAGAGGGTTACAGAGAGAGTGGGGTTGGGAGAACTTCCCTCTTTGGGGTTTAGGTGGATTTCCTATAGAGGAAACGGTGGATTTGGGTTTGGCGTTAGTTTTACTCATTTTAAGAGAGATTAAAAATGAGGTTAATATTGTTTATTTAGGTAGAATGCAAAGTTAGTGGAAAAGATATGTCAAAATATATTTCTATAAAGTGTAGCGATTTAAGATAGAATAATTATTAATAAAGTACTCTATTACATCAAAAGCTTAAATACAGGACCAATTTTTATATTTTGACTGTCACAATTCCTATGATGGAATCAATCTAAATGATCTACAAACCAGATGAGAGATAGTAGATGAAGTTTAAAAGTTTTGCAGAACACCAGTGAAAATCAAATTGAGGCTATAAACCAGACAACCAGTATTTAAGTCTCCAATTAGTCATAAAAGTGGATCATGGGTTCCACCGTTGAATGAGCAACAGTATTCACCTAAGTGTGTAAAATGACCTAGACAGCGGAAACACAGGCCCGCTTGTCAGTACAGATCTATTGTCGGTGAAAGCCGGGTTAAATATGATGAAAGGGCCCAGTAAGGATCAGCCTATGTGAAGATTTACTTATCTTTAGATTTTACACTCAGTTGAATCCAATGATCAAACAGTTGTGTCAAGCTGATAACACCGATCGGCATCCGGAAACTAAGCAACGCTGTCTTCACTGTGGCAAGGATCTTCCGGTGTCAGCCGGTGCCAGTAGATCCCCAAAAGGACATATTCCTAGGAACAAACACTACCTGGTAGATGTAAATCTGTAAATTTGCTCCCTCTAGTTGCGGACCACTATCTCGCCGTGATCTAGTATGAAATAATGGGCTGTAAATATAGTGTGATGAAAGCTTGCTGCAGATTAAAAAGGCGGCTCTGGTGAAGCGTCACATAAGCTTAGGGGTCTCCTAGCAACAAGACAGCTGATGTTCAGAGAAGCCATATCTATGGCTTGCGCTGTTGGAGATAGTAGGGGAAAAAACCTACTATTAAAGCGGGCAACTAATCAAACTGTGGTATCTACACTGAAATAGGAAACCTCCAGTGCCCTCTGCCACTTGTAGTTCACCAAGAGTATGTGTGTTTGGGACCGTACGCCGGCTGTCAAAAGCTGTTCAGTAGTACCGCTTTTACGCCGCAAGCTCCTACCCCACTGGGATTAAATATTAATAACTTTGTTTGAGTAACACCAAAACAATGGACCTAACAAGTGTATGAATATGCAAATAGACTAGTCTGTCTACTAAAGTTTACTGAAATGTCGAGATGACTACCACAAAGTTCAGATGACTCGCTACAGCTCCATCAGGAGAGCCACACCAAAATAAAGTGATCAATTGAAGGGTTGCAATCTATAGGAGCGCGAGGGCAAGCACACCCAGCAATGCAGTCCCGGTGTGGGCAGTGATAGAGGGAGGGGGAGGAGGATAGTAACCAAGACCCAGCACTTAAAACTGACATCTTCTCCCACCGTTAAAACAGTCATAGGCACCACGGACTCCGGCGCCGGCTAAAGCAGCTGATCCTCTTCCTCAGAGATGGCATCCTTAGCAACAGACGCGAGCACGCTTGACAACGCGTTCTTGAAGCGGGCAGCAGCTGAGAAGAGCAATGATAGCCCAGGACAATGGAGATACAAATAATATGCCCCCCGATGAGCAAGTTGTGGAACTTGTCAACCACAACGATGATAAAGCAGCGATCTCCTATCAAGCGCTGTATATCTGCAGGGTGTCTGTACCTCAGACATCGGGAGCGCGAGCACACTTAAAAAGCCGGTTAAGTTCACAGCTTTATAGGAGATGACAGGGGAAATCATATATATAGGAGGGAAAAAAAAGATAGGAAAATCTTATCTGTAGCCATCTGGAAACCACTGGTGCTTCTAGTTCTCCAGGACTTCTTATAATGGTGATCGCAGTTTATTAGGATGTAAGATGAGGTAAATTTCGGTGTGACAGGCAGCGCGCGCCCGTAGCCGTTGTCCCTCCGGTCCTTACACGGTGAATGTCTTCGGTTATATATCACCTAGAAACTCAATTAATGTCTCAAAATGGACCTGAATTGTTCCATAAGATGGCCAAGAAGGTTTTGAGGTCGGTAATCCTCTAATGGTTGCTGTCACAGTCGCTTTATAGGATCCCACTGTGGAGCTCCTGGATCCTGTGACTCACATCACCGGCGTCCAAGCCACGCCCTAATCAGTATTCAGTTCAGACTCAACACATACGACCTCAGGAGTGGACATGGATGTCAGACATATGTACCATCCTCCAAAGCTTTGAAGACTCCACCAAGATGGTGAGCGCGATGACGCCATAATTAGCGTCACCATCCCACTTCTCTGTCTTCTGAAACTCTCTCTGCTCACAATTAAAGAGGATGCATTGCAGGCGGAGCACGATAAGATGGAGCAAGGAACCATAGAGGGTGATTACACACAGCCCAGCCTCATCTCATCCCAACGTGGATTGCGTAACAATGAGGAAGAGGAGGAGGAGGAAGAACAGGAGCTAGTTTCATGCGCTGTAGACTGTACTACCTGCACAACTGTCATACCGTCTGTTCAGCATGGATGGCCTGAAGACAGGGAGTAGGAGGAAGAGGAAGAGGATGAGGAGGAGAGCATGGTCAGTCGTTCTTTAGGTGAGGACACGGATGTCTTGCCTATTAGCAGTCGGGCACACATGCCTAAGTTTATGTTATTCTGCCTTTCCCGTGACCCTCGCGTTGTCCCAAATTTTGGGTGACAGTCATTACTGGTTGGTGACACTTCTAGACCCACGCTAAATGGAAATCTTTCTGTGTCTTATTCCCACGCTGGACAAGCCTAATAAAATGGGGCAGTACCAGATTGCCCTTTTTGCGGAATAATTAAAAAAATTCCCATCTGAAAACGCTGGCGGCAGAGGTCACAGTTCGTTTGACAGCAAAGGAGTACATACGAGAGAGACGCAAATGCAATCCAGCAGAGGCAGGGGAACACTGTCAAAGTTCTGGAACAGTTTTCTCAGACCCTCCCATCGCACAAGCCCTGATGCGCCATGTACTCTCACAAGGAGGGACACA
This sequence comes from Phyllobates terribilis, assembly GCF_046119375.1. Classification (NCBI taxonomy): domain Eukaryota; kingdom Metazoa; phylum Chordata; class Amphibia; order Anura; family Dendrobatidae; genus Phyllobates; species Phyllobates terribilis. Next base: position 658,613,508 of record NW_027362764.1, on the reverse strand, counting down.
ATTCGGAAAATGCTGAGGGAGTACTGTGCTGACCGTACTAACTTCCTCCGTGATTCCTCTGTGCCTTATAATTATTGGTATCCAAGCTGGACACGTGGCATGAACTGGCTCTTTACGCCTTGAAGGTCCTGGCCTGCCCTGCTGCTAGCATTTGGTTAGAGAGGATTTTTAGTGCCCTGGTGGAATTATAACCGATAGGCGCATCCGCCTGTCACCTGAAAATGCTGACACGCTGACTCTTATAAAAATGAACAAGGGCTGGATTGGGCTAGACTTCTCAACATCATCGAATGATAGCAGCTTAACATAAACTCAAATCCAGTGTCTTTTTTATGGGAGGTCTAACACTATTCCCATGCACCTCTGTCTTCACACCTAGACATGGGTGTATGCTTCCTGAATTTGTGTATTTGCTCTTGTCCTCCTCCTTCTCCGCATCCTCATCCGCCACCACCATATCACTACCATATGTACCATATCAACATCTCTTGCAAGGGACATTGGAGATCCTCCAAATTTTTGGCAGCCGTTGCTTCACTGCATAGGAAAACAGTATGGGAGACATACGTCCTAATAATGGGAACAATGTTTTCAGGAGACCTTCTGACTTCTACGTCTCTTGTAAAGGGCATTTGTGTTCCTCCAAATTTTTGGCAGCCGTTGCTTCACTGCATAGGCAAACAGTATGTGAAACCCACTTCCTAATAATGAGAACATTGTTTTCAGGAGGCCCTCTGACCTCTACATCTCTTTCAAGGGGCATTGGAGTGCCTCCAAATTTTTGACAGCCATTGCAGTCACTGCATAGGCAAATAGCATGGGAGACCCTCTCCTTTCTAATGGGAATATGTCATTATTGAGGCCCACGTCTGTATCTTAAAATTGTTAGTAGGGCTTTTCCTAAATTTTGGCAGCGTTGGACTCACTGCATATTCTATAACTGAATTGTAGACCCTCTCCTTTCTAATGGGAACATGTCATACTCGTTACAGTGGCCCAGCTCTATGTGTCTTTAAATTTTTAGTGTTTTTTTTTCTAAATTTTGGTAGCCATTGCACTCACTGCATACCCTATAACTGTATAGCAGACCCTCTCCTTTCTAATGGGAACATGTCATTACTGTGGCCTAGCTCTGTGTGTATTTAAATTGTTAGTGGGGTTTTTCCAAAATTTTGGCAGCCCTTGCGGTCACAGCATGGGCATTACCACTATAGGAGACACGCTCCTTTGTAATGGGAACATTGTTTTTACTGAGACCCTCCTCTATGTCTCTTCAAAGTGGTATTGGGTTGCGTCCAAATTTTTGGCAGCCCTTACTGCATATGCAATAACAGCATAGGAGACCCACTCATTAATAATGGGAACAACAAAGCATAGCCGCCTGATGGCTCTCTAACAATAGCGAGGGCCAACTGCTGGCCCTTTAAGAATAGTAAGGGCTGCCTGATGGCCCTATATAAATAGGCTTTGTGACTTTCAGAGTCCCTCCATCATAAATGAAACAGGATGTGTCTAATGATGTGTCACACACCACATGGCCAAATAAGGTTGTAAAATGTTAAAATAACATTTCCTGATGAATGCATTTGTCTTGGTTAAAAGCAATGCAAAAGTGCAAAAATGCATCAAAAATGCTATGTGTGAACATAGCCCAAGGTGTGGAGGAGCATTTTTGTTTTTGGTTATTTAATTTGCCTTATATACAAGTCATTACCCTGGAAACGATGTTCCTTAACATATTTCCCAGGAAAATCCATTTTGGTTTAGTTTTTGTATGTTTTATTGTGAGTCCGTAAAAGTGGCATAATACCTCTGACAACATTGTTGACAGCAGTGACCTGGGAGTCAGAAATGCTTCCAGGGGTCTACCCCATGCTGTTTCCATGTCATTTGAGCATTGTTCCCATCGATTTGTGTAATGTTTAGGCCCTCTGCAGACCGCTGGGGGGAGCCGATGGACAAATGTTTGAGTTTCCCATAGATTTACATTGGGCTCATTACTCGGACCAAGCACTGGAGCATTCCAATTTACTTGACTCCAACAATGAGTACCCGAGCATTTTAGTGCTTGCTCATCACTAGTAATGAACATGGAGCTTCCCAGGCTATTAATATCAGCTCACAGCTGTATACTTAGCCTTCACTCGTTATTAAAATGGGGGACCCACCAAAAAGAATGTTGTAGGGTCCCCACAATAACTAATAACAAGCAAAGGCTGGATATTGGCTCCCTCCCAGTCTAAAAACATCATTTTTCAGCCGCCCCAGCAATTGTGCATCCATAAGATAAACCAATTCTATTTAGCCACTGCTTTTCCCACTTGCCCTGGTGCATTGGCAAGTGGGGTAATAATACTGGGGTTGATGTCAGCTTTGTGTATTGGCAGCTGACATCAAGCCCAGGAGTTAGTTACCGGAAGGCATCTATAAGACGCCCCCATAGTCATATTGTAAATAAAAAACACCCATAATAAAATCTTTTTTTTTAAATAATGACAAACCTGTCCAGCGAGAAGATAATTCATTTGTCCAGTGACGAGTCTAACTCTGCTATATCTGGATGGCACACTGAACGGTGGCATGATGAAACCATTCAGCATGGCATCCAGCAGAGTCATTGAATTGTACGTGCTAGCACAGCATCAGTGACTCTTGGTGATGGGAATAAGGTGAGTGTAGTTCATAGCAAATGAACTCCACTCACCTCACTGATGTCAGCGCGAGCGCCGTGAGAACTTTCTCCTTTTCCCACCTTTAGGCCATGTTCACACATTCAGTATTTGTTTAGTATGTTAGATCAGTATTTGTAAGCCAAAATTAAGAGTGGGACAATCAGAGGAAAATGTAAATAAAACACAAGCACCACTTCTACATCTTTCACTCACTTCTAGTTTTGGCTTACAAATACTGATGTAAAATACTGACCAAATACTGAACATGTGAATGTGGCCTTAGGTTGTGTCCACAATAATTTTTTGGTGAGTTTTTGACACTGCAGATTTTCGCTGCATCAAAAACTTTGGTTTGGTGAGTCTTACAGTTACAGCAAAAGTATAAACTGATCTGTGGTGTATGTTTAAAATCCACAATATGTTAATTTCTCTTGCTGGTACACTGAGTTTTATGTGCAGATTTTCTCCATAGTCTTCCATAGAAATCCACAGGTAAAAAAGACGTATGCATTTTTATCACATTTCCACTGTGGAAATGCATCAAAACCACATGTAATCCAAACATGACTATATCAATAAAGTTTTGTCAAATCCAAATAACAGGAACTGTCAGAAACAAAGCAACTTTATTTAAAGAATGACATACCAAAAAGATACAAAAAACAGCATAATAAATGTGATAAAAACCCATGTGAAAAATGCACTCAAAAGCGCAAGTAACCTAATTTACTTAATAGGTGTAGAAAATCTGCAACATCAAAAACTCACAAGATAGTCATTGTGAGAACGTAGTCTAAGACCACATGCACATGTTGAGTATTTGGTGAGTTATTTAGCTCAGTATTTGTAAGCCAAAACCAGAAGTTGAGAAAAAATGCAGAAGTGGTGACATGTTTCTATGTTACTTTTCCCCTGATTGTTACACTTCCGGTTTTGGCTTACAAATACTGAGGTAAAAAACTCACCAAATATTCCATGTGTGCACATGGCCTATAAGTACAAAATGTTCAAACCAAACACAGGCTTGGTCCACCCTTGGCATGCCAAGCAGTTCAGTGCATCTTCCCACCTACTTATTTTGCATCTGAAGTCATTGACTGGGCTTCATTGGAGAAGTTCAATCAAGCTATATAATGCAATACCATAGTATTACAGTGTATAGCGATAAAATAATCACAGATTCAAGTCCCACAGTGGACTAAAAAAGTACAAATTAAGAAAAAATATATATATATATACATTGTAGGGATTCACCCTCATTGGTAGCGGTCAGAGCACACACAGGGATTTGGTTCTTATATTTAAACAGTCAGTGGTTTATTAAAGTGATCATAACCAATCAGGACTCAGAAAGAAAACAAAACAGCCTTTCCTCAGCTTAAGGGTAAAAATAAACAAAACATATTTGTACCAGATACTGGTTCTCCCCTTTAAAGCAATGTCCACTTTCAGTCAGCCTCTAGCAGTGACTGACCAGCAAACAACAGGTCTTTCCTCCTTCCCCACATAGACACCACTGAGGCAGCTCTGCTGCCTTAAATAGTCCCATCAAAACCTGGATTGGTGGTATGGCAGCAGCTGCTGCTGGAGCCTTTGTCTCTATGACCTATTCCATTGAGGCTAGCCCCTTTGATGACACATCATCCCCATTTCCCCATTCAAAAATAAATAAATAAAAAGTTTGATATTGTTGTATCCGTAAAGCTTAATTGAACAAAATATAGAAGGCCGAAAAGAATAAACTCTGAAGCTAGAATTTTCAGTCTCTACACTTCCTCAAAAAATGAACTATAAAGCAATCAAAATGATGAATGTAAGACAAAAGTGTATCAATAAAATATATTATTCAGAGCTAAAAAAAAGACACCCTCATAGATATACATAAATTGAAAAATGAAAAAAAAACTAGTGAATCATACAAGACATAAATAAATTTCAAGATTCAGATTTTTTTTAACCAATAAAATGTATAAAAATCTTATAAGTTTGCATCACCACAATCATACTTACCTGAAACATCATACTGTCAGGGCATTTTTATCGAACAATGAATGACCTAAAAACAATACCCCAAAAACAATGTTGGATTTGCATTTTTTTCACTATTTCACCCAACTTGGAATTTTTTTTACGTTTTTGTATACATTATATGGAAAAATGGGTGGTGTAATTCATCCTTCCAGCATAAAACAAGTCCTTATACAGCTATGTTGACAGAAAAATATAAAAAAATATGACTCTTAAAAGAAGGTAAGGAAAAAAAGAGACAGCAAAAAACAAAAAACCTCCAGGCCATGAAAAAGGTTAATTCTCATTTGGTGGCAGGTCCCAGGAAGTCAAGGATGTTGTCTGGGACAAAAATCATGAAATAATCTGACAGGAAAAAGCACATGGTATAGGAAAGAAAATCTAAAATATTGGCTACAAAGCGAATATAAAACAAGGTTACAACTAAATATTCAGGAAAAGGCAAGGGCTAGGTATACAGTTAATGCTAAATATCAGCCAAGAAAAATGCCTTTTGCCATTGTACAGATTGAAACCCTTAAAAGATGAAGTTGTGAAATGCTCGTCGGGTGTACTGTAGGTAACGTTATCTCTATTCATCTTTGATTTAATATGTATAGTGCTTTCATATTTTGATTCATACTATACAGCATGGCTGTGGAGTCGGTAAGCCAAACCTTCGACTCCGACTCCTCAATTTCCATGACCCCGACTCCAACTCCGACTCCCTCATAGATGGCTCATGTTTAAGTGATAATTTTACAGTAGGACACATTTTTCTCAGCTAAATGTCTAGACCCTTAGATCAGGAATAGGACAGACATTTATAGGACATTTCATAACTTTCCCAAGTTCTTATGAAAAAATATTCCTCACAAACTGCATTGAACTACTGTACCCAATTTATTATATATTTTAGGAGTCGAAGTCGGTCCATTTTATACAGACTCCAACCCTGACTCCGACTCCACCAAAATGGGCACCGACTCCGACTCCACGACTCCGACTCCACGACTCCATGACTCCGACTCCACAGCCCTGCTATACAGGTCATGCTGTGACTTATTGATTTACAATTTAATATCACATATTACCCTTAATATCACGTTTGATCTGTTTTTCTCACTGTATGGTGACTGACACTGTGTCTTTATTTACTGGAATGTGTATCATATGTCATTGACCCTATGTGGTATACACAGTATTTTTGGTCCAAGTGCAATCCGGCAAAACATCGGATCGCACTCAGAACAATGTTATTCTATGAGGCCGTACACATACTGTATTTGATTCTTTCCTCAGACCGAGTCTGTCTAAGTAAAAAAATCGCAGCATGCACGATTTGCATCCATAAATCAGATCACACTCGGCCATGCAAGTCAAAGAGTCCGTGGAAAAAAATCAGAGTGCATTCGGATGACATCGGAATGAAGTACAATTTTCACGGACTGACAGAATGGAGAAAATGGAGACATTTTTTTTTCATCTTCTCTATACAAGAAAATTGAATAACACTCTGATCACACTCTGATCAGTTTTTGATCAGAGTGTGATTAGCATAATTGGATCAATTTTTTTGGATGAGAGAAAATACGGTCGTGTGACCCTAACCTTAGAATGACCTGACATAGCCATAATATGACCATGTTATAGTGTTGATATTATGGCTGCAACACTTGATCCCCTGTGCTTCCGGCTATCTCTTCCTATAGACCACTGTACGACAAGTCAGTCCTCTGAGTGGGGTGTTTTTTGCCCCTTTTACATACTCCAGGTAAAAAATCCAGACGAATAATGAATGTGTCACAGACTTTCAATCCACATCAAGTTCATTATTGCTGTGGATTTCGTACTGAAAATCTGCAGATTATCATCATTGAATTACAATGGAACAAATCCGCCTGCAGATCCGCTGGCCAAATGCTGGCAAAACCTCAGTTTTAACTGTGGATTTCTGCTGTGGATTATTCAAAACTGATTTACTTTGGATATTGATGACAGGCAATTGCTATTTTTGCTGTTGTCTAGTATATTACCAAAAGTTCACTAAAGGTGAATGTACATTTTAAATAGTGTTTGGCAGACAATGAGTCTTTGTGTTTTCAAGTCCCGAGTAGATAACTTGTTGCTTAAGTCATGCTACTTTATTATTTAATTCTTGCTTCGCAGTAAATACATTACCTTAATAGATTACAGACCAAACATCTAAGCAATAAATTTGTAGCATATGTAGTCTTTGCATAAATTATACTGTATAGAGAATAACATGGGCTCAGATAACAAAATCTCTGAAGGCAGTAAAATATGCTTATTATAGGCATCTAAAATGATATCATTCACATAACGAAAGCGGCTTTGTTTTGTCTCTTTGAGTAATTTTGATCAATCACTGTTGCTGCCACTCAAATTAGACATTGTGAAAAATATAGTATTCCATTGCTAAACGCTGCAGAAGCCACTGGGCCCAGTATAAAAGAAATGTCATATCAGAAAATAACCTTTTGTTTAAATCAGGTTTTATGTTAAATATATCTTTTTATAAAAGTTTTTCACATTTTTCATATCGCTATGTATCTGAAAAAAACAGAAATCTTGTAATTTTCACACTGGCTGCTGAGCGCAGTACTCAAACTTTCTGTTCTATTCATGGACATAGACAACAATTTACTGACTTTAAGGGCAGGTGCAGACAATCATATTTTCGGTCCGAGATCTGACAAAACATTAGATCACACTGAAACCAATGTTAGTCTATTGGGCTGTGCACAAGTCTGGTTTTCTCGTCGGACAGAGACTGTCCAAAGAAAAAAATCGCTGCAAGCCGGAGTTTGATCTGATATTCAGAGCGCACTCGGCCGTGCAAGTCAATGGGTGCGTGGAAAACTTCGGACTAGAATTGAATGACATCTGAGTGAAGTCCGATTTCTATGCACAGACAGAATAGAGAAGATAGAGAAGTTTTTTTCTCCATCTTCTACTCATATGAAAGAATCGGAGCTCACTATGCTAACACTCCGATCAAATATTCCTATCAGTATTTGATCAAAGTGTCATTTGTATAATCGGCCTGATACTCTTGGATCAGAGAATCTACAGCCATGTGCACCTCGCCTAACTAATAGACTTCAACGTGAGAGCTGTCTATGCATGTTCTGATCTGGGTATAGGTCGTCCTAAAGGGAGGGAGAAAAGCTGAACTGTTACCATCACCTATTGAGAATGCTAAACCAGTCCACCACTCACCTGTCTTGCTCATCTGCCAGGCCTTGTTTCATTCCAATACGGTTGGTTTCCTTTGTGCTAGCCCATGCCAGGTTACTATGATAATTCAGCAAATACCACTGACATCATATCACCCAGGACCTTTTAAAGCATGCTCAGGCAACCATATGCTGTCTGAATATTGAAATAGCTTTGTTCTCAGCAACTATGTTTGACAAGAGTTGCTTCATCTTTCACTTTGCTCTAGCTCCAACCAGGTGCGCCGTGATCTTACGTGAGTATATAACGAATTGACTCTCACTTCATCAGAGCCAGAAGTACTGGGCTAGCATGAAGAAGTCTTGGATGTTCTCGCTCTTGGCGATAGTAAAAAGATGCAAACTGGTTAGGGGTTGATGAGGAATGGAGAGACCAGAGAGGTGAGCGGTGAAGTGGGTATAAGTATTTTTTAATTTTTTACATACTACATGTATAATGCTCTGGAATCTGTAAAAATCCCAGAGCAAAATAAGTTCATCCAATTTTTCTGTGAACTGAATTTCTTGGCAAAACCAAAAGATGTAATTAACAAAAATGAGACTTCCCATTTATTTTCATTGGCTGTAAGCCATAATCATCAACATTAATAGAAATAAACACTTGAAATAAATCATTCTGTTTGTAATGACTCTATATAATATATGAGTTTCACTTTTTGTATTGAAGAACTGAAATAAATTAACTTTTTGATGATATACTTTTGCACCTATACAGTGTTGGCCAAAAGTATTGGCACCCCTGCAATTCTGTCAGATAATACTCACTTTTTTCCTGAAAATGATTGCAATCACAAATTCTTTGGTATTATTATCTTAATTTAATTTGTCTTCAATGAAAAAACACAAAAAGAATTGTTCTAAAGCCAAATTGCATATAATTCCACACCAAACCTATAAAAGGGGTGGACAAAAGTATTGGCACTGTTTGAAAAATCATGTGATGCTTCTCTAATTCGTGTAATTAACAGCACCTGTAACTTACCTGTGGCACCTAACAGGTGTTGGCAATAACTAAATCACACTTGCAGCCAGTTAACATGGATTAAAGTTGACTCAACCTCTGTCCTGTGTCCTTGTGTGTACCACATTGAGCATGTAGAAAAGAAAGAAGACCAAAGAACTGTCTGAGGACTTGAGAAACCAAATTGTGAGGAAGCTTGAGCAATCTCAAGGCTACAAGTCCATCTCCAAAGACCTGAATGTTCCTGTGTCTTCCGTGCGCAGTGTCATCAAGAAGTTTAAAGCCCATGGCACTGTGGCTAACCTCCCTAGATGTGGCAGGAAAAGAAAAATTGTCGAGAGATTTCAACGCAAGATTGTGCGGATGGTGGATAAAGAACCTCGACTAACATCCAAACAAGTTGAAGCTGCCCTGCAGTCCGAGGGTACAACAGTGTCACCCCGTACTATCCGTCGGCGTCTGAATGAAAAGTGACTGTATGGTAGGATACCCAGGAAGACCCCACTTCTTACCCTGAGACATAAAAAAGCCAGGCTGGAGTTTGCCAAAACTTACCTGAGAAAGCTAAAACATTTTGGAAGAATGTTCTCTGGTCAGATGAAACAAAAGTAGAGCTTTTTGGGAAAAAACATCAACATAGAGTGTACAGGAAAAAGAAAGAGGCATTCAAAGAAAAGAACACGGTCCCTACAGTCAAACATGGCGGAGGTTCCCTGATGTTTTGGGGTTGCTTTGCTGCCTCTGGCACTGGACTGCTTGACCGTGTGCTTGGCATTATGACGTTTGACGACTACCAACAAATTTTGCAGCAAAATATAGGGCCCAGTGTGAGAAAGCTGGGTCTCCCTCAGAGGCCATGGGTCTTCCAGCAGGACAATGACCCAAAACACACTTCCAAAAGCACTATAAAATGGTTTGAGAGAAAGCACTGGAGACTTCTAGGGTGGCCAGCAATGAGTCCAGACCTGAATCCCATAGAACACCTGTGGAGAGATCTCAAAATGGCAGTTTGGAGAAGGCACCCTTCAAATATCAGGGACCTGGAGCAGTTTGCCAAAGAAGAATGGTCTACAATTCAGCAGAGCATTGTAAGAAGCTCATTGATGGTTACCGGAAGCGGTTGTTCACAGTTATTTTGGCTAAAGGTTGTGCAACCAAGTATTAGGTTGAGGGTGCCAATTCTTTTGTCTGGCCCATTTTTGGAGTTTTGTGTGAAATGATCAATGATTTGATTTTTGCTTCATTCTCTTTTTTTTTTTTTTCCTTGCAAGCAAATTAAATGAAGATAATAAGACCAAAGAATTTGTGATTGCAATCATTTTCAGGAAGAAACTGAGTATTATCTGACAGAATTGCAGGGGTGCCAATACTTTTGGCCACCACTGTAGGTATAAAACATCATATAGAACTTTACATATGTCAGGACAACTTTATCTTATTGCCAATTTATAGAGAAACACAGAAAATAAATGGTAAGTCTCATTTTTGTTAATTACATCTTTCCACAATATTTTACCGAAAACATAAATTAGATTAGTGAAAAATAATGTACAGTAAAAAATAATAACCTGAACAGCAAAATGTGATTTGTAATGGCTAAGATGTTTTCATGATGGTCCATGGAAACATACGGGCTGTCTACATGTCTATATTATGTCCTCCTAAAAACACGAAGTAATTGCACCCCTGACAGTGTCAAGCTGTCCGATGATAGTTGAAAGAAAGGACAAGAGGTAGAACAGATCTTCGCATTGTCTATGCCATATTTGATCTTAAGAACACAGAAATATGTCATCATCTTCAGGTTGGCAAAATGATTGAAGAAAGACTGATGCATTATTATTCAGCAAAGTTGGTGCTGTTCATTATGTTTCTTTATATATTTTTCGCAACCAGAGATGCATAATTAATACTGCTGGATGAGGAAGCCAAAAAATAATGCTATGTTGGGGATGAGTCATGCAACAATCACCATTTGGCAGGTTGAATCAGCTGAGAGGTTCACTTTAAGAGTCCTGCAACTATAATAAAGTTGCCCTTTTAAAATAGTGAAGTAGCATAGACTAGTCTGTGTTCTTAGGCTAGATATTCATCCTATTTTATTCACTTTTTTCTGACCTGATGCCATCTTCAAAAAATTGCAGTAGAATTGGTTGGAGCAACTGGTTATTTCACCATAAATATATAAGCTTGGATAACCCAAGAGTACATGTTTGTTACTATGGTTATGGAGATAATGCTTGAGATGAGTGTATCAATCCATGAAAGATCGAATTCGAGTTCGAGTCAAATTTCAAGCAAATTCGAACATTTTGAAATTTGGTTCGCAGTTTACCAAAAAATAAAGCAATTTACCTAGTACTGTCTCCCACACTGCTGAAGCATTAGCACAGGCTAACATCATTTTGCCTTGCTACATGGGTCTTTCCATAATGCCCTGCAGTTACGACATCCAGCGGAATATCATACCTTGTACAGTGGTGGTCAGTACCTAGGACATCAGAGATCATTGATTCCCATTGGAGCACAGTTTATACAGCAGAGTTGTTTTCCATCTCCAGAGTCACTAGGTAAGTCTCTCTTTCCTGTAGAGGGTAAACTCTTATGGTCAGCAGGGTCCTCTCTCTCTCATGTAGAGTGCAATCTTTTATGGACTGCAAGGTCCTCTCCCTCTCTCTCCTGTAAGCTATTATTGTCAGCTGTATTTTCTCTGATTTTCTCTTCTGAGAAATTGCAAGCTTTCCAGTATTGGGATTCGTGAAAATTTGGCTATGTTGGCAAATTAAAATTTCAAAAGATGCACTAATCTCTAGTCTATGCCAAATATCTGTTGTTAACGTCCTGCATTAGAAATGTGCTCACCAGGCAAAAAGTGAATTTACCTGTTTGTTCCAAATTTTGGGTGGGGGAATTCAATTTCAGAATCCAGAACATAAAAAAACATAAAATGCTAAAAATAAAACTAAATACTTATACTCACTTTTCTGGCCCCTTTGTTACTCACCATCATTCTATTTGAATTTTACAAAAGTCCTCATTCTCCAAAGTGCCCATTTTGTTTAGTTTGTTATTGTGCCGATTCAACAACATGGCAGATACTTGCCACTAGAGATGAGCGATGTTCGAATCGAACTGTTCGCCAATCTCAAATTCGAGCTGTTTTGGGCGGTGTTCGAGCCGTTCGACGAACCCGAACGATTTGAAAAAAATCTGGCTGTTCGAGGTTATGTTCGATAACTGTTCGTGCACCAAAATCTTAACTGGATTTTTTCACAGTAATGCTGATAATCAATGTTAATACACAGTTTGAGTGTACAGCGGGGCGGGGGGAGGGGCATGGGATAGATCTCTGCAGAAATAATGAAGATCTCCATTTTTTTTTCTCTTTCCCGCATTTACAGTGGGGAGGTGCAGTCTGTCAGCCTATCAGCAGCGCACACACAGAGCGAAGTGCTTTTTTTCACACAAGCCAAGGGCATGTGTCATTGGCTGTGTATGTCACATGTCCTTGCCCTATAAGACCCAGCCATTTTCCCCGTCGCCACCATTTTCTCACTGCTGCAGCTGAGTGTTAGACGGTACCGCTGCTGTGTGCGCGCTAAACAGTATAACTGTGTGAATTGCAAGCAAATTTTATCTGAAATAGACAGATAGCTTGGGAGTAGGGACTAGTTCTAATTGCAGCCCTTTTGAGGGCTAGGTTACAGCATTTCCTATGACTTTTAGCAGGCAGGTCTGTGCTCTTAAATAGACAGATAGGTTGGGAGTAGTGACTAGTTGTAATTGCAGCCCTTTTGAGGGCTAGGTTACATCAGTTCCTATCACTTTTTGCCAGGCAGGTCTGTTTTAGTGCTGTGCAAGTGTTTTTCACAGCATTTGGCAAAATCTAGCTAAGCAAATCCTTTTGGGCCTCTTGCAGTGTGAGTTAGTCAGTGGAGTAGCCTATCTGTGTTGCAAGCTACACCACCTGTGTTTGTAATACAATTTTTTTACTGCACCTAGCGAAGTAAAACCTTTTGGGCATGTTAGCAGTGTGTGTTAGTCAGTGGAGTAGCCTATCTGTGTTGCAAGCTACACCACCTGTGTATGTAATACAAATTTTTTACTGCACATAGCCAAGTAAAACCTTTTGGGCATATTAGCAGTGTGTGGTACTCATTCTATTAGGCCATCTATACTAAGCTCCACCAGCTTTCAAATTGCAATTATTTTTAGCTGCATCTTGCCTGGAAAATAATTTTGGGCATATTAGCAGTGTGTGGTACTCATTCTACCAGGCCATCTATGCTAAGCTCCACCAGCTTTCAAATTACTAATGATTTTTAGCTGCATCTTGCCTGTAAAATTATTTTGGGCATAGTAGCAGTGTGTGGTACTCATTCTGTTAGGCAATCTATACTAAGCTCCACCAGCTTTCAAATTACTAATAATTTTTAGCTGCATCTTGCTGTAAAATAATTTTGGGCATAGTAGAAGTGTGTGGTACTCATTCTACTAGCCCATCTATCCTAAGCTACACCAGCTTTCAAATTACTAATAATTTTTAGCTGCATCTTGCCTGTAAAATAATTTTGGGCATAGTAGCAGTGTGTGGTACTCATTCTATTAGGCCATCTATACTAAGCTCCACCAGCTTTCAAATTACTAATAATTTTTAGCTGCATCTTGCCTGTAAAATAATTTTGGGCATAGTAGCAGTGTGTGGTACTCATTCCATTAGGCCATCTATACTAAGCTCCACCAGCTTTCAAATTACTAATAATTTTTAGCTGCATCTTGCCTGTAAAATAATTTTGGGCATAGTAGCAGTGTGTGGTACTCATTCTATTAGGCCATCTATACTAAGCTCCACCAGCTTTCAAATTACTAATAATTTTTAGCTGCATTTTGCCTGTAAAATAATTTTGGGCATAGTAGCAGTGTGTGGTACTCATTCTGATAGGCCATCTATACTAAGCTCCACCAGCTTTCAAATTACTAATAATTTTTAGCAGCATCTTGCCTGGACAATAATTTTGGGCCTGTAGCAGTGTGTGGTACTCATTCTATTAGGCCATCTATACTAAGCTCCACCAGCTTTCAAATTACTAATAATTTTTAGTTGCATCTTGCCTGGACAATAATTTTGGGCCTGTAGCAGTGTGTGGTACTCATTCTATTAGGTCATCTATACTAAGCTCCACAAGCTTTCAAATTACTAATAATTTTTAACTGCATCTTGCCTGGAAAATAATTTTGGGCCTGTAGCAGTGTTTGGTACTCATTCTATTAGGCCATCTATACCAAGCTCCACCACCTGTGTATCTAATAAATTGTTTTACTGCTTCTAACACAGCCAATCCTTTTGGGCTAGTACCACAATTTGGCCACTGAGCTCTGCTCGGTTTCCATTCATCGTTTTTTGTGCAAACAACTCCAGAGTTGTCAATTAGTTAACCACCAAAATGAGTGGAAAAAGGCCTGCTGCTGGTGGAAAGGGGAATAGGCGTGTTGGAAAGGGAAAAAAAGGTTGTGTCCGTGGGGTAGGTGTTAAAGCAACCATAACATCTGCAGAAGAAAGACCATCTTCCAGCCAAACTAAGATGTCTTCTTTTTTTAGTGGACAATGTGATACGATCCCTTTCTTACGGCCACGCCCATTGCTACAAATTCCAGATGAGGCACAAAAACAGCAGGTGCTTCAACGGATATCAAGTGCCACTTTAAGTGGGCTCTCCTCCACCTCAACTTCAACATCACAAATACTCCAGTCCTCAGAGGTGTCACCCCAATCGCACTTGCTTCCTCACAGCTCCCAAGTATCCAGCTGCCCATTCTGAGTATGGGATAGAACAGATGGTTGAGTCTGCAGAGCTGTTTACTCATACTATAGCCTGGGAATCAGAGGTCGGCTTCAGAGCTTCTGTGATTCCAGACGAGGAAATGATCTGCACTGATGCCCAGAATCTTTATGAGTCGGATCCAGGACCAGATGAAGAAAGATCTGAGCATAATGTAGACCCCTGTTCCCAAACTGTAACTTCTGTTGGTGGAGAATATGAGGAAGATGATGATGAGACTCAAATACCTGATTGGAGCGACAACTTGAGTTTTTTGTCAGGGCAGGAAGTGGTTGGCTCTGAGGACGACGGGTGTGAGAACACACAGGGTGATGATGACGAGGTTGCAGATCCCACTTACTGTCAACCCACAGTCAGCCAGTCGATGAGGTCAGCAGAGGAGGTGGAGGAGGATGCTAGTGACGACGAGGTCAGGTTGCACCTTCCTGGACAGAGACGTAGTACTGGAAGCACGTCAACAACTGCATCCTCAACCACAACTCTGACTCTGACCAAAAGTCGTGGTGGCTCTTCAGGTCACATGGGCTCTAAGCCTTGCATAGCCTGGGCATTTTTTCAGATCGATAAGGATGACCCAACTCGTGTTATCTGTAACATTTGTCATCAAAAGCTAAGTAGAGGCCAAAAAATCCATAGTTTGAGTACTTCATGCATGAACTGTCACATGGATATGAAGCAAAAGTTGCAATGGGAAGCTCACTGTGCTAGAATGCGGCCTAGCGGGCCGGGCCAACCACCGTCTGCCCCATCTTGTGCATCCGCGGCCTCTTCATCCTCTGTGACTGGGGGGACAGCAGTGACACCTGTTTTGGGACACAGAACTGCCACCTCTTTACCCGCAACAGCCAGCGTGATTGGCAGGTCATCATTTAATTTGGAAGTGGAAACACCAGCTGGTGTTGAGCACTCTCCGACATCGAGAGCACCACCTTTGGATCAAGGCAACCTAAAATGTCTGCCTGCATCTTCCTCACAGACCATCAGTTTGCCGGGGACACCCTACTCAACCCCTTCTAAGCACAACAGCCAGCCCTCAGTCCCTCAGATATGGACAAGTAAAAGACCATTTCTTCCTAGCCATGAGAAAGCTAAGAGGTTGAATTTCATCATTTGCAAGGTCTTGGCTACAGAAATGCTACCTTTCCGCCTGGTGGACACAGAGGATATTCGAGACCTTATGTCCGTCGCAGTGCCCCAGTACCAGATGCCCAGTCGGCACTACTTCTCAAACAAAGGTGTGCCTGCGTTCCACCAGCATGTCGCACACAACATCACCGCTTCTTTGAGAAACTCTGTGTGTGACAGGGTGCATTTCACCACAGACACTTGGACGAGTAGGCATGGACATGGGCGTTACATGTCGCTAACTGGGCACTGGGTAACTATGGTGACAGCAGGACAAGGGGCTGCTGTCCAAGTCTTGCCGTCCCCACAAGTTGTGCGTCAATCCTCTTTATCTCGAAGTTCCTCCACTGCTTCTGCCTCCTCAACCTCCTCTCGGTCCTCTACCTGCACCCAAAGCCTGTCTGGTCATGCCACCCGCTTTCTAACTGCGCAGAAGGGATACTGCACACCTCCTTACAATGCTGGCAGCAGGGCTCAACGTCATCAGGTGGTTTTTACTTTGAAATGTCTGGGAAATGTGAGTCACACAGCTGAGGAGTTGTGGTCAGCTCTGGAGAACCAGTTTCATGAATGGTTGTCTCCACTGGACCTGCAACCAGGGAAGGCCGTGTGCGACAATGCTGCAAACCTGGGTGTGGCCATTCGCTGGGGCAATGTCACACACGTGCCTTGTATGGCTCAAGTGTTGAACCTGGTTGTCCAGCAATTTTTAGCCCACTATCCCGGACTAGATGGCCTTCTGCAGAGGGCCCGGTCGCTGTGTGCTCACTTCCGCCGTTCGCATCCTGCAGCTCAGCGACTTACATCTCTACAGAAGTCGTTGGGCCTGCCACTTCACCGGCTAAAATGCAATGTGCCAACACCGTGGAATTCAACTCATTTTGCAGCGACTGCGGCAGCACCGACAAGCCCTGGTGCAATACGTTCTGACTTATAGCCTGGGCCAACGAGATCCAGAGGTGGGGCAAATCACGCTGGAGGAGTGGTCTCTGATCAGGGACCTATGCACCCTTCTGCACAGTTTTGAAATGGCGACGAAGATGTTTAGTGCTGACGATGCCATTATCAGCATGACTATTCCGGTGATTTACATGCTGGAGCACATGTTAAACAGAATTCGGAGTCAGGTGGTGGAACAAGAGGAGGTGGAGGAAGTAGAGAAGGAATAGTTGTATGCGGAAGGGCTAACATCTGCAAGGTCCAGACTGACGGCAGCACCAAAGCAGCAGGCATGGGAGGGTGGGGGATAGGGATTAACCAGGGCGCATGGTAGCAGCCAAACTAGTGAGGAAGGTGCAGGAGCCCAGGAAGAAGTGGATGACGAAATGGTGATGGGCATGGAAGACTCATCAGTTGAGGGAGACCTTGATCACATTTCTGTTGTGCGAGGTTGGGGGGAGAGGGCAGAGGAAGGAAGCATGATTGTTACCTCACCACCAACGCAACAGGGACTTGGTGCTCCTCGATGCGCAAGACACATGAGTGCCTTCTTGCTGTACTACCTGGAAAATGACCCTCGAATTGTCAGAATTCGAAATATTCCTGACTACTGGGTTGCCACACTCTTAGATCCCCGGTACAAAAGTAAATTTGCCGAAATAATTCCTGCCATAGAAAGGGATTCACGCATGCAGGAGTATCAGCAGAGACTGTTGCAGAATCTTACATGTGCTTTTCCACAAAACACCAGTGGTGCACGGAGTGAATCTCACAGTTCCAACTTGCCAACCGTGGGACTGTCAAGTCTTCAGCACTCAAACCGTAACAGAAACACAGTATCTGCTGGTAACAGCAATTTTGCGGAATCCTTTCACCACTTTTTTAGCCCATCCTTTGCAAGGCCACAGGAGACAAGAAGTCAGACACATAGTCAACGCCTAGAGACGATGGTTCAGGAGTATCTCCAAGTGAACATCGAAGCCATGACTGTGTCACTGGACCCTTGCTCTTTTTGGGCTTCCAATCTGGATAAATGGCCGGAGCTCGCCACTCATGCCTTGGAGATCTTGTCATGCTCCGCAGCCAGCGTTCTCTCTGAACGTGTGTTCAGCGCTGCTGGTGGTGTGCTGACAGATAAGCGCACGCGGCTGTCCACTGACAATGTAGACAGACTCACGTTCATAAAGATGAACAAATCATGGATCCGCAAAGACTTTTCTACCCCTGTGTCATCCTGGGGAGAGTAAAAGCTTGAGGATTGGTAAAATCACCTCACCAACCGTTTTAAGCTTTCAAATTAATAATAATTTTTAGCTGCATCAAGCCCGGAAAATAATTTTGGGCCTGTAGCAGTGTGTGGTACTCATTCTATTAGGCCATCTATACTAAGCTCCACCAGCTTTCAAATTACTAATAATTTTTAGCTGCATCTTGCCTGTAAAATAATTTTGGGCCTGTAGCAGTGTGTTGTACTCATTCTATTAGCCCATCTATACTAAGCTCCACCAGCTTTCAAATTAATAATAATTTTTGTTCTCTCTGGACGTGTGTTCAGCGCTGCTGGTGTTGTGCTGACAGATAAGCGCACGCGGCTGTCCACTGACAATGTAGACAGACTCACGTTCATAAAGATGAACAATTCATGGATCTGCAAGGTCTTTTCTACCCCTGTGTCATCCTGGGAAGAGTAAAAGCTTGAGGATTTGTTAAAATCACCTCACCAACCATTTTAAGCAACTCTGGGGCAATTGATACCACTTAAGTGGTGTCTGTGCCCCAAATTTTTGGAAAAAATGGAGACTCTTTTTGGAGTCCCCTTGCTGTGTTTTACGCGACGTTGGCATCGTCAATTACAGGTGGGTTGGGTCCCCCCCCCCCTTTTAACCATAAGAAACTACATACACTATGGCTTGGGGTAACACAGATGGTTGAGTCTGAAGAGCTGTTTACTCAGAGGTCTGCTCCAACGCTTCAGTGTCTGCTAGTCAGCGTAGTAACCCAGCTGCGAAGCAAGCTGCACCGCCTGTGTATCTAATAATGATTTTTAACTGCATCTAGCCTAGGCAGACTGTGGTGACCCCCAACCAAACCCAGACGCTCAGCCCCCTACCGCCCCCCTTTCATTGACAATACAATCATGTAACTCTTACAACTGGATGGGTGAGGATCGGTCACAGCTTTATTAACTGTTTATACTCATTACATTAGAAAGCATTTTATTTCTAAAATAGTTCAGCTTGTTGCAGCATGCCCTGTGTCTCCAGTCTCCACAACGGCAAGTTGGCCAACAAGTGTAACTTTCCAACATGTCCTTTCTATTTCCAGGCCACGGAGGATCCTGTGTACTCGTATGCAGGACTCTGACCCCCATCCATCACTCTTAACGCTTGTTCCACTCCGTCATGGAGTCCTGACAGGAATATGTCCAGTCCAATATCCATTAAGTGAACACAGTCGGGCCGTATGAGGCCTGCTTTATCTCCTTCCAGTTGTCCACCTCTGTCTCTTAAAAATTTTGGCATCCAAATATTTATTAGTCGCCTTGTCCGTTCGATGGCCGTGATGTCTTGGGCACCTTGCCATACCACACTCGGCACAATCTCTGACTATTTTTGTGAAAAATTCTCTGAAGCGCTCAGTGTCTAGTTTCATTATTGCCATTAGTTTTGATAACCTAGCTCGTTTCCCCCGGCCTGTATAACTAAGATGACCGGACCTCTTGCCTCTCTCCCTACCTTGATTACCTCCATTAGTACCTGTGGCCATTGCAGGCCTCTAATACCTCTCCTGTTCAAATATGTGTTATGAAACTCTAATTTCCTCCCGCCTGGGTGGACTTTTGCCCTTTTTTCTGCCCAATATATATATATACGAGTGGCCTATCACCCACACTGTTGGCTTAGCGTCACCTGTAAAAGAAACAAACCACGTTAGGATAACAAGTCCGGTCTTATGTATCTCGCCAAACACGTGGATCGCCATCTCCCTATCCTCTGAACTTCCGTTTGTGACAGTCCTGCTCTTGCTGCTTCTGTGGCCACACCTATGCGGAATGAGTGTGTCCCATAATCTTTGGGGTGGTTCCCTGCCGATGTTATGCATTTATTAAATATAACTTGGAACTGGTATCTTGATAATGGCGTTCCATCAATGTGTGATAGGAAGAAATTACTTTGCGATCTGATGGTTATATAAGTTTTTACTATTGTTACCCGACTCAGCGTACCATTTGTGGGTTGTAGAAGTACCCAAGTGCCCCTGCCCGCTGGAACCGTTTTCGATTTCCGTAAGCGTAGACGTATTGCATTATTGGCTATGACTACGTCCTGGTGTAATAAGTCTCCACTGGTGGTAATTTTGGATTGAGGGACTAATTCGCTTATGCATAGCGCCCTGAAGAAGGTGATCGCAAATACAGAAGACAGTAGTGTTGCTTCGAATTGTGAGTATCATGTTAATGGTGTTAGGGATATGATGTGAGAAATCAGTTTTAGTGACACGGGACGGGACGTCTACACTCCTGACTTTGCTGACCACTTTTCCACCAATTTATGGATTGTCTGATGATGAATCTCTTTGTCACATGTCCCCAATTCAGTAGTTTGAAGTGAAATGCTACTCCGGTCAGCCACCGCTGCGCTGACGCCCCTGATATGCCCCTCATCATTAGCTGGTGGAGAAATTCTATGGTGACTTGTAATCTGGCTTGTTCACATTGGTCAACCCGTCTGCCTGCTACTAGTCGTGTCCACTGTTCCCATGCCTTACCGTATGCTTGCCACATCGACGGGGCAACTGACGCTCTGATTAATGGCATCAACTATTCTCCACTTGATCCCATAGGGAGGCTGGGCAACTGTTGCCTGATGGGTGGGCATTGGGGAGGAGCTCTGTGAAAATCTGCCAATTGAATTGTGATAAAGCGTTAGCAGCAGCGTTAGACCCCTCAGCATCGTGGCTAGCGCGGACCCATAAATTGTGTTTTAGGCACAGGAATGCTAGTAGGCCTAGCACTGGGAGAGACGATGATGCCATATTATTAATGAAGTGCGCTAGGCTGGTGTTTTTGTTATGAAGAGTATATTGTTGTTAGCCAGGCGTGCGCCCCATATTTCTATTGCTACCACTATTGGAAACAGTTCCAGGACTGTCTGTTTTTTTTTTCAGCACTTGTTCAGCCCAATACGGAGGCCATAAGCTTGTGCACCTTTGGTTATTTAGTATCGCTGCATATCCGCCTGATTCTGCCGCCCCGGTGAATAATCTTAGTTGAATGTTGGACTGTTCTGCTGACATAAATAACGTGTGACCGTTGAATGATTATAAGAAGGCTTTCCACACCTCTAAGTCTGCCCGTAGCTGCCTGCTGATTCTGATTGTATGACTCGGTTTAGATGCACCTTTTGTTACGGGCGATAAATGAAGAGAAAAAACCCTTCCGACTGGCATCACCCAGCTCGCAAACATGAGGAGACCTAGTAATACTTGCATCTGCTGTAGTGTTACTTTCCATACTGCGCAAAAAACCTAGATCAGGTGTAATGTTTTGGTATTTTTTCCCATGGGAGGCGGAACAACCTTGCTGTGGTGTCGATTTCGATACCTAAGAACGATTTTTTTTAGTTGTGGGGCCTATGTTTTTGGTTGGGCATAATGGGACTCCAAACCGACGGGAGATGTTTGTGAATTCGCTGAGTAAGGTGCAGCGAAAGTGGATGACCAATCGCCACATGGCCGAAAAAGAAAGGAAAAAATCAGCTCACCCACCTAGAAGATCAACAGCACGGAGCCAGGAGTGCTACCAGGCGAACATGAGGAACCAGGAAGATCCAGCTGATCAAATCTTCTAAAATCCACTTTTTATTGGGTCATACAAAAAATATTTTAAAAGTCCACCTTGGAGTAGAACAGCAAACGCATTTCGAACTAAAGGTTCTTAATCATTGCATAGCAAAAAAACAGCAAGGAAGTGGTATTTATATGTCATGTCCTGCTATGCACCTGTTCAAGGCTGAGTTAATCAGAAATTTAAACACACATACCATGTTAAAATCGTATAGCATAGAAACAATGCATTTAAATGTAAATAATACAAAAGATAAAGAAAAGAAGAAAAAAGGAACATATATATAATAATAATCTATAAATGATCACTCATAATGATACATCAAATCATGTCTGATGTTTAAACCCGCTGGTACACGTGTATTTAAAGTATAAATCCACCAACTTTCTCTATTATGGAGCTTTCTCCTATAATCATCCACCAAATCTCCACCAATCGCCACGGCCCACGGAGGGGCCACCACAGTCAGTGAATCCTTCCTTATTTAGTATAGAGTCTACCAATACCTTGAGCGTATTAGCCCAGCTGCGAAGCAAGCTGCACCGCCTGTGTATCTAATAATAATTTTTAACTGCATCCAGCCTAGGCAGACTGTGGGGACACCCAACCAAACCCAGACGCTCTGCATCTAACCCAGCCAATCATTTGATAGTATTGCTAGTAAAAACCAAGCAATGTGAACTGAGGTCTAAGATGGTAGACATGCAAGAATTAGGAGCATGTTCACACTAGCAAAAAGAAGCAAAACCTACAAAAGACAAAAGACAAAAATATATCTCATACCCTACCATCATTATATATATATTTAGGGTCACCTTGCCGCTGGTGGGACGGCTTGTATACTTTTTTTGATCAAAAATAGTTCACTAAGTACCCTATATTTATTATGCAACTTTGCTTTACATTTATATATAATGATGGTAGGGTATGAGATATATTTTTGTCTTTTGTCTTTTGTAGGTTTTGCTTCTTTTTGCTAGTGTGAACATGCTCCTAATTCTTGCATGTCTACCATCTTAGACCTCAGTTCACATTGCTTGGTTTTTTGTCTTGTTTGCATTCTGTGCAATTTAAGGGTGTGGCATCCCCTTTGTTGAGCTGACTGGTATATATGTAGCTTACCACGGGCCTGGGTGGTCTGGAGTTGGGACCCGGTCCTATTTGTCTACCCTTTTATATGCATTACTTCAACTTTGATATACAGTAAGGTTTTTAATATAGGCAGTATAGGTACCGTCCCAATTTAGGATCACCTTGCCGCTGGTGGGACGGCTTGTATACTTTTTTTGATCAAAAATAGTTCACTAAGTACCCTATATTTATTATGCAACTTTGCTTTACATTTATATATAATGATGGTAGGGTATGAGATATATTTTTGTCTTTTGTCTTTTGTAGGTTTTGCTTCTTTTTGCTAGTGTGAACATGCTCCTAATTCTTGCATGTCTACCATCTTAGACCTCAGTTCACATTGCTTGGTTTTTTGTCTTGTTTGCATTCTGTGCAATTTAAGGGTGTGGCATCCCCTTTGTTGAGCTGACTGGTATATATGTAGCTTACCACGGGCCTGGGTGGTCTGGAGTTGGGACCCGGTCCTATTTGTCTACCCTTTTATATGCATTACTTCAACTTTGATATACAGTAAGGTTTTTAATATAGGCAGTATAGGTACCGTCCCAATTTAGGATCACCTTGCCGCTGGTGGGACGGCTTGTATACTTTTTTTGATCAAAAATAGTTCACTAAGTACCCTATATTTATTATGCAACTTTGCTTTACATTTATATATAATGATGGTAGGGTATGAGATATATTTTTGTCTTTTGTCTTTTGTAGGTTTTGCTTCTTTTTGCTAGTGTGAACATGCTCCTAATTCTTGCATGTCTACCATCTTAGACCTCAGTTCACATTGCTTGGTTTTTTGTCTTGTTTGCATTCTGTGCAATTTAAGGGTGTGGCATCCCCTTTGTTGAGCTGACTGGTATATATGTAGCTTACCACGGGCCTGGGTGGTCTGGAGTTGGGACCCGGTCCTATTTGTCTACCCTTTTATATGCATTACTTCAACTTTGATATACAGTAAGGTTTTTAATATAGGCAGTATAGGTACCGTCCCAATTTAGGGTCACCTTGCCGCTGGTGGGACGGCTTGTATACTTTTTTTGATCAAAAATAGTTCACTAAGTACCCTATATTTATTATGCAACTTTGCTTTACATTTATATATAATGATGGTAGGGTATGAGATATATTTTTGTCTTTTGTAGGTTTTGCTTCTTTTTGCTAGTGTGAACATGCTCCTAATTCTTGCATGTCTACCATCTTAGACCTCAGTTCACATTGCTTGGTTTTTTGTCTTGTTTGCATTCTGTGCAATTTAAGGGTGTGGCATCCCCTTTGTTGAGCTGACTGGTATATATGTAGCTTACCACGGGCCTGGGTGGTCTGGAGTTGGGACCCGGTCCTATTTGTCTACCCTTTTATATGCATTACTTCAACTTTGATATACAGTAAGGTTTTTAATATAGGCAGTATAGGTACCGTCCCAATTTAGGGTCACCTTGCCGCTGGTGGGACGGCTTGTATACTTTTTTTGATCAAAAATAGTTCACTAAGTACCCTATATTTATTATGCAACTTTGCTTTACATTTATATATAATGATGGTAGGGTATGAGATATATTTTTGTCTTTTGTAGGTTTTGCTTCTTTTTGCTAGTGTGAACATGCTCCTAATTCTTGCATGTCTACCATCTTAGACCTCAGTTCACATTGCTTGGTTTTTTGTCTTGTTTGCATTCTGTGCAATTTAAGGGTGTGGCATCCCCTTTGTTGAGCTGACTGGTATATATGTAGCTTACCACGGGCCTGGGTGGTCTGGAGTTGGGACCCGGTCCTATTTGTCTACCCTTTTATATGCATTACTTCAACTTTGATATACAGTAAGGTTTTTAATATAGGCAGTATAGGTACCGTCCCAATTTAGGGTCACCTTGCCGCTGGTGGGACGGCTTGTATACTTTTTTTGATCAAAAATAGTTCACTAAGTACCCTATATTTATTATGCAACTTTGCTTTACATTTATATATAATGATGGTAGGGTATGAGATATATTTTTGTCTTTTGTCTTTTGTAGGTTTTGCTTCTTTTTGCTAGTGTGAACATGCTCCTAATTCTTGCATGTCTACCATCTTAGACCTCAGTTCACATTGCTTGGTTTTTTGTCTTGTTTGCATTCTGTGCAATTTAAGGGTGTGGCATCCCCTTTGTTGAGCTGACTGGTATATATGTAGCTTACCACGGGCCTGGGTGGTCTGGAGTTGGGACCCGGTCCTATTTGTCTACCCTTTTATATGCATTACTTCAACTTTGATATACAGTAAGGTTTTTAATATAGGCAGTATAGGTACCGTCCCAATTTAGGGTCACCTTGCCGCTGGTGGGACGGCTTGTATACTTTTTTTGATCAAAAATAGTTCACTAAGTACCCTATATTTATTATGCAACTTTGCTTTACATTTATATATAATGATGGTAGGGTATGAGATATATTTTTGTCTTTTGTCTTTTGTAGGTTTTGCTTCTTTTTGCTAGTGTGAACATGCTCCTAATTCTTGCATGTCTACCATCTTAGACCTCAGTTCACATTGCTTGGTTTTTTGTCTTGTTTGCATTCTGTGCAATTTAAGGGTGTGGCATCCCCTTTGTTGAGCTGACTGGTATATATGTAGCTTACCACGGGCCTGGGTGGTCTGGAGTTGGGACCCGGTCCTATTTGTCTACCCTTTTATATGCATTACTTCAACTTTGATATACAGTAAGGTTTTTAATATAGGCAGTATAGGTACCGTCCCAATTTAGGGTCACCTTGCCGCTGGTGGGACGGCTTGTATACTTTTTTTGATCAAAAATAGTTCACTAAGTACCCTATATTTATTATGCAACTTTGCTTTACATTTATATATAATGATGGTAGGGTATGAGATATATTTTTGTCTTTTGTCTTTTGTAGGTTTTGCTTCTTTTTGCTAGTGTGAACATGCTCCTAATTCTTGCATGTCTACCATCTTAGACCTCAGTTCACATTGCTTGGTTTTTTGTCTTGTTTGCATTCTGTGCAATTTAAGGGTGTGGCATCCCCTTTGTTGAGCTGACTGGTATATATGTAGCTTACCACGGGCCTGGGTGGTCTGGAGTTGGGACCCGGTCCTATTTGTCTACCCTTTTATATGCATTACTTCAACTTTGATATACAGTAAGGTTTTTAATATAGGCAGTATAGGTACCGTCCCAATTTAGGGTCACCTTGCCGCTGGTGGGACGGCTTGTATACTTTTTTTGATCAAAAATAGTTCACTAAGTACCCTATATTTATTATGCAACTTTGCTTTACATTTATATATAATGATGGTAGGGTATGAGATATATTTTTGTCTTTTGTCTTTTGTAGTATTGCTAGTAGCAGAGTCACATGGGCTCTAAACCTTGCATAGCCTGTGCATTTTTTGAGATCGATAAGGATGACCCAACTTGTGTTATCTGTAACATTTGTCATCAAAAGCTACGTAGAGGCCAAAAAATCCATAGTTTGAGTACTTCATGCATGAACCGTCACATGGTTATGAAGCATAAGTTGCAGTGCAAAGCTCACTGTGCTACAATGCGGCCTAGCGGGCCGGGACAACCACCATCTGTCCCACCTGTGTCATTCTTGGGAGACTAAAAGCTTGAGGATTTTGGAAAGTCACCTCACCAACCATTTTAAGCAACTCTGGGACAATTGATGCCACTTAAGTGGTGTCTGTGCCACAATTTTGGGAAAAAATGGAGACTCTTTTTGGAGTCCCCTTGCTGTGTTTTAGATGACGTTGCCATCGTCAATTCCAGGTGGGTCGGGTCTCTCTTATTTTTGTGTTGAAAAAGTACAAGAAAATACAATATACATAGTAAAAGGGGTAGTATAACTATAAATCTATGCATAACGACAGTACATTGGGGGGTATAGGGTGGGTTTTCCATCAATATCCAGATCAAGCATGTATTTTTCCATATAAAAGATAGAGAGAGAGGGAGCGGACCACGGCAGACCACCAATCAATAGAGTGCGATTATGATCATTGTTGTGCCGACATCACGGATAACTTTAGTTGAGGGCTAGATGGTGGGCTTCAGAGTTTTGCAAATCAATCCAATCCCTCCAAATCACACAGTATCTATCAACATCAGCCGGTGAGATGGCAATCAGATGCTCCATCCTATTAAGGAGGGAGAACTCCGCAAACCATTCCTCCACAGTGGGTGGGTCTCTGCTTTTCCAGTGTCGTGGAATGACATTCTTAGCCGCCTGTATTAGGCAGCCTATTGATGACCTTTTATAACTACGTTTACTTATTGGTAACATTGATAAAAGGAGGGCTTCTGGCGTATTAGGGATAGTCAAACCAGTTATTTTCTCAATCATGGGAACCACCTTTGCCCAAAATGCATTTATTATAGGGCATTCCCACCATATGTGTGACATTGTCCCATCCCCCTCCCCACATCTCCAACATCTATCTGAGACCACTGGATACCATCTATGAAGGACTGCTGGTACCCGGTACCATCTAGAGATAATTTTGAAGGAGGTCTCCTGAGCTTTGGACCCTATTGAGGTTTCATGTGTTAGGAAGAAATATTTATCCCATTGTGAGTCAGAGAAGGACTTCCCCAGTTCCCTTTCCCATGCACCGCAGAATCCTGGCCTATTGTCAGTTACCTGGGCAATGAGGAGATTATACAGAAGGGAGATGGAGTGTGTAGGGGGTGACAATGATAGGCTCAATTTTTCAAAGTTTGTGAAATCTCTATGAAGATGTGTGTGCTTCTTCACAGTTGAATAGAAGTGTTGTAACTGGCTATATTCAAAATTAGCCTTTGGGGAAGTGGCTCTTCCCTGTAACAAGTCATTGAGGGGGAGCAGTGAAGTATTGGAGATGACATGAGAAAATAATATCGGATGGGATTTATTTGAACTGAGAAATCTATTTGCAGATAGTCCTGGTGGGAAATCTGGATTATCTGAAATCGGGAGCAAGGGGCCCTGGGGGTCGATTGAGGATAAGCTTTTTTTTGGGATCTCAAAGCCAAAGCAGTGGCATAAATACTGTATGACATAAGACCAAGAGAGGGGACAATTAAATGGGCACACCATGGGAGAGTGGTAAGAGCTTTAGGACAAATGGATTGAGCTATTTTGACCCACAATTTCCCCTCCGAATGATGGAAGAAGTCCAGGATTTTAGCGTGTACTGCTGCCATGTTATACCTTCTACAATCCGGAAGGCTAAGGCCCCCCTTTTATTTGTGTCTGATCATAACGTCCCCCCGAATGCATGGACGCCCACTTGCCCAGATAAATCTGCAAAAGCTACTGCGTAGTCTTTTCCAAAAATTTGAGGGAATTACCACGGGAATGGTTTGGAAGAGGTATAAGAGTTTAGGTAGGACATTCATTTTAAGTATATTTATTCTGTCGAACCAGGAAAAATCCTTCACCTTCCAAGAAGTAAGATCTCTATGGAGTTGTTCAATAAAGGGCCCAAAATTAAGATAAAATAGACGAGAGAGGTCTCTATGAATACGAATTCCTAAGTATTTGATACCCTGTGAGGGCCAGGCAAAGGGAAAGTTGGACTGGATGGAATCCTGTATGTATTTGGGGAGGGAGACATCGAGGGCCTCAGACTTCGCTGCATTGATTTTAAAATTTGACCATGTACCAAAGTGATCTATTTCAGCCATAACAGCAGTGATATATATATGTGGTTGAGTGATATATTCTAGGACATCATCAGCAAATGCAGAGCACTTGTACTCGGTGCCTCCCACCTCAATCCCCCTAATATTGGGGTTATCGTGAATTGATGAGATCAGGTGCTCCATCACTAGGATGTATAAGAGAGGGGACAGAGGACATCCCTGCCTTGTCCCATTGGTGATTATGAAAGGTGATGATAATGTTCCATTTATCTTCAGCCTAGCTGACGGATTGAGATACGGAGCCATGATTTTGGCTATAAAAGGGTCCCCTACCCAAGCTTTTTAAGAGAATAATATATGGCGTGCCAGGAGACTCTATGGAATGCTTTCTCAGCATCCAACGAGAGTATCTAATTACAAATTTTTAACTGCATCTATCCCAAGCAATACTTTGGGCCTAGTAGCAGTGTCTGCTAGTTAGCGGATTAACCCAGCTGTTAAGCAAGCTACACCACCTGTAGTTTGGACACTTAATTTTTTCAAAGGAAATGGTTCGGGCCCCCGGGACACTCAGTGAAGAGCATCAGGGAGGCACCCCAAGGCACAGGGGCTGGGACTGGCGGTAGGACGCCTTGCGGTGGACCGCCAAGCTCGATCCTTAGAAAAGCTTTTTAACTGCAGCAGCTTTAGTGGACGCTACTGGAGCTGGAATTACGGCGGCTGCTGGCATGAGACTTGCCCTCCAATAGATCCTTGTAAAAGGATTTAAAGTGTACTCATTCAAATTAGAGAGACAATTTAAATTAAAAAGATTAGACCTGCCTCCACCGCAGGGGGGCTCGCTCCACCCACCAGCGGACAGGCACCAGTAATGGGAGAGGGGGGCTGGCCGTCAGGGTCCACCGCAGCTCTGGCACAAACCCGGCGACACGCCGGATGTCGCACGGGCAGGAACGGACTGGCCGTGTCGGCTTCGCTCTTTTTTGGGTTTAGAAGGGCATGACATGCCTCTATCTGTGTCTCCCCCTCCTTTTACTCCTCCACCTCTTTTCTTTTCGCATGACTATATGTACTTGTCACTTTTCCATGTGTTAGTTGTGTCTTCTGAGCAGTTTGTCAGCTTTTGGATACCTTTGAAGGTGTTTTCAATGTGTTTCCTATGTGTTTCTATGTGTTTTTGTTTGCCTGCCATTGGTTTTAACGGTGTTCGAAGGTGTTCGACGAACAGTTTGATGAACAGTTTGGCGAACACACGGGTGTTCGACGAACCGAACAGAACTCCAACACTACGGGGGTGGCTCAACACTACTTGCCACTGCTTTTCTGAACCTCAGAGGGTCATCAAAAGGTTAACAAAAAATCCTTAAACTAACCTTACCCCTCACCTCCCTGACTCCTGTGTTTCTCAACATTACTCGCCTGATACTTGCTCACTAGAGATGAGCGAGCACTAAAATGTTCGGGTGCTCGTTGCTCGATCCAAGCAATGCACAATATTCGAATGCTCGTTACGAGTAACGAGTATAATGAGATTCAATGGGAAAGCCAAGCTTTTTTACGACAGACCCTACAAAGAGTTCTGGGGGGAAGTGAAAATGTTCCAATGGATGGGAAAAGTGCTAAATGGAAGGAGAACAGCATGGAGAAGACCCCTGAAATCATCTCTGACTCCCAAATCGCTGCTGAGAAGAATGGTGTCATACTCTTACTCCACTTTAAGGAGTGACAATAAAACCTTCCAAACGGACAAGAAATTGCATTTTACATGAATAAAAATGTTAAGAATATTTTTTTCCTGTATAATGACTTATATATAAGGTCAAATTTAAAAAGGATTTAGAAAGAATATTATAATTTTAGTAAACCAAAATATTTTTTTAATTAAAAAATAGGACATTTCAGTTTCATTTATGAAGAAAGCAAGAACTTCCAAAAGTTAGGGACTCAGAGGGACTCATACACATTCTGTTCAAATTGGCAAGTAGTGGCATTCCTAGACTCATTAAGGCTATGCACAGGGTTATATACCAACAAAACATACTCTAGACCACAGAATATTCTATGGGTGAGCACTATAATTTAGATAAAAGTTTGAACAAGTCTTTTGAAGCTTATATACCACTGAAATCTACCCAAGAATATGGAAAAGTCTATGGAAAAGCAATGTAACACTGATACATTTTTCAACACATTTTTTGAGACTTATATACCACTGAAATGTACCCATGAAGATGTAATACCATATGGAAGAGCAATATTATACTGATAAACTTTGAAAAAGTTTTTTGAAGGTTATATACCAAGGAAATGAACTTCAGACCATGGAATAGTCTATGGTTGAGCAATATAATCCTGCTAAAATTTTTAACAAGTTTTTTGAGGCTTATATACCACCAAAATCTACCCAAGAGTATTTAAAAGTCTATGGATGAGCAATATAATACCAATATATTTTTCAACACTTTTTTTAGGCTTATATACCACCAAAATGTACCCAAAAAGATGTAATACTCTATGGATGAGCAATATAATACCAATACATTTTGAACAAGTTTTTTGAGGCTTATATAGCAACGAAACCTACCAAGAATATGTAATACCCTATGGATGAGCAATATAATACCAAAACATTTTAAGTTTTTTGAGGGTTAAATACCAAGGAAATGTACTCCAGACCGTGGAATAGTCTATGGGTGAGCAATAGAATACTGATAAATTTTGTAACAAGTTTTTGGAAGATTATTTACCACCAAAATATACCCAAGAGCATATAATACTTTATGGATGAGAAATATAAGACAATACATTTTTTAACAATTTTTTTGAGGGTTATATACAAACAAAATGTGACAGAAAGCACAAAATACTCAAATAGATGAGTAATCTAATCCGAAATATTTGCCAAGGCTTTTTGTAAGTTTTACATGCCACTGTAATGCTACAATAACCGTGTTAAACTGTATGGATGAGTCATTGAATACATAAAGAAAATTTGAATGTACATGTTTTGAAAGCACACTTGATGTACTTATACAGTAATAAAGGCTTTGCAGAAAGTGCAAAGCCAGACAAAAATTATAAGGAGGGTCATCCATACATACCCCTGAAACGCAACACCTGGTGGGCATCATTAAAATATTGAATATTAAAAACACTCTATGTGCTGCTGTCATTTGGTGGTGTGGAAAAGTGTGGTCTAATCCAGGCTTTGTTCATTCTTATGAGATTGAGACTGAGTGAAAGCGCCCTGACTGTTATGAGCCCTTCCCAGCGGCACTAAAAACCTCTCAGACAAGACACTAGTGGCAGGGCAGCACAACACCTCCAAGGCATAGAGGGACAGCTCATGCAAGGTGTCCAGCTTTGAGACCCAATAGTTGAAAGTCCCAGAGGAATTATGAAGTACGCTGGTTTGGTTGGCCAGGTATTTTTTTGACCATCTTTTAAAACTTTTCCCTCCTTGACAAAAATACACAGTCATGAGGGCATGAATGCTGGGAGGGTGGCATGAAATTGGCCCAGGCCTTTGACAGTGTACCCCTGCCTCTGCTGTACCTGTTGTGTGTATCCCTCACCTTTCCTCCTTGGGTGGGCAAAGAAGCTTGACCCCTGCCGCTAGAGTCGTTTGATGTGAATTTTTTCAACATATTTTCCACAATGGCCTTCTGGTATAGCACCATTTTAGAAGACCTCTCCGCCTCGGCAAGAGGAGATGCAAAGTTCTACTTGTAGTGTAGATCTAGCAGGGTGAACAACCATTACCGTTTTGGAGATAAGATTAATGTAACGCTAACGTCTCAGGAAAGGCAGCGGTACACAAAGTCTGCAATATGTGCCAACATACGTACAACCAACATTTCCCTGTCTCCACCATGGTGACTACTCTCCATCTCCTCCTCCTCCATCTCTTCCTCTTCATTCCCCTCCTCAGCCCATCCATGTATGAGAGACGGGAAGAAGCTTGTGTGGGTACTAGTCTCTTTTGCGGTTTCAGCCAGCTCCTGTTCCTCCACTTCAACCTCCACCTCCTCATTGTTAACCAATCCATGCTGAGGAGATGAAATGAGATGAGGCTGGGCTGCATAGTATCTCCCTGTCTCTTGTCTTTCTCCATGTCCACCTGGTCCACATGTAAAGCTTCATGTTTAATTGTCAGCAGCGATTGTTTAAATAGGCAGAGAAGCGGGATTGTTGCGCTGTTTATGGCATTATCGCCACTCACCATCTTTGTGGTGTCCTCAAAGTCTTGGAGAACAGCAGAAATGCCAGACATCCATGCCCACCCTTCAGTTGTTATGTGCAGAGGCTGGCCAGAATACTGATGGGCGTGTTGGAGCTGGTATTCCAAAACTGGCCTCTGCTGCTCACAAACCCTTGCCAGCATGTGCAGTGTGGAGTTCCTGTGCGTTGTCACGTGACGCACCAGTCGGTGAGCTAACACTTGCATGCACTGCTGCAGCACTGCAGTAACAGATGTAGCTGACTTGTGTAAATGGGCGGTGCCGCAGCATACCTTGAACATAAGGTCTTGAAAATCTGGGTAGGTTTTCAGAAAATGCTAAGCTATCAAGTTGAGCACATGTGCCAAACCACCTGGAATCCAAAATGCGAGAAATCTCAAATTCACCGTCCTCATCAATAGGAGGAACAGTAGGCTTCACCTTCTTATCAGGCGTGTCGGCCTTCTTAAGTAATGACCCATGAAACACAGAGTTAATCCTCCAGGACGAGGGAATGCCCAACCTCAACCAACTGCTGAGTTGACAACCTGAACCACTTTGAAAGGACCCACAAATTTAGGCCCCAGATTGTTAGAAGGAATTTTCAAACGAAGATCCCTAGAGGACAACCAAACCATATCCCCAACAGCAAACAAGGACTCCTTTCTTTTTTTAATCTCCTGTTAGCCTCTTTAAGGTTCAGGGGTACACTGGTCCAAACCCTCTCCAAATCACCAGAAAAATTGTCCTCCTCTGGTACAGCAGCCCCAACTTTGGAAAATGGACCAAAAGATGGATACTTGCCAGTACAACAAAAAAAGGAGAACAACCAGCCGAGGAAGAAGTATGATTACTAAGGGCAAACTCCGCAAGTGGTAGAAATTCTGACCACATTTCCTGATTGTCTGCCACCAAACATCTCAAAAACTGCTCGACATCCTGGTTCTTCCTTTCAGTCTGTCCATTGGACTCTGGATGATGCCACGATGAGAATTACAAATGAATTTTCAATCTGTCACAAAAAGTACGCCAAAAGCGAGCCACAAATTGTGGTCCTCTATTGGAAACAATATCCGTGGGAACACTATGGAGCCTGACAATCTCCTTCACAAAAGTCTTAGCA
The DNA here is from genome assembly GCF_046119375.1 of Phyllobates terribilis. Classification (NCBI taxonomy): domain Eukaryota; kingdom Metazoa; phylum Chordata; class Amphibia; order Anura; family Dendrobatidae; genus Phyllobates; species Phyllobates terribilis. Next base: position 658,579,774 of record NW_027362764.1, on the reverse strand, counting down.
AGAGTCTTGGCGCAAGGTAACTTGTTGAAAGTAACCAGATGACACATTTTACTAAACCGGTCCACAACAACCCAGATGACAGAAAAACCCTCCGATAAAGGCAGATCGGTGATAAAATCCATGGCATGGTGCTTCCAAGGGGCATAGCAACCCCCCAGCCGGAGCGTCAGAGGCCTTCGACCTAGCGCACACAGAACACTGACGCACCCACTTGATGACTTCCCTTTGCCACCCTGGCCACCAGAAACTCCGACCGATAGACTTCCTAGTTTCTGAAACCCCTGGGTGACCCGCCAACTGAGACTCATGACATTCAACAAACAACGCTCTCCTCAAGGCTCTAGGCACAAACAATTTAGTTGGAGTGTTAGTTGGCGCCGCACTCTGAGCTCCTAGGATGCTATTCTCCAATTCAGAATCCAATGAGGCCACCACCACCCCTCTCTACAAAATACACTCCACCCTCTCAACATTCACCGCTGGAGAGAAACTACGAGACAAAGCGTCAGCCTTAACATTCTTTGTCCCCGGGACAAAGGTTACGGAAAAATTGAACTGGGCAAAAAACAGTGCCCACCTAGCCTGATGGGCATTCAAATGTTTAGCTGCGTCCAGATAAATTAAATTCTTATGATCAGTGAAAACCTGTATAGGATGTCGAGCCCCCTCCAAAAAGTGTCGCCAATGCTCAAATGCGAGTTTAATTGTCAACAACTCACGATTCCCAACATCATAGTTGAGCTCTGTCTCAGAAATTTTTTTTGAAAAGAAAGCACAGGGATGCACCCCATCCTCACCCTCCTGGGACAGAACTGCCCCTACACCTATAGATGAGGCATCCACCTCAACCAAAAATGGCCTGCTCTCATCCGTCTGGATAAGAACAGGAGCAGAGCTGAACCTCTCCTTGAGATACTCAAAAGCTTCAATAGCCTCAGTGGACCATTGGACTGTATTAGCACCCTTCTTGGTGAGATCAGTAATGGGTTTAGCGATGACAGAGAAATTCTTTATGAATTTCCTGTAATAATTGGCAAGCCCCAAAAACCTCTGTATGGACTTCAAACCCTCAGGCCTCGGCCACTCCAGCACAGCCTGAACTTTCACCGGGTCCATCTCAAAACCATCACAAGAGACAAAGTAACCCAAAAAACTAATTTTCTGGAAAGCAAACTGACACTTCTCCAATTTAGCAAAGAGTGTGTTATCTCTCAGTATCTGAAGAACTTTGCAGACTCTCCGCCAATGAGACTCAAGATCTGATGAATAAATCAAAATGTCATCCAGATAAACAATATCACTCCTACCGATCAAGGGTCTCAGAATGTTATTGATGACATTTTGAAAAAATGCAGGGGAGTTAGTAAGCCCAAAAGGCATCACCAAACACTCAAAATGACCTTCCGGGGTGTTAAAAGCTGTCTTCCATTCATCTCCATCCTTCACCCGCAGCAAATTATATGCCACACGAAGGTCAATCTTAGAAAACCATTTAGCTCTGGTCAATTGGTTAAACAAATCCGGAATAAGTGGTAACGGGTAAGGATTGCGCACAGTGATCTTATTAATCTCCCGAAAATCCAGACATGGCCTAAGACCCCCATCCTTCTTTTGACAAAAATGAACCCAACCACAGGAGACTTAGAGGGTCTTATGTGACCTGCAGCTAAACTAGTCTGAAGGTACTCCTTCAAAGCCTCCCTCTTGGGAATTGTCAGATTAAAAAACCGACTCTTAGGGAGCTTAGCATCAGAGATGAAGTCAGTAGTGCAATCGTAATCTCTATGAAGTGGTAAAGCTTTCGACTCCATCTCCGAAAAAACCCTCCAAAAATTCTGAATGGGTTCAGGTAACTCCCCCTTCACAACAGCCGCAATGTGAACATTACAACACTTACCATAACACCCCTGATCCCAGGATCTTATGGAACCAGACGACCAGTCCAGCAAAGGATTATGCACTTTTAACCAGGGCAACCCCAGGATGACCGGAGAAGGCAACTTAGCAAGTACAAATAAGTCAATCTGCTCCTGATGTTCCATATTCATAGTAAGTGGATACCCAGTGACCTTTCAAAGAATGCTCCTATGCTCCAGGGGAGTATTATCAATCGCCACCACAGGAAAAGGAGATGACAAAGGTTCAGAATCAAACTAATACTTTTCAAGAAATTGTTGATCAATCAAATTAAGTGCAGAACCACAATCCACCATTACCTGAAACTCAATCGAGCGACCTTGACAGGTGGTATTACCAGGAAAAAACACCCCAGCAGAACATAAAAACGCAATGCGAACGGGAGTGTTATTTCTACTGACCTTTTTTTTTTCTTTCCTTAAGCGAACCTCACATTGCTTTAAAAAATTATCAGCCTTACCACAATACAAGCAAAGTCCCTCAGAGAACCTCCTGTCCCTCTCCTTGGAACGGGATGACATTGCCCCGACCTGCATAGGTTCCCCAGTGTCAGCAAGAATATCATGAGAAACAGAATCCAGCAGTACAGGAAACTTCTCATTCTGTCTAGCCCTCAACCTTCTATCCACATGGATAGCTAACTGCATGGCAACTTGCAGAGTATCAGGTGCAGGGAATGCAATGAGCAAATCTTTAACCCTTTCACTCAAGCCTGCCAGAAACTGAAACTTGAGTGCAGGGTCGTTCCACCTGAACTCTGCAGACCATCGTCTGAACAGGGTGCAATAACTCTCAGCATCAAGAGACCCCTGTTTGAAGCGTCTGAGCTCTGCCTCAGCTGATGTAACCCCATCAGGATCATCATATAGAAAACCCATGGCATCAAAAAATGGCTCCACAGACCTCAAACAATGATCATCATGAGACAAGGAAAACGCCCAGATTTGAGGTTCCTTACGTAATAGAGACATAATAATCCCTACACGCTGTAGTTCACTCCCAGGAGATCTAGGTCTGAGCCGAAAATACAACAAACAAGCATTTTTAAATGAAAAAAAATCCTGTTGTTTCCCTGAGAAAACTCAGGTAATCCTACCTTAGGTTCTTCATAGTGTTCTGCAGGGTATTTACTCACGTACTGCTGAAGACCGGCAACCTCCAGAGTCAACCCTTGCAAGCATTAAGCAAGCTCCTGGATGGTACTCATACTAAAGAAAATCCAGGAAGAGGAGAAGAAGAGAAAAAAACAAAAAACTTTTTTTTTTCTTTTTTTTACATGGGGCTGGACATACTGTTATTTCTGCAGCTTAGAACTAAGGATTAGGAGGGAAATGCTGTCCCTGCTCTGAGACTCAGCTTAACGCTATGCTGGGGTGGGTGCCCTATTCCTTTTGAATAGCCCCAGCGAAACTCCTGCACTGAACTCAAACGAAGACCTGTAGGAAGGGGAAACGGGTCCCTAAAAGATTTAAGGACTGGGAGCAAAAACAGGAGACCTCCTAACAGAAAAGTTAGTTGCAGAAACAAAGATTAAACGGAAAAAAACTGGTGGAACAAGAGGTCCCAGGATATCAATTGTCCAAAGCACAAAGAACTTAACAAGGCAACTTAGCCAGAGCACGGGCGTAACAACACTGATGTCCAGCGGGGAATGGGAGACAGGTGCTGAGTAATAAAGAGTGCAGAGATCACGCGACAAGGACACCCAGCACCAGAGGAAAAGACTAGAAGACAGAAAACCACAACAAGATGGCCGATAGTAAAACAACATAGATTCTAACAGTAGGCTTGTCAGAAGAGGTGGGCCTTCAGGTTCCTTTTGAAGGTTTCCACGGTAGGCGAGAGTCTGATGTGTTGGGGTAGAGAGTTCCAAAGTAGGGGGGATGCAAGGGAGAAATCTTGTATACGATTGAGGGAAGAGGAGATAAGAGGGGAGTAGAGAAGGAGATCTTGTGAGGATCGGAGGTTGCGTGTAGGTAAGTACCGGGAGACTAGGTCACAGATATATGGAGGAGACAGGTTGTAGATGGCTTTGTATTTCATGGTTAGGGATTTGAACTGGAGTCTCTGGGCAATGGGGAGCCAGTGAAGGGATTGACAGAGAGGAGAGGCTGGGGAATAGCGGAGGGACATGTGGATTAGTCGGGCAGCGGAGTTTAGGATAGATTGGAGGGTGGTAGAAGGGAGGCCACAGAGCAGGAGGTTGCAGTAGTCAAGGCGGGAGATTGTGAGGGTGTGCACTAGTGTTTTTGCAGATTCGTGGTTGAGGAATGTGCGAATTCGGGAGATATTTTTGAGTTGGAGTCGGCAGGAAGTGGAAAGGGCTTGGATATGTGGTTTGAAGGAGAGATTAGAGTCCAGGGTTACCCCGAGGCAGCGAGCTTGCGGGACTGGAGAGAGTGGGCAGCCATTGACTTTGATGGATAGGTCAGTTGAGGGGGTAGAGTGAGACAGTGGAAAGATGATTAACTCAGTTTTATCCATGTTAAGTTTTAGAAGTCTGCAAGAGGAGAAGGATGAAATAGCAGGCAGACATTGGGGGATTCTGGTTAGTAGGGAGGTGATAGTAGGTCCAGTGTGGAAGATCTGTGTGACATCAGCATAGAGGTGATACTGAAAGCCATGGGACTCTATGAGCTGTCCCAGGCCAAAGGTGTAGATGGAGAAGAGCAGTCCTAGGACTGAACCTTGGGGGACACTGACAGATAGGGGACTAGATGAGGAGATGGTGTGTGAGTGGGAGACACTGAATGTCCTGTCTGTTAAATATGAGAAGATCCAAGATAGGGCCAAGTCTTTGATGCGAAGAGATGAGAGAGTCTGTAGTAAGAGGGAATGGTCCACTGTGTCAAAGGTAGATAACAGGTCCAGGAGGAGGAGGACAGAGAAGTGTCACTTGGATTTGGCAGTTAGTAGGTCATGGGTGACTTTAGTCAGGGCAGTTCCAGTGGAGTGGTGCTGTCGGAAGCCAGATTGTAAGCTGTCAAAGAGGGAGCAGGAGGAGAGGTAGAAGGACAGTTCAGAATAGACGTGTTGTTCCAGTAGTTTTGAGGCATAAGGGGGAAGTGATATGGGGCGATAGCTAGACAGAGAGGATAGGTCAAGAGATGACTTTTTGAGGATGGATGTGATCAAGGCATGTTTGAAGCATGAGGGGAAGACACCAGTTGTTAGTGGCAGGTTGAAAAGTTGGGTAAGGGTTGGGATGAAGACTGTGGTGAGGTTAGGGATAAGATGGGATGGGATTGGACCAAGTTCGCAGGTGGTGAGGTGTGATTTGGAGAGTAAAGAGGAAACTTGATCGTCCATAATAGTGGAGAAGCTGGTATTGGAGGAGGACAGTTGAGTAGTTCTGAGGAGGGGCTGTGAGGACTTTAGGCAAAAGCTTTATCTGATGATATCAATCTTCTGCTTGAGAAATGAGGCAAAGTCTTCAGCTGAGATGAGAGGAGAGGGAGGAGGCACTGGGTGGCAGAGGAGAGAATAGAAAGTGTTAAATAACTGTTTAAGGTTGTGAGACAGGGAGGATATGAGAGATAAGAAGTAGGTTTGTTTTGCTGCATTAAGCGTGGACTTGAAAGAAGTGACGGACTGTTTGAATGTGATGAAATGCTTGTTGGAGTGCGACCTTTTCCATTTCCGCTCAATAACCCTGGAGTCCCTTCACAGTTCTTTAGTCAGGTTGCCAGGTTTGCCTGTTGAGTGGGCGAGCTGTGGTATGTGTGAGGGGGGCTAGCGAATTGAGAGCTGCAGCTGTTGTGGTGTTATATAAAGTGGTAGCAGCATCTTCATCGTGTAATGAACTTATGCCTGTGACAGGGAGAAGGGATTCAGAGATTGAGGTCAAGGTGTTAGAGATTTCTGCGAGGGTGTGCAAGTTTGTGGAGTGGGACTTGTGCACCTGGAGAGGAGAGGGAAGAGAATGTAAGTAGGTTGTGGTCAGAGAGAGGGAGAGGTGAGCTAGAGAGGTTAGATAGGGAACAGAGGCGGGTTAAGATGAGGTCCAGTGTGTGGCCATCTTTGTGAGTGGGGGCAGAAGACCATTGAGCGAGGCTAAAGGAAGAAGTGAGGAATAGAAGCTTGGAGACAGATGAATGATAAGTGTCAATGGGGATGTTGAAATCATCCATTATGATAGTGGGGATGTCAGTGAAAAGGAAATGAAGAAGCCAGGTGGTGAAGTGGTCAAAGAAGGTGGTGGCTGGTCCTTTGGGGCAGTAAATGATGGCCAGTTGGAGGTTGGAGGGGGAGTAGATCCGCACACAGTGCACCTCAAAAGAGGGGAGAGTAATGGAGGGTGGCAATGGGATATGTGCTAAGGAGCATTTGTCTGACAGGAGAAAACCTACTCCTCCACCATGCTTGCCATTGGAGTGGGGGGTTTGAGAAAGATGGAATCCACCATGCGAAAGTGCAGATGGGGAGGCCGTGTAAGAGGTGGTGAGACAGGTTTTGGTGATGCCGAGGAAGGAGAGTTTGTTAGTAATGAAAAGATCATGGATGTAGGAAAGTTTGTTGCAGACGGAGTGAGCGTTCCATAGAGCTCCTGTTAATGGGATGGGGAAGCGGGAGCTGGGCGGATGGGTATAAGGTTAGAAAGGTTGCGAGATTTTGTGACAGATCGTGGAGTTGAGGTGGAAGTGACTGTGGGGATGTGCTGAGGAGGGCCAGGATTTGGTGCGATATCGCCGGCAGTCAGAAGGAGCAGGGAAAGTGTTAGCAGGTGGGAGCAGGAGAGGCTATGAGGTGGCTGTCTGTGTTTGGAGACACAGGAGTGAATATTGAGGAATAGTTCTGAGGAGGAGGTGAGATGAATGGGGAGGATGGAGAGAGAGATGAAGAGTTCCATACTAGGTGCAGGGATTAGGTGGGTTTGTAGAAAGTGAAGGACTATAGGGGAGAGAGTAAAAACAAACTGAAACATTGTTTACTTTGTCTGGGTATCCTGTTTCCTTCTGTTCCCTTCAGGTGCAATTCAGGATTAATTCAATGCCACACTTGTATGATCCACACTTGGTGATACACACTACCAGACTACATCACCAGACTTAGACTTCACAATATATATGCTAGCAAATGCATTCAGGTGTTAAGCAGAGGGGAGAGGCCTCTGACCCATGTTTATTAGATAAGTACAAATTGGGCCAGATGCAGGTATAACACAAGCAAAGTAAAACAGACTGGCCATAAAGAAAAGAAAAGTGTTGAACAGGGGTCATGCCGTGGTTAGCTTACATACCAGGTTAGTGCAGACACGAATGGCAAGATAGATCACACATATGGAAAGCTGGGTGTTGTACCAGGTTAGTGCAGACAGGAATGGCAAGATAGATCACACATATGGAAAGCTGGGTGTCGTACCAGGTTAGTGCACACAGGAAGTTCAAACAGAACTTAAGAACCAGGATTTGCACTGCGCTCCAATTTGAAATATATGAGTCAAGCTTAATGCATATCTTAAAGGGGTTGACAAGGACTTTAACATTGCTCGCCTATCCTTAGGATCAATGTCTGATCGGCGGGGGTGCAACACCAAGCACCCGTGCCGACCAACTGTTTGGCGACGGCCAAAACTGCTAACTTGCACAGCTCCGATGATGGAATAGTTGCCACGACCCAGTACTGCACATTCACACTGTATTGATTTGAAAAGGTAGTGGATGTGCAGCACCCGGCCACTACCACTATACAGTAAACGGAGCTGTGCAACTGCATAACTTAGCAGTTCCGGCTGACACCGGGAACAGCACAACCCCGCCAATCAAACATTGGTGACCTATCAAAATGTTAGGCCATCAATGTTAAAGTTCCAGAAACAACCACTTTAATATAATGCATCAAATCTTCCAAAAAGGATTAGACAACTATACTTAAAAGATTGTTTTAAGTAAGTACACGAGCCTCATTGGGTTTAAAAGATCTAGTTAATAAAATATGCAGTTTGCATTGTGAAATTTGTTACCAGATACTCTTTAAATCCATTCCTATCTTTAATATATGTATTTATTGCGCTAAAGAAAAGAAAATCTGTAAAGAATCATCTATTATAAAGGCATATTTCACCCCATATTGCATTATATGGACAGTATATGGCTCTGTAACTGAAAATGTTACCATACAGATTGGTACAGTGATATTAAGACTAACTGTGCGTAACCTATGTGGTGGTGTACTTTTTATATTTATATATGTGATGGATAATAGATATCCCTGGCCTGTCTCATGTATAAAACATCCTAAGAAAATTGTCAATGAATTTTAATGAATAGTTCAGGGCACATATTTTTGACAGTATATAGAATAAAGAATGAATAATAATCAGTTGAACTATATTACCAGGACATGCATCCTCAAGAAAGTTTAGTACTTACCCATTCCCGACATGAGGATTTTCCAATTTTGCACTTTTATTTTTTCCTCTCCTTCTTCCAAAAGTCATGACGTTTTTACTTTTCCACACACATATACATATGAGGGCTTGTTTTTTTTGTGGGACGAGTTGTAGTTTCAAATGACAACATTCATCTAATCATAGAAAGTAATGAAAAAGTGAAATGAAATTGCACAAGGAAACACAATTCCGCAATTCTTTTTTTGGAGTTTGTTTTTATGCATTCGTTCATTCATTCATTGTGCGGTAAAAATAACATGACAACATGATTCTCCATGTCAGTATGATTATGATGATACCATACATGTATATATATTTTTCAGTTTAAGAGGTGAAACAAAATTTTGAAAAAAACTAAAAAAAATTTGCTTTTGTTGCCATTTTTCGAGACTCATAACATTTTCATTTAGTTTGGTTGATGGAGTTGTGCAAGAGATTGTTTTTGTACGGCATGCTTATTTTTTATTGATACCATTTTTGGGTTGATGTAACATTATCAGCGTCGATCCCTCTCCCATCCCTGAGCTTGCGGTTGTGGTGAATGGTGGGGGGGCCCCGATGCTGGCACCAGGGGCCCCCCTCCTGCTCAAGGGCCCCATAGCGGCCACCAGGCAGTTCAGGGACATTGAGTCTCCCTGCTTTGCCCGGAGTGTAACTGTAGCAGCGTTCTGCTCACGCCGCTACAGTTACAATAGTGTAGCTCCAGGAGGGCCCCCTCAGAGCGCGGGGCCTGGAGCGACCGCCCCCTCTGTCCCCCCGATAGCTATGCTACTGCTCATAATATTTAGAGAGTCATCATGAAACCATCGCTCTTAATTTTTCCAGGGTGTGTATGATGCCCTCCTTTATAATTTTTTCAGGATATCTATGAAGCCTACCTCAACAATTCTCTTACATATATATGTATACCCCCAGAGGTAAATATTTTTCAGCCCTTGCACTTAGATAATAGGCTTTACCAGTCTAGGAGTCCCACTCCTTAAAAATAAGAAAACATGTTTTTGAGGACCTCCTCTACGTGTCTTCCAGGGTGTATTGCAGTCCTCTTCCTTCTAATTTTTGGCAGTTCTTGCATTTTCCACATATTCTTTGTGAGTTTCAAAGTCCCTCCTTCATAAATTAAACAGATAAGGTAGTAAAATGTTAAAATTATATTTACCGGTGACTACAGGTGGGTGTTGTTTTATCTCCCCCTCTACTATGTCACCTACTGTAGTCATAGGCGACGAGGATATATGGTGAGAGATGGTCTGACTATTAACCCCTTTACAGCCCATGACGTACTAATACACGTCTGTGCCCTGGGCTTTAAGAGCCTGACCCGCATTAGTACGTCATGGCGATCGCGAGCGCATACAGGCTGTGCGGGCGCGATCGCGCCGGGTGTCAGCTGATTGTCACAGCTGACACCCGGTACTATGTGCAGAGAGCGGTCCCGCACCGCACCCGGCTCATTAACCCCCGCAATGCTGCGATCAAAGTCGATCGCAGCATTGCGGTGGCAAGGGGAGGTGATCGCAATACTCACCTCCTCTTCCGGCCTTCAGCGCTGTCTGCCAGGGCTTCCTGGGTGTTGCCATGACGACCCGATGTCGTCATGACAACATCCGGGTCACCAGGCAGCAGGAACATTGTTTTGTCATGCACAGTGCATGACCAAACAATCTCACTGTGCAGCGCTGACTGCCTGCATGGCACAGGGATTGTGCTCCATCCCTATGCTATGCAGGCGATCAGAATAAAAAAAGTGAAAGTCCCACAGTGGGACAAAGTAAAAAAGTGTAAAAACTCTCAGAAAGTGAAAAAAAAAATTTTAAAAAAATTGTAAAAATATAAAAAAAAATTAAAAAAATAATCCACCAAAAAAAAAATATAATGTACCCATCAATAAATATTATTATGAAAAAAAGCAAATAAACAAAATTCCACATATTTGGTATCGCCGCTTCCGGAACGACCTGACCTATAAAACTGTCCAACTAGTTAACCCCTTCAGTGAACACGGCAAAAAAAATAAATAAAAAACGAAGCAAAACACAATGCTTTATCATCATACTGCCAAACAAAAAATGGAATAACACGCAATCAAAAACGCAAATATAAATAAAATGGTACCGCTGAAAACGACATCTTGTCCCACAAAAAACAAGCCGCCATACAGCTCCATCATCCGAAAAATCAAAAAGTTATAGCTCTCAGAATAAAGGGATGCAAAAAAATAATTTCTTCTATAAAATATCTTTTATTGTGTAAAAGCGCCAAAACATAGAAAAACTATATAAATGTGGTACTGCTGTAAACGTACTGACCCAAAGAATAAAGCTGCCTTATCAATTTTACCACACGCGGAACAGAATAAATGAAAAACAAAAAAAACAATTCCTGAATTGGTGGTTTTTATTTTTTCTGCCTCCAAAAAATCAGAATAGAAAGCGATCAATAAATGTCACGTGCCTGAAAATGGCAGCAATAAAAGCGTCAACTCATCCCGCAAAAAACAAGCCATCACATGACTCTGTCTGCCAAAATATGGAAAAATTATAGCTCTCAAAATATGGCGATGCAAAAACTAGATTTTACAAAAAAAGCATCTTTTAGTGTGTGAAGCTGTTAATCATAAAAACCCCATATGATTCTGGTATCGCTGTAATCATACCGACCTGAAGAATAAAATCGTCTAATCATTTATACCGCATGAGGATCGGCGTAAAAAATAAACTCTCGGGTTAGGGTTGTGCTAGGGTTAGGGCTGTGCTAGGGTTAGGGTTGTGCTAGGGTTAGGGTTGGGCTAGGGTTAAGGCTGGGGTTGGGGTTAGGGTTGGGGTTAGGGTTGTGATGGGGTTGGGATTTTTTTCAAAAGTAAGAAAAAAAGATGACGATATGGCGACTAGTGTTGAGCGCAAGTGCTCGCTACTTGAGTTTGCATTGGGTGCTCTGGTTTGCATTGAGTATCGTGGGTATTTGAGTGACATGCTCGAGTCTCCGCCCCATATGCTTCGCGGGCAAAAAAACTTTGCCGGGATTGCCTGCCATGCACGAGCGATCCCCGCATGTTTTTTTTGGGGTGTCTAATAACCGTGAAACATGCAGGGCAGGGACTCGAGCATGTCACTCGAGCACACGCAGTACATGGTGCATACCTGAGTACCCGATGCAAACTCAAGTAGCGAGCACTTGCGCTCAAGACTAATGACAACTTATTCAATATGATGACCTAATGTTATCAAATTATGTGTCGTACCTCTGGGTTCAAAGTGTTCACTATACCCCTTGATAAAATCCTTGAGGGGTCTAGTTTCCAAAATGGGGTCACTTGTGGGGGGTTTCCACTGTTTAGGCACACAGGGGCTCTCCAAACGCGACATGGTGTCCGCTAACAAATTGAATGGAAAATCGGCTCAAATTGTTAGCGGACACCATGTTGCGTTTGGAGAGCCACTGTGTGCCTAAACATTGGAGCTCCCTTACAAGTGACCCCATTTTGGAAACTATACCCCCCAATGCACCTATCTAGATGCATAGTGAGCACTTGGAACCCCCAGGTGCTTCACAAATTGATTCGTAAAAATGAAAAAGGGGAAAAAAATACTTTTTCATTTTAAGAATCAATTTGTGAAGCACCTGGGGGTACCAAGTGCTCACTAAGCATCTAGATAGGTGCCTTGGGGGGGCTAGTTTCCAAAATGGGGTCACTTGTGGGGGAGCTCCAATGTTTAGACACACAGGGGCTCTCCAAACGCGACATGGTTCCAATTTGTTAGCCGACACCATGTCGCGTTTGGAGAGCCCCTGTGTGCCTAAACATTAGAGCTTCCCCACAAATGACCCAATTTTGGAAACTAGACCCCTCAAGGCACCTATATAGATGCATAGTGAGCACTTTGAACCCCCAGGTGCTTCACAAATTAATCTGTAAAAATAAAAAAGTGTTTTTTTTTCCACTTTTTCATTTTTACGAATCAATTTCTGAAGCACATGGGGGTTCCAAGTGCTCACTATGCATCTAGATAGGTGCCTTGGGGGGTCTAGTTTCCAAAATGGGGTCACTTGTGGGGGAGCTCCAATGTTTAGGCACACAGGGGCTCTCCAAACGCAACATGGTGTCCGCTAACAATTTGAGCCAATTTTCCATTCAATTTGTTAGCGGACACCATGTCGCGTTTGGAGAGCCCCTGTGTGCCTAAACATTGGAGCTCCCCCAACAAGTGACCCCATTTTGGAGACTAGACCCCCAAAGGCACCTATATAGATGCATAGTGAGCACTTGGAACCCCCATGTGCTTCACAAATTGATTCGTAAAAATGTAAAAATGAAAAAGTGGAAAAAAAAATACTTTTTAATTTTTACGGATTAATTTGTGAAGCACCTGGGGGTTCAAAATGCTCACCACCCATCTAGATAAGTTCCCAGGGGGGTCTAGTTTCCAAAATGGGGTCATTTGTGGGGGCTTTCCACTGTTTAGGTACATCAGGGGCTCTCCAAACGCAACATGGCATCCGCTAATTATTCAAGCAAATTTTACAATCGAAAATTCAAATGGCGCTCCTTCCCTTCCAAGCCCTGCCGTGCGCCCAAACACTGGTTTTTCCCCACATATTGGGTATCTGCGTGCCCAGGGGAAATTACACAACAAATTTTGGGGTCCATTTTTTCCTGTTACCCCTGCGAAAATAAAAAAAATTGGGTCTAAAGTAACATTTTTGTGAAAAAAGTTAAATGTTAATTTTTTTCTTCAACATTCCAAAAATTCCTGTGAAGCACCTGAAGGGTTAATAAAGTTCTTGAATTTGGTTTTGAGCACCTTGAGGGGTGCAGTTTTTAGAATGGTGTCACTTTTGGGTATTTTCTGTTATAAAGACCTCTCAAAGTGACCTCAAATGTGATGTGGTCCCTAGAAAAATGGTTTTGTAAATTTTGTTGGAAAAATGAGAAATCGCTGGTCAACTTTTAACCCTTCTAGCTCCATAACAAAAAAAAATTTTGGTTCCAAAATTGTGCTGATGTAAAGTAGACATGTGGGAAATGTTATTTATTAACTATTTTGTGTGACATATCTCTCTGATTTAAGGGCATAAAAATTCAAATTTTGAAAATTGCAAAATTTTCTACATTTTCGCCAAATTTCCCATTTTTTCACAAATAAACGCAAGTGATATCGAAGAAATTTTACCACAATCATGAAGTACAATATGTCACGAAAAAACAATCTCAGAATCAGGGCGATCCGTTGAAGCGTTCCAGAGTAATTACCTCATAAAGTGACAGTGGTCAGAATTGTAAAAATTGGCCTGGTCATTAACGTGCAAACCACCTTGGGTTGTAAAGGGGTTAAAGGGTGGAGGAGGAGAGTCTTTTCTTCTCTTTTTAATTTTTGCCTTAAATACAAGTAATTATACAGTAAAGAATGTTTCATAACATTTTTTCTTGTAAAATCCATTTTATCTTTGGTTCTTTGGTTTTGAATGTTTTATTGTCAGTCCGTAAAAGTGGATTAATATTCTGACAACATTGTTCCCAGCGGCAACCTGGGAGTCAGAGATGTGTCCGGGCATCTTCCTCGTGGTGTTCTCATTCCATTTAAGCACTGTTTCCATCCATTTCAGAGATTTTCCTGCCTCCCCAGTCCTGCTATTAGTGTCTTCCGGAAAAATGCTTGAGTTTCCTATTAACTTCCATTATACTCGAGTCAAGCTCGTCCAAGCGTCTGACCTGCTTGATCCGAGTACTGAGCACTCAATAATTTTAGTGCTCGATCATCACTAAAGATTATGATTGCAGCCAGGTATATTTTTCTCTGAAACCCTCTAGCGTCAGAGAAATTACACTTTAACCAGTTCAACACTGGGCCATTTACCCCAATTCCTGATCAGGCACATTTTTTAAATTTATCAAAAGCATGCTTTTAACGGCTATTTAATTTTTTTATCGTTTAGACATTTAAATAATTTTCTCTCTTTTTATTGTGAAACATGGGGCTTAAGTTTCATGTAATTTTTTTATTCCTTAATTTTCTTGCTGATGTCGGGGGACATGTAATTGAAAAGATAGAAATATGTGTTTATTGTTCGCTTTGTTTATTTCTTTTTTTACTACACAAAGTGTCGATAAAACATTTGAAATTGCGTTCATTTTCAATAGAATTTTTTTACATTATATTGGACATATTTTTTCAATAGGTGCAGTGTTATAAACAGCTATTTCGACTGGTATTGTCTCTTCTTTTCTAGTTATTTTTTTCAATTGATGTTTTTTAGTCTATTTGATTTTTGCTATTTTATTTTTTTTTATTTTTTACTGCACCTGCACCTTCCATAATTTCTTAAATTATATTTGGGGGGCATTTTAACATATCAATACATTTTTTATTGATAATTTTCCCTGTAATTGAGGCTGGAATATAAGTAACATAGTAAGATAGTTTTTAAGGTTGAAGGAAGACTAAGTCCATCTAGTTCAACCCATAGTCTAAGATATTAGCCCCAGTTACAGGGAAATTTCAACCTTCTGACGTCATAGCAAAGCTGTCTGGGTATTCTGGGACTCCACCATTCCTACTTCCTCCCTACATCCAGTGATTAAATGTTCACTGGGTCCTGAGGAGGAAGCGTTGATAAAGTGTCAGTGCTTCCTAATCAATATACAAAAGTTCTGGTTCAGCTTATAAATACAGTGATTGAGAAAGTAAACATGGTAATAAATGTATTATTATCATTTCTGTGAAGTCTGGCTGTGTGTGACAGCCAGCTCCTTACCCCATAGCTAAAAGATCTAGTGCTAGCTGCTTAGACTATATTGACATTTTAGAATATCAGTGCAGAGATAAGTGTGGACTGTCCAGATGTTTAAAGTCTATGGGAAGTCAAGAAGTAGTTAAAGGTCTGGCTGGTGACCATAGCCAGATTCAAGACTTGTCCAGCAATGCCCTTGGCCCACTTTTCCCTTTTTGTGCAGCAAGAATCAAGGGACAGTTTCTCTTTAGAAATAAACTATTTATTAAAAATAATTTTTATACAGGCATCAACTTCATTATTTTTTTTAGATTTGTGTAGGATTAAGCCTATACACCAATATGTCATCGGAAACATCTTCAGTCTCGTATGTCCAAACTTTTGACTAATATATGTACAGCACAGATCTAGTACTTACTATAATAATATGAAAGATTGAGGAGCTGAATTGCATTTTCAACAAGGAACTCAGACAAAAAGACTTGATCTTTGCAAAAGAGTGTTAAAAGTAAAGATATTAATGCTAAACCACGACACGCAATCAGTAAAAAAGAAGTCATAACGTGTGGATCAGAATGATAGCAGATAGGAATACTAATTTTAGGTGAAAGTTTTGTGAGGACATCTGAAATATTAAACAATGATGAAACTCAAAGCTGCATTAATACAGTGCATCTGCACTGATATAAGCATTACATCCTATTCCACAGGGAATGAATGCTCAGAAATTCTTAGTGGCAAAACTGAAGCACTTAACCACTGCTGCCTATACTGCTTTCCCACAAAGCCAGCACAGACACCTGAAGGAAACCACAAATATGGGATAGACTTTCTCTGTTTATCATTGCACACACAGGACATTGATCATTTGTACATACACAGGGGACAGATTAAGTATCACTTACTACTTTTGTAAAAAAAATTTCTGTATAGGAAAGGGTTCATAATATGTATATTTAAGGAATTGGCTTTCCTACTTTGCCATAACACAGAGGAAACTATCTGTTATCCTTTCCGTAAAATATTTGAACTAATCAAAATAGCAAATGTGCATACTGTCATTTTCTAGCTTTCAAATAAAATGTAGGTCTCGATTCATTGAGACTGTTGTTGTACACATCAGTCTTAATGAAGTTATGAGGCGCATGCTATTTAATGAATTCGGGGAATCTTTGCAACAGTATATATAGTATTTAGAGGACACCACCTATGTATAAGCAGGGGATCAACTACTACATATTAATTATAACATTTAAGCAAAAAGGAGGACAAGAGATATGTAGACAATAGTGATTACCTCAAATAATTTCTATTTAATTTTAACAAAAACAAGACAAGCCACAGAAAAGTTTAAAAACATTTAAAAAGCACAACAATGGCAATAGTACAACAACCATATCTCTGTATATATATATATACATATATATATATATATATATATATATAGTACAGACCAAAAGTTTGGACACACTTTCTCATTTAAAATTTTTTCTGTATTTTCATGACTATGAAAATTGTACATTCACACTGAAGGCATCAAAACTATGAATTAACACATGTGGAATTATATACTTAACAAAAAAGTGTGAAACAACTAAAAATATGTCTGATATTCTAGGTTCTTCAAAGTAGCCACCTTTTGCTTTGATGACTGCTTTGCACACTCTTGGCATTCTCTTGATGAACTTCAAGAGATAGTCACCGGAAATGGTTTTCACTTCACTGGTGTGCCCTGTCAGGTTTAATAAGTGGGATTTCTTGCCTTATAAATGGGGTTGGGACTAGTGTTGAGCCACCCCGTAGTGTTCGAGTTTGTCGAACTGTTCGTCGAACACCGTTGAACACCGTTAAAACCAATCGCAGGCAAACAAAAACACATAGAAACACATAGAAAACACCTTCAAAGGTGTCCAAAAGCTGATAAACTGCTCAGAAGACACAACTAAGACATGGAAAAGTGACAAGTACATATAGTCATGCAAAAAGAAAAGAGGTGGAGGAGTAAAAGGAGGGGGAGACACAGATATAGGCATGTCATGCCCTTCTAAAACGAAAAAAGTGCGAAGCGGACACGGCCAGTCCGTTCCTACCCGTGCGACCTCCGCGTCGCCGGGTTTGTGCCAGAGCCGCGGTGGACCTGACGGCCTGCTCCCCTCTCCCAATACTGGTGCCTGTCCGCTGGTGGGTCGAGCGAGCCCCCCTGCAGTGGAGGCAGGTCTAATCTTTTTAATTTAAATTGTCTCTCTAATTTGAATGAGTACACTTTAAATCCTTTTAAAAGGATCTATTGAAGGGCAATACTCATGTCAGCAGCCGCGGTAATTCCAGTTCCAATAGCGTTCACTAAAGCTGCTGCAGTTAAAAAGCTTTTATAAGGATCGAGCTTGGCGGTCCAACGGAAGGCGTCCTACCGCCAGTCCCAGCCCCTGTGCCTTGGGGTGCCTCCCCGATGCTCTTCACTGAGTGTCCCGGGGGCCCGAACCATTTCCTTTGAAAAAATTAAGTGTCCAAACTACAGGTGGTGTAGCTTGCTTAACAGCTGGGATAATCCGTTGACTAGCAGACACTGCTACTAGGCACAAAGTATTTCCTGGGCTAGATGCAGTTAAAAATTTGTAATTAGATACTCTCGTTGGATGCTGAGAAAGGATTCCATAGAGTCTCCTGGCACGCCATATATTATTCTCTTAAAAAGCTTGGGGTAGGGGTCTAGGGGACCCTTTTATAGGCAAAATCACGACCCTGTATCGCAATACGTCACCTAGGCTGAAGATAAATGGAACATTTTCATCACCTTTCATAATCACCAGTGGGACAAGGCAGGGATGTCCTCTGTCCCCTCTCTTATACATCCTAGTGACGGAGCACCTGCTCTCATCAATTCGCCATAACCCCAATATTAGGTGTATTGAGGAGGGAGGCACCGAGTACAAGTGCTCTGCATTTGCTGATGATGTCCTAGTATATATCACTCAATCACATATATCCATCCCTGCTGTTATGGCTTGTAAGGCAGCGCTAGTCATCATAATGGGGGATACTCGTTGCACCGGGTAAATTAAGCACACGTGCAATGTCCTTCCGGTATTTTCTCAATATAGCAGTTTATTATATTATCATAAACCGCACATCACACAGTCCTTCTTAGTTTATCACCGGCATGTTTACACACTTAACATCCGGGAGTCTCTCAAGTAGCAGACAGGCCCAATTGGCCCACGTTACAGCCTTCATCAAGGTAATACTATAGCAATGTCCATATAACAAAGTGTATTACCTTTGCCGGGTTTTAGCTGCTGCAGTCCATTTAATCCGCCACCACTGTGGCTTTAAGGCTTTCCCAGGTGGGGCTCTCTAGCCGTCGTCCCGTCTAAGGCTACTGGAATGTTTCACTCACACACATCCAGTCTGCGCCTTTCCGGACTCTTCACCCAGCCGCTGCCTTCCAAGGTCACTGGCATCTACACAAGATCCAGCCTCGACCTTTCAGGCTGTCAGGCTTCACGGTATCACGGTGTCCCACACACACGGGGAACAGGCCTCACGCCCAACACACCGAACACACCGAACACACCTGTTTCCCATCAAGCAGGGTTTATATATCCATCCCTTGCACACACACACACACACAGACAGGACCTTGCTGATGTCACAGTCATGTGATCAAACAGACATTCTGTGCACGCAGGACCTGTGCTATGTCACAGTCATGTGACCAGTCATCTGAGGGGGAAGGTACATGGTCAGGTAAAACACACCCTGGACCATTACCGTAATGCCAGCAAGTCGCTGCAATACAGGCTGAAATTGATCACTTTATTACATGGTCAAATTTTAAAATCAATGCAGTGAAGTCTGAGGGCCTCGATGTCTCCCTCCCCAAATCCATACAGGATTCCATCCAGTCCAACTTTCCCTTTGCCTGGCCCTCACAGGGTATCAAATACTTAGGAATTTGTATTCATAGAGACCTCTCCCATCTGTTATCTTAATTTTGGGCCCTTTATTGAACAACTCCATACAGACCACGGTTGGCAAGTTAGAACTGTAAGATTCACTACGTGAACCACTGGTGTTTTGTGGAAAAGCACATGCACACTGTGTTCCAAATTATTATGCAAAAAGTGTTAAGGAGTGATAAGGGAAGAATTTTTTTGTTTGTCTGTTAAACTCATTGATGGTGATGTGTGTCAGGGCTCTTTATATCACTGTAAGCAATTTCAGACACCTGTGCTAATTAGTTTGGCAGGGTTGTCCAATGAAAGGCAAGACTACTTAAGAAGGCTGTCCCACATTATTAAGCAGCCTACATTTTCTGCCAAGATGGGAAAGAAAAAGGATGTGTCGGCTGCTGAGAAGCAACAAATTGTGGAGTGTTTAGGTCAAGGCATGACTACAATCAACATTGCCAAGACACTTCATCCTGATTATCGCACAATCAAGAAGTATGTAGCTGATTCACAGTACACACGTGTGCGTGCTGATAAGGGAAAATTGAGGACTCTTTCCTACAGGCAATTGCGTCAGGTTAAAAGAGCAGTGGCAAAAAAGCCTTGTCATAGCAGCAGACAAGTTTTTGAAGATGCTGGTGCCTCCAACGTCCCCAGAACAACAAGATGCAGGGTCCTTCAGAGGTTTGCAGCTGTGCGTAAGCCATCCTGTCGACCTCCTCTATCCACTGTACACAAGCAGAAACGGCTCCAGTGGGCCAAAGAATACATGAAGACTGACTTCAAAACTGTTTTGTTCACCGATGAGTGCCGTGCAACGCTCGATGGTCCAGATGGATGGAGTGGAGGATGGCTGGTTGATGGACACCCCATGCAAACACGGCTACGGCGCCAACAAGGAGGAGGTGGAGTAATGTTTTGGGCTGGAATCATGGGGAGAGAGATTGTCGGCCCCTTTAGGATCCCTGAAGGGGTAAAGATGAACTCCATAATGTATTTGGAGTTTCTCAAACAGCACTTCCTGCCATGGTTCAAGAAGAAGAACCGTGTATTCCGCAGCAAGATAATTTTCATGCATGATAATGCACCGTCTCATGCTGCACATAACGCATCTGCATCTCTGGCTGATATGGGCATAAAAGAGGACAAACTTATGGTGTGACCCCCATGCTCCCCTGACCTCAACCCCATTGAGAACCTCTGGAGCATCATCAAAAGGAGTGTCTATGATGGCAGGAGGCAGTTCACATCTAAGCTACAGCTCTGGGAGGGTATTCTGTCCTCATGCAAAACAATTGAAGCAGAAACCATCCAAAACCTGACAAATTCAATGGATGAGAGAGTTCAGAAGCTCCTTTCGAACAAGGGGTCCTATGTGCAAATGTAACATCACCTAGAATAAAGTTTTGAGTTGAAAACTGTTTGATTTAAGTTTCTAATATCCTGCTAATGCTTATAATTTCAAAAATGACCATTTTTTTGTTCTTTATTAAAATGAAAAGGTTGATCGAAGAGTGTGGGGGATCTAAGACTGTGGCAACCCAGTAGTCAGGATTATTTTGAATTCTGACAATCTGAGGGTCATGTTGCAGGTAGTGCAGCAAGAAGGCACTCATGTGTCTTGCGCATCTAGGAGCCCCAAAATTATTTTCCGGGCTAGATGCAGCTAAAAATTATTATTAATTTGAAAGCTGGTGGAGCTTAGTATAGATGGCCTAATAGAATCAGTACTGCAAACTGCTGCAAGGCACAAATTATTTTCCAGCCAAGATACAGATAAACATGATTAGTAATTTTAAATTTGGTGGAGTTTAGTATAGATGGCCTAATAGAATCAGTACTGCACACTGCTACAAGGCCCAAATTATTTTCCAGGCAATATACAGATAAACATGATTAGTAATTTTAAATCTGGTGGAGTTTAGTACAGACGGCCTAATAAAATCAGTACTGCACACTGCTACAAGGCCCAAATTATTTTCCAGCCAAGATACAGATAAAAATGATTAGTAATATGAAAGCTTAAAACGGTTGGTGAGGTGATTTTAACATATCATCAAGCTTTTACTCTCCCCAGGATGACACAGGGGTAGAAAAGTCGTTTCGGATCCATGATTTATTCATCTTTATGAACGTGAGTCTGTCTACATTATCAGTGGAGAGCCGCGTGCGCTTATCATTCAGCACACCACCAGCAGCGCTGAACACACGTTCAGACAAAACGCTGGCTGCGGGGCATGACAAGATCTCCAAGGCGTAAGTGGCGAGCTCCGGCCATTTATCCAGATTGGAAGCCCGAAAAGAGCAAGGGTCCAGTGACACAGTCATGGCTTCAATGTTTACTTGGAGATACTCCTGTACCATCGTCTCTAGGCGTTGACTATGTGTCAGACTTGTTGTCTCCTGTGGCCTTGCAAAGGATGGGCTAAAAAAGTGGTGAAATGATTCCGCAAAATTGATGTTACCAGCAGATACTGTGTTTCTGTTACGTTTTGAGTGCTGAACACTCGACGGTCCCACGGTTGGCAAGTTGGAACTGTGAGATTCACTACATGCACCACTAGTGTTTTGGGGAAAAGCACATGTAAGATTCTGCAACAGTCTCTGCTGATACTCCTGCATGCGTGCATCTCTTTCTATGGCAGGAATAATTTCTGCAAATTTACTTTTGTACCGGGGATCTAACAGTGTGACAACCCAGTAGTCAGGATTATTTCTAATTCTCACAATTCGAGGGTCATGTTGCAGGTAGTGCAGCAAGAAGGCACTCATGTGTCTTGCGCATCCAGGAGCACCAAGTCCCTGCTGTGTTGGTGGTGAGGTAATAATCATGCTTCCTTCCTCTGCCCTCTCCCCCCAACCTCGCACAACAGAAATGTGATCAAGGTCTCCCTCATCTGATGAGTCTTCCATCAGTTCGTTTGGCTGCTACCATGCGCCCTGGTAAAACCATCTCCCCCACCCTCACATGTGTGTCGTCTTGGTACTGCCAACTGTCTGGACCGTGCAGATGTTAGCCCTTCCGCATACAACTCCTCCTCCTCTACTTCCTCCACCTCCTCTTGTGCCACCACCTGACTCCGAATTCTGCTTAACATGTGCTCCAGCATATAAATCACCGGAATAGTCATGCTGATAATGGCATCGTCAGCACTAAACATCTTCGTCGCCATTTCAAAACTGTGCAGAAGGGTGCATAGGTCCCTTATCTGAGACCACTCCTCCAGCGTGATTTGCCCCACCTCTGGATCTTGTTGGCCCAGGCTATACGTCAGAACGTATTGCACCAAGGCTTGTCGGTGCTGCCACAGTCGCTGCAACATGTGCAGAGTTGAATTCCACCGGGTAGGCATATCGCATTTTAGCCGGTGAACTGGTAGGCCCAACGACTTCTGTAGAGATGTACAGTACAGACCAAAAGTTTGGACACACCTTCTCATTTAAAGATTTTTCTGTATTTTCATGACTATGAAAATTGTACATTCACACTGAAGGCATCAAAACTATGAATTAACACATGTGTAATTATATACTTAACAAAAATGTGTGAAACAACTGAAAATATGTCGTCTATTCTAGGTTCTTCAAAGTAGCCACCTTTTGCTTTGATGACTGCTTTGCACACTCTTGGCATTCTCTTGATGAGCTTCAAGAGGTAGTCACCAGAAATGGTTTCACTTCACAGGTGTGCCCTGTCAGGTTTAATAAGTGGGATTTCTTGCCTTATAAATGGGGTTGGGACCATCAGTTGTGTTGTGCAGAAGTCAGGTGGATACACAGCTGATAGTCCTACTGAATAAACTGTTAGAATTTGTATTATGGCAAGAAAAAAGCAGCTAAGTAAAAAAAAGCGAGTGGCCGTCATTACTTTAAGAAATGAAGGTCAGTCAGTGCGAAAAATTGGGCAAACTTTGAAAGTAGCTATTTTACCATGAAGTTCTGCAGCGCAAAGTCTCCTCTTAACAGTTGTTGAAGAGATGTGTCTGCTGCTAGAACTCTGTGTGGCATTGACCTGGTCTCTAATCTGAGCTGCTGTTAACCTGCGATTTCTGAGGCTGGTGACTCTGATAAACTTATCCTCAGAAGCAGAGGTGACTCTTATTCTTCCTTTCATGGGGCGGTCCTCATGTGAGCCAGTTTCTTTGTAGCGCTTGATGGTTTTTGCAACTGCACTTGGGGACACTTTCAAAGTTTTCCCAATTTTTCGCCCTGACTGACCTTCATTTCTTAAAGTAATGATGGCCATCCGTTTTTCTTTACTTAGCTGCTTTTTTCTTGCCATAATACAAATTCTAACAGTCTATTCAGTAGGACTATCAGCTGTGCATTCACCAGACTTCTGCACAACACAACTGATGGTCCCAACCCCATTTATAAGGCAAGAAATCCTACTTATTAAACCTGACAGGGCACACCTGTGAAGTGAAAACCATTTCCGGTGACTACCGCTTGAAGCTCATCAAGAGAATGCCAAGAGTGTGCAAAGCAGTCATCAAAGTAAAAGGTGGCTACTTTGAAGAACCTAGAATATCAGACATATTTTCAGTTGTTTCACACTTTTTTGTTAAGTATATAATTCCACATGTGTTAATTCATAGTTTTGATGCCTTCACTGTGAATGTACAATTTTCATAGTCATGAAAATACAGAAAAATCTTTAAATGAGAAGGTGTGTCCAAACTTTTGGTCTGTACTGTATATATGATTTATCTGTAGATTATAAGACAATAAGGTTCACTAGATTTATATAAAGTGCAAGGTGTAAATATCACCTCATATATATTGATCTCAACACATGGACATGTATTTTGTACCACGCTGCAATCCTCTCAAATATAGCGGATAGAATATCAATCGTCCCACAAAAACAATAGATTGTACATCAAGTAGACCCGTCTGCATAAAACTTGCTGGCAGCAAATTATAATACAATAAAGTGCACTAAATTCGTCTTAAGGTGCAATGTGCAGGTGTCATTACATATACATTATTTGTAGCATACAAGTAAACTGTAGTAATTTCATATGGTGTAGTTTCTAAATAAGTATAATATACCAGCACGACCAATGTGTTTTGAGAGAGATATCATCTTAGAATGCCATGGAAAGTGACACACAGGTAGGATTGTACTGCACCTTGATAGAAATGCTACTCTAGTCAAGGACTGTGGTAACATTTCTGCAGTAAATAAAGGGCACCACTATTGATGAATTTGATGGATGGGTGTTGCCATGCCACAGCTCCTTTCCAGCTACTTTGCAACTCTGCCTGTTTTGGCAAAGTAGCCCGAAACTGGAGTGAAACTGCCAAAAGTCACAATATTTTTGTGGAACTCCACGTTGCGGAAAAATTTGGGACTTTTCACAGTGTTTTACCCCAGTTTACTGACATAAACACTTTGATGAATAGGGGCCGTAGTGTTGATCTTGGATAGCAAGACTTCACTATGGGAATTCTTGTTTGCATCGGATATAACTTTTGTCATTTTTGTCTTTGCTAGGAGGTCAGATTACTAGTTTTGGAGACTCTCTTGGTTCTAAGACTCCTTTTTATTTCAATTGAAATGCAAGTAGTTCCTAAAACAGCAATGTTAAGTTTAGTGAATACTTACCGTAGGTCAAAAAAATACTTTGTTCATGTGGAAAAAAATCTAATGGAGCAGTATCAAAACTACTGTATTTT
Organism: Phyllobates terribilis; assembly: GCF_046119375.1. Taxonomy (NCBI): domain Eukaryota; kingdom Metazoa; phylum Chordata; class Amphibia; order Anura; family Dendrobatidae; genus Phyllobates; species Phyllobates terribilis. Next base: position 658,555,105 of record NW_027362764.1, on the reverse strand, counting down.
CATTGATAGCCATCACAGTTTGCTTTAAAAATCAAAAAAGCCATAGAGGATAGACATGCTCCATCAATTCTTGATCTCTTTAGTGCAATATAGAGAATGAGTGCCTACACGATTTAGCTGAAAGAAGGTACACATTTTGGATACTTTTTCATTAATACAATGTTGTATCAATTTGAAAATGATCAATCCATTTAATATTTTTTTTTATAGATTGGAAATATCCTAATTGATTTTCTAAAGCAAGATTAGGGCTTGTGAATAAGCTAGAATTAAAAATTAAATAAATGAATAATTTCGTAGTTGATACAGCCCTTGCCTTAGTTAAAAAGGTTTTTAAAACTTTCTTTTTGATAGATCTTGTAAGCACTCATGTTCTATACTACACACAAGAGACCAAGTAGAAGAGGAGGATGCCAATCCTCTTATTTTAACTTTATGACTTTCTTTTTTAATAAAAGATATGATCGATATCAGTGTAAATACTAGCTTATAGGTATAGTATTCCAATACATTTTTCTAACCTTTCCTTACCTACTTTAAAATAAACAAAACATGGTGTTCATTCTCTATCGGGGGCAGTGGGGGGACAAGGCAGCAAGTGTTTAATTTCCTTGCAGGACCCTTGGGTAAAAAAAATAAATGGACTGTCTGTTGATTGCATGAATATGCTTGGCCATCTAGGGTGAGAAAAACTCTTTGTAGCCATTTCCAGATCTGCCTAGTAGATGAGAGTCCTAAAAATAAAGCCACCTTGATCAACTCAGACTTCTCTAATAGGGTATGTACTCCATTGCGTTCAATGTTAGATCACCTTGAATAACCTCAGTATTTAATGTGCTTGGCACTCTTGTGATTTTTTTCTCTTCATAAGCCATTTCATTGAAAAATTGGCCATTTAAAAAAATATGTATCGTACAAGTAAACAAGAAAAGAAACAAAAACATTGAAGTCATTGTTAATAAGTTTTCTGTAGACAGGCGTATGCTACCTCTTTCTTATTGGTAATCAGCAACATGAAAGGGTGTAAGGTTGCACAGAAGAGGTTTAATGACATCAGTATAATGTGTGCTTCCACATCATTTCTCTTGCGGTAATGCTGCAAAAACATGCCAAACTCAATTGCCAGCTTGAGTTGTCAACTTTTTTTTTTTTACCCCTTTTTGCCTTCACAAGGACCCTGAGTGCTTTACATAATTAGAGAATACAATAAACAGATGACATGAAGCAAAATGTAGTTCTTTCAGTGCAAAGATCAAGCCTTTTTTTGCTACCTGGACTTAAGTGCTCTCTCTAAGTCACACACTTGGGACTAAGGAGCACTAAGTAGTACAGACATTTAAGGAACCTGGTCTGTATGGCGTGAGAATTTTGTTATTTAGTTATTGCAAAGGACTATAATGATCTTTTTTTCTTATAATAATACTTTCTAAAATTAGTTAAGTTAGAAATATCCAAATTTCAGTGTTAAACGTACAAGCAAATCACCTTGAAAAGGAAACTGTGAAATTTTTGTACAATGTTGCGTTCAAAACCTTCTAATAATTTTTGTAGCTGACCATAAAAGTGAGACATCTATAGTTTATGCCATTAGTTTATTTGCTGAAAAGTTCCTAATTTGAATATGTCACGATATTTGTGGAGCGATTTGATTGATTAGTCCAATTTTGTGAATTGTTTTTTGAAGCAAATTGTGCTAGCTTTCGGATATTCACTGAACTGTACAGACTCATCTAAGAAAATTGGGCTACTCTAAGATATTACATTTCCAATATATTAGTACAGTTTATTGTCCATGTAGTAAATAAGTATGTTAAAATATTCAAGTGTAAAACAATTTACATTATTCCTTAGAAAAAAAAATCCTGAGCTACTTAACATAATTTGAAAATATTTACCATCAAGATTATGAGATACATGACACATTTTTTCTTTGTTCAACTGTGTTTTCCCGTAACCAGAGAGGAGTGCATTGTGGGTATTTAAATGACATTGAAGCTAGCCATACAGATTAGCTTATTGCTGGCATATACCGTTACTGCTCTAAGGAGAAACAAGAATCAAGCCTAACGGCATCAATATGACAGAACCAAGTGAAATTTGTTGAAGGGAATTTTTCCATTTGATAAGCTCAATGAATGTACACAGTTATCTTGTGTGTGTACGGTTGGCTTTATAGAATTATTTAAAGGGGCTTTCCACTTTTGAAAACCCATTTTATATACTCTTTTTAGGAATTAGATTTAACTCAGGGGGATCATCTCTTGGTTAGAGTGAAGAATGGTTGCAAAGAATGTCTTGGGCCCTGCCATGGTGATTGGTTTGAATGGATGTTGTGTGGTGCTTACTTTTCCTTGTGATGGCACCACAGTGAAATTGAACATTTATTGCCAGATTTCTTCTCTTTTTCCTGCTCTATGTAGAAACAGGAAGTCTCTTGTCCCTGCATTTATCATCCCCTCTTCAACTTCAGACCCAGCTGCCCCCACCTCCCCCTGCTATAGACTTTTGCGGTGACTCATGACTTGTACAGACAAAATTTACCTCCTATTTCTACATAGAGCTTAGAAGGATGCAGATTTTAATCACAGACCTAATGGAAAATAGACAAATGAACAGAGTAGAAAGGCAAAATGAGCAATTGTAAGTATACAGTGCTATATAATATGATGATTGCAATATATTAATAGGATAAAAAATGTTTGTTGGGAGTGCTTCTTTAAATATCGGGAGCAGATTTTGGTTCCAAACTGTAAAAAGAATATAGAAAAGCTAGAGACAAAGTCAGACACCTAGATATTTTGAGAAAAGATGAGAGACCGCCATCTTAAAATCACTAGGAATTTAGCAAGAAAAAACTAAGTGCACATCAGATAAATTACGTTCAGTGTACACACTGGGAAACCTTGTGGCATAAGCGTACTTTTACAATAGAGACCTCAGTCATCAGACAAACTTACTGCCCGATTTGACTGGTAGCTTATTCTGCTGTGTGTTGTGCACTGTGATACATATATGCTGTAGAAGCCTAAGGATTCAACACTTTTAATAAAATACTATTGCAAATTGATTTATTCAAAAACAGCTGCATTTAGCTAAATAAAATTTAGCTCCAAAGTCGTCCATATCCTTATATAACTGTCCATATAACTATGCAGTGTATACTAGAGTAACACATGTATTTTTTTTTTACTTTAAACAAGCATTCATTAATGTATGTTAAAATCCTCATATTTTCTTAGATGTATAATTCATTAATTGAAAAATATGTTCACCAAATGTTCAGCTCCAAAGAAAAGATCTTATGGACTCCTGGGAGAAACTATATTATGTTGTTGAAATATTTCCTATGACTTTCTTTGTGGGGAATAAATATAATTTTTCATTAAGCTGCTGGCTCCATACACCACTGAAACCCAAGCAGTTTCCTCCAATATGTTTCCTCTTTGAATGTAATTCCCAAGTATGTCAAGCAGACAGTCAACAGATACCTTCATAGATTCATTAAAGCAAGCACATTGCATGCTCAATTGACAGTAAAGTGAATGCAGGTTTCCTTGTGCATTTTTGTTATTTTGGTTGACAGTTTGTAGACCTCAATTTACAAGACTATCCCCTTCTTCTGTGTCATAGTTCTCGCATTCTAAGACTTGCTCAACAATTTGTACTAACGTTTTTCACTTTATAAAGAAAGCAAAAAAAAACAAACAAACCAACATGGAAATGTAATAAAAAGATATTTGTATCTAGGATACTTTAATTGTTATTTGGTGAAATAGCATGTAACATAGGATTAGATACATGGCTTAGGCTCATGCCTTTGTCAAGTCAACTCTTCTGATGAGCTTTGCAAATGCAGCAGTAAAGCCTCATTCAAATGTCCCTGCATCATGGACATCTGAATGAGGCTTTACACTGACTGAGCAGACCAGAGTCAGTTTGCAGAGGGTAACAGCGTCATGATTTCGCTACTTTGCTCTGAACACTGCAATGATAATGGCAGTGAGCACAGGTCAGGCAGCCAGAGATTGTACTACTAATGCCAGGCTACCGAGATGTTCTCATCACTATAAGAAGTCACTACAATAGCCTTGTTCTCTCTCAAGGACTGCGGTGGTGACTTCTTCCAGCTACAAGAACAGTTCATTAGCCTGCAATTAGTAGTAAAATATCAGGATGCTGACCTATGCTCACTACGACTGCCCTGGTACTCTTCTCATCACTGCCCAAATCTGCTGTCACCGCTTGCTGCTGAACATTGCAGGAGTGGTGACACAGGGAAATTGTAGTTCAGGGCACAGCTCTGGACTACAAAATAATGGCACCTGGCTCCACGGACAGCTATGAATTGGACTGCCCAGAGGACATGCCTAGATCACAACTGAGGCAGTCACAGTATAAGAGATGAAGTAGGACACCAAACGCAGTTTCCTATACCTTGATGCTGCCATATTTGCCAAGATTTTTTAAAGTAAACTACATACACTGTCAGGTGGGCGCCTTTATACTGATTAAAATGATACCTTTGTTTATGAAATCCCTCCTGTGGTTCATGTGCAATCTTTATTTTCAATTTTGAGATAAAGATATTCTCGTGCTTCGGGGCAGACCTAGAGGGCCGGGCTTTATCTGGTACTCTGCTAATATATTCATCTGTATGCCTTCTGACAGGTCACTGTGCCTTCAGTGACCTGCCTCCTATTTTACATACTGCATATAGTAGAACCTCTCATCTAGCCAAATCAGTTCTCATACTTTGCACTGACGAGGGCCAACAGCCCAAAACACCGTGTCTGCAAATTGAGATTCTGATTTGGCGTTTATCTTAAGTCATATTGCCCAACTCGTTAAATGGTTGATTGTGAGATGTAGGATTGCTACTTCCAATAGGTAGCGATGTAGAGTTCATGCCCTCTTTTTCTGTAAAGAGGCAATTTGCTTAAAAAAAAAATTTCATCCATCAAAATGGCTCTGGTTCCCGCGCATGCGCAGTAGCATTTATCGCTTGCCGATAGATGCTACTACGCAAGATCCGCTGGCGGCGGCATTTTTCTGCAGCCAAATTTTTTTGCCTCAGGTAATATGGCATCCGCGCATGCGCAGTAGCATCTATCGCAAGTAGCATTTTGTTGGAGGAAAAAAAATGTGGCTGCAGCCTAGGTTATCATTATGTAGAGCCACAATTCTTTTTTTCAGTTCCTCAGGGAGTTCTTTGCCAGGTCGAATGTTGAACTTCCATTGACTAGTATGAGAGAGCTTGAGAGCGATAACACCAAATTTACCCATTCACACCTGAGACCTTGTAACACTAATGAGTCACATAATACCGGGGAGGGAAAATGGCTAATTGGGCACAATTTAGCCATTTTCACTTAGGGGTGAACTCACTTTTGTTGCCAGTAGTTTAGACCTTAATGGTTGTGTGTTAAGTTATTTAGAGGGCACACCAACTTTACACTGTTATAGAAGCTGTACACTGACTACTTTACATTGTATCAAAGTGTCATATCTTCAGTGTTGATACACTGCCAATTTTGCAAGTTTACCCACCTACAAAGAATGGAGGAGTCTGTAATTTTTATCGTAGGTACACTTCAACTGAGAGAGACAGAATCTAAAAAGAAAATCCAGAGAATCACATTGTATGATTTTTGCATAGTTAATTTACATTTTATTGTATGAAATAAGTATTTGATACAACAGAAAAACAGAACATAATATTTGGTACAGAAACCTCTGCTTGCAATTACAGAGGTCAGACGTTTCCTGTAGATCTTAACCAAGTTTGCACACACTGACCTTTCAGGTTTCAGGGCTCTCGCTGGGCAACATTGAGTCAGCTCCCTCCAAAGATTTTCTATTTGGTTCAGGTCTTGAGACTGACTAGGCCACTCCAGGACCTTGAAATGCTTCTTATGGAGCCACTCCTTAATTTCCCTGGCTGTGTGTTTCAGGTCATTGTCATGCTGGGAGATCCATTCACGACCCATCTTAAATGCTCTTATTGAGGGAAAGAGGTTGTTGATCAAAATCTTGCAATACAAGACCCCATCCTTCCTGCCTTCAATACGGTGCAATCATCCTGTCCCCTTTGCAGAGAAGAACCCCTAAAGTATTATGTTTCCCTCACCATGCCTCACAGTTGGATCAGTGTTCTTTGGGTTGTACGCATCCATCTTCCTCCAAGCACGGTGAGTGGAGTTGACCCCAATAAGTTCTATATTGGTCTCATTTGACCACATGACCTTCTCCCATGTCTCCTCTGGATCATCCAGATGGTCATTGGCGAACTTCAAATGGGCCTGGACATTTGATGGCGTGAGCAGGTAGACCTTGCGTGCCCTGCAAAATTTTAATCCATGACGGTGTAGTATGTTACTAACATTTGACACTGTGGTCTAAGCTCTCTTCTGGTCATTGACCAGGTCGTTCCATATAGTTCTGGGCTGATTCCTGACCTTTCTCATAATCATCCTTACCCCACGAGATGAGATCTTGCATGGAGCCCCAGACTAAGGAAGATTAACAGTCATCTTGTGTTTCTTCCATTTTCTAATAATTGTGCCAACAGTTGTTGCCTTCTCACCAAGATGCTTGCCTATTGTCATGTAGCCCATCCCAGCCTTGTGCAGGGCACCACAGTCTGTTCCACTGTCACTCTGGCCACAGGGTAGTCCTTGGCAACCCCATGTATGCAGCAAATGCCCACAGTCTTGGCAGAGATCAGCTGGTGGGGAAGGGTGGCACTGATTAGGGTCACCAGACTCCCTGAATCCAACAGTCCAAGCACCATAACCCCATTAACGGACACGGCACATGCCTGCGGCCACTCACCGGACTGTCCATCCATGCTTCAGGCCGGATAGGCATAATAGGAACAACGCCGTCCTAGGCTGCAGTCCATTGATTCAGGGGACATATGACACCAGGCGGCTATGTGTCCAGGATTATGACACCGCCAACACACCACATCACTCACAGCAGTCTTTGCAGGGCTCTCAGTTGAATTGGGACGACCCCCATTTGTGACTCTAGACCACTTACATGTTGAGCCCGCCCCTTTTTCGGTACTGCAGTACGGGGAATTGACTATATCTGGTTTCCCAAGGGATTTTTCGACCACTTGGTACTTCTCTACCAGGCCCACAATGTCGTCCACGTTCCGAGGGTTGCCCTCGGTCCCAGGTCTGCATTGGCCTGGTTAGGGAATGGATGAACCTGTCCATCACCACTCGCTCACCGATCTGGGCAGGAGACCAAGACTCTGGCTGCAGCCATTTCTGGACTAGATGTAGCAATTTAAACATCTGTGAGCGAGGGAGTTTGTCATCTGCATACGCCCAGTGGTGGACCCTTTGTGCTCTGACAGACATAGTCACTCCCGAGCGTGTCAGTATCTCTGTCTTTAACTTGGCATGCTCCTGTGCATCCTGTAGGGCCAGGTCATAGCAGGACTTTTGGGGTTCACCCGTTAAATAGGGGGCCAGCACCTCCGCCCACTGCTTCGGCGACAGTTTTTCCCGCTCTGCTACCCTTTCGAACACAGTCAGAAATGCCTCAACATCATCCCTCAGGGTAATCTTTTGCAATGCATGCCTTACCGCCTACCGGACGTATGACACATCACCTGGACTTGGGGGAGGGGCGGCCTCCCTGCTGCGGATCTCCTGTGCTAGGCGGTCTATCTGCTGTTGCTGCTGTTGGATCTGCTGCATGAGGAATTTATTGGTCTCTTGTGCTTGCTGGCTCTGCAACTGCTGCTCTTGTTGCTGGTATAGAAGCTCCCGGTGCTGCTGCTGCATGCTCTGCTGGCTCTGCAAGTGCTGTTGATGTTGCTGTTGTTGGCTGTGAAGCAAGTGCTCGAGGAGCTCCTCCGTGTTGCTGGACCTCTCTATCTGGCTGGCGGACTTTACCCAGGACATCCACTGATCCCTGTGGCAAGTACACGTGTTCCTGAAATCGTGCTCGCACTCTCATACCAACTGTGGCAAGACTACTCACTCGGCTGTAGTAGGAAGTCACAGGAACGGTTATGTCTGCAGGTTTATTATGTTGACATAAAGTTACACAGCCTAGAGACTAGTCTCTCAAGGCTCACCAACAACACAGAAAAAAAAACAGGACTGAACATTTAAACCATGCTCAGGCACACCCTGAGGGTAGGTATGGTGAATGACGTACCTCCCGTCTCTATGTCACTCACATAAAACCACACCCCTTAAAAAGAGTTAACCCCCAGCATATAACATGCTGGCAGAAATTCAGTAGGTCTCAGTTCACACAGGAGAGCAACCTGAGTGACACATACCTCCCCTCGTATATCACACCAGTGACTCTGTCACTATATATATATATATATATATATATATATATATATATATATATATACATATATATATATATATATATATATATATATATATATATACCTTTTTTTTTGGACTATAAGGCGCACTTTTTTCCTCCAAAATTCTGGAGGAAAGTGGGGGGTGCATCTTATAGTCCCGCAAATACTATATACATGGCTGAGCGTTGTGGTGGGTGTGGGGGAGCGGCAGTGGGGGATCAGCATGACACAGGAGACAGCAGCTGCTTGCTGCAGCCTACACTGTGCCCGCTACTAAAGAAAATTAATATTCCCTGCTCCCAAGGCCCATAGGCGTGGAGAGCAATGAATATTATTTTTTCTTAATAGCCGGCACTCTGTAGCTGCAGTGCTTCTCCTTCTGCCGTTCTGCTCTGCGGTCTGTGTGCCCGCTATTAAAGGGCATGAATATTCCCTACAACCCACTCCAATGGGTTGTAGTGAATATCCATGGTCTTTAATAGCAAGCACACTGACCGCAGAGAAGCTGCAGGAGCCGCGCTGCGGTACTGTGTGCCGGCTATTGAACAGACTGAATGGTCACTGCTCCCCAAGCACAGAGACCCGGTGTAGGGAGCAGTGACTATTCCAGCACAGCATCTCACACTGTGTGAGGGCGCATGGTAGGGACAGTGAGAGTGTCGGAAGCAGAGCGGGACAGCCCTGGATGAGAGAGGAGTGAGTATGATTGTTTATTTTTTGTAGGCAGCGTGATGGGAGCTCAAGAGGTGCCATGCATAAAAGGATGGGGGCTCAAGGGGTGCCATGCATACCAGGATGGGGGGCTCAAGGGGTGCCATGCATACAAGGATTGGGGGCTCAGAGGGTGCCATGCATACCAGGATAGGGGCTCAAGGGGTGCCATGCATACCAGGATGGGGGCTCAAGGGGTGCCATTCATACCAGGATGGGGGCTCAAGGGGTGCCATGCATACCAGTATGGGGGCTCAAGGGGTGCTATGCATACCAGGATGGGGGCTCAAGAGGTGCCATGCATACCATGATGGGTGCTCAAAGGGTGCCACGCATACCAGGAAGGGGGCTCAAGAGGTGCCATGCATACCATGATGGGGGCTCAAGGGGTGCCATGCATACCAGGATGGGGGCTCAAGGGGTGCCATGCATACCAGGATGGGGGCTCAAAGGGTGCCATGCATACCAGGATAGGGGCTCAAGGGTTGCCATGCATGCCAGGATGGGGAATCAAGGGGTGTCATGAATACCAAGATGGGGTATAAAGGGGTGCCATGCATGCCAGGATGGGGGATAAAGGGGTGCCATGCATACCAGGATGGGGGATCAAGAGGTACCATGCATACCAGGATGGGGATGAGGGCCGGGTATACCAGGATGGGATGGGGGCCACTTATACCAGGAAGGCGGGGCCATACATACCAGGATGGAGGATATTAACAGAATTGGGGACATTACCCCAATACCAGTGTCAGCAGCAGACCCCCTCCCCCATAACAGGGCATCATGACCACATTTTTTCGCTTAATTTTTTTCCCTATTTTCCTCCGTTAAAACCTTATGGTCCGGTGCGTCTTATAGTCCGAAAAATGTGGTGTATATATTGTATATATACTGTATACAGTGGGGGGAAATAAGTATTTGATCCATTTCTGTTTTTGTAAGTTTTCCCACTGACAAAGACATGAACTATAATTTTAACGGTAGGTTAATTTTGACATTGAGAGAGAATATCCAAAAAAAAAAAAAATCAAGAAAATCACATTGTATAAATTAGATACTTTTTTGCATTTTGAATTGAGAAATAAGTATTTGATCCTTCTGGCAAACAACACTTAATACTTGGTGGCAAAACCCTTGTTGGCAAGCACAGCAGTCAGACATTTTTTGTAGTTGATGATGAGGTTTGCGCACATGTTTGGTCCACTCCTCTTTGCAGATCATCTCTAAATCATTCAGATTTTGAGGCTGTCGCTTGGCAACTCGAATCTTCAACTCCCTCCATAAGTTTTCTATGGGATTAAGGTCTGGAGACTGGCTAGGCCACTCCATAACCTTACTGTGCTTCTTTTTGAGCCACTCCTTTGTTACCTTGGCTTTATTTTTTGGGTCATTGTCTTGCTGGACGACCCAGCCATAACCCATCTTCAATGCTCTTACTGAGGGAAGGAGGTTGTCGGCTAAAATCTCGCGATACATAGCCCCATCCATCTTCCCTTCAGTACGGTGCAGTCGTCATGTCCCCTTTGCAGAAAAGCACCCCCAAATTATCTTGTTTCCCCCACCATGCTTCATGGTTGGGACGATGTTCTTAGGGTTGTATTTATCCTTCTTCTTCCTCCAAACACGATAAGTTGAGTTAATGACAAAGAGCTCAATTTTTGTCTCATCTGACCACAGCACTTTCTCCCAATAACCCACAGAATCATACAGTTGCTCATTGGCAAGCTTCAAACGGGCCTGCACATGTGCCTTCTTGAGCAGGGGGACATCGCGGGCACTGCAGGATTTTAAACCTTTAAGGCGTAATGTGTTAATGGTTTTCTTGGTGACTGTGGTCCCAGCTGCCTGGAGATCATTAACAAGTTCCCCCCATGTAGTTTTAGGCTGATCTCTCACCTTCCTCATGATCAAGGATACCCCACAAGGTGAGATTTTGCATGGTGCCCCAGATCGATGTCGTTTGACAGTCATTTTGTATTTCTTTCATTTTCTTACTATTGCACCAACAGTTGTCTCCTTCTCACCCAGCTTCTTACTTATGGTTTTGTAGCCCATTCCAGCTTTGTGCAGGTCTATGATCTTGTCCCTGACATCCTTAGAAAGCTCTTTGGTCTTGCCCATGTTGTAGAGGTTAGAGTCTGACTGATTAATTGAGTCTGTGGACAGGAGTCTTTTATACAGGTGACTATGTAAGACAGCTGACTTTAATGCAGGTAACGAGTTGATTAGGAGCATCTAACTGGTCTGTAGGAGCCAGACCTTATAATGGTTTGTAGGGGATCAAATACTTATTTCTCACTGCAAAATGCAAATACATTTATCTAATTTATGCAATGTGATTTTTTTTGGATATTCTGTCTCTCAATGTTAAAATTAACCTACCCTTAAATTATAGACTGTTCATGTCTTTGTCAGTGGACAAACTTACAAGAACAGAAAGGGATCAAATACTTATTTCCCCCACTGTATATGCTGAACACTGTATCATGCATGAAGCAAATTTCTCACCCTTGAATGGCAACACACACCTCTGAGCTGCCATTCAGTCTATTTATTCTTGCAAAGAGTGTATCTACTGTATCCGTTAACTACTGTGCATTTAGCCAAGAAAAAAAGTGATTGAGATAATCACAAACAATATACTGAGTTTTCAACATGTTGGAGGGAGAATAAATAATGTGTCAACCATACCAAGTTTGAACATATTATTGCTGGACTTTTACATATAAATCTGAGCTAAGCTACTAAATATGAATGATGTTTCATTGCTCAATTTTCAGCTCACCTACACAATATTTATTTCATGCAGTCTGGAATATATCAGTTTGGAAGAAAAAATTTTCTGTTGCTACATTATATGCTGATGGTGTAAATACTCACAAGTCCAGCTGAAAAATATAAAATATGGACAGATAGGAAATACTCCGCTAGATAAATATAGAATATACCAATACAATATACGGACAGAAGTGCTGGGACACCGACAAATTGCACCTACAGTAGCTTTTACAATTCCTATCCTAAATACATAAGGATTGATATTGAGATGATCCCCACTTTGCAGCTTAAACAGGTCCATCCTTCTTTGAAAACTTTCCACATGATTTTCTAGTTTGTCTTTGAGAATTTTCGCCATTTATCCAGAAGAAAATTTGTCATGTATGGCAATTGTGTTGGATTAGAGGGCAGAGACCGCAATCGGTGTTATAGCTCATCACACAGGTGTTTAATGTGGTTGACGTCATCAAGATGGGTGATTCTGTACCACACAGAACATATTTCCACTGCTCCAGATTCCAGTGGCAGCATGCATTACACCATACCATCAGACTCTCTGCATTGCACTTTGTGATGTGAGTCTGACATGTTGCTGCTCATTCATGAAACCCATGTCATGAAGTCCCCTGCACACAGTTCCTGTATTGATAATGCAAGAGCATGTTTGGGCTCTGCAATAAAGAGGGTATCATTGGTGACTTTTATGCATTTTGTGCCTCAGCACTTGGTAACACAGCCAGGACAAGGTATTTTGGTGCCCTAGGCAGATGACGCCGATGGTGCCCACCTATGAACCCTCAAACCTCAAGTAAAGGAATAAGTCAGAGCCTAAGGTAACAGGTCCCTTAACACCCCCTTCCTCCCGCTCTGACGACCACTTCCACTAGAATGGTTACCTTTTTCTCCCAAAAATACCAGCAAAAGTTAAAAAAGTAGTGTATTTCAGGGATGAAGCTCAAAAGGGGGTGTGTTTTCAAAGTTAGATATAGAATCATTCATTATTTGCAGATCATTTACACAATATGAGGGGCAAATAGTGATATTCATCTCTGATATCCTATGTTTTAAATGTCAGACCAAAGGAAGGTCATGGAAATTAATATAGCCAAACTATAATGGGGGCTGTTTGATTTCAATTAAGTTGTCCAGCATTTGGCAGATATCCTAATGGAAACTAAACAGGTCCCTTTGTAGATAAAGGGATACATCTGATGTTTTTTACATCCATCATGTGACAAGTTTGCAGCTAAACTGATGGTGGTTCTGATGTCATATTCCTGTACGGATAGTGATTCTGATGACGTATTCATGTATGGATGGTGGTTCTTTTGATGTATTCATGTAGTGATGGTATTCTGGTTATATATTAATCATCTGAACCATCATCAATACATGAATACAAATCCAGAATCACCATCAGTACATAAATAGAACACCAGAGCCATCAATAGTATATAAATACGGTACACAAACCATTATCGGTAAATAAATAGGTCACTGGAACCACCATCAGTACATGAATATGGCACCAGAATCACCATCAGCAGATAAATACATCACCAGAATCACCAAAAGTACATGAACTACATCACCAGAACCACTATCAGTACATTAATGCGTCACCAAAACCTCCGTCAATACATGAATGCATCACCAGAACCATAATCAGTACATGAATACATCACCAGAACCAGTAAATAAATACAACACCAGTACCATCATCAGTAAATGTATATGTCACCAGAACAATCATCCATACATGAATAAATCACCAGAACCACTATAAGATTACATTACCATGCTTAGTACAAGCAATCAGTTGTAATGTCAAGTCAGACCCGTATACATTTGTATCTCATGAACCTACAACTCCTAGTATGTCTTTAACAATGGTAAGGAGATGTTGAGAGTTGTTGTCATCAGACATTATCAGACTGTGGACCAAACAGGAACCACAGTACTGATGAGACATAGTCAGTATCAACAAGTAAACATTTACATCCAAGTACCTTATAGGTGACATCTTCTCTGATTGATTCATTTTCATTCTCTTCATCTCCATCTTGTCCAGATGCCATGATGACTTTTTACATCCACAGCTTTTCTCTGCAGACTAACCTCTTCTCCGATCTGCTGCAGCACATCTTCACATGGTGCACTTAACAATTAAAGTGTTACTAAAATGCCCTCTGCATGAAAATATCTGTCCATTGTATGCCCTACCTAAGTGACCGGGTATGATATATATAAATATATTCCCCACTGTCTGCCTTAATGAGCTACACCCACCACACTGTCTGCCCTTACGAGCTATAACCACCACGCTGTCAATCATCATTATCAGCTATAATTGCCACACCGTCCGCCCTTATGAACCATGGTCTTTACCATAGCTGTCCCACCTCCACTGTTTTCAATTACACTCTCTAAATCTCCACTGTCCCCTGCCAGGCAAACCTCTCTCCATACTGTGCCAATATTTCACGCTGTCCCCTCTCCATATCCATTCTGTGCCCACTCTTCACACTATGTCCTCATACTGCCCATCACGTTGTTCTCTCCAAACTGTACCCCCTTCCTCACACTGTCCCCCTACACGGTATAATAAAGAACACAGCCTCCCATACAGTATATCTACTATAGCCTCCAATATACACTACGATGTTCACCACACCGCCACCCCCTGTGCAGTATAAAGTCCACCACGACCCTCATATACTGTATGATGTCCACCACCACAGACACTCATATACTGTATAATGTCCACCACCACACTCTATATACAGTGTAATGTCCCCCACAGTCTCCAACATTATATGGTGTCCCCCACAGCTCCTTTTGTAATGTCCCCACAGTCAGCTGAGCTTGTAATGTCCACACAGCCAGCCCCTCATAATGTCCCCCACACCCAGTCCCTCATAATTTATCCCACAGCCAGTTCTTTGTAATGTCCAGACAGACAGCCTCTTGTAATGTCCAGACAGACAGCCCCTCATAATGTCCACACAGCCAGCCGCTCAATGTCCAGACAGACAGTCTCCTATAATGTCCCCACAACCAGCCCCTCAATGTCACAACAGCCAGCGCCTCTTATATCACCACATCGAGCCCCATAATGTCCCCACAGCCAAGCCCTTATAATGTTCCCACAGCCAGCCCCTCAATGTCCAGCAAAATCGAATCCCAGCATTCACATGTGGTCAATTAATCTTGTTTATTTCCACATCCCATAACGTGAGATTAATTGACCACATGTGAGTGCCGGGATTCGTTTTTGCTGGACACATCTTTTCTCCTCGTGCACCACGAAAGGATTGCAGAGTACCAACCACTTTTTGAACGTTATATTGCCCCTGAATGTCAGCTCTCCAATATTGTCCCCATATTCAGTCCCTCTCAATGTCCCCACAGCCAGCCCCTCAATATCCCCACACCCAGCCAGTCATAATCTCCTGACAGTCAGTCTCTCAATATCGCCACAGCCAGTCCCTACTGTCATAGCCCTCATTTATTAGCAAAGTAAAATGAAAAAAATAAAAAACAATGCTTTACTCACCGAATCCAGACTCTCCAGCCAGGGCACTGGATGGCACGATGAGATCACTGCATTGCGCCATCCGATGCGCCGTCTCCAACAGGGTGCAGGCCAGAAGTGGACTGCGCTCTGATGGAGTTCCAAGTGGAGCAGGGAGCTGATGACAACTCCTCTGCTCCTGTCTCAGGCGGCGCCAACATCAATTGTATTTGACTGACCCGAATACAATTGAGTGCAGGGAGTAGGTGATGACATTGCTTCCCTGTGTGCCTATGCCCTTGCCGTCACTGTGCTGTATGCCTGTGACAGGAGGAAGGTGCCGGACGGCCGCAGGCATTCAGCAGTGTCAAATTTTTTTTTCCCAAAGTGTGCCCCCATTGGGGAAGCAGGAGGTTTTGGCCCTGCTTGGTAACCCAGTGCTGTAACTTTATAAAGACTCCACTTCATGGCTGATTTGCTGTGGTTCCTAAACACCTCTATTAATCATGAATAATACTTACAGGTGAGCATTGAATATTCAGGAGGAAAGCAAATTCATGAACCAACTTGTTACACGGGTAGTTCCTATTACAGGACTGCAATGATGTGAGTGAGATCTTTAGGATTAGCCTTTCTGTAACAAATGTTATTAAAGGTAGACGGCATGCAGATGGGATTGTTGTTATACAACTATGGCCAACAGATGTGGGAAGAAGGAGTATATTGTAGTAGATTGATAAATAGAGGTTAAAGTGATATTCTGAACTTCATATAAAAGTGAAAAACATTAGATCAGTGGGGTGTGATTGGCAGAACCCCTATTGATTGTTAATAAGGGACTTTTATGTAAGATAAAGCAAGACTTTTATCCACAATCTTGTTTCTTCTCCGCTGCCCAATCACAGCTTGGTGGGGTTTGAATTGAATGATGGTCTTGTAGGCCCACTTCTCTATTCAAAATTTAGGGAACTAATGAAAAAAGTGAGTCCCAGTGCTAAGACCTCCACCAATCTAACATTTGGATCCATGGTACATATTTTAGGCCTAAGTACTCATTTAGAGGAGGATACTTTTTAGAGATGAACAGGCAAAATTCATATTCACATGTTCACACGGTTTTCCTGGAAATTTTGATTCACAGAGAAATTATCCTGCGCAAATTTGGTGTCCCCTATTAAGCTCTGTGGTCTCTCTAGAACCCACAACATAATAAACATAAGATGTAAGAAACAAAACAGTATTTATACTCACCTCATTGATCATCTCTCCGGCCAGTCTGATCCTCATCGCCACTCGTCCAGTCCTTACCTCATCTCCTTATCATCTCCACTCACGTGGGTTCTGCACAAGCCCATGAAAGGTTGCAACATCAAAACATGTACAATGGCTTTATGCGCACATGCGCAGAATGCTCCCTAGCCTCTAATGCTATGCTAGCATTTTCGGCTCAGAAGAAGCCTGAGAGGGGATTTCAGTGCGAGCGGCATTGATAAAAGATGCGGTAAGGACAAGTCGAGTGATGGTGAGGAGCAAAGGGGTTGGAAAAGTGAGCGGTTAGGTGAGTATAAGGATTTTTTATTTTTTTAACTTTTGATGGCATTTTATGATACAGAAAAAAGATGGCCAGCGGCCTCCATAACGCTGGATCCATGCGAAAAGGAATTCCAAAAATCCGCATTTTGGCAAATGCGGATTTTGTAAAATTCGAGTCGATCTAAAATTCCACTTAAATATATTTGCTCATATCACTTATAGGGTCACTTAAGACTTGGTGCCTTACCTCTATTATGAGTCTGATTTCTTTGCAGATGCAACAGAAGTGTACTTAGCAGGTTTTGATTGGAATTGACATTGCTCCCCTAATGAAGAGATATTT
Organism: Phyllobates terribilis; assembly: GCF_046119375.1. Lineage (NCBI taxonomy): Eukaryota > Metazoa > Chordata > Amphibia > Anura > Dendrobatidae > Phyllobates > Phyllobates terribilis. Next base: position 658,537,879 of record NW_027362764.1, on the reverse strand, counting down.
TTCATGAGTTTATAAAACCTATAAAAAAAATATGTTTTGATAACTTTTATTATACAAACCACAATGACTTTACTTATTGTTCAGAATAAACAACTTTTGTGTCTGAAAAAGGAAATAATTTAAATGGTTCATATATCCCGCATGGGTAGATTTAGTTTTACTAGGCTCACATCATTCTAAACGTATCAAAGCTTTTTAATTTCCAGAGCCGCTATGTGATGCCACTGATTTAATGAAAACATGCTATGACTGTTGGATTTAGATAGTTCCAGGCTACAGGCTACACGTTGTATCTTTGAACACAGCAGACATCAAGTCGACAGACATCATGGCTGGTGGTAATAACAATAACACAACTTTTCTGAGACGTTTTAGAAGTTATAACTCAGCTCAGAAAAATAGAGCAGTGAAAAATGTACAGAGGAGAAAGAAATAAGTAGAAGCTTTTACATATAGCGTATATCTTCGTTCCCAGTGTAAAAAGTTAAAGTTTTCTGCTTCAGTAAATGTAAAAATATATTTTAGTAGATATCAAGCAAGCACATTTATTTCTGATCAGAGATTTGGGTTTATACAGTTCTAGTTTGGAAAAATGCATCACATACATCATAATACAATCCTGTATAATGTAATTAATTACATGTTAAGAGAATCTGTCAGCTCCCCTTATATGTCTGTATTGGTAAAAAAAAAGCCTTGTCATTCTCATACAGTATGAATTCTTATTAAAACTCTGCATTGTATTGGTCCTCTGTGAATAATTGACAACTGTGTGTTATCATTGCCGTTTCCAAAAGGGAGTTTTTCTAAATAGTCTGAAGCTATCAGCACTGATTGGACACTGTGAGAGCGTGTATGGGAACACCTCTAACTGGGAACACCCAGTTGTTAAATTATTTTATAAGTATTTAAGAGGAATACCAAAAGAATGACATAATACAGAGTTTTAAGAAAATATTCTCTTGAAATACTATTTTATGTAGATTATTAGTATTTGCTAAATCAGTTTGGAGCGGCTAAAGGTCCTCCTTAATTAATGGTTGACTCAATTTACATGACTTATAGTGGCTCATGAGAGCGATTTCTTCTAAGAAGGAATAACTCTTTAAGGTCCCTCGTTGACCGTGAAGGAGATATATCAACAGTGTTGGATAATAAATTAGCAAGACTGTGAAAATTACCTAGAGTTTTACCAAATAAATTTGGTACAACTCTAGGGAATTTTTACCACCTTATCATGAAGGTCTTTAATTATAAAAAACAATTTTCATCAAAAATAGGGTTTTTTTGTCAAAAAAAAAAATTGACTCATATTAATTTGCTTTCTTTATTATTATTATTTAGCACAGCCTTCAGCTCAATCTCAAGCCATGGCGACTTGATGGATGCTCTGTAGGAAGATCAATCTTGTGCAAGCCTAGATTGGTCCACCATGGTCTTCTCTGACATTATCTTGATAGTATCAAGCCATCAGGTTGCTGGCTTTCCTCTTTGCCTTGTGGGCCAGTACGAGCCTTTCTAGTATACACTTATGAAAAAGAAGGAACTTTGTAGAAACTAGTGATTTTCAGTCTTTGGACAGAATTGTAACTGTCAGGTCAACGTGAGAAAAATCAGTTCTTCGGACCACAAATTCACAAGTAAGGGAAAGAAGTTGTAATGGTGACAACAGTGTTCCTCTTAGTGTCACAGACATAGACGAAAGAACATTGTGAGGACCCTACCAAACAGCTTTCTGTATCTGAGTGTATAATTCTGTCTTTTTGATAATTATAGCATAATCTATAAGATATTTCTTCACCTGTCTACAATCTTCAAGATGTGGCCAAGTAGAACAATAGTCTCACTGAAAAACGAGATTATAATTGCATATTATATGTTAGAAAGATATATTCCTGGATACAATCTATTTAAAACATATTTTTCCTTAAATTAATAAGTTATATTTTATCTTTTGCAATATGGTATTGGTGCGTGTAGTTCTCTAGGAACAAAATATAACAACTTTGCAGATATACAGCTATTTTATCTTAATAACTATATCATTGGTTGAAAAAACACATATGCATGTATTCTGAATTGTCTAAATGCAGCTCACCTGATACAGATCTGCCCTTTCATAGCTGAACTTGGTATAAGTCTATCAGACGATACCATATGAAAAACCCTTTTGTGTTTAATTTGGCCTGGTGACTACACTGCAAGCAGCATCATTCATCAGTTTTGCAGAATTTGTCAGATTTTTAGAATCAGAAAAAAAAGAAAACTGTTGCATAGATACCTGTGGTGTCCAGTCTACTGTAATAGAAACAAAGAGAGCTTTATAATGGATGAACTAGCCAACAATGTGAATTGCTCTCAGGTAGTGCTACCTCTTACAGGAATATGTCAGCCAGAGTGAATGAACGGCTGAGCTTAATCCTCTCAGTCATCACAATGGGCCAGAACGAGGCATCAGTATTTAATATTCCATGAAACAAACAATTATACTATTTTTTTTCTGGAATTTAAGCTTAGTTAAACTATTATGTTCCAAAATTATAAAACATAATAGCTGTATGTTACATACAACATGTAGTATGTAGAAATATTTTTGCCAGCAAACAGCAATTCCATATTTATATTAATAGTCTTTATTTTTATATAGCACCAACATATTCCGCAGCACTTTACAGACATTATCATTGCTGTCCCCATTGGGGCTCACAATCTACATTCCCTTTCAGTATGTCTTTGGAGTGTGGGAGGAAGCCAGAGGAAACCCACACAAACACGGGGAGAATATACAAACTATTTGCAGATGTTGTCCTTGGTGGGATTTGAACCCAGGACCCCAGCTCTGCAAGGCTAACCACTGAGCCACCATGCTTCCCATATTATAATATGTTCTTGTCCTTGTACCTATTAGCCAATATTTTCCGTTTGTTTTTGACATTTAGGCTTGGGTCGCAAAAGGTAGATTATGCAAATCACACTCTGGTCAAACTCTGGTCTCTGATGAGAAGAAGATGGAGAGTAGTGTTGAGCCACCCCCATAGTGTTCGAGTTCGGTTCGGTTCGTCGAACACCCGTGTGTTCGCCGAACTGTTCGTCGAACTGTTCGTCGAACACCTTCGAACACCGTTAAAACCAATGTCAGGCAAACTAAAACACATAGAAACACATAGAAAACACCGTCAAAAGTGTCCAAAAGCTGACAAACTGCTCAGAAGACATTACTAACACATGGAAAAGTGACAAGTACACATAGTCATGCGAAAAGAAAAGAGGTGGAGGAGTAAAATGAGGGGGAGACACAGATATAGGCATGTCATGCCCTTCTAAAATCCAAAAAGTGAGAAGCCGACACGGCCAGTCCGCTCCTGCCCGTGCCACCTCTGTGTCGCCGGGTTTGTGCCAGAGCCGCGGTGAACCCTGACGGCCAGCCCCCCTCTCCCAATACTGATGCCTGTCCACTGGTGGGTCGAGCGAGCCCCCCCTGTGGTGGAGGCAGCTCTAAGCTTTTTAATTTAAATTGTCTCTCTAATTTGAATAAATACACTTTAAATTCATTTACAAGGATCTATTGGAGGGCAAGTCTCATGCCAGCAGCCGCTTAATTCCAGCTCCAGTAATGTCCACAAAAGCTGCTGCAGTTAAAAAGCTTTTATAAGGATCGAGCTTGGCGGTCCACCGCAAGGCATCCTACTGCCAGTCCCAGCCCCTATGCCTTGGGGTGCCTCCTGATGCTCTTCACTGAGTATCCCGTGGTCCCGAAGCATTTCCTTTGAAAAAATTAAGTGTCCAAACTACAGGTGGTGTAGCTTGCTTAACAGCCGGGATAATCCGTTGACTAGCAGACACTGCTACTAGGCACAAAGTATTTCCTGGGCTAGATGCAGATAAAAATTTGTAATTAGATACTCTCGTTGGATGCTGAGAAAGCATTCCATAGAGTCTCCTGGCACGCCATATATTATTCTCTTAAAAAGTTTGGGGTAGGGGTCTAGGGGACCCTTTTATAGCCAAAATCACGGCCCTGTATCGCAATACGTCACCTTGGCTGAAGATAAATGGAACTGTAGCACCCTGAGGGCTCGGTTGCTACAGAGGTATTGCACCTCACCCAGAGGTGTGATATCTCACTCTCAGGTAAGGATGGAGTGTGTATCAGGACTAGAGATGAGCGTTGTTCTACTCGAACTGTTCGCCAATCTCAAATTCGAGCTGTTTTGGGCGGTGTTCGAGCCGGTCGGCGAACACGAACAATTTGAGAAAAATTCGGCTGTTCGAGGTTATGTTCGATAACTGTTCGTGCACCAAAATCATAACTGGATTTTTTCTCAGTAATGATGAAAATTAATGTTAATACGCAGTTTGAGTGTACAGCGGGGCGGGGGGAGGGGCAGGGGATGGATCTCTGCAGGAACAATGAAGATCTCCATTTTTTTTTCTCTTTCCCGCATTTGCAGTGGGGAGGTGCAATCTGTCAGCCTATCAGCAGCGCACACACGGAGCGAAGTGCTTTTTTTCACACAAGCAAGGGCATGTGTGATTGGCAGTGTATGTCACATGTCCTTGCCCTATAAGACCAAGCCATTTTCCCCGTCGCCACCATTTTCTCACTGCTGCAGCTGCGTGTTAAACGGCACCGCTGTTGCTGTGTGCGCTATACCTTGTTAATTTCAAGCCAATTTTCGCACAAATATACAGATAGCTTGGGAGTAGGGAATAGTTGTGATTGCAGTCCTTTTAAGGACTAGGTTACAGCATTTCCTACGACTTTTATCAGGCAGGTCTGTGCTCTTAAATAGATAGATTGTGGGAGTAAAGACTAATTGTAATTGGAGTCCTTTTCAGGACTAGGTTACATCAGTTCCTATCAGTTTTTGCCAGGCAGGTCTGTGCCAGTGCTGTGCAAGTTTTTTTCACAGCATTTGGCTGAATCTAGCAAAGCTAATCCTTTTTGGCCTATTGCAGAGTGTGTTAGTCAGTGGAGTAGCCTATCTGTGTTGCAAGATATACCACCTGTGTATAGAATACCAATTTTTTTACTGCACCTAGTGAAGTAAAATCTTTTGGGCATAGCATCATTCTATTAGTCCATCTATACTGACCTCCATCAGGTTGCAAACTGAATATAATTTTTTTCTGCATCTAGCTCTGAAAAAATATTTGGGCTTCTAGCAGTGTGTGGGACTTGGTCTATTAGTCCATCTATACTGACCTCCATCAGGTTGCAAATTAAAAATAATTTTTTTCTTCATTTAGCTCTGAAAAAATATTTGGGCTTCTAGCAGCGTGTGGGACTTGTTCTATTAGTCCATCTATACTGACCTCCAACAGGTTGCAAATTAAAAATAATTTTTTTCTGCATCTAGCTCTGAAAAAATATTTGGGCTTCTAGCAGTGTGTGGGACTTGGTCTATTAGTCCATCTATACTGACCTCCATCAGGTTGCAAATTAAAAATAATTTTTTTCTGCATCTAGCTCTGAAAAAATATTTGGGCTTCTAGCAGTGTGTGGGACTTGGTCTATTAGTCCATCTATACTGACCTCCATCAGGTTGCAAATTGAATAAAAAAATTTTCTGCATCTAGCTCTGAAAAAATATTTGGGCTTCTAGCGGTGTGTGGGACTTGGTCTATTAGTCCATCTATACTGACCTCCATCAGGTTGCAAATTAAAAATAATTTTTTTCTGCATCTAGCTCTGAAAAAATATTTGGGCTTCTAGCAGTGTGTGGGACTTGGTCTATTAGTCCATCTATACTGACCTCCATCAGGTTGCAAATTGAATAAAAAATTTTTCTGCATCTAGCTCTGAAAAAATATTTGGGCTTCTAGCGGTGTGTGGGACTTGGTCTATTAGTCCATCTATACTGACCTCCATCAGGTTGCAAATTAAAAATAATTTTTTTCTGCATCTAACCCAGCCAATAGTTTTGGCCTAATACCACAGTTTGGCCACTCAGCTCTGCTGGGTTACCATCCATTGTTTTTTTGTGCAAACAACTCCAGAGTTGTGAATTAGTTAACCACCAAAATGAGTGGAAAAAGGCCTGCTGCTGGTGGAAAGGGGAATAGGCGTGTTGGGAAGGGGAAAAAAGGTTGTGTCCGTGGGGTAGGTGCAGAAGAAAGACCATCTTCCAGCCAAACTAAAATGTCTACTTCTTTTAGCGGACAATGTGATAAGATCCCTTTCTTACGGCCACGCCAATCGCTACAAATTCCAGATGAGGCACAAAAACAGCAGGTGCTTCAACGGATATCAATTTCTCCTTTAAGTGGGCTCTCCTCCACATCAACTTCAACATCACAAATACTCCAGTCCTCAAAGGTGTCACCCAAATCGCACTTGCTTCCTCACAGCTCCCAAATCTCCAGCTGCCCGTCTGAGTATGAGGTAGAACAGATGGTTGAGTCTGCAGAGCTGTTTACTCATACTATAGCCTGGGAATGAGAGGTCGACTCCAGCGCTTCTGTGAATCCAGACGAGGAAATGATCTGCACTGATGCCCAGAATCTTTATGAGTCGGATCCAGGACCAGACGCAGAAGGTTCTGACCATAATGTAGACCCTCATTCCCAAACTGTAACTCCTGTTGGTGGAGACAATGAGGAAGACGATGATAAGACTCAAATACCTGATTGGAGCGACAACTTTAGTTTTTTGTCAGGGCAGGAACAGGTTGGCTCTGAGGACGACGGGTGTGATAACGCACAGGGTGATGATGATGAGGTCGGAGATCCCACTTACTGTCAACCCACAGTCAGCCAAGAGATGAGGTCAGCAGAGGAGGTGGAGGAAGATGCTAGTGACGACGAGGTCAGGTTGCGCCTTCCTGGACAGAGACGTAGTACTGGAAGCACATCAACAACTGCATCCTCAAACACAACTCTGCCTCTCACCACAAGTCGTGGTGGCTCTTCAGGTCGCATGGGTGCTAAGCCTTGCATAGCCTGGGCATTTTTTCAGATCGATAAAGATGACCCAACTCGTGTTATCTGTAACATTTGTCAGCAAAAGCTAAGTAGAGGCCAAAAAATACATAGTTTGAGTACTTCATGCATGAACCGGCATATGGACATGAAGCATAAGTTGCAGTGGGAAGCTCAGTGTGCTACAATGCGGTCTAGCCGGCCGGGCCAACCACCGTCTGCCATATCTTGTGCATCCGCGGCCTCTTCATCCTCTGTGACTGGGGGGACAGCAGTCACACCTGTTTTGGGGCGCAGACCTGCCACCTCTTTACCCGCAACAGCCAGCGTGATTGGCAGGTCATCATTTTCTTTGGAGGTGGTAACACCAGCTGGTCTTGAGCGCTGTCCGACATCGATAGCACCACCTTTGGATCAAGGCAACCTAACATGTCCGCCTGCATCTTCCTCACAGACCGGCAGTTTGCCGGGGACACCCTTATCAACCCCGTCTAAGCACAATAGCCAGCCCTCGGTCCCTCAGATGTGGACAAGTAAAAGACCATTTCCTCCTAGCCATGAGAAAGCTAAGAGGTTGAATTTCACCATCTGCAAGCTCTTGGCTACAGAAATGCTGCCTTTCCGCCTGGTGGACACAGAGGATTTTCGAGACCTTATGTCCGTCGCAGTGCCCCAGTACCAGATGCCCAGTCGGCACTACTTCTCAAAGAAAGGTGTGCCTGCGCTCCACCAGCATGTCGCACACAACATCACCGCTTCTTTGAGAAACTCTGTGTGTGACAGGGTGCATTTCACCACAGACACTTGGACGAGTAGGCATGGACAGGGGCGTTACATGTCGCTGACTGGGCACTGGGTAACTATGGTGACAGCAGGACAAGGGGCTGCTGTCCAAGTCTTGCCGGCCCCACGAGTTGTGCGTCAATCCTCTTTATGTCATTTTTCCTCCACTGCTTCTGCCTCCTCAACCTCCTCTCGGTCTTCCACCTGCACCCAAAGCCTGTCTGGTCATGCCACAAGCTTTCTAACTGCGCAGAAGGGATCCTGCACACCTCCTTACTATGCTGGCAGTAGGGCTCAACGTCATCAGGCGGTTTTTACATTGAAATGTCTGGGAAATGTGAGTCACACAGCTGAGGAGTTGTGGTCAGCTCTGGAGAACCAATTTCATGAATGGTTGTCTCCACTGGACCTGAAACCAGGGAAGGCCGTGTGCGACAATGCTGCAAACCTGGGTGCGGCCCTTCGCCGGGGCAATGTCACACACGTGCCTTGTATGGCTCACGTGTTGAACCTGGTTGTCCAGCAATTTTTAGCCCACTATCCCAGACTAGATGGCCTTCTGCAGATGGCACGGTTGCTGTGTGCTCACTTCCGCCGTTCGCATCCCGCAGCTCAGCGACTTACATCTCTACAGAAGTCGTTGGGCCTGCCACTTCACTGGCTAAAATGCGATGTGCCTACCCGGTGGAATTCAACTCTGCACAAGTTGCAGCGACTGTGGCAGCACCGACAAGCCCTGGTGCAATACGTTCTGACGTATAGCCTGGTCCAACGAGATTCAGAGGTGGGGCAAATCACGCTGGAGGAGTGGTCTCAGATCAGGGACCTATGCACCCTTCTGCACAGTTTTGAAATGGCGACGAAGATGTTTAGTGCTGACGATGCCATTATCAGCATGACTATTCCGGTGATTTACATGCTGGAGCACATGTTAAACAGAATTCGGAGTCAGGTGGTGGCACAAGAGGAGGTGGAGGAAGTAGAGGAGGAGGAGTTGTATGCGGAAGGGCTAACATCTGCAAGGTCCAGACGGTCGGCAGCACCAAGGCGGCAGGCATGTGAGGGTGGGGGAGATGATTTTACCAGGGCGCATGGTAGCAGCCAAACTAGTGAGGAAGGTGCAGGAGCCCAGGAAGAAGTGGAGGACGAACTGATGGAAGACTCATCAGATGAGGGAGACCTTGATCACATTTCTGTTGTGCGAGGTTGGGGGGAGAGGACAGAGGAAGGAAGCATGATTGCTACCTCGCCACCAACACAACAGGGACTTGGTGCTCCTGGATGCGCAACACACATGAGTGCCTTCTTGCTGCACTACCTGCAACATGACCCTCGAATTGTGAGAATTAGAAATAATCCTGACTACTGGGTTGCCACACTGTTAGATCCCCGGTACAAAAGTAAATTTGCAGAAATTATTCCTGCCATAGAAAGGGATGCACGCATGCAGGAGTATCAGCAGAGACTGTTGCAGAATCTTACATGTGCTTTTCCACAAAATACCAGTGGTGCACGTAGTGAATCTCACAGTTCCAACTTGCCAACCGTGGGACCGTCAAGTGTTCAGCACTCAAACCGTAACAGAACCACAGTATCTGCTGGTAACATCAATTTTGCGGAATCATTTCACCACTTTTTTAGCCCATCCTTTGCAAGGCCACAGGAGACAAGAAGTCTGACACATAGTCAACGCCTAGAGACGATGGTACAGGAGTATCTCCAAGTAAACATTGAAGCCACGACTGTGTCACTGGACCCTTGCTCTTTTTGGGCTTCCAATCTGGATAAATGGCCGGAGCTAGCCACTTACGCCTTGGAGATCTTGTCATGCCCCGCAGCCAGCGTTCTGTCTGAACGTGTGTTCAGCGCTGCTGGTGGTGTGCTGACAGATAAGCGCACGCGGCTCTCCACTGATAATGTAGACAGACTCACGTTCATAAAGATGAACAAATCATGGATCCGAAACGACTTTTCTGCCCCTGTGTCATCCTGGGGAGAGTAAAAGCTTGATGATTGGTTAAAATCACCCTACCAACCGTTTTAAGCTTTCAAATTAGTAATCATGTTTATCTGTATCTTGACTGGAAAATAATTTGGGCTTTGTAGCAGTGTGCAGCACTGATCCTATTAGGCCATCTATAATAAGCTTCACCAGATTTAAAATTAAAAATAATTTTTAGCTGCATCTAGCCCGGAAAATAATTTTGGGGCTCCGAGATGCGCAAGACACATAAGTGCCTTCTTGCTGCACTACCTGCAGCATGACCCTCATATTGTCAGAATTCGAAGTAATCATGACTACTGGGTTGCCACACTCTTAGATCCCCCAAACTTTTCGATCAACCTTTTCATTTTAATAAAGACCAAAAAAATGGTCATTTTTGAAATTATAAGCATTAGCAGGTTGTTAGAAACTGAAATCAAACAGTTTTCAACTCAAAACTTTATTCTAGGTGATGTTACATTTTCACATAGGACCCCTTGTTCGAAAGGAGCTTCTGAACTCTCTCGTCCATTGAATTTGTCAGGTTTTGGATGGTTTCTGCTTCAATTGTTTTGCATGAGGACAGAATACCCTCCCAGAGCTGTTGCTTAGATGTGAACTGCCTCCCGCCATCATAGACACTCCTTTTAATGATGCTCCAAAGGTTCTGAATGGGGTAGAGGTCAGGGGAGCATGGGGGTCACACCATAAGTTTGTCCCCTTTTATGCCCATATCAGCCAGAGATGCAGATGTTTTATGTGCAGCATGAGATGGTGCATTATCATGCAGAAAAATGATCTTGCTGTGAAATACACGGTTCTTCTTCTTGAACCATGGCAGGAAGTGCTGTTTGAGAAAATCCACATACATTATGGAGTTCATCTTTAGCGCCTTCAGGGATCCTAAAGGGGCCGACAATCTCTCTCCCCATGATTCCAGCCCAAAACATTACTCCACCTCCTCCTTGTTGGCGCTGTAGCCGTGTTTGCGTGGGGTGTCCATCAGCCAGCCATCCTCCACTCCATCCATATGGACCATCGAGCGCTGCACGGCACTCATCCGTGAACAAAACAGTTTTGAAATCAGTCTTCATGTAATGTTTGGCCCACTGGAGCCGTTTCTGCTTGTGTGAAGTGGATAGAGGAGGTCGACAGAATGGCGTATGCACAGCTGCAAACCTCTGAAGGACCCTGCATCTTGTTGTTCGGGGGACGTTGGAGGCACCAGCAGCTTCAAAAACTTGTCTGCTGCTATGACAAGGCTTTTTTGCCGCTGCTGTTTCAACTTGACGTAATTGCCTGTAGGAAAGAGTCCTCAATTTGCCCTTATCAGCACGCACACGTGTGTACTGTGAATCAGCTACATACTTCTTGATTGCCAAGACACTTCATCCTGATCATCGCACAATGTTGATTGTAGTCATGCCTTGACCTAAATACTCCACAATTTGTTGCTTCTCAGCAGCCGACACATCCTTTTTCTTTCCCATTTTGGCAGAAAATGTAGGCTGCTTAATAATGTGAGAGAGCCTTCTTAAGTAGTCTTGCCTTTCATTGGACACACCTGCCAAACTAATTAGCACAGGTGTCTGCAATTGCTTACAGTGATATAAAGAGCCCTGACACACATCACCATCAATGAGTTTAACTGACAAACAAACAAATTCTTCCCTTATCACTCCTAAACACTTTTTGCATAATAATTTGGAACGCGGTGTACATGTGCTTTTCCACAAAACACCAGTGGTTCACGTAGTGAATCTCACAGTTCTAACTTGCCAACCGTGGTCTGTATGGAATTGTTCAATAAAGGGCCCAAAATTAAGATAACATAGATGGGAGAGGTCTCTATGAATAGGAATTCCTAAGTATTTGATACCCTGTGAGGGCCAGGCAAAGGGAAAGTTGGACTGGATGGAATCCTATATGGATTTAGGGAGGGAGACATCGAGGGCCTCAGACTTCGCTGCATTGATTTTAAAATTTTACCATGTAACAAAGTGATCTATTTCAGCCATAACAGCAGGGATGGATATATGTGATTGAGTGATATATACTAGGACATCATCAGCAAATAGAGAGCACTTGTACTCGGTGCCTCCCACCTCAATCCACCTAATATTGGGGTTATGGCGAATTGATGAGAGCAAGTGCTCCGTCACTAGGATGTATAAGAGAGGGGACAGAGGACATCCCTGCCTTGTCCCATTGGTGATTGTGAAAGGTGATGAAAATGTTCTGACGCACCCCCTGGGCCTTGGGACACCCGGAGCCGGACCCTTTTTGGTGGATGCTGGTGGTTGTAGTCTTCGTGGCGGCGATCCGGTTCCGTGGCTCAGGGCGGTCAAACCAGTGGCGGAACTATTTATGTGGTTTTGATGTTTAAATGTCCGACTACGCCACCCGTGGATTGCGGTCAGAGTGAACCGCCGCTACAGGGCAGACCGCTAAGGCTGGTGTTGTGGGTGCAGCAGAGCGTAGCATAACTCCCCACGGGAGGAGTATAGCCTCAGGGCAGTGTATGCGGAGGATGGGGGTGATGGTGCAGGGCAGCAGCAGTAACGACACGGAGTCAGTGATGCAGTTCAGGGCCTTTACTCACAGTTCTTATTATCCAGACCACGTCTGCAGGTAACGGCTGCCCACGTCGTACTGTGCTCACCAGGTGAGGGGCTCAGACAACTCCCAGATAACTTTGGAGCGCTTCACAGGACCCCCTTTGTGTGTCCTTTGTCTGGCCTTTCTTACCAACACTTCTGTCCGGCTGCCTCGGGCCTCCTCTTGGTAAACTTGGCGCCAGTTTCCCTGACCCTATGTGGTGCCTTCCTAGCGGGTGGAGCAAGGGGCTGCGCCACATAAAATGTCAGAGCCTCCGGTTTCTAGCTGAGGGTCGTTTCCTGCCTCCACTAGTTCGGGGACCGGTCTCCCCCTTTGGCCTGACCCCTCCACGCAGGTGGATTCGGGCGTGCGGTGGCGACTCGCCCGTCCGCACCCCTGGGATCCCTTCATTCCTCGTTCCTGGAGCCTTCTCCGCTCCTCTTCCTTCCTTCTCCCTCTTGCAGGCCTGGGCCTCTGTTACTAGGCCCGCCTCCGGAGCAGAGCTCATGCAGAGCCCCTGCTCCCTGCCACTTCTGCTCAGACTTCTCTGCACTGAACTAAGATGGTGCCCACCTTTTATACTCCCTTCTCAATGCACCCAGGAACTGCTTCCTCCCTGCTCCTGCACTGCAGGGTTCCCCTTCCTCAGTGTTCCCTCCCCCCACTCCAGCCAGGGACAGGGACTGTCGTGCCCATCTCAGGGGCATATTGGTCACCCTGCCCCACGGCAATGTGGTGTAATGCATGCAGGTGTCGGGTCCTGATCCACACTCCATCCTTATCTGAGAGTGAGATATCACACCTCTGGGTGAGGTGCAATACGTCTGTAGCAACCGAGCCCTCGGTGCTACAGTTCCATTTATCTTCAGCCTAGGTGACGTATTGTGATACAGGGCCGTGATTTTGGCTATAAAAGGGTCCCCTAGACCCCTACCCCAAGCTTTTTAAGAGAATCATATATGGCGTGCCAGGAGACTCTATGGAATGCTTTCTCAGCATCCAACGAGAGTATCTACTTACAAATTTTTAACTGCATCTAGCCCAGGAAATACTTTGTGCCTAGTAGCAGTGTCTGCTAGTCAGCGGATTATCCCGGCTGTTAAGCAAGCTACACCACCTGTAGTTTGGACACTTAATTTTTTCAAAGGAAATGCTTCGGGACCACGGGATACTCAGTGAAGAGCATCAGGAGGCACCCCAAGGCATAGGGGCTGGGACTGGCACTAGGATGCCTTGCGGTGGACAGCCAAGCTCGATCCTTATAAAAGCTTTTTAACTGCAGCAGCTTTAGTGGACGCTACTGGAGCTGGAATTACGCGGCTGCTGGCATGAGACTTGCCCTCCAATAGATCCTTGTAAATGGATTTAAAGTGTATTCATTCAAATTAGAGGGACAATTTAAATTAAAAAGCTTAGAGCTGCCTCCACCACAGGGGGGCTCTCTCGACCCACCAGCGGACAGGCACCAGTATTGGGAGAGGGGGGCTGGCCGTCAGGGTTCACCGCGGCTCTGGCACAAACCCGGCGACACGGAGGTGGCACGGGCAGGAGCGGACTGGCCGTCTCGGCTTCTCACTTTTTGGATTTTAGAAGGGCATGACATGCCTATATCTGTGTCTCCCCCTCCTTTTACTCCTCCACCTCTTTTCTTTTCGCATGACTATATGTACTTGTCACTTTTCCATGTGTTAGTTGTGTCTTCTGAGCAGTTTGTCAGCTTTTGGACACCTTTGAAGGTGTTTTCTATGTGTTTCTATGTGTTTTTGTTTGCCTGCCATTGGTTTTAACGGTGTTCGAAGGTGTTCGACGAACAGTTCGACGAACAGTTCGGCGAACACACGGGTGTTCGACGAACCGAACCGAACTCGAACACTACGGGGGTGGCTCAACACTAATCAGGACCCGACACCTGCATGCATTACACCACATTGCCGTGGGGCAGGGCGACCAATATGCCCCTGAGATGGGCACGACAGTCCCTGTCCCTGGCTGGAGTGGGGGGAGGGAACACTGAGGAAGGGGAACCCTGTAGTGCAGGAGCAGGGAGGGAGCAGTTCCTGGGTGCATTGAGAAGGGAGTATAAAAGGTGGGCACCATCTTAGTTCAGTGCAGAGAAGTCTGAGCAGAAGTGACAGGGAGCAGGGACTCTGCATGAGCTCTGCTTCGGAGGCGGGCCTAGTAACAGAAGCCCAGGCCTGGAAGAGGGAGAAGGAAGGAAGAGGAGCGGAGAAGGCTCCAGAAACGAGGAACGAATGGATCCCAGGGGTGCGGACGGGCGAGTCGCCACCGCACGCCCGAATCCAACTGCGTGGACGGGTCAGGCCAAAGGGGGAGACCGGTCCCCAAAACTAGTGGAGGCGGGAAACGACCCTCAGCTAGAAACCGGAGGCTGTGACATTTTATGTGGCGCAGCCCCTCGCTACACCCGCTAGGAAGGCACCACATAGGGTCAGGGAAACTGGCGCCAAGTTTACCAAGAGGAGGCCCGAGGCAGCCGGACAGAAGGGTTGGTAAGAAAGGCCAGACAAAGGACACACAAAGGGGGTCCTGTGAAGCGCTCCAAAGTTATCTGGGAGTTGTCTGAGCCCCTCACCTGGTGAGCACAGTACGACGTGGGCAGCCGTTACCTGCAGACGTGGTCTGGATTATAAGAACTGTGAGTAAAGGCCCTGGACTGCATCACTGACTCCGTGTCGTTACTGCTGCTGCCCTGCACCATCACCCCCATCCTCCGCATACACTGCCCTGAGGCTATACTCCTCCCGTGGGGAGTTATGCTGCGCTCTGCTGCACCCACAACACCAGCCTCAGCGGTCTGCCCTGCAGCGGCGGTTCAATCTGACCGCAATCCACGGGTGGCGTAGTCGGACATTTAAACATCAAAACCACATAAATAGTTCCGCCACTGGTTTGACCGCCCTGAGCCACGGAACCGGGTCCCCGCCACGGAGACTACAACCACCAGCATCCACCAAAAAGGGTCCGGCTCCGGGTGTCTCAAGGCCCAGGGGGCGCGTCAGAACATTTTCATCATCTTTCTTAATCACCAATGGGACAAGGCAGGGATGTCCTCTGTCCCCTCTCTTATACATCCTAGTGACGGATCACTTGCTCTCATCAATTCGCCATAACCCCAATATTAGGTGGATTGAGGTGGGAGGCACCGAGTACAAGTGCTCTCTATTTGCTGATGATGTCCTAGTATATATCACTCAATCACATATTGTAACATACCTGGCGGCGTCCTTGCATGGTGGTCCATCTCCCACTGTGCAAGAGCGCGCACTTGATCTCCAGTCCAGAATGTCTCTCTGGCTTCCCTCCATGCTGTCTGTTTGTGTCTGTTTCTGCTGCTTAAGGGCGGCGCCCAATCACTTCCTGCTTTTTGTACCTGCTGTGGGTCACACCCCTCGTGCGTCCTCAGCCTATTGCTGTCTGTCACCTGGTATATAGCTCAGCTGCTCCCATCTATCCCTGCCTGAGCATAGTGTTTCATTCAGTGTGTGCTTCCACTCTGAAGGTGCCAGGTCCCGTTCTGTGTCTCCTGTCTTGCGGTATCAGTTCCCGTGTCTGAACTGAGTCCTGTCTATATCTCCTGCCTTGCGGTATCAGTTCCCGTGTCTGAACTGAGTCCTGTCTATGTCTCCTGCCTTGCGGTATCAGTTCCCGTGTCTGAGCTGAGTCCTGTCTTTGTCTCCTGCCTTGCGGTATCAGTTCCCGTGTCTGAACTGAGTCCTGTCTGTGTACTCTTGCCTGCTGCCTTTCCTGGAGGCTGTATTTCCAGGCCTGTCTGAACACGCTCCTAGCCTGTTCCTCCCGCCTTCTAGGGGCCGATTACCTAGATCCGTTCCTGTATCTTGTCTGTCCTGTCTGAACACGCTCCTTGCCTGTTCGTCCTGCCTCTCTGGGGGCCGATTACCCAGACCTGCTCCTGTATCTTGTCTGTCCTGTCTGAACACGCTCCTTGCCTGTTTGTCCCGCCTCTCTGGGGGCCGTATTCCCAGACCCGCTCCTGTGTCCCGCTCCTGTGTCGGTCTCCTCCGTACACTCAGTTCCAGTCTGTACTCTCTCC
Source organism: Phyllobates terribilis (assembly GCF_046119375.1). Taxonomy (NCBI): domain Eukaryota; kingdom Metazoa; phylum Chordata; class Amphibia; order Anura; family Dendrobatidae; genus Phyllobates; species Phyllobates terribilis. The sequence continues at coordinate 658,521,521 of NW_027362764.1, read as the reverse complement.
TATCTTTCATCTGTCTTTTCTCTATGTCCGTTCCTTTCCTTTTTCTGCAGAGTCTGAACTCGTACCTAACTCCTGCCTGTTGTCTCTGTACTCCCGTTTGTGAGTTTGTGGTCCACTCGCTACTTCACTGCAAGTACCCTGTGGGTGTCTGCCTCTGCCTTTCCCTTCCTGTCTGTTCCATGTGAACAGAGCCCTGTCCCCCCTACTCAGCCTTGCCTGCTCTGACTCCTTTGCTCACTGCTCCGGCGGTTCTAGCCTGCTCTGACTCCTTTGCTCACCGCTCCGGCGGTTCTAGCCTGCTCTGACTCCTTTGCTCACCGCTCCGGTGGTTCTAGTCTGCTCTGACTCCTTTGCTTACCGCTCCGGCGGTTCTAGCCTGCTCTGACTCCTTTGCTCGCTGCTCCGGCAGCCTTGCTCCGCTCTGACCCTTTTGCTCGCTACTCCGGCAGTCTCGCTCCACTCTTGCTCACCGCTCCAGGCGGCCTCGTCCTGCTTTACTCTTGCTCACTGCTCCAGCAGTCTCGCTCAGCTCTGATCCTTTGTTCAACGGTCCTGGCGGCCTTGTCCTGCTCTACTCTTGCTCACCGCTCCAGGTGGCCTTGTCCTGCCCTGTTCTCGCTCACCTCTCTGGGCGGCCTCACTCTGCTGTGTTTGTCCGCCACATCTGTGGTTCTGTTCCTGAGTCCCAGTGTGTACTGGGTCCTATCCCGCCAGTGTCCCTACCTGCTAGTGCCTCCCTGTCTGCACTCTAGCTGTGCTTGCCTGTACCCCTCTGCCTGTATTGTTCCTGAGTCCCAGTGTGTACTGGGTCCTATCCCGCCTGTGTTCCTACCTGCTAGTGCCTCCCTGTCTGCACTCTAGCTGTGCTTGCCTGTACCCCACTGCCTGCATACCCGCCTGCCTGCATACCAGTCATGCCTGCCTATACCCACCAGTCTGTGTGCCAGCCTACCAGTCTGTTCCTGTATTCCCCTGTGTGGGTCAACAGCCGTGTCCGGGGTCTGTCCTGGAGTAGCACCTGGTCCCTCTGCTCGGTTCCTCCTTGGTGCACTGGCGTCGTATGCCGTCGTGCGACCCTGGTCGGATCGGGTGAATACCTAGTTAAGCCCCTCCAGGCATTCACTCTCCGGCACGGTCCAGTGGAATCACTACAATCACACGCACACGCCGCTCTGCCCGGGCGTGTGCATAACAGCATGCTCAGGCCATGGTTTCCGTTGAGCCCCACGGCCTTCGCTCTCTGAGAAGTTTTCCAGCAAATACATGCATTAAAATAAATAAATAAAAATTTTTTTCCTTAGCTGAGTTCCAGGCGAATTACGCACCGTCCAGATGGATCTATGAGCTCTCGTTCCTGCGGATCCGCCACGTTACTATGGGGATCTAAGACAGTGTCGTGCATTTGTGGAGCAATGCATGCTACACTTTAAGGCCTACCCTCTCTATTTTCCTTCCGATTGGGCTAAAGTGGCCTTTATGATTGACTACCTAGCGGGTGATGCCTTGAAATGGGTCACCCCCCTATGGGAAGCATGGGATCCTGTCGTCCTTGACCTGCAGGCCTTCCTGGTGGCCTTTTGTATGGTCTTCGAGGACCCTAACCCTGAAGCCCCTGCTGAAGCTTCACTTCCCAATATCCCGGAGCAGCCCCGACGGGTAATGTGTGTGGGTAGCGCAATAGTCCTCCAGCCCAATGAGACTACTGCCCACCCAGAATCCTCACAGTGTGACTACGCTTTCCGGAATACTTCTCCCAACCTCAAGAGGCAGTCCAGACGTGCTAGACGCAGAGGCAAGCCGTCACGCCAGGGTCTGTCCTCCCTGAGACCTCCTGACCCCAACCTTGAAGTCCCTACTGAAGCTTCATCTCCCTGTATCCCGGAGAAGCCCCAACGGGTAATGTGCGTGGGTAGTGCACCAGTTCTCCTGCCCGAAGAGACTTCTGCCCATCCAGACTCCACACAGGAGAACTTCCTGCACCCGGCATCAGATGCTTCACCCACTTTAACCGGTGTGCATGTCCAAGGATGCTCCAAAGCTGTGGTTACCTCAGAGTCTGTGCACCTCTACTACCTGGTGGAGGACCCCCTGTTGCCTCCTGAATCCTCCGGGATACCACTCGATGACAAATGGAGAGAGACTTCTCTACACCCGGTACTCGATACTTTGTCCGCTTCGTCCTGTGAGCCTGACAATGGGTACCCCAAAGTGGTAGTTACCCCCGAGTCTCTACACCCCTCCGACCAGGCGGAGGACCTCCAGTTGTCTCCTGAACCCTTCGGGGTGCTACCTGGTAGCGAAAGGACAGAGACTCTCCTATACTCTGTACCTGATACCTCGCTCGCTTCGTCCAGTGAGTCCAACCTAGTGTACTCCGAAGCAGAGGTTACTCCCGAGTCTCTACACCCCTCCGACCAGGCGGAGGACCTCCAGTTGTCTCCAGAACCCTTCTGGGTGCCACCTGGTGGTGAATGGACAGAGACTTTCCTATATCCTAGATCTGATACCTCGCTTGCTTCGTCCAGTGAGTCCGACCTAGTGTACTCTGAAGCAGAGGTTACCCGTGAGTCTCTACACCCTTCTGACCAGGCGGAGGACCGCCAGTTGTCTCCAGAACCCTTCGGGGTGCCACCTGGTGGTGAATGGACAGAGACTTTCCTATACTCGGTACCCGATACCTCGCCTGCTTCGTCCAGTGAGTCCGACCTAGTGTACTCTGAAGCAGATGTTTTCTCTGAGCCTCTGCACTCTTCTGACCCGGCGGAGGACCTCCAGTTGTTTCCTGAATCCTCCGGGGTACCACCAGATAACAAAGAGACAGTGACTTTTCCTCATTATGTACCTGATAACCCGTCTATTTCTTCCTGTGAGCTTGACAAGATGTACCTCGAAGCAGAGATTACCCCCAAGTCTCTGTCCCCCTCCAACCCGGTGAAGGACTTCCAGTTGTCTCCTGTACCCTCTGGGGTGCCACCTGAAAATATGTGGAGAGAGACTTCCTTGTGTGCTGTTCCTGGTACTCCACCCGTTTCGTCTGTTGCTGAGGATGGCTGGATAGGAGGTAGCATCCTAGCTAACCAGATGAGATCAGTTTTTCCTGTGGACAGTGGAAGTGATCTCCTTGAAGTGAACGACTGGTCCTCGAATTCCCTGCGGAAGATTCTGGCAGGCCTGAAGAAGAGGGGGCGTAAGGGGGGGGGTACTGTAACATACCTGGCGGCGTCCTTGCATGGTGGTCCATCTCCCACTGTGCAAGAGCGCGCACTTGATCTCCAGTCCAGAATGTCTCTCTGGCTTCCCTCCATGCTGTCTGTTTGTGTCTGTTTCTGCTGCTTAAGGGCGGCGCCCAATCACTTCCTGCTTTTTGTACCTGCTGTGGGTCACACCCCTCGTGCGTCCTCAGCCTATTGCTGTCTGTCACCTGGTATATAGCTCAGCTGCTCCCATCTATCCCTGTCTGAGCATAGTGTTTCATTCAGTGTGTGCTTCCACTCTGAAGGTGCCAGGTCCCGTTCTGTGTCTCCTGTCTTGCGGTATCAGTTCCCGTGTCTGAACTGAGTCCTGTCTATGTCTCCTGCCTTGCGGTATCAGTTCCCGTGTCTGAACTGAGTCCTGTCTATGTCTCCTGCCTTGCGGTATCAGTTCCCGTGTCTGAGCTGAGTCCTGTCTTTGTCTCCTGCCTTGCGGTATCAGTTCCCGTGTCTGAACTGAGTCCTGTCTGTGTACTCTTGCCTGCTGCCTTTCCTGGAGGCTGTATTTCCAGGCCTGTCTGAACACGCTCCTAGCCTGTTCCTCCCGCCTTCTAGGGGCCGATTACCTAGATCCGTTCCTGTATCTTGTCTGTCCTGTCTGAACACGCTCCTTGCCTGTTCGTCCTGCCTCTCTGGGGGCCGATTACCCAGACCTGCTCCTGTATCTTGTCTGTCCTGTCTGAACACGCTCCTTGCCTGTTTGTCCCGCCTCTCTGGGGGCCGTATTCCCAGACCCGCTCCTGTGTCCCGCTCCTGTGTCGGTCTCCTCCGTACACTCAGTTCCAGTCTGTACTCTCTCCTATCTTTCATCTGTCTTTTCTCTATGTCCGTTCCTTTCATTTTTCTGCAGAGTCTGAACTCGTACCTAACTCCTGCCTGTTGTCTCTGTACTCCCGTTTGTGAGTTTGTGGTCCACTCGCTACTTCACTGCAAGTACCCTGTGGGTGTCTGGCTCTGCCTTTCCCTTCCTGTCTGTTCCATGTGAACAGAGCCCTGTCCCCCCTACTCAGCCTTGCCTGCTCTGACTCCTTTGCTCACTGCTCCGGCGGTTCTAGCCTGCTCTGACTCCTTTGCTCACCGCTCCGGCGGTTCTAGCCTGCTCTGACTCCTTTGCTCACCGCTCCGGCGGTTCTAGTCTGCTCTGACTCCTTTGCTTACCGCTCCGGCGGTTGTAGCCTGCTCTGACTCCTTTGCTCGCTGCTCCGGCAGCCTTGCTCCGCTCTGACCCTTTTGCTCGCTGCTCCGGCAGTCTCGCTCCACTCTTGCTCACCGCTCCAGGCGGCCTCGTCCTGCTTTACTCTTGCTCACTGCTCCAGCAGTCTCGCTCAGCTCTGATCCTTTGTTCAACGGTCCTGGTGGCCTTGTCCTGCTCTACTCTTGTTCACCGCTCCAGGTGGCCTTGTCCTGCCCTGTTCTCGCTCACCTCTCTGGGCGGCCTCACTCTGCTGTTTGTCCGCCACATCTGTGGTTCTGTTCCTGAGTCCCAGTGTGTACTGGGTCCTATCCCGCCAGTGTCCCTACCTGCTAGTGCCTCCCTGTCTGCACTCTAGCTGTGCTTGCCTGTACCCCTCTGCCTGTATTGTTCCTGAGTCCCAGTGTGTACTGGGTCCAATCCCACCTGTGTTCCTACCTGCTAGTGCCTCCCTGTCTGCACTCTAGCTGTGCTTGCCTGTACCCCCCTGCCTGCATACCCGCCTGCCTGCATACCAGTCGTGCCTGCCTATACCCACCAGTCTGTGTGCCAGCCTACCAGTCTGTTCCTGTATTCCCCTGTGTGGGTCAACAGCCGTGTCCAGGGTCTGTCCTGGAGTAGCAACTGGTCCCTCTGCTCGGTTCCTCCTTGGTGCACTGGCGTCGTATGCCGTCGTGCGACCCTGGTCGGATCGGGTGAATACCTAGTTAAGCCCCTCCAGGCATTCACTCTCCGGCACGGTCCAGTGGAATCACTACAATCACACGCACACGCCGCTCTGCCCGGGCGTGTGCATAACACATATATCCATCCCTGCTGTTATGGCTGAAATAGATCACTTTGTTACATGGTCAAATTTTAAAATCAATGCAGCGAAGTCTGAGGCCCTCGATGTCTCCCTCCCCAAATCCATACAGGATTCCATCCAGTCCAACTTTCCCTTTGCCTGGCCCTCACAGGGTATCACATACTTAATAATTCCTATTCATAGAGACCTCTCCCATCTATGTTATCTTAATTTTGGGCCCTTTATTGAACAACTCCATACAGACCACGGTTGGCAAGTTAGAACTGTAAGATTCACTACGTGAACCACTGGTGTTTTGTGGAAAAGCACATGTACACTGTGTTCCAATTTATTATGCAAAAAGTGTTTAGGAGTGATAAGGGAAGAATTTGTTTGTTTGTCAGTTAAACTCATTGATGGTGATGTGTGTCAGGGCTCTTTATATCACTGTAAGCAATTGCAGACACCTGTGCTAATTAGTTTGGCAGGTGTGTCCAATGAAAGGCAAGACTACTTAAGAAGGCTGTCCCACATTATTAAGCAGCCTACATTTTCTGCCAAAATGGGAAAGAAAAAGGATGTGTCGGCTGCTGAGAAGCAACAAATTGTGGAGTGTTTAGGTCAAGGCATGACTACAATCAACATTGTGCGATGATCAGGATGAAGTGTCTTGGCAATCAGGAAGTATGTAGCTGATTCACAGTACACACGTGTGCGTGCTGATAAGGGCAAATTGAGGACTCTTTCCTACAGGCAATTACGTCAGGTTAAAAGAGCAGCGGCAAAAAAGCCTTGTCATAGCAGCACACAAGTTTTTGAAGCTGCTGTTGCCTCCAACGTCCCCCGAACAACAAGTTGCAGGGTCCTTCAGAGGTTTGCAGCTGTGCATACGCCATCCTGTCGACCTCCTCTATCCACTTCACACAAGCAGAAAAGGCTCCAGTGGGCCAAACATTACATGAAGACTGATTTCAAAACTGTTTTGTTCACGGATGAGTGCCGTGCAACGCTCGATGGTCCAGATGGATGGAGTGGAGGATGGCTGGTTGAAGGACACCCCACGCAAACACGGCTACAGCGCCAACAAGGAGGAGGTGGAGTAATGTTTTGGGCTGGAATCATGGGGAGAGAGATTGTCAGCCCCTTTAGGATCCCTGAAGGGATAAAGATGAACTCCATAATGTATGTGGAGTTTCTCAAACAGCACTTCCTGCCATGGTTCAAGAAGAAGAACCGTGTATTCCACAGCAAGATCATTTTTATGCATGATAATGCACCGTCTCATGCTGCACATAACACATCTGCATCTCTGGCTGATATGGGCATAAAAGGGGACAAATTTATGGTGCCCCCATGCTCCCCTGACCTCTACCCCATTCAGAACCTCTGGAGCATCATCAAAAGGAGTGTCTATGATGGCGGGAGGCAGTTCACATCTAAGCAACAGCTCTGGGAGGGTATTCTGTCCTCATGAAAAACAATTGAAGCAGAAACCATCCAAAACCTGATAAATTCAATGGACGAGAGAATTCAGAAGCTCCTTTCGAACAAGGGGTCCTATGTGCAAATGTAACATCACCTAGAATAAAGTTTTGAGTTGAAAACTGTTTGATTTCAGTTTCTAATAACCTGCTAATGCTTATAATTTCAAAAATGACCATCTTTTTGGTCTTTATTAAAATGAAAAGGTTGATCGAAGAGTGTGGGGGATCTAAGAGTGTGGCAACCCAGTAGTCAGGATTACTTTGAATTCTGACAATGTGAGGATCATGTTGCAGGTAGTGCAACAAGAAGGCACTTATGTGTCTTGCGCATCTTGGAGCCCCAAAATTATTTTCCGGGCTAGATGCAGCTAAAAATTATTATTAATTTTAAATCTGGTGGAGCTTAGTATAGATGGCCTAATAGAATCAGTACTAGACACTGCTACAAAGCCCAAATTATTTTCCAGCCAAGATACAGATAAACATGATTAGTAATTTTAAATCTGGTGGAGCTTAGTATAGATGGCCCAATAGAATCAGTACTGCACACTGCTACAAAGCCCAAATAATTTTCCAGCCAAGATACAGATAAACATGATTAGTAGTGTTGAGCGAACATGCTCGACACTGCTCGGTACTCGCCCGTGCATCACGCTACTTGGGATGTTCGGCGAGCACCGAGCATTTCCGGGTTACTCGGGCGGGAGCTCGGGTCTCCGCCCTGCATGTTTGGCGCTCTTTACAGAGCCAATGAACATGCAGGGATTGCCAGCCAGTCACTGTAATGCCGCAGCCATGTTGTTTGTGGGCATTACAGTGATTGGCTGGCCGCACAGCGTCACCTCGAGTAATTAAAACCGGGCGCCGCCATCTTGGACACAGTCGCTCCGGATCAGACAGTGTAGGGACAGCGCTGCTGATTTAGGGAGAGATATATGCTGCAATATAGTTAGTGTAGGGTCTGTAAAGGCTGCCAGATCAAACAAACAGTCCTTCTCAGGACTAATATCCATCCCAGGTATATTAGGCAGGCAGGCAGGCAGGCTGTATAGGAGACGCAGTGGTTATACCAGCAAACGCTGCATTACAGTCCTGTGTGCTGCTCCTGTTGCTGAAATTGCTGGACTTAGCTCCAGGTCCCTGGGGCCAGGAAAAATCCTTTTTTTTAATCTAAATCCTCTTTTTTTTTTCCTCCTTCACAATGTACAAATACCCATCTTATTAACCTTTTGGTGCCCCCCCCCCAAAAAAAAAGTGTGCCTCTGATTTTTCAGACACAAATATATCTGTTGAAAATAGTCTGGTGTAAGCCAGAGAGACAGAAGTGTGCTTTTGCTGTTCCATGGTAAAAAATCTCTATTATCCTGCTTTTTGCATTTTTTGCTGTAAAAAAAAAAAAAATAGTGTCTCCCTGATTTTTCAGACACAAATATATCTGTTGAAAATAGTCTGGTGTAGGCCCGAGAAATACAAGTGTGGTTTTGCAGTTCCACTGTACAAACCTCTGTATTATCCACTTTTGGGCCATTTGTATCTAAAAAAAACAGTTTGAGTGTGTCGCTCACTGTTCAGCCGCAAATATATATATATTTTAAAAAGCCTGGTATACACCAGTAAATTATTACTGTGGTTTTGATTTTCCACGGTAAAACATCTCTCTTATCCTGTTTTTGGCATTTTTTGCTGTATAAAAATAATAATAGTGTCTCCCTGATTTTTCAGACACAAATATATCTGTTGAAAATAGTCTGGTGTAGGCCAGAGAGACAGTAGTGTGCTTTTGCTGTTCCACGATAAAAAATCTCTATTATCCTGCTTTTTGCATTTTTTGCTGTAAAAAAAAAAAAAATAGTGTCTCCCTGATTTTTCAGACACAAATATATCTGTTGAAAATAGTCTGGTGTAGGCCCGAGAAATACAAGTGTGGTTTTGGAGTTCCACGGTACAAACCTCTGTATTATCCACTTTTGGGCCATTTGTATCTAAAAAAAACAGTTTGAGTGTGTCGCTCACTGCTCAGCCGAAAATATATATATATATTTTAAAAAGCCTGGTATACACCAGTAAATTATTACTGTGGTTTTGATGTTCCACGGTAAAACATCTCTATTATCCTGTTTTGGGCATTTTTTGCTGTATAAAAATAATAATAGTGTCTCCCTGATTTTTCAGACACAAATATATCTGTTGAAAATAGTCTGGTGTAGGCCAGAGAGACAGAAGTGTGCTTTTGCTGTTCCACGGTAAAAAATCTCTATTATCCTGCTTTTTGCATTTTTTGCTGTAAAAAAAAAAAAAAAAATAGTGTCTCCCTGATTTTTCAGACACAAATATATCTGTTGAAACTAGTCTGGTGTAGGCCCGAGAAATACAAGTGTGGTTTTGCAGTTCCACGGTACAAACCTCTGTATTATCTACTTTTGGGCCATTTGTATCTAAAAAAAAACAGTTTGAGTGTGTCGCTCACTGTTCAGCTGCAAAAATATATATATTTTAAAAAGCCTGGTATACACCAGTAAATTATTACTGTGGTTTTGATGTTTCATGGTAAAACATTTCTATTATCCTGTTTTTGGCATTTTTTGCTGTATAAAAATAATAATAGTGTCTCCCTGATTTTTCAGACACAAATATATCTGTTGAAAATAGTCTGGTGTAGGCCAGAGAGACAGAAGTGTGCTTTTGCTGTTCCACGGTAAAAAATCTCTATTATCCTGCTTTTTGCATTTTTTGCAGTAAAAAAAAAAAAAAATAGTGTCTCCCTGATTTTCCAGACACAAATATATCTGTTGAAAATAGTCTGGTGTAGGCCCGAGAAATACAAGTGTGGTTTTGCAGTTCCACGGTACAAACCTCTGTGTTATCCACTTTTGGGCCATTTGTATCTAAAAAAACCAGTTTGAGTGTGTCGCTCACTGTTCAGCCACAAATATATATATATTTTAAAAAGCCTGGTATACACCAGTAAATTATAACTGTGGTTTTGCTGTTCCACGGTAAAAAATCTCTATTATTCAGGTTTTGGTAGTTTTTTCCGTAAAGAAAAACAGTAGTGTCTCCTGACTGTTGTGACACAAAAATATATCTGTTGAAAATAGTCTTGTGTAGGCCCAACATCCCAGTGTGGTTTCGCAGTTCCACCGGTCAAATCGCTGTACTATTCAGTTTTGGGCCTTTGGTATCTAAAAAAAAAGCAGTTTGAGTGTGTCGCTCACTGTTCAGCCGCAAATATCTCTATTTAAAAAAGTGTGGTATACCCCAGTAAACAATAACTGTGGTTTTCCTCTTCCACGGATCTAATCTACTCTTTAGTACCCTTTTTCCATTGATAGTGTATGTGTAAGCTATTTTACTTCATTTACAATGGGCAAGGCGCGTGGCAAGGGACGTGGAAGTGGACGTTCTGGTGATGGTTCGTGCAGAGGACGGGGCCGTGACCAAGGTGAAAATGTGCCACAACCAACAGCCACATCTTCACACTCCCACTTCTTGACCGATTTACTAGGGAAGCACAGAACAACACCAGTATTGAGAACTGATCAGTGTGAACAGGTTATTAATTGGATAGCAGACAATACTTCCAGTTACCTGGGCACCACCACCTCCGGTCTGTCTTCCACACGGTCAACACTTAGTAGCCATGAGTTTGGACCGCATACTCCTCCTCACCCTGATGCTCCTTCCTCCCACCATGCCGAGTGTCGTCAGACAGCAAGTGATCCCACACTTGGACACTGTGAAGAGCTGTTCACTGGTCCATTTCCATATTAGGGCCCCTCGCCTGATACGCTTGAAGTGGTGGAAGAGGAGATCCCATGTTGCGATGCCCAAATATTTGAACAGCCACGGCCACAGGAAGTCGACGTTGGCAATCTGTCACAAGAGGTGGACGATGACGAGACACAATTACCAGGAAGTGAGGAGGAGGATCGTGGTGCGCAAGTGGAAGAGGAGGAGGTGGTGGATGATCTATTAACTGACCCAACGTGGAAGGAGGACATGCAGAGTGAGGCCAGCAGCACACAGGGGCAGGGAGGCAGAGTACCCCAACAGGCAGGAAGAAGCAGTGTGGTGGCCGCAGACAGAAGGCAGGCAACCGTTCCCTGTAACACCAACACGAGGGACGTTGCCAGTACAACCCCAAAAAGGCCATATGTTCCACCTGCCATGCCAGCATCAGCAGGGGTGACAACACTACCAGCCTGACCACCACCAGCATGATCAGGCACATGGCAGCAAAGCACCCGACTTTGTGGGGCGAAGACCAGGGTCCACGACCAGTGTCAGCGGGTGTCACCACTGCTTCTTCCACTGTTGTGCGTGCAATAGAACCCCCTGTTGTGTGTGCAAGGCAATCCCCTGTCCATACTGCATGTAAAGATGCCCCCTCCTCTCAGTCTTCACTTGTTATGGCAGTTTCTCAAGAAACAGCATCAACGTCCACGTCCACGTCCCACCGCAGCGTTCAATTGTCCATATCCCAGACCTTTGAACGAAAGCGGAAATTCGCAGCTAACGCCCCACAGGCCACAGTCCTAAATTCGCACATTTCACGACTGCTTGCATTGGAAATGCTGCCTTTTAGGCTGGTGGAGACGGAATCCTTCCGCAATCTTATGGCTGTGGCCATCCCTCGGTACTCGGTCCCCAGCCGACACTATTTTGCCCGGTGTGCCATCCCCGCACTACACAAGCACGTGTCCCAAAGCATCTGCCGTGCCCTCAACAACGCAGTTACTGGGAGAGTCCACCTGACAACGGACACGTGGACAAGTGATTGTGGCCAGGGACGGTACATCTCTCTGACGGCACACTGGGTAAACATAGTGGAAGCCGGGACCCAGTCGGACCTTGGGACGGAACACATCCTCCCCACACCGAGGATTGCGGGCCCTATGTCAGTCAGAGTTGCCCCCACAGAGTAAAGCTCCTGCGCATCCTCCTCCTCCTCCTCCTCCTCATGTTCGGCCTCCATCTCAGATATCACCACATCAGTTACAAGCTGGAAGCATTGCAGTACTGCCTCCGCCAAGCGGCAACAGGCTGTGCTGAAACTCATAAGCTTAGGTGATAAACCTCACACTGCTTGTGAGTTGTGGACAGCTGTGAAAGAGCAGGCAGATCTGTGGCTGAGACCGCTGAACCTACATCCCGGCATGGTCGTGTGTGACAATGGCCGTAACCTGGTGGCGGCTCTGAGGTGAGGTGAGATCACACACGTACCATGCCTGGCTCATGTGCTTAATTGCAAAAAGAACTTCGGCACTCCATACATGAAAATATAAGAAATATTGTATCTGGACTAATGTCACTTTGAAAAATGAAGTTTTTTTGCGCATAATTTGGCCACAACCACATCAACCACGACAAGGTCACCTTCGTATGATGGGAAACTACGCTACACTACCACTGGATATGCCACTCTTGGGCTGTAAGCCTGTATGGACAATATGTCTCTGCTTGGGCTTTTAACCTACAATGTATGGGCTGGTAGAGCTAGTTAAAACCACCTGTGACTGAATGGGAGGGACACATGGTCAGAAAAAAGGCTGTCAAACTTCTAATAGTGTGAACACGTACCTGCTGCAATGCTCCAGGAGCGGGATCCCAAAAATGATTAATAGAAAAAAGAGAGGGGTCGCTCACTGGTCTATTCGGGTGCTCTGAAGAAAAAAGTAATCTCAATTGCAAAAAGAACTTCGGCACTCCATACATGAAAATATAAGAAATATTGTATCTGGACTAATGTCACTTTGAAAAATGAAGGTTCTTTGCGCATAATTTGGCCAATTTATGTGTGCCCATCAACCATGACAAGGTCACCTTCGTATGATGGGAAACTACGCTACACTACCACTGGATATGCCACTCTTGGGCTGTAAGCCTGTATGGACAATATGTCTCTGCTTGGGCTTTTAACCTACAATGTATGGGCTGGTAGAGCTAGTTAAAACCACATGTGACTGAATGGGAGGGACACATGGTCAGAAAAAAGGCTGTCAAACTTCTAATAGTGTGAACACGTACCTGCTGCAATGCTCCAGGAGCGGGATCCCAAAAATGATTAATAGAAAAAAGAGAGGGGTCGCTCACTGGTCTATTCGGGTGCTCTGAAGAAAAAAGTAATCTCAATTGCAAAAAGAACTTCGGCACTCCATACATGAAAATATAAGAAATAGTGTATCTGGACTAATGTCACTTTGAAAAATGAAGGTTTTTTGCGCATAATTTGGCCAATTTATGTGTGCCCATCAACGACGACAAGGTCACCTTCGTATGATGGGAAACTACGCTACACTACGGGACACATGGTCAGAAAAAAGGCTGTCAAACTTCTAATAGTGTGAACACGTACCTGCTGCAATGCTCCAGGAGCGGGATCCCAAAAATGATAAATAGAAAAAAGAGAGGGGTCGCTCACTGGTCTATTCGGGTGCTCTGAAGAAAAAAGTAATTTTTGCGCATAATTTGGCCAATTTATGTGTGCCCATCAACCACGACAAGGTCACTATTAGAAGTTTGACAGCCTTTTTTCTGACCATGTGTCCCTCCCATTCAGTCACAGGTGGTTTTAACTAGCTCTACCAGCCCATACATTGTAGGTTAAAAGCCCAAGCAGAGACATATTGTCCATACAGGCTTACAGCCCAAGAGTGGCATATCCAGTGGTAGTGTAGCGTAGTTTCCCATCATACGAAGGTGACCTTGTCATGGTTGATGGGCACACATAAATTGGCCAAATTATGCGCAAAAACCCTTCATTTTTCAAAGTGACATTAGTCCAGATACAATATTTCTTATATTTTCATGTATGGAGTGCTGAAGTTCTTTTTTGCAATTGAGATTACTTTTTTCTTCAGAGCACCCGAATAGACCAGTGAGCGACCCCTCTCTTTTTTCTATTAATCATTTTTGGGATCCCGCTCCTGGAGCATTGCAGCAGGTACGTGTTCACACTATTAGAAGTTTGACAGCCTTTTTTCTGACCATGTGTCCCTCCCATTCAGTCACAGGTGGTTTTAACTAGCTCTACCAGCCCATACATTGTAGGTTAAAAGCCCAAGCAGAGACATATTGTCCATACAGGCTTACAGCCCAAGAGTGGCATATCCAGTGGTAGTGTAGCGTAGTTTCCCATCATACGAAGGTGACCTTGTCGTGGTTGATGGGCACACATAAATTTGCCAAATTATGCGCAAAAAACCTTCATTTTTCAAAGTGACATTAGTTCAGATACAATATTTCTTATATTTTCATGTATGGAGTGCCGAAGTTCTTTTTGCAATTGAGATTACTTTTTTCTTCAGAGCACCCGAATAGACCAGTGAGCGACCCCTCTCTTTTTTCTATTAATCATTTTTGGGATCCCGCTCCTGGAGCATTGCAGCAGGTACGTGTTCACACTATTAGAAGTTTGACAGCCTTTTTTCTGACCATGTGTCCCTCCCATTCAGTCACAGGTGGTTTTAACTAGCTCTACCAGCCCATACATTGTAGGTTAAAAGCCCAAGCAGAGACATATTGTCCATACAGGCTTACAGCCCAAGAGTGGCATATCCAGTGGTAGTGTAGCGTAGTTTCCCATCATACGAAGGTGACCTTGTCATGGTTGATGGGCACACATAAATTGGCCAAATTATGCGCAAAAAACCTTCATTTTTCAAAGTGACATTAGTCCAGATACAATATTTCTTATATTTTCATGTATGGAGTGCCGAAGTTCTTTTTGCAATTGAGATTACTTTTTTCTTCAGAGCACCCGAATAGACCAGTGAGCGACCCCTCTCTTTTTTCTATTAATCATTTTTGGGATCCCGCTCCTGGAGCATTGCAGCAGGTACGTGTTCACACTATTAGAAGTTTGACAGCCTTTTTTCTGACCATGTGTCCCTCCCATTCAGTCACAGGTGGTTTTAACTAGCTCTACCAGCCCATACATTGTAGGTTAAAAGCCCAAGCAGAGACATATTGTCCATACAGGCTTACAGCCCAAGAGTGGCATATCCAGTGGTAGTGTAGCGTAGTTTCCCATCATACGAAGGTGACCTTGTCGTGGTTGATGGGCACACATAAATTGGCCAAATTATGCGCAAAAAACCTTCATTTTTCAAAGTGACATTAGTCCAGATACAATATTTCTTATATTTTCATGTATGGAGTGCCGAAGTTCTTTTTGCAATTGAGATTACTTTTTTCTTCAGAGCACCCGAATAGACCAGTGAGTGACCCCTCTCTTTTTTCTCTTGGCTCATGTGCTTAACCTCGTGGTTCAGTGGTTTCTTAAATCGTACCCCGAGTTGCCAGATCTGCTCGTGAAAGTACGCCACCTGTCAGCTCATTTTCGCAAGTCGGCTACAGCTTCCGCCGCCCTTGCTGTGTTGCAGCAGCGTTTGCAGCTTCCGGCACACCGACAGATGTGTGTTGTCCCCACATGTTGGAACTCTACCCTCCACATGTTGCAAAGGATTTGTGAGCAGAAGAGAGCAGTTGTGGAATACCAGCTGCAACAAGGCCGTCGATATTCAGGTCAGACTCCACACATAAGACCTCAGGAGTGGACCTGGATGTTTGACATATGTACCATCCTGACAAACTTTGAGGAGGCCACCAAGATGGTGAGTGGCGATGACGCCATCATTAGTGTCAGCATCCCACTTGTCTGTCTTTTGCAACGCTCTCTGCAGAGAATTAAAGAGGAGGCATTGCAGCCAGAGTATGATGAGATGGATCAAGAAGCCGTAGCGGGCGATTACACACAGCCCAGCCTCATCTCATCCCAACGTGCATTGGGGGACAATGAGGGAGAGGAGGAGGAGGAGGAGGAGGAAGAACAGGAGCTGCTATCATGCGTTGTAGACGGTAGTACCTGTACAAGTGTCATACCGTCGGTTCAGCGTGGGTGGCCTGAGGACAGGGGGGAGGAGGAAGAGAAGGAGGAGGAGGAGGAGGAGAGCATGGTCAGTCATCATCTTGGTGAGGACACGGAAATCTTGCCCGTTACCAGTCTGGCACGCATGGCTGACTTTATGTTACGCTGCCTTAACCGTGACCCTCGCGTTGTCAAAATGTTGGGTGACAGTCATTACTGGTTGGTGACACTTGTAGACCCCCACTACAAGGAGAACTTTCACTCTCTTATTCCTGAGGTGGAGAGGTCTACAAAAATGGGGCAATACCAGAAGGCCCTTGCTGCAGAACTCTTAAAAAAATTCCCATCTGAACACGCTAGCAGCAGAGGTCACAGTTCGTTGCCCAACCAAGGCGTACAGGCGAGCGAGATGCAACTCCAATCCAGCAGAGGCAGGGGAACACTGTCAACGTTCAGGGACAGTTTTCTGACACCCGCCCAGCTTACAGGCCCTGAGGCGCGGGGTACTCTCACAAGGAGTGGAAAGTTTCAAAAGATGGTGAGGGAGTACCTTGCCGATCGTACCAGCGTCTTCCGTGATTCCTCTGTGCCTTTTAATTATTGGGTATCCAAGCTGGACACTTGGAATGAACTCGCTCTGTACGCCTTGGAGGTCATGGCCTGCTCTGCCGCTAGTGTGTTATCAGAGCGTGTTTTTAGTGCCGCTGGGGGAATTATAACTGATAAGCGCACTCGCCTGTCAACTGACAATGCTGACATGCTGACCCTTATCAAAATGAACAAGGGCTGGATTGGGCCAGACTTCTCATCACCACCAAATGACAGCAGAGTAACATAAAGTCAAATCCACTGTGTTATTTCGGGAGGTGTATTCACATGCATCGCTTCACACCCACACATGGGTATACGCTTCCTCGTTTCGGCTGTTTAATCTTGTTCTCCTTATCCTCAGCCTCCACCACCACTATACCACCAGGGTGCCAGCATTGCAAGTTCCTCCGTCCTAATTTTTGGCAGCTTTTGCTGGGAAAGCATAAGCAAATACTATGGGAGACCCACTCCCCAATAATGGGACTTATGTTTGTAATATGCTGTACTGCATGGCTCTTGTAAGGGGCATTGCAAGTTGCTCCATCCTAATTTTTGGCAGCTTTTGCTGGGAAAGCATAAGCAAATACTATGGGAGACCCACTCCCCAATAATGGGACTTATGTTTGTAATATGCTGTACTGCATGGCTCTTGTAAGGGGCATTGCAAGTTGCTCCATCCTATTTTTTGGCAGCTTTTGCTTGCTAGGCATAAGCAAATACTATGGGACACCCACTCCCCAATAATGGGACTTATGTTTGTAATATGCTGTACTGCATGTGACGCGCCCCCTGGGCCGTGTGTACACATGTGTGGGATAGCCGGTGCCGGGTCTCTGGGGTCTGTAGTCTCTGTGGCGGTGACCCGGTCCCGTGGCTCAGGCTGGTCAAACCAGTGGCAATCTTTCTTAGGTTTTTAGGTTAATTGTCCGACTGTGCCACCCGTGGATTGCGGTCAGGGAGTACCACCGCTGCGAGGCAGACCGCTGAGGCTGGTGTTGTGTGCGCAGCATAAAATGGGATAACTCCCCTCGGGAGGAGTATAGCCTCAGGGCAGTGAGTGTGGATGATGGGGGTGATGGTGCACGAGCGCAGCAGGAATGACTCAGAGTCTTTGCAGTGCAGTTCAGGGTCTTTACTGATGATTATAAGGTAGACCCTCCTGGGAGTACTGGCTAGCATAAGAGGCCTGGTCAGTCTGTGAGCAAGCAGGAGTTCCCCTGGCCAGGTGGAATTGTAGGCCTCCCCGTCTGTCTGCACTCTTCCTGGCTACCTTGCTGTAAGCGGGTAGAAGTAGCCCACGTCCCTGAGTGTACCGTGTAGTGCTCACCCGTATGGCGGGTGACTTGGGGCCTTCTGTTAGCCTCCGCTCCACGACGGCGGTGCTGGTCCCTTGCTTGTGACTGAGCCTCCGGGCTTCTATGGCCAGAGGACCTGAAATCCCCTGCCGGCTGGTTTCTGCTGCTGGATATATAAGTCCTCACAGCTTCGGACTCCTGTGTCCGGTTCCTATTGTCTTCTGCCAGGGCGAGCTCTGCTCAGCTTCCAGCCCCTCGTCTTTAGCTCCTAGCTCCTACAGAGCTCCTTGCTGTTACTTTTCCTTGCTCTCACTCTGACTCTGACTGTTCTCTGTTCTCTGACTCACTCAACCCCACCCCAGATCCAGTTTATAAGGGCAGAATTCTCCCCTCCCAGGACTGTGGCAGGAGGATGTTGCATGTTTAAGGGATCCTGACCAGGAAAACTCCCACTTGCTCTCCGACGTAATCTCTATTACTGTGGTGACCAGAGCCCTGGGGTGCCACACATGGCTCTTGTAAGGGGCATTGCAGTACCTCATAATTTTTGGAAATCATTCCATTCACTGCTTAGGCCAACAGTGCACAGGAGACCCAGTTGCTATAAATGGAAAAAAAGGTTTAGTTAATGCCCTCTGACCTCCATGTCATTTCCAAGGGGCATTGGAGTGCCTCGAAATTTTTGGTAGGCATTGCACTCACTGTATGCCCTATAACTGTGTAGCCGAACTGCTCCTTTTGTTGCAGAAACATATCCTACAAGACATATCGGGTTGACTGACCTGATATTGATGTGAATGGTCCCTGTTCCTCCTGCTCTTTCTCCTTTGCCACTACCTCATCCATAATTTATCACTTGAAGCTTTGTTTTAACGGGAGTCATAGAACTTGGATAGTAGCAGGAAAACATCCAGCAATCCTCGGAGGAGGTAGGATATGCGCCAAAACGCTGACCTCCTCAGGCCTAGCCGCTACTACATACATGCGCTTGCATTACAACAAAACAAAGCAGATGCTAACTTCTATCATCCTCATCATGCTCCTCACCTTGGCACTCTCAACTCCCCTGATGGAGAAGCCAGGGCCCACCGAAGGAGTCTGATAGTCCGGTGGGCTCGGCCAATGCTGCCCTAAAGCAGGCCAGGCTAAGAAAAGTGTGGGAAAGGTTACTGGTACAAATAGGGTTGGCTTGTTACCGAGTATGGACACCCGGCCACCCCCTGGAGGCTGGGGAGCAAGCGGGGACACCCGGCCACCATGCGGCTGGGGACTGAGTATGAATACCAGGCCGCCGACACAGCCATGGCTTGGTGGCCAGATTCTGCCTCCACATGCCTAAAAGGCCCAATTTAAAGTGCAAGCAAGCAAGCAGTATGGTATTGCAGCCTGGGGGTGGGTGGGTGGCAGGCTGCATACTTGCGCTTGCATTGCAAGGAATGGGAGAGGTACAATTGAACACTGCCCTGGGACAAGGACTTGAATGGGGATAGCTGCAAGTCTGCAACGACAGGTGCAAGGTGGGAGGCATCTTCGCATGTACCATGAACAGGGGTTTGGCATGCACACACTACAGCGGAATAGGCTCTCCTTCCCGCTAAATGCACTGGGGAGGGCACAGGTAATGTTTTGGTATACGCGCTTAATCTTATGTATAAGGCACACCAGGACAAATAGGGGCGGCTGGGGACTGAGTATGGATACCTCGCTGACGAAGCAGCCATGACGTAGTGGCCAGCTTCGGCCTCCTCTAAACTAAAAGGCCCCATTTCAAGTGTAAGCTAGCAGTACGAATTGCAGTCTGGGGGGTGGGTGGGTGGCAGGCTGCACACTTACACTTGCATTAAAAGAAAACATAGCAGATGCTAACTTCTGTCATCATCATCATGCTCCTCACCTTGGCACTCTCAACTCCACCGATGGAGAAGTCAGGGCCCACCGGAGGAGTCTGGTTCTCTGGTGGGCTCGTCCAATGCTGCCTAAAGCAGGCCGGGCTAAGAAAAGTATGTGGGGGGATGTTCCAAGGAGAAATGGGGGTGGCAGGGGACCGTTTATGGACACCCGACTGCCCCCAGGCGGCTGGGGACCGTGTGGACTAGTGTTGAGCCACCCCCGTAGTGTTCGGTTCGGTTCGGTTCGTCGAACACCGGGTTGTTCGAGGAACTGTTCGTCGAACTGTTCGTCGAACACCTTAGAACACCGTCGAACACCATTAAAACCAATGGCAGGCAAACAAAAACACATAGAAACACATAGAAAACACCTTCAAAGGTGTCCAAAAGCTGACAAACTGCTCAGAAGACGCTTTCTTTAAAAAAGCCGGCCGGCAATTCAGCAGCGGCATACACCGGTACCCGACAATTTAGACAAGAAGGAATAGAGCCTCACACATAGATTAGATAGATAGAAACATGTCAGTCACATATATATGAAGTACAGTGACAGTGTTGCTTACTGTACTTGTCATTTAGTGTAAAGGATTTATTAAAAAATATAATAGTGTTTTCATGCACTGTCTCTTTAAAAAAGCCGGCCGGCAATTCAGCATCTGTACCCGACAATTTATAACAGACAGAATAGAGCTTCACACATAGATTAGATAGATAGAAACATGTCAGTCACATATATATGAAGTACAGTGACAATGTTGCTTACTGTACTTGTCATTTAGTGTAAAGGATTTATTAAAAAAAATAATAGTGTTTTCATGCACCGTCTCTTTAAAAATGCCGGCCGTCAATTCAGCATCTGTACCCGACAATTTATAACAGACAGAATAGAGCTTCACACATAGATTAGATAGATAGAAACATGTCAGTCACATATATATGAAGTACAGTGACAGTGTTGGTTACTGTACTTGTCATTTAGTATTAAAATAAAGGATTTATTATTAAAAAAAATTGGCGTGGGGTTCCCCTTAATTTTAGTCTCTAGCGGAGGTTAAGCAGACAGCTGGGGCAGATGTTTGAAGCCTGGGGAGGGGGTAATACCCACGGAGCTTCCCAGGCTACTAATATGAGCCCCCAGCTGAATACATAGCCTTTACTAGCTATTAAAATGGGGGACCCCCCCAAAAAAATGACGTGGGGTCCCCCCTAATTTAATAGCTAGCAAAGGCTAGGCAGACAGCTGGGGGCTGATATTAATAGCCCAGGAAGGGAGCCATGAATATTGGCCCCCTCCCAGGCTAGAAACACCAGCCGTCAGCCGCCCCAGAAATGGCGCATTCATAGGATGCGCCAATTCTGGCACTTAGCCTCGCTCTTCCACGCTGCCCTGTAGCGGTGGCAGGGGGTAATATGGCTGGGGTTGATGTCAGCTTATAATGCCAGCTGACATCAAGCCCAGGTTAGTATTGGAGAGGCGTCTATAACACACCCCCATTACTAACCCCATAGTCAAAGTTAAAAGAAAACACAAACACCCAGAATAAAGTCCTTTAATTGAAATAAAGACACAATCCTTTATTGTTCTAAATTAAACCATACTTACCACCACGCTCATTCCAGCTGAAGCCAACGATCTCCTGCAATAAAAGAAAAATAATAAAGCAACATCATCCTTACCTTTCCATGGTTCCCACGACAGCTTCAGCTCTGCTACATCGAGATGACAGGCTGGACCGCAGCAGAACGCTGCCATCCAGCCTGTCATCCCGCAGACACTGAGAAGCGCAGGCATGCTTGCGCTCTGCAGTGTCTGGCTGTGACGGCATAAAGATGAGACGAGTTCATGTCCAATGAACTCGGCGCACCTCATGCACGTCACTGACAGCGTGGGAAAATTCTCACGCTGAAGCGCTGAGTGCAGGAGAATTTTCCCACGCTGTCAGTGACGTGCATAAGGTGAGCTCATGTCCAATGAACTCAGCTCACCTCCTGCACGTCACTGACAGCGTGGGAGAATTCTCCTGCACTCAGCGCTTCAGTGTGAGAATTCTCACGCTGAAGCGCTGAGTGCAGGAGAATTTTCCCACGCTGTCAGTGACGTGCATGAGGTGAGCCGAGTTCATTGGACATTAACTCGGCTCATCTGGATGCCGTCACAGAGAGACACTGTGGAGCGCAAGCAAGCCTGCGCTTCTCAGTGTCTGCGGGATGATAGGCTGGATGGCAGCGTTCTGCTGCGGTCCAGCCTGTCATCTCGATGTAGCAGAGCTGAAGCTGTCATGGGAACCATGGAAAGGTAAGGATGATGTTGCTTTATTATTTTTCTTTTATTTCAGGAGATCGCTGGCTTCAGCTGGAATGGGCGTGACGGTAAGTATGGTTTAATTTAGAACAATAAAGAATTGTGTGTTTATTTCAATTAAAGGACTTTTTTCTGGGTGTTGTGTTTTTTTTAAATACTTTACTAGAAATTCATGGTGGTCATGTCTAATATTGCCGTGACCCCATGAATTTTGGGCTTAGGGCCAGCTGATAATGCCAAGCTGGCCCTAACCCCTTTATTACCCAGTGAGCCACCGCATCAGGGCCCTGGATGAGTTGGGTACAGCGCCAGAAGATGGCGCTTCTATGAACGCGCCATTTTCCGGGGTGGCTGCGGACTGCAATTTGCAGCGGGGGTGGCCCAGAAAGCTTGGGCCTCCCTGCGCTGCGGATTCCAGCCCCCAGCTGCCTAGTTGTACCTGGCTGGACACAAAAACAGGGCGAAGCCCCACGTCAATTTTCTTTAAATTATTTCATGAAATAATTAAGAAAAAAAGGGCTTCCCTATATTGTTGTGTCTGGCCAGGTACAAATAGGCAGCTGGTGGTTGGGGGCAGCCCGTTCCTGCCTGCTGCACCTGACTGGACACAAATATAGGGCGAAGCCCCACGTCAATTTTTTTTAATTATTTAATGAAATTCATGAAATAATTAAGAAAAAAAGGCCTTCCCTATATTGTTGTGTCCGGCCAGGTACAAATAGGCAGCTGGTGGTTGGGGGCAGCCCGTTCCTGCCTGCTGCACCTGACTGGACACAAATATAGTGCGAAGCCCCACGTCAATTTTTTTTTAATTATTTCATGAATTTCCTGAAATAATTTAAAAAAATTGAAGTGGGGCTTCGCACTATATTTGTGTCCAGCCAGGTACAGCAGGCAGGAATGGGCTGCCCCCAACCACCAGCTGCCTATTTGTACCTGGCCGGACACAACAATATAGGGAAGGCCTTTTTTTCTTAATTATTTCATGAATTTCATGAAATAATTAAAAAAAATTGAAGTGGGGCTTCGCACTATATTTGTGTCCAGCCAGGTACAGCAGGCAGGAACGGGCTGCCCCCAACCACCAGCTGCCTATTTGTACCTGGCCGGACACAACAATATAGGGAAGGCCTTTTTTTCTTAATTATTTCATGAATTTCATGAAATAATTAAAAAAAAAATACGTGGGGCTTCGCACTATATTTGTCTCCAGCCAGGTACAACTAGGCAGCTGGGGGCTGGAATCTGCAGCGCAGGGAGGCCCAAGCTTTCTGGGCCCCCCCCCGCTGCAAATTGCAGTCCGCAGCCACCCCGGAAAATGGCGCGTTCATAGAAGCGCCATCTTCTGGCGCTGTACCCAACTCATCCAGGGCCCTGGTGCGGTGGCTCACTGGGTAATAAAGGGGTTAGGGCCAGCTTGGTATTATCAGCTGGCCCCAAGCCCAAAATTCATGGGGTCACGCCAGTATTAGACATGACCGCCATGAATTTCTAGTAAAGTATTTAAAAAAAACACAACACCCAGAATAAAGTCCTTTAATTGAAATAAACACACAATTCTTTATTGTTCTAAATTAAACCATACTTACCATCACGCCCATTCCAGCTGAAGCCAACGATCTCCTGCAATAAAAGAAAAATAATAAACCAACCTCATCCTTACCTTTCCATGGTTCCCACGACAGCTTCAGCTCTGCTACATCAAGATGACAGGCTGGACCGCAGCAGAACGCTGCCATCCAGCCTGTCATGCCGCAGACACTGAGAAGAGCAGTCTTGCTTGCGCTCCTCAGTGTCTCGCTGTGACGGCATCCAAATGAGCCGAGGTCATGTCCAATGAACTCGGCTCACCTCATGCACGTCACTGACAGCGTGGGAAAATTCTCACGCTGAAGTGCTGAGTGCAGGAGAATTCTCCCACGCTGTCAGTGACGTGCATGAGGTGAGCTCATGTCCAATGAACTCAGCTCACCTCATGCACCTCACTGACAGCGTGGGAAAATTCTCCTGCACTCAGCGCTTCAGCGTGAGAATTCTCCCACACTGTCAATGACGTGCATGAGGTGAGCCGAGTTCATTGGACATGACCTCGGCTCATCTTTATGCCGTCACAGAGAGACAATGTGGAGCGCAAGCATGCCTGCTCTTCTCAGTGTCTGCGGGATGACAGGCTGGATGGCGACGTTCTGCTGCGGTCCAGCCTGTCATCTCGATGTAGCAGAGCTGAAGCTGTCGTGGGAACCATGGAAAGGTAAGGATGAGGTTGCTTTATTATTTTATTTTTATTACAGGAGATCGTTGGCTTCAGCTGGAATGGGCGTGATGGTAAGTATGGTTTAATTTAGAACAATAAAGAATTGTATCTTTATTTCAATTAAAGGACTTTATTCTGGGTGTTTGTGTTTTTTTTAACTTTGACTATGGGGTTAGTAATGGGGGTGTCTTATAGACGCCTCTCCATTACTAACCTGGGCTTGATGTCAGCTGGCATTATAAGCTGACATCAACCCCAGCCCTATTACCCCACTGCCACCGCTACAGGGCAGCGTGGAAGAGCGAGGCTAAGTGCCAGAATTGGCGCATCCTATGAATGCGCCATTTCTGGGGCGGCTGACGGCTGGTGTTTCTAGCCTGGGAGGGGGCCAATATTCATGGCTCCCTTCCTGGGCTATTAATATCAGCCCCCAGCTGTCTGCCTAGCCTTTGCTAGCTATTAAATTAGGGGGGACCCCACGTCATTTTTTTGGGGGGTCCCCCATTTTAATAGCTAGTAAAGGCTATGTATTCAGCTGGGGGCTCATATTAGTAGCCTGGGAAGCTCCGTGGGTATTACCCCCTTCCCAGGCTTCAAACATCTGCCCCAGCTGTCTGCTTAACCTCCGCTAGAGACTAAAATTAAGGGGAACCCCACGCCAATTTTTTTAATAATAAATCCTTTATTTTAATACTAAATGACAAGTACAGTAACCAACACTATCACTGTACTTCATATATATGTGACTGACATGTTTCTATCTATCTAATCTATGTGTGAAGCTCTATTCTGTCTGTTATAAATTGTCGGGTACAGATGCTGAAATGCCGGCCGGCTTTCTTAAAGAGACGGTGCATGAAAACACAATTATTTTTTTTGATAAATCCTTTACACTAAATGACAAGTACAGTAATCAACACTGTCACTGTACTTCATATATATGTGGCTGACATGTTTCTATCTATCTAATATATGTGTGAAGCTCTATTCTTTCGGTTCTAAATTGTCGGGTACCGGTGTATGCCGCTGCTGAATTGCCGGCTTTTCATGTTTCACTGTGAGCACTGTTCCCATCGATTTGGGCAATCACTGTAATGCCACAACCACCATGGCTGTGGCATTACAGTGAGTGGCAGACAATCCCTGCATGATTGGTGCTCTAAATAGTGCCAGACATGCAGGACACGCTTTTGGTGCACGAACAGTTATCGAACATAACCTCGAACAGCCAAATTTTTTGCAAATCGTTCGGGTTCGTCGAACAACTCGAACACCGCCCAAAACAGCTCGAATTTGAGATTGGCGAACAGTTCTAGTCGAACACCGCTCATCTCTAGTGTGGACACTCGGCCGCGGGGCGGCTGGGGACTGAGTATGGACACCCGGCCACTGGGCGGCTGGGGACTGAGTATGGATTCCAGGCTGCCAACACAGCCATGACGTGGTGGCCAGATTCCGCCTCCACATGCCTAAAAGGCCCAATTTCAAGTTCAAGCAAGCAAGCAGTATGGTATTGCAGCCTGGGGGTGGGTGGGTGGCAGGCTGCATACTTGCGCTTGTATTGCAAGGAATGGGGGAGGTACAATTGAACACTGCCCTGGGACTATAACTTGCATGGGGATAGTTGCAAGTTTGCATCTTCTGATGCGGCAAGGAACACTTATGATGGGCACACTTTTAGACAGTGACCTGGGAGTCAGAGATGCTTCCAGGGTTCTTCTCCATGCTGTTCCCATGTCTTTTCAGCACTTTATGCATGTGTCACACAGCACATGGCCAGATAAGGTTGTAAAATGTTAAAATGACATTTCCCGGTGAATGCATTTGTCATAGTTGAAAGCAATACAAAAGTGCAAAAACGCATAAAAAATGCTACTTGTGAACATAGCCGAAGGTGTGGAGGAGTATTTTTGTTTTTGGTCATTTATTTTAACTTATACACAAGTCTTTTCCCTGGAAAGGATGTTCCTTAACATATTTCACAGGAAAAAAAGTTTCACTTTTGTTTTATTGTGAGCCTGTAAAAGTGGCTTAATACCTCTGACCACGTTGATGACAGCAGTGACCTGGGGGTCAGAAATGCTTCCTGGGGCGATCCCCATTCTGTCCCCATGTCATTTGAGCACTGTCACTATCGTTTTGGGCACTTGTTAGGCTTTTAAAAGACTGCCGGGGGTGCCACCACAAAAATGCTCGAGTCTCCCATAGACTAACATTGGGCTCGTTGCTCGGGTCGAGCACCCGAGTATCACGGTGAGCTCGGCCCGAGCTTCGAGCACCCGAGCATTTTAGTGCTCGCTCAACACTAATGATTAGTAATTTGAAAGCTTAAAATGGTTGGTGAGGTGATTTTAACGAATCATCAAGCTTTTACTCTCCCCAGGATGACACAGGGGTAGAAAAGTCGTTTTGGATCCATGATTTGTTCATCTTTATAAACGTGAGTCTGTCTACATTATCAGTGGAGAGCCGCGTGCGCTTTTCTGTCAGCACACCACAAGCAGCACTGAGCACACATTCAGACAGAACGCTGGCTGCGGGGCATGACAAGATCTCCAAGGTGTAAGTGGCTAGCTCCGGCCATTTATCCAGATTGGAAGCCCAAAAAGAGCAAGGGTCCAGTGACACAGTCATGGCTTCAATGTTTACTTGGAGATACTCCTGTACCATCGTCTCTAGGCGTTGACTATGTGTCAGACTTCTTGTCTCCTGTGGCATTGCAAAGGATGGGCTAAAAAAGTGGTGAAATGATTCCGCAAAATTGATGTTGCCAGCAGATACTGTGTTTCTGTTACGGCTTGAGTGCTGAACACTCGACGGTCCCACGGTTGGCAAGTTGGAACTGTGAGATTCAGTACGTGCACCACTGGTGTTTTGTGGAAAAGCACATGTAAGATTCTGCAACAGTCTCTGCTGATACTCCTGCATGCGTGCATCCCTTTCTATGGCAGGAATAATTTCTGCAAATTTACTTTTGTACCGAGGATCTAACAGTGTGGCAACCCAATAGTCAGGATTATTTCTAATTCTCACAATTCGAGGGTCATGTTGCAGGTAGTGCAGCAAGAAGGCACTCATGTGTGTTGCGCATCCAGGAGCACCAAGTCCCTTTTGTGTTGGTGGCGAGGTAACAATCATGCTTCCTTCCTCTGTCCTCTCCCCCCAACCTCGCACAACAGAAATGTGATCAAGGTCTCCCTCATCTGATTAATCTTCCATCAGTTCGTCCTCCACTTCTTCCTGGGCTCCTGCACCTTCCTCACTAGTTTGGCTGCTACCATGCGCCCTGGTAAAACCATCTCCCCCATCCTCACATGCCTGCCGCCTTGGTGCTGCCGACCGTCTGGACCTTGCAGATGTTAGCCCTTCCGCATACAACTCCTCCTCCTCTACTTCCTCCACCTCCTCTTGTGCCACCACCTGACTCCGAATTCTGTTTAACATGTGCTCCAGCATGTAAATCACCGGAATAGTCATGCTGATAATGGCATCATCAGCACTAAACATCTTCGTCGCCATTTCAAAACTGTGCAGAAGTGTGCATAGGTCCCTGATCTGAGACCACTCCTCCAGCGTGATTTTCCCCACCTCTCGATCTCGTTGGCCCAGGCTATACGTCAGAACGTATTGCAAAAGGGCTTGTCGGTGCTGCCACAGTCGCTGCAACATGTGCAGAGTTGAATTCCACCATGTAGGCACATCGCATTTTAGCCGGTGAAGTGGCAGGCCCAACGACTTCTGTAGAGATGTAAGTCGCTGAGCTGCGGGATGCGAACGGCGGAAGTGAGCACACAGCGACCGTGCACTCTGCAGAAGGCCATCCAGTCCGGGATAGTGGGCTAAAAATTGCTGGACAACCAGGTTCAACACGTGATCCATACAAGGCACGTGTGTGACATTGCCCCGGCGAAGGGCCGCACCCAGGTTTGCAGCATTGTCGCACATGGCCTTTCCTGGTTTCAGGTCCAGTGGAGACAACCATTCATGAAATTGGTTCTCCAGAGCTGACCACAACTCCTCAGCTGTGTGACTCACATTTCCCAGACATTTCAAAGAAAAAACCGCCTGATGACGTTGAGCCCTACTGCCAGCATAGTAAGGAGGTGTGCAGGATCCCTTCTGCGCAGTTAGAAAGCTTCTGGCATGACCAGACAGGCTTTGGGTGCAGGTGGAGGACCGAGAGGAGGTTGAGAAGGCAGAAGCAGTGGAGGAACTTTGAGATAAGGAGGATTGACGCACAACTCGTGGGGATGGCAAGACTTGGACAGCAGCCCCTTGTCCTGCTGTGACCATAGTTACCCAGTGCCCAGTCAGCGACATGTAACGCCCCTGTCCATGCCTACTCGTCCAAGTGTCTGTGGTGAAATGCACCCTGTCACACACAGAGTTTCTCAAAGAAGCGGTGATGTTGTGTGCGACATGCTGGTGGAGCGCAGGCACACCTTTCTTTGAGAAGTAGTGCCGACTGGGCATCTGGTACTGGGGCACTGCGACGGACATAAGGTCTCGAAAATCCTCTGTGTCCACCAGGCGGAAAGGCAGCATTTCTGTAGCCAAGATCTTGCAGATGGAGAAATTCAGCCTCTTAGCTTTCTCATGGCTAGGAGGAAATGGTCTTTTACTTGTCCACATCTGAGGGACCGAGGGCTGCCTATTGTGCTTAGACGGGGTTGATAAGGGTGTCCCTGGCAAACTGCCGGTCTGTGAGGAAGATGCAGGCGGACATGTTAGGTTGCCTTGATCCAAAGGTGGTGCTATCGATGTCGGACAGCGCTCAACACCATCTGGTGTTACCACCTCCAAAGAAAATGATGACCTGCCAATCACGCTGGCTGTTGCGGGTAAAGAGGTGGCAGGTCTGCGCCCCAAAACAGGTGTGACTGCTGTCCCCCCAGTCACAGAGGATGAAGAGGCCGCGGATGCACAAGATATGGCAGACGGTGGTTGGCCCGGCCGGCTAGGCCGCATTGTAGCAAAGTGAGCTTCCCACTGCAACTTATGCTTCATGTCCATGTGCTGGTTCATGCATGAAGTACTCAAACTATGTATTTTTTGGCCTCTACTTAGCTTTTGCTGGCAAATGTTACAGATAACACGAGTTGGGTCATATTTATCGATCTGAAAAAATGCCCAGGCTATGCAAGGCTTAGCACCCATGCGACCTGAAAAGCCACCACGACTTGTGGTGAGAGGCAGAGTTGTGTTTGAGGATGCAGTTGTTGACGTGCTTCCAGTACTACGTCTCTGTCCAGGAAGGCGCAACCTGACCTCGTCGTCACTAGCATTCTCCTCCACCTCCTCTGCTGACCTCATCTCTTGGCTGACTGTGGGTTGACAGTAAGTGGGATCTCCAACCTCATCATCATCACCCTGTGCGTTATCACACCCGTCGTGCTCAGAGCCAACCTGTTCCTGCCCTGACAAAAAACTAAAGTTGTCGCTCCAATCAGGTATTTGAGTCTCATCATCGTCTTCCTCATTGTCTCCACCAACAGGAGTTACAGTTTGGGAATGAGGGTCTACATTATGGTCAGAACCTTCAGCGTCTGGTCCTGGATCCGACTCATAAAGATTTTGGGCATCAGTGCAGATCATTTCCTCGTCTGAATTCACAGAAGTGCTGGAGCCGACCTCTGATTCCCAGGCTATAGTATGAGTAAACAGCTCTGCAGACTCAACCGTCTGTTCTACCTCATACTCAGACGGGCAGCGGGAGATTTGGGAGCTGTGAGGAAGCAAGTGCGATTGGGGTGACACCTTTGAGGACTGGAGTATTTGTGATGTTGAAGTTGATGTGGAGGAGAGCCCACTTAAAGGAACACTTGATATCTGTTGAAGCACCTGCTGTTTTTGTGCCTCATCTGGAATTTGTAGCGATTGGCATGGCCGTAAGAAAGGGATCTTATCACATTGTCCGCTAAAAGAAGTAGACATTTTAGTTTGGCTGGAAGATGGTCTTTCTTCTGCCGATGTTACTGTTGCTTTAACACCTACCCCACGGACACAACCTTTTTTCCCCTTCCCAACACGCCTATTCCCCTTTCCACCAGCAGTAGGCCTTTTTCCACTCATTTTGGTGGTTAACTAATTCACAACTCTGGAGTTGTTTGCACAAAAAACAATGGATGGGAACCGAGCAGAGCTGAGTGGCCAAACTGTGGTATTAGGCCAAAACTATTGGCTGGGTTAGATGCAGA
Source organism: Phyllobates terribilis (assembly GCF_046119375.1). Lineage (NCBI taxonomy): Eukaryota > Metazoa > Chordata > Amphibia > Anura > Dendrobatidae > Phyllobates > Phyllobates terribilis. The sequence goes on along the minus strand of NW_027362764.1, from coordinate 658,491,410 downwards.
AAAAAATTATATTCAATTTGCAACCTGATGGAGGTCAGTATAGATGGACTAATAGAACAAGTCCCACACACAGCTAGGAGCCCAAATATTTTTTCAGAGGTAGATGCAGAAAAAATTATATTCAGTTTGCAACGTGATGGAGGTCAGTATAGATGGACTAGTAGAACAAGTCCCACACACTGCTAGAAGGACAAATATTTTTTCAGAGGTAGATGCAGAAAAAAATTATATTCAATTTGCAACCTGATGGAGGTCAGTATAGATGGACTAATAGAGAAAGTCCCACACACTGCTAGAAGCCCAAATATTTGTTCAGAGCTAGATGCAGACAAAAAAAAAATTTAATTTGCAACCTGATGCAGGTCAGTATAGATGGACTAATATAACAAGTCCCACAAACTGCTAGAAGCCCAAATATTTTTTCAGAGGTAGATGCAGAAAAAAATTATATTCAGTTTGCAACCTGTTGGAAGTCAGTATAGATGGACTAATAGAACAAGTCCCACACACTGCTAGAAGGCCAAATATTTTTTCAGAGCTAGATGCAGATAAAAATTATTTTTAATTTGCAACCTGATGGAGGTCAGTATAGATGGACTAATAAAACAAGTCCCACACACTGCTAGAAGCCCAAATATTTTTTCAGAGGTAGATGCAGAAAAAAATGATATTCAGTTTGAAACCTGATGGAGGTCAGTATAGATGGACTAGTAGAACAAGTCCCACACAGTGTTAGAAGGACAAATATTTTTTCAAAGCTAGATGCAGAAAAAAAATTATTTTGAATTTCCAACCTGATGGAGGTCAGTATAGATGGACTAGTAGAGCAAGTCCCACACACTGCTAGAAGGACAAATATTTTTTCAGAGCTAGATGCAGAAAAAAATTATATTCAATTTGCAACCTGATGGAGGTCAGTATAGATGGACTAATAGAACAAGTCCCACACACTGCTAGAAGGCCAAATATTTTTTCAGAGCTAGATGCAGACAAAAAATTATTTTTAATTTGCAACCTGATGGAGGTCAGTATAGATGGACTAAAAGAACAAGTCCCGCACACTGCTAGAAGGCCAAATATTATTTCAGAGCTAGATGCAGATAAAAATTATTTTTAATTTGCAACCTGATGGAAGTCAGTATAGATGGACTAATAAAACAAGTCCCACACACTGCTAGAAGCCCAAATATTTTTTCAGAGGTAGATGCAGAAAAAAAATTATGTTCAGTTTGCAACCTGATGGAGGTCAGTATAGATGGACTAATAGAACAAGTCCCACACACTGCTAGAAGGCCAAATATTTTTTCAGAGCTAGATGCAGACAAAAAAATATTTTTAAATTTGCAACCTGATGGAGGTCAGTATAGATGGACTAATAGAACAAGTCCCGCACACTGCTAGAAGGCCAAATATTTTTTCAGAGCTAGATGCAGATAAAAATTATTTTTAATTTGCAACCTGATGGAGGTCAGTATAGATGGACTAATAAAACAAGTCCCACACACTGCTAGAAGCCCAAATATTTTTTCAGAGGTAGATGCAGAAAAAAATTATATTCAGTTTGCAACCTGATGGAGGTCAGTATAGATGGACTAATAGAACAAGTCCCACACACTGCTAGAAGGCCAAATATTTTTTCAGAGCTAGATGCAGACAAAAAATATTTTTAATTTGCAACCTGATGGAGGTCAGTATAGATGGACTAGTAGAACAAGTCCCGCACACTGCTAGAAGGACAAATATTTTTTCAGAGCTAGATGCAGAAAAAAATTATATTCAATTTGCAACCTGATGGAGGTCAGTATAGATGGACTAATAGAACAAGTCCCACACACTGCTAGAAGGCCAAATATTTTTTCAGAGCTAGATGCAGACAAAAAATGATTTTTAATTTGCAACCTGATGGAGGTCAGTATAGATGGACTAATAGAACAAGTCTCACACACAGCTAGAAGCCCAAATATTTTTTCAGAGCTACATGCAGACAAAAAATTATTTTGAATTTGCAACCTGATGGAGGTCAGTATAGATGGACTAATAGAGAAAGTCCCACACACTGCTAGAAGGACAAATATTTTTTCAGAGCTAGATGCAGAAAAAAATTATATTCAATTTGCAACCTTATGGAGGTCAGTATAGATGGACTAATAGAATGAAGCTATGCCCAAAAGGTTTTACTTCACTAGGTGCAGTAAAAAAATTGGTATTCCATACACAGGTGGTGTATCTTGCAACACAGATAGGCTACTCCACTGACTAACACACTCTGCAATAAGCCAGAAAGGATTAGCTTTGCTAGATTCAGCCAAATGCTGTGAAAAAAACTTGCACAGCACTGGCACAGACCTGCCTGGCAAAAACTGATAGGAACTGATGTAACTTAGTCCTGAAAAGGACTGCAATTACAATTAGTCTTTACTCCCACAACCTATCTATTTAAGAGCACAGACCAGCCTGATAAAAGTCGTAGGAAATGCTGTAACCTAGTCCTTAAAAGGACTGCAATCACAACTATTCCCTACTCCCAAGCTATCTGTAGATTTGTGCGAAAATTGGCTTGAAATTAACAAGGTATAGCGCACACAGCAACAGCGGTGCCGTCTAACACGCAGCTGCAGCAGTGACAAAATGGTGGCGACGGGGAAAATGGCTGGGTCTTATAGGGCAAGGACATGTGACATACACTGCCAATGACACATGCCCTTGCTTGTGTGAAAAAAAAGCACTTCTCTTGTGCGCTGCTGATAGGCTGACAGATTGCACCTCCCCACTGTAAATGCGGTAAAGAGAAAAAAAAATGGAGATCTTCATTATTCCTGCAGAGATCCATCCCCTGCCCCTCCCCCCCGCCCCGCTGTACACTCAAACTGCGTATTAATATTAATTTTCATCATTACTGAGAAAAAATCCAGTTATGATTTTGGTGCACGAACAGTTATCGAACATAACCTCGAACAGCCGAATTTTTCTCAAATCGTTCGTGTTCGCCGAACGGCTCGAACTCCGCGCAAAACAGCTCGAATTTGAGATTGGCGAACAGTTCGAGTCGAACAACGCTCATCTCTAATGGAGAGAAGTATTTCTCCCTCTTCTCCATTGGGCCAGTCAAAGGAAATCGGACTCCACTCATATGTTATCTGAGCGCAGTCCAGTGGTTTCCATGGACCCCTTGACTTGCATGGCAAAGTATGATCAAAATATCAGATCAAACTCAGGCATGCCATGATTTTTTCCTCTGGCAGACTCCGTCTAAGGAAAAAAATCGGAATGTGCACGCCCCATAGAATAACATGGGGACGAGTGCTAACCCTCAATATGACGGATGACGATTATTACACTCATCTTCATGAACCCTTAGGGTGGTTTCACTATTTTATTTCAAAAGGCACACTTCGTAAAAGTGTTAAAATAAAAAAATTAAAAAACATCATTTACAGATGTAGGCTTCGCACCATTTGAACATTACATCATTTATTATGAAATATGCAATAGTGGTAGGTCTGATCAGAGAATGTAAGACATGGGCACCTCTTACAAAAAACAGCAAATCTCTGATGATACGATTAATAAGTATTATGAAGAAAAAGCATAAATTATAGAAATTCTAATTTGCCTGTTTGTATGGATTTTCCAAGGAAATTTATTTGCTGAGAACTTATTGTCAGCAATCTTAATGTTCCTTATTATTATCTGGGGTCTTATTATCCCAGAGCATAATAAGCGCAATATGTAAAAAATAAAAGAACACTTATACTCACCTTACCTCTCACCTTTCTGGCCCCTGCACTCTTCTCTGTCACTTCATTACGCTGGACCATGATTTTTGGCTTTGAGGAGGTCCGGGAGGGTTCTGCTCATGCGTGCACAAGGTCACTGTGCACACTATGATGTCTGGGCAGAATCCTGTTGATCCTCATCAAAGTCGGATGGGGATTTCAGCACGAACGGTGACAATTCGAATTCGAAGATGCAGCGAAGACTGGATGAGTGACGCAGAAGGGCTGTATAGGTGAGTGTAAGGATTTTTAAAAAATTTTTTTTACATTTTGATGACCTTTAATGTTTCAGAAAAATGGTGACTAGCGATTGCTACTTTGCCGGATCCGCACAGAAGCGAATTACAAGAATTGTCATATACAAATTTTTGTAAAATTCAAATAGAATTCAATTCCACCCAAAAAAAATGTTCTCACCTTTAATAAATTAGAATCTAAAGCAATCAAAAAATAACAAAAGTCTCAGAAAACTTCTTTATCCATATATATAAAGGGTTTAGAAGACAGAAAATATATTCCCATCACGTTTTTTTTCATGCTCCTTTTATACTTTAATGTTGACACAACGCATCCATCTCTCTTATAACTTAGGCAGACTCACTTATTTATCTCATACTGCCAAACATGTTCTTTGTGCTGAGTAATTGGTCATGACATATTTTCAATATTCTGCAATTGTACTTGTTAATAGTCCATTATGGAGGGAGTAATTGTAATCAAGTTAAGTGACTTTTCTGTGTTTGTCCCTCACTTCTGTACAGACCTGTTTGTCTGCTCCTTACCCTGCCGTTGCTATTTAATTATAAAGGGTTACAATCTTGACTTTCTGTAACTTTTGATACAAACTTAATTGATAATTGAATTTTGTGAGAAAGACATTATATGAAAGATACAAGAACCATTTGTGCTGTTTTCTGCTTGACAGATACCTTAAAACAGAGAAGAGCCTTTGTTATTATATTCTTTACATGGTGCTAACATTTTCTGCAGTTGAGAATAATCTTGACTCCTATGGTTTGTGGTTTCCCAGGATGGATATTGCCACTGAAAATCATTAAAGGGGTTGTCCACTAGTTATTATCCCCTCCCCAATGTATTTCCCTGGGGCCCATAAGTGTTTTTGTAATTACTTTCTGTTGCTGTTTCTGCCTGTGAGCGGCGCTATCACTGGCCGCTCACAGGCATCACATGATCCCCGGGGGGATACATTAGGGGCATAATAAAAGTTGTGGCTAACTTCTTTAATTTAAATTTATTTCCTGGAATTCAAACTCATAATACACTTGAAATTTATATCTGGCACATGAGTTCTGTGGGAACTTGGTACTTGTGCCCTTAGAGTAAATCACGTCTTATATTCTACTATAAATAAGTTGAAAAACTTGTTTGAATTTAGTTCTGCACCTGAAACCTCAGATGATGTTCTGTATTTAGCATATGTCCATTTTGTACTCAAAGTGTACATGTCCTTTTGCTCAAAACAAGTAAAAAGCGTAGTCAACCTGCCCTCTCCTTCCACAGCAAGTTAAAACTGCTTTTGATACATATACCATCCTGATATGTTCATGAACTATTTTAATTCCTTTTATAAGCTTTCTACCGGCACTGTAGGTGCTGAAACTTCATTTTCGTCACTTCAAAGTATGTATCATCACTGCCATTGTCCAAAAGTTTGCCTGTCCTGAGCTGAAAGTCCATTTCTCTTTCATGCCTGTAGACGGTTCGACAAACAGAAGGACAGGAGCAGAGATACAAAGACCTGCCTCCACTTGCTATAATCCTATAATCTGTGTCAGGTCTCTGCTGCTAGAGACGGATTACACTTGACAACAGTCAGTGGACAGCAAGTTAGACAAAAGAGCGACAACTAGTAGCTGGAACTTTGGAGTGAATTTTCAAAGATAGGAGAACATATATATATATATATGTATATATATATTATTATTTTTTTTTTTTAAAGTCGCTTGATTAATGTCTATTTTTCACTTTATCAAATGAGGTCAGATTATCTGAAAGTATAGTGCCCATTCAAAAAAAGGCATGCAAAAGCATGTGAAGGTTAAGAAAACATTGTGCTGTTTAGCTAAATGGAATTATCAAAGGATTTACTAGACTCGTTCTTATTAGTTCACTGAATCTATAAGGATAACTGCTACATATACAGTGGGGTGTAAAAGTTTGGGCACCACTGGTCAAAATTACTGTTATTGTGAACAGTTAAGCAAGTTGAAGATAAAATGATCTCTAAAAGGCCTAAAGTTAAAGATGACATAGTTCCTTTGTATTTTAAGCAAAAAAAATATTTTCATTTTTTACATTTGAAAAATTACAAAAAGGAAAATGGGCCGATGAAAAAGTTTGGGCACCCTGCATGGTTAGTATCAAACTAGGATATAAATATGCAAAAAATGGCACTTCAATCAAATTCATAAACAACAGCCTCCGCCCCATGAATCTAGGTGCAGAGTAAAGAAGAGATCCATAATATTAAAAATTAAAATTAAAAGTTTTTTTAGCCATATAACTTTATAAATCTATGTATTGTTTTATTGATTAATGAAATAAAAAATAATTTTTAATGGGGCAGAGGCTGTTGTTTATGGTTAATACCTAGTAGCACCCCCTTTTGAAAGTATCACAGCTTGTAAATGCATTTGCGGCCAGTCAAGAGTCTTTCAGTTCTTGTTTGAGGGATTTTCATCCATTGTTTCTTGGAAAATTCTTCCAGTTCTGTGAGATTCCTGGGTCATATTGCATGCACTGCTATTTTAAGGTCTAGCCACAGATTTTCAATGATGTTCAGATCAGGGGCCTGTGAGGGCCATTGTAAAATCTTTAGCTTTCAACTTTTGAGGTAGTCTATTGTGCATTTTGACGTGTGTTTAGGATCATCATTATCCATTTGTAGAAGCCATCCTCTTTTTAACTTCAGCTTTTTTACAGATGGTGTTATGTTTTCATTAAGAATTTGTTGAAATTTCATTGAATCCATTCTTCCCTCTACCTGTGAAATGTTCCTGGTGCAATTGGCTGCATCACAACCCAAAAGCATGATTGATCCACCCCCATGCTTAGTGGCTGGCGAGATGTTCTTTTCCTCAAATTATGTGCCCTGTTTTCTCCACATATACCTTTGATCATTGTGGACAAAGAGTTCTAGTTTAAACTCACTGGTCCACAGGACTTGTTTTCAAAATGCATCAGGCTTGTTTAGATCTTCTTTTGCATACTTCTGATGCAGAATTTTATAATGAGGATGCAGGAGAGGTTTTCTTCTGATGACCCTTCCATGAAGACCATATTTGTGCAGGTGTCTCTAAAAACTAGAACAAATGTACCACAACTCCAGAGTCTGATAAATCTGGTATTTTGTAGTCAAGCAGAGATTCTTATTTGCCTCTCTAGCAATCCTACGAGCAGCTCTCACTGAAATTTTGCTCGGTTTTCTAGACCTTATCTTGACCTCCACTCTTCCTGTTAACTGCCATTTCAAACTGAGGAAAGGGCAACTTGAAAAGGCTTTGCTATCTTCTTGTAGCCTTCTCCTGCTTTGTGGGCCTCCACCATTTTCAGAGTGCTAGGCAGCTGCTTAAAAGAATCCATTGCTGCTGTTTTTTTGGCACAAGGTTAGAGGGGGCTGGGTTTTTATAAAGCTGGGAAATTTGCATCATCTGGCCTTTCCTAACGATGATAGTGAACACGCCATAACTCTAACAGGCTAATTAAGGTCTGAAACCCTGATCAAAGTTATTTGAGCACACAAATCTCCAAGGGTGCTTAAACTTTTGCATTGGCCCATTTTCCTTTTTGTAATTTTTAAAATGTAATATATATATTTGTCTAAAATATAAAGGAAATGTGTCATCTTTAACTTTAGGCCTTTTAGAGATCACTTCTTCTTCAACTTGCTTAACTGTTCACAATAGCAGTAATTGACCAGGGGTGCCCAAACTTTTACTTGTCACTGTAAATCCTTAAGACGCAGATATACAGTACAGACCAAAAGTTTGGACACACCTTCTCATTTAAAGATTTTTCTGTATTTTCATGACTTTGAAAATTGTGCATTCACACTGAAGGCATCAAAACTATGAATTAACACATGTGGAATTATATACTTAACAAAACAGTGTGAAACAACTGAAAATATGTCTTATATTCTAGGTTCTTCAAAGTAGCCACCTTTTGCTTTGATGACTGCTTTGCACACTCTTGGCATTCTCTTGATGAGCTTCAAGAGGTAGTCACCGGAAATGGTTTTCACTTCTCAGGTGTGCCCTGTCAGGTTTAATAAGTGGGATTTCTTGCCTTATAAATGGGGTTGGGACCATCAGTTGTGCTGTGCAGAAGTCAGGTGGATACACAGCAGATAGTCCTACTGAATAGACTGTTAGAATTTGTATTATGGCAAGAAAAAGCAGCTAAGTAAAGAAAATCGAGTGGCCATCATTACTTTAAGAAATGAAGGTCAGTCAGTCCAAAAAATTGGGCAAACTTTGAATGTGTCCCCAAGTGCAGTTGCAAAAACCATCAAGCGCTACAAAGAAACTGGCTTACATGAGGACCGCCCCAGGAAAGGAAGACCAAGAGTCACCTCTGCTTCTGAGGATAAGTTTATCCGAGTCACCTGCCTCAGAAATCGCAGGTTAACAGCAGCTCAGATTAGAGACCAGGTCAATGCCACACAGAGTTCTAGCAGCAGACACATCTCTACTACAACTGTTAAGATTAAACTTTGTGCAGCAGGCCTTCATGGTAAAATAGCTGCTAGGAAAGCACTGCTAAGGACAGGCAACAAGCAGAAGAGACTTGTTTGGGCTAAAGAACACAAGGAATGGACATTAGACCAGTGGAAATCAGTGCTTTGGTCTGATGAGTCCAAATTTGAGATCTTTGGTTCCAACCACCGTGTCTTTGTGCGTCGCAGAGAAGGTGAATGGATGGCCTCTACATGCCTGGTTCCCACCGTGAAGCATGGAGGAGGAGGTGTGATGGTGTGGGGGTGCTTTGCTGGTGACACTGTTGGGGATTTATTTAAAATTGAAGACATACTGAACCAGCATGGCTACCACAGCATCTTGCAGTGCCATGCTATTCCATCCGGTTTGCGTTTAGTTGGACCATCATTCATTTTTCAAGAGGACAATGACCCCAAACACACCTCCAGGCTGTGTAAGGGCTATTTGACCAAGAAGGAGAGTGATGGGGTGCTACGCCAGATGACCTGGCCTCTACAGTCACCAGACCTGAACCCAATTGAGATGGTTTGGGGTGAGCTGGACCGCAGAGTGAAGGCAAAAGGGCCAACAAGTGCTAAGCATCTCTGGGAACTCCTTCAAGATTGTTGGAAGAGAATTTCCGATGACTACCTCTTGAAGCTCATCAAGAGAATGCCAAGAGTGTGCAAAGCAGTCATCAAAGCAAAAGGTGGCTACTTTGAAGAACCTAGAATGTAAGACATATTTTCAGTTGTTTCACACTTTTTTGTTAAGTATATAATTCCACATGTGTTAATTCATAGTTTTGATGCCTTCAGTGTGAATGTACAATTTTCAAAGTCATGAAAATACAGAAAAATCTTTAAATGAGGTGTGTCCAAACTTTTGGTCTGTACTGTAGTTTAAAACTATGTTTGAACAGGGAGTCATCAGCTCTTTGCCATGCCATTCTGTGTGGTAAGCACTACTAGGCATCTCACTGCCTGTACTAAGCCCCAGATGGCACAATAATATCATTGGGAGATGTTGTTTGATTACCCAAGTAACTGGCACTATTTTGTTTTGCAGTGTGCCCACCAATGAGTTAAAACGGCCCAGCATATCACTATGCTGGCACAACCTAGGATTAAAAAATAAAATTAGCAAATCATCTGCAGTAAGCAAATAAATTATAAAATAGTAATAGTACATGTAAATAACACAAGGTACTTAGCTGACACTATTTTGATAAAAAAAACTGTGTAAAAGGCATCCCACTGTGACAAGCTGTACCCAATCAGGATGGACTCTAACTCTTGTAGTTCACCTCAATATGTATTAGCAGACCTCAGAAGAGACAGGGGCAAAACAAGACCCAGACCTGACAGTTTTGCACCTGCCTGTGGAAAGCTATATAGACATGATGCACCTTTTCACCTTTTTCTCTTTTCAACCCAGACCATCATGACATTTCTTGCAGACACAACTTTCTTCCATCCTCCAACTCAAATTCCCCATTTTTGTGTCTTAAAGCGGTTGTCCTGTACTCAGAAAACTCTCAATTACAACATTCCCCAACATAGCATAAAAACACGCTATGCTCACCTATGGTCCCGGTGTCGTTTCAACAACATCAGCCTCGGGTCTCTCAAGGCTCGCATCACTTTATGCATGTGAAACCAATAGCCAATCAGCGACCACTAATAGGGATCTTCACTTTCACTTCCTTTGGACAAAACTGGGGAAGTGAAGTAGATCATTACGGGCCACTGATTGCCAGCTGGGCTCATATGACATGACGTCATGAGAGCCCCGGGAGCTTCAGTGCTGATTTTACTGGAATGGAAAGTGGGGATAAAGTGTTGTTATTTAAAGTGGGGGGTATTTTAAATAAGGGGTTGTCCGACAACAGCTTTAACAGTATCTCACTTCTGTTACCCCTAAAACTTTTCATGCTATGCAAACTAATTCCCCCAAATACCGTACGGCAGAAATGTTAGTGCTATACATATATGTCGTTTGAAAATACTAGTACCAGATAGTGCCCCCTATACTAATTTGCATCACACATGTTGGCCTCTATAAAAATTAGTCTTACAAATAGAGTCCCTCAAAAATAATTGTGATTATGCTAAGATGATAAATTCAGTATATATTCATATGGATAATATTGAATGTATGTACAGTGGAAATTAGCTAGATCCTGCAAAATTTGAACAATTTGCAATTCGATTTGCGCAAATTGCCAAAAATGCCCTCCTCTAGTGTGCACAATACTGTATCATCCAAAAAAGCTCATATAACCTGAGGCACGGCCGGACGGGCTTCCACTATCATACCTTACAGCTGTTAAATCACATTTTGAGGTGAATTTGGATAGCACGGTAGAAAGCTTTTGCAAAAATATACACAGAGATGACTTACACCAGCTTAAAAGGAGTACAACACCTTATGGTACTACTTTGAGTAGCCCTGTTACTCCGCATTATATTGTTTACAAGGATGTGGTCCTAAGAACATTGAAATAAAATAACTTTCAATGCTTCTAGAACAATTTTTTCTATATCTATGCACTTAATTTTTTTTTCAGAAATTAAATTAAAGATTGTAGCTATATTAGTTCTGTGCTTTAAGAGCCCAAGACATACCAATGTTCTTTTTTATAAAAAGTAATAACATAAAAAATAAACTCGTTGATGCGTCTGTAAGACGTAAAAGGGAAAAAAAGAAGAAAAAAGTACGGTAAACAGTACACACACAGAACATGCTGTTCTGCTAGGTCATTACTTGTAAAGATTACTAACCTGAGACAGAATAACAGACAGATTTAGCAAAACCTTTTACTTCACCTAGGGTAGACCACATTAAGTCGGTCATTAAAAAATATCTGAAATACAATAGATAACATTTGCACAATAATAAAATCACTGCTCACCAGTGCAGAAAGGTTATTAACATATAAAAGAATTGGAGACCCAATGATGTTGAGGAATGAGTACACTAGTTAAAAAGAGAAAATTGAATGTGTCCCGCAAAATGTGCTTTAATGCTAAGTACATCAATGCCTGGTAATTAGTGTTGAGCCACCCCCGTAGTGTTCGAGTTCGGTTCGTTGAACACCCTTGTGTTCACCGAACTGTTCATCGAACACCTTCGAACACCGTTAAAACCAATGGCAGGCAAACAAAACCTCATAGAAGCACATAGAAAACACCTTCAAAGGTGTCAAAAAGCTGACAAACTGCTCAGAAGACATAACTAACACATGGAAAAGTGACAAGTACATATAGTCATGCGAAAAGAAAAGAGGTGGAGGAGTAAAAGGAGGGGGAGACACAGATATAGGCATGTCATGCCCTTCTAAAATCCAAAAAGTGAGAAGCCGACACGGCCAGTCCGTTCCTGCCCGTGCCACCTCCGTGTCGCCGGGTTTGTGCCAGAGCCGCGGTGGACCCTGATGGCCAGCCCCCCTCTCCCAATACTGGTGCCTGTCCGCTGGTGGGTCAAGCACCCCCGCGGTGGGGGGGGTAACATCTGCAGAAGAAAGACCATCTTCCAGCCAAACTAACATGTTGACTTCTTTTCGTGGACAATGTGATACGATCCCTTTGTTACGGACACGCCCATCGCTACAAATTCCAGATGAGCCACAAAAACAGCAGGTGCTTCAGCGGATATGAAGTGCTCCTTCAAGTGGGCTCTCCTCCTCCTCAATTTAAACATCACAAATACTAGAGTCCTCAGAGGTGTCACCCCAATCGCACTTGCTTCCTCACAGCTCCCAAGTCTCCAGCTGCCCATCTCAGTATGGGGTAACACAGATGGTTGAATCTGCAGAGCTGTTTACTCATACTATAGCCTGGGAAACGGAGGTCTGCTCCAGAGCTTCTGTTAATCCAGACGAGGAAATGATCTGCACTGATGCCCAGAATCTTTATAAGTCGGATCCAGGACCAGATGAAGAAGGTTCTGAGCATAATGTAGACCCTCGTTCCCAAACTGTAACTCCTGTTGGTGGAGACAATCATGAAGACGATGATGAGACTCAAATACCTGATTGGAGCGACAACTTGACTTTTCGGTCAGGGCAGGAAGAGGTTGGCTTTGAGGACGACGGGTGTGATAACACACAGGGTGATGATGACAAGGTTGGAGATCCCACTTACTGTCAACCCACAGTCAGCCAGTCGATGAGGTCACCCGGGCCTTTGCCTGGCCTTGGGGATGTCGCGGTGGTCGGCTCCCTGGCCCGTACCCTGGGTTCACTCTTTAAAAGGGTGGATAATTGTTAATTTTATAAGAGTTCGGGACGCCACCTGTGGTATCTGGTGAGAAGCACCAGCGCTGCAGCAGTCCACTGAGGCCTGTGATAAGGCAGCTCGATGGTATAGCTCCCCACAGGTGGAGCTAGGTCTCAGGGCAGCGTATGCAGGGGGAATGCAGGACAGGCGAGACTCAGCTGGGTCAGAGCAAGAACGGGAACGGACACGGTAGTCACTTCAGTACCTTTTACTGGAGGAAATTCAGGCACATCCCGGAGCACTGTAGGGTGAATGGTGCATATCAGGATCCTCCCCAATGAGTGGGTGTAGGGCCTCCTGTTTCTTGCCTCTGCGTAGTAAGTTTCAGACCTGCCTGGAGCTAGGCCTAACTTTGTCTCCGTCCTGCGCTAGCAGAGATTGTGGTAGGGCCTTCTCTTGGAGTTCACGCTCCCAGTATGCGGGGCCTAAGCGTCTCCTAGCTCTGTTACGTATCAGCACCTTAGCGATCCTGGGACTTGTAGTTCTCCAGGGATTCCGGTTATGCCTTACTGGGTCATAGAGATCCCGGTAAGCTCGGATCCGGTGTCCGGTAAATGCTTTGGGGTGAGCTGGTTAAGCTCCTCTGCCCCTTATGTACTAACTCGCCACTCGCCTTCGGCCTACTCGGGCCCTCACTAGGCTATACACACTAACGGCAGCTTGCCGCACTTCACCGATCTTATGGCGCCGGCACACCTTAAGCTCTATCTGGGCTCCCTGAATCTAGCTAGCAGGAGCCTCGTGCTCCACTGCTGAACTATTAACTGAGTTCTCTAGACTAGACTGAGCTCCACTGCAGACTGACCTCTCTTAGGCTTCTCTACTGCAGGGACTCTTCAGAGGAACTGAACTGCCTAGCTCCACCTTCCCTATTTATATCCCTAACGGGCTCCCTCTGCTGGTCTGAGGTGGAAGGTGGAGATGTGTGAATGTTTATGGGGGCCTCTTGTGGAGGATTCCAACAATACACTCTTCTAGGATCTGTGATACCAAGTGCAGCGGGGCGTCACAGATGCTATTGACGACGAGGTTAGGTTGCGCCTGGACAGAGACGGAGTACTGGAAGCACGTCAACAACTGCATCCTCAACCACAACTCTGCCTCTGACCACAAGTCGTAGTGGCTCTTCAGGTCGCATGGGCTCTAAGCCTTGCATAGCCTGGGCATTTATTCAGATCGATAAGGATGACCCAACTCGTGCTATCTGTAATATTTGTCACCAAAAGCTAAGTAGAGGCTAAAAAATCCATAGTTTGAGTACTTCATGCATGTACCGCCACATGGATATGAAGCATAACTTGCAGTGGGAAGCTCACTGTGCTACAATGCGGCCTAGCAGGCTGGGCCAACCACCGTCTGCCCCATCTTGTGCATCCGCGGCCTCTTCATCCTCTGTGACTGTGGGGACAGCAGTCACACATGTTTTTGGACGCAGACCTGCCACCTCTTTACCTGCAACAGCCAGTGTGATTGGCAGGTCGTCAGTTCATTGGGAAGTGGAAACACCTGCTGGTGTTGAGCGATCTCTGACATCGAGAGCACCACCTTTGGATCAAGGCAACCTAACATGTCTGCCTGCATCTTCCTCACAGACCAGCAGTTTGCCGGGGACACCCTACTCAACCACGTCAAAGCACAACAGCCAGCCCTCAGTCCCTCAGATGTGGAAAAGTAAAAGACCATTTCCTCCTAGCCATGAGAAAGCTAAGAGGTTGAATTTCACCATCTGCAAGCTGTTGGCTACAGAAATGCTGCCTTTCCGCCTGGAGGACACAGTGGATTTTCGAGACCTTATGTCCATCGCAGTGCTCCAGTACCAGATGCCCAGTCGGCACTACTTCTCAAAGAAAGGTGTGCCTGCGCTCCACCAGCATGTCGCACACAACATCACCGCTTCTTTGAGAAACTCTGTGTGTGACAGGGTGCATTTCACCACAGACACTTGGACGAGTAGGCATGGACAGGGGCGTTACATGTCGCTGACTGGGCACTGGGTAACTATGGGGACAGCAGGACAAGGGGCTGCTGTCCAAGTCTTACCATCCCCACGAGTTTTGCGTCAATCCTCTTTATCTCGAAGTTCCTCCACTGCTTCTGCCTCCTCAACCTCCTCTCGGTCCTCCACCTGCACCCAAAGCCTGTCTGGTAATGCCACCTGCTTTCTAACTGCGCAGAAGGAAACCTGCACACCTCCTTACTATGCTGGCAGCAGGGCTCAACGGCATCAGTGTTTACTTTGAAATGTCTGGGAAATGTGAGTCACACAGCTGAGGACTTGTGGTCAGCTCTGGAGACCCAGTTTCATGAATGGTTGTCTCCACTGGACCTGCAACCAGGGAAGGCCGTGTGCGACAATGCTGCAAACCTGGTTGCGGCCCTTCGCCGGGGCAATGTCACACACGTGCCTTGTATGGCTCACGTGTTGAACCTGGTTGTCCATAAATTTTTAGCCCACTATCGCGGACTAGATGGCCTTCTGCAGAGGGCACGGTCGCTGTGTGCACACTTCCGCCATTCGCATCCCGCAGCTCAACGACTTACATCTCTACAGAAGTCGTTGGGCCTGCCAGTTCACCGGCTGAAATGCGATGTGCCGACACGGTGGAATTCAACTCTGCACATGTTGCAGCGACTGTGGCAGCACCGACAAGCCCTGGTGCAATACGTTCTGACGTATAACCTGGGCCAACGAGATCCAGAGGTGGGGCAAATCACGCTGCCGGAGTGGTCTCAGATCAGGGACCTATGAAGTTGACGCGCCCCCTGGGCCGTGGGGTACCCTGAGCCGGGCCGGTAGACGCTGGGGGTTGTAGTCACTGTGGCGGTGACCCGGTCCATGACCCAGGGCGGTCAATCCAATGGTAATTTGTATATATGGATTTTATAATGTCTGACTACGCCACCTGTGGAGTGCGGCCAAAGGGGCCGACACTGCGGAACAGTCCTCTGAAGCTGGTGGATTTGCAGCAATGGTATTATTACTCACCACACGAAGAGTGTAGCTTCAGGGCAGTGTGGGTGGATGATGGTGGTTGTAGTGCAGGGAGTCAGTAATGAACACAGAGTCCGTGTGATGCAGTCCCAAGTAGAGATGAGCGTTGTTCTACTCGAACTGTTCGCCAATCTCAAATTCGAGCTGTTTTGGGCGGTGTTCGAGCCGTTCGGCGAACACGAACAATTTGATAAAAATTCGGCTGTTCGAGGTTATGTTCGATAACTGTTCGTGCACCAAAATCATAACTGGATTTTTTCTCAGTAATGATGAAAATTAATGTTAATACGCAGTTTGAGTGTACAGCGGGGTGGGGGGAGGGGCAGGGGATGGATCTCTGCAGGAACAATGAAGATCTCCATTTTTTTTTCTCTTTCCCGCATTTGCAGTGGGGAGGTGCAATCTGTCAGCCTATCAGCAGCGCACACACGGAGCGAAGTGCTTTTTTTCACACAAGCAAGGGCATGTGTCATTGGCAGTGTATGTCACATGTCCTTGCCCTATAAGACCAAGCCATTTTCCCCGTCGCCACCATTTTCTCACTGCTGCAGCTGCGTGTTAGATGGCACCGCTGTTGCTGTGTGCGCTATACCTTGTTAATTTCAAGCCAATTTTCGCACAAATCTACAGATAGCTTGGGAGTAGGGAATAGTTGTGATTGCAGTCCTTTTAAGGACTAGGTTACAGCATTTCCTACGACTTTTATCAGGGAGGTCTGTGCTCTTAAATAGATAGGTTGTGGGAGTAAAGACTAATTGTAATTGGAGTCCTTTTCAGGACTAGGTTACATCAGTTCCTATCAGTTTTTGCCAGGCAGGTCTGTGCCAGTGCTGTGCAAGTTTTTTTCACAGCATTTGGCTGAATCTAGCAAAGCTAATCCTTTTTGGCCTATTGCAGAGTGTGTTAGTCAGTGGAGTAGCCTATCTGTGCTGCAAGATATACCACCTGTGTATAGAATACCAATTTTTTTACTGCACCTAGTGAAGTAAAATCTTTTGGGCATAGCATCATTCTATTAGTCCATCTATACTGACCTCCATCAGGTTGCAAATTAAAACTAATTTTTATCTGCATCTACAGTACCTCTGAAAAAATATTTGGGCTTCTAGCTGTGTGTGGGACTTGTTGTATTAGTCCATCTATACTGACCTCCATCAGGTTGCAAACTGAATATATTTTTTTCTGCATCTACCTCTGAAAAAATATTTGGGCTTCTAGCTGTGTGTGGGTCTTGTTCTATTAATCCATCTATACTGACCTCCATCAGGTTGCAAACTGAATATAATTTTTTTCTGCATCTAGCTCTGAAAAAATATTTGGCCTTCTAGCAGTGTGTCGGACTTTCTCTATTAGTCCATCTATACTGACCTCCATCAGGTTGCAAATTAAAAATAATTTGTATCTGCATCTACAGTACCTCTGAAAAAATATTTCGGCTTCTAGCTGTGTGTGGGACTTGTTGTATTAGTCCATCTATACTGACCTCCATCAGGTTGCAAACTGAATATATTTTTTTCTGCATCTACCTCTGAAAAAATATTTGGGCTTCTAGCTGTGTGTGGGACTTGTTGTATTAGTCCATCTATACTGACCTCCATCAGGTTGCAAATTAAAAATAATTTGTATCTGCATCTACAGTACCTCTGAAAAAATATTTGGGCTTCTAGCTGTGTGTGGGACTTGTTGTATTAGTCCATCTATACTGACCTCCATCAGGTTGCAAATTAAAAATAATTTTTATCTGCATCTACAGTACCTCTGAAAAAATATTTGGGCTTCTAGCTGTGTGTGGGACTTGTTGTATTAGTCCATCTATACTGACCTCCATCAGGTTGCAAACTGAATATATTTTTTTCTGCATCTACCTCTGAAAAAATATTGGGCTTCTAGCTGTGTGTGGGTCTTGTTCTATTAATCCATCTATACTGACCTCCATTAGGTTGCAAACTGAATATAATTTTTTTCTGCATCTAGCTCTGAAAAAATATTTGGCCTTCTAGCAGTGTGTCGGACTTTCTCTATTAGTCTATCTATACTGACCTCCATCAGGTTGCAAATTAAAAATAATTTTCATCTGCATCTACAGTACCTCTTAAAAAATATTTGGGCTTCTAGCTGTGTGTGGGACTTGTTGTATTAGTCCATCTATACTGTCCTCCATCAGGTTGCAAACTGAATATATTTTTTTCTGCATCTACCTCTGAAAAAATATTTGGGCTTCTAACTGTGTGTGGGTCTTGTTCTATTAATCCATCTATACTGACCTCCATCAGGTTGCAAACTGAATATAATTTTTTTCTGCATCTAGCTCTGAAAAAATATTTGGCCTTCTAGCAGTGTGTCGGACTTTCTCTATTAGTCCATCTATACTGACCTCCATCAGGTTGCAAATTAAAAATAATTTGTATCTGCATCTACAGTACCTCTGAAAAAATATTTGGGCTTCTAGCTGTGTGTGGGACTTGTTGTATTAGTCCATCTATACTGACCTCCATCAGGTTGCAAATTAAAAATAATTTTTATCTGCATCTACAGTACCTCTGAAAAAATATTTGGGCTTCTAGCTGTGTGTGGGACTTGTTGTATTAGTCCATCTATACTGACCTCCATCAGGTTGCAAACTGAATATATTTTTTTCTGCATCTACCTCTGAAAAAATATTGGGCTTCTAGCTGTGTGTGGATCTTGTTCTATTAATCCATCTATACAGACCTCCATCAGGTTGCAAACTGAATATAATTTTTTTCTGCATCTACCTCTGAAAAAATATTTGGCCTTGTAGCAGTGTGTCGGACTTTCTCTATTAGTCCATCTATACTGACCTCCATCAGGTTGCAAACTGAATATATTTTTTTCTGCATCTAACCCAGCCAATAGTTTTGGCCTAATACCACAGTTTGGCCACTCAGCTCTGCTCGGTTACCATCCATTGTTTTTTTGTGCAAACAACTCCAGAGTTGTGAATTAGTTAACCACCAAAATGAGTGGAAAAAGGCCTGCTGCTGGTGGAAAGGGGAATAGGCGTGTTGGGAAGGGGAAAAAAGGTTGTGTCCGTGGGGTAGGTGTTAAAGCAACAGTAACATCTGCAAAAGAAAACCATCTTCCAGCCAAACTAAAATGTCTACTTCTTTTAGCGGACAATGTGATAAGATCCCTTTCTTACGGCCACGCCAATCGCTACAAATTCCAGATGAGGCACAAAAACAGCAGGTGCTTCAACGGATATCAAGTGCTCCTTTAAGTGGGCTCTCCTCCACATCAACTTCAACATCACAAATACTCCAGTCCTCAAAGGTGTCACCCAAATCGCACTTGCTTCCTCACAGCTCCCAAATCTCCAGCTGCCCGTCTGAGTATGAGGTAGAACAGATGGTTGAGTCTGCAGAGCTGTTTACTCATACTATAGCCTGGGAATCAGAGGTCGACTCCAGCGCTTCTGTGAATCCAGACGAGGAAATGATCTGCACTGATGCCCAGAATCTTTATGAGTCGGATCCAGGACCAGACGCAGAAGGTTCTGACCATAATGTAGACCCTCATTCCCAAACTGTAACTCCTGTTGGTGGAGACAATGAGGAAGACGATGATAAGACTCAAATACCTGATTGGAGCGACAACTTTAGTTTTTTGTCAGGGCAGGAACAGGTTGGCTCTGAGGACGACGGGTGTGATAACACACAGGGTGATGATGATGAGGTTGGAGATCCCACTTACTGTCAACCCACAGTCAGCCAAGAGATGAGGTCAGCAGAGGAGGTGGAGGAAGATGCTAGTGACGACGAGGTCAGGTTGCGCCTTCCTGGACAGAGACGTAGTACTGGAAGCACGTCAACAAATGCATCCTCAAACACAACTCTGCCTCTCACCACAAGTCGTGGTGGCTCTTCAGGTCGCATGGGTGCTAAGCCTTGCATAGCCTGGGCATTTTTTCAGATCGATAAAGATGACCCAACTCGTGTTATCTGTAACATTTGTTAGCAAAAGCTAAGTAGAGGCCAAAAAATACATAGTTTGAGTACTTCATGCATGAACCGGCACATGGACATGAAGCATAAGTTGCAGTGGGAAGCTCAGTGTGCTACAATGCGGCCTAGCCGGCCGGGCCAACCACCGTCTGCCATATCTTGTGCATCCGCGGCCTCTTCATCCTCTGTGACTGGGGGGACAGCAGTCACACCTGTTTTGGGGCGTAGACCTGCCACCTCTTTACCCGCAACAGCCAGCGTGATTGGCAGGTCATCATTTTCTTTGGAGGTGGTAACAGTAGCTGGTGTTGAGCGCTGTCCGACATCGATAGCACCACCATTGGATCAAGGCAACCTAACATGTCCGCCTGCATCTTCCTCACAGACCGGCAGTTTGCCGGGGACACCCTTATCAACCCCGTCTAAGCACAATAGCCAGCCCTCGGTCCCTCAGATGTGGACAAGTAAAAGACCATTTCCTCCTAGCCATGAGAAAACTAAGAGGTTGAATTTCACCATCTGCAAGCTCTTGGATACAGAAATGCTGCCTTTCCGCCTGGTGGACACAGAGGATTTTCGAGACCTTATGTCCGTCGCAGTGCCCCAGTACCAGATGCCCAGTCGGCACTACTTCTCAAAGAAAGGTGTGCCTGCGCTCCACCAGCATGTCGCACACAACATCACCGCTTCTTTGAGAAACTCTGTGTGTGACAGGGTGCATTTCACCACCGACACTTGGACGAGTAGGCATGGACAGGGGCGTTACATGTCGCTGACTGGGCACTGGGTAACTATGGTGACAGCAGGACAAGGGGCTGCTGTCCAAGTCTTGCCGTCCCCACGAGTTGTGCGTCAATCCTCTTTATGTCAAAGTTCCTCCACTGCTTCTGCCTCCTCAACCTCCTCTCGGTCTTCCACCTGCACCCAAAGCCTGTCTGGTCATGCCACAAGCTTTCTAACTGCGCAGAAGGGATCCTGCACACCTCCTTACTATGCTGGCAGTAGGGCTCAACGTCATCAGGCGGTTTTTACATTGAAATGTCTGGGAAATGTGAGTCACACAGCTGAGGAGTTGTGGTCAGCTCTGGAGAACCAATTTCATGAATGGTTGTCTCCACTGGACCTGAAACCAGGGAAGGCCGTGTGCGACAATGCTGCAAACCTGTGTGCGTCCCTTCGCCGGGGCAATGTCACACACGTGCCTTGTATGGCTCACGTGTTGAACCTGGTTGTCCAGCAATTTTTAGCCCACTATCCCAGACTAGATGGCCTTCTGCAGAGGGCACGGTCGCTGTGTGCTCACTTCCGCCGTTCGCATCCCGCAGCTCAGCGACTTACATCTCTACAGAAGTCGTTGGGCCTGCCACTTCACCGGCTAAAATACGATGTGCCTACCCGGTGGAATTCAACTCTGCACATGTTGCAGCGACTGTGGCAGCACCGACAAGCCCTGGTGCAATACGTTCTGACGTATAGCCTGGGCCAACGAGATTCAGAGGTGGGGCAAATCACGCTGGAGGAGTGGTCTCAGATCAGGGACCTATGCACCCTTCTGCACAGTTTTGAAATGGCGACGAAGATGTTTAGTGCTGACGATGCCATTATCAACATGACTATTCCGGTGATTTACATGCTGGAGCACATGTTAAACAGAATTCGGATTCAGGTGGTGGCACAAGAGGAGGTGGAGGAAGTAGAGGAGGAGGAGTTGTATGCGGAAGGGCTAACATCTGCAAGGTCCAGACGGTCGGCAGCACCAAGGCGGCAGGCATGTGAGGGTGGGGGAGATGGTTTTACCAGGGCGCATGGTAGCAGCCAAACTAGTGAAGAAGGTGCAGGAGCCCAGGAAGAAGTGGAGGACGAACTGATGGAAGACTCATCAGATGAGGGAGACCTTGATCACATTTCTGTTGTGCGAGGTTGGGGGGAGAGGACAGAGGAAGGAAGCATGATTGTTACCTCGCCACCAACACAACAGGGACTTGGTGCTCCTGGATGCGCAACACACATGAGTGCCTTCTTGCTGCACTACCTGCAACATGACCCTTGAATTGTGAGAATTAGAAATAATCCTGACTACTGGGTTGCCACACTGTTAGATCCCCGGTACAAAAGTAAATTTGCAGAAATTATTCCTGCCATAGAAAGGGATGCACGCATGCAGGAGTATCAGCAGAGACTGTTGCAGAATCTTACATGTGCTTTTCCACAAAATACCAGTGGTGCACGTAGTGAATCTCACAGTTCCAACTTGCCAACCGTGGGACCGTCAAGTGTTCAGCACTCAAACCGTAACAGAACCACAGTATCTGGTGGTAACATCAATTTTGCGGAATCATTTCACCACTTTTTTAGCCCATCCTTTGCAAGGCCACAGGAGACAAGAAGTCTGACACATAGTCAACGCCTAGAGACGATGGTACAGGAGTATCTCCAAGTAAACATTGAAGCCACGACTGTGTCACTGGACCCTTGCTCTTTTTGGGCTTCCAATCTGGATAAATGGCCGGAGCTAGCCACTTACGCCTTGGAGATCTTGTCATGCCCCGCAGCCAGCGTTCTGTCTGAACGTGTGTTCAGCGCTGCTGGTGGTGTGCTGACAGATAAGCGCACGCGGCTCTCCACTGATAATGTAGACAGACTCACGTTCATAAAGATGAACAAATCATGGATCCGAAATGACTTTTCTACCCCTGTGTCATCCTGGGGAGAGTAAAAGCTTGATGATTGGTTAAAATCACCCTACCAACCGTTTTAAGCTTTCAAATTACTAATCATGTTTATCTGTATCTTGACTGGAAAATAATTTGGGCTTTGTAGCAGTGTGCAGCACTGATCCTATTAGGCCATCTATAATAAGCTCCACCAGATTTAAAATTAAAAATAATTTTTAGCTGCATCTTGCCCGGAAAATAATTTTGGGGCTCCGAGATGCGCAAGACACATAAGTGCCTTCTTGCTGCACTACCTGCAGCATGACCCTCATATTGTCAGAATTCGAAGTAATCATGACTACTGGGTTGCCACACTCTTAGATCCCCCAAACTTTTCGATCAACCTTTTCATTTTAATAAAGACCAAAAAAATGGTCATTTTTGAAATTATAAGCATTAGCAGGTTGTTAGAAACTGAAATCAAACAGTTTTCAACTCAAAACTTTATTCTAGGTGATGTTACATTTTCACATAGGACCCCTTGTTCGAAAGGAGCTTCTGAACTCTCTCGTCCATTGAATTTGTCAGGTTTTGGATGGTTTCTGCTTCAATTGTTTTGCATGAGGACAGAATACCCTCACAGAGCTGTTGCTTAGATGTGAACTGCCTCCCGCCATCATAGACACTCCTTTTAATGATGCTCCAAAGGTTCTGAATGGGGTAGAGGTCAGGGGTGCATGGGGGTCACACCATATATTTGTCCCCTTTTATGCCCATATCAGCCAGAGATGCAGATGTTTTATGTGCAGCATGAGATGGTGCATTATCATGCAGAAAAATGATCTTGCTGTGAAATACACGGTTCTTCTTCTTGAACCATGGCAGGAAGTGCTGTTTGAGAAAATCCACATACATTATGGAGTTCATCTTTAGCGCCTTCAGGGATCCTAAAGGGGCCGACAATCTCTCTCCCCATGATTCCAGCCCAAAACATTACTCCACCTCCTCCTTGTTGGCGCTGTAGCCGTGTTTGCGTGGGGTGTCCATCAACCAGCCATCCTCCACTCCATCCATCTGGACCATCGAGCGCTGCACGGCACTCATCCGTGAACAAAACAGTTTTGAAATCAGTCTTCATGTAATGTTTGGCCCACTGGAGCCGTTTCTGCTTGTGTGAAGTGGATAGAGGAGGTCGACAGGATGGCGTATGCACAGCTGCAAACCTCTGAAGGACCCTGCATCTTGTTGTTCGGGGGACGTTGGAGGCACAAGCAGCTTCAAAAACTTGTCTGCTGCTATGACAAGGCTTTTTTGCCGCTGCTCTTTCAACCTGACGTAATTGCCTGTAGGAAAGAGTCCTCAATTTGCCCTTATCAGCACGCACACGTGTGTACTGTGAATCAGCTACATACTTCTTGATTGCCAAGACACTTCATCCTGATCATCGCACAATGTTGATTGTAGTCATGCCTTGACCTAAACACTCCACAATTTGTTGCTTCTCAGCAGCCGACACACCCTTTTTCTTTCCCATTTTGGCAGAAAATGTAGGCTGCTGAATAATGTGAGAGAGCCTTCTTAAGTAGTCTTGCCTTTCATTGGACACACCTGACAAACTAATTAGCACTGGTGTCTGCAATTGCTTACAGTGATATAAAGAGCCCTGACACACATCACCATCAATGAGTTTAACTGACAAACAAGCAAATTCTTCCCTTATCACTCCTAAACACTTTTTGCATAATAATTTGGAACACAGTGTACATGTGCTTTTCCACAAAACACCAGTGGTTCACGTAGTGAATCTTACAGTTCTAACTTGCCAACCGTGGTCTGTATGGAGTTGTTCAATAAAGGGCCCAAAATTAAGATAACATAGATGGGAGAGGTCTCTATGAATAGGAATTCCTAAGTATTTGATACCCTGTGAGGGCCAGACAAAGGGAAAGTTGGACTGGATGGAATCCTATATGGATTTGGGGAGGGAGACATCGAGGGCCTCAGACTTCGCTGCATTGATTTTAAAATTTGACAATGTAACAAAGTGATCTATTTCAGCCATAACAGCATGGATGGATATATGTGATTGAGTGATATATACTAGGACATCATCAGCAAATAGAGAGCACTTGTACTCGGTGCCTCCCACCTCAATCCACCTAATATTGGGGTTATGGCGAATTGATGAGAGCAGTTGCTCCGTCACTAGGATGTATAAGAGAGGGGACAGAGAACATCCCTGCCTTGTCCCATTGGTGATTGTGAAAGGTGATGAAAATGTTCTGACGCGCCCCCTGGGCCTTGGGACACCCGGAGCCGGACCCTTTTTGGTGGATGCTGGTGGTTGTAGTCTCCGTGGCGGCAACCCGGTTCCGTGGCTCAGGGCGGTCAAACCAGTGGCGGAACTATTTATGTGGTTTTGATGTTTAAATGTCCGACTATGCCACCCGTGGATTGCGGTCAGAGTGAACCGCCGCTCCAGGGCAGACCGCTGAGGCTGGTGTTGTGGGTGCAGCAGAGCGTAGCATAACTCCCCACGGGAGGAGTATAGCCTCAGGGCAGTGTATGCGGAGGATGGGGGTGATGGTGCAGGGCAGCAGCAGTAATGACACGGAGTCAGTGATGCAGTCCAGGGCCTTTACTCACAGTTCTTATTATCCAGACCACGTCTGCAGGTAACGGCTGCCCACGTCGTACTGTGCTCACCAGGTGAGGGGCTCAGACAACTCCCAGATAACTTTGGAGCGCTTCACAGGACCTCCTTTGTGTGTCCTTTGTCTGGCCTTTCTTACCAACCCTTCTGTCCGGCTGCCTCGGGCCTCCTCTTGGTAAACTTGGCGCCAGTTTCCCTGACCCTATGTGGTGCCTTCCTAGCGGGTGTAGCGAGTGGCTGCGCCACATAAAATGTCACAGCCTCCTGTTTCTAGCTGAGGGTCGTTTCCTGCCTCCACTAGTTTCGGGGACCGGTCTCCCCCTTTGGCCTGACCCCTCCACGCAGGTGGATTCTGGCATGCGGTGTCGACTCGCCCGTCCGCACCCCTGAGATCCCTTCGTTCCTCATTCCTGGAGCCTTCTCCGCTCCTCTTCCTTCCTTCTCCCTCTTCCAGGCCTGGGCCTCTGTTACTAGGCCCGCCTCCGGAGCAGAGCTCATGCAGAGCCCCTGCTCCCTGCCACTTCTGCTCAGACTTCTCTGCACTGAACTAAGATGGTGGCCACCTTTTATACTCCCTTCTCAATGCACCCAGGAACTGCTTCCTCCCTGCTCCTGCACTACAGGGTTCCCCTTCCTCAGTGTTCCCTCCCCCCACTCCAGCCAGGGACAGGGACTGTCGTGCCCATCTCAGGGGCATATTGGTCGCCCTGACCCACGGCAATGTGGTGTAATGCATGCAGGTGTCGGGTCCTGATCCACACTACATCCTTACCTGAGAGTGAGATATCACACCTCTGGGTGAGGTGCAATACCTCTGTAGCAACCGAGCCCTCAGGGTGCTACAGTTCCATTTATCTTCAGCCTAGGTGACGTATTGCGATACAGGGCCGTGATTTTGGCTATAAAAGGGTCCCCTAGACCCCTACCCCAAGCTTTTTAAGAGAATCATATATGGCTGCAAGGAGACTCTATGGAATGCTTTCTCAGCATCCAACGAGAGTATCTAATTACAAATTTTTAACTGCATCTAGCCCAGGAAATACTTTGTGCCTAGTAGCAGGGTCTGCTAGTCAGCGGATTATCCCGGCTGTTAAGCAAGCTACACCACCTGTAGTTTGGACACTTAATTTTTTCAAAGGAAATGCTTCGGGACCACGGGATACTCAGTGAAGAGCATCAGGAGGCACCCCAAGGCATAGGGGCTGGGACTGGCAGTAGGATGCCTTGCGGTGGACAGCCGAGCTTGATCCTTATAAAAGCTTTTTAACTGCAGCAGCTTTAGTGGACGCTACTGGAGCTGGAATTACGCGGCTGCTGGCATGAGACTTGCCCTCCAATAGATCCTTGTAAATGGATTTAAAGTGTATTCATTCAAATTAGAGAGACAATTTAAATTAAAAAGTTTAGAGCTGCCTCCACCACAGGGGGGCTCGCTCGACCCACCAGCGGACAGGCACCAGTATTGGGAGAGGGGGGCTGGCCGTCAGGGTCCACCGCGGCTCTAGCACAAACCCGGCGACACGGAGGTGGCACGGGCAGGAACGGACTGGCCGTGTCGGCTTCTCACTTTTTGGATTTTAGAAGGGCATGACATGCCTATATCTGTGTCTCCCCCTCCTTTTACTCCTCCACCTCTTTTCTTTTCGCATGACTATATGTACTTGTCACTTTTCTATGTGTTAGTTATGTCTTCTGAGCAGTTTGTCAGCTTCTGGACACCTTTGAAGGTGTTTTCTATGTGTTTCTATGTGTTTTTGTTTGCCTGCCATTGGTTTTAACGGTGTTCGAAGGTGTTCGACGAACAGTTCGACGAACAGTTCGGCGAACACACGGGTGTTCGACGAACCGAACCGAACTCGAACACTACGGGGGTGGCTCAACACTAGTCCCAAGATCTTTACTCACAGTTGTTGCAGTCCAGATTACAGGTACCAGAGCAATCTCACCCGTCGTGCTGTGCGTACTCAATGAGGGGCTCAGTCCACTCCCAGATAGCTCCGGAGTACTTAGCAGGACCCCCTTCTGTGTGTCCTTTCTCTGGCCTTCTCCCTGCACCTCACACCCAGTGACACTTCTATCCGGTATCCTCGGGCCTTGGCGGGCAACTTGTGTTCTGTCCCCTGGGTCCTATGTGGCTACCTTCTTAGTGAGACTGGTGTGGACTTTTGCCTGCAGTACATGAAATGCTGCAGCCTCCGGTTTCTAGTTGAGCCTTGCTGTTTCTCCTCTAGTTGAGGGACCGGTTCCCCTTATCTGGCCTGACCCCTCTACCTCCTGGTAGCAGCGGGAGTACGGGTGGCCTTCTGCACGGCCTGTAGCCCTAGGGTCCCTTCGGTTCCTGGAGCCTTCCTGCTCCCACTCCTCTCTTCTCTCCTTCAGTCCTGGGCCTCCCAGGCTAGGCCCGCCTCCGGAGCAGAGCTCATGCTGAGCCTCTGCTCCTATCAATTTTCCTCCTCTGACTGGCTTGCTCTTTCTAAGATGGCTTCCTATTTATACTCTCCCTGTCATGTGCTCCCCTAAGCTGCTCCCCTAAGCACCCACTACATAGGACCCTCCCTCCAGCTAGGGACCTGGGACTGTGCTCTCCCTTAGGAGCAATCTCGCCCTACCCCCACTGCAGGTATGTGATGGATGCAGGTGTTAGGGTCCCGAGCCATACACCTTCCTTACCTGAGGGTGAGATACCACACCTCTGGGTGAGATGCAGTAACTCTGAGGCGACTGAACCCTCATGGGCGCCACACACCCTTCTGCACAGTTTTGAAATGGCGACGAAGATGTTTAGTGCTGACGACGATGCCATTATTAGCATGACTATTTCGGTGATTTACAAGCTGGAGCACACATTAAACAGAATTCAGAGTCAGGTGGTGGGACAAGAGGAGGTGGAGGAAGTAGAGGAGGAGTCGTATGCGGAAGGGATAACATCTTCAAGGTCCAGACGGTTGGCAGCACCAAGGCGGCAGGCATGGGAGGATGGGGGAGAGGGATTAACCAGGGCGCATGGTAGCAGCCAAACTGTTGAGAAAGGTGCAGGAGCCGAGGAAGAAGTGGAGGATGAACTGGCGATGGGCATGAAAGACTCATCAGATGAGGGAGACCTTGATCACATTTCTGTTGTGTGAGGTTGGGGGGAGAGGGCAGAGGAAGGAAGCATGATTCTTACCTCGCTACCAACACAACAAGGACTTGGTCCTCCTGGATGCGCAAGACACATGAGTGCCTTCTTGCTGCACTACCTGCAACATGACCCTCAGATTGCAGAATTCGAAGTAATCCCGACTACTGGGTTGCCACACTCTTAGATCCCCGGTACAAAAGTAAATTTGCCGAAATAATTCCTGCCATAAAAAGGGATTGACGCATGCAGGAGTATCTGCAGACGCTGTTGCAGAATCTTACATGTGCTTTTCCACAAAACACCAGTGGTGCATGAAGTGAATCTCACAGTTCTAACTTGCCAACCGTGGGACTGTCAAGTCTTCATCACTCAAACCGTAACAGTAACACAGTATCGGCTGGTAACAGCAATTTTGTGGAATCGTTTCACCACTTTTTTAGACCATCCTTTGCAAGGCCACAGGAGACAAGAAGTCTGACACATAGTCAATGCCTAGAGAGGATGGTGCTGGAGTATCTCCAAGTGAACATCGAAGCCATGACTGTGTCACTGGACCCTTGCTCATTTTGGTATTCCAATCTGGAAAAACGGCCGGAGCTCGCCACTCACGCCTTGGAGATCTTGTCATGTCCTGCAGCCAGTGTTCTCTCTGAACGTGTGTTCAGCGCTGCTGATGGCGCTGACAGATAAGCGCACGCGGCTGTCCACTAATAATGTAGACAGACTCACGTTCATAAAGATGAACAAATCATGGATTCGCAAGGACTTTTCTAACCCTGTGTTATCCTTGGGAGACTAAAAGCTTGAGAATTTGGTAATATCACCTCACCAACCGTTTTAAACAACTGTGGGGCAATTGATGCCACTTAACCCTAGAACGTATGACCATAAAAATCTACACTTTCATATACCTGGGGCCTTTTAGGCCCGTGTGCAAATAACATGGAATAACTCAAACTCAAATGACAAACAACTATATACATGAAGAATACCTAGAATTTCAAAATTCTAACTAAAGTAATCTTGCAGAAAATAGAAAACAATTAACAGGGCAGGACTGCGAGGCCCCAGGTATGCGTTCTAGGGTTAAGTGGTGTCTGTGCCACAATTTTGGGAAAAAATGGAGACTCTTTTTGGAGTCCCCTTGCTGTGTCTTACGTGACGTTGGCATCGTCAATTCCAGGTGGGTTGGGTCGCCCCACCCCCCCCTTTTAACTGTAAGAAACTACATACACTATGGCTTGGGGTAACACAGATGGTTGAGTCTGAAGAGCTGTTTACTCAGAGGTCTGCTCCAAATCTTCAGTGTCTGCTAGTCAGCGTAGAATTTTTAACTGCATCTAGCCTAGGCAATACTTTGGGCGTAGTAGCCCAGCTGCGAAGCAAGCTGCACCGCCTGTGTATCTAATAAGAATTTTTAAATGCATCTAGCCTAGGCAGACTGTGGGGACCCCCAACCAAACCCAGACGCTCAGCTCCCCTACCGCCCCCCTTTCCTTGACAATACAATAATGTAACTCTTACAACTGGATGGGTGAGGATCGGTCACAGCTTTATTAACTCTTTATACTCATTCCATTAGAAAGGCATTTTATTTCTAAAATAATTCAGCTTGTTGCAGCATGCCCTGGGTCTCCACTCAGGCAACTTGGCCAACAAGTGTAACTCTCCAACATGTCCTTTCTATTTCCAGGCCACGGAGGATCCTGTGTACTCGTATGCAGGACTCTGACCCCACCCATCACTCTTAACGCTTTTTCCACTCCGTCCTGGAGTCCTGACAGGAATATGTCCAGTACAATATCCATTAAGTGAACACCGTTGGGCCGTATGAGGCCTGCTTTATTTCCTTCCAGTTGTCGGTGTCGTACCACTACACCGCCTCTGTCTCTTCTAAATTTTGCCATCCGAATATTTATTACCCGCCTTGTCCGTTCGATGGCCGTGATGTCTCGCGCACCTTGCCATACCGCTATCGGCACAATCTCTGACCATACTATAGCTAGTTTTGTGAAAAATTCTCTGAAGCGCTCAGTGTCTAGTTTCATTATTGCCATTAGTTATGGGCTCTTGTGATGACCTAGGTTGTTCCCCCGGCCTGTATAACTAAGATGACCGGACATCTTGCCTCTCTCCCTACCTTGATTTCCTCCATTAGTACCTGTGGCCATAGCAGGCCTCTAATACCTCTCCAGTTGAAATATGTGTTATGAAACTCTAATTTCCTCCTGCCTGGGTGAACTTTCGCCCTTTTTTCTGCCCAATATATATACGAGTGGCCTACCACCCACACTGCTGGCTTAGCGTCACCTGTAAAAGAAACAAACCACGCTAGGATAACAAGTCCGGTCTTATGTATCTTGCCAAACACGTGGATCGCCATCTCCCTATCCTCTGAACTTCCATTTCTGACAGTCCTGCTCTTGCTGCTTCCGTGGCCACGCCTATGCGGAATGAGTGTGTCCCGTAATCTTTGGGGTGGTTCCCTGCCAATGTTATGCATTTATTAAATATAGCTTGGAACTGGTATCTTGATAATGGCGTTCCATCAATGTGTGATAGGAAGAAATTACTTTGTGATCTGATGGTTAGATATGTTTTTACTATTGTTACCCGACTCAGTGTACCGTTTGTGGGTTGTAGAAGTACCCAAGTGCCCCTGTCCGCTGGAACCGTTTTCGATTTGTGTATGCGTAGACGTATTGCATTATTGGCTATAACTACATCCTGGTGTAATAAGCCTCCACTGGTGGTAATTTTGGATTGAGGGACTAATTCACTTATGCATAGCGCCCCGAAGAAGGCGATCACAAATGCAGTAGACAGTAGTGTTGCTTCAAATTGTGAGTGTCATGTTAATGGTGTTAGGGATATGATGTGAGAAATCAGTTTTAGTGACACGGGACGGGACATCTACACTCCTGACTTGGCTGACCCCTTTTCCACCCTTTTATGGATTGTCTGATGATGAATCTTTGTCACATCTCCACAATTCAGTAGTTGGAAGTGAAATGCTACTCCGGTCAGACACCGCTGCGCTGATGCCCCTGATATGCCCCTCATCATTAGCTGGTGGAGAAATTCTATAGTGACTTGTGATCTGGCTTGTTCACATTGGTCAACCCGTCTGCCTGCTACTAGTCGTGCACACTCTTCCCATGCCTTACCGTTTGTTTGCCACATCGACGGGGCAACTGACGCTCTGATTACTGGCATCAACTATGCGCCACTAGATCCCATAGGGAAGGTGGGCAACTGTTGCCCGATGGGTGGGCGTTGTGGAAGAGCTCTGTGAAAATCTGCCAATTGAATTGTTATAAAGCGTTAGCAGCAGCATTAGACCCCTCAGCATAGTGGCTAGCGCGGACCCATACATTGTGTTTTAGGCACAGGAATGCTAGCCTGGGTAGTAGGCCTAGCACTGGGAGAGACGATGATGCCATCTTATTAATGCAGTGAGCTAGGCTGGTGTTTTTTGTTATGAAGCGTATATTTTTGTAAGCCAGGAGCGCGCCCCATATTTCTATTGCTCCCACTATTGGGAAGAAAAATTATTTTCAGGGCTAGATGCAGCTAAAAATTATTATTAATTTAAAAGCTGGTGGAGCTTGGTATAGATGGCTTAATACAATGAGTCCCACACACTGCTAGAAGGCCAAATATTTTTTCGGAGGTAGATGCAGAAAAAAATTATATTCAGTTTGCAACCTGATGGAGGTCAGTATAGATGGACTAATAGAACAAGTCCCACACACTGCTAGAAGGCCAAATATTTTTTCAGAGCTAGATGCAGATAAAAATTATTTTTAATTTGCAACCTGATGGAGGTCAGTATAGATGGACTAATAGAACAAGTCCCACACACTGCTAGAAGGCCAAATATTTTTTCAGAGCTAGATGCAGATAAAAATTATTTTTAATTTCCAACCTGATGGAGGTCAGTATAGATGGACTAATAGAACAAGTCCCACACACTGCTAGAAGGCCAAATATTTTTTCAGAGCTAGATGCAGATAAAAAAATAATTTTGAATTTGCAACCTGATGGAGGTCAGTATAGATGGACTAATAGATCAAGTCCAACACACTGCTAGAAGGCCAAATATTTTTTCAGAGCTAGATGCAGAAAACAATTATATTCAATTTGCAACCTGATGGCGGTCAGTATAAATGGACTAATAGAACAAGTCCAACACACAGCTAGAAGCCCAAATATTTTTTCAGAGGTAGATGCAGAAAAAAAATTATATTCAGTTTGCAACCTGATGGAGGTCAGTACATATGGACTAATAGAACAAGTCCCACACACAGCTAGAAGCCCAAATATTTTTTCAGAGCTAGATGCAGAAAAAAATTATATTCAATTTGCAACCTTATGGAGGTCAGTATAGATGGACTAATAGAATGATGCTATGCCCAAAAGGTTTTACTTCACTAGGTGCAGTAAAAAAAATTGGTATTCTATACACAGGTGGTGTAGCTTGCAACACAGATAGGCTACGCCACTGACTAACACACTCTGCAATAGGCCAAAAAGGATTAGCTTTGCTAGATTTAGCCAAATGCTGTGAAAAAATCTTGCACAGCACTGGCACAGACCTGCCCGGCAAAAACTGATAGGAGCTGATGTAACTTAGTCCTGAAAAGGACTGCAATTACAATTAGTCTTTACTCTCACAACCTATCTATTTAAGAGCACAGACCTGCCTGATAAAAGTCGTAGGAAATGCTGTAACCTAGTCCTTAAAAGGACTGCAATCACAACTATTCCCTACTCCCAAGCTATCTGTAGATTTGTGCGAAAATTGGCTTGAAATTAACAAGGTATAGCGCACACAGCAACAGCGGTGCCGTCTAACACGCAGCTGCAGCAGTGAGAAAATGGTGGCGACGGGGAAAATGGCTGGGTCTTATAGGGCAAGGACATGTGACATACACTGCCAATGACACATGCCCTTGCTTGTGTGAAAAAAAGCACTTCGCTCCGTGTGTGCGCTGCTGATAGGCTGACAGATTGCACCTCCCCACTGTAAATGCGGGAAAGAGAAAAAAAAATTGGAGATCTTCATTATTCCTGCAGAGATCCATCCCATGCCCCTCCCCCCGCCCCGCTATACACTCAAACTGCGTATTAACATTAATTTTCATCATTACTGAGAAAAAATCCAGTTATGATTTTGGTGCACGAACAGTTATCGAACATAACTTCGAACAGCCAAATTTTTTTCAAATTGTTCGTGTTCGCCGAACGGCTCGAACACCGCCCAAAACAACTCGAATTTGAGATTGGCGAACAGTTCGAGTCGAACAACGCTCATTTCTACTGGTAATATTACAGCAAGAGAATAAAATGGTAGGAATAAAGATGCAGAAAGGTGACCAATACAAGTGTCATGCTCTGAGTTTTTATCTACAATCTTAGTCATGTGATGAAGCTTCACATTCGTGGGCTCATTTACTTTCAGAAATAAATAGCACAGAGGTAAAATGTTAAAGAAGCACTGCCATCAAAGTTTGTATCCTCTTAATATATTGCAGTCATCATATTATATAGCACTGTGTACTTACAATTGATCATTTTCCTTTCTACCCAATTAATTATTCTCTTTTCTCTATGTAGAAAGAGGAAGTCTCTTGTCCCTGCAGAAATCATTCCCCTCTTCACCTTCTGACCCAGCTGGGAGCATCGTCCTCCCTGCCATTGACTTTTGCAGTGACTGGTGAATCATACAAGGAAAATGGACTTCCTGCTTCTACATAGAGCTTAGAAGGATTCAGCTAGTCAGTTTTTTATCACATAATGTCATAGACCTAATGGAAAACAGAAGAATTAACAGGGTAGAAAGGCAAAATGAGCAATTGTAAGTACAAGGTGCTATATGATATGATGATTGCAATATATTAAGAAAATAAAAATATTGATGGGAGTGCTTCTTTAACCCCTTAACGACCTTGGAAGTATGAGTGCGTCCAAGGTCTTATCCCGGCACTCCATGCGGGCTCCGGCACTGAGCCTGCATGTTTTTGGGCACATGACAGCTGATCTGTACAGCTGACATGTGCACCTAACAGCCGCAGGTGGAACCGCAATCCACCCGCAGCTGTTAACATGTTAAATGCCTCTGTCAATCTCCGACAGTGGCATATAACATGGCCGTGCCGGAAGCGCATCACTACTCCCGCCCATTGCCACCCGTGTCACATGACCACGGGTCGCCAATGGGTTTACATGACAACATGGGGTGTGCAGGAGACCCTTATGGTTGTCATTGCCAGGAAGCTATAAGCACCGCCCAGTGGTCGGCGCTCATAGCAAGTGAGTATTTCTGCTACACACAGCAGTGATGAAGCCCTGCTGTGTGTAGCACAGTCGATTGAATGATCACAGCTTCTAGTCTTCCATGGAGACTATTGAATCATTTGAAAAGTAAAAAAAATTTTTTAAAAAATATGAAAAAATTAAAAAAATATAAAAGTTCAAATCATCCCCATTTCGCCCCATTCAAAATAAAAAAAATAAATTAATAAATATACACATATTTGGCATCCCCGTGTTCACAATTGCCAAATCTTTCAATATATAAAAAGAATTAATCCGATCGGTAAATGGCGTAACGAGAAAACATTTTTCTTGGTCGCAATAACAGGCGATCAAAACATTGTATCTACCCCAAAATGGCATCAATAAAACGTTAGCTAGGCGCGCTAAAGATAAGCCCTCACCCAGTACCAGATCCTAAAAAACTGAGACGCTACAGGTCTTGGAAAATGGCGACTTTTTTTTTTGCAAACTTTGGATTTTTTCTTCACAACTTAAATAAAAAAGAACCTCTACATGTTTGGTATCTATGAGCTCAATGACCTGGAGTTCAGTTTTAGCATTTAGTTTTCATGGTAAAAAAAAAAAAACTATTGTGGAATTGCTCTTTTTTTGCAATTTCACCGCACTTAATAGTTTTTTTCCTGTTTTCCAGTACACGATATGGTAAAACTAATGGTGTCGTTCAAAATTACAAATCGTCCCTTAAAAAACAAGCCCTCACATGGCCATATTGACCGAAAAATAAAAAAGTTATGGCTCTGGTTAGACAGGGAGCAAAAAACGAAAACGCAAAAACGTAAAAAGCCAAGGTGGTGAAGGGGCTAACACTGTGGAACTACATTAGTGTGCTTGTATCAAATGGGGAAAAATATTTGAAAATATGTAGGTATTTATTGAGATTTTTAATGCTCCAGTTTGAGGCTATAAACACAATAATAAATATTATACTAAATTGTCATCCCAGTGACTAATGATAAAATAACCAATAAAATAATAATTGTGGTCATCCTACAAGATTTTACAAGCACAAATACAAAATTAAATCATGCCATGACATAGCAATTATGGGTTAGGCTTTTTTTGGGGTTATCATTGACTAGCATTCTGATCGACATCTGTAAGTGACATGAAGGAAACCTGTGGTTGCCACTCTTTGGACATTTGCCGCAAACTCTTATGTCCAGCGCTATGAAACACAGTCAGTGTTGGGGCATCTGAGAAACAGGCACTGATTGGAGCATCAGTGGATGGTACAGATATAAGCCTGATAAACATATTGGACATTTCATGGATTAGTGATTCCTTTCACACAGTTGACCACTGCCTCCAACTACAAATCCTCTCTTCCTTTTGCGTCAATGACCTTGCCTTATCCTGGATCTCCTCATACCTTTCCAACCGCACATTTAGTGTCTTCCACTCCCACACTACCTCCTCATCCTGCCCTCTCTCTGTTGGAGTCCCTTAAGGCTCTGTTCCAAGACCCCTACTCTTCTCCATCTATACCCTTGGCCTGGGACAACTCATAAATTCCCATGGCTTCCAGTACCACCTATATGCTGATGACACTTAGATCTACCTCTCTGGCCCAGACATCATCTCTCTGCTGTCCAGAGTCCCAGAGTGTCTATCAGCCATATCCACCTTCTTCTGCTCTCGCTTCCTCGAACTCAATGTGGACAAAACTGAACTCATCATCTTTCCTCCTTCTCACATATCTTCCCCACCTGATCTTTCTATCATAATAAATGACATCACACTTTCCCCTGTACCGGCAATCCGCTGCCTTGGTGTAACCCTTGACTCTGCCCTGTCCTTCAAACCCCACATCCAAGCTCTCGCCACCTGCTGTCGCCTCCAGCTCAAAAATATTTCCAGAATCCGTCATTTCCTCAACCCTCAATCTACTAAGCTTCTTGTGCATGCCCTCATCATCTCCCGCCTTGACTACTGCAACACCCTCTTCTGTGGTCGACCTGCTAACACTCTCGCATCTCTCCAGTCCATCCTTAACTCTGCTGCGCGACTAGTTCATCTCTCGCCTTGCTACTCCTCTGCTACCCCCCTTTGCAAATCCCTTCACTGGCTCCCAATTGCCCAGCGTATCCTGTTCAAACTACTAACACTGACCTACAAAGCCATTCATAACCTTTCTCCTCCGTACATCTCTGAACTAATCTCCGAATATATTCCCTCACATAATCTCCAGTCCTCCCAAGACCTCTTTCTCTCCACATTTATTCGTTCCTCACCCAATCGCCTCCAAGACTTCTCCCGAATATCCCCCATCCTCTGGAATTATGTGCCCCAACACGTCCGACTATCCACTACACTCAGATCCTTCAGACGGAACCCATCTTTTCTAGAATGCCTACAACCTGCCATGATCCCGCTGCCTCTCCAACACCACTGGAGCTGCTGTCTTACCAACACTGGACCTGTGCCTCACCAACACCGGAGCTGTTGCAACCCCCCAACCTACTGTTTCCTTCCCCATCATCCTGTAGAATGTAAGCCCACAAGGGCAAGGTCCTCTTCCCTCTGTACCAGTCTATCATTGTTTATTTGTTACTGTAAGTGATATCTTTATTTTGAATGTAACCCCTTCTCATGTACAGCACCATGGAATCAATGGCGCTTTATAAATAAATAATAATAATAATTAGTGAGGCCATCTTACGCTGAGATGTATAAAGAAACACTCTCATTTAGTTTTTTATTAATTAAATGTGTATATATGCATGTAATATAGTGTTAGTGTGTTAATATACTCACCTACCACCACTATCTCTGGTGTCCAGTGCCATTTTTCTCTCCTTCTTAGTGAAATCACTGCTCTGCAGATTGTTGACGACATGCTGTGACCTTGAAGTGGCTTTTGCAATGTAAGCCTATGGAGCGTCAGAACAAGGCTCCATAGACTTGCATTGTAAAAGAGACTTCTGGTTCACATATAGAGCATAGGGTGAACCGACTAGTCAGAATTGTCATGATGTCACATAGAAAAGAGAAGAACGGCGGACACCGGAGAGAGCAGTGGTAGGTGAGTATATTATTGCACTCACACTGTATTACATGCAAATATACACACATTTAATGAATAAAAAATTTAATGGGAGTGCATTGTGTAATAAATATAACCCTGTCCTTGATAATTTCCATTAGATCCCTTCTTATTCTTGATGGACCCACGACTGATTGCTAGGTATTCTGGTCCTCAGATCACAAAACGTTTATATGGAAACTTTTGTAACTTTTTTGTCTGTTC
The DNA here is from genome assembly GCF_046119375.1 of Phyllobates terribilis. NCBI lineage: Eukaryota > Metazoa > Chordata > Amphibia > Anura > Dendrobatidae > Phyllobates > Phyllobates terribilis. The sequence goes on along the minus strand of NW_027362764.1, from coordinate 658,453,662 downwards.
TGCCTCCCCAATTTTCCCCAAGTTTCTAAAAATTATCTGATCATAAACTTCCTAAACTAAACTGAGAGAGCACAAAGATAGTTTAAAGGAAGTGCACCCCCCCAAAAAAAACCCACAGAATATGATTGTGCAGATGGAAAATGATTGCTTTTAACCGGCTGATCATGCCACACACGGATAGTTTCAGTTGACAGATCATTTTTGCAGTACACAACAATCAGGCGTTGGGAACTGTTAATCACATGAAATTTTAAAGATATTGATTTGAAATGGTTGAACTTCCATAGATGAGTTGTTGAACATTTTTCATTGGAAGCACATGGCCAAATTGAGGCCTAAAGAGAAGGCGATACACAAGAGAAATGATAGCGTTTCGATTAGGGGTACTATTTCTAATATTCATCTTTTTCATATCATTTATTTCTTTATTAAAAAGAAAGTCAAATTTTATGTAAGGCTTTCATTTTAGTAAGCACAGTATGGAGATAGCCTAATAAAAAAACTGGCTACATGTCTTTAAGAAGAAAAAAACTAAATCAAAGCCACAAGTGAACCTATGAAAATGATCTGTTGGTAAACAAGAACATTCGCCCTTGTGACACAGCCCATAAAAAAAAGTATCTTTGATTTATCTGCTCATCGCATTGCTGAAATATTTCTGAGATGTGATAAACTGCAATTTAATACCATGTCCACCTATTCAATGTCTTGCTGCTCTCTGTGCTCTGATCTCATGCTAAAAGCCAACAGAGAGAGAAATTGCCGTAAAGATAATGACACCTTTGGAATGTTAATAACACAAAACTTTCAAAAGGTAAAATTATTTCTTAACTGAACTGGTAAAGAAGCAGATATACTTAGACCAGGGTTTTTTCTTTGCACCTTTGTGCTGAGGAATCACCAGGTTTAAATTACAGCAGCTTCTTCCTTTTCTTTTCAATCTCTTAATCCTTAAGGAGCAAGGTTTTCAGTTCAAAACAACTTCACACAGAACACAAGAAAAGAATCTGTGAGCCCTCCTCAAGTAGGATGATTTTCTTCAGCTGTAATCTTTTATTTGCATCTCATAGTTTTCCCATAGTACGTGAGTCAATTAGTACATTTTCAATCAGACATTCTTTACATTACTTCTTTAATGACACAGGAAAGTGAGATATTATTGTTCATTGATCACATGCAGATGCACAACTGGTACGATTAAAGAATATTTCCTCTTCAGGCACGTTCAATGCATTGAAGTGAATTATTACAAATAGTGTCCTAAAATCACAAGAATAATGTCATGATATCATTGGTCGAATTACATCACTGCATTAATTATCCTTATCCAACAATATCACCGTCTTCTTTCCTCTGTACTGTGACATGACTGTGTGATTACTCTTGCATTATGATTCTATGATTATTGCTGTTCTGTAACATCACTGTGAGTATTATTACCATACTATAACATCATTTTACCTGGTATCCTCTTTTAGCACGTCTCCGTGTTTTATTATACATGCACTATGATATCATAATGTTTGTTATTTTAAAACAACAGTTGCCAATTGATGAACGTTGATTTAAAGCTAGCAGCTATTGTAACTTTAGAACTGCAAAATTTTGCTATAACCTGAGAGATCTAGCAGCCTGACCGTAAAGGCCGCAATAGAAGGTTTTAGGGAAACTTGATTCCCACATCCTGGAAATTCAAACCCATTTTTTTCTAGAAAATCAAGTCTTTTAACCACTTTACCCTTGAAGATGTTTTGCACGTTAATGAACAGGCCAATTTTTACAATTCTGACCACTGTCACTTTATGAGGTAATAACTCTGGAACGCTTCAGCGGATCCCACTGATTCTGAGAATGTTTTTTCGGGACATATTGTACCTCATGATAGTGGTAAAATTTCCTTGAGTATGACTTATGTTACTTTGTAAAAAAGAATCAGAAATTTGGCAAAAATGTTGAAAATTTTGAAATGTTCAAACTTCAAATTTTCATAACCATAAATCAGAGAGATATGTCACACAAAATAACATTTCCTACATGTCCACTTTACATCTACACAATTTTGGAACCAATTTTTTTTTTTTTGTTAAGAAGTTATAAGGGTTAAAAGTTAACCAGCGATTTCTCATTTTTCCAACAAAATTTACAAAACCATTTTTTTAGGAACCACATCACATTTGAAGTGACTTTGAGGGGCCTTTATGACACAAAATGCCCAAAAGTGATACCATTCTAAAAACTGCACCCCTCAAGGTGCTCAAAACTACATTGAAGAAGTTTATTAACCCTTTGGATGTTTCACAGGAATTTTTGGAATGTGGAAGAAAGCAATGAACATTTAACTTTTATTCACAAAAATATTAATTTAGACCCAAATTGTTTTATTTTCGCAAGTGTAACAGGAAAAAATGGACCACAAAATTTGTTGTGCAATTTCTCCTGAGCACCTAAATACCCCATATGTGTAGGAAAACCACTGTTTGGGCACACGGCAGGGTTCAGAAGGGAAGGAGCGCCATATGACTTTTTGAATGTAAAATTTGCTTGAATAATTAGTAGACACAATGTCACGTTTGGGGTGCCAAAACAGTGGAAAAACCCCACAAGTGACCCCACTTAGGAAACTAGACCCCTCAAGGAACTTATCTAGGTGTGTGGTGAGCACCCTGAACTCCCAGGTGCTTCACAGAAATGTATAACGTAGAGCCGTGAAAATAAAAAAATCTAACTTTTTCCACAAAAATCTTTTAGCCCAAATTTTTTATTTTCACAAGTGTAAAAGGAGAAAATGGATCCCAAAAACTGTTGTGCAGTTTTTCCTGAGTACGCCAACACCTCATATATGGGGGAAAAAACACTGTTTGGGCAGACGACAGGGTTCAGAAGAGAAAGAGCACTGTGTGACTTTTTGAATGCAAAATTGGCTGGAATCGAGAGCGTAATCCATGTTGCGTTTGGAGAGACCCTAATGCACCTAAACAGTGAAAATCCCCCACAAGTGACACCATTTTGGAAACTGCACCCCTCAAGGCTTTTATCAAGGGGTATAGTGAACATTTTGAACTCAGAGGTACGACATAGAATTTGATAACATTTGGTCATCATACTAAATATGTTGTCATTAGTTTTGAGCACAAATGCTCACTACTTGAGTTTGCATCGGGTACTCGGGTATGCACCAAGTATCATGGGTGCTTGTGTGACATGCTCAAGTCCCCGCCCCACATGTTTCTTGGTTGTTAGATATAAAAAAAAAACATGTGGGGATGGCTCATGTATGGCAGGCAATCCCCGCATGTTTTTTTTAGCTATATTACAGCCGTGAAACATGCGGGGTGGGGACTCCTCGAACATTTCACTCGAGCACCTGCAATACTTGGTGCATACTCGAGCACCTGATACAAACTCAAGAAGCAAGCGCTTGGCTCAACACTAGTCGCCATATCGTCATAATTTTTTTTTTTTCTTTTGAAAACATCCCAACCGTAAGACTAACACAACCCTTATCCTAACCCTAATCCTAAATCTAACACATCTCTAACCCCAACACAACCCTAACCCCAACACAACCCTAACCCTAACACAACCCTAACCCTAACACAACCCTAACCCTAATCCTAATGCTAACACAACCCTAACCCTAATCCTAACACAATCCTAACCCTAATCCTAACCCTAACACAACCCTAACCCTAACTCAACCCTAACGCTAACACAACCCTACCCTACCTTGAGGGATTCATTCACTCTAATGAGGCAGCAGAGTTATTCTGGACTCTGTATGGCCTCTGTTTAGCGGTGTCCTTTTTTTCAGAGGTTCACAAAACTGTGGCAGACGGCCCTTTTATACACGCCTAATAAAAAGATGGACACCGGGAGATCACAGGCCAAACGGCATCCACGGTGCCTCCATCTGCCTTATTACAGGGAGTCTTCCACCGGGGATTCCATCTGAATCATGAATTTCAGAGATTTATACAGAAACCCCGGTGTAAGCAGTTCAGCGCAGAACGCAGGATAAATATGTGACCAGCCATACTGCATTCTTTGAGAGGCAGAAATAACAAATCAGCAGCAGGTGAAGAATTGGTTTTATTTATTTTTTACGCCTTTCCTCATGCAGTATAAGTGATTAGCGACTTTATTCTTTGGAGCGGTGTGATAACAGTGATACCAGATTCATATAGGGTTTTTATGATTGACAGCTGTCACACACTAAATGACGCTTTTTTTGCAAAATCTAGTTCTTGCATAGCCATATTTTGAGAGCTATAATTTTTCCATATTTCGGCTGACAGACTCATGTAAGGCCTTGTTTCTTGCAGGATGAGTTGACGTTTTTATTGGTACCATTTTTAGGTACGTGATATTTTTTGATCGCTTTCTATTTCGTTTTTTGGGAGGTAAAATGAACAAAAACCAGCAATTCAGGATTTGTTTTTTGAGGTTTTTTTTTATGATGTTCTGCGTGTGGTAAAAGGCAGCTTTATTTTTTGGGTCAGTATGTTTACAGCGATACTACACTTATATCGTTTTTCTATGTTTTGGCGCTTTTACACAATAAAACTATTTTATAAAAAAATATTTTTTTTTGCATCGCTTTATTCTGAGAGCTATAACTTTTTTATTTTTTGGCTGATGGAGCTGTATGGCAACTTTTATTTTGCAGGACAAGATGACGTTTTGAGCGGTAACATTTTTATTTCCAATTGACTTTTTGATCGAATTTTATCCAACTTTTTGTTTGGCGATATGATGAAAAAACATAGTTTTTTGCCCCATATTTTTTTTTAAGGTGTGCACAGAAGGGGTTAATTAGTGTGACAGTTTTATAGATTGGGTTGCTCCGGACGCGGCGATACCAATATGTGTGCTTTTTTTGTTTTTGCATAAATATACAAATTTATTGGGGTTTTTTTGTGATTTTTTTTAACAGTTTGAAAACATTTTTTTACTTTTTTTTTACATTTTTAGTTAGTCCCTGTATGGGACGTCAAGTTTTATTTTTCTAATCACTGTTCTCATGCAATACAATAGACATGTATTGCATTGCATGAGAGCTCAGCTGACAGTTTTACACTGTCATTATCTCCTGCTAGACTTCATCTGCAGGCTGAGCCTAGCAGGACACCGTGCATGGCAGACCCGGAGGTGGTCATGTGACCTCCGGCTGCCATGATAACGCCAGGTCCTACCAGTCATCGCGGGGGCCATAGAAAAGGTGAGTGGATGACCCCCTCTCCACTCACTCTCTCCTAAATGCCACGATCGCTATGGATCACAGCATCTAGAAGATAGCAAAGGGTTAACATCATTGAGATCTGATCCAATCAGGTCCCGATGATGTCCCCTGTCAGAGCTACTGCTCTACACTGCGCATGCAACGCTTGCAGGACCCTGGAGGTCCTGAGCACTGTGGGACCATCGACCATTTATAAATGTCGGAGCTGCACAGAGCCCAGGCAGCGCCGCTGTTTATATACAGTGGGCGGTCGCAAAGCCGTTAAGAAATGTTCATGTACAGTGACATCACTGTGCATTTTCTGGGCCATATGAGGTGCATGGGAAAAAACTCCTAGTTGAGATGAGTCAATGGTTTTCCTACCATATAAAAAAGATGGAAAGAAAAAAGATCAGCTCACCCACTCTTATAAAAAGTTGAAATTCTTCGCACGGAAACTGGCAGTGCTGCGAGGTAAATGTTCAGAGAGACAAGGAATCCGGCATAGAAATTTTTTTTAAAAATAATTATTTTAATAGAAAAAACCTTGCACTGAATAAGGAATGTAAACGCGTATGTCTTAGCATCCCCTGACTGGCTCCTATACTAGATTATGGTCTCTCAATGTCAAGTTTTTAAAAATTAATTTTCTCTATTAAAATAATTATTTTTAAAAGCTTTTTCTAAGCTGGATTCTTTGTCTCTCTGAACATAAAAAAGATAGCCGTTGTAAAGATTTCATGTAATTTTTGAGGACACTTTCACGGATATTGCTAGGACTGCCAAATTATGCCTCTACAAGTCACAGAAGATCACTACCATTTGTGTGAATACATTTATCAGTGTAATGATGTAGACACAGATATGGCTACCTTTCTTTCTTTGTTTCCCATTTTGTGTTTTTAGTAGCGTAGATCTTTCCAATTTATTCAGCACATGCAACCCACTTTGTACAACATCTTGAAGCCAGAGTTGTTCACCAGAGGACTTCTGCCTAGATGCTGAAAAAATTATAAGACAAAGCCAAAGTAGGGTAGATAAGATTCAGTAGAGAACTACTTTTTTTGCAAACAAAATGCATGTAGTTAATTTAGAAGCCAGTTGGAATCATTTATTGGGCATTAGGCATAAAATGTGACATTCTACAATACATTTCAGCTTTTTTTTATGCCAAAACTCTATTTTGAGTTGATTTTGATTAGGTCCTTCCTTCAATGGATGCTCTTTTGCCATGCTAAATGCAACACCATCCTTTTACCCCTCCGTTTGTTCATATAGTTTTGCTTATCCAGTTGTAACTTTCCTTATTGCTCCAATTTGCTCAAGATATCATGAAATGAGTGTTAAGAGAAGACCAGCTTTGAAGAAAAAGTTTGCACTGCCTGTCAGAGGAACACAAATTTTTTTTTTCCCAAGCTGGTCATCTCATACTGCACATCTAAAGTAAAAAATAAAGGTAACCTAGGAATAACTTGGGCCAAAAAAAACAGACTAAATTGAGCCATTTATCAAAACTAAGAAAGATAAAGTGATGGAATTGGTAGGTGAGAATATCTTGCCAAGATAAGCTCTTGAACTGACAATACTTTGGGATCTCACCCAATAAAATGGGAACTGGAAACTGACAAATCAATAACATTTTGGACCTTTGAAGGAAATACACATGTACCGAAAGCTGAGACATCATTTAAAGCGCTTGAGCCCCAATGTAAAATCTTTAAAAGTCCTTCCCCACTTATCATGTTCTATTGGTAAAACTAATGTCATCCTTAGGCTCTCTAAAGAGCCAAAGCTCACTGCACCTTCTACTTTTGCACCTCAGGAACTATGACCTCAATGTAAAGAGAACTAATACTAACCTGGTTAACACAAGCAGAGGAAACCTTACACAGATATAAACAAGTTACAGGGGTTTCCAAGCTTGAGCTAAATATTTGAGCTCACTATGTGTCTTCAGATTGGCGAATATTGACAGTATATATTACTGTGCATTGTGAAGGAATATTAACTTTTGTATCAAAACCGAGTTTATCGATTTTTACAACATATTGGCTGAAACATTCACCATTAATAAAAGTTTTGTACTCTATTCCTCTATTTAAAACCAATGCCCAAATCAGAAAGGCTTGTTGTAAACTCCTCTTGTCATGCTGCACCCAAGATACATCCCACTGAAGCCCCCCTCTAGCTACGCCTTTGTTAGCCTCAGTATTACTTAAAGGGAACATGTTATGCTATTCATGCTTTCCAAACCACGGGCAGCATTAATCAGAGCCTGACTGTGCAAAGGATGTTCTGGCGAGGAACTATTGCCAGAGATGAGAGTAGACTGCCGCTGCCCTTGGCCAGTTTTTCCCAGTGCCTCTTCAGGTGATTGACAGGTCTTTCACTATGGGGTCAGCACCAGACTTGGCTCTTCTCGATCTATAATCCTTGACCAGATCTAACAATATTTTGGTTTGGGCAACATGAATTGTGTGAAAAATATATTCCAAGATAAGCAGTGTGGTGCATAACATAGTATCATGGACAGATTTTTCATTGTAGAGGATTTAAAGAAGTTGTCGAGTACTTTTACATTAATGCCCTATCCTTAGGATAGGTCATCAATGTCTTATTGTCCTGGGTCTGACACCCGGCACCCCCGCCGATCAGCTGTTATCGGTGCTAGCACCAGAAGCCACCGGCCGGAAGTACTTACTTGCGAAGCTTGGCCGTCTACTTGTAGTGGCCGGGGTTTGGTACTGCACATCCACCTGCTATTCAATTCAATAGGAAGCAGACGTGCAGTACCCTGCAACGGCCAAGCTCCGCAAGTGAGTTCTTGTGGCCGGCAGCCGACAGTGGCACCGATAATAGCTGATCGGCGTGGGTGCTGGGTGTCAGACCCCTGCTGATCAAACATTGATGCCCTATCCTTGTGATAGGGCATCAATGTAAAAGTAGTGGATAACCGCTTTAACTGTAATAATTATGGAGTATTGATAAATATGCCCATCACCATATGAAAATGAGATAAGTGTACACTATATAAATATCACATCACAAATTAATCCTAAAGTTAATTCAGAGAATGCAAGCTGACCTTACACTATAGCGATACAGCAGTCAATTAGGGTATTTACACTGTGATGTCACCACTATTGTTTTTGCATTGACACGTTTAACTGCATATGTTTAACAGCTAAATGATTGCAATATCTCACATGCTTACATGCCGAGTCTGAGATGTAGACTTTATGATGGCAGATAACAGCATTGTTTCTGTATTGGGTCTTCTGAATAAATGTTTATTGAGTTGCTACGCTAATGAAATTCATTCATTCATTCAACTATTGTAATGAGGTAGTCTTAATGAGCTATGACTGATTGTAAAACTTGTGATGAGGGAAAATTAACAAATTGCGTGTTGATTAATTGCATTGATTCATTTTGCAACATTTTTACCAGTCTGTCAATTTCGCATTCAATATTATCTGAAATGAATGCAGTTAAGTGAATTGTCTGGATTATGGGAGTATCATTCTTTCCATTGATTTGAAAAAGTAAAAGATGCATAATAATAAATGCTGTCATAATAGATGTAATATTTTCGGCAAATAAAATATAAAACCACAGTAAAACATTGATGGTGGTTTGAGGGAAATAATTGTACAGATGTTCTTTTGTATCAAAGAAGTTTATATCACTGGGATAATTTCATGACGTAAATCTAGTCTTATTGCAAATGTATTTTATTGCTTTTGATATAATATTAATTACTTTTCTATATTACATTGGCATACAATGTCTACATTTCTAATTAAAGGGGTTGTCCACGACTCGGACAACCCCTCCTCATCCTGAATGTTTGCTCCCTTTAAAATATAAACACTTATATTCACCTCCTGTACCAGCACCGTTCCAGTTGTGTCGGCAGGCACTTATGTTCCAGGGGCTCACGTGAGATTGTTACGTGACTAGAGATGAGCGTTGTTCGACTCGAACTGTTCGCCAATCTCAAATTCGAGCTGTTTTGGGCGGTGTTCGAGCCATACGGCGAACACGAACGATTTGAGAAAAATTCGGCTGTTCGAGGTTATGTTCGATAACTGTTCGTGCACCAAAATCATAACTGGATTTTTTCTCAGTAATGATGAAAATTAATGTTAATATGCAGTTTGAGTGTACAGCGGGGTGGAGGGAGGGGCAGGGGATGGATCTCTGCAGGAATAATGAAGATCTCCATTTTTTTTTCTCTTTCCCGCATTTACAGTGGGGAGGTGCAATCTGTCAGCCTATCAGCAGCGCACACACGGAGCGAAGTGCTTTTTTTCACACAAGCAAGGGCATGTGTCATTGGCAGTGTATGTCACATGTCCTTGCCCTATAAGACCAAGCCATTTTCCCCATCGCCACCATTTTCTCACTGCTGCAGCTGCGTGTTAGACGGCACCGCTGTTGCTGTGTGCGCTATACCTTGTTAATTTCAAGCCAATTTTCGCACAAATCTACAGATAGCTTGGGAGTAGGGAATAGTTGTGATTGCAGTCCTTTTAAGGACTAGGTTACAGCATTTCCTATGACTTTTATCAGGCAGGTCTGTGCTCTTAAATAGATAGATTGTGGGAGTAAAGACTAATTGTAATTGCAGTCCTTTTCAGGACTAGGTTACATCAGTTCCTATCAGATTTTGCCAGGCAGGTCTGTGCCAGTGCTGTGCAAGTTTTTTTCACAGCATTTGGCTGAATCTAGCAAAGCTAATCCTTTTTGGCCTATTGCAGAGTGTGTTAGTCAGTGGAGTAGCCTATCTGTGTTGCAAGATATACCACCTGTGTATAGAATACCAATTTTTTTACTGCACCTAGTGAAGTAAAATCTTTTGGGCATAGCATCATTCTATTAGTCCATCTATACTGACCTCCATCAGGTTGCAAATTGAATATAATTTTTTTCTGCATCTAGCTCTGAAAAAATATTTGGGCTTCTAGCAGTGTGTGGGACTTGTTCTATTAGTCCATCTATACTGACCTCCATCACGCTGCAAATTCAAAATAATTATTTGTCTGCATCTAGCTCTGAAAAAATATTTGGCCTTCTAGCAGTGTGTGGGACTTTCTCTATTAGTCCATCTATACTGACCTCCATCAGGTTGCAAATTAAAAATAATTTTTATCTGCATCTACCTCTGAAAAAATATTTGGGCTTCTAGCTGTGTGTGGGACTTGTTCTATTAGTCCATCTATACTGACCTCCATCAGGTTGCAAACTGAATATAATTTTTTTCTGCATCTAGCTCTGAAAAAATATTTGGCCTTCTAGCTGTGTGTGGGACTTTCTCTATTAGTCCATCTATACTGACCTCCATCAGGTTGCAAATTAAAAATAATTTTTATCTGCATCTAGCTCTGAAAAAATATTTGGCCTTCTAGCAGTGTGTGGGACTTTCTCTATTAGTCCATCTATACTGACCTCCATCAGGTTGCAAATTAAAAATAATTTTTTGTCTGCATCTAGCTCTGAAAAAATATTTGGCCTTCTAGCAGTGTGTGGGACTTTCTCTATTAGTCCATCTATACTGACCTCCATCAGGCTGCAAATTAAAAATAATTTTTATCTGCATCTACCTCTGAAAAAATATTTGGCCTTCTAGCTGTGTGTGGGACTTGTTCTATTAGTCCATCTATACTGACCTCTATCAGGTTGCAAACTGAATATAATTTTTTTCTGCATCTAGCTCTGAAAAAATATTTGGCCTTCTAGCAGTGTGTGGGACTTTCTCTAATAGTCCATCTATACTGACCTCCATCAGGTTGCAAATTAAAAATAATTTATATCTGCATCTAGCTCTGAAAAAATATTTGGCCTTCTAGCAGTGTGTGGGACTTTCTCTAATAGTCCATCTATACTGACCTCCATCAGGTTGCAAATTAAAAATAATTTTTGTCTGCATCTAGCTCTGAAAAAATATTTGGCCTTCTAGCAGTGTGTGGGACTTTCTCTATTAGTCCATCTATACTGACCTCCATCAGGTTGCAAACTGAATATATTTTTTTTCTGCATCTACCTCTGAAAAAATATTGGGCTTCTAGCTGTGTGTGGTACTTGTTCTATTAATCCATCTATACAGACCTCCATCAGGTTGCAAACTGAATATAATTTTTTTCTGCATCTACCTCTGAAAAAATATTTGGGCTTCTAGCTGTGTGTGGGACTTGTTCTATTAGTCCATCTATACTGACCTCCATCAGGTTGCAAACTGAATATAATTTTTTTCCGCATCTAGCTCTGAAAAAATATTTGGCCTTCTAGCAGTGTGTGGGACTTTCTCTATTAGTCCATCTATACTGACCTCCATCAGGTTGCAAATTAAAAATAATTTTTATTTGCATCTAGCTCTGAAAAAATGTTTGGCCTTCTAGCTGTGTGTGGGACTTGTTCTATTAGTCCATCTATACTGACCTCCATCAGGTTGCAAACTGAATATAATTTTTTTCTGCATCTAGCTCTGAAAAAATATTTGGCCTTCTAGCAGTGTGTGGGACTTTCTCTATTAGTCCATCTATACTGACCTCCATCAGGTTGCAAATTAAAAATATTTTTTTGTCTGCATCTAGCTCTGAAAAAATATTTGGCCTTCTAGCAGTGTGTGGGACTTTCTCTATTAGTCCATCTATACTGACCTCCATCAGGTTGCAAACTGAATATATTTTTTTTCTGCATCTACCTCTGAAAAAATATTTGGGCTTCTAGCTGTGTGTAGGACTTGTTCTATTAGTCCATCTATACTGACCTCCATCAGGTTGCAAACTGAATACAATTTTTTTCTGCATCTTCCTCTGAAAAAATATTTGGGCTTCTAGCTGTGTGTGGGACTTGTTCTATTAGTCCATCTATACTGACCTCCATCAGGTTGCAAATTGAATATAATTTTTTTCTGCATCTAACCCAGCCAATAGTTTTGGCCTAATACCACAGTTTGTCCACTCAGCTCTGCTCGGTTCCCATCCATTGTTTTTTTGTGCAAACAACTCCAGAGTTGTGAATTAGTTAACCACCAAAATGAGTGGAAAAAGGCCTGCTGTTGGTGGAAAGGGGAATAGGCGTGTTGGGAAGGGGAAAAAAGGTTGTGTCCGTGGGGTAGGTGTTAAAGCAACAGTAACATCTACAGAAGAAAGACCATCTTCCAGCCAAACTAAAATGTCTACTTCTTTTAGCGGACAATGTGATAAGATCCCTTTCTTACGGCCACGCCAATCGCTACAAATTCCAGATGAGGCACAAAAACAGCAGGTGCTTCAACGGATAACAAGTGCTCCTTTAAGTGGGCTCTCCTCCACATCAACTTCAACATCACAAATACTCCAGTCCTCAAAGGTGTCACCCCAATCGCACTTGCTTCCTCACAGCTCCCAAATCTCCAGCTGCCCGTCTGAGTATGAGGTAGAACAGATGGTTGAGTCTGCAGAGCTGTTTACTCATACTATAGCCTGGGAATTAGAGGTCGACTCCAGCGCTTCTGTGAATCCAGACGAGGAAATGATCTGCACTGATGCCCAGAATCTTTATGAGTCGGATCCAGGACCAGACGCAGAAGGTTCTGACCATAATGTAGACCCTCATTCCCACACTGTAACTCCTGTTGGTGGAGACAATGAGGAAGACGATGATGAGACTCAAATACCTGATTGGAGCGACAACTTTAGTTTTTTGTCAGGGCAGGAACAGGTTGGCTCTGAGGACGACGGGTGTGATAACGCACAGGGTGATGATGATGAGGTTGGAGATCCCACTTACTGTCAACCCACAGTCAGCCAAGAGATGAGGTCAGCAGAGGAGGTGGAGGAAGATGCTAGTGATGACGAGGTCAGGTTGCGCCTTCCTGGACAGAGACGTAGTACTGGAAGCACGTCAACAACTGCATCCTCAAACACAACTCTGCCTCTCACCACAAGTCGTGGTGGCTCTTCAGGTCGCATGGGTGCTAAGCCTTGCATAGCCTGGGCATTTTTTCAGATCGATAAAGATGACCCAACTCGTGTTATCTGTAATATTTGTCAGCAAAAGCTAAGTAGAGGCCAAAAAATACATAGTTTGAGTACTTCATGCATGAACCGGCACATGGACATGAAGCATAAGTTGCAGTGGGAAGCTCAGTGTGCTACAATGCGGCCTAGCCGGCCGGGCCAACCACCGTCTGCCATATCTTGTGCATCCGCGGCCTCTTCATCCTCTGTGACTGGGGGGACAGCAGTCACACCTGTTTTGGGGCGTAGACCTGCCACCTCTTTACCCGCAACAGCCAGCGTGATTGGCAGGTCATCATTTTCTTTGGAGGTGGTAACACCAGCTGGTGTTGAGCGCTGTCCGACATCAATAGCACCACCTTTGGATCAAGGCAACCTAACATGTCCGCCTGCATCTTCCTCACAGACCGGCAGTTTGCCGGGGACACCCTTATCAACCCCGTCTAAGCACAATAGCCAGCCCTCGGTCCCTCAGATGTGGACAAGTAAAAGACCATTTCCTCCTAGCCATGAGAAAGCTAAGAACTTGAATTTCACCATCTGCAAGTTCTTGGCTACAGAAATGCTGCCTTTACGGCTGGTGGACACAGAGGATTTTCGAGACCTTATGTCCGTCGCAGTGCCCCAGTACCAGATGCCCAGTCGGCACTACTTCTCAAAGAAAGGTGTGCCTGCGCTCCACCAGCATGTCGCACACAACATCACTGCTTCTTTGAGAAACTCTGTGTGTGACAGGGTGCATTTCACCACAGACACTTGGATGAGTAGGCATGGACAGGGGCGTTACATGTCGCTGACTGGGCACTGGGTAACTATGGTAACAGCAGGACAAGGGGCTGCTGTCCAAGTCTTGCCGTCCCCACGAGTTGTGCGTCAATCCTCTTTATGTCAAAGTTCCTCCACTGCTTCTGCCTCCTCAACCTCCTCTTGGTCTTCCACCTGCACCCAAAGCCTGTCTGGTCATGCCACAAGCTTTCTAACTGCGCAGAAGGGATGCTGCACACCTCCTTACTATGCTGGCAGTAGGGCTCAACGTCATCAGGCGGTTTTTACTTTGAAATGTCTGGGAAATGTGAGTCACACAGCTGAGGAGTTGTGGTCAGCTCTGGAGAACCAATTTCATGAAGGGTTGTCTCCACTGGACCTGAAACCAGGGAAGGCCGTGTGCAACAATGCTGCAAACCTGGGTGCGGCCCTTCGCCGGGGCAATGTCACACACGTGCCTTGTATGGCTCACGTGTTGAACCTGGTTGTCCAGCAATTTTTAGCCCACTATCCCAGACTAGATGGCCTTCTGCAGAGGGCACGGTCGCTGTGTGCTCATTTCCGCTGTTCGCATCCCGCAGCTCAGCGACTTACATCTCTACAGAAGTCGTTGGGCCTGCCACTTCACCGGCTAAAATGCGATGTGCCTACCCGGTGGAATTCAACTCTGCACATGTTGCAGCGACTGTGGCAGCACCAACAAGCCCTGGTGCAATACGTTCTGACGTATAGCCTGGGCCAACGAGATCCAGAGGTGGGGCAAATCACGCTGGAGGAGTGGTCTCAGATCAGGGACCTATGCACCCTTCTGCACAGTTTTGAAATGGCGACGAAGATGTTTATTGCTGACGATGCCATTATCAGCATGACTATTCCGGTGATTTACATGCTGGAGCACATGTTAAACAGAATTCGGAGTCAGGTGGTGGCACAAGAGGAGGTGGAGGAAGTAGAGGAGGAGGAGTTGTATGCGGAAGGGCTAACATCTGCAAGGTCCAGACGGTCGGCAGCACCAAGGCGGCAGGCATGTGAGGGTGGGGGAGATGGTTTTACCAGGGCGCATGGTAGCAGCCAAACTACTGAGGAAGGTGCAGGAGCCCAGGAAGAAGTGGAGGACGAACTGATGGAAGACTCATCAGATGAGGGAGACCTTGATCACATTTCTGTTGTGCGAGGTTGGGGGGAGAGGACAGAGGAAGGAAGCATGATTGTTACCTCGCCACCAACACAACAGGGACTTGGTGCTCCTGGATGCGCAACACACATGAGTGCATTCTTGCTGCACTACCTGCAACATGACCCTCGAATTGTGAGAATTAGAAATAATCCTGACTACTGGGTTGCCACACTGTTAGATCCCCGGTACAAAAGTAAATTTGCAGAAATTATTCCTGCCATAGAAAGGGATGCACGCATGCAGGAGTATCAGCAGAGACTGTTGCAGAATCTTACATGTGCTTTTCCACAAAACACCAGTGGTGCATGTAGTGAATCTCACAGTTCCAACTTGCCAACCGTGGGACTGTCAAGTGTTCAGCACTCAAACCGTAACAGAACCACAGTATCTGCTGGTAACATCAATTTTGCGGAATCATTTCACCACTTTTTTAGCCCATCCTTTGCAAGGCCACAAGAGACAAGAAGTCTGACACATAGTCAACGCCTAGAGACGATGGTACAGGAGTATCTCCAAGTAAACATTGAAGCCATGACTGTGTCACTGGACCCTTGCTCTTTTTGGGCTTCCAATCTGGATAAATGGCCGGAGCTAGCCACTTACACCTTGGAGATCTTGTCATGCCCCGCAGCCAGCATTCTGTCTGAACGTGTGTTCAGCGCTGCTGGTGGTGTGCTGACAGATAAGCGCACGCGGCTCTCCACTGATAATGTAGACAGACTCACGTTCATAAAGATGAACAAATCATGGATCCGAAACGACTTTTCTACCCCTGTGTCATCCTGGGGAGAGTAAAAGCTTGATGATTGGTTAAAATCACCCTACCAACCGTTTTAAGCTTTCAAATTACTAATCATGTTTATCTGTATCTTGGCTGGAAAATAATTTGGGCTTTGTAGCAGTGTGCAGCACTGATTCTATTAGGCCATCTATAATAAGCTCCACCTGATTTAAAATTACTAATCAGGTTTATCTGTATCTTGACTGGAAAATAATTTGGGCTTTGTAGCAGTGTGCAGCACTGATCCTATTAGGCCATCTATACTAAGCTCTACCAGATTTAAAATTATTAATAATTTTTAGCTGCATCTAGTCCGGAAAATAATTTTGGGGCTCCGAGATGCGCAAGACACATAAGTGCCTTCTTGCTGCACTACCTGCAACATGACCCTCATATTGTCAGAATTCGAAGTAATCATGACTACTGGGTTGCCACACTCTTAGATCCCCCAAACTTTTCGATCAACCTTTTCATTTTAATAAAGACCAAAAAAATGGTCATTTTTGAAATTATAAGCATTAGCAGGTTATTAGAAACTGAAATCAAACAGTTTTCAACTCAAAACTTTATTCTAGGTGATGTTACATTTTCATATAGGACCCCTTGTTCGAAAGGAGCTTCTGAACTCTCTCGTCCATTGAATTTGTCAGGTTTTGGATGGTTTCTGCTTCAATTGTTTTGCATGAGGACAGAATACCCTCCCAGAGCTGTTGCTTAGATGTGAACTGCCTCCCGCCATCATAGACACTCCTTTTGATAATGCTCCAGAGGTTCTGAATGGGGTAGAGGTCAGGGGAGCATGGGAGTCACACCATAAGTTTGTCCCCTTTTATGCCCATATCAGCCAGAAATGCAGATGTTTTATGTGCAGCATGAGATGGTGCATTATCATGCAAAAAAATGATCTTGCTGTGAAATACACGGTTCTTCTTCTTGAACCATGGCAGGAAGTGCTGTTTGAGAAAATCCACATACATTATGGAGTTCATCTTTAGCGCCTTCAGGGATCCTAAAGGGGCCGACAATCTCTCTCCCCATGATTCCAGCCCAAAACATTACTCCACCTCCTCCTTGTTGGCGCTGTAGCCGTGTTTGCGTGGGGTGTCCATCAGCCAGCCATCCTCCACTCCATCCATATGGACCATCGAGCGCTGCACGGCACTCATCCGTGAACAAAACAGTTTTGAAATCAGTCTTCATGTAATGTTTGGCCCACTGGAGCCGTTTCTGGTTGTGTGAAGTGGATAGAGGAGGTCGACAGAATGGCGTATGCACAGCTGCAAACCTCTGAAGGACCCTGCATCTTGTTGTTCGGGGGACGTTGGAGGCACCAGCAGCTTCAAAAACTTGTCTGCTGCTATGACAAGGCTTTTTTGCCGCTGCTCTTTTAACCTCACGTAACTGCCTGTAGGAAAGAGTCCTCAATTTGCCCTTATCAGCACGCACACGTGTGTACTGTGAATCAGCTACATACTTCTTGATTGCCAAGACACTTCATCCTGATCATCGCACAATGTTGATTGTAGTCATGCCTTGACCTAAACACTCCACAATTTGTTGCTTCTCAGCAGCCGACACATCCTTTTTCTTTCGCATTTTGGCAGAAAATGTAGGCTGCTTAATAATGTGAGACAGCCTTCTTAAGTAGTCTTGCCTTTCATTGGACACACCTGCCAAACTAATTAGCACAGGTGTCTGCAATTGCTTACAGTGATATAAAGAGCCCTGACACACATCACCATCAATGAGTTTAACTGACAAACAAACAAATTCTTCCCTTATCACTCCTAAACACTTTTTGCATAATAATTTGGAACACAGTGTACATGTGCTTTTCCACAAAACACCAGTGGTTCACGTAGTGAATCTTACAGTTCTAACTTGCCAACCGTGGTCTGTATGGAGTTGTTCAATAAAGGGCCCAAAATTAAGATAACATAGATGGGAGAGGTCTCTATGAATAGGAATTCCTAAGTATTTGATACCCTGTGAGGGCCAGGCAAAGGGAAAGTTGGACTGGATGGAATCCTATATGGATTTGGGGAGGGAGACATCGAGGGCCTCAGACTTCGCTGCATTGATTTTAAAACTTGACCATGTAACAAAGTGATCTATTTCAGCCATAACAGCATGGATGGATATATGTGATTGAGTGATATATACTAGGACATCATCAGCAAATAGAGAGCACTTGTACTCGGTGCCTCCCACCTCAATCCACCTAATATTGGGGTTATGGCGAATTGATGAGAGCAGGTGCTCCGTCACTAGGATGTATAAGAGAGGGGACAGAGGACATCCCTGCCTTGTCCCATTGGTGATTGTGAAAGGTGATGAAAATGTTCTGATGCACCCCCTGGGCCTTGGGACACCCGGAGCCGGACCCTTTTTGGTGGATGCTGGTGGTTGTAGTCTTCGTGGCGGCGACCCGGTTCCGTGGCTCAGGGTGGTCAAACCAGTGGCAGAACTATTTATGTGGTTTTGATGTTTAAATGTCCGACTATGCCGGGTGGAGTATAACCTCAGGGCAGTGTATGCGGAGGATGGGGGTGATGGTGCAGGGCAGCAGCAGTAACGACACGGAGTCAGTGATGCAGTCCAGGGCCTTTACTCACAGTTCTTATTATCCAGACCACGTCTGCAGGTAACGGCTGCCCACGTCGTACTGTGCTCACCAGGTGAGGGGCTCAGACAACTCCCAGATAACTTTGGAGTGCTTCACAGGACCCCCTTTGTGTGTCCTTTGTCTGGCCTTTCTTACCAACCCTTCTGTCCGGCTGCCTCGGGCCTCC
Source organism: Phyllobates terribilis (assembly GCF_046119375.1). Taxonomy (NCBI): domain Eukaryota; kingdom Metazoa; phylum Chordata; class Amphibia; order Anura; family Dendrobatidae; genus Phyllobates; species Phyllobates terribilis. The sequence continues at coordinate 658,434,923 of NW_027362764.1, read as the reverse complement.
TCTTGGTAAACTTGGCGCCAGTTTCCCTGACCCTATGTGGTGCCTTCCTAGCGGGTGTAGCGAGGGACTGCGCCACATAAAATGTCACAGCCTCCGGTTTCTAGCTGAGGGTCGTTTCCTGCCTCCACTAGTTTCGGGGACCGGTCTCCCCCTTTGGCCTGACCCCTCCACGCAGGTGGATACGGGCGTGCGGTGTCGTCTCGCCCGTCCGCACCCCTGGGATCCCTTCATTCCTCGTTCCTGGAGCCTTCTCCGCTCCTCTTCCTTCCTTCTCCCTCTTCCAGGCCTTGGCCTCTGTTACTAGGCCCGCCTCCGGAGCAGAACTCATGCAGAGCCCCTGCTCCCTGCCACTTCTGCTCAGACTTCTCTGCACTGAACTAAGATGGTGCCCACCTTTTATACTCCCTTCTCAATGCACCCAGGAACTGCTTCCTCCCTGCTCCTGCACTACAGGGTTCCCCTTCCTCAGTGTTCCCTCCCCCCACTCCAGCCAGGGACAGGGACTGTCGTGCCCATCTCAGAGGCATATTGGTCGCCCTGCCCCACGGCAATGTGGTGTAATGCATGCAGATGTCGGGTCCTGATCCACACTCCATCCTTACCTGAGAGTGAGATATCACACCTCTGGGTGAGGTGCAATACCTCTGTAGCAACCGAGCCCTCAGGGTGCTACAGTTCCATTTATCTTCAGCCTAGGTGACTTATTGTGATACAGGGCCGTGATTTGGGCTATAAAAGAGTCCCCTAGACCCCTACCCCAAGCTTTTTATGAGAATCATATATGGCGTGCCAGGAGACTCTATGGAATGCTTTCTCAGCATCCAACGAGAGTATCTAATTACAAATTTTTAACTGCATCTAGCCCAGGAAATACTTTGTGCCTAGTAGCAGTGTCTGCTAGTCAGCGGATTATCCCGGCTGTTAAGCAAGCTACACCACCTGTAGTTTGGACACTTAATTTTTTCAAAGGAAATGCTTCGGGACCACGGGATACTCAGTGAAGAGCATCAGGAGGCACCCCAAGGCATAGGGGCTGGGACTGGCAGTAGGATGCCTTGCGGTGGACAGCCGAGCTTGATCCTTATAAAAGCTTTTTAACTGCAGCAGCTTTAGTGGACGCTACTGGAGCTGGAATTACGCGGCTGCTGGCATGAGACTCGCCCTCCAATAGATCCTTGTAAATGGATTTAAATTGTATTCATTCAAATTAGAGAGACAATTTAAATTAAAAAGCTTAGAGCTGCCTCCACCACAGGGGGGCTCGCTCGACCCACCAGCGGACAGGCACCAGTATTGGGAGAGGGGAGCTGGCCATCAGGGTTCACCGCGGCTCTGGCACAAACCCGGCGACACGGAGGTGGCACGGGCAGGAGCGGACAGAACGTGTCGGCTTCTCACTTTTTGGATTTTAGAAGGGCATGACATGCCTATATCTGTGTCTCCCCCTCCTTTTACTCCTCCACCTCTTTTCTTTTCGCATGACTATATGTACTTGTCACTTTTCCATGTGTTAGTTGTGTCTTCTGAGCAGTTTGTCAGCTTTTGGACACCTTTGAAGGTGTTTTCTATGTGTTTCTATGTGTTTTTGTTTGCCTGCCATTGGTTTTAACGGTGTTCGACGAACAGTTCGATGAACAGTTCGGCGAACACACGGGTGTTCGACGAACCGAACCGAACTCGAACACTACTGTGGTGGCTCAACACTATACGTGACATGAGCCCTGTGCCCAATCAGCGCTGGTGTCACTGTCCTCGCCTTCAGACATATAAGTAATCAAAAGGAGGTGAGCGGCAATCCGCAGCTCTCACTTCCACTTGCTGTAGCGATAGCAGCATTTAGAAGGCTGGGAGGGGTAGGGAGCTCTCTCTCCCATCCAATCGGTGCCCCCATGATATCAGCGTGGGGGCCCAATGGTTGCCATGACAAAAGGAAGTCACATGATGACCTCCTGATCTGTCAGCAATGGAGGCCTTCTTTGACCATGCCAGCAGCATGGTCTAAGAGGCTTCTGTCAGTGTAAGACTGACAGCTATAATGCATTGCAGTGCTTGCGCTTAGAAATGCATTACACCAGCGATCAGAATCATAAAAGTTAAAGTCCCATAGAGGGACTAAGGAAAAAAGTAAAAAAAAGTAAAAAAAAAATTGTAAAATAATTAAAAAAATACACAAAATAGAGAACAAAAACATGAAAAAAATATTATACTAATAATTATGTATATTTATGTAAGAACAAAAATAAACTAAAAAAGTAGACATCTGGTATGGCCACGTCCGAAGCAACCTGATCTATAAAACTGTCACACTAGTTAACCCCTTGAGTAAACACAGTGAAAAAATAAAAAACTTTTTCATCAAACTGCAGAAAAAAAGTGGAATAAAACGCTACCAGAAAGACAAATGTAAATAAAAATGGTATAGCTGAAAATGTAATCTTGTCCCGCAAAAAAAAAGCTGCTATTCCACCATACAGCGGAAAAATAAAGAAGCTATAGCTCTCAGAATACATTGATGCAAAAACAATTATTTTTTTCTTTATAATTGTTTTTATTGTGTAAAAGTGGCAAAACATCATAAAAAAATAGATAAATGTGGTATCGTTGTAATCCTACATACCCGTAGAATAAAGCTGCATTATCAATTTTAGCACACGGTGAACGACATAAAACAAGAAAACAAAGAGCAATTCCTAAATTGCTGGTTTTTGTTCATTCTGCCTCCTTAAAATCAGAATAGAAAGCGATCAAAATATGCTATATGCCCGAAAGTGGTACCAATAAAAATGTCAACTTGTCCCTCAAAAAACAAGCCCACATATGGCTCTGTCGGCAGAAATATGGAAAAATTATAGCTCTCAAATATTGTGATGCAAAAACTTTTTTTTGTAAAAAACAACATTTTTTAGTGTGTGATAGTAGCCAAATATAAAAAAAAATATAAATCTGGTATCGCTGTAATCGCACTGACTCGAAGAGTAAAGTCATCTATACACTAATACCGCACGAGGATCAAAAAAATAAATAAAACCAATTCTTGACCTGCTGTTATTTGTTTATTCTGCCTCCCAAAGATCGGAGTAAGGCTCGGCTCACATTTATCCTGCGCTCTATGCTGAGTTATTACATCACGGTTTTCATGTAATTCTCTGAAATGGTTGATTCAGACAGAACTTCTGGTGGAAGATTCCTTATTAAGAGGCAGACAGAGATACTGTGGACTCTGCGGTGTCCGTCTTTTAGGCGTCTTTTTAGGCGTGCACAAAAACATGGTTGGCCAAAGTTTTCTGCACCTCTGAAAAGCCGGACACCACTGAACAGAGGCCAAACGGAGTGCGAAGTAAAGCTGCTGTCTCATTATAGTGAATGGATCCCTCGGGTTTTATCTGAATCACGTATATCAGACATTTAGATGGAAATGAGAAATTGCTGATAAACTTTTAACTAGAGATGAGCGGTGTTCGACTTGATCTGTTCGCCAATCTCAAATTCAAGCTGTTTTGAGCGGTGTTCGAGCCGTTCGGCAAACAAGAACAATTTGAAAAAAATCCGGCTGTTCAAGGTTATGTTCGATAACTGTTCGTGCACCAAAATCATAACTGGATTTTTTCACAGTAATGCTGATAATCAATGTTAATACGCAGTTTGAGTGTACAGCGGGGTGGGGAGGGGCAGGGGATGGATCTCTGCATAAATAATGAAGATCTCCATTTTTTTTTCTCTTTCCCGCATTTACAGTGGGGAGGTGCAGCCTATCAGCAGTGCACACACGGAGCAAAGTGCTTTTTTTCACACAAGCAAGGGCATGTGTCATTGGCTGTGCATGTCACATGTCCTTGCCCTATAAGAGCCAGCCATTTTCCCCGTCGCCACCATTTTCTCACTGCTGCAGCTGCGTGTTAGATGGCACTGCTGATGCTGTGTGCGCTATACTTTCAGTGTTAATTTCAAGCCAATTTTCTCTGAAATATACAGATAGCTTGGGAGTAGGGAATAGTTGTGATTGCAGTCCTTTTAAAGACTAGGTTACAGCATTTCCTACGACTTTTAGCAGGCAGGTCTGTGCTCTTAAATAGATAGGTTGGGAGTAGGGTCTACTTGTAATTGCAGTCCTTTTGAGGACTAGGTTACAGCATTTCCTAGGACTTTTTGCCAGGCAGGTCTGTGCCAGTGCTGTGCAAGTGTTTTTCACAGCATTTGGCTAAATCTACCTAAGCAAAACCTTTTTGGCCTCTTGCAGTGAGTGTTAGTCAGTGGAGTAGCGTATCTGTGTTGCAAGCTACACAACATGTGTATAGAATGCAATTTTTTTTACTGCACCTAGCCAAGTAAAACCTTTTGGGCATAGCATCATTCTATTAGGCCATCTATACTAAGCTCCACCAGCTTGCAATTTACAAATAATTTTTATCTGCATCTAGCTCGGAAAATAATTTTGGGCTTGTAGCAGTGTGTGGGACTTATTGTGTTAATCCATCTATACTAAGCTCCACCAGCTGGCAAATTACAAATAATTTTTAGCTGCATCTAGCTCGGAAAATAATTTTGGACATAGTAGCAGTGTGTGATACTCATTCTATTAGGCCATCTATATTAAACTCCACCAGCTTGCAAATTACAAATAATTTTTAGCTGCATCTTGTCTGGAAAATAATTTTGGGCATAGTAGCAGTGAGTGGTACTCATTCTATTAGGCCATCTATACTAAGCTCCACCAGCTGGCAAATTACAAATAATTTTTAGCTGCATCTAGCTCGGAAAATAATTTTGGGCTAGCAGTGTGTGGGACTCATTCTATTAATCCATCTATATTAAGCTCCACCACCTGTGTATGTAATAAAATTGTTTTACTGCTTCTAATCCAGCAAATCCTTTTGGGCTAATACCACAGTTTGGCACTCAGCTCTGCTCGGTTCCCATTCATAGTTTTTTGTGCAAACAACTCCAGAGTTGTCAATTAGTTAACCACCAAAATGAGTGGAAAAATGCCTGCTGTTAGTGGAAAGGGGAATAGGCGTGTTGGGAAGGGAAAAAAAAATTGTGTCTGTGGGGTACGTGTTAAAGCAACAGTAACATCTGCAGAAGAAAGACCATCTTCCAGCCAAACTAAGATGTCTACTTCTTTTAGCGGACAATGTGATACGATCCCTTTCTTACGGCCACGCCAATTGCTACAAATTCCAGATGAGTCACAAAAACAGCAGGTGCTTCAATGGAGATCAAGTACTCCTTTAAGTGGGCTCTCCTCCACCTCAACTTCAACATCACAAATACTCCAGTCCTCAGAGGTGTCACCCCAATCGCACTTACTTCCTCACAGCTCCCAAGTCTCCAGCTGCCCATCTGTGTATGGGTAGAACAGATGGTTGAGTCTGCAGAGCTGTTTACTCATGCTATAGCCTGGGAATCAGAGGTCGGCTCCAGAGCTTCTGTGAATCCAGACTAGGAAATGATCTGCACTGATGCCCAGAATCTTTATGAGTCAGATCCAGGACCAGACGGAGAAGGTTCAGACCATAATGTAAGCCCTCGTTCCCAAACTGTAACTCCTGTTGGTGCAGACAATGAGGAAGACGATGATGAGACTCAAACACCTGATTGGAGCGACAACTTGAGTTTTTTGTCAGGGCAGGAAGAGGTTGGCTCTGAGGACGACGGGTGTGAGAACATACAGGGTGATGATGACGAGGTTGCAGATCCCACTTACTGTCAACCCACAGTCAGCCAGTCGATGAGGTCAGCAGAGGAGGTGGAGGAGGATGCTAGTGACGATGAGGTCAGGTTGCGCCTTCCTGGACAGAGACGTAGTACTGGAAGCACGTCAACAACTGCATCCTCAAACACAACTCTGCCTCTGACCACAAGTCGTGGTGGCTCTTCAGGTCGCATGGGTGCTAAGCCTTGCATAGCCTGGGAAATTTTTCAGATCGATAAGGATGACCCAACTCATGTTATCTGTAACATTTGTCACCAAAAGCTAAGTAGAGGCCAAAAAATCCATAGTTTGAGTACTTCATGCATGAACCGTCACATGGATATGAAGCATAAGTTGCAGTGGGAAGCTCACTGTGCTACAATGCGGCCTAGCGGGCTGGGCCAACCACCGTCTGCCCCATCTTGTGCATCCGCGGCCTCTTCATGCTCTGTGACTGGTTAGACAGCAATCACACCTGTTTTGGGACGCAGACCTGCCACCTCTTTACCCGCAACAGCCAGCGTGATTGGCAGGTCATCATTTTCTTTGGAGGTGGAAACACCAGCTGGTGTTGAGCACTCTCCGACATAGAGAGCACCACCTTTGGATCAAGGCAACCTAACATGTCCGCCTGCATCTTCCTCACAGACAGTTTGCCGGGGACACCCTTCTCAAACCCGTCTAAGCAAAACAGCGAGCCCTCGGTCGCTCAGATGTGGACAAGTAAAAGACCATTTCCTCCTAGCCATGAGAAAGCTAAGAGGTTGAATTTCACCGTCTGCAAGCTCTTGGCTACAGAAATGCTGCCTTTCCGCCCGGTGGAAACAGAAGATTTTCGAGATCTTATGTCCGTCGCATTGCCCAAGTACCAGATGCCCAGTCGGCACTACTTCTCAAAGAAAGGTGTGCCTGCGCTCCACCAGCATGTCGCACACAACATCACTGCTTCTTTGAGAAACTCTGTGTGTGACAGGGTGCATTTCACCACAGACACTTGGACGAGTAGGCATGGACAGGGGCGTTACATGTCGCTGACTGGGCACTGGGTAACTATGGTGACAGCCGGACAAGGGGCTGCTGTCCAAGTCTTGCCGTCCCCACGAGTTGTGCGTCAATCCTCTTTATCTCGAAGTTCCTCCACTTCTTCTGCCTCCTCAACCTCCTCTCGGTCCTCCACCTGCACCCAAAGCCTGTCTGGTCATGCCACACGCTTTCTAACTGCGCAGAAGGGATCCTGCACACCTCCTTACTATGCTGGCAGCAGGGCTCAACGTCATCAGGCGGTTTTTACTTTGAAATGTCTGGGAAATGTGAGTCACTCAGCTGAGTAGTTGTGGTCAGCTCTGGAGAACCCGTTTCATGAATGGTTGTCTCCACTGGACCTGAAACCAGGGAAGGCCGTGTGCGACAATGCTGCAAACCTTGGTGCGGCCCTTCGCCGGGGCAATGTCACACACGTGCCTTGTATGGCTCACGTGTTGGTCCTGGTTGTCCAGCAATTTTTAGGCCACTATCCCGGACTAGATGGCCTTCTGCAGAGGGCACGGTCGCTGTGTGCTCACTTCCGCCATTCGCATCCCGCAGCTCAGCTACTTACATCTCTACAGAAGTCGTTGGGCCTGCCACTTCACCGACTAAAATGCGATGTGCCTACCCGGTGGAATTCAACTCTGCACATGTTGCAGCGACTGTGGCAGCACCGACAAGCCCTGGTGTAATACTTTCTGACGTATAACCTGGGTCAACGGGATCCAGAGGTGGGGCAAATCACGCTGGGGGAGTGGTTTCAGATCAGGAACCTATGCTCCCTTCTGCACAGTTTTGAAATGGCGACGAAGATGTTTAGTGCTGACGATTCCTATATCAGCATGACTATTCCGGTGATTTACATGCTGGAGCACATGTTAAACAGAATTCGGAGTCAGGTGGTGCGACAAGAGGAGGTGGAGGGAGTAGAGGAGGAGGAGTTGTATGCGGTAGGGCTAACATCTGCAAGGTCCAGACGGTCGGCAGCACCAAGGCGGCAGGCATGTGAGGGTGGGGGAGATGGATTTACCAGGGCGCATGGTAGCAGCCAAACTAGTGAGGAAGGTGCAGGAGCCCAGGATGAAGTGGAGGACGAACTGATGGAAGACTCATCAGATGAGGGAGACCTTGATCACATTTCTGTTGTGCGAGGTTGGGGGGAGAGGGCAGAGGAAGGAAGCATGATTGTTACCTTGCCACCAACTCAACAGGGACTTGGTGCTCCTGGATGCGCAAGACACATGAGTGCCTTCTTGCTGCACTACCTGCAACATGACCCTCGAATTGTCAGAATTCGAAATAATCCTGACTACTGGGTTGCTACACTCTTAGATCCCCTGTACAAAAGTTAATTTGCCAAAATAATTCCTGCCATAGAAAGGGATTCACGCATGCAGGAGTATCAGCAGAGACTGTTGCAGAATCTTACATGTGCTTTTCCACAAAACACCAGTGGTGCATGTAGTGAATCTCACAGTTCTAACTTGCCTACCATGGGACTGTCGAGTGTTCAGCACTCAAACCGTAACAGAAACACAGTATCTGCTGGTAACAGCAATTTTGCGGAATCATTTCACAGCTTTTTTAGCCCATCCTTTGCAAGGCCACAGGAAACAAGAAGTCTGACACATAGTCAACGCCTAGAGACGATGGTACAGGAGTATCTCCAAGTAAACATCGAAGCCATGACTGTGTCACTGGACCCTTGCTCTTTTTCGGCTTCCAATCTGGATAAATGGCCGGAGCTCGCCACTTACGCCTTGGAGATCTTGTCATGCCCCGCAGCCAGTGTTCTCTCTGAACGTGTGTTCAGCGCAGCTGGTGGTGTGCTGACAGATAAGCGCACGCGGCTGTCCACTGAGAATGTAGACAGACTCACCTTCATAAAGATGAACAAATCATGGATCCGCAAGGACTTTTCTAACCCTGTGTCTTCCTGGGGAGAGTAAAAGCTTGAGGATTTCGTAAAATCACCTCACCAAACGTTTTAAGCTTTCAAATTACTTATAATTTTTAGCTGCATCTTGTCTGGAAAATTATTTTGGGCCTGTAGCAGTGTGCGGTACTCATTCTATTATGCCATCTATACTAAGCTCCACCAGCTTTCAAATTACAAATAATTTTTAGCTGCATCTTGTCTGGAAAATAATTTTGGGCCTGTAGCAGTGTGCGGTACTCATTCTATTATGCCATCTATACTAAGCTCCACCAGCTTGCAAATTACTAATAATTTTTAGCTGCATCTTGTCTGGAAAATCATTTTGGTCCTGTAGCAGTGTGCGGTACTCATTCTATTATGCCATCTATACTAAGCTCCACCAGCTTGCAAATTACTAATAATTTTTTGCTGCATCTTGTGTGGAAAATAATTTTGGGCCTGTAGCAGTATGCGGTATTCATTCTATTATACCATCTATACTAAGCTCCACCAGCTTGCAAATTACTAATAATTTTTAGCTGCATCTTGTCTGGAAAATAATTTTGGGCCTGTAGCAGTGTGCGGTACTCATTCTATTATGCCATCTATACTAAGCTCCACCAGCTTGCAAATTACTAATAATTTTTAGCTGCATCTTGTCTGGAAAATAATTTTGGGCCTGTAGCAGTGTGCGGTACTCATTCTATTATGCCATCTATACTAAGCTCCACCAACTTGCAAATTACTAATAATTTTTAGCTGCTTCTTGTCTGGAAAATAATTTTGGGCATAGTAGCAGTGTGTGGTACTCATTCTAACCAACCGTTTAAAGCAACTCTGGGGTAATTGATGCCACTTAAGTGGTGTCTGTGCCACAAATTTTTGGAAAAAGCGGAGACTCTTTTTGGAGTCCCCTTGCTTTGTTTTACTTGATGTTGCCATCGTCAATCAGAGGTGGGTCGGGGCTCCCCCCCCCCTTTTAACCGTAAGAAAACACATACACTATGGCTTGGGGTAACACAGATGGTTGAGTCTAAAGAGCTATTTACTCAGAGGTCTGCTCCAAAGCTTCAGTGTCTGCTAGTCAGCGTAGTAACATAGCTGCGAGGCAAGCTGCACCGCCTGTGTATCTAATAATGATTTTTAAATGCATCCAGCCTAGGCAGACTGTGGGGACCCCTAAACAAACCCAGACGCTCAGCCCCCGAACGCCCCCCTTTCATTGACAATACAATCATGTAACTATTACAACTGGTGGGTGAGGATCGGTCACAGCTTTATTAACTGTTTATCCTCATTCCATTAGAAATGCATTTTATTTCTAAAATAATTTAGCTTGTTGCAGCATGCCCTGTGTCTCCAGTCTCCACAATGGCAAGTTGGCCAACAAGTGTAACTCTCCAACATGTCCTTTCAATTTCCAGGCCACGGATTAACCTGCTTACTCGTATGCAGGACTCCGACCCCCATCCATCACTCTTAACGCTTGTTCCACTCCGTCCTGGAGTCCTGACAGTAATATGTTCAGTCCAATAGCCATTAAGTGAACACCGTCGGGCCGTATGAGGCCTGCTTTATCTCCTTCCAGTTGTCGGTGTCTTATCACTACACAGTCTCTGTCTCTTATAAATTTTGCCATCCGAATATTTATTACCTGCCTTGTCCATTTGATGGCCGTGATGTCTCACGCACCTTGCCATACCGTTCTCGGCACAATCTCTGACCATACTATAGTTAGTTTTGTGAAAAATTCTTTGAAGCGCTCAGTGTCTAGTTTCATTATTGCCATTAGTTATGCGCTTTTGTGATAAGCTATGTCGTTTCCCCTGGCCTGTATAACTATGATGACCGAACCTCTTGCCTCTCTCCCTACCTTGATTACCTCCATTAGTACCTGTGGCCATTGCAAGCCTCTAATACTTCTACAGTTCAAATATGTGTTATGAAACTCCAATTTCCCCCTGCCTGGGCGGACTTTCATCCTTCTTTCTGCACAATCTATATACGAGTTCTTAATCATTGCATAGCAAAAAAACAGCAAGGAAGTGGTATTTATATGTCTTGTCCTGCTATTCACCTGTTCAAGGCTGAGTTAATCAGAAATTTAAACACACATACCATGTTAAAATCGTATAGCATAGAAACAATGCATATACATGTAAATAATCAAAAAGAAAAAGAAAAGAAGAAAAAAGGAACATATATATAATAATAATCTATAAATGATCACTCCTAATGATACACCAAATCATGTCTGATGTTTAAACCCGCTGGTACACGTGTATTTAAAATATAAATCCACCAACTTTCTCTATTAAGGATCTTTCTCCTATAATCATCCACCAAATCTCCACCAATCGCCACGGCCCACGGAGGGGCCACCACAGTCAGGGAATCCTTCCTTATTTAGTATAGAGTCTACCAATACTTTGGGCGTATTAGCCCAGCTGCGAAGCAAGCTGCACTGCCTGTGTATCTAATGAGAATTTTTAACTGCATCTAGCCTAGGCAGACTGTGGGGACCCCCAACCAAACCCTGACGCTCTGCATCTAACCCAGCCAATCATTTGATAGTATTGCTAGTAGCAGAGTCGCATGGGCTCTAAACCTTGCATAGCCTGTGCATTTTTTCAGATCGCTAAGGATGACCCAACTCGTGTTATCTGTAACATTTGTCACCAAAAGCTAAGTAGAGGCCAAAAAATACATAGTTTGAGTACTTCATGCATGAACCGTCACAAGGAAATGAAGCATAAGTGGCAGCGCAAAGCTCACTGTGCTACAATGCGACCTAGCGGGCCGGGACAACCACCATCTGCCCCACCTGTGTCATCCTGGGGAGACTAAAAGCTACTGCATGGTCTTTTCCAAAAATTTGAGGGAATTACCACGGGAATGGTTTTGAAGAGGTATAAGAGTTTAGGTAGGATGTTCATTTTTAGTATACATATTCTGCCGAACCAGGAAAAATCCTTCACCGTCCAAGAAGTAAGATCTTTATGGAGTTGTTCAATAAAGGGCCCAAAATTAAGATAAAATAGATGGGAGAGGACTCTATGAAAATGAATTCCTAAGTATTTGATACCCTGTGAGGGCCAGGCAAAGGGAAAGTTGGACTGGATGAAATCCTGTATGGATTTGGGGAGGGAGACATTGAGGGCCTCAGACTTGGCTGCATTGATTTTAAAATTTGACCATGTAACAAAGTGATCTATTTCAGCCATAACAGCAGGGATGGATATATGTGATTGAGTGATATATACTAGGACATCATCAGCAAATGAAGAGCACTTGTACTCGGTGCCTCCCACCTCAATCCACCTAATATTGGGGTTATCGCGAATTGATGAGAGCAGGTGCTCCATCATTAGGAAGTATAAGAGAGGGGACAGAGGACATCCCTGCCTTGTCCAATTGGTGATTATGAAAGGTGATGAAAATGTTCCATTTATCTTCAGCCTAGCTGACGGATTGTGATACAGGGCCATGATTTGGGCTATAAAAGGGTCCCCTAGACCCCTACCCCAAGCTTTTTAAGAGAATAATATATGGCGTGCCAGGAGACTCTATGGAATGCTTTCTCAGCATCCAACGAGAGTATCTAATTACAAATTTTTAACTGCATCTAGCCCAGGAAATACAGTGTCTGATTGTCAGCGGATTATCCCACCTATTAAGCAAGCTACACCACCTGTAGTTTGGACACTTATTTGTTTCAAAGAAAATGCTTCGGGCCCCCGGGACACTCAGTGAAGAGCATCGGGGAGGCACCCCAAGGCGCAGGGGCTGGGACTGGCGGTAGGACGCCTTGCGGTGGACCACCCAGCTCGATCCCTATAAAAGCTTTTTAACTGCAGCAGCTTTAGTGGACGCTACTGGAGCTGGAATTCCCGTGGCTGCTGGCATCAAACTTGCCCTCCAATAGATCATTGTAAAAGGATTTAAAGTGTACTCATTCAATTTACAGAGACAATTTAAATTAAAAAGCTTAGACCTGGCTCCACCGCAGGGGGGCTCGCTCAACCCACCAGCGGACAGGCACCAGTATTGGGAGAGGGGGGCTGGCCGTCAGGGTCCACCGCAGCTCTGGCACAAACCCGGCGACACGGAGGTCGCACAGGCAGGAACTGACTGGCCGTGTCAGCTTCGCACTTTTTTGGTTTTAGAAGGGCATGACATGCCTATATCTGTGTCTCCCCCTTCTTTTACTCCTAGACCTCTTTTCTTTTCGCATGACTATATGTACTTGTCACTTTTCCATGTGTTAGTTGTGTCTTCTGAGCAGTTTGTCTGGTTTTGGACACCTTTGAAGGTGTTTTCTATGTGTTTCTATGTGTTTTTTGTTTGCCTGCCATTGGTTTTAACGGTGTTCGACGGTGTTCGACGAACAGTTTGACGAACAGTTCGACGAACATACGGGTGTTTGACGAACCAAACCGAACTCGAACACTACGGGGGTGGCTCAACTCTACTTTTTACCCTTCTAACATACTAGCAAAAAAAAATTACATTTCAAAAATGATGCTGATGAAAAGTAGACATGTTTTAAATGTTAATTATTAATTATTTTGTACAGCATGACTTACTGATTTAAGTTTCTAAAAATTTTAAGTTTGAAAATTGCTAAATTTTCAAAATCTCCACCAAAATTCCGATGTTTGCAAAAATACATGCAAAAAATATTGGCCTAAATTTACCACTACAATAAACTACAATGTTTGACAAAAACATAATCTCAGAATCACTGGGATACATTGGAGCATTCCAGAGTTATTACCACATATAATGACACTGATCAGAATTGTAAAATTTGGCCTGGCCAGGAAGATGAAAACAAGCTCATGGCTGAAGTAGTTAACTGTGTTAAAAAAAATATATAGATTCTGGACATTCCAAGACTTAAAAGGCTTTTGGAAAGGGGTTAATGACTAGTGTTGAGCCACCCCCGTAGTGTTCGAGTTCGGTTCGGTTCGTCGAACACCCGTGTGTTCGCCGAACTGTTCGTTGAACTGTTCGTCGAACACCTTCGAACACCGTTAAAACCAATGGCAGGCAAACAAAAACACATGGAAACACATAGAAAACACCTTCAAAGGTGTCCAAAAGCTGACAAACTGCTCAGAAGACACAACTAACACATGGAAAAGTGACAAGTACATATAGTCATGCGAAAAGAAAAGAGGTGGAGGAGTAAAAGGAGGGGGAGACACAGATATAGGCATGTCATGCCCTTCTAAAATCCAAAAAGTGAGAAGCCGAGACGGCCAGTCCGCTCCTGCCCGTGCCACCTCCGTGTCGCCGGGTTTGTGCCAGAGCCGCGGTGAACCCTGACGGCCAGCCCCCCTCTAACAATACTGGTGCCTGTCCGCTGGTGGGTCGAGAGAGCCCCCCTGTGGTGGAGGCAGCTCTAAGCTTTTTAATTTAAATTGTCCCTCTAATTTGAATGAATACACTTTAAATCCATTTACAAGGATCTATTGGAGGGCAAGTCTCATGCCAGCAGCCGCGTAATTCCAGCTCCAGTAGCGTCCACTAAAGCTGCTGCAGTTAAAAAGCTTTTATAAGGATCGAGCTCGGCTGTCCACCGCAAGGCATCCTAGTGCCAGTCCCAGCCCCTATGCCTTGGGGTGCCTCCTGATGCTCTTCACTAAGTATCCCGTGGTCCCGAAGCATTTCCTTTGAAAAAATTAAGTGTCCAAATTACAGGTGGTGTAGCTTGCTTAACAGCCGGGATAATCCGCTGACTAGCAGACACTGCTACTAGGCACAAAGTATTTCCTGGGCTAGATGCAGTTAAAAATTTGTAAGTAGATACTCTCGTTGGATGCTGAGAAAGCATTCCATAGAGTCTCCTGGCACGCCATATATGATTCTCTTAAAAAGTTTGGGGTAGGGGTCTAGGGGACCCTTTTATAGCCAAAATCACGGCCCTGTATCACAATACGTCACCTAGGCTGAAGATAAATGGAACTGTAGCACCGAGGGCTCGGTTGCTACAGACGTATTGCACCTCACCCAGAGGTGTGATATCTCACTCTCAGATAAGGATGGAGTGTGGATCAGGACCCGACACCTGCATGCATTACACCACATTGCCGTGGGGCAGGGCGACCAATATGCCCCTGAGATGGGCACGACAGTCCCTGTCCCTGGCTGGAGTGGGGGGAGGGAACACTGAGGAAGGGGAACCCTGCAGTGCAGGAGCAAGGAGGAAGCAGTTCCTGGGTGCATTGAGAAGGGAGTATAAAAGGTGGGCACCATCTTAGTTCAGTGCAGAGAAGTCTGAGCAGAAGTGGCAGGGAGCAGGGGCTCTGCATGAGCTCTGCTCCGGAGGCGGGCCTAGTAACAGAGGCCCAGGCCTGCAAGAGGGAGAAGGAAGGAAGAGGAGCGGAGAAGGCTCCAGGAACGAGGAATGAAGGGATCCCAGGGGTGCGGACGGGCGAGTCGCCACCGCACGCCCGAATCCACCTGCGTGGAGGGGTCAGGCCAAAGGGGGAGACCGGTCCCCGAACTAGTGGAGGCAGGAAACGACCCTCAGCTAGAAATCGGAGGCTCTGACATTTTATGTGGCGCAGCCCCTTGCTCCACCCGCTAGGAAGGCACCACATAGGGTCAGGGAAACTGGCGCCAAGTTTACCAAGAGGAGGCCCGAGGCAGCCGGACAGAAGTGTTGGTAAGAAAGGCCAGACAAAGGACACACAAAGGGGGTCCTGTGAAGCGCTCCAAAGTTATCTGGGAGTTGTCTGAGCCCCTCACCTGGTGAGCACAGTACGACGTGGGCAGCCGTTACCTGCAGACGTGGTCTGGATAATAAGAACTGTGAGTAAAGGCCCTGAACTGCATCACTGACTCCGTGTCGTTACTGCTGCTGCCCTGCACCATCACCCCCATCCTCCGCATACACTGCCCTGAGGCTATACTCCTCCCGTGGGGAGTTATGCTACGCTCTGCTGCACCCACAACACCAGCCTTAGCGGTCTGCCCTGTAGCGGCGGTTCACTCTGACCGCAATCCACGGGTGGCGTAGTCGGACATTTAAACATCAAAACCACATAAATAGTTCCGCCACTGGTTTGACCGCCCTGAGCCACGGAACCGGATCGCCGCCATGAAGTCTACAACCACCAGCATCCACCAAAAAGGGTCCGGCTCCGGGTGTCCCAAGGCCCAGGGGGTGCGTCAGAACATTTTCATCACCTTTCACAATCACCAATGGGACAAGGCAGGGATGTCCTCTGTCCCCTCTCTTATACATCCTAGTGACGGAGCACCTGCTCTCATCAATTCGCCATAACCCCAATATTAGGTGGATTGAGGTGGGAGGCACCGAGTACAAGTGCTCTCTATTTGCTGATGATGTCCTAGTATATATCACTCAATCACATATATCCATCCCTGCTGTTATGGCTGAAATAGATCACTTTGTTACATGGTAAAATTTTAAAATCAATGCAGCGAAGTCTGAGGCCCTCGATGTCTCCCTCCCTAAATCCATATAGGATTCCATCCAGTCCAACTTTCCCTTTGCCTGGCCCTCACAGGGTATCAAATACTTAGGAATTCCTATTCATAGAGACCTCTCCCATCTATGTTATCTTAATTTTGGGCCCTTTATTGAACAATTCCATACAGACCACGGTTGGCAAGTTAGAACTGTAAGATTCACTACGTGAACCACTGGTGTTTTGTGGAAAAGCACATGTACACCGCGTTCCAAATTATTATGCAAAAAGTGTTTAGGAGTGATAAGGGAAGAATTTGTTTGTTTGTCAGTTAAACTCATTGATGGTGATGTGTGTCAGGGCTCTTTATATCACTGTAAGCAATTGCAGACACCTGTGCTAATTAGTTTGGCAGGTGTGTCCAATGAAAGGCAAGACTACTTAAGAAGGCTCTCTCACATTATTACGCAGCCTACATTTTCTGCCAAAATGGGAAAGAAAAAGGATGTGTTGGCTGCTGAGAAGCAACAAATTGTGGAGTGTTTAGGTCAAGGCATGACTACAATCAACATTGTGCGATGATCAGGATGAAGTGTCTTGGCAATCAAGAAGTATGTAGCTGATTCACAGTACACACGTGTGCGTGCTGATAAGGGCAAATTGAGGACTCTTTCCTACAGGCAATTACGTCAGGTTGAAAGAGCAGCGGCAAAAAAGCCTTGTCATAGCAGCAGACAAGTTTTTGAAGCTGCTTGTGCCTCCAACGTCCCCCGAACAACAAGATGCAGGGTCCTTCAGAGGTTTGCAGCTGTGCATACGCCATCCTGTCGACCTCCTCTATCCACTTCACACAAGCAGAAACGGCTCCAGTGGGCCAAACATTACATGAAGACTGATTTCAAAACTGTTTTGTTCACGGATGAGTGCCGTGCAGCGCTCGATGGTCCAGATGAATGGAGTGGAGGATGGCTGGTTGATGGACACCCCACGCAAACACGGCTACAGCGCCAACAAGGAGGAGGTGGAGTAATGTTTTGGGCTGGAATCATGGGGAGAGAGATTGTCGGCCCCTTTAGGATCCCTGAAGGCGCTAAAGATGAACTCCATAATGTATGTGGATTTTCTCAAACAGCACTTCCTGCCATGGTTCAAGAAGAAGAACCGTGTATTTCACAGCAAGATCATTTTTCTGCATGATAATGCACCATCTCATGCTGCACATAAAACATCTGCATCTCTGGCTGATATGGGCATAAAAGGGGACAAACTTATGGTGTGACCCCCATGCTCCCCTGACCTCTACCCCATTCAGAACCTTTGGAGCATCATTAAAAGGAGTGTCTATGATGGCGGGAGGCAGTTCACATCTAAGCAACAGCTCTGGGAGGGTATTCTGTCCTCATGCAAAACAATTGAAGCAGAAACCATCCAAAACCTGACAAATTCAATGGACGAGAGAGTTCAGAAGCTCCTTTCGAACAAGGGGTCCTATGTGAAAATGTAACATCACCTAGAATAAAGTTTTGAGTTGAAAACTGTTTGATTTCAGTTTCTAACAACCTGCTAATGCTTATAATTTCAAAAATGACCATTTTTTTGGTCTTTATTAAAATGAAAAGGTTGATCGAAAAGTTTGGGGGATCTAAGAGTGTGGCAACCCAGTAGTCATGATTACTTCGAATTCTGACAATATGAGGGTCATGCTGCAGGTAGTGCAGCAAGAAGGCACTTATGTGTCTTGCGCATCTCGGAGCCCCAAAATTA
The DNA here is from genome assembly GCF_046119375.1 of Phyllobates terribilis. Taxonomy (NCBI): domain Eukaryota; kingdom Metazoa; phylum Chordata; class Amphibia; order Anura; family Dendrobatidae; genus Phyllobates; species Phyllobates terribilis. Next base: position 658,417,081 of record NW_027362764.1, on the reverse strand, counting down.
TTTTCCGGGCTAGATGCAGCTAAAAATTATTTTTAATTTTAAATCTGGTGAAGCTTATTATAGATGGCCTAATAGGATCAGTGCTGCACACTGCTACAAAGCCCAAATTATTTTCCAGTCAAGATACAGATAAACATGATTAGTAATTTGAAAGCTTAAAACGGTTGGTAGGGTGATTTTAACCAATCATCAAGCTTTTACTCTCCCCAGGATGACACAGGGGTAGAAAAGTCGTTTCGGATCCATGATTTGTTCATCTTTATGAACGTGAGTCTGTCTACATTATCAGTGGAGAGCCGCGTGCGCTTATCTGTCAGCACACCACCAGCAGCGCTGAACACACATTCAGACAGAACGCTGGCTGCGGGGCATGACAAGATCTCCAAGGCGTAAGTGGCTAGCTCCGGCCATTTATCCAGATTGGAAGCCCAAAAAGAGCAAGGGTCCAGTGACACAGTCGTGGCTTCAATGTTTACTTGGAGATACTCCTGTACCATCGTCTCTAGGCGTTGACTATGTGTCAGACTTCTTGTCTCCTGTGGCCTTGCAAAGGATGGGCTAAAAAAGTGGTGAAATGATTGCGCAAAATTGATGTTACCAGCAGATACTGTGGTTCTGTTACGGTTTGAGTGCTGAACACTTGACGGTCCCACGGTTGGCAAGTTGGAACTGTGAGATTCACTACGTGCACCACTGGTATTTTGTGGAAAAGCACATGTAAGATTCTGCAACAGTCTCTGCTGATACTCCTGCATGCGTGCATCCCTTTCTATGGCAGGAATAATTTCTGCAAATTTACTTTTGTACCGGGGATCTAACAGTGTGGCAACCCAGTAGTCAGGATTATTTCTAATTCTCACAATTCGAGGGTCATGTTGCAGGTAGTGCAGCAAGAAGGCACTCATGTGTGTTGCGCATCCAGGAGCACCAAGTCCCTGTTGTGTTGGTGGCGAGGTAACAATCATGCTTCCTTCCTCTGTCCTCTCCCCCCAACCTCGCACAACAGAAATTTGATCAAGGTCTCCCTCATCTGATGAGTCTTCCATCAGTTCGTCCTCCACTTCTTCCTGGGCTCCTGCACCTTCCTCACTAGTTTGGCTGCTACCATGCGCCCTGGTAAAACCATCTCCCCCACCCTCACATGCCTGCCGCCTTGGTGCTGCCGACCGTCTGGACCTTGCAGATGTTAGCCCTTCCGCATACAACTCCTCCTCCTCTACTTCCTCCACCTCCTCTTGTGCCACCACCTGACTCCGAATTCTGTTTAACATGTGCTCCAGCATGTAAATCACCGGAATAGTCATGCTGATAATGGCATCGTCAGCACTAAACATCTTCGTCGCCATTTCAAAACTGTGCAGAAGGGTGCATAGGTCCCTGATCTGAGACCACTCCTCCAGCGTGATTTGCCCCACCTCTGAATCTCGTTGGCCCAGGCTATACGTCAGAACGTATTGCACCAGGGCTTGTCGGTGCTGCCACAATCGCTGCAACATGTGCAGAGTTGAATTCCACCGGGTAGGCACATCGCATTTTAGCCGGTGAAGTGGCAGGCCCAATGACTTCTGTAGAGATGTAAGTCGCTGAGCTGCGGGATGCGAACGGCGGAAGTGAGCACACAGCGACCGTGCCCTCTGCAGAAGGCCATCTAGTCTGGGATAGTGGGCTAAAAATTGCTGGACAACCAGGTTCAACACGTGAGCCATACAAGGCACGTGTGTGACATTGCCCCGGCGAAGGGCCGCACCCAGGTTTGCAGCATTGTCGCACACGGCCTTCCCTGGTTTCAGTTCCAGTGGAGACAACCATTCATGAAATTGGTTCTCCAGAGCTGACCACAACTCCTCAGCTGTGTGACTCACATTTCCCAGACATTTCAATGTAAAAACCGCCTGATGACGTTGAGCCCTACTGCCAGCATAGTAAGGAGGTGTGCAGGATCCCTTCTGCGCAGTTAGAAAGCTTGTGGCATGACCAGACAGGCTTTGGGTGCAGGTGGAAGACCGAGAGGAGGTTGAGGAGGCAGAAGCAGTGGAGGAAAAATGACATAAAGAGGATTGACGCACAACTCGTGGGGACGGCAAGACTTGGACAGCAGCCCCTTGTCCTGCTGTCACCATAGTTACCCAGTGCCCAGTCAGCGACATGTAACGCCCCTGTCCATGCCTACTCGTCCAAGTGTCTGTGGTGAAATGCACCCTGTCACACACAGAGTTTCTCAAAGAAGCGGTGATGTTGTGTGCGACATGCTGGTGGAGCGCAGGCACACCTTTCTTTGAGAAGTAGTGCCGACTGGGCATCTGGTACTGGGGCACTGCGACGGACATAAGGTCTCGAAAATCCTCTGTGTCCACCAGGCGGAAAGGCAGCATTTCTGTAGCCAAGAGCTTGCAGATGGTGAAATTCAACCTCTTAGCTTTCTCATGGCTAGGAGGAAATGGTCTTTTACTTTTCCACATCTGAGGGACCGAGGGCTGGCTATTGTGCTTAGACGGGGTTGATAAGGGTGTCCCCGGCAAACTGCCGGTCTGTGAGGAAGATGCAGGCGGACATGTTAGGTTGCCTTGATCCAAAGGTGGTGCTATCGATGTCGGACAGCGCTCAAGACCAGCTGGTGTTACCACCTCCAAAGAAAATGATGACCTGCCAATCACGCTGGCTGTTGCGGGTAAAGAGGTGGCAGGTCTGCGCCCCAAAACAGGTGTGACTGCTGTCCCCCCAGTCACAGAGGATGAAGAAGCCGCGGATGCACAAGATATGGCAGACGGTGGTTGGCCCGGCCGGCTAGACCGCATTGTAGCACACTGAGCTTCCCACTGCAACTTATGCTTCATGTCCATGTGCCGGTTCATGCATGAAGTACTCAAACTATGTATTTTTTGGCCTCTACTTAGCTTTTGCTGACAAATGTTACAGATAACACGAGTTGGGTCATCTTTATCGATCTGAAAAAATGCCCAGGCTATGCAAGGCTTAGCACCCATGCGACCTGAAGAGCCACCACGACTTGTGGTGAGAGGCAGAGTTGTGTTTGAGGATGCAGTTGTTGACGTGCTTCTAGTACTACGTCTCTGTCCAGGAAGGCGCAACCTGACCTCGTCGTCACTAGCATCTTCCTCCACCTCCTCTGCTGACCTCATCTCTTGGCTGACTGTGGGTTGACAGTAAGTGGGATCTCCGACCTCATCATCATCACCCTGTGCGTTATCACACCCGTCGTCCTCAGAGCCAACCTGTTCCTGCCCTGACAAAAAACTAAAGTTGTCGCTCCAATCAGGTATTTGAGTCTTATCATCGTCTTCCTCATTGTCTCCACCAACAGGAGTTACAGTTTGGGAATGAGGGTCTACATTATGGTCAGAACCTTCTGCGTCTGGTCCTGGATCCGACTCATAAAGATTCTGGGCATCAGTGCAGATCATTTCCTCGTCTGGATTCACAGAAGCGCTGGAGTCGACCTCTGATTCCCAGGCTATAGTATGAGTAAACAGCTCTGCAGACTCAACCATCTGTTCTACCTCATACTCAGACGGGCAGCTGGAGATTTGGGAGCTGTGAGGAAGCAAGTGCGATTTGGGTGACACCTTTGAGGACTGGAGTATTTGTGATGTTGAAGTTGATGTGGAGGAGAGCCCACTTAAAGGAGCACTTGATATCCGTTGAAGCACCTGCTGTTTTTGTGCCTCATCTGGAATTTGTAGCGATTGGCGTGGCCGTAAGAAAGGAATCTTATCACATTGTCTGCTAAAAGAAGTAGACATTTTAGTTTGGCTGGAAAATGGTCTTTCTTCTGCACCTACCCCACGGACACAACCTTTTTTCCCCTTCCCAACACGCCTATTCCCCTTTCCACCAGCAGCAGGCCTTTTTCCACTCATTTTGGTGGTTAAATAATTCACAACTCTGGAGTTGTTTGCACAAAAAAACAATGGATGGTAACCGAGCAGAGCTGAGTGGCCAAACTGTGGTATTAGGCCAAAACTATTGGCTGGGTTAGATGCAGAAAAAAATTATTTTTAATTTGCAACCTGATGGAGGTCAGTATAGATGGACTAATAGACCAAGTCCCACACACCGCTAGAAGCCCAAATATTTTTTCAGAGCTAGATGCAGAAATTTTTTTTATTCAATTTGCAACCTGATGGAGGTCAGTATAGATGGACTAATAGACCAAGTCCCACACACTGCTAGAAGCCCAAATATTTTTTCAGAGCTAGATGCAGAAAAAAATTATTTTTAATTTGCAACCTGATGGAGGTCAGTATAGATGGACTAATAGACCAAGTCCCACACACCGCTAGAAGCCCAAATATTTTTTCAGAGCTAGATGCAGAAAAAAATTATTTTTAATTTGCAACCTGATGGAGGTCAGTATAGATGGACTAATAGACCAAGTCCCACACACCGCTAGAAGCCCAAATATTTTTTCAAAGCTAGATGCAGAAAAAAATTATATTCAATTTGCAACCTGCTGGAGGTCAGTATAGAAGGACAAATAGAACAAGTCCCACACACTGCTAGAAGCCCAAATATTTTTTCAGAGCTAAATGAAGAAAAAAATTATTTTTAATTTGCAACCTGATGGAGGTCAGTATAGATGGACTAATAGACCAAGTCCCACACACTGCTAGAAGCCCAAATATTTTTTCAGAGCTAGATGCAGAAAAAAATTATTTTTAATTTGCAACCTGATGGAGGTCAGTATAGATGGACTAATAGACCAAGTCCCACACACTGCTAGAAGCCCAAATATTTTTTCAGAGCTAGATGCAGAAAAAAATTATTTTTAATTTGCAACCTGATGGAGGTCAGTATAGATGGACTAATAGACCAAGTCCCACACACCGCTAGAAGCCCAAATATTTTTTCAGAGCTAGATGCAGAAAAAAATTATATTCAATTTGCAACCTGCTGGACGTCAGTATAGAAGGACTAATAGAACAAGTCCCACACACTGCTAGAAGCCCAAATATTTTTTCAGAGCTAAATGAAGAAAAAAATTATTTTTAATTTGCAACCTGATGGAGGTCAGTATAGATGGACTAATAGACCAAGTCCCACACACTGCTAGAAGCCCAAATATTTTTTCAGAGCTAGATGCAGAAAAAAATTATTTTTAATTTGCAACCTGATGGAGGTCAGTATAGATGGACTAATAGACCAAGTCCCACACACCGCTAGAAGCCCAAATATTTTTTCAGAGCTAGATGTAGAAATTTTTTTTATTCAATTTGCAACCTGATGGAGGTCAGTATAGATGGACTAATAGACCAAGTCCCACACACTGCTAGAAGCCCAAATATTTTTTCAGAGCTAGATGCAGAAAAAAATTATTTTTAATTTGCAACCTGATGGAGGTCAGTATAGATGGACTAATAGACCAAGTCCCACACACTGCTAGAAGCCCAAATATTTTTTCAGAGCTAGATGCAGAAAAAAAATATTTTTAATTTGCAACCTGATGGAGGTCAGTATAGATGGACTAATAGAACAAGTCCCACATGCTGCTAGAAGCCCAAATATTTTTTCAGAGATAAATGAAGAAAAAAATTATTTTTAATTTGCAACCTGATGGAGGTCAGTATAGATGGACTAATAGACCAAGTCCCACACACTGCTAGAAGCCCAAATATTTTTTCAGAGCTAGATGCAGAAAAAAATTATTTTTAATTTGCAACCTGATGGAGGTCAGTATAGATGGACTAATAGACCAAGTCCCACACACCGCTAGAAGCCCAAATATTTTTTCAGAGCTAGATGCAGAAAAAAATTATATTCAATTTGCAACCTGCTGGAGGTCAGTATAGAAGGACTAATAGAACAAGTTCCACACACTGCTAGAAGCCCAAATATTTTTTCAGAGCTAAATGAAGAAAAAAATTATTTTTAATTTGCAACCTGATGGAGGTCAGTATAGATGGACTAATAGACCAAGTCCCACACACTGCTAGAAGCCCAAATATTTTTTTCAGAGCTAGATGCAGAAAAAAATTATATTCAGTTTGCAACCTGATGGAGGTCAGTATAGATGGACTAATAGAATGATGCTATGCCCAAAAGATTTTACTTCACTAGGTGCAGTAAAAAAATTGGTATTCTATACACAGGTGGTATATCTTGCAACACAGATAGGCTACTCCACTGACTAACACACTCTGCAATAGGCCAAAAAGGATTAGCTTTGCTAGATTCAGCCAAATGCTGTGAAAAAAACTTGCACAGCACTGGCACAGACCTGCCTGGCAAAAACTGATAGGAACTGATGTAACCTAGTCCTGAAAAGTACTCCAATTACAATTAGTCTTTACTCCCACAATCTATCTATTTAAGAGCACAGACCTGCCTGATAAAAGTCGTAGGAAATGCTGTAACCTAGTCCTTAAAAGGACTGCAATCACAACTATTCCCTACTCCCAAGCTATCTGTATGTTTGTGCGAAAATTGGCTTGAAATTAACAAGGTATAGCGCACACAGCAACAGCGGTGCCGTCTAACACGCAGCTGCAGCAGTGAGAAAATGGTGGCGACGGGGAAAATGGCTTGGTCTTATAGGGCAAGGACATGTGACATACACTGCCAATCACACATGCCCTTGCTTGTGTGAAAAAAAGCACTTCGCTCTGTGTGTGCGCTGCTGATAGGCTGACAGATTGCACCTCCCCACTGCAAATGCGAGAAAGAGAAAAAAAAATGGAGATCTTCATTGTTCCTGCAGAGATCCATCCCCTGCCCCTCCCCCCGCCCCGCTGTACACTCAAACTGCGTATTAACATTAATTTTCATCATTACTGAGAAAAAATCCAGTTATGATTTTGGTGCACGAACAGTTATCGAACATAACCTCGAACAGCCGAATTTTTCTCAAATTGTTCGTGTTCGCCGACCGGCTCGAACACCGCCCAAAACAGCTCGAATTTGAGATTGGCGAACAGTTCGAGTAGAACAACGCTCATCTCTATTAATGACACCTTGAAAGCGCTAGTACTTATAGACCTCGACTTAACGGCTGTAGAAGTACTCCTATCACTCCCAACCAACAATTACAGACCTAAAAGACATGGGCTTGCACCATTAATGATAGGAGCAGCAAAACACATGATCACTTTAAAATGGAAACAACAACACCCCCCGACATTGGAGGACTGGGTGGCAGAAATTACAGATATACACAGATTGGAGGAACTCTCCAGTTGGGAGACCTGTTCCCATGAACGTTTTCTCAAAACATGGCAGCCATGGACTGAGAAATATGGGATAAAGTGAATGTATGAAACCTTGTCAGATGCCGTGGTGATGGAGTTCTCTCCCCTTCTCCTCCTCCAGATGCTGTGTCCCTGATATGGGGCAGGTGGATGGGAAGAGATACTCCATTACATGCTCACTACGGGAGCCTGGCCATGACAATCCCCAAGAACTTAAAAAAACAAAAAAAAACAAACAAACAAAAAAAAACTGGAAGCCAAAATGATAGACTGATTCAATTACAACAACCTGACTTAATATTATCGAAAGTATTACTTTATCATTGAAAGACACCTGTTTTATTTTATTTTATTTTACCTTATTTTACTTTATTTTATTTTATTTTATTTTACCTTATTTTACTTTATTTTATTTTATTTTACCTTATTTTACTTTATTTTATTTTATTTTACCTTATTTTACTTTATTTTACTTTACTTCATCTTATTTGATGTTGTCCCTCCTTATTTGATTTTATCGATATCTATGGTTATTTACTATCTTCCAATTGTTGTTACTAGTATTATTGTATATATGAAACTGACAACGAATCATTTCAAGGAGAATACGTTTGCTAAGAGACCTCACCAACCAGGTTGGGTCTATATATTAAGAATATTTTCTCTTTGTTTTTGGAAAATTTAAATAAAGAATTGAAAAAAAATATATATATATATAGAAATGTTACAATATTTACTCTGGTCATTGGGTCTATTATTTTCTCATACTTTCTGTTCTTTCAGGATGTCCACATCTACATTAGCAGTAATAGACTGCCCCAGACCCTATCTTATATATTGAAGCATCTAATAAGCATGTGCGAAGGTTATTGTGAAAGGGAGGAGGAGCATACGGTACTGTGTCATCACCTATTCGGATTGCTGGATCCTGTGTTATCAGCTGAGTATAGAGATGTCATCACCTGACAAAGATGATAATAAGACTGTTGAGAACTATTTATGAAAGATCAGAAAATATGAGTCTAAAAAAAGCCCTGGTGGCAAGAATGAAAATTGCAATATTTATTTATTTTTAATATAGGTTTTTTACCAATTGTGATATGAAAAAAAAATTACTAAAAAGTAAAAAAATAATGAATTTAACACACAGACCTGATTTAAACAGTAGGTCATTTTCTGATTATGCCTTCTCTTAAAAATATAGTGAAACATTACTTATTTGGGCCCGTTCTCCACTTTGACATACACTATCATATTTATTAGAAAACATCTTTCTTATAAATTAACTCCAGAACATACCAGTTAACATTAAAATGCAGTTGATCTTACCATTTATGTTATCATTGCCTGACAGCTTTAAACCTATCTATATGTTTCTTTTATTAAAATTGCTTTCATATACTTTTACGGGAATTTACATTAAGATGTGGAAAATTGTAGGTTATTGAGCAGCAGGGAAGAAATCATGAAATGGGAGGTTAAAACACCACACGGAGAAAGATTTGTAACTATTTTCAGAGCCCTCAGAACACAATACAATAACACTCACTGAGGGAATACTTCCTGGTGCAGGAGAAATAAATCAGCAATTTGCACAAGTCACATGAAGATTTCTGCAGGTCTTTATAATTATTTGCAGCATATAAATAAACCCTTGGATCTCCAACAAGCAATAATACTGTGTAGAAACCAAAAGTAAAAATCAGCAAAAATACTGATGAGAGAGAGAGATCTTGAGCCAACACAATTTGCAGATAATAATCAGGTAAATGCACATACAATAAGTAAACCTTTTGTGTAGATAGAAATGTCTTACGTCTATCTCTAGATTACAAGGATAGAATAAAAGGTAGAGTCACACAAGACGTCAAATGCAGATCCCTTATATTGTTTTTCACTGCTAATATCTAAAAATCCAGAGAATCCCTCAAGAATCAAAACTTTATGTATCCAAAATTTGCATCCAAGACATGAGAAAGCACTAAAAAATTAGTTTGCAGATGATCAAGTCTTACATTTTATCATTATTTGTCCTTTTGTAAAGATGGAGATTAAAGTGCACTTGAACATTAGTTTAGCTTAACATGTACAATTACGTACATAATCTATCTCTATTGGGGTTGCAGCTTAGTTGTCCTCCTACTGAGCTTTAGATTCTCAATTTAATGATAAATTTGTCTTCCTTCAGGCACCACAAGGGGCAGCTTAGGTGCTTACTATATACATTTTATACATTGTATGCTTAAAGCTGCTCTCCATAAAGGCTGAAGCTCATAAGCTTCAATTAATCAAACAGTTGTTAGGTCTCAATTCATCAAACAGTTTACACCAGAAATCTGGTGTAAAACTACATGATAGGTTGCACATTTTATGCACAGCTCACAGTTCCCCCCAAAAATGGGACACTTTTTATATTTTTATGCCAGTTTCACCAACTTTTTTAAACAGGCTGTTTTTAGTGGGGAGGGGCATGACTGAGCAGGGCCAACAAATATACCATAACTTATGCCATAAAAGTGGCATAATTTATGACTTAAATCTAATTCACTTAAATGTACTCCACGATTGTAGTATATTTCTTAAGCTGTCATACAGCCAAATTTAACCCAGACCCAAGCCTCATATGAATTTAGCACAATTTTCCCCTGCACCAGGGATGGACATATCATTGATGCAGCCTGAGCAGCTGCACAGGGGTCCAAAAGTTAAGGAGGTCCACTTCTACCTCCAAAGCAGGTGTACTTGTGCATGAGGATAAGCTATTGGACTGCAGAGGACCCATTTATTCTTCTTACACATGGGCCCTCTTCTGTCTGTGTCAGCCACTGTCCTGCGGACCCTTTATCAATGCTGGCTTGAAAAGATCCAGTCTTGATGAATCGGGGTCGAAGACTTTCCAATCCTTTCCAGTCATTTAAGAAATACCCCAACAATCACAACATCTCTCATGTCAATGATCTGTCAACAATGTATTGAAGTGAGAGTCTTATGTAGTAGTGGTAAGTAGTAAGCTCCTCAGATCCCACAAATGGTAACTAGAATGTTATCATTTAAGTGTGATAAGAACATTCCTCTTGGTAAGGACAGAATCTTAAGAGATTAGCATACTTGCCAACTGTCCCTAATTTCCTGGAACTTCTGTACAAAAATGAGTTGCGTTTATGTAGACCTCACCTAAAAGTGAGTTCTCTGGAGTGGGTCGGGTTAGAGATGATCGAATCAATCTGCAGAGAATTGACTTTAAGTTGGTTTTCCTGAAATTTGCAACACTTCATGAATTTGAACAATTTTGTAATTTGATTTCTTGGTTGGCAAAAAAAATAAAATGCACAGCGCCATTTCACATATTACTGAAGAGTCACAGAGTGGGCCATCAGTGAGTCTAGCAGGGCTTCCCCATAATGTGTTGCAGTTATCCCATCACACGGTCTAGAGCAGTGTTTCCGGAAGGCCGTGTTGGACTTAATATTGACTAATAGGCCTGATAGAATAACTGAGGTACAGATAGGGGGGCACCTAGGTAATAGCGATCATAATATTATCAATTTCAAAATGCCCTTCAGTAGGGTTATCAATAAGGGAACAACTAAAACATTAAACTTTAGGAGGGCGAAGTTTGATCAGCTGAAAGAAAACCTTCAACTTATAGACTGGGACAAAGTTCTTAATCAAGGAAATATGAATAGTAAATGGGAAACCTTCAAAAGAATTCTGAATACTCAGTGCGAGAGGTATATACCGTATGGGAATAAAAGGGCCAGAAATAAGAGGAAACCAATATGGTTGAATAAGAACGTAAAAGGGGCGTTAAATAGCAAAAAAGAGGCATTCAAGAGATTAAAACAGGAAAACAGCAAGGAGGCACTAATGTGTTACAAGGAAAAAACGAGAACCTGCAAAAAACAAATAAAAATAGCGAAGGAGGAAACAGAGAGACGTATTGCTAGGGAAAGTAGATCAAATCCCAAACTGTTCTTTACGTATATAAATAGTAAAAGGATTAAATCGGATAATATTGGACCGATAAAAAGTGATGAAGGCAAAATCATAGAGAAAGATGAGGATAAAGCTAATCTATTAAATAAATTTTTTTCGTCAACTTTCACAAAGGAAAAAGAACTAACAGGAGAAATGAGAAGTGACAAGCTTAATCCTCCACTAAGTATGACAAATCTAACCCAAGCTGGGGTACAGAAACGCCTCAGTAACATTAAAATAAACAAATCACCAGGACCTGATGGCATACACCCACGGGTACTAAGGGAACTAAGTCATGTGATAGACAGACCGTTATATCTTATATTTAAGGACTCTGTTGAGACTGGGTCTGTACCACTTGATTGGCGACAGGCGAATGTAGTGCCAATATTCAAAAAGGGAGCGAAAAGTGACGCCGGAAACTATCGGCCGGTGAGTCTGACGTCCGTTGTGGGCAAAATTTTTGAAGGCTTCATTAATGAGGCAATCATGGAGCATCTTGACGCTAATAATCTATTAACCCCGAACCAACACGGATTCATGAGGAATCGCTCCTGCCAAACAAACCTGATTGACTTCTACGAGGAGGTGAGCTCTCGAGTAGATCAGGGGGAACCAGTGGATGTCGTGTATCTCGACTTCTCAAAAGCGTTCGATAGCGTGCCACATAATAGGTTGGTATACAAAATGAGAATGATGGGGCTGGGGGAAAATGTCTGCAAGTGGGTAGCTAACTGGCTAAAGGATAGAAGGCAGAGGGTGGTTATAAATGGAATATACTCAGATTGGGTAAGCGTCACTAGTGGGGTACCACAGGGGTCTGTACTAGGCCCAATGTTATTTAATATCTTTATTAACGACATAGTCAACGGGATAAATAGTAAAATATCAATATTTGCAGATGACACAAAGTTATGTAAAACAATTAATACAAAAGAGGACAGTGCAGACCTACAGAGGGATTTGGATAAGCTGGGTAGGTGGAGCATTAAATGGCAAATAAGGTTTAACGAGGAGAAATGTAAGGTCATACATATGGGAAGGAAAAATGGAAGTCACCAGTACTCACTGAATGGGAAATCATTGGGGAATTCAGAGATGGAGAAGGACTTGGGCATCTTGATTGATAGCAAACTAAATTGGAGTGCCCAAAGTCAGGCCGCTGCTGTAAGGGCAAACAGGGTAATGGGATGTATCAGAAGAGGTATAGCTGCAAAGGAGGAGAACATTGTTCTTCCACTGTACAAAGCACTGGTCAGACCACACTTGGAATACTGTGCTCAGTTATGGGCCCCAATATATAGAAAGGATATAAATGAGCTTGAAAAGGTACAAAGGAGGGCAACAAAATTAATAAGGGGAATGGAGGGACTGCAATACCCAGAGAGGTTGGCAAAACTAGGACTATTCAGCCTGGAAAAGAGAAGGTTGAGGGGGGACATAATAAATGTGTACAAATATGTTAGGGGACAGTATAGAGACCTTGCCCGGGATTTGTTCAAAAGGAGGGATATTACGGTAACAAGAGGGCATTCACTAAGACTGGAAGAGAAAAGGTTTCAGCACCAGCATAGGAAGGGGTTCTTTACGGTAAGAGCAGTGAGAATATGGAATTCACCGAGTGAGCAGACGGTAATGTCGGATTCACTACACCAGTTCAAGCGGGGACTGGATGCATTTCTAGATGCCAGGCAGATTTCTGCATATACTTAAAAATAGAATAAAATAGTAGGTTGATACAGGGATTTATTCTGACTGCTGGTTTCAGAGTCGGGAGGGAATTTTTCCTCAGGTGAAGATTGGCTAAATCATTTGGGGTTTTTGCCCTCCTCTGGATCAACTTTAGCAATTACAGAACTAACAGGTCGAACTTGATGGACGCAAGTCTTTATTCGGCTTTACTAACTATGTAACTATGTAACTATGTAACTATGTTCCCAAACCCCATCCTCACAGCCCCCCACAGGTCATGTTTTCAGGATCTCCTTAGTATTGCACAGGTGAGAGAATTCCTGATGCCTTGATGATACTTCAATCACCTGTGTAATACTAAGGACATCCTGAAAACATGACCTGTGGGAGTCCATGAGGATGGGGTTTGGGAAACACTCGTCTAGAGCAACCAATCAGTGGAGGCTATCTCAGAAGGTATAAAAGATGATGGTGGGACAAGCAGAGTCATTTTTTGCTTTTACCGCATAGGAATAGATTGTCAGTGCGCACAGCTTATTCCATGTAGAGACAGAAAAAGACCAAAATTGGATTGTGTTGTAGTTCAGCACTGAACTAGTGCTGAAGTACATTAACATGTAGACTGTTAGTCTCTGAATAATAATCTAAAGATTTAAGTGAGATAGGGAGGTTCTGTGCCTGCATAGTTATGTGACTGTGAATTCTTAGATCAGTGATATACTGCAGCAACAGCACCTTAATAACATATTTTTTTCTGAAATCTTCAAACACTGAAATTGCAAACTAGAAAAGTACTTTAATACTCTCTCTGTGTCCTAATTTTGCTAGTAAAGAAGAATCCTGAAACCTAGGCTTGTGTGTCACAGACAGGGAAATCTTACAATTTTTTAATACAAATCACTCAAGGATCCAGAAATTTTACAACACCTGTCTGTAATAGCATTGTCAGCTCCCCTGCATAGTTTCTCTTCCCCTTCCATGCAGGCGCGCTGGCATGCTCACTGCTCTGGCCCTGTGGTGTGGTCCCCATCTGCTGATGTCTCCTGCCGTGCATGCCGCACTTCTTAGCAGCTTGCATGTGACACCGCTTCCCCATTCTTAAAGGGGCAGCGCATGCATATAGTAAAATTCCACCAGTGAATAGCTGGAAGCATTTAGTCTAATGAGTTCACCTGCTGGATGGCTCTCAGTCTACAGTCATGGCCAAAAGTATGGAGAATGAGACAAATAGTAATTTTTCCAAAGTTTACTGCTTCATTTTTTGTAATGGCAATTTGCATATACTCCTGAATGTCAAAGGGTGATCAGCTTAACAGCAATTACTGTACTTGCAAAGTCAATATTTGCCCAGAAAATGAACTTTAACCCCCAAAACACATTTCAACATCATTGCAGTCCTGCCTTAAAAGGAGCAGCTAACATCGTTTTAGTGATTGATCCATTAACACAGGTGTGGGTGTTGATGAGGACAGGGCTGGCGATCAATCAGTCATGATTAAGTAAGAATGACATCACTGGACACTTTAAAAGGAGGCTGGTTCTTGGTATCATTGTTTCTCTTCAGTTAACCATGGTTATCTCTACAGAAACACGTGCAGCCATCATTGCACTGCACAAAAATGGCCTAACAGGGAAGAGTATCACAGCTACAAAGATTGCACCTCAGTCAACAATCTATCGCATCAGTAAGAACTTCAAGGAGAGAGCTTCCATTGTTGTCAAAAAGGCTCCAGGGCGCCCAAGAAAGACCAGCAAGCGCCAGGACCGTATCTTAAAACTGTTTCAACTGCGGGATCGGACTACCAGCAGTGCCGAGCTTGCTCAGGAATGGCAGCAGGCTGGTGTGAGTGCTTCTGCACGCACTGTGAGGCGGAGACTCTTTGAGCAAGGGCTGGTTTCAAGGAGGGCAGCAAAGAAGCCACTTCTCTCCAGAAAAAACATCAGGGACCGACTGATATTCTGCAAAAGGTACAGGGAGTGGACTGCTGAGGACTGGGGCAAAGTCATTTTCTCTGATGAATCCCCTTTTCGATTGTTTGGGACATCTGGAAAACAGCTTATTCGGAGAAGAAGAGGTGAGCGCTACCACCAGTCTTGTCTCATGCCAACTGTAAAGCATCCTGAAACCATTCATGTGTGGGGTTGCTTCTCAGCCAAGGGAATCGGCTCACTCACAGTCTTGCCTAAAACACAGCCATGAATAAAGAATGGTACCAGAATGTCCTCCAAGAGCAACTTCTCCCAACTGTCCAAGAGCAGTTTGGCGCCCAACAATGCCTTTTCCAGCATGATGGAGCACCTTGCCATAAAGCAAAGGTGATAACTAAATGGCTCATGGAACAAAACTTAGAGATTTTGGGTCCATGGCCTGGAAACTCCCCAGATCTTAATCCCATTGAGAACTTGTGGTCAATCATCAAGAGACGGGTGGACAAACAAAAAACAACAAATTCTGGCAAAATGCAAGCATTGATTATGTAAGAATGGACTGCTATCAGTCAGGATTTGGTCCAAAAGTTGATTGAGAGCATGCCAGGGAGAATTACAGAGGTCTTGAAGAAGAAGGGGCAACACTGCAAATATTGACTTGCTGCATTAACTCATTCTAACTGTCAATATAACCTATTGGTACTCATAATATGATTGCAATAATATTTCTGTATGTGATATAAACATCAGACAAACACTAATAAAAACCAGAGGCCAGCAGATCATGTGAAAATATAATTTTGGTGTCATTCTCAAAACTTTTTGCCATGACTGTATTACTGAGAGTCATCCTGTATAAAAGACACCTTCTCACTTAGGGAGTCGCTGAAGCAACAGGTTTCATTAGTATGTAATAGCCTTCACTAGTGAGTTGTTAGGTCCTCTGGTCATGCTGTGGCCAGTGTCCTGTACTCAAATTTTTTTGCATCATCATATTCTGAGAGGTATAATTTTTTCCTTCGACAGAGCTAAATGAGGATTTGATTTTTGCAGGACAAGAAACCATTTATCTTTACATACAATTTTTTAATCATATTTTATTCCACTTTTTGGTATTATGAGGAAAACATGAATTGCCATTTTTATGAATACAGTGTTCACTGCATGGGTTAAGTAATGTGATGATTTTAAAATTAATTCCATTGTGGTCATCGCAATTTCAAATATGCGTTGCCTTTTGTTTATTTTACATAAAAATGTATATTTATTTGCAAAATATTTTTCATGAGTGTTTTTTATCATTTTATTATCAGAGTTTGCTCAGTGTGTCAGTTTTTACCATTCGAGTTTGGTCCAAGTTTCACCAGTTTTTCTCAGATGAGAAAATAAAAACAAAAGAATGTCTTTACCTTTTCCTATCTAGCAGTCAGTGTAAAATGGACAGCATTCTGATCTTTTAATGGACTTATAGCCTTGCATTGCTGATTTTGATCTGACACTCGGATCAATATTGGACTTGTGTGGTGCCCCTGCGGGACCCGTAGCCACAGAGGTACTGCATCTCACCCAGACGTGTGGTACCACACTCTCAGGTATGGAGGGAGCACTACCCGGGACCCACACACCTACATCCAACACTACACCACTCCAGATCAGCAGGTGGGGCAAGATACACTTGGTCACTGCCTAGCCCTGTCCCTGGTTGGAAGGGGGAAACCAAAGGAGAGGGAACCATGTAGTGGGTGTGGGTGGAGGAAGAAGTTCAGGGGAGCACTGAAAGGAAGAGTATAAAAGGAAGGTAGAAAGTTCTAGAAGGTTGGAGTTCAGTCCAGTTCTGCTCAGGGGAGCAAAGGTCCAGTCTCCTGCTCCAGTGCTTGGAGCAGGAGTGCAGAAGGAGTTGGGAGTTGGAGTTCAGTGGAGAGGAGTGAGAGAGGAGAGGGGCCAGTCAGAGAGGCCCAGGAGGAGAAAGTGAGGAGAGGAACTGGAGCAGTGGGAAAGGCTCCAGAGAGACAGAAGGGATCCCAGGGGCACGGCGAGTGCAGGATGCCACCCATGCGCCCGAATTCACGCTGACGTGGAGGGATCAGGCCGCAGTAAGGGACCGGCCCCAGCCTTGTGGATTACTTTAGGGCTCAGCTAGCAAACCGGAGGTTGCAGCATTTCAGGTGCTGTAACCAGATTCCACACACAATCGCCGAAAAGGTGGACATATAGGATCAAGGGAACAGAGAGGATGTCGCCCGACAAGGCCCGTGGCTACTGGCTTAGGACACTGTGTGTGAGGAGCAGGGCAGGAGGGTGAGAGCCAGAGCAGTGAGACGACCTGGAGAGGTACACAGAAAGGGGTCCCGTTCAAGTGCTACTGACATACCTGAGAGTTTGCTGGATCACTTCTCTGGAGGACACAGGACGACGTGGGCAGTTACACACCGGTAACTGTGACTTGGAGAATTTAAGAACTGTGAGTAAAACCTGAAGACTGCACCCCACTGTGTCCTCGACTAAATAATGCGTCACACACCCTGCACTACACTGCACTACATCTACCTCTATAAATCATCTACACTGCCCTGGAGCTTAGCTCTGCCCATGGAGAGCTGAACCAACTCTGCTGCGTCACCATCAGCTCCAGTGGTTCTGCACCGCAGCGGCGGCCCCATATAGCCGCATACCACGGGTGGCGTCACGAACAGTATCCCCAAAAACTTTATTCCCCTTTTCTTTAATTGTTTGACTGCCCGGGGCCATGGACCGGGTCACTGCCACCGTGACTACCCCGAAAAGGACCGGCCCGGCATCACTTGTCTCAGTGAAAAATTCAGGACTATTATAGTACGAGTGCTAGAATAGTCATCAGACATCCGTGAAACACCGTCCAAGTACGGAACATGGGGCACGGACTGGCCACTGGTCTCCTTCCCCGAAGTTGGCAGCCGAATTTGGCTTAATATGAATCATTATCGTATATTCGCACACAACATGCAGTATAAATTTCTGCAACTGCAAATCAGTTTTATGCATCTGAATCTGTGAATATGAATGGGGCTGCTTTGGATGTAAGCACAAAGATTTCTGAAAGCCCTATTGAGATAATTCTGACAGATGCTGAAACAAATTTGTCACACATAATATACCCTAACAGTGACTATGGTGGTTGTCACTCAGTAAGCACAGTTACATCCCTGATTATTCTTTCTTATTGCTCTGCATGAATAAAGGTAAACCTCTATTACTGTTTTACCATTCAGTTCCTAATGTATGGGATAACAGGAGGTACTGTATGTATAGGCGGTAAATGTAAGACATGATGATGATAACAGATAAATGGTATGTATTAGACAAAAACAGAAAGAGAAAAATAAGAAAAACAGAATTTTAAAGCAATATGTGGGATTCTGTAGTGCCAGCGCCGGGAACAAGCGGACTTGTGACCACAAGTATGCGATTTGCTTACTTTCGGCCACATTCCGATTTGCTTACTTTCGGCCACATTCCAATTAAACATGTCCGACCTTGCTCAATTCACTTGTATTGAGCAAGGCTGCCCAAGTCTAGTTGGCACATGACTGCATGTATGCAAATCACAAACCTGCGGTGATGTGCACACCTGCTCCCAGTGCCTGGACCGGAAAATCCTTACAGCAGACACATAGAGTAACTGCATACTTTAAACCAAAGTATGAGCAAACCCTTTAATAACTTATATTTTAGACTCTCTTCAGCCCACGTTTGTGCTCTATGCAGTATTGGATTTACATGTCATGTTCTTGTGGGCACAGAATGCTTGGTGCTTGCTATTATTTTTATAATTAAAAATTTGCACTTTTCACATAGGATAATGGACCATATCCTAGAAAAAATTGCACTGCACTTAATAGTCACCAACAACCCTCCACCTCCCACCCAGGCTCCCATTTACACAATATCTTTTATAATAACTGCCATTTTTCAGTACTCCAAACAGGATACCCTCCTCCAGTAGTCATAGCCCTTTCCAGACACATATACATCATCACAGGTTGGCCGGCAAATTTTAGCCTAGTGGGCAATTAGAAAGCACTGGGCCACGAGTTGCACCTATCCAGCTTTATCTTACTGCATTAAAGCAGCAGATGTAACAAGTCTGTGAAAAAATGGTGGCTGGTATTTTCATATTGAGATCACACAGTTGTGCAGTCCTAGATATATTATCTAGCTGTTAGTAACAGTATGATCATCTAGTGCAAATATGTCAAACTCTGGCCCTCGAGCCAAATCTGTCCCACAAGGTGAGCATATTTGCCCCCCGATGCTGGCCCACTTTCACCTGCATCACACTTTCAACTATATGCATCCTAGATGCCAATACAGTTGAAACCAAAGACTGAGGAGAGAATGTCTGCTGACGCGCTCTCTCCCATCATTCCCCTCGGCATCTGATGCCACAGCGCAGCGGGTGCAATGATGTTATTACAACACACCCGCTGTACTGAGATGTGCAGAAGATCTGAAGACAAAATGAAGAGACCGGAGCAGCCAGGGAATGGGCAGAGGTACACTACCGTTCAAAAGTTTGGGGTCACCCAGACAATTTTGTGTTTTCCATGAACACGCATGCTTTTATTTATCAAATCAGTTGCAAAATGATTAGAAAATATAGTCGAGACATTGACAAGGTTAGAAATAATGATTTTTATTAGAAAGAATCATTTTCTCCTTCAAACTTTGCTTTCGTCAAAAAATGCTCCCTTTGCAGCAATTACAGCATTGCAGATCTTTGGCATTCTAGCTGTTAATTTGCTGAGGTAATCTTGAGAAATTTCACCCCATGCTTCCTGAACCCCTCCCACAAGTTGGATTGTCTTGATGGGTACTTTTTGAGTACCATACGGTCAAGCTGCTCTCACAACAGCTCAATGGGGTTGAGATCTGGTGACTGCGCTGGCCACTCCATTACAGATAGAATACCAGCTGCCTGCTTCTTCCCTAAATAGTTCATGCATAATTTGGGTCATTGTCCTGTTGTAGGATGAAATTGGCTCCATTCAAGCTCTGTCCACAGGGTATGGCATGGCGCTGCAAAATGGAGTGATAGCCTTCCTTATTCAAAATCCCATTTACCTTGTACAAATCTCCTACTTTACCAGCACCAAAGCAACCCCAGACCATCACATTACCTCCACCATGCTTGACAGATGGCATCAGGCACTCTTCCAGCATCTATTCAGTTGTTCTGCGCTCACAAATGTTCTTCTGTGTGATCCAAACACCTCAAACTTTGATTCGTCTGTCCATAAAACTTTTTTCTAATCTTCCTCTGCCCAATGTCTGTGTTCTTTTGCCAATATTAATCTTTTCTTTTTATTAGCCAGTCTCAGTTATGGCTTTTTCTTTTCACTGAAGGCCAGCATCCCGGAGTCACCTCTTCACTGTAGACGGTGTCACTGGCGTTTTGAGTGTACTATTTAATGAAACTGCCAGCTGAGGAGCTGTGAGGCGTCAATTTCTCAAACTAGAGACTCTAATGTACTTGTCTTGTTGCTCATTTGTGCAGCGGGGCCTCCCACTTCTCTTTCTACTCTGGTTAGAGCCTGTTTGTGCTCTCCTCTCAAGGGAGTAGTACACACCATTGAAGGAAATCTTCAGTTTCTTGGCAACTTCTCACATGGAATAGCCTTCATTTCTAAGAACAAGAATAGACTGTCGAGTTTCACATGAAAGTTCTCTTTTTTTGGCCATTTTGAGAGTTTCATAGAACAAACAAATGTAATGCTCCAGATTCTCAACTAGGTCAAGGGAAGGTCAATTTCATAGCTTCTCAAATCAGCCAAACCATTTTCAGCTGGGCTAACATACTTGTGCAATGGTTTTCTAGGGTTTTCGAAACATCCATTAGCCTTCTTACACAAATAGCAAACACAATGTATCATTAAAACACTGGAGTGATGGTTGTTGAAAATGGGCCTCTGTACAGTTATGTAGATATTGCAATAAAAACTAGACGTTTGCAGCTGGAATAGTCATTTACCACATTAACAATGTATAGAGTGTATTTCTGATTCATTGAAAAAAAATGTGCTTTTCTTTCAAAAATAATGAAATTTCTAAATGACCCCAAACTTTTGAACGGTAGTGTAAGTATTAGTGATGAGCGATCACTAAAATGCTCGGATGCTCGAAGCTCGGGTCGAGCACAATGGAATACTCGGGTGCTCGAACCGAGCAACGAGCCCAATGTAAGTCTATGGGAAACTCGAGCATTTTTCTGGTGGTCCCCCCCGGTGGTCTGCAGAAGGTCAAGAATTGCCCAAATCGATGGGAAAGGTGCTCAATTAAACGTCAGGCAGGCAGAATATATAGGCAGACAGGCAAGCAGGGTATATAGGAGGGTACATGAAAAACATAGCAGGGCACTTGGAACACACTAGTGCCCTCCGATTTTCATGCACCCCTCTCTTTAAAAAAGCCGGCCGGCAGTTCATCAGCAGCATACACCGGTACCCGACAATTTTGAACAGAAAGAATAAAGCATCACACAAAGATTAGATAGATAGAAACATGTCAGTCACATATATAATAAGTACAGTGACAGTGTTGGTTATTGTACTTGTTATTTAGTGCTAAAATAAAGGATTTATTAAAAAAAATAATAGTATTTTTGTCTCTTTTAAAAAGCCGGCCGGCAATTCATCAGCAGCATACATTGGTACCCGACAGTTTAGAACAGAAAGAATAGAGCAACACACATAGATTAGATAGATAGAAACATGTCAGTCACATATATAATAAGGACAGTGACAGTGTTGGTTACTGTACTTGTCATTTAGTGTTAAAATAAAGGATTTATTAAAAAAAAAATTGGCGTGGGGTTCCCCGTAATTTTAGTCTCTAGCGGAGGTTAAGCAGATGGCTGGGGCAGATGTTTGAAGCCTGGGAAGGGGGTAATACCCACAGAGCTTCCCAGCCTACTAATATCAGCCCCCAGCTGAATACCTAGCCTTTACTAGCTATTAAAATGGGGGACCCCCAAAAAAATGACGTGGTGTCCCCCCTATTTTAATAGCTAGGAAAGGCTAGGCAGACAGCTGGGGGCTGATATTAACAGCCCAGGAAGGGTGCCATGAATATTTGCCCCTTCCCAGGCTAGAAACACCAGCCGTCAGCTGCCCCAGAAATGGCGCATCCATAGGATGTGCCAATTCTGGCACTTAGCCTCGCTCTTCCCACTGCCCTGTAGCGGTGGCAGTGGGGTAATAGGGCTAGGGTTGATGTCAGCTTATATTGCCAGCTGGCATCAAGCCCAGGTTAGTAATGGAGAGGCGTCTATAAGACACCCCCATTACTAACCCCATAGTCAAAGTTAAAAAAAAACACAAACACCCAGAATAAAGTCCTTTTATTGAAATAAACACTAGAGATGAGCGTTGTTCGACTCGAACTGTTCACCAATCTCAAATTCGAGCTGTTTTGGGCGGTGTTCGAGCCGTTCGGCGAACACGAACGATTTGAGAAAAATTCGGCTGTTCGAGGTTATGTTCGATAACTGTTCGTGCACCAAAATCATAACTGGATTTTTTCTCAGTAATGATGAAAATTAATGTTAATACGCAGTTTGAGTGTACAGCCGGGTGGGGGGAGGGGCAGGGGATGGATCTCTGCAGAAATAATGAAGATCTCCATTTTTTTTTCTCTTTCCCGCATTTACAGTGGGGAGGTGTAATCTGTCAGCCTATCAGCAGCGCACACAGAGCGAAGTGCTTTTTTTCACACAAGCAAGGGCATGTGTCATTGGCAGTGTATGTCACATGTCCTTGCCCTATAAGACCAGCCATTTTCCCCGTCGCCACCATTTTCTCACTGCTGCAGCTGCGTGTTAGACGGCACCGCTGTTGCTGTGTGCGCTATACCTTGTTAATTTCAAGCCAATTTTCGCACAAATCTACAGATAGCTTGGGAGTAGGGAATAGTTGTGATTGCAGTCCTTTTAAGGACTAGGTTACAGCATTTCCTACGACTTTTATCAGGCTGGTCTGTGCTCTTAAATAGATAGGTTGTGGGAGTAAAGACTAATTGTAATTGCAGTCCTTTTCAGGACTAGGTTACATCAGTTCCTATCAGTTTTTGCCAGGGAGGTCTGTGCCAGTGCTGTGCAAGTTTTTTTCACAGCATTTGGCTGAATCTAGCAAAGCTAATCCTTTTTGGCCTATTGCAGAGTGTGTTAGTCAGTGGAGAAGCCTATCTGTGTTGCAAGATATACCACCTGTGTAGAGAATACCAATTTTTTACTGCACCTAGTGAAGTAAAATCTTTTGGGCATAGCATCATTCTATTAGTCCATCTATACTGACCTCCATCAGGTTGCAAATTGAATATAATTTTTTTCTGCATCTAGCTCTGAAAAAATATTTGGGCTTCTAGCAGTGTGTGGGACTTTCTCTATTAGTCCATCTATACTGACCTCCATCAGGTTGCAAATTAAAAATAATTTTTATCTGCATCTACCTCTGAAAAAATATTTGGGCTTCTAGCTGTGTGTGGGACTTGTTCTATTAGTCCATCTATACTGACCTCCATCAGGTTGCAAACTGAATATAATTTTTTTCTGCATCTAGATCTGAAAAAATATTTGGCCTTCTAGCAGTGTGTGGGACTTTCTCTATTAGTCCATCTATACTGACCTCCATCAGGTTGCAAATTAAAAATAATTTTTATCTGCATCTAGCTCTGAAAAAATATTTGGGCTTCTAGCTGTGTGTGGGACTTGTTCTATTAGTCCATCTATACTGACCTCCATCAGGTTGCAAACTGAATATAATTTTTTTCTGCATCTAGCTCTGAAAAAATATTTGGCCTTCTAGCAGTGTGTGGGACTTTCTCTATTAGTCCATCTATACTGACCTCCATCAGGTTGCAAATTAAAAATAATTTTTATCTGCATCTAGCTCTGAAAAAATATTTTGCTTTCTAGCAGTGTGTGGGACTTTCTCTATTAGTCCATCTATACTGACCTCCATCAGGTTGCAAATTCAAAATAATTTTTTGTCTGCATCTAGCTCTGAAAAAATATTTGGCCTTCTAGCAGTGTGTGGGACTCTCTCTATTAGTCCATCTATACTGACCTCCATCAGGCTGCAAATAAAAATAATTTTTTTCTGCATCTACCTCTGAAAAAATATTTGGCCTTCTAGCTGTGTGTGGGACTTTCTCTATTAGTCCATCTATACTGACCTCCATCAGGTTGCAAACTGAATATAATTTTTTTCTGCATCTAGCTCTGAAAAAATATTTGGCCTTCTAGCAGTGTGTGGGACTTTCTCTATTAGTCCATCTATACTGACCTCCATCAGGTTGCAAATTAAAAATAATTTATATCTGCATCTAGCTATGAAAAAATATTTGGCCTTCTAGCAGTGTGTGGGACTTTCTCTATTAGTCCATCTATACTGACCTCCATCAGGTTGCAAATTAAAAATAATTTTTTGTCTGCATCTAGCTCTGAAAAAATATTTGGCCTTCTAGCAGTGTGTGGGACTTTCTCTATTAGTCTATCTATACTGACCTCCATCAGGTTGCAAACTGAATATATTTTTTTTCTGCATCTACCTCTGAAAAAATATTTGGCCTTCTAGCTGTGTGTGGGACTTGTTCTATTAGTCCATCTATACTGACCTCCATCAGGTTGCAAACTGAATATAATTTTTTTCTGCATCTAGCTCTGAAAAAATATTTGGCCTTCTAGCAGTGTGTGGGACTTTCTCTATTAGTCCATCTATACTGACCTTCATCAGGTTGCAAATTAAAAATAATTTATATCTGCATTTGCTCTGAAAAATATTTGGCCTTCTAGCAGTGTGTGGGACTTTCTCTATTAGTCCATCTATACTGACCTCCATCAGGTTGCAAATTAAAAATAATTTTTTGTCTGCATCTAGCTCTGAAAAAATATTTGGCCTTCTAGCAGTGCGTGGGACTTTCTCTATTAGTCTATCTATATTGACCTCCATCAGGTTGCAAACTGAATATATTTTTTTTCTGCATCTACCTGTGAAAAAATATTGGGCTTCTAGCTGTGTGTGGGACTTGTTCTATTAATCCATCTATACAGACCTCCATCAGGTTGCAAACTGAATATCATTTTTTTCTGCAACTACCTCTGAAAAAATATTTGGGCTTCTAGCTGTGTGTGGGACTTGTTCTATTAGTCCATCTATACTGACCTCCATCAGGTTGCAAACTGAATATAATTTTTTTCTGCATCTAGCTCTGAAAAAATATTTGGCCTTCTAGCAGTGTGTGGGACTTTCTCTATTCGTCCATCTATACTGACCTCCATCAGGTTGCAAATTAAAAATAATTTATATCTGCATCTAGCTCTGAAAAAATATTTGGCCTTCTAGCAGTGTGTGGGACTTTCTCTATTAGTCCATCTATACTGACCTCCATCAGGTTGCAAATTAAAAATATTTTTTTGTCTGCATCTAGCTCTGAAAAAATATTTGGCCTTCTAGCAGTGTGTGGGACTTTCTCTATTAGTCCATCTATACTGACCTCCATCAGGTTGCAAACTGAATATATTTTTCTTCTGCATCTACCTCTGAAAAAATATTGGGCTTCTAGCTGTGTGTGGGACTTGTTCTATTAATCCATCTATACAGACATCCATCAGGTTGCAAACTGAATATAATTTTTTTCTGCATCTACCTCTGAAAAAATATTTGGGCTTCTAGCTGTGTGTGGGACTTGTTCTATTAGTCCATCTATACTGACCTCCATCAGGTTGCAAACTGAATATAATTTTTTTCTGCATCTAGCTCTGAAAAAATATTTGGCCTTCTAGCAGTGTGTGGGACTTTCTCTATTAGTCCATCTATACTGACCTCCGTCAGGTTGCAAATTAAAAATAATTTATATCTGCATCTAGCTCTGAAAAAATATTTGGCCTTCTAGCAGTGTGTGGGACTTTCTCTATTAGTCCATCTATACTGATCTCCATCAGGTTGCAAGTTAAAAATAATTTTTTGTCTGCATCTTGCTCTGAAAAAATATTTGGCCTTCTAGCAGTGTGTGGGACTTTATCTATTAGTCCATCTATACTGACCTCCATCAGGTTGCAAACTGAATATATTTATTTTCTGCATCTACCTCTGAAAAAATATTGGGCTTCTAGCTGTGTGTGGGACTTGTTCTATTAATCCATCTATACAGACCTCCATCAGGTTGCAAACTGAATATAATTTTTTTCTGCATCTACCTCTGAAAAAATATTTGGGCTTTTAGCTGTGTGTGGGACTTGTTCTATTAATCCATCTATACAGACCTCCATCAGGTTGCAAACTGAATATAATTTTTTTCTGCATCTACCTCTGAAAAAATATTTGGGCTTCTAGCTGTGTGTGGGACTTGTTCTATTAGTCCATCTATACTGACCTCCATCAGGTTGCAAACTGAATATAATTTTTTTCTGCATCTAGCTCTGAAAAAATATTTGGCCTTCTAGCAGTGTGTGGGACTTTCTCTATTAGTCCATCTATACTGACCTCCATCAGGTTGCAAATTAAAAATAATTTTTATCTGCATCTAGCTCTGAAAAAATATTTGGCCTTCTAGCTGTGTGTGGGACTTGTTCTATTAGTCCATCTATACTGACCTCCATCAGGTTGCAAACTGAATATAATTTTTTTCTGCATCTAGCTCTGAAAAAATATTTGGCCTTCTAGCAGTGTGTGGGACTTTCTCTATTAGTCCATCTATACTGACCTCCATCAGGTTGCAAACTGAATATATTTTTTTTCTGCATCTACCTCTGA
This sequence comes from Phyllobates terribilis, assembly GCF_046119375.1. NCBI lineage: Eukaryota > Metazoa > Chordata > Amphibia > Anura > Dendrobatidae > Phyllobates > Phyllobates terribilis. The sequence goes on along the minus strand of NW_027362764.1, from coordinate 658,390,494 downwards.
AAAAATATTTGGGCTTCTAGCTGTGTAGGACTTGTTCTATTAGTCCATCTATACTGACCTCCATCAGGTTGCAAACTGAATACAATTTTTTTCTGCATCTACTTCTGAAAAAATATTTGGGATTCTAGCTGTGTGTGGGACTTGTTCTATTAGTCCATCTATACTGACCTCCATCAGGTTGCAAATTGAATATAATTTTTTTCTGCATCTAACCCAGCCAATAGTTTTGGCCTAATACCACAGTTTGGCCACTCAGCTCTGCTCGGTTCCCATCCATTGTTTTTTTGTGCAAACAACTCCAGAGTTGTGAATTAGTTAACCACCAAAATGAGTGGAAAATAGCCTGCTGCTGGTGGAAAGGGGAATAGGCGTGTTGGGAAGGGGAAAAAAGGTTGTGTCCGTGGGGTAGGTGTTAAAGCAACAGTAACATCTGCAGAAGAAAGACCATCTTCCAGCCAAACTAAAATGTCTACTTCTTTTAGCGGACAATGTGATAAGATCCCTTTCTTACGGCCACGCCAATCGCTACAAATTCCAGATGAGGCACAAAAACCGCAGGTGCTTCAATGGATATCAAGTGCTCCTTTAAGTGGGCTCTCCTCCACATCAACTTCAACATCACAAATACTCCAGTCCTCAAAGGTGTCACCCCAATCGCACTTGCTTCCTCACAGCTCCCTAATCTCCAGCTGCCCGTCTGAGTATGAGGTAGAACAGATGGTTGAGTCTGCAGAGCTGTTTACTCATACTATAGCCTGGGAATCAGAGGTCGACTCCAGCGCTTCTGTGAATCCAGACGAGGAAATGATCTGCACTGATGCCCAGAATCTTTATGAGTCGGATCCAGGACCAGACGCAGAAGGTTCTGACCATAATGTAGGCCCTCATTCCCAAACTGTAACTCCTGTTGGTGGAGACAATGAGGAAGACGATGATAAGACTCAAATACCTGATTGGAGCGACAATTTTAGTTTTTTGTCAGGGCAGGAGCAGGTTGGCTCTGAGGACGGCGGGTGTGATAACGTACAGGGTGATGATGATGAGGTTGGAGATCCCACTTACTGTCAACCCACAGTCAGCCAAGAGATGAGGTCAGCAGAGGAGGTGGAGGAAGATGCTAGTGACGACGAGGTCAGGTTGCGCCTTCCTGGACAGAGACGTAGTACTGGAAGCACGTCAACAACTGCATCCTCAAACACAACTCTGCCTCTCACCACAAGTCGTGGTGGCTCTTCAGGTCGCATGGGTGCTAAGCCTTGCATAGCCTGGGCATTTTTTCAGATCGATAAAGATGACCCAACTCGTGTTATCTGTAACATTTGTCAGCAAAAGCTAAGTAGAGGACAAAAAATACATAGTTTGAGTACTTCATGCATGAACCGGCACATGGACATAAAGCATAAGTTGCAGTGGGAAGCTCAGTGTGCTACAATGCGGCCTAGCCGGCCGGGCCAACCACCGTCTGCCATATATTGTGCATCCGCGGCCTCTTCATCCTCTGTTACTGGGGGGACAGCAGTCACACCTGTTTTGGGGCGCAGACCTGCCACCTCTTTACCCGCAACAGCCAGCGTGATTGGCAGGTCATCATTTTCTTTGGAGGTGGTAACACCAGCTGGTGTTGAGCGCTGTCCGACATCGATAGCACCACCATTGGATCAAGGCAACCTAACATGTCCGCCTGCATCTTCCTCACAGACCGGCAGTTTGCCGGGGACACCCTTATCAACCCCGTCTAAGCACAATAGCCAGCCCTCGGTCCCTCAGATGTGGACAAGTAAAAGACCATTTCCTCCTAGCCATGAGAAAGCTAAGAGGTTGAATTTCACCATCTGCAAGCTCTTGGCTACAGAAATGCTGCCTTTCCGCCTGGTGGACACAGAGGATTTTCGAGACCTTATGTCCGTCGCAGTGCCCCAGTACCAGATGCCCAGTCGGCACTACTTCTCAAAGAAAGGTGTGCCTGCGCTCCACCAGCATGTCACACACAACATCACCGCTTCTTTGAGAAACTCTGTGTGTGACAGGGTGCATTTCACCACAGACACTTGGACGAGTAGGCATGGACAGGGGCGTTACATGTCGCTGACTGGGCACTGGGTAACTATGGTGACAGCAGGACAAGGGGCTGCTGTCCAAGTCTTGCCGTCCCCACGAGTTGTGCGTCAATCCTCTTTATGTCAAAGTTCCTCCACTGCTTCTGCCTCCTCAACCTCCTCTCGGTCTTCCACCTGCACCCAAAGCCTGTCTGGTCATGCCACAAGCTTTCTAACTGCGCAGAAGGGATCCTGCACACCTTCTTACTATGCTGGCAGTAGGGCTGAACGTCATCAGGCGGTTTTTACTTTGAAATGTCTGGGAAATGTGAGTCACACAGCTGAGGAGTTGTGGTCAGCTCTGGAGAACCAATTTCATGAATGGTTGTCTCCACTGGACCTGAAACCAGGGAAGGCCGTGTGCGACAATGCTGCAAACCTGGGTGCGGCCCTTCGCCGGGGCAATGTCACACACGTGCCTTGTATGGCTCACGTGTTGAACCTGGTTGTCCAGCAATTTTTAGCCCACTATCCCAGACTAGATGGCCTTCTGCAGAGGGCACGGTCGCTGTGTGCTCACTTCCGCAGTTCGCATCCCGCAGCTCAGCGACTTACATCTCTACAGAAGTCGTTGGGCCTGCCACTTTACCGGCTAAAATACGATGTGCCTACCCGGTGGAATTCAACTCTGCACATGTTGCAGCGACTGTGGCAGCACCGACAAGCCCTGGTGCAATACGTTCTGACGTATAGCCTGGGCCAACGAGATCCAGAGGTGGGGCAAGTCACGCTGGAGGAGTGGTCTCAGATCAGGGACCTATGCACACTTCTGCACAGGTTTGAAATGGCGACGAAGATGTTTAGTGCTGACGATGCCATTATCAGCATGACTATTCCGGTGATTTACATGCTGGAGCACATGTTAAACAGAATTCGGAGTCAGGTGGTGGCACAAGAGGAGGTGGAGGAAGTAGAGGAGGAGGAGTTGTATGCGGAAGGGCTAACATCTGCAAGGTCCAGACGGTCGGCAGCACCAAGGCAGCAGGCATGTGAGGGTGGGGGAGATGGTTTTACCAGGGCGAATGGTAGCAGCCAAACTAGTGAGGAAGGTGCAGGAGCCCAGGAAGAAGTGGAGGACGAACTGATGGAAGACTCATCAGATGAGGGAGACCTTGATCACATTTCTGTTGTGCGAGGTTGGGGGGAGAGGACAGAGGAAGGAAGCATGATTGTTACCTCGCCACCAACACAACAGGGACTTGGTGCTCCTGGATGCGCAACACACATGAGTGCCTTCTTGCTGCACTACCTGCAACATGACCCTCGAATTGTGAGAATTAGAAATAATCCTGACTACTGGGTTGCCACACTGTTAGATCCCCGGTACAAAAGTAAATTTGCAGAAATTATTCCTGCCATAGAAAGGGATGCACGCATGCAGGAGTATCAGCAGAGACTGTTGCAGAATCTTACATGTGCTTTTCCACAAAACACCAGTGGTGCACGTAGTGAATCTCACAGTTCCAACTTGCCAACCGTGGGACCGTCAAGTGTTCAGCGCTCAAACCGTAACAGAACCACAGTATCTGCTGGTAACATCAATTTTGCGGAATCATTTCACCACTTTTTTAGCCCATCCTTTGCAAGGCCACAGGAAACAAGAAGTATGACACATAGTCAACGCCTATGTAACGGGTCCGGGAGGCGGAACCTCTGAGCTACTATACAAGGGGGCGGCCCTTGTAAGGGAGCGGGTGGCAGTCTCTGGGTGAACGGACAGGGAGTTACGGCAAGTGATCAGGGCAGTCTCTGGGTATGGGGTAGGTACGACCTGTGATGGCGGAGCCTCCGGGTAGGCTAGCAGGCAGATGGTAGATGTGTGCTCCCAGGTGAGCAAGCGAGAGTCTCTGGAATAGCAGGTGGTCACGGCACGTGACGGCGGAACCTCCGGGCTGGCAGGCAGGTAGGTAACGGAGAAGCGCTCCCAGGTGAGCGGGCAAGAGTCTCTGGAATAGCTGGTGGTCACCGCACGTGACAACGGGACCTCCGGGCTGGCAAGCAGGCAGGTAACGGAGATGCGCTCCCAGGTGAGCGGGCAAGAGTCTCTGAGATAGCTGGTGGTCACAGCACGTGACAACGGAGCCTCCGGGCTGGCAAGCAGGCAGGTAACGGAGAAGCGCTCCCAGGTGAGCGGGCAAGCTGGTCCATAGACAGACTGACCGGAGTTGTAAGGCAGACCGTCGGACCTCAGGCAAGCAGGCAGGTAGCTGATGTGCGCTCCCAGGTGAGCGGACAAGTTGGTCCTTAGACAGACTGACCGGAGTTGTAAGGCAGACCGTCGGACCTCAGGCAGGCAGGCAGGTAACAAGTATTCAGGCAGGAATCAGGCAGGTAACTAGCAGGAAACTGGCAGGAAACTGGCAGGTAACTGGCAGGTAACTGGCAGGTAACTGGCAACGGGACCTGAGGGCTGAAGCACAGGTGAGACACAGGTGCAAACAACATTGCTCGGGCACCTCCATTTTGGAGGAGGTGCCTTATATATGATGAAGTCCTCCGGCCATTGGCCGGGGACTCCTTAGGACGGCGCGCGCGGCCCCTTTAAGAGGAGGGGAGCGCGCGCGCGCGCGCCCTAAGCACAGGGGCCGGGAAGGAGCGCGCGCTGAGAGCAGAGCGGGAGGAGGACGCCGGGAAGGAGCGCGCGCTGACAGCAGAGCGGGGAGAGGACGCCGGGCACGGAGCAGAGCGGTGAGGGGAGCAGCGTCCCTGCCTAGCAGAGGGCAGGGACGCCAGCGCTACAGTACCCCCCCTTTAGGCCCCCCCTTTTTTAGGCCAGATAGAAATTTAGCTAGGATGAGAGGGGCATGGATGTTCTCCCGGGGCTCCCACGTTCTCTCCTCAGGACCAAACCCCTTCCAATCTACCAGAAAAAAGGTCTTTCCTCTTACCCTTTTGGTGGCAAGAATGTTCTCTACCTCAAACTCGTCCTCAGCAGAAACCGGAGCAGGAGGCGTACCTGTAGACTTGGAAAAAGAGTTAAGCACCACAGGTTTGAGGAGAGACACATGGAAGGAGTTAGGGATCCGTAAGTTGGCCGGGAGTTTCAATTTATAGGCCACCGGGTTGATCTGACTGATGACCTCCAGTGGGCCGATGAACCGAGGCCCTAACTTATAGGAAGGGATCTTGAGCCGGACATATTTGGACGAGAGCCAGACTTTATCCCCAGGGCGGAATTGAGGAGGGTCCAGACGTTTTTTGTCAGCGTGTCTTTTCATACGCTCGGATGACAGAAGGAGTGCGGACCGGGTACTCTCCCATATGGAGGAAAATTTGTTAACAAGAGATTCCGCAGCCGGATTGTCCGCCGAGGTGGAGACGGGAAACGGGATCCGAGGATGCTGACCGTAGACTACAAAAAACGGGGATTTGGAGGAAGACTCGCTCTCGTGATTGTTGTACGAGAATTCGGCCCATGGCAGGAGATCCACCCAGTCAGAATGGTGGGCATTAACGAAGTGCCGAAGGTAACTGGTCAGGTTCTGATTGATCCGCTCCACTTGACCATTAGACTGTGGGTGGTAAGCGGAGGAGAAGTCCAGGGTGACGTCCAGCAATTTACAAGTGGCTCTCCAGAAACGGGAAGTGAACTGTACCCCACGATCCGACACGATGTGACGGGGCAGGCCATGAAGACGGAAGATGTGGCGGATAAAGTCTTTAGCCAGCTCGGGTGCAGACGGAAGACCTGGCAGTGGAATGAAGTGAGCCATCTTGGAGAAGCGGTCAGCGACCACCCAAATGACCGTACAACCGGCAGAGACGGGTAGATCAGTAATGAAGTCCATCGCTATATGCTGCCAGGGGGCAGCAGGTACTGGCAGAGGTAGGAGACGGCCGGCCGGCAGGTGTCTCGGAACTTTGTTGCGGGCGCAGGACACACAGGCAGAAACAAAGTCTATTACATCCTTGTGCAGGTTAGGCCACCAGTAGTGCCGGGTAATAAGCTGGAGGGTCTTTTTCTGACCGGCGTGGCCAGCTAGTTTAGACGAATGACCCCAGTGTAGGATCTTCTCCCGATCAGGTACTGGTACGAACGTCTTACCAGGAGGAAGACGATTTAGACTCACGGGAGCCACCTGCATTACTCTGGCGGGATCGATGATATGTTTCGGATCCTCCTCGAGATCAGACACCAGAAAGGACCGAGACAAGGCGTCCGCCTTGACGTTTTTGTCAGCCGGGCGAAAATGAAGGACAAAATCAAAACGAGCAAAAAACAAGGACCACCGGGCTTGGCGCGGGTTAAGTCTCTGGGCATGCTGGAGGTAAGCCAAGTTCTTGTGGTCAGTGTAAATTATTACTGGGTGAAGAGCCCCCTCGAGCAGGTAACGCCACTCCTCCAATGCCAGTTTGATGGCCAATAACTCTCGGTCTCCTATGGAATAGTTGCGCTCAGAGGAGGAGAAGAGTTTAGAGAAGAAGCCACAAGTTACCATCCTCCCGGAAGATGATTTTTGAGTAAGTACCGCTCCGGCTCCAGAGGAGGAGGCGTCAACTTCCAGGAAGAACTGTTTGTTGCCATCTGGGCGATGCAGCACCGGGGCGGAAGAGAAGGCCTGTTTAAGGGAAAGAAAGGCCTCCTCTGCTTCGGGTGGCCACTCTTTGGGATTAGTACCTTTACGGGTGAGCGCAGAAATTGGGGCCGTCCGGGAAGAGAAGTGTGGTATGAAGAGGCGGTAGTAGTTGGCGAAGCCCAGGAATCGCTGAATGGCCTTCAACCCCTCCGGTCGGGGCCATTTCTCGATGGCAGACAGTTTCTCAGGATCCATTTGTAGGCCGGTCTGAGAGATAATGTAGCCCAGAAACGGAAGCGAGGTCTGCTCAAAGAGGCACTTCTCAAATTTAGCGTAGAGATGGTTCTGCCTTAGCCTGAGCAGGACCTGACGAACGTCCCTCCGGTGAGTCTGGAGATCCGGAGAGAAGACCAAGATGTCGTCCAGGTACACCACTACGCAGGAGTAGAGAAGGTCCCGGAAGATGTCATTGACCAACTCTTGAAAGACGGCAGGAGCGTTACAGAGACCAAAGGGCATTACCAGGTATTCATAGTGGCCGTCCCGGGTGTTGAATGCCGTCTTCCATTCATCCCCTTGACGAATACGAACCAGGTTGTACGCCCCACGAAGGTCCAGTTTGGTGAAGATCCTAGCCCCCCTCAGGCGATCAAATAATTCTGGAATGAGCGGAAGGGGGTACTTATTCTTCACCGTGATCAGGTTTAGGCCTCTATAGTCTATACAGGGACGGAGAGAGCCGTCCTTCTTTTTGACGAAAAAGAAGCCTGCTCCCGCCGGGGAGGTAGATTTCCGGATGAATCCTCTGGCCAGATTCTCCTCAATATATTCGGACATTGACCGGGTTTCAGCAGCGGATAAAGGATAGATACGCCCACGGGGAGGAGTAGTACCGGGTAGCAGATCGATGGGACAGTCGTATGGTCTATGTGGTGGTAATGTCTCTGCCTCCTTTTTATTAAAGACATCTGCATAAGACCAATAAGGAATCGGAAGTCCAGGTAGATTAGCTGGGGTAGGAGAGGGACGGACGGGATGGACGGGAACCAGGCAGGTTTTATGACAGTCTTGTCCCCAGCGAAGGACCTCTCCGGTTTGCCAGTCTAGCACGGGTGCATGTCTCTGGAGCCAGGGCAGACCTAGCAAGAGGGCGTGAGAGAGTCCAGGCAGAACATGAAAGGAGATACTTTCAGAATGCAGCATTCCCACCTGCAGGGTAATGGATTCGGTGATGAGTTGAATGGGGCGAGGTAAGAGGCCCCCATCCACGGCAGCGACAGACAAGGGTACAGCCAGAGGTTTGGTGGGGATGCGGTATTTTTCAACCAGGGACTGTGAAATAAGGTTCCCGGCTGCTCCAGAGTCAAGTTGGGCTAGTTCGAAATAACGGTTCTCCCCGTAGATGATCGAAACTGACAACAGCAGGGATGGAGAGGATTTATTCTTGTCTAGGTGGACCTCTCTGAGCGAACCTAGACACAGGCGTTTCCCGACCTCTCCGGGCAGGCACGGATCCGGTGCTCCTTACTGCCACAGTAGAAGCAGCTCCCCTCGGCACGGCGTGAGTCCTGACGGGTTTTGACCATCTTGGTCTGGTCGACCTGCATAGGCTCAGGAGAGTGTACCTGGGGAGAGATGGAGGGAATGACGGGTCTCTGGAAAGTAGGAGCTAAACGTGGAATCCTTCTCTCACGGGTGACCTCTTTGGCACGCTCCTGGAACCGTAGGTCAATCCGGGTGGCAAGGGTTATTAGATCATCGAGAGAGGTAGGAATGTCCCGACCAGCAAGTTCATCTTTAATACGACCGGACAGACCCTCCCAGAAGACGGATACCAGAGCGTCGTTATCCCAGGCCAGCTCCGAGGCAAGGGTGCGGAACCGTATGGCATATTGGCCCACGGTGAGACCCTCCTGACGGAGGCGTAGCAGAGAGGATGCGGATGAGGTCTTCCATCCGGGTTCGTCGAAGACTTTCCGGAAAGCCGAGAGAAAAGCAGGCAAGTTGGACACCAGGGGGTCTCCTCTCTCCCATAGAGGATTTAGCCAGGCCAGGGCCTCCCCGGTGAGATGGGACATGATAAAGGCAATTTTGTCCCGGTCGGAATTAAACTGATGGGACAAAAGTTCAAAGTGCAGGGTGCACTGATTTATGAAGCCCCGAGCCTGGACGGGGTCGCCTCCGAAGCGAGGAGGTGCAGAGAGCCGGGGTCCGGGGTAGGATACCATAGTATTAGTGGGCAGCGGAGCTGCCGGATTGCAAGATATGGCACTGGCGGAGGTTGTTGGTGGATCAGACAGAGTGTTCAGGCGAGTATTAACATTCCGCAGGTGACCCAGGATGGCCTCCTGTTGGGACCTCTGACGGGACAGTTCAAGACAGAGGTCCGAGAGCGAGGGAGCTTGGGTGCCACCGGGTTCCATGGCCCGAGCAAACTGTAACGGGTCCGGGAGGCGGAACCTCTGAGCTGCTATACAAGGGGGCGGCCCTTGTAAGGGAGCGGGTGGCAGTCTCTGGGTGAACGGACAGGGAGTTACGGCAAGTGATCAGGGCAGTCTCTGGGTAAGGGGTAGGTACGACCTGTGATGGCGGAGCCTCCGGGTAGGCTAGCAGGCAGATGGTAGATGTGTGCTCCCAGGTGAGCAAGCGAGAGTCTCTGGAATAGCAGGTGGTCACGGCACGTGACGGCGGAACCTCCGGGCTGGCAGGCAGGTAGGTAACGGAGAAGCGCTCCCAGGTGAGCGGGCAAGAGTCTCTGGAATAGCTGGTGGTCACCGCACGTGACAACGGGACCTCCGGGCTGGCAAGCAGGCAGGTAACGGAGATGCGCTCCCAGGTGAGCGGGCAAGAGTCTCTGAGATAGCTGGTGGTCACAGCACGTGACAACGGAGCCTCCGGGCTGGCAAGCAGGCAGGTAACGGAGAAGCGCTCCCAGGTGAGCGGGCAAGCTGGTCCATAGACAGACTGACCGGAGTTGTAAGGCAGACCGTCGGACCTCAGGCAAGCAGGCAGGTAGCTGATGTGCGCTCCCAGGTGAGCGGACAAGTTGGTCCTTAGACAGACTGACCGGAGTTGTAAGGCAGACCGTCGGACCTCAGGCAGGCAGGCAGGTAACAAGTATTCAGGCAGGAATCAGGCAGGTAACTAGCAGGAAACTGGCAGGAAACTGGCAGGTAACTGGCAGGTAACTGGCAGGTAACTGGCAACGGGACCTGAGGGCTGAAGCACAGGTGAGACACAGGTGCAAACAACATTGCTCGGGCACCTCCATTTTGGAGGAGGTGCCTTATATATGATGAAGTCCTCCGGCCATTGGCCAGGGACTCCTTAGGACGGCGCGCGGCCCCTTTAAGAGGAGGGGAGCGCGCGCGCGCGCGCCCTAAGCACAGGGGCCGGGAAGGAGCGCGCGCTGAGAGCAGAGCGGGAGGAGGACGCCGGGAAGGAGCGCGCGCTGACAGCAGAGCGGGGAGAGGACGCCGGGCACGGAGCAGAGCGGTGAGGGGAGCAGCATCCCTGCCTAGCAGAGGGCAGGGACGCCAGCGCTACAGCCTAGAGACGATGGTACAGGAGTATCTCCAAGTAAACATTGAACCCATGACTGTGTCACTGGACCCTTGCTCTTTTTGGGCTTCCAATCTGGATAAATGGCCGGAGCTAGTCACTTGCGCCTTGGAGATCTTGTCATGCCCCGCAGCCAGCGTTCTGTCTGAACGTGTGTTCAGCGCTGCTGGTGGTGTGCTGACAGATAAGCGCACGCGGCTCTCCACTGATAATGTAGACAGACTCACGTTCATAAAGATGAACAAATCATGGATCCGAAACGACTTTTCTACCCCTGTATCATCCTGGGGAGAGTAAAAGCTTTATGATTGGTTAAAATCAACCTACCAACCGTTTTAAGCTTTCAAATTACTAATCATGTTTATCTGTATCTTGGCTGGAAAATAGTTTGGGCTTTGTAGCAGTGTGCAGCACTGATTCTATTAGGTCATCTATAATAAGCTCCACCAGATTTAAAATTACTAATCATGTTTATCTGTATCTTGGCTGGAAAATAATTTGGGCTTTGTAGCAGTGTGCAGCACTGATTCTATTAGGTCATCTATAATAAGCTCCACCAGATTTAAAATTACTAATCATGTTTATCTGTATCTTGACTGGAAAATAATTTGGGCTTTGTAGCAGTGTGCAGCACTGATCCTATTAGGCCATCTATACTAAGCTCCACCAGATTTAAAATTAATAATAATTTTTAGCTGCATCTAGCCCGGAAAATAATTTTGGGGCTCCGAGATGCGCAAGACACATAAGTGCCTTCTTGCTGCACTACCTGCAACATGACCCTCATATTGTCAGAATTCGAAGTAATCATGACTACTGGGTTGCCACACTCTTAGATCCCCCAAACTTTTCGATCAACCTTTTCATTTTAATAAAGACCAAAAAAATGGTCATTTTTGAAATTATATGCATTAGCAGGTTATTAGAAACTGAAATCAAACAGTTTTCAACTCAAAACTTTATTCTAGGTGATGTTACATTTTCACATAGGACCCCTTGTTCGAAAGGAGCTTCTGAACTCTCTCGTCCATTGAATTTGTCAGGTTTTGGATGGTTTCTGCTTCAATTTTTTTGCATGAGGACAGAATACCCTCCCAGAGCTGTTGCTTAGATGTGAACTGCCTCCCGCCATCATAGACACTCCTTTTGATGATGCTCCAGAGGTTCTGAATGGGGTAGAGGTCAGGGGAGCATGGGGGTCACACCATAAGTTTGTCCCCTTTTATGCCCATATCAGCCAGAGATGCAGATGTTTTATGTGCAGCATGAGATGGTGCATTATCATGCAAAAAAATGATCTTGCTGTGAAATACACGGTTCTTCTTCTTGAACCATGGCAGGAAGTGCTGTTTGAGAAAATCCACATACATTATGGAGTTTATCTTTAGCACCTTCAGGGATCCTAAAGGGGCCGACAATCTCTCTCCCCATGATTCCAGCCCAAAACATTACTCCACCTCCTCCTTGTTGGCGCTGTAGCCGTGTTTGCGTGGGGTGTCCATCAACCAGCCATCCTCCACTCCATCCATCTGGACCATCGAGCGCTGCACGGCACTCATCCGTGAACAAAACAGTTTTGAAATCAGTCTTCATGTAATGTTTGGCCCACTGGAGCCGTTTCTGCTTGTGTGAAGTGGATAGAGGAGGTCGACAGGATGGCGTATGCACAGCTGCAAACCTCTGAAGGACCCTGCATCTTGTTGTTCGGGGGACGTTGGAGGCACCAGCAGCTTCAAAAACTTGTCTGCTGTTATGACAAGGCCTTTTTGCCGCTGCTCTTTTAACCTGACGTAATTGCCTGTAGGAAAGAGTCCTCAATTTGCCCTTATCAGCACGCACACGTGTGTACTGTGAATCAGCTACATACTTCTTGATTACCAAGACACTTCATCCTGATCATCGCACAATGTTGATTGTAGTCATGCCTTGACCTAAACACTCCACAATTTGTTGCTTCTCAGCAGCCGACACATCCTTTTTCTTTCCCATTTTGGCAGAAAATGTAGGCTGCTTAATAATGTGAGTCAGCCTTCTTAAGTAGTCTTGCCTTTCATTGGACACACCTGCCAAACTAATTAGCACAGGTGTCTGCAATTGCTTACAGTGATATAAAGAGCCCTGACACACATCACCATCAATGAGTTTAACTGACAAACAAACAAATTCTTCCCTTATCACTCCTAAACACTTTTTGCATAATAATTTGGAACACAGTGTACATGTGCTTTTCCACAAAACACCAGTGGTTCACGTAGTGAATCTTACAGTTCTAACTTGCCAAACGTGGTCTGTATGGAGTTGTTCAATAAAGGGCCCAAAATTAAGATAACATAGATGGGAGAGGTCTCTATGAATAGGAATTCCTAAGTATTTGATACCCTGTGAGGGCCAGGCAAAGGGAAAGTTGGACTGGATGGAATCCTATATGGATTTGGGGAGGGAGACATCGAGGGCCTCAGACTTCGCTGCATTGATTTTAAAATTTGACCATGTAACAAAGTGATCTATTTCAGCCATAACAGCATGGATGGATATATGTGATTGAGTGATATATACTAGAACATCATCAGCAAATAGAGAGCACTTGTACTCGGTGCCTCCCACCTCAATCCACCTAATATTGGGGTTATGGCGAATTGATGAGAGCAGGTGCTCCGTCACTAGGATGTATAAGAGAGGGGACAGAGGACATCCCTGCCTTGTCCCATTGGTGATTGTGAAAGGTGATGAAAATGTTCTGATGCACCCCCTGGGCCTTGGGACACCCGGAGCCAGACCCTTTTTGGTGGATGCTGGTGGTTGTAGTCTTCGTGGCGGCGACCCGGTTCCGTGGCTCAGGGTGGTCAAACCAGTGGCGGAACTATTTATGTGGTTTTGATGTTTAAATGTCCGACTACACCACCCGTGGATTGCGGTTAGAGTGAACCGCCGCTGCAGGGCAGACCGCTGAGGCTGGTGTTGTGGGTGCAGCAAAGCGTAGCATAACTCCCCACGGGAGGAGTATAGCCTCAGGGCAGTGTATGCGGAGGATGGGGGTGATGGTGCAGGGCAGCAGCAGTAACGACACGGAGTCAGTGATGCAGTCCAGGGCCTTTACTCACAGTTCTTATTATCCAGACCACGTCTGCAGGTAACGGCTGCCCACGTCGTACTGTGCTCACCAGGTCAGGGGCTCAGACAACTCCCAGATAACTTTGGAGCGCTTCACAGGACCCCTTTTGTGTGTCCTTTGTCTGGCCTTTCTTACCAACCCTTCTGTCCGGCTACCTCGGGCCTCCTCTTGGTAAACTTGGCGCAAGTTTCACTGACCCTATGTGGTGCCTTCCTAGTGGGTGTAGCGAGGGGCTGCGCCACATAAAATGTCACAGCCTCCGGTTTCTAGCTGAGGGTCGTTTCCTGCCTCCACTAGTTTCGGGGACCGGTCTCCCCCTTTGGCCTGACCCCTCCACGCAGGTGGATTCGGGCGTGCGGTGGAGACTCGCCCGTCTGTACCCCTGGGATCCCTTCATTCCTCGTTCCTGAAGCCTTCTCCGCTCCTCTTCCTTCCTTCTCCCTCTTCCATGCCTGGGCCTCTGTTACTAGGCCCGCCTCCGGAGCAGAGCTCATGCAGAGCCCCTGCTCCCTGCCACTTCTGCTCAGACTTCTCTGCACTGAACTAAGATGGTGCCCACCTTTTATACTCCCTTCTCAATGCACCCAGGAACTGCTTCCTCCCTGCTCCTGCACTACAGGGTTCCCCTTCCTCAGTGTTCCCTCCCCCCACTCCAGCCAGGGACAGGCACTGTCGTGCCCATCTCAGAGGCATATTGGTCACCCTGCCCCACGGCAATGTGGTGTAATGCATGCAGGTGTCGGGTCCTGATCCACACTCCATCCTTACCTGAGAGTGAGATATCACACCTCTGGGTGAGGTGCAATACCTCTGTAGCAACCGAGCCCTCAGGGTGCTACAGTTCCATTTATCTTCAGCCTAGGTGACGTATTGTGATACAGGGCCGTGATTTTGGCTATAAAAGGGTCCCCTAGACCCCTACCCCAAGCTTTTTAAGAGAATCATATATGGCGTGCCAGGAGACTCTATGGAATGCTTTCTCAGCATCCAACGAGAGTATCTAATTACAAATTTTTAACTGCATCTAGCCCAGGAAATACTTTGTGCCTAGTAGCAGTGTCTGCTAGTCAGCGGATTATCCCTGCTGTTAAGCAAGCTACACCACCTGTAGTTTGGACACTTAATTTTTTCAAAGGAAATGCTTCAGGACCACGGGATACTCAGTGAAGAGCATCAGGAGGCACCCAAGGCATAGGGGCTGGGACTGGCAGTAGGATGCCTTGCGGTGGACAGCCGAGCTCGATCCTTATAAAAGCTTTTTAAATGCAGCAGCTTTAGTGGACGCTACTGGAGCTGGAATTACGCGGCTGCTGGCATGAGACTGGCCCTCCAATAGATCCTTGTAAATGGATTTAAAGTGTATTCATTCAAATTAGAGAGACAATTTAAATTAAAAAGCTTAGAGCTGCCTCCACCACAGGGGGGCTCACTCGACCCACCAGCGGACAGGCACCAGTATTGGGAGAGGGGGGCTGGCCGTCAGGGTTCACCGCGGCTCTGGCACAAACCCGGCGACACGGAGGTGGCACGGGCAGGAGCGGACTGAACGTGTCGGCTTCTCACTTTTTGGATTTTAGAAGGGCATGACATGCCTATATCTGTGTCTCCCCCTCCTTTTACTCCTCCACCTCTTTTCTTTTCGCATGACTATATGTATTTGTCACTTTTCCATGTGTTAGTTGTGTCTTCTGAGCAGTTTGTCAGCTTTTGGACACCTTTGAAGGTGTTTTCTATGTGTTTCTATGTGTTTTTGTTTGCCTGCCATTGGTTTTAACGGTGTTCGAAGGTGTTCGACGAACAGTTCGACGAACAGTTCGGCGAACACACGGGTGTTCGACGAACCGAACCGAACTCGAACACTACGGGGGTGGCTCAACACTAATAAACACTAGAGTTGAGCCACCCCCGTAGTGTTCGAGTTCGGTTCTGTTCGTCGAACACCCGTATGTTCTTCGAACTGTTCGTCGAACTGTTCGTCGAACACCGTTGAACACCATTAAAACCAATGGCAGGCAAACAAAAACACATAGAAACACATAGAAAACACCTTCAAATGTGTCCAAAAGCTGACAAACTGCTCAGAAGACACAACTAACACATGGAAAAGTGACAAGTACATATAGTCATGCGAAAAGAAAAGAGGTGGAGGAGTAAAAGGAGGGGGAGACACAGATATAGGCAAGTCATGCCCTTCTAAAACCAAAAAAGTGCGAAGCTGACACGGCCAGTCCGTTTCTGCCCGTGCGACCTCCGTGTCGCCGGGTTTGTGCCAGAGCTGCGGTGAACCCTGACGGCCTGCCCCCCTCTCCCAATACTGGTGCCTGTCCGCTGGGGGGTCGAGCGAGCCCCCCTGCGTTGGAGGCAGTTCTAAGCTTTTTAATTTAAATTGTCTCTGTAATTTGAATGAGTACACTTTAAATCCTTTTACACGGATCTATTGGAGGGCAAGTCTGATGCCAGCAGCCGCGGGAATTCCAGCCCCAGTAGCGTCCGCTAAAGCTGCTGAAGTTAAAAAGCTTTTATAAGGATCGAGCTTGGCGGTGCCTTGGGGTGCCTCCCCGATGCTCTTCACTGAGTGTCCCGAGGGCCCGAAGCATTTCCTTTGAAAAATTAAGTGTCCAAACTACAGGTGGTGTAGCTTGCTTAACAGGTGGGATAATCCGCTGACTAGCAGACACTGCTACTAGGTCCAAAGTATTTCCTGGGCTAGATGCATTTAAAAATTTGTAATTAGATCTACAGGCGGTGACTACTCCACTGACTAGCAGACACTGCTGCTAGGCCCAAAGTATTGCCTAGGCTAGATGCAGTTAAAAATTTGTAATTAGATACTCTCGTTGGATGCTGAGAAAGCATTCCATAGAGTCTCCTGCACGCAATATATTATTCTCTTAAAAAGCTTGGGGTAGGGGTCTAGGGGACCCTTTTATAGCCAAAATCATGGCCCTGTATCGCAATCTGTCAGCTAGGCTGAAGATAAATGGAACATTTTCATCACCTTTCATAATCACCAATAGGACAAGGCTGGGATGTCCTCTGTCCCCTCTCATACATCCTAGTAATGGAGCACCTGCTCTCATCAATTCGCGATAACCCCAATATTAGGTGGATTGAGGTGGGAGGCGTCGAGTACAAGTGCTCTGCATTTGCTGATGATGTCCTAGTATATATCACTCAATCACATATATCCATCCCTGCTGTTATGGCTGAAATAGATCACTTTGTTACATGGTCAAATTTTAAAATCAATGCAGCGAATTCTGAGGCCCCCGATGTCTCCTTCCCCAAATCCATACAGAATTCCATCCAGTCCAACTTTCCCTTTGCCTGGCCCTCACAGGGTATCAAATACTTAGGAATTCCTATTCATAGAGACCTCTCCCATCTATTTTATCTTAATTTTGGGCCCTTTATTGAACAACTCCATAAAGATCTTACTTCTTGGAGGGTGAAGGATTATTTTCTGGTTCGGCAGAATAAGAATACTAAAAATGAACGTCCTACCTAAACTCTTATACCTCTTCCAAACCATTCCCGTGGTAATTCCCTCAAATTTTTGGAAAAGACTACGCAGTAGCTTTTAGTCTCACCAGGATGACACAGGTGAGGCAGATGGTGGTTGTACCGGCCCGCTAGGCCGCTTTGTAGCACAGTGAGCTTCGCACTGCAACTTATGCTTCATAACCATGTGACGGTTCATGCATGAAGTGCTCAAACTATGGATTTTTTGGCCTCTACTTAGCTTTTGGTGACAAATGTTACAGATAACACGAGTTGGGTCATCCTTAGCGATCTGAAAAAATGCACAGGCTATGCAAGGTTTAGAGCCCATGCGACTCTGCTACTAGCAATACTATCAAATGATTGGCTGGGTTAGATGCAGAGCGTCTGGGTTTGGTTGGGGGTCCCCACAGTCTACCTAGGCTAGATGCAGTGAAAAATTCTCATTAGATACACAGGCGGTGCACCTTGCTTCGCAGCTGGGCTAATACGCCCAAAGTATTGGTAGACTCTATACTAAATAAGGAAGGATTCACTGACTGTGGTGGCCCCTCCGTGCGCTGTAGCGATTGGTGGAGATTTGGTGGATGATTATAGGAGATAGCTCCTTAATAGAGAAAGTTGGTGGATTTATACTTTAAATACACGTGTACCAGTGGGTTTAAACATCAGACATGATTTGATTTATCATTATGAGTGATCATTTATAGATTATTATTATATATGTTCCTTTTTTCTTCTTTTCTTTTTCTTTTTGATTATTTACATTTATATGCATTGTTTCTATGCTATACGATTTTAACATGGTATGTGTGTTTAAATTTCTGATTAACTCAGCCTTGAACAGGTGCATAGCAGGACATGACATATAAATACCACTTCCTTGCTCATTTTTTCTATGCAATGATTAAGAACTCATATATATATTGTGCAGAAAGAAGGGTGAAAGTCCACCCATGCGGGAGGAAATTGCAGTTTCATAACACATATTTGAACTGGAGAGGTATTAGAGGCCTGCAATGGCCACAGGTACTAATGGAGGTAATCAAGGTAGGGAGAGAGGCAAGAGGCCCGGTCATCTTAGTTATACAGGCCGGGGGAAACGACCTAGGTTATCACAAGAGCGCATAACTAATGGCAATAATGAAACTAGACACTGAGCGCTTCAGAGAATTTTTCACAAAACTAACTATAGTATGGTCAGAGATTGTGCCGAGAACGGTATGGCAAGGTGCATGAGACATCACGGCCATCGAACGGACAAGGCAGATAATAAATATTCGGATGGCAAAATTTATAAGAGACAGAGGCTGTGTAGTGTTACGACACCGACAACTGGAAGGAGATAAAGCAGGCCTCATACGGCCCGACGGTGTTCACTTAATGGATATTGGACTGGACATATTCCTGTCAGGACTCCAGGACCGAATGGAGCAAGCGTTAAGAGTGATGGATGGGGGTTGGAGTCCTGCATACGAGTAAGCAGAATCCTCCGTGGCCTGGAAATAGAAAGGACATGTTGGAGAGTTACACTTCTTGGCCAACTTGCCATTGTGGAGACTGGAGAAACAGGGCATGCTGCAACAAGCTGAATTATTTTAGAAATAAAATGAATTTCTAATGGAATGAGTATAAACAGTTAATAAAGCTGTGACCGATCCTCACCCATACAGTTGTAAGAGTTACATGACTGTATTGTCAATGAAAGGGGGGCGTTAGGGGACTGAGCGTCTGGGTTTGGTTAGGGGTCCCCACAGTCTGCCTAGGCTAGATGCATTTAAAAATCATTATTAGATACACAGGCGTTGCAGCTTGCTTCGCAGCTGGGTTACTACACTGACTAGCAGACACTGAAGCTTTGGAGCAGACCTCTGAGTAAACAACTCTCCAGACTCAACCATCTGTGTTACCCCAAGCCATAGTGTATGTATTTTCTTACAGTTAAAAGGGGGGGGAGATCCAACCCACCTCTAATTGACGATGGCAACGTCACGTAAAACAAAGCAAGGGGACTCCAAAAAGAGTCTCCATTTTTTCCAAAAATTTGTGGCACAGACACCACTTAAGTGGCATCAATTGCCCCAGAGTTGCATAAAACGGTTGGTTAGAATGAGTACCACACACTGCTACTATGCCCAAAATTATTTTCCAGACAAGATGCAGCTAAAAATTATTAGTAATTTGCAAGTTGGTGGAGCTTAGTATAGATGGCATAATAGAATGAGTACCGCACACTGCTACAGGCCCAAAATTATTTTCCAGACAAGATGCAGCTAAAAAATATTAGTAATTTGCAAGCTGGTGGAGCTTAGTATAGATGGCATAATAGAATGAGTACCGCACACTGCTACAGGCCCAAAATTATTTTCCAGACAAGATGCAGATAAAAATTATTATTAATTTCAAAACTGGTGGAGCTTGGTATAGATGGCCTAATACAATGAGTACCACACACTACTACTATGCCCAAAATTATTTTCCAGGCAAGATGCAGATAAAAATTACTATTAATTTCAAAACTGGTGGAGCTTGGTATAGATGGCCTAATACAATGAGTACCACACACTGCTAATATGCCCAAAATTATTTTACAGGCAAGATGCAGCTAAAAATTATTATTAATTTTAAAGCTGGTGGAGCTTGGTATAGATGGCCTAATACAATGAGTACCACACACTGCTTCTATGCCCAAAATTATTTTCCAGGCAAGATGCTGCTAAAAATTATTAGTAATTTGAAAGCTGGTGGAGCTTAGTATAGATGGCCTAATAGAATGAGTACCACACACTACTGCTATGCCCAAAATTATTTTCCGAGCTAGATGCAGATAAAAATTATTTGTAATTTGCAAGCTGGAGGAGCTTAGTATAGATGGACTAAGAATAAGACCCACACACTGCTACAAGCCCAAAATTATTTTCCGAGCTAGATGCAGATAAAAATTATTTGTAATTTGCAAGCTGGAGGAGCTTAGTTTAGATGGATTAAGAATAAGTCCCACACACTGCTACAAGCCCAAAATTATTTTCCGAGCTAGATGCAGATAAAAATTATTACTAATTTGCAAGCTGGTGGAGCTTAGTATAGATGGCCTAATAGAATGCAGTAAAAAAATTGTATTCTATACACAGGTAGTGTAGCTTGCAACACAGATACTCTACTCCACTGACTAACACACACTGCAAGAGGCCATAAAGGATTTGATTAGCTAGATTTAGCCAAATGCTGTGAAAAACACTTGCACAGCACTGACACAAACCTTCCTGGCAAAAAGTCCTAGAAAATGCTGTAAAATAGTCCTCAAAAGGACTGCAATTACAATTAGTCCCTACTCCCAACCTATCTATTTAAGAGCACAGACCTGTGTGCTAAAAGTCGTAAGAAATGCTGTAACCTAGTCCTCAAAAGGACTGCAATCACAACTATTCCCTACTTCCAAGCTATCTGTATTTTTCAGAGAAAATTGGCTTGAAATTAACACTGAAAGTATAGCGCACACAGCAACAGCAGTGCCGTCTAACACGCAGCTGCAGCAGTGAGAAAATGGTGGCGACGCGGAAAATGGCTGTGTCTTATAGGGCAAGGACATGTGACATACACAGCCAATGACACATGCCCTTGCTTGTGTAAAAAAAAGCAGTTCGCTCCGTGTGTGCGCTGCTGATAGGCTGACAGATTGCACCTCCCCACTGTAAATGCGGGAAAGAGACAAAAAAATGGAGATCTTCATTATTTCTGCATGGATCCATCCCCTGCCCCTCCCACCTCCCCGCTGTACACTCAAACAGCGTATTAACATTGATTATCAGCATTACTGTGAAAAAATCCAGTTATGATTTGGGTGCACGAACAGTTATCGAACATAACCTCGAACAGCCAGATTTTTTTCAAATCGTTCGTGTTCGCCGAACGGCTCGAACACCACTCAAAACAGCTCGAATTTGTGATCGGCGAACAGTTCAAGTCGAACAACACTCATCTCTAATAAACACACAATTCTTTAATGTTCTAAATTAAACCATAATTACCATCACTCCCATTCCAGCTGAAGCCAACGATCTCCTGCAATAAAAGTAAAATAATAAACCAACCTCATCCTTACCTTTCCATGGTCCCCAGGACGGCTCCAGCTCTGCTACATTCACATGACAGGCTGGATCGCAGCCGAAAGCTGCCATCCAGCTTGCCATGCCGCAGACACTGAGAAGCGCAGGCATGCTTGCGCTCCTCAGTGTCTGGCTGTGACGGCATCCAGATGAGCCGAGTTCATGTCCAATGAACTCAGCTCACCTCATGCACATCACTGACAGCGTGGGAAAATTCTCCTGCCCTTGCGCTTGCCGTGAGCTCACCGCATGCGCAGGAGAATTCTCCCACGCTGTCAGTGACGTGCATGAGGGGAGCTGAGTTCATTGGACATGAACTCGGCTCATGTGGATGCCGTCACAGCCAGACACTGAGGAGCGCAAGCATGCCTGCGCTTCTCAGTGTCTGAGGCATGGCAAGCTGGATGGCAGCTTTCGGCTACGATCCAGCCTGTCATGTGAATGTAGCAGAGCTGGAGCCGTCCTGGGAACCATGGAAAGGTAAGGATGATGTTGGTTTATTATTTTACTCTTATTGCAGGAGATCGTTGGCTTCAGCTGGAATGGGCGTGATGGTAATTATGGTTTAATTTAGAACAATAAAGAATTGTGTGTTTATTTAAATTAAAGGACTTTATTCTGGGTGTTTGTGTTTTTTTTAACTTTGACTATGGGGTTAGTAATGGGGGTGTCTTATAGACACCTCTCCATTACTAACCTGGGCTTGATGTCCGCTGGCATTATAAGCTGACAACAACTCCAGCCCTATTACCCCACTGCCACCGCTACAGGGCAGTGGGAAGAGCGAGGCTAAGTGCCAGAATTGGTGCATCCTATGGATGCGCCATTTCTGGGGCGGCTGACGGCTGGTGTTTATAGCCTTTGAAAGGGCCAATATTCATGGCACCCTTCCTGGGCTATTAATATCAACCCCCAGCTGTCTGCCTAGTCTTTGATAGCTATTAAAATAGGGGGGACCCCACATCATTTTTTTGGTGGGTCCCCCATTTTAATAGCTAGTAAAGGCTAGGTATTCAGCTGGGGACTGATATTAGTAGCCTGGGAAGCTCCGTGGGTATTACCCCCTTCCCAGGCTTCAAACATCTGCCCCAGCCGTCTGCTTAACCTCCGCTAGAGACTAAAATTACGGGGAACCCCACGCCAATTTTTTTTTTTAATAAATCCTTTATTTTAACACTAAATGACAAGTACAGTCATCAACACTGTCACTGTACTTATTATATATGTGACTGACATGTTTCTATCTACATAATCTATGTGTGATGCTCTATTCTTTCTGTTCTAAATTGTCGGGTACAGATGCTGAATTGCAGGCTGGCTTTTTTAAAGAGACTGTGCATGAAAACAATATTATTTTTTTAAATAAATCCTTAAACACTAAATGACAAGTACAGTAACCAACACAGTCACTGTACTTATTATATATGTGACTGACATGTTTCTATCTATCTAATCTATGTGTGATGCTCTATTCTTTCTGTTCTAAATTATCGAGTACTGGTGTATGCCGCTGCTGAATTGCCGACTTTTCATGTTTCACTGTGAGCACTGTTCCCATCGATTTGGGCAACCGCTGTAATGCCACAACCACCATGGCTGTGACATTACAGTGAGTGGCAGACAATCCCTGCATGATGTGAAAAAATCCAGTTACGCTTTTGGTGCACGAACAGTTATCGAACATAACCTCGAACAGCCGAATTTTTTGCAAATCATTTGCGTTCGTCGAACGACCCGAACACCGCCCCAAACAGCTCGAATTTGAGATTGGCGAACAGTTCTAGTCGAACACCGCTCATCTCTAATGATCACCTAAATTTGGAAACTCGGCTGCAGAGCAGTATTCCAATATGATAAAGACCCCAAATATACCTCCAAGACAACCACTGCCTTGTCAAAGAATCTGAGGGTAAAGGTGCTGGACTGGCCAAGAATGTCTCCAGACCTAAACCCTACTGAGCATCTGTGGGGCATCCTCAAACAGTAGGTGAAGGAGCCCAAGGTCTCTAATATCCACCAGCTCCATGTTGTCATTATGGAGCAGTGGAAGAGGATTCCAGTGGCAGCCGGTGAAGCTCTACTGAACTCCCTGCCCGAGAGAGTTAAGGCAGTTCTTGAAAATAATGGTGGCCACACATATTATTGACACTTTGGTACAATTTGGACATTTTCTCTTAGGGGTGTACTCATTTTTGTTGCCAGCAGTTTAGACATTAATGGTTGTGTGTTGAGTTATTACCAAATTAACACTGTTATACAAGCTGTACACTGAGTACCTTACGTTGTATCAAAGTGTTATATCTTCTTCATTGTTGTTCCATGAAAATATATCAAATATTTACAAAAATGTGAGGGGTGTATTCACTTTTGTGTTATACTGTATATGAATTACTATGGAAAAGGACATTGGATCGCAGATATCAAGCTATTATTTTATTTAGCTTCTATGACCTACATGCCTATTAAGATGGCTTAGGAG
Organism: Phyllobates terribilis; assembly: GCF_046119375.1. Lineage (NCBI taxonomy): Eukaryota > Metazoa > Chordata > Amphibia > Anura > Dendrobatidae > Phyllobates > Phyllobates terribilis. Next base: position 658,367,122 of record NW_027362764.1, on the reverse strand, counting down.
GGTTGATCCTACTGACCGATTACCTTAATTAATCTTGGAAAGCCCCTTTAACAGAGAAAAAATGGATATAGTAATCTCCAGATTCAGAAGTTAGTTTCTGATTTCTGTTTCTTTATGCTAACAGCATAACAGGTATGAAATGCCTTCGAAAAATAGGCAATTCCCCTTGAATGAAATGGCAAGTCCCATGTTGTGCTCTCCCATTAAACACTAAGCAGATGTAGAAGCGTTGCATAGTGTTTAAAATATGTATTTCTGTCCTATCGCAAACATTGTGTGACCTTAATTACTGCCAACCATGGAGCTTTAAGTGGCATAACCCCAGAACCACGACGCAGGGCTCGGCAGTTCAGCTCCGGAGTGAAGGAGCTGTGATTATTAGTCCTCGGTGTGATCTTTGCAGATTGCACTGATGATGAGATGAAGTTTAATCTCGTTTTCTCCCTGCTCTAAAGTACGGCACCACAAACCGCAGGCAGTTTAAGGCAGCTTGGAAATCTCTCACATCTGGAAAAGCAATAACTCACAGCCTTTCTACTGACAGCAATGACAGGCATCAGGACAGCCAGGAACAACTGTCTCTTATGTTTTGCTATTTGCAAAAAATCAGAAGAGGAGGAGCGGGCGAGGGACCACATCCTTCTTTAGCATATGCTCGAATAGGAAATTCTTTTATTTTCTGCCAGATAGTTCATGAATAAACCCTAAATATTACATAGACAGTAGCGATCACTTCCAAGCAACATTCCTCAGTGTCTGCTTAGCTGCAAAGCATATGAAGGCCTATTGTCTGCCAAGGGGTCATGGTTTCATTTACAATAAGATTTTATTTTGAGATATTTCACATTCTGCATTATGATTTATAGGCATTTGCACACCCCGCTGTGTATAAATATGATACCATCTTCTAAGCAGGATTACTTCATGAAATGTATATGGGCTTTAGCCATAGTAACTTTTACAGTGACCAGAAAAGAAGTAGAATTTACTGCACTGCAGTTTGCACTGTCAGGCTCATAGCCGCTCTTTATGATTTCAGGGGGAAGAGAAATAAACCACCGCTCCTTAATGGCCCTCTTTATGTGTAGGCAGCGGTAGATATCTGGTCTCTCAACAGTAGCCGGTGCATAGCTTTGCCTCATTTCCCATAGAAGCAGTGTCTACAAATTAGCATCTCTGCCTTCCCTTTCTTCGCTCTGTGAAAAGATGCTGAAAAAAAGGATGATTCAGCTGTTAATGTTTAGAAGGTTTGCATTCCTCTCTTCATCTTTCATCTTGGCAGTTACAGAAATGATCACCAAAAATGGAAAAACCGTTCAGGAAAGCAGAAATAATTTAATGATCCTTTAATCTTGGAAAGGAGTTATGTATTATTTTTTCCATCCACATAATAAAATGCAAGAATATTTTAGTCCTGTAATCCAGAGCAGTATTAATCTGCAGGTATAGGATCTACTGCTATTATGAGTCTTCTGTGATGTCATCATGTACCTGTTTTTAAAGGGAATCTGTCAGCAGGCTTTTGCTACCTTATCTGATAGCAGCATAATGTAGACAAAGAGATCCTGAATCCAAAGATGTATTACTTAGATTACTTGGTGCAGCCATTCTAACATAATCAGAGCTTTTAGCTTTAGCAATTCAGCAGAGCTGAAAAAGCTAACTCCGTCCTCAGGAAGCTCTCAGTGTACATAGCTGTAGATCCTGAGCTGTTTATCACAGAAGGGGTGGAGTCAGACTACCAGGTACTAGCTTCTGTGTCCCAGGAATGATAAGCTCCTGGTGGTAAAACAATTATTGCAAGTAAACAAAACTACTGAGCTTGATAAGAGAGGCATCCCTGAAATCTGTGTTTTAACACCTACAGCATACTGTCTTCAGATTACATAGCAAAAACCTGCTGATAGATTCCCTTTAAAGCGTACCTACACATTTTTATGTTTTCCAGTAAGTAACATGGGCTGAAATGTCCTGCAGGTCAGTGGTGGCACACAACTCCCACCGATCACTCAAAACATTTGTCACAAGTGCACTGCCCAGTAAGCAGGAGGACTGTGAATGTACACACAGAGCAGTGAACAAGCTCATAGAAAGTACATGAGCCCATTCAATGCTCTCTATGACTCTTACACCAGTGATGGGACCCAAATTGATCTAATGGTTATCACCTACCTATTTAACCTCTTAAGGAAGCAGCCAATTTTGTTGGTGCATTTTTCTTATTAACTTCTCTTTTTCAAATAGCTGTCACATTTCTATTTTTTCTGTTGACATAGACTAACTACAATTTGTTTTTGCAGAATGAGTTTCAGTTTCAATGATACCATTTGTTTTACCATACAAAGTAAGAGAAAATGTCAAGGGAAAATGATGACAACAATAAAATTCCACTATTGTTTTCTGGGTTTTAGTTTTAGGGCAGTAAAATTGACCAGATGCCTAGGTGACATCATTCTCTAGGTCCGTACAATTGTGTTGATGCCAACATATATAGTTTTTCTCTATTTACTATTTTAGTTACTTAAAAAATTCAGAATTTTGGAAAAAAAAATTGGTTTGTGCTGGTATTTTCTAAGACCCATAACTTTTTCATTTACCCATTAATAGAGCTGTTTGAGGGCTTTAATTTTTGTGTAGTGAGCAGTTGGTTTATTTTCACCATTTTGGGGTACATACCATGTTTTTGTTTTTTTATTGCATTTTTTTTTTATTTATCGAACAGATAGACACTGGTGCCAAAATACAAAATGTGCATCTCTATATGTAGAACTAAACCTAAAGACCATTAATGTCACCCATTTCCAAAGCAACCAGGAAGTAAGAAGACTGCAGAGGTATGAAAATCTCAAGAAACAACTTGAGAATACAGCTTTAGGCCACGGCCCCACTATTAGTATTTGGTCAGTATTTTTTCTCAGGAGTGTGAGCCAAAACCAGGAGCGGGTGATAAATGCAGAATTGGTGACTTGTCTCTATTATACCCTTTTCACTGATTGTTCCTCACCTTGTTTTGGCTCCCACTCCTAAGAAAAAATACTGACTGAACACTGACCAAATACTGATAGTAGGGCCGTGGCCTTAGACCTGGGCAAACCCTGACATGTTCTGTAGTGCTACTTAATTTAACAATTTAGCTACAGCTAAATTGATTGGTATGCAATTGATTGGTCTGCAGCTGCCATTTAATAGTTAACTTAAAATTAATCGGTAGCGCTACAAAAAGTCACAGTGTAGGTAAGGTCTTAAAGGCAGATGCCAGCTATGTAATATAATCTGTGTCCACCCAGTGTAGAGCAGACCCAGCTCCTGAGTCCTCTCGAAACACCTTGAGGTATGGTTCCATTATGGAGGCTTAAGAGGTTAAAGTGGATCCGTCCCCAGATTTCACAATATAACCCGCATACATTATTAAATAGATCTCTTAGACCTGATATGAGGCTGGTGTGCATAGCATTGGAAATCCCGACTAAAATGATGGTGTAATCCTGAAATTAAAATAGATTTGAACTCATAAAATACTAATTTTATTATTAGGTAGGGAAAAGTTTATAAAGGATTATACTACCATTCTCAGGCGCGGTTCACACGTCCGGATATTTCTGGTACTGGAAAAACCCGTACTGGAAATGTCCATGTGTGCCGCATCCGATCACACATACCTGCACCTGGGAATCAGGATACAGTTAGTGCTGTTTCCAAGCTCTGAATGCTGCCCTCATCATTGCCCCCTGCCGGCGCTGCGATCAGCACCAGCAGGGGACCATGATGAGAGTAGTGTTCTGCTCCAGCTGTCTCCAACTGTAAAAATAAGAATAAAATAAAAAATCCTTATACTCACCTGTCCTAAGTGTCTCCCGCTGTAATCCATGCTACCGCTCACTCCAAGGAGCCGGGGAGAAAGACTCACTTTGCGGCCTATGCAGCAGGTAAAAAACGGACATGCCAGCGTGTTTTGCCCCTGGTCGGTCAGTGAAAACACACTGACATGTGCACAGGCCCTTTCATTTGAATGGGTCTACGTGTGTCAGTGTCTCCAGTACGTCTGAAAGAGGCATTACATGGATTTTAAGCAAGTACAGTAAGATATTTATTTAAACATGTATACAGTCTTTATTGGGAAATCTGCCGACAGATCCACTTTAACCCCTTTGAATCCAGGGATTTTTTTAAATTTTTTTGATTCTGTTTTTTTTTCTCCCCTTCTTCCAATGGCTGTACCTTTTTTTCTATCAATGTAGCCATATGAAAGCTTGTTTTTTTGAACGACAAGTTTAGTTTTAAATGACAGTTTTTATTCTGGTAAAACACATTGTACTATAAAATGGGAAGAAAAATTCTAAGTCTTGTGAAATGGCAATTGGGGCAGTGTTTTGTTTTAACAGCATTCATATTGTAAAAAAAATACATTTTATCTCTCTGTTATCCTTCTATCTATCTATCTATCTATCTATCTATCTATCTATCTATCTATCTATCTATCTATCTATCTACAGTGCTGCTCGCCATTATTGGCACCCCTGATTTTTTTCATAGACTGTACAATATCTTCAGAAATAAATGGAAATGTACCAAAGTTATATCCTCAGGATTTTTTAAATTAGTGGTCCAAAGTAATACAACAATAAAACATTGTTTCCATGTTGCAATTTCAAAGAAGAAGCAGAATAAACAGCATGCGCAGAAGTAAAGGTACCCCTATTTAATACTTGGCTGGACACCCCTTGGCACTGATGACACCCTCCAAACGTTTCTTGTAGCCATCTATAAGCTTTATGTTTTTCTATTTTTCCCTCCCATTGTTTTTGGTCTTAAATTATTGTTTATCATTTGCTCTTTTGTATGTAACATGACTGCTCTATACAAAAAAACCTGTTTCACTTGATTTATTTTTTTCAGGAGATATTCTACATTGTGTACTTAAACTTCATGGGTGCCAATAACGATAAGCAGGACTGTATCTATCAACAATACAATGGAGCTGCACCAAAAACATTAAAGGGGTTGTCCTCTACTAGGACAACTCCTTCTCATTCCTCATCTTTGGCCCCATGAATATAAAAACTCTTATACTCACCTCCTGTTCCAGGAGTGTCAGCAATCATGTTCCTGGGGCTCACATTGGGTTGTTATGACATGTGATCATTGCACCCAATCAGTGCTGGCATCACTGTCCTCGCTTTCTTATGTATTGGTAATCAATAAGTGAGCAGGCAACCGTAACCCTGACTTCCCCTTGATTGCGTATACATCCGTAGGTGGGGACAGTGACATCAGCGCTGATTGGGCACAAGGCTCATGTCTCATAACAACCCCATGTGAGCCCCGGGAATTCGAGTGCCAACACCGCTGGAATAGTGCTGGCACCAGAGGTGAGTGTAGCTGTTTTTATTTTCATGGGGCCAAACAAGGAAAATAAGAAGGGGTTGTCCACTACTAGAACAATCCCTTCTCATTAATATTTTTGGTGCTGCTCCATTGTGTTGTTGATAGATAGATAGATAGATAGATAGATAGATAGATAGATAGATAGATAGATAGATAGATAGATGATAGAGAGATAAGAAATGGGTGCAAAGCCTCATGGACATATACCCAACTTGTCTAATATGATAAAATAAGAAAAAGGAGGCCTCATATTTTCCTTTTCTTTCTTTCTATCTATCTATCTATCTATCTATCTATCTATCTATCTATCTATTTGTCTATCTATCTATCTATCTATCATCGGTCTGGCTAAATAAGGATGAGCTGAAACATGCACTATGTGAACATAATCTTCTTTTGCATTTTTTCACCACAATGTAGGGGTGCCTCCACTTTTAGTAGGTAAGTGGTCTTCATCTGCATTTTTCTATCTATCTATCTATCTATCTATCTATCTGTCTGTCTGTCTGTCTATCTATCCATCAAACCATCCATCTATCTCTGTCTATTATATCGGCCGTGTCTATTTTCTTCACCTCTTTCCATCATTCATAGCTTGACAAGATTATACCAGCATTGTTTAAAAGGAAATGTCTGCAAGTCTAACTGTCTTCTTGAAAAACTTTTCATTAACAAATGTTTTATAAAAGAATGTCTCTCGGCATTGTATATACAAGCAGACAGAAAATATTTTTATTTAAATGAGACAACTGCTGTATGCCAAAGAAAAACAATCTTCTTGCCAAGCTACACATTGTTAACCTAAAATGTGTTCCATGTGGAAACGGAGAGACTGATATGACGGGAAGGCGAGCGATCTCAGCTCAGCTTGGCTCTGTGCCCGCCATCTACACATATTGGCTTCCAGTTTTACAGTTAGAATTGGAAACACAGTGCAGTTTTCATTTATTTTGTGTCTCCTTTTATCCCTTCTTTCTTGCCTGGCTATAAATTTACCGATCTCTATGTAACATGCGGTAAATTGCTTGCACTTCATAAGTAAGGAGAATTCCTTGCACATCAGATAATGTAAGGTGTCCATGGCGACAAATGTATTTTATTTATTTAAAATACTCCAGTAGAAAAAAAAGTAATTGAGATTAATATAATTTCTGCAAGTACTGTATATACTCAGCTACATCACAGAGACAATATACAGGAGGCATGGCTGAAATCCAAATCTACCTTTATAGGCATCAATGATGTGAGACACAATGGAGATCTCAGTGCAAATAGTGCAAGAACTGGGCATAGAAAGACTTACGGTAGTTTATATTAATTGCTAGCAGTATATTGAATATCTAGTAAGTGCATAATCATTAGTAGCAGAGATTTTAACAATACAGATAGCAAGGTGCCATAGCACGCTTTTTTTTCTGCTGTACAAGTAATAAATCCATGCCCACTATGCACTTAAAATATATTTCTTTATATTGCATATGTTCGTAGTTACGTACACCTTCTAAATTTTTACAAATAGGCAATACCTAAAGTGCACTGACGATTGTGTAAGATCATGTACCAGGACCAATTCCCTAACCAATGATGAATAGGATCTACATATTTATTTTATAAAAGTTTAAAGGGGTACTCCGGGGAGATAAAAAAAAGTTGTACTGTCCCTTCCCTCATAAACTATAAAGATGAGATGCCCAGTGCACATCAATTATCTTTATAACACTTGCAATTCCGTGTGACAGAAGCTGCTCCTCATTTCTCCCCCTCCCATCTGCGACAATACATCACACACCATTGTTCAGCTCCTCCTTGTGAGTAACAGCTAGTCTCAGAATATGGGGCGTGGCCACATCCATTGTTCTATGCAGAATTACAGTAATTATCAGGAGACTGGCTGATAGTAACAGCATGGAGCAGCACACTACAGTGATGTCCCAGAGGGAGGGTGAGCAGTGAGGAGCAGCTCCTGTCACACCAGCCCTCTGATAATGTCTCCCTGTCTTCAGTCCGAGGTGAGGGGGCATGGCCTGTTCTATGCTAGTAGCTCTGCAGTGAAGGAGACATTATCAGGGGGCTGGCTGCTGCTACTAAAAGCCAGGAGAAAGCCACATCTCCTTACCTTGGACTGCAGACAGGGAGACAGTATCAGGGGGCTGGTGTGACAGGAGCTCCTTTACACTGCACTGCTCACCCCTCCATCTGGCACATTACATTAGTGTGCAGTTACATGCTGTTACTGTCAGCCAGTCTTCTGATAATAGCAGTTTCTCTGCAGAGAACAGGGGGCATGGCCATACCTTCTCAGACTGGCTGTTACTCACAGGGGGAAACTGAACACTGGTGTGTCACGTATTGTCCCAAGCGGGAAGGGAAGCAGTGAGGAGCAGCTGCTGTCACATGAAATTACAAGTGTTATAAAGATAATTAATGTGCATTGCATATCTCATCTTTATAGTTTATGAGGGCAGGAAAAGTACAACTTTTTTTTTATCTCCCCGGAGTACTTCTTTAAGGCTATGTTTCCACTATGAGCTTTTTATGAGTTTTTGAAAATCTGCAACATTTCTCCACTTATTAATAAATTAGGTTATTTGTGTTTTTTCATTGCATTTTTCTGATGTGGTCTTGTGCGTTTTATCTTGTTTTTGATGCTGCTTTTTTTGTCTTTTGTTGGTATTTCATGTTTTAAATAAAACTGCTGTGTTTTGTTTCCAGGTATTTGGCTTTGAAAAAAATTCATGTGTGGATTACATGTGTTTTTAATGCATTTCCACATCATTATGGACCCTATCTCTTATAGGGCTGGGCATTTTGTCTATATAGCTTTCCACGGGTCAGGTCTGGGTACTGCTCTGCCCCTCATCAAATTGGGGGCTGCTGACACATAGCGAGGTGAAGTAAAAGAGTTGGGATCCATCTCGATTGGGTACACCTTGCCGCGGTGGAATGGCTTTTACATTTTTTTGATCAAATAGTGTCAAGTAAGTACCCCATGTTATTTTCATGTACTATTACTATTTATTTACTTACTTCAGGGTATGTGCTCATTTTCTTTTTATCGTAGGTTCTGTCTGTTAAATGGCCACAGTGTGACTTAGACATTACACTTTTACCAATATATGTTCTGGCTCATTTCTTTGGTTTTGGATGTTATCATTCACCTAAGGCTGCATTCAAGAATCCATTTGACATGTCTGTGTGCTCTCCGCTTATAAGTTATGCACTTATATGACTGCCTTTTCTCTCTGCACCTATACAACTGCCTTTTCTCTCAGACTTTTGTTAGGGTTACTAGTTTCCTGCTAGTCTTGGGATTTTGAAGAATATTTTTAAAAACATGCAAATACGATTGAACAATGCACATGATAAATATTTCACACTATTCCAGCACCGCTGCTTTTCAAAACGCTTATATAAGTGTTTCCTCAATGCCCTTGTAAAGGAGGTGTAATGTAAAGTAACAGATACTACAAAATAAAAACCAACATCTGGCAAATAAGAGTTTCAAACACAGGAATCCAATCCATAATATTTTTAAAAGGGGTTTTCTGAACCTTTACTTCCTCAGCATCTCAAGCTTATATCCGCCATTCCAGTTTGGTACATAGTTTTCAGCACATCATGTATTGTAATTAAGGATACAGAGTGCTCCATTCATAATTGTATATTTTCATGACCCCTTTTACATGTATATTGTACAGTGGCCGCTAACAGCTGTTTGTTTTAACAGGAATATTACCTCTGCACACGTTACAAAGGCATATTTTACATTACTGTAGCCATGTTTTTGCTGATCTAGCATATACAGTAAATATATTATTGGAAGTAGTCACCTTATACTGAGTAAGAAACTGATCTCATGACCTTTGCTCGCTTCTGATTGAAGCATTAGTTTCTAATATGTTTTAATTACAGTTATTTTTAATGTCATTTTGACCAATTTTTAGACAACAATTTGTAAGCAATGACTGGTCAACCTGACAAACTTGGATACCTAAAATATGACACATATACTGTATATATAATTTTGTTAAAAACAGGAAACAGAAAAAAAGCTTTCTGAAAATAGATCTCCAGGATTAAGGCTATGTACCATGGTATGCCACCAGCCATGTTAAAGGGGTACCTTGAATTCACATATCAATGACCTATCCATACACCAGGTTATGAAAATGAGATTGGTAGGAGTCTGACACCCAGCATTCCCACCCATCAACTGGTATCTGCTCCAGCAGTGGCTGGATGTAAGCAATATACAGGTGCTTCTCACAAAATTAGAATATCATCTAAAAATGTATTTATTTCAGTTCTTCAATACAAAAAGTGAAACTCATATATTATATAGAGTCATTACAAACAGAGTGATCTATTTCAAGTGTTTATTTCTGTTAATGCTGATGATTATGGTTTAAAGAAAATTAAAACACAAAAGTCATTATCTCAGTAAATTAGAATACTTTATAACAACAGCTTGAAAAATGTTTTTAGAATCCAAAATGTTGGCCTACTGAAAAGTATGATCAGTAAATGCCTTCAATACTTGGCTTTTTGCATCAATTACTGCATCAATGAGATGTGTTATGGAGGCGATCAGCCTGCGGCACTGCTGAGGTGTTATGGAAGCCCAGGTTGCTTTGATAGCAGCCTTCAGCTTGTCTGCATTGTTGGGTTGGTGTCTCTCATCTTCCTCTTGACAATACCCTATAGACTCTCTATGGGGTTAAGGTCAGGCGAGTTTGCTGGCCAATCAAGCACAGTGATACTGTTGTTTTTAAACTAGGTATTGGTACTTTTGGCAGTGAGGACAAGTGCCAAGTCCTGCTGGAGATTGAAATTTCCATCTCCAAAAAGCTTGTCGGCAGAGGGAAGCATGAAGTGCTGTAAAATTTCCTGGTAGACGGCTGCACTGACTTTGGTCTTGATAAAACACAGTGGACGTACACCAGCAGATGACATGGCTCCCCAAACCATCACTGATTGTGGAAACTTCACACTAGACCTCAAGCAGCTTGGATTGTGGCTTCTCCACTCTTCCTCCAAACTCTGGGACCTTGATTTCCAAATGAAATGCAAAAGTTACTTTCAACTGAAAGCAACACCTTGGACCAGTGAGCAACAGTCCAGGTCTTTTTCTCCTTGACCCAGGTAAGACGCTTCTGGCGTTGTCTATTGCTCATGAGTGGCTTGATACAAAGAATGCGACACTTGTAGCCCATGTCCTTGATACGTCTGTGTGTGGTGACTTTTAAAACACTGACTCCAGCAGCAGTCCACTCCTTGTGAATCTCCCCCAAATTTTTGAATGGCGTTTTCTTAACAATCCTTTCAAGGCTGCGGTTATCCTGGTTGCTTGTGCAACTTTTTCTACCACACTTTTTCCTTCCACTCAACTTTCCATTAATATGCTTGGATACAGCACTCTGTTAACAGCCAGCTTCTTTAGCAATGACCTTTTGTGGCTTACCCTTGACTAGCCCAGAGAGATGGGGACGACTCGGTACCAGGGCCTTTGCCTGACCTTGGGGATGTCGCGGTGGTCGGCTCCCGGGCCCGTACTCTGGGGTCAGCTTTTAAAAGGGGATTGTTTGTTAATTTTATTAAAGTTCGTGACGCCACCTGTGGTTTCTGGTGAGAATCACCAGCACCGCGGCAGTCCACTGAGGCCGGTGATAATGCAGCTCGATGGTATAGCTCCCCACAGGTGGAGCTAGGCCTCAGGGCAGTGTATGAAGAGGGGGATGCAGGACAGGCGAGACCCAGCCGGGTCAGAGCAAGAACGGGGACAGACACGATAGTCACTTCAGTACCTTTTACTGGTGGTAGTTCAGGCACATCCTGGAGTACTGTAGGGTGAAGGGTGCATATCAGGATCCTACCCAATGAGCGGGTGTAGGGCCTCCTGTTTCTTGCCTCTCTGTAGTAAGTTTCGGACCTGCCTGGAGCTAGGCCTAACTTGGTTTCTGTTCTGCACCTGCTGACGTTGTAGAAGGGCCTTCTCTTGTAGGGCACGCTCCCAGCTTACGGGGCCTATGTGTCTCCTGGCTCTGTTACGTATCAGCTGTCTGGTGAACCTGGGACCTGTAGTTCTCCAGGGATTCTGGTTATTCCTTACTGGGTCGTAGAGATCCCGGTATGCTCGGACCCGGCGTCCGGTAAATGTATCGGGGTGAGCTGGGTAAGCTCCTCTGCCTCCACTATTATTAACTTTCCACTACTTGCCTTCGGCCTACTCGGGCCCTCACTAGGCTACTCACACTAACGGCAGCTTGCTGCGCTTCACCGATCTTATGGCGCCGGCACACCTTAGGCTCACTTACTTGAGCTGCTTGAATCTAGCTTGGCCTACCTCTGCAGACAGACTTCTGCAGGAACCAAACTGAGAACTCTGTCCCTCTCTGGCTGTGAGCAGGAACTCTGTTCTGGCTAGACTCCAGACTAGACTGAGCTACCTAGCTCCACCTTCCCTATTTATATCCCTAACGGGCTCCTTCTGCTGGTCTGAGGTGGAAGGTGGAGATGTGTAAATGTTTATGTGGGCCTCTTGTGGAGGATTCCATCAATGCACCCTTCTAGGATCTGTGGTACCAAGCGCAGCTGGGCGTCACATTCCCCCCTAGCAAAGCTCAGCACTCCCGGGCTGAAGTACATTTTAAAACAACAATAAACATTAACAATCTTCCCTTTATGGGAGGCACCAAGCTTAAACGTTACATAATAACATAACCAAATACAAAGTGTCCTCAGAATTCAAGTCTCTTGCAGTGAGGTTCCCAAACAGGATGTCCATCTCACAGGGTAGAGTACTTGGTGGTCTGAGGGACCTGTCCCAAACCCTCAACGTAGGCCCTGGGGTGGCTGCAGGGCATGAAGATTCTGCGTTGGACCTCCGGTAGAGCCACTCCCAACAGGTTTTCCTTCTGAGGTCACCTAAAGGGGCACTCCAGGGAGCGCAATTATATACAATAAATAGTTTTTGGGCTGCACACAGTGGTCAGCCACAGAGTTCTTAGATACCCATAGGGTAATGGAAAACAAATAAGCAAAGTGTCCATATCTCTTGAATTGGTTAGTAATAAAGCAAAGCACAAAATAATATACACATGCATGACAAATACAGTACAATAATATACAATACCCCAGGGGTAACTATCTACATTGTCAGAGTTTTAACTATTTTACTCAGTGTATCTGACAGGAGGTTTACCTTGCGTGCTACGAGTTGATCTGCGTAGTGCAGTGGTCTGTGAGGTATCAGTGTCTGTACTATCAGATACCCTACCAGTTCTACGTGTGACTAACTGCCTTAACCTCTCTCTGGAACTGGCAAGTCTACTATTGGCTGGGCCTTCCTGCTCTACTCCTGCCGGGGATCCTTCGTCCGGAGATTCTTCTTGAGCTGGCTCTTCTGCGGCACTAGTCGCTTCTGCAGCACTTACAGGTTCAACTTGCTGTGGAGGGTCTTCTGGCTGCTGGAAAAGTGGAGTACTGGGATTATGACTGCTCCTCCAATTTGAGGCCAATCTGCCGGGAAATCTCCTAAGTCAGTATGGATTACTGCTTCTTCAGGTTCCTCCTGAATAATGAGAGGCACTTCTTCTTGGGGTTTTAGCAGATCTGGACACAACTTTAGGTGGTCCCTAGATACTGTAGCAGTTGTTCTTCCTCTGTCTCTACTAATTATGCAGGTCTTCTTATTATCAAATTTTGACTTCAGCACAGTGTAGGGTTCTTTCTCCCACTGGTCATCAAGTTTGTGGTTCCTTCGCTTCCTTTTCAATACTATTTCACCAGGTGAGAAAGGCTCTGCGGGCGCACTTTTGTTGTAGTGGGCCTCCTGCTTATCCCTCACTCGAGTGAGACTGTCCTCGACACAGGCTTGTACCCTTCTGTACTGCTCTTGCCTGGTCATGTCCTAGTCCTCAGTGGTCACATCTGCTTCTGATTCTACTACACCAAGCTCCAGGTCCATGGGCAACTTCCCAGGTCTTGCACGCATAAGGTATGCCGGAGTACAATTGGTGGAACTCACAGGTATGTGGTTGTACAGATCCACTAGGTCAGGTAGTAGGTCTGGCCACTGATTTCTCTCCTCAAGTGGTATGGTCTTCAGCAGGTTGATGATGATGTTGTTCATCTTTTCACAGAGACCGTTGGTTTGTGGGTGGTACGGTGTAGTTCTTATCTTTTTACACCCGTACAAATGCCAGAACTCCTTAAACAATTCAGCCTCAAAGGCAGGGCCTTGGTCCATCAGCACCTGCTCAGGGTATCCATGGGGTCTGCAGAAACATGCCTGGAACGTCTTTGCTGCTGTCTCTGCCATCAGGTCTTTGACGGGGGCGACCACCAGGAAACGAGAGTAGTGATCCACCATGGTCAGAGCATAAGAGTACCCTGACCTGCTGGGGGACAGCTTGACATGGTCCAGGGCCACGATCTCCAGGGGTCGAGTCGTCTTGATGGGTTGCAGGGGTGCCTTCTGGCTGCTGTAGTCTTTTCTTCTGAGGCCACAGGGTCCACAGTCCCGGCACCACCGCTCAATGGAGCTGCGCATTCCTACCCAGTAGAATCGACACTTCAGCAGGGTCTCTAGCTTTTTCCAGCCAAAGTGTCCCGCCTGATCGTGGTAGGCCTCCAGCACAATTTGTATGTCTGTCTTCGGGACCACTATCTGCCATACCATCTCATGGGTTTTTGGATTGACATACCTCTGGCACAGCTTCTCACGATAGATAAACAGCCGACTTCTCTCGTTCCACAGCTGCTTTGCTTGCAGAGACGCTTCTTTTTCCAGGGAGGAACCTTCTTGTGTTATCAGCTTCTTGATGCGGCTGACAACCGGGTCACTGTCCTGGGTCTCTTTCCAGCTGTGGTGATGCAGGGGGTTTAACGTCTTTCCACGCTGCTTCCTGGAGGCTCGTTGCTTGTGGATCATCACATTCCGGTGAAAGGCAGGTAGCTCAATCTCTTCCAGGTCATCCACTTCTTCTTCTGTGCCTGACTTGTGAGGCATCCTGGACAGGGCATCGGCGTTGGCATTCTTACGGCCCGCCCGATATTTAATTGTAAATTGGTGACAGCCGAGCCATCCATCGTTGTTCCAGTGCTCCTAGCTTGGCTGTTTCAAGATGGGTAAAGGGTTATTGTCAGTGTAGGCAGTGAACTTGCTGGAGGCCAAGTAGTGCTTAAATCTTTCGGTGATGGCCCAGACCAAGGCCAGGGTCTCCAACTTGAAGCTGCTATGGTTCTCTGGGTTCCTCTCGGTCGGGCGGAGCTTCCTGCTTGCGTATGCGATTACCTTCTCTTGGCCATTATGCTTCTGACTTAGGACAGCGCCCAGCCCTTCATTGCTGGCATCTGTATACAGCAGGAATGGTTGGCTGTAGTCAGGGTAGGCCAGGATCTCGTCACTTGTCATGATCTCCTTCATCTTCTGAAATGACTCGGCTTGCTCCTTACCCCAGTGGAATGGGGGATTTCTGCCTTTGGGGGACTGCCCTACCAGGAGGTCTTGCAGAGGGGCTGCTTTCTTAGTGTAGTCTTTTACAAACCTCCAGTAGTATCCTACTAGTCCCAGGAACTGACGCACCTCCTTGAGGTTCTTCGGCTCCGGACACTTCTGAATGGCCGTGATCTTCTCCGGGTCTGGTGCTACCCCTTCCGGACTGACAATGTGCCCCAGGTACTGTACCTTTTTCTTGAGCAGGTGGCACTTTGAGGGCTTCAGCTTCATCCCGCACTGGGACAGTGACTCAAATACCTCCGCCAGGTGTTTCAAGTGGTCCTCGTACGTCTTGGAGTACACTATCACATCGTCCAGGTAAAGTAACACAGTCTCGAAGTTGCGGTGTCCCAGGCAGCACTCCATCAATCACTGGAACGTCCCGGGGGCATTGCAGAGTCAAAACTGTTGAACTCACAGAGTCCCATCGGTGTTGTAAAGGCCGTCTTCTCCCAATCCTCCTCAGCCACAGCTACTTGCCAGTACCCACTAGTGAGGTCAAGGGTGGAAAAGTAATTTGCAGACTTTAAGGCAGCTAGCAACTCCTCTATGCGTGGTAAAGGGTTTGCATCTTTATGTGTAATGCGATTTACTTGTCGGTAATCTACACACATTCTCATGCTCCCGTCCTTTTTCCTAACTAGCACTAGGGGAGCTGCCCAGGGACTACAACTATCCCTTACCACCCCCGCCTTTCTCATGTCATGCAGCATCTCCTTTGCCTTCTGATAGTGAGCTGGAGGTATAGGCCTGTACCGTTCTTTGATGGGTGGATGGTCACCTGAGGGGATATGATGTTGAACCCCCTTAATCCTCCCAAAGTCAAGTGGATGCTTACTGAACACCTGCGTGTATTCTTGAACCACCGGTGTACACCCTGTTTCTGATGGGCAGGAGTGGTGTCTGTCCCAACATGGAGCTGTTGACACCAATCCTCCACCTGGGTTGCAGGGTCATTATCCTCCACTTCGTCTGGTGAGGTTAAGGACTCCGCCTTATGAATGCAGTTGTTATTTACAGCATGTAATTTGGCAACAGTGGCATAACGTTGCAATTTAACCTCATCTTCCCCAATGTTGAGAAGACGAACGGGCACCCTCCCATTGCGTACATCTGCCACTCCTCTGGTGGTTAAGAGCGTGGGTCTGTGCTCAGAGCAAAGGGGTTCTACTACTGCCTGGTAGCTCTGTCCTCTTAGACTTATGGCTGCTCTACACCAGATAAGCATTTCACTCATAGGGGGGATCACAATGGGTATGGGGTCTGTCACCCGCACATTACCTATTTCACCATCTGTTAACCTTACTTGCTGTTGGTACATCAGGGCTCGGATCTCCTTCTGCAACGCCTTTCTCTGTCCTGGTCTGGCAGTGTCAGCTATCTGTTGAAGCAAGAACACAACCTCTCCCAAACAGTTACCAACAATGTTAGTGCCAAGTACCATATACGGATTGGTGTCATCAGGATTAGTCTCTACTACAATTAGCCCCTGGTCCTTCAGCTCCACTCTCCCTACCTTTACAGTCACATTCTTAACCCTGATTAGGTTAAGGGGGAGTCCATTTGAGGCATAAACAGAAAGATTTGGAGCTGGCGGACGTAGGTCGTCCATGGGCCAGAACCTCTTGTAGAGGACGTCAGTCATTATGGTTACCTGAGATCCTGTGTCCAGCAGAGCGTGCGTCGAGATGCCGTCCAGCACAATGGGCAGGAAAGGTCTTCCTCCGACGAACCTGTTGTACCAGTCTGATGGGCCTGGGGAGTTTACTCCTGGGTGTTGGCCCTTGGCCCCAGGGTTTTCTCGCTTAAAGGACAATTCTGGGCGGTGTGGCCTGTCTTGTGGCATTGGTAGCAGGCAGGGTCCCTTTGTGGATAGCGCTGGTCGCTGATCCGGATAGCGCTGGTCGCTGATCCTCGTAGAGGGTGGTGTTATTCTCCTCCTTCGCATCCAGGGGACATCCTCAGTGCTATTGGCTAGCAGGGTTTTCCCTCCTTCCTTGGGTTCCGTCCGCAGCTGCAGGGCACTCAGCACAGTGGTCAGGGTTTTGCTCAACTGGCGCACTTCAGAGCGCAGACTGTCCAGCTCTCTAGGGAACGTTGCTGGAACCTTGGCTTAAGCAGCCACTGGGGAAAAGGTGGGTGTAGCAGGCACTGGGGTGGCTCCACCCTGGTAACATTGGATGGAATTTGTTTCCAGAGGCTGCAGTCCTTTTATAGCCATGTCCTTAAGATTGTCAAAAGTGGCATCTGGATGATCTAATGACCACCAACGCACAGTCCTGCTCTCCTCTGGAGACTTCAGTCCCCGGACAAACTGTTCCTTCTGCATTTTGTTCTCATTTTCGATGCTGGTTGGACTAACCTGTTTCAGAGCTCGCACGGCCCCTTGTAAATGCCAGGCATAGTCCCGAACATTGTCCTCCGGCTGTTGAGAACAGTTGTAGAACCTCATCCTGAGGTCCGCCTCAGTATGATCCTCAAAAACAGTATGTAGCTTTCTAAAGATTGCGGACACTGACTCCTGGTCTGCGGCTGACCATGTTTCTACTTCCCGTTCCGCAGCACCAGTCAGTTGTCCTAATACAACAGCAGCCCTCTGGTTGCCTGTCATAGAGTACATGTCCAAGATACCGCATATCTTCCATTTGAATCCAGAAAGGGTATCTGGTTTGCCGTTGTACTGGGGAAGCCACTTTGCTCCAGGAATATACGGTAGAGTCATGGGGATGACAGGAGTTACAGGCGCTGCTGGTGGAGCGACCGCTTTAGCCTGCTCGGTGTCGGGCGCGGGTTGATCATCAGGGCCGTTAACCGGTATTCCGGCGTCGTGCTGTTCCTCGGACATTCTGGCGCCCCCCTAGAAAACTGTGGCTTACCTTCCTTTTCTTTTCTACCGCTAGGCCGCAGCTCCGCAGGTGACGGTCTTCTTCAGGACCTTGCGTCGCTTGCGTCCTACGTCAGAGCGCTCACCGCGGCTCCTTCCAGGACCTGGCGCTTGGTGGTTTGACGTCAAGGCATAGGGCGTGTCCGGGACTTCGCGCGCTTTTACAGGTACGCCCCTCGGTTTCCCGCGGTTACGCCCTTCTTCTTCCCGCACTACTGCGCGACAATGGCGGCAATCTTCACCACAGTTTAACGTACACAGTTTTTTATTAAAGGCGCACAGTACCCAGTGGCAATGAGCATAACACTCCGTCGTTGCAGCGGGCACGCGATCCTGTTCGTGACGCCAGGAAAGAATGACTATCCCAGGGTGATGGGGACGACTCGGTACCCGGGCCTTTTGCCTGACCTTGGGAATGTCGCGGTGGTCGGCTCCCGGGCCCGTACTCTGGGGTCAGCTTTTAAAAGGGGATTGTTTGTTAATTTTATGAAAGTTCGTGACGCCACCTGTGGTTTCTGGTGAGAATCACCAGCACTGCGGCAGTCCACTGAGGCCGGTGATAATGCAGCTCGATGGTATAGCTCCCCACAGGTGGAGCTAGGCCTCAGGGCAGTGTATGAAGAGGGGGATGCAGGACAGGCGAGACCCAGCCGGGTCAGAGCAAGACCTGTAGTTCTCCAGGGATTTCGGTTATGCCTTACTGGGTCATAGAGATCCCGGTAAGGTCGGACCCGGTGTCCGGTAAATGTTTCGGGGTGAGCTGGGTAAGCTCCTCTGCCCTCACTGTTACTCACTTTCCACTACTTGCCTTCGGCCTACTCGGGCCCTCACTAGGCTACTCACACTAACGGCAGCTTGCTGCGCTTCACCGATCTTATGGCGCCGGCACACCTTAGGCTCACTTACTTGAGCTGCTTGAATCTAGCTTGGCCTACCTCTGCAGACTGATTTCTGCAGGAACCGAACTGAGAACTCTGTCCCTCTCTGGCTGTGAGCAGGAACTCTGTTCTGGCTAGACTCCAGACTAGACTGAGCTATCTAGCTCCACCTTCCCTATTTATATCCCTAACGGGCTCCCTCTGCTTGTCTGAGGTGGAAGGTGGAGATGTGTAAATTTTTATGGGGGCCTCTTGTGGAGGATTCCATCAATGCACCCTTCTAGGATCTGTGGTACCAAGCGCAGCTGGGCGCCACACCCTCCTTGTGGAGTGTATCAATGACTGCCTTCTGGACATCTGTCAAGTCAGCTGTCTTCCCCATGATTGTGGAGCCTACTGAAACAGACTCAGGGACTTTTTTAAACGCTTCGGAAGTCTTTGCAGGTGTTTTTTGTTAATTATTCTAATTTACTGAGAAAATGATTTTTGTGTTTTCATCGGCTATAAGCCATAATCATCAACATTAACAGAAATAAACCCTTGAAATAGATCACTCTGTTTGTAATGACTCTATATAATATATGAGTTTCACTTTATGAATATAAGAACTGAAATAAATTAACTTTCTGATGATATTCTAATTTTCTGAGAAGCATCTGTATATAGCAGGACACCACAGTGCCATACCTTTCTTAGTGGCCACTGCAGTGTACTGCATTTTCACAAGAGAATGGGTGAAAGCTGCTTCCCTTGCTGTCTGTCTTGTCTTTCCCCTGGCATGTGCTTTGCTGTTGTGCCAACTCTGAGTGAAGATTTCTCCACACACTCTGAGTAGTAGTTTTTGCTCACTATCCAGTGCATCACGTGATAAAATGAATGATGTCATTCAAAATTACAACTCGTCCAGCAAAAATCAAGCTCTCATACGGCTTAGTGTATGGAAAAATAAAAAAGTTATGGCTCTTGGAATAAGGGGAGGAAAAAAACAATAACGAAAAAAAATGGAAAATCGCCTGGGAGTGAAGGGGTTAAATATGTGCATACACCGCTCCTGGCAGCAAACATTAAAACCGCTTAGCTGAGCTTTTCTTGGAGAATGTGTGCTCCCAACTTCATTGTTGCACAGTTATTTCAGTCACTGCTAGAAGGGAGATGACCCAGGGGTGTTATGTCTCTCACACCTTTCTACAAGCAATTTGGGTGACCATATACAGTGGGTACAGAAAGTATTCAGACCCCTTTACATTTTTCACTCTTTGTTTCATTGCAGCCATTTGGTAAATTCTAAAAAGTTCATTTTTTTCCTCATTAAAGTACACTCTGCACCCCATCTTGACTGGAAAAAAACAGAAATGTAGAAATTTTTGCAAATTTATTAAAAAAGAAAAACTGAAATATCACATGGTCATAAGTATTCAGACCCTTTGCTCAGTATTGAGTAGAAGCACCCTTTTGAGCTAGTACAGTCATGAATCTTCTTGGAAATGATGCAGCAAGTTTTTCACATCTGGATTTGGGGATCCTCTGCCATTCTTCCTTGCAGATCCTCTCCAGTTCCATCAGGTTGGATGTTGAACGTTGGTGGACAGCCATTTTCAGGTCTCTCCAGAGATGCTCAATTGGGTTTAAGTCACGTCTCTGGCTGGGCCAGTCAAGAATGGTCACAGAGTTGTTCTGAAGCCACTCCTTTGTTATTTTAGCTGTGTGCTTAGGGTCATTGTCTTGTTGGAAGGTGAACCTTCGGCCAAGTCTGAGGTCCAGAGCACTCTGGAAGAGGTTTTCATCCAGGATATCTTTGTACTTGGCCACCATGATGTTTCCTTCAATTGCAACCAGTTGTCTTGTCCCTACAGCTGAAAAACACCCCCATAGTATGATGCTGCCACCACCATGTTTCACTGTTGGGATTGTGTTGGGCAGGTGATGAGCACATACCACTTAGAATTATCATCAAAAAGTTCTATCTTCGTCTCATCAGAACAGAGAATCTTTTTTATCATAGTCTGGGAGTCCTTCACGTGTTTTAGAGCAAACTCTATGCGGGCTTTCATATGTCTTGCACTGAGGAGAGGCTTCCGTCGGGCCACTCTGCCATAAAGGCCCACCTGGTGGAGGGCTACAGTGATAGTTTACTTTGTGGAACTTTCTCCCATCTCCCTAATGCATCTCTGGAGCTCAACCACAGTGATCTTGGGGTTCTTCTTTACATCTCTCACCAAGGCTCTTCTCCCAAGATTGCTCAGTTTGGCTGGATGGCCAGGTCTAGGAAGACTTCTGGTGGTCCCAAACTTCTTCCATTTAAGGATTATGGAGGCCACTGTGCTCTTAGGAACCTTTACTTATGCAGAAATTCCTTTATAATCTTGGCCAGATCTGTGCCTTACCACAACTCTGTCTCTGAGCTCCTTGGGCAGTTCCTTTGCGCTCATGATTCTCATTTGGTCTGACATGCTGTGTGAGCTGTGAGGTCTTATATAGACAGGTGTGTGCCTTTCCAAATCAAGTCCAATCAGTTTAATTAAACACAGCTGGACTCCAATGAAGGAGTAGAACCATCTCAAGGAGGATCACAAGGAAATGTACAGCATGTGACTTAAATACGAGTGCCTGATCAAAGGGTCTGAGTACTTATGACCATGTGATATTTCAGATTTTCTTTTTTAATAAATTTGCAAAAATTTCTATATTTCTGTTTTTTTCAGTCAAGATGGGGTGCAGAGTGTACTTTAAGGAGAAAAAAAATGAACTTTTTAGAATTTACCAAATGGCTGCAATGAACCAAAGAGTGAAAAATTTAAAGGAGTCTGAATACTTTCCGCACCCACTGTACCTCTATCCCAGTCCACTTATGTTTATTAGGCCAAGTTCACACGTTCAATGTTTGGCCAGTATTTTCCATCAGTATTTGGAAGCCAAAACCAGGAGTGGGTGAAAAAGGCAGAAGTTGTGACGTGTTTCTATTATACTTTTCCTCTGTTTGTTCAACTCCTGGTTTTGGCTTACAAATATTGATGTGAAATATTGACCAAATACTGAACGTGTGAATGTGGCCTTAGGATGACAGTTAGGATATAAAAGTCTCTAGTCTCTGGGGTTTTTAAGTGGGGGGCGAGGTTTGCTTGAGACTTTTGCTACTGAATTCATGGTTTTACTTGAGAGGGCACCTTAACCTGCAATGTTGGTTTAATAGGTGACCGGTTGAAAATTCAAATCATTATTCGGTAAGAGTATAATGCATTTTTGTACCTACCGGATTATAATAATTGTGTAACTATTCCATGAAATCCTTCAATATGCAAAAAAATTCAGAACATTGTACAGTTAGTAGTGCATAGTATTCTTGGTGCAATGGACCAAATGTACTAGATGTGATTTTGAGCTGAAGAGGATATCTAGAGGGTCATTATTGCTTCTGCCTTCTCAGCATTCCCAGAGGCCGTCATACATCATTTGCTCTGCTCTTAGCAATTAGGCGTTTTTAAAGTAAATGTAGAAAAATTAGACAGGATACAGATAAGCGGATAATACATTTATGGGCACATAATTTTGCTGAATTGACAGCATAAATAAAATATTAAAAACTTGACAAAACAAACATCTCCCATTAAATCAGCATTTCTATGAGACAATTGGATGCTTCATAAGAATAAAATATGTAAACACATTTGGACAATTATGTACAACTAACTAGTTATGTTTTTCTAGGTGTGCAGACCCTTAAAGAGGCTGTCTGGGACTTTAAATGGATGGCCTAACCCTTGATCCCTTTTCCGATATCTCAATCTGAGCATGTGCCGCCTCCAGCTGCCATTTTCCCAGAGTCCACTGCATTGAAAAGCATGGACAGTGCGGGGGCTCTGGGCTTTCACAAAATGTCGGCGAAGCCCCCACACCACCAAACACCCTGTTCTACCAGCTTGGGACCCACAGCATCACCTCATTCCTGCTCCCACTGCCGCCACCAGAAGCTTCCTGCAGCAGCGACCCTTGGACCCGGCACCACTGTAGACGGTAAGCTACAATTCGGATTATTTCACATCCTCATATCTCCCCCAAATTTTACGGAAAAAAGTGCGTCTTATAATCCACTAAATATGGTAAGAAAATGTGCTGATGAGTAGGTAGAATAAAAAGCAAGACGTAAGTACACAGGAAAAACACGTTGGTTGAAAATGTGTCTCATTATAATATACCATGTTTTATCTTACTTGGTAAAATGTTCTCACGTTCTCTCATGTTTAATTCCTTTTTTCCAATTCTCATAATATATGAAGACTATAATGCAGAATAGCACTAATGTTACATTGCACATTATAGCAGGAAATCCCTGGTTGTCATTTCAGTTCTTGTCCCATTATGAGTAGGCATGTGGTGGGTACAGAGGAAGTTCAGCTCCATTTACAGAATAATGTGAAGAGAGCGTCAAATTTAAATAAAGGTAGTACATTGCTGCATAACTGTTGGGTAATATATCTGTACACATACATGCAGGATAAGTGCATGTTGGAAAAATCCAAATTATATTTGCAGTACAACCCGTACAATCTGTGGCGTAATGCAAGTCAGAGCTTGACATGGACAAACCCGAACATCTAAAAATTAGACAGTCTTAATAAATGTGCATTAGGGTATGTGCACAGTAATCGCTGCGGATTGGACGCATCACACTTGCGCTGCATACAAACCGCAGCAGCCAGATGTTACAGCATACTGGATGGGATTTGTAGAAATCCCATGTCCACTATGCGCCTGCGGCACACCCACGGAAACTGACATGCGCCGCATCTTTCCAGACCACAGCATGTCAATCTCTCCAGCGGGTCCGCATGCAGACTCTCCCCATAGACCTAATCTCTATGAGGAAAGTCTGCATGTGGGGAAAAAAAAGAATGGTGCCGCTCATTAGCATAGTGAGCGGAAGCCGCCGGCGGCTTCTCCGCAGCATCAGGGCCGCAGCAGGCTCCGGATGGTGGGAACGTAGCTTTATTGAAATTTCTGTCCTGTCTCAAGTTGTAGGCTCTGTTCTGATAGCTCTATACCAGCTTATCTTCTGTATATACATTGTAACAAGCTCATCAGCCTTGTGAGCAGGAACAATCAAGAGGTTTTTAGCCTCTTAATATGACCAAAGAAAATTTCAATGAAAGGAAACCTGTCAAATGATTCATGCTGCCTGAACAATGGACAGCAATCAGAGATAGACTCCCTCATCCAAAACTGCAGTGTTTCAAAGAAAAACTCTCACTGTTGCTCTTATTCATTCTCGTCTGGACTATTGCAACTCTCTACTAATTGGTCTCCCTCTTACTAAACTCTCACCTCTCTAATCTGTCCTGAATGCAGCATTCAGGATCATATACCTCGCCAATCTCTACACCGATGCCTCTACCCTGTACCAGCCATTGCATTGGTTACTCATCCTCTACATAGTTCAATATAAACTCATCACTCTCACCCACAAAGATCGCCATGGTTCAGAACCACCCTACATCTCCTCCGTTATCTCAGTCTACTACCCTATCCATGCCCTCCATTCTGCTAATGACCTAAGGTTAACATCTTCAATAATCCAAACCTACCACTCCCGTCTTCAAGACTTCTCGTGTGCTGCGCCAATTCTTTGGAACGCACTACCGAGGACACTTTGATTAATCCCCAATATCCACAGTTTTAAGTGTGTCCAAAAAACGCATTTCTTTAGACTGGCCTATCGCCTCCCCACGCTTGTCTAACTATCCCTGTTTTTCCCATATAAAATTTTCTTCCAAATCAGGACCCTCATATCATCTGATCACACACTCCCATGCACTTAATAGCCCTCTGCTTCTTTACTTGTTCACATACTGGTTGGTGACTGGTTCATTTAGCATTAAGTGATTACCCTATTTATTACGTTGATGGCTGGACCGTACAACACAAGCAATTGTTACCATCCACCTTTCGTGTCTCCCCTACTTTCTCAAAGATTGTAAGCTTGAGAGCAGGGCCTTCACTTCTCTTGGTATCTGTTGATTTATGTGATTATTGTTATTCCGTAATGTCCTTTATTGTCTGTACAATTCCCCTCTAAAATGTAAAGTGCTGTGGTATATGTTGACGCAATGAAATAACAAAGAATTATTATTATTATAGTTGAAATCGGGATGGGGGATGAGTTGACATGTCACAGAGCTATGTCTTTGCCGGATTCTTCCCGCGAGCTCAGCTAGACTTAAATTTCTCTGCCCATATGTCTATTGAAGAGACCTACCAGCCTATCTGAGTGGCAGGGGAGAAGCTGCCAGAGACGTACCTCCACAAGTCACCTAGTCCTGGTTGCATTTCTTTGAAACGCTAATACAATTCAAAGTGACACATATCTTATCTATGATGAAGAAGCTGTTCTCTGATTCATGCTGCCCGTGGTTAGAACAGGATGAATCATGAAAACAGAACTGTTGAAAATTTTCAGGAGATGAAACACAAAAAATATAAGCATAGAAAAGGTATTATGAGTATAAAAGACTCATACATGTTTCATTATACAGAGACCATGAAGATCACAAAACCTTAAAAGGTTTTTCCCATCTTTATAAATGGGTATTGCCAAATAGTGTTTTTAAAAGCAAGCAATTTTGCAATTTAAACGATAATAGATTTCCTAAAGGAGAAAAAACGTGGCGCTATCTAAGAGTAGTAAGATTTGATCAATTAAAAGGGTGAGTATCTATAGGAAATTGCTCACCTGATGCTGTTGTGCAAGCAGAGGCACAACTCCCGCTTGTAGTGTGGATGAATTTGCAAAAGACTGCGGCCAACCTGGTGAGGTGGGATTGAATCCTGAGACTGGAGTATCCCACAACGCGGACGCCAAAAGGAAGAACTAGGTGATGGTGCTGTCTTTGCCACCAAGTGAGATCAAGGTGCAGGAACTTCAGGTTGCTCATAAGTAAAATAATTTTTTTTATTATTCACACTAATATAAGACAATAAAACCTATATACACAATGCGTTTCGGCTGTTTGCAGCCTTCTTCAGGTCTATCAAATTTGCAATTTACTGCTTAATTACATTTTAACTCTTTTTGTTTCTTTCCTTTAGA
The DNA here is from genome assembly GCF_046119375.1 of Phyllobates terribilis. Taxonomy (NCBI): domain Eukaryota; kingdom Metazoa; phylum Chordata; class Amphibia; order Anura; family Dendrobatidae; genus Phyllobates; species Phyllobates terribilis. Next base: position 658,341,395 of record NW_027362764.1, on the reverse strand, counting down.
GCTTGTAGTTAACTTCGAGACCGACCACAGCAGCTATTCAAGAGAACATGTGCAGTGCTTACAAGCTCTTTTGTATTGAGCTTGCATTGTTGTGAAGATTCCAAGGATTGCTGGAGCGTGCTGCTAGCTCAAATGCCGCCCATCTTCAGATCAATGCTTACAGGCCTCATAGGTTACTAGCGATAAACAAAATAAAAATGTAAATATCTCAAGAACAGTTAAAAATGTACTGTAACTAACTAATAAATTGCAAAAGTGATTATTTTTACAATTACTATCCTACTACAACCCCTGGCAAAAATTATGGAATCGCCGGGCTCGGAGGATGTTCATTCAGTTGTTTAATGTTGTTGAAAAAAAGCAGATCACAGACATGGCACAGAACTAAAGTCATTTCAAATGGCAACTTTAGGGCTTTAAGAAACACTAAAAGAAATCAAGATTAAAAATGTGGTACTCAGTAAGGGTAATTTTTTTCAGACCAAACAGAGAGAAAAAATTATGGAATCACTCAATTCTGAGGAAAAAATTATGGAATCATGAAAAACAAACACACAAAAGAACACTCCAATACATCACTAGTATTTTGTTGCACCACCTCTGGCTTTAATAACATCTTGCAGTCTCTGAGGCATGGACTTAATGAGTGACAAACACTACTCTTCATCAATCTGGCTCCAACTTTCTCTGATTGCTGTTGCCAGATCAGCTTTGCAGGTTGGAGCCTTGTCATGGACCATTTTCTTCAACTTCCACCAAAGATTTTCAAATGGATTGAGATCCGGACTATTTGCAAGCCATGACATTGACCTTATGTGTCTTCTTTCAAGTAATGTTTTCACAGTTTTTTCTCTATGGCAGGATGCATTATCATCTTGAAAAATGATGTCATCGTCCCCAAATATCCTTTCAATTGATGGGATAAGAAAACTGTCCAAAATATCAATGTAAACTTGGGCATTTATTAAAGATGTAATGATAGCCATCTCCCCAGTGCCTTTACCTGACATGCAGCCCCATATCATCAATGATTGTGGAAATTTGCATGTTCTCTTCATGCAGTCATTTTTATAAATCTCATTGGAACGGCACCAAACAAAAGTTCCAGCATCATCACCTTGCCCAATGCAGATTCGCGATTCATCATGAATATGACTTTCATCCAGTCATCCACAGTCCACGATTGCTTTTTCTTAACCCATTGTAACCTTGTTTTCTTCTGTTTAAGTGTTAATGATGGCTTATGTTTAGCTTTTCTGTATGTAAATCCCATTTCCTTTAGGCAGTTTCTTACAGTTCAGTCTCAGACATTAACTCCAGTTTCCTCCCATTCATTCCTCATTTGTTTTGTTGTGCATTTCCTGTTTTGGAGACATATTGCTTTAAGTTTCCGGTATTGACGCTTTGATGTCTTCCTTGGTCTACCAGTATGTTTGCCTTTAACAACCTTCTCATGTTGTTTGTATTTGGTCCAGATTTTAGACACAACTGACTGTGAACAACCAACATCTTTTACAACATTGCTTGATGATTTACCTTCTATTAAGAGTTTGATAATCCTCTCCTTTATTTCAATTGACATCTCTCGTGTTGGAGCCATGATTAATGTCAGTCCACTTGGTGCAAAAGCTCTCCAAGGTGTGATCACTCCTTTTTAGATGCAGACTAATGAGCAGATCTAATTTGATGCAGGTGTTAGTTTTGGAAATGAAAATTTACAGGGTGATTCCATAATTTTTTCCTCAGAATTGAGTGATTCCATAATTTTTTCGCTCTGCTTAGTCTGAAAATAATTACCCTTACTGAGTACCACATTTTTAATCTTGATTTTTTTTAGTGTTTCTTAAAGCCTTAAAGTTGCAATTTGAAATGACATTAATTTTGTGCCATGTCTGTGATCTGCTTTTTTACAACAACATTAAACAACTGAATGAACATCCTCTGAGCCTGGTGATTCCATAATTTTTGCCAGTGGTTGTATAGCTATCTATGAAGTTAGGAATAACCCCTTAATGGGGATGTCTGATCCTAAGCTATAAGTCTGTAGTCGCTCTATGTGACTGCAGACTTGTAAATCCTCACATCGCGGCACTGCATGCTGTTAGGATTCTCTCCGTTGCTGGTGATGGTTGCAGGTGGTCATGTGACCACAAGTATGTGATTTGCATACTTCCAGCCACATTCCAACTAGACTATATTTGGCCCCGCTCAATACACTTGCATTGAGCAAGGCCATGCCCATCTAGTTGGCGTGTGACTGCATGTATGCAAATCACATACTTGCCGCAACGCACCACTCTCAGCTCCAGCACCAGATAATCGTCACAGTGCACTCCATGTGAGGCTTAACAAGTTCACAGATACATAGACAACCCCTTAAATGTGTAGTGTCTGTCACATATGACACAAACATAGTATTGTGAGTAAAGAATCAGATATTCCAGATACAATATCCATGTAGTTTATGAATCTACTGTAGGCAGCTCTTGCCATTCATAAAACCACTTCAGTCGAGAGCCTATCGATTTAATAAGAATCAATTTAAGAAGAAGGTGTTCCTCGCTTTTTAGCAGATGATCATTTTTGATGTTCTGCTATGGCATTCGATGCCACTGCCTGTAGTTTGCAAACAGCCTGCCTCCAATAATAAGTGTGAAACACTAAGTCTGTTCCCCGAGGCAGTACATCTGTTCACAATTCTTTCATACTGAACACTTACAACACTAGATCTAAATTCACTAAGCTCTGATAAGAAGAAAAAGTTGGCTACCATAATTTACCAGTGAAACTCATTCCATGGTGAACGATTCCATATGGAGAATTATGTTAACTGATAGTTTTTCCTTTCCTTTATATACAACTCTGTTCTCCACCACTATCACAGCCCAACAAATGCTAATTCCAACTTGAGATACAGCAGAGCTGATGTAGTCAATGTTGCAGAACTAAGTGTGTAATTTGAAATAGCGAAACATTATATTATCTGTAACTTTTCCATAACACAGCAAGTTAGCTAAACAAAAAAAAAGTGAAAAAACAACTTCATATCTCTTCTTTTTTAACAATGCATTGGTTTTCAAATTCATTGAAACTCTGTGAAGTCTATGTAATCTGGACCTGGGAAGATGATGAAGAAGCCTTTTAGACAGCAGTGAGTGTCTCACCTATTCCTGTACTATCGATGAACTGTGGAAACTATGGATTAGGGCTCTTTCAGATGTCAGTGATTTTTCTTGTACACCAAAAAACTGTTTGCGTTTCATCAGAATATTTAATAGGAGTTTCATAAGCGTTTGATCAGTGTGTCAGTTTTTACCATCAGAGTTTGGTCAGTTTCATCAGTTTTTCTCAGATGGAAAAAAAAATAGTTTCTCCACCTTCTCTTTTTTAATAGTTGGTGACAGTCCTCTCATGGCAACCAAGTGAGAACCGATTTTTTCACAGATACTTAGACTTCCTTTGCCAAGTTTGAAAAAATTATGGACATATGAATAACCCCATTGACTATCATAGGTATGAGTACTATGTGTGAAAACATGCATAGCACTCGTATGCGAAAAACAGACATCTGAACAAGCCATTACTGAGCATCATTATAGATCTAAAGATCATCAGTGTCTTGAAAAGATTCTATGCAAATTGCCTCTTCAGAGAGGAAGAGGACTATAGCACCACCTGGTGGAAGCAGCAATCTTACAAGTCACAATCGACTCTTTAACGAGCCTTGCAATATGACTTGGGTTTATAGCCAAATCAGAATCTCAATTTGCAGACACAGTGTTTCGGGCTATTAGCCCTCATCAGTGCAAAGTATGAGAGCTTATTTGGCTAGATGAGAGGCTCAGGACTGAGGTCTAAGAGGTAACGTTTCTCCTTGTGGAAAGTGACATAAAAGATCTGGCATGCCAAGGTAAGGAGGCTTATTTACCGTAGAAAGATTCAGCACTAATCTTCCCGACATACTAAGTAAGTGCCAATGTGGCGCCCCTGCGGGTTCAGTCACCACAGTGGTACTGCATCTGACCCAGAGGTGTGGTATCCCACTCTCGGGTAAGGATAGAGTGATGCCCAGGAGCCTAACACCTGCATTCAACACATTCCACTTCAGTGGGGGCAGGGCGAGATTGCTCCTAAGGGAGAGCACAGTCCCTGGTCCCTAGGTGAAGGGTGGAACTATGTAGTGGTTGTGGGTGGAGGACGTAGTTCAGGGGAGCAAAGGAAAGGAAGTGATATAAAAGAGGGAACCATCTTGGAAAGACAAGCCAGTCAGTCAGTGGAGTTGAAGGGAGCTGGAGCTCTGCAGGAGCTCTGCTCAGGAGGAGGGCCTAGCAGAGAGGCCCAAGAATGGAAAGGAGAGAGGAGCAGGAGAGAAGGCTCCAGGAGGAGCGAGGGGATCCTAGGGGTACGGGCAGTGTTGGAGGCCACTCGTACACCCGAATCTACCAGGTGTGGAAGGATCAAGCCGCAGAGAGGGGACCGGCCCCTAAACTAGTGGAGAACTACAAGGCTCAGCTAGAAACCGGAGGCTTCTGTACTTTTAGGGTGCAGCTGCCGCAGCCAAAATTACATCGCCGAAAAGGTGGCCACCGAGGGTCCAGGGGACTGCAGGTCGCCCGGCAAGACCTGAGGCTACCGGATTGGGACACTGATTGTGAGGTGCAGGGCAGGAGGGTGAGAGCCAGCGCAGGAAGACGACTGAGAAAGGCACATAGAACGGGGTCCTGTCAGGCACTCTTGAATTACCTGAGGGATTGCTGAACCCCTGCCTGGTGAACGCAGCACGACGTGAGAGGCTGTAATCTGTACAGTGCAAGCTGAGGAACTTAACAACTGTGAGTAAACTTTGAAGACTGCACCCCACTGTCTCTGTGAATTACTGCTGCGCCATCACTCCCTGCACTACACTGCATTACAATGCCCAGCAACATCTACAACTTCTACACTGCCCTGGAGCTAAGCTCTACCTGTGGAGAGCTAAACCAACTCTGCTGCATCAACAGCAGCTCCAGAGGATCTGCACCGCAGCGGCGGCTCCACGTGGCCGCATACCACAGGTGGCGTCACGAACTTTATATAAAGAACTATAAATCCCCTGTAAATATTCCCCTTTTGATTGACCGACCTGGGTCACGGACCGGGTCACCACCACTGTGACATCTCCCCTAGCAACGACCGGCCCGGCACCGAGTACCCCACGGCCCAGGGGGCGCGTCCCCAACAGTACCAAGAAATTATTTTCTGCTTTTGTGTGCAGTTTTCAAGTTAGCTCTCCTCTAAATTTGCCCTCTTCTAAATTAGCGCACCTCTCCTCTAAGGGTATGTGCAGACATTCAGTATTTGCAGCAGAAAAATCTGCTGCAAATACTATTGTGATGGCAGGAAAAAAAGTAGCATAAAATGCATGCGTTTTTTGACACATTTTTTATGTGCTTTTGAACCCGTTTTTGGTGCTTTTTTTGCAAGTATTTTTGATGTTTTTTTCTGAAAGAATTGACAAGCTGTAGATTTAAATCTGCTGAAAATCTGCAAGGAAAAAACAAGCAAAGTGTACATGAGACTTTAATAATCTAATTCAGTTTGTTTGTATTAATAAACTCTTCAGGTTTTGTGACAAATCTGCAGAGAAAAAAAATGCAACAAAAAAGAGACAAAACCACAACGTGTGCACAGACCTTAAAGCTCCCTAGTGCCATACCAATGGACTATGTCCAACCTTGTAATGAGATTTGCCACATGACTTAGGAAATTTTGATAAACCAGAATCCTCTTCAAAAAGAACAGAAATTCATCTACAGACAGCTATTTCGGGGTTCTTGCCTCCCATCAGTGCAAAGACTGATAATAGTTGGGTCGGTGACAGGCCTTTTAAGAGAGAGGACCAAGGGGTACTGTTTCTGTCTGTTGAGACTACTCAATTGGTATGAGAAAACTTATAGAAAGACTGTTCTCCCTGCGAAAAAGGTGTACACACTCACTTATGTTACTTAAGGTGCATTTACATCTGCGAGATTGTGCGTTGTTCAATTGAACAAGTTGATCGTATTGGTTTACATAGGATGATACAAACTGGAGGCAAATGATTGTTAATATGATCATTTGGTCCCCATGATGTTAGCATATTGATGGCTGCATATCCCCTATTTAAATGGGTAAATGTACTGTCGATGGCAATGATTTAGGCCAGCATAAAAATGCAATCGCTGACATATTAACATGGGCTGATGATCGGTAAAGATCACCTGTACAAAAGGCCATTTACCTTTATTTATTAGAAAATATATATAAGAAATACCTAATTTAGAAAATTGACTCTTACTACTTATAATTCTGCTCTAATTTTTTAGGGATCTGGGTGAGACAATAGCTATATTAAAATCACACCAGCTGCAGTGGGTTCAAAACTGTCCTCTAAGTAAAATATTAAAATCCTCAGCTGCTGGTGTTTTACAAGTATCGAGGCTGCTAATACAGCATGACATCAATTTGACTATACAGCCATTTTTGCACATGAATGTCTTGTGAAAATTGACTGGAGATGTCCTTTATCTCAGGCAAACATAGAGATTTTGCAATCTCTCAAATAATCAACACAGCGGAATTTAGTGTCATCTCTCATCAAATGACAAGGTTCTGAAACCAGCCGAACCTCTTATAACAGTTTTTAACAAAGCATGTTCTGCCTACCAACAATATTGCTATTTATGTGAAGATTGGCCTCATTATCTCACTACTGCAGACTTCACATAAGCTCATATTTTCTGGCATTTCTAAATACTGATGTCCCTTTGGATCTACAAAAAAGAAACCTCTTAGATCTTCCGTCCACTGCTAATCTGTATCTTACAGTCTTCACTTGCCTAATAAAGTATTTTACCACCTAAGCTTGTCCGAATGATATTTCACAGCATGTCCATCAAATTAAAGGAGTGAAACTGTCTCAACGCTACAGTGCTGTAATAGATGTATATATATATTAATATTTTATTGCAAGTTCAAATAGTTTATATTTCTCTTGTGACCACCATTTTGGTTGTGCACTCTTCCCTCCTATCCAACGCTGTTTTATATTAGCTGGATTCTACCTATCCTGAATTGTCGGGTTAGTCTCAAGGGAATGAGATGTCTATTATTCAGTTATACTGTCTACTGTAGGTTCCCATCTGAATGGACTCGCTTTGTCAGGTGGGCTCACACCTTTTGATCAAAATGTCAAAGAACAACCTCTAATTTATAAGTTTGGTCTATTAGTCTATACAGTAATAATTAAATTTAAAATAATAAATAAGTTTGCATAGAATCCTTTTGCATTTTTTGTCGGTATGCTATTGCATTGCAGTCATATCAGATTTGTACGTGCCTGTTTTTCACTTTATTCAACATTTAGCTCTTATTTGACAAGTTTTCAAAATAGTTTTGTAGTAGATTAGGTTGTGTCGCCCTTGTTTAAAACAATATCCCTTAAAACAATGTCCCCAGAATGTGCATTTCGGCTCTAGGGCTCAGTCTGATTGTGAAACATCCTGACGAAATGCTCATGAAACCTTCCAGGTGCCGTTTCCTCTGGGAAGTTCCAGAAAACTTCTGAGACCCGTACTATGGACCAACCAGACTCCATGAGGCACCATATGTCTTATGTTGTAGATTTTCTTTCCATACTATGGAGCCATTTCTTTAAAGTTGGGGCCATTTTCATTAACAGTAAGACCAATAGAACACTAGGGGTGCCATATTACAGCTTGGATTTTGTAAGGAGCAGCAAAAAGACTTCATGAATGAGGTCTTTTTTTTACTTTGCATTTTTTTACTTTATACTTTTAGTACAGTACATTTTCAATTCACTCCTGCATTCAAGATATTGATAGACTATTGCTTTACAAACTTATAATTACTAATGAGAGCAAGAAGAGGGTACAGTAAAAGGAAGAGGAAGAATACAGCACTCTGCTCAGAAGAACATACCAACTTGTTCTATTTAAGTCTCAAGGTAATGTTAAAAAATATTCTGTGCAAAGTTATGATTTTGAGAGTTAGGCTACATTCACACTTGCATTCCAGCATTAAATAATAAAAATAATAATAATTACCTTTGTTTTTTCCATTTTTAGGGCATAATGGGGCCTCACTAACTATTATGGCTTTTGTTGTGGTTCCATTATGTATTAGAAGAAAAAATTCTGCATGATGCCCTTTCTCTTAAATTTAAAAAACTGACACATTATGAACCCAAATGGACCCCGTGATTGTGAATGGGATCCCTCTGCTTCTGTACGTATAATTTATGCAATTGAACTGTTTAGGACATGAACTCTAAAAATGGAACAGGCAATTCGGGTGCCCTACTGCAAAATAAAGTCTAAGGAACATGGGGGAGGTGCATGATATATATATATATTTATATACACTGCTCAAAAAAATAAATTTTGCCTGATTGAGATACTCCTGATAACATTGACATAGCGTCAATCATGTTAAAAAATATTAATTGGATAAACTGATCTATTTGTATTGATTGCTCCTTTGCACTTTTTTGTATCTGTGGCCAAATTGAGCTGATCAGGGCTACAGATATATTTTTTATATATCATGTACTGATATAAAGAATTGCTTGATCTCCACCAAAAAATTTTTCTTTGCCCCTTTGGTTGTCACAATACAGTGTTATAGAGACTGTTGGGAGAGTCATCGTTGAGCGGTGGTGCCATTGCATAGGTAAACAGGGTGCCAACCTCCGCGGTAAGGTACGGCGAAAAAGGGCCAAGATACGGTGAGGCACAATCCACATCCCTTCATTTCTATTGGGCACTGATAATGTTGGTTGTTGTTTTATAGATGATAACATTTTAATATATACATATATTAAGATTATATTTTAGAATTTGTCATAAAGGGGTACATTCCAATCACTATAACTTTTTAATTTTTCCATGTCATGGAATTGTAGCTAGGCGAGGATTTGCTTTTGCAAGATAGATAAGTGCTTTAAGAAAACCATGAAAAATATTGCATTTTTTTATTATCAAGGTGGGAATGGAGAAAAATTCTCTTTGTTTTGTGCTTTTTCAAGGTGTGCAGTGTATGATCTGTTAGAATGTTTGTTTTTTCTGTGAGCACAAGTTCTCTTTATTAGGAGGGCAGTTTCGATTCGGTCCAAATAAAATTGAACCAAGTCGAAAGTGCCCCAAATACACATTTACTTATCTGTGAAGTCTCTCCAGATTCCAAATCGTAATAAACAGAGATATGAAAAGGTATTAAAAATATTAAAATACATTATACTCCCTTGTCTTAAGCCCTCACCAGTTCTCACACGGCCATCGCAGCTCCACAGTTCTCCACATTATTCCTTCCGGAGTTCCCTTTGAGGCAACTGATTGGCCTCGCATGGTCAAGTGCAGTGGGGAAATGCACGCCATTGACCTGCATCACACCCCACTTGACTGCTAGAGAAAATGACTGGACTTAACATTGTGAGTGAGTACTGGAGGACCAGGGAGCTGAGACGGACATGGAGGTAGCATAAAAACAGTTGAGAGCTTTGGACAGGTGAGTATAATGTATTTTATTTTTCTAACTCCTTCATAAAGAGCTCATGAATATGGAGGACTACCTAGCAGCAGGTTTACTAATTCTCTAGCCGTAATCTCCTGATGATAAAACTTTTATTTTATCAAAACTACGGCAACCAGCCCAGTAAGTGATACATTGCTGGAATAAGGGTCTCTGTCACTACATTATGCTGCTCTCAGATTAAGTGGGAAAAACTTTTGACAGTTTCCCTTTAAAATATATAATAATAATATGGAGGGAGGCTCACAACTACTATATGTGAAGGGACTAAGGGAGAATTGTTACTATACATAGGGAAATCAAAGGATTTATTATTATATATGGTGGAACTCAGGAGCAGCTGTCTAACATCCCTGACACTTGCAGCTGCGGCGACAGTAAAAGAAATGCCGAGCACACTAAAATGCTCGGCGAGCACTCAAGATTGCTCACCGCAAAGGGTTAATGAGACCTGCTCGCTCAACACTAATTGACACTAGTGATGAGCGAGCACTAAAATGTTTGTGTACTCATTGCTCAAATCAAGCAAATTGGAAAGCTCGAGTGCTCTACCCGAGCAACGAACCCAATGTAAGTCTATGGGAGCATTTTTCTGGAGGTCTGCAGGAAGCCTAGAAATTGCCAAATTCAGTGGGAATAGTGCTCAAATGACACAAATGACATGGGAACAGCGTGCAAAAAAAAAACCTGGAAGCATCTCTGACTCCCATGTCACTTTTGTGAACAATGTTGTCAGAGGTATTACGCCGCTTTTACGGGCTCACAATAAAACATACAAAAACGAAACCGAAATGGATTTTCCTGTTAAAAATGTTAAGGAACATCCTTTCCATGAAAGAAAACATTTCACTGCCTGTTTTTAAACAATATTTTACCTCACAAAATGAATCCTCTGCGATCTCTTACTGTAATGTCTGCATTGCCTTTTGCTTCCTCCCCTGCCCAGGAGCTGTGGTATGTTCCGTACATGGTCAGACACAGACAATATTTAAAATGAACTTTTGTTTGTGGGAAAACCCCTTTAAGCATAATATCTTCAGCACAGCCTTTTGCAGCTTGGCCTAGGCAGTGCTGCAGTGCTTCCAGCTTGTCACTGATGTGGTTATTTCAGATATGGAGGCCGAACAGGAGGAGGAGAAGGTGCAGGAGCTGAACAATGGTGATTACATTGACGTTACATTGGCGAGTCTGGTTATTATACTAAAGAAAGATCCTACTTAGTGATGAGCGAGCATGCTCACTACTGCTCGGTGCTCACCCGAGCATCTCACTGCTCGAGTTGCTCGGCGCTCGCCGAGTATTTCCAGGGTTGCTCGGCGGGAGCTCGGGTACCCTTCCTGCATGTTTGACCCTCTTTACAGTGCCAATAAACATGCAGGGATTGTCTACTACACACTATAATGATCAAGCAATGTGAACTGAGGTCTAAGATGGTAGACATGCAAGAAATAGGAGCATGTTCACACTAGCAAAAAGAAACAAAACCTACAAAAGACAAAAGACAAAAATATATCTCATACCCTACCATCATTATATATAAATGTAAAGCAAAGTTGCATAATAAATATAGGGTACTTAGTGAACTATTTTTGATCAAAAAAAGTATACAAGCCGTCCCACCAGCGGCAAGGTGACCCTAAATTGGGACGGTACCTATACTGCCTATATTAAAAACCTTACTGTATATCAAAGTTGAAGTAATGCATATAAAAGGGTAGACAAATAGGACCGGGTCCCAACTCCAGACCACCCAGGCCCGTGGTAAGCTACATATATACCAGTCAGCTCAACAAAGGGGATGCCACACCCTTAAATTGCACAGAATGCAAACAAGACAAAAAACCAAGCAATGTGAACTGAGGTCTAAGATGGTAGACATGCAAGAAATAGGAGCATGTTCACACTAGCAAAAAGAAACAAAACCTACAAAAGACAAAAGACAAAAATATATCTCATACCCTACCATCATTATATATAAATGTAAAGCAAAGTTGCATAATAAATATAGGGTACTTAGTGAACTATTTTTGATCAAAAAAAGTATACAAGCCGTCCCACCAGCGGCAAGGTGACCTTAAATTGGGACGGTACCTATTCTGCCTATATTAAAAACCTTACTGTATATCAAAGTTGAAGTAATGCATATAAAAGGGTAGACAAATAGGACCGGGTCCCAACTCCAGACCACCCAGGCCCGTGGTAAGCTACATATATACCAGTCAGCTCAACAAAGGGGATGCCACACCCTTAAATTGCACAGAATGCAAACAAGACAAAAAACCAAGCAATGTGAACTGAGGTCTAAGATGGTAGACATGCAAGAAATAGGAGCATGTTCACACTAGCAAAAAGAAACAAAACCTACAAAAGACAAAAGACAAAAATATATCTCATACCCTACCATCATTATATATAAATGTAAAGCAAAGTTGCATAATAAATATAGGGTACTTAGTGAACTATTTTTGATCAAAAAAAGTATACAAGCAGTCCCACCAGCGGCAAGGTGACCCTAAATTGGGACGGTACCTATACTGCCTATATTAAAAACCTTACTGTATATCAAAGTTGAAGTAATGCATATAAAAGGGTAGACAAATAGGACCGGGTCCCAACTCCAGACCACCCAGGCCCGTGGTAAGCTACATATATACCAGTCAGCTCAACAAAGGGGATGCCACACCCTTAAATTGCACAGAATGCAAACAAGACAAAAAACCAAGCAATGTGAACTGAGGTCTAAGATGGTAGACATGCAAGAAATAGGAGCATGTTCACACTAGCAAAAAGAAACAAAACCTACAAAAGACAAAAGACAAAAATATATCTCATACCCTACCATCATTAAATATAAATGTAAAGCAAAGTTGCATAATAAATATAGGGTACTTAGTGAACTATTTTTGATCAAAAAAAGTATACAAGCCGTCCCACCAGCAGCAAGGTGACCCTAAATTGGGACGGTACCTATACTGCCTATATTAAAAACCTTACTGTATATCAAAGTTGAAGTAATGCATATAAAAGGGTAGACAAATAGGACTGGGTCCCAACTCCAGACCACCCAGGCCCGTGGTAAGCTACATATATACCAGTCAGCTCAACAAAGGGGATGCCACACCCTTAAATTGCACAGAATGTTGAGCTGACTGGTATATATGTAGCTTACCACGGGCCTGGGTGGTCTGGAGTTGGGACCCGGTCCTATTTGTCTACCCTTTTATATGCATTACTTCAACTTTGATATACAGTAAGGTTTTTAATATAGGCAGTATAGGTACCGTCCCAATTTAGGGTCACCTTGCCGCTGGTGGGACGGCTTGTATACTTTTTTTGATCAAAAATAGTTCACTAAGTACCCTATATTTATTATGCAACTTTGCTTTACATTTATATATAATGATGGTAGGGTATGAGATATATTTTTGTCTTTTGTCTTTTGTAGGTTTTGTTTCTTTTTGCTAGTGTGAACATGCTCCTATTTCTTGCATGTCTACCATCTTAGACCTCAGTTCACATTGCTTGTTTTTTTGTCTTGTTTGCATTCTGTGCAATTTAAGGGTGTGGCATCCCCTTTGTTGAGCTGACTGGTATATATGTAGCTTACCACGGGCCTGGGTGGTCTGGAGTTGGGACCCGGTCCTATTTGTCTACCCATTTATATGCATTACTTCAACTTTGATATACAGTAAGGTTTTTAATATAGGCAGTATAGGTACCGTCCCAATTTAGGGTCACCTTGCCGCTGGCGGGACGGCTTGTATACTTTTTTTGATCAAAAATAGTTCACTAAGTACCCTATATTTATTATGCAACTTTGCTTTACATTTATATATAATGATGGTAGGGTATGAGATATATTTTTGTCTTTTGTCTTTTGTAGGTTTTGTTTCTTTTTGCTAGTGTGAACATGCTCCTATTTCTTGCATGTCTACCATCTTAGACCTCAGTTCACATTGCTTGGTTTTTTGTCTTGTTTGCATTCTGTGCAATTTAAGGGTGTGGCATCCCCTTTGTTGAGCTGACTGGTATATATGTAGCTTACCACGGGCCTGGGTGGTCTGGAGTTGGGACCCGGTCCTATTTGTCTACCCTTTTATATGCATTACTTCAACTTTGATATACAGTAAGGTTTTTAATATAGGCAGTATAGGTACCGTCCCAATTTAGGGTCACCTTGCCGCTGGTGGGACGGCTTGTATACTTTTTTTGATCAAAAATAGTTCACTAAGTACCCTATATTTATTATGCAACTTTGCTTTACTTTTATATATAATGATGGTAGGGTATGAGATATATTTTTGTCTTTACACTATAATGATGCAGCCATGTTGGTTGTGGCATTATAGTGATTGGCTGGCCGCACAGCGTCATCAGGTCTATATCAGACCTGGCACCGCCATGCTCGTCACAGTCACTCCGGAATTAGTGTAGGAAGAGGTGCTGCTGAGCTAGGGAGAGGTTTGCTTGTTTCTAGTTAGTGTAGGTATAACAGACTATATTATAGACACATATTCATCTCAACTAACAGTCCTTCTGAGGACTAATCCAGCTGCAGATATATCAGTGCTAGGCAGGCAGGCAGGGTATATAGCAGACTGCAGTGCATATAGCAAGAGGGTCCATTTCAATTCTGTCTACTGGTGCTTTTACAGATATTTGTAGAAATAGGCCCATGCATCAGGGGCCAGGAATAATTTTTTTTTATCTTAATCCTGATTATTTGCTTAAAAGGCAATCCAGAGAACACCGTTCATCTGCGCCACTTGCTTGTTGGCACTTCAGAATACAGCCAGGTCCTTTCCATATTACAGCGCTAAAAATCCAGCTATTTAAAACTGTGGTTTGTATGTCACGCGGATCATATATAATTGCGCTGAAAATATTGCCATTTCTGGCCTCCATTTAAATTTTGTTGCAGTGTGTCAGTGAACTCATTGACACAAGGTCTGCGCTGTTAAAAATAGTTACCTACAGGCCAGCTATTTAAAACTGTGGTTTGTCCATCACACGGATCACATATAAGCTCGCTCCAAATTCAGTCATTTGTAGTGAGCGTGGAAGATATTGTTCTCCATTTAAAATGGGCAAGGCACGTGGCAAGGGACGGGGAATTGGACGTGATGGTGATGGTGCATGCAGAGCCTGAGGCCGTGGGCAAGCTGAAATTGTGCCACAACAAACACCCACATCTTCTTGCTTGACCATCCTGCCCCAATTAATAGGGGACCGCAGAACCTCACTACTGAACACAGAGCAGTGTGAAAAGGTTATTGGTTGGATAGTAGATAATGCTTCCAGTCACTTAGCCACCACCACTACCACCCTGTCTTCCACGCGGTCAAGTCTCAGTAACTGTGAGTCTGGACGGCATATTCCTCACCCTGATCCTCTTTCCTCCCACCATGCAAAGTGCCCAGAGACAACAGATACCACGCTTGGACACTCCGAAGAGCTGTTCACTTTTCCACTTATTGATTCGGGCCTCTCGCCTGGTCCACTTGAAGCAAGGCAAGAGGAGAACGCATGTAGAGATGCCCAAATATTTGAGCAGCCACGGTCACACGAAGGCGACGGTGGGAAAGTGTCACAAGAGGTGGATGATGATGAGACACAATTGCCAGAAAGTCAGGAGGAGGACCAGGGTGCGGGAGTGGAAAACAAGGTGGTGGATAAAATAATAACTGACCCAACCTGGCAGGAGGACATGCAGAGCGAGGACAGCAGCAAACAGGGGTAGGGAGGCAGAGCACCCCAACAGGCAGGAAGAAGCAGTGTGGTGGCCGCAGACAGAAGGCGGGCTACTGTTCTCTGTAACACCAACACAACGGATGTTGCCAGTACAACTGTTAGGTCTTCCCGAGCCTGGTTGTTTTTTAAAGACTCTGCCGATAACCCCAAAAAGGCCATTTGCACCACCTGCCAGGACAGCTTCAGCAGGGGTAGCAAAGCTACCAGCCTAACCTGACCTTTAACTACCCTAAAATACATTGGGGAACAGTAACCTATAGTTCCAGCAGAGGTAATAGGTTTTTGACAACTATGAGAGACAATTACCTTTCACAACTGGTTCAGGACCCAGCAAGAAGGGGGGGCACTGCTAGACCTAATATTAACCAACAGGCCAGACTGCATATCAAATATACGAGTTGGGGGTCACTTGGGTAATAGTCACCACAAAATAATACGTTTTGATGTATCCTTTAATAAGATGTGTAGTAAAGGGGTTACAAGGACGCTAAACTTCAGGAAGGCAAAATTCCAACGGTTGAGAGAGGATCTTAGTGCAATAAACTGGGACGATATCCTGAGACATAAAACTAAACAAAACAAATGGGAGACATTTATTAGCATCCTGAATAGGACCTGTGCACAATATATACCCTAACGGAATAAACATGCAAGAAATAGGAGGAAACCACTATGGCTAAATAGAGCTGTGAGGGGCGCAATAAGTGACAAAAAGAAAACATTTAGAGAACTAAAGCAAAAGAGGCATAGATGCTTATGAGGAGAACATAACTTTACCTCTATACAAGTAATTAGTGCGACCACACTTAGAATACTGTGTACAGTTCTGGTCTCCGGTGTATAAGAATGACATAGCTGAACTAGAGCGGCTGCAGAGAAGAGGTTATTAGAGGACTGGGGGGTCTGCAATGCTAAGACAGGTTATTAAACTTGGGGTTATTTCGTTTGGAAAACGAAGGCTTAGGGGTGATCTTATTGCTATGTACAAGTATATAAGGGGACAGTACAAAGACCTTTCTACTGATCATTTTACTCTGAGGCCTAAGACGGGGACAAGGGGGCATCTTTCAAATCTGGAGGAAAGAAGGTTTAATCATAATCATAGACGCGGATTCTTTACTGTAAGAGCAATGAGACTATGGAACTTTCTGTCGCACAATGTTGTAATGAGTGATTCACTAGTAAAATTTAAGAAGGGCATAGATGCCTTTCTTAAAAGTATAATAATACAGGTTATATATACTAGATACCTTGATAGGTCATTGATCCAGGGAACTAGTCTGATTGCCATATGGAGTCAGGAAGGAATTTTTTTCCCCAATGTGGAGCTTAGTGTTGCCACATGGGTTTTTTTGT
Source organism: Phyllobates terribilis (assembly GCF_046119375.1). Taxonomy (NCBI): domain Eukaryota; kingdom Metazoa; phylum Chordata; class Amphibia; order Anura; family Dendrobatidae; genus Phyllobates; species Phyllobates terribilis. The sequence goes on along the minus strand of NW_027362764.1, from coordinate 658,324,721 downwards.
CTTCCTCTGGATCAACATGTTAGGCTATGGGTTGAAATAGATGGACTGAGTCTTCCTTCAACCTTAAACACTATGTTACTATGTTACTATGTTACCATCAGCATGATCAGGCACATGGCAGCAAAGCACCGGACTTTGTGGGCCCAACCCCAGGGTCCAGGAGCAGTGTCTGCAGGTGACACCACTGCTTCTTCCGCTGTTGTGCGTGCAAGCCAATTCCCTGTCCATAGTGCATGCGAAGATGCCTCCTGGCCTGAACCTGTCATTGCACACTCTCAACTAGCACCATCAGCAAGCACGTCCTTGTTCCAGCATAGTGTTCAGTTGTCCATACCCCTGTCCATAAAAAGCAAGCACAAATACGCAGTCAACACCCCACAGGCCATACTGCTAAATTCCCACATTTCGCGACTGCTTGCGCTCGAAATGTTGCCTTTTAGGCTCATGGAGACGGAAGCTTTCCACAACTTGATGGCAGCTGCCGTCCCACTGTACTCGGTCCCCAACCGGCCAAAATTTCTCCCGGTGTGCCGTCCCCGCATTACACAAGCACGTGTCCCACAACATTAGCCGTGCCTCAACAATGCAGTTACAGGGAAAGTCCACCTAGCCACAGATAAATGGACAAGGGCTTGTGGGCAAGGACGGTACATCTCGCTGACGGCACATTGGGTTAACATAGTGGAAGCCGGGACCCAGTAGGACCTCGGGACGGAACACGTCCTCCCGACGCTGAGAATTGCTGGCCCTAGGTCAATCAGGGTTGCCCCCACAGTCTACAGCTCCTGCACCTCATCCTCCTCAGCCTCCTCCTACTCTTCAGCCTCCATCTCCGAAATGACCGCATCAGTCACAAGCTGGATGCACTGCCTCGGCCAAGCGGCAACAGGCTGTGCTGAAGCTAATATGCTTAGGTGACAAACCGCACAATACTGAAGAGTTGTGGACAGCTCTGAAAGAGCGGACAGATCTGTGGCTGACTCCGTTGAACCTACAGCCAGGCATGGTCGTGTGTGACAATGGCCGGAACCTGGTGGCAGCTCTGAGGCGAGGTAAGCTCACACATGTACCATGCCTGGCCAATGTGCTTAACCTTGTGGTTCAGCGGTTTCTCAAAAGCTACCCGGAGCTGCAGGATCTGCTTGTCAAAGTACGCCGCCTGTGTGCCCATTTTAGAAAGTCAGCTACAGCTTCTGCCACCCTTGCCGTGCTTCAGCAGCGTTTGCAGCTTCCATCTCACCGACTGCTGTGTGATGTCCCCACGCATTGGAACTCTACATCTGCAGATGTTGGGAAGGATTTGTGAGCAGAAGAGGGCAGTTGTTGACTACCAGCATCAACAAAGCCGTCGGTATTCAGTTCAGACTCCACACATAAGACCTCAGAAGTGGACATGGATGTCAGACATCTGTACCATCCTCCAAAACTTTGAGGACTCCACCAAGATGGTGAGCGGCGATGACGCCATAGTTAGCGTCACCATCCCACTTCTCTGTCTTTTGAAACGCTCTCTGCTCACAATCAAAGAGGATGCATTGCAGGCGGAGCACAATGAGATGGAGCAAGGAACCATACAGGGTGATTCCACACAGCCCAGCCTCATCTCATCCCAACGTGGACTGGGTGACAATGAGGAAGAGGAGGAGGAGGAAGAACAGGAGCTAGTTTCATGCACTATAGACGGTACTACCTGCACAACTGTCATACCGTCTGTTCAGCGTGGATGGCCTGAGGACAGGAAGGAGGAGGAAGAGGAGAGCATGGTCAGTCGTCCTCTTTGTGAGGACATGAAAGTCTTGCCCATTAGCAGTCTGGCGCACATGGCTGAGTTTATGTTACGCTGCCTTTCCAGTGACCCTCGCGTTCTCAAGAGTTTGGGTGACAGTCATTACTGGTTGGTGACACTTCTAGACCCACGCTACAAGGAGAACTTTATATCTCTTATTCCTGAGGTGGACAGGTCTACAAAAAAGGGGCAGTACCAGAAGCCCCTTGTTGAGGAACTATTAGAAAAATTCCCACCTGAAAACTCTGGTGGCAGAGGTCACAGTTCGTTGGACAACTAAGGCGTACAACCGAGAGAGACACAACTGTCTCGCTCATTACTAATTGACACCTGTTCTGTGTTTTGGAGACACTCCTGGTTTTGGCTTACTGTACAAATATTGATGAAATACTAATCAAAACAACTAATGTGTGAATGAAGCCTAAGGCCTTGTTCACACTTTTGTGATTAAACACATATGTAAAAAAATTGTACCAGTGTCATCAGTGTTTTGGATCAGTGTGTCAATAGTGTACGGTCTTGTGTGTATGTTTTTACCATCAATGTCATCAGTGTTTTTCACGGATCGATAAATAAATAAATTATGAAGGTTCTCCTATCCTTTGCAATGTTAAATATGGACTGCACAAGGACTGCACACCTATGCCATTTGTGTGCTATATTTGTTTTTCACAGACCCATAGACTTGTATTGGTACTTTTCATCCGTGAAATCGAAAAAAACTGGACATGTCTCCATGAGTTTTGCATGGACACCCAGTCCATCATAAATTACGGACATGTGAATAGCACCATAGACTATACGTGTTGTATACGTTAAAAAACTGGATAGAACACTTACATGCGACACAGATGTTTGAATGAGGCCCAAAACAAAATGAATGTCATTGTGGCACGGAAAACTGGTGTTACCTGCACGCCTCTAATTGACTTTTTTTTACACCTATAGTAAATCTATAACTATAAACAGAATCTATGTTACAACACAAAGGACCTAAATGAGCAAAAATATATATATTTTTCTTTAAACTGTTGGTAAATCAATCTCTGCCTATTGTTCACTATGCAAAAAACAATACATTTAAGCATATATATATATATTTATATATATATATATATATATATATATATACTGTATATGTATATTTATATATCTATATAAATATATATATACAGCACAGACCAAAAGTTTGGGCACACCTTCTCATTTAACGATTTTTCTGTATTTTCATGACTATGAAAATTGTACATTCACACTGAAGGCATCAAAACTATGAATTAACACATGTGGAATTATATACTTAACAAAAAAGTGTGAAACAACTGAAAATATGTCTTATATTCTAGGTTCTTCAAAGTAGCCACCTTTTTCTTTGATGACTGCTTTACACACTCTTGGCATTCTCTTGATGAGCTTCAAGAGGTGGTCACCGGAAATGGTCTTCCAACAATCTTGAAGGAGTTCCCAGAGATGCTTAGCACTTGTTGGCCCTTTTGCCTTCACTCTGCGGTCCAGCTCACCCCAAATCATCTCAATTGGGTTCAGTTCTGGTGACTGTGGAGGCCAGGTCATCTGGCGTAGCACCCCATCACTCTCCTTCTTGGTCAAATAGCCCTTACACAGCCTGGAGGTGTGTTTGGGGTCATTGTCCTGTTGAAAAATAAATGTTGGTCCAATTAAACCCAAACCAGATGGAATAGCATGCCGCTGCAAGATGCTGTGGTAGCCATGCTGGTTCAGTATGCCTTCAATTTTGAATAAATCCCCAACAGTGTCACCAGCAAAGCACCCCCACACCATCACACCTTCTCCTCAATGCTTCACGGTGGGAACCAGGCATGTAGAGTCCATCTGTTCACCTTTTCTGCATCGCATAAAGACACGGTGGTTGGAACCAAAGATCTCAAATTTGGACTCACCAGACCAAAGCACAGATTTCCACTGGTCTAATGTCCATTCCTTGTGTTCTTTCGCCCAAACAAGTCTCTTCTGCTTGTTGTCTGTCCTTAGCAGTGGTTTCCTAGCAGCTATTTTACCATGAAGGCCTGATGCACAAAGTCTTCTCTTAACAGTTGTTGAAGAGTTGTGTCTGCTGCTAGAACTCTGTGTGGCATTGACCTGGTCTCTAATCTGAGCTGCTGTTAACCTGCGATTTCTGAGGCTGGTGACTCGGTTAAACTTATCCTCAGAAGCAGAGGTGACTCTTGGTCTTCCTTTCCTGTGGCTGTTCTCATGTGAGCCAGTTTCTTTGTAGCGCTTGATGGTTTTTGCAACTGCACTTGGGGACACTTTCAAAGTTTTCCCAATTTTTCGGACTGACTGACCTTCATTTCTTAAAGTAATGATGGCCACTTGTTTTTCTTTACTTAGCTGCTTTTTTCTTGCCATAATACAAATTCTAACAGTCTATTCAGAAGGACTATCAGTTGTGTATACACCAGACTTCTGCACAATACAACTGATGGTCCCAACCCCATTTATAAGGCAAGAAATCCCACTTATTAAACCTGACAGGGCACACCTGTGAAGTGAAAACCATTTCCGGTGACTACCTCTTGAAACTCATCAAGTGAATGCCAAGAGTGTGCAAAGCAGTCATCAAAGCAAAAGGTGGCTACTTTGAAGAACCTAGAATATAAGACATATTTTCAGTTGTTTCACACTTTTTTGTTAAGTATATAATTCCACGTGTTAATTCATAGTTTTGATGCCTTCGTGTGAATGTACAATTTTCATAGTCATGAAAATACAGAAAAATCTTTAAATGAGATGTGTCCAAACTTTTGGTCTGTACTGTATATATACACACACACGTCTTGTTGGTGTGTACATATGTATATATACGGTATATACATTTCTTGCTTTTTTTTTTCACTTCCATAATACTATTATCCACCCTCATCACTTGTCTATGCTGTTTTTTGTTTCCTATATACATGACTGTCAAGCTCACTTTGTGATAAATAATGTACATCCTAAAGCAACATAAATACTGTATGCTATACATGTCAATATGACTAAAATGACCACCATTTCATTTCTTTCATCATCTACCAATTTTCCTTAGCATTTCAATGGTTCTTACCACTTTAGTTAAGTATGCATGATTTCTGCTTTGCACATCTTTTGCTTGATATGTATTTACTTGTCTTGTTTGAATCTCTATTTCTTTTATATTAAGAGAAAAACATATAATAAAGGCTTCATATTTTAATACATATTCCCTTTTTAACTACTTAACGACCACTGAAACTCCTTTTCACGGCGGCCATTAAGGGACCTTAATACTCAGTGCCGCTTTTTCACAAAGCTGAGGATTACATGTATAGTGCCCCCAGCGGTAGAAAGCTTCATGGGAAACAGCTGTACATAGCAGCTGACATCATGCGGCATCGTCTCTGACCAGTTTTATAAAAAACCCGCCCAAAAATTTCACTTTTTCATCATGCTGACACAAAAGATTTAATAAAAACCGATCAAAAAGTCATATAAAAAATATATGGTATAAATAAAAACGCTAAATCTTCCTGCAAAAAACAAGCCCTACTTTGGCTCATATGGCAAAAAAAAATAAAAAAGTAACTGCTCTCAGAATATGGCAATGCAAAAACAAATTTATTTTTGTAAAATATTGTTTTGTATGTGGAAAAGTCTCAAAGCATAAAAAACTCTATATCAATCTCATATCGCTGTAATCATATTGACCTGACGAACAAATCGGTCTTATCACTTTTACAGCACGGTGAATCGCACAAAAACAAAAATATAAAAATAACTAAATTAATGGGTTTTGTACATTCTGTATCTAAAATATCTGATTAAAAAATAAAAAGATACAGCTGTCAGAATATGGTGACATTTTTTTTTTCATAAAAAAGCACTTTTACTGTTGATAGTAACGAAACGAAGAAAAAAATAGTCAAATTTGAAATTACTATAATCGAACTGAACCAAAGAATAAAGCCGTCTTAAAACTTATACCGCACAAAAAAGGCGTGAAAATAAAAACTTTTCTTCCACAGTTGTCTATTTGTTCATTCTACTCGGATCAAGGTTCAGTGCGTACATCAGGATTTCCATGTAAATCCCAAAAACTGTGATTCAGACAAAACCCCTCACGAAAGCACTCACTATAATGAAGTGGATAGAGTCACTTAGAACTTCGATTGGACTCTGTTTCGGCGGGTCCCATCATTTTAGGCATATTTTTAGTGCACAAGTTTGTTCGACCACAGTTCTGTGAAGGCCTAAACAGATGGATACCACCAAAACAGACACCAAACGGAGTCCAAAGTGTCATCATCTGCTTCATTATGGTGGGAGGTTCCATCGAGGGTCTCATCTGAACCACATTTTTGTGGGATTACACGGAAACACCATCGTAAGCCCTCAGCGTAGAACATAAGGTGATCCCAGCCTTATACGGAAAGGCATCAAAAAATGAATCAATAAAATACTCTAACTTGTCCTACACAAAACCAGCCCCCACTCAAGTGCGTCATCTCTCATTGGAAATATTGGGGGTTCCCACATCACTGGTAGAACAAAGACTCTGAAAAATCCAGTAAAATCTGTGCTCCCAAGTCCAAATGACCCCCTCTTTCTTGGCCCTCTGTGTCTAAACTGCAGTAAGCGACTGTATGTTTGGCATTACTGTAGTGGGGAGAGCCCAATTAACAATTTACTTGGTGACTTGGTACATGTCCCCAGAAGCACAAGCTGGGCACAATGTATAGGCTCTAAACAGGCATACTTGCAATTCTCCAGAAAAAAAGCAGGGTATGGATTTTACAAACTTGTGGAGCCAAAATAGTCACTGCAGCCATAGATGAATTCATTGATTGGTGCAATTTCTAAAATGGGCTCTCTTTTGGCGGTTTTCAGCTATTCTGGCACCTTATACTGTATGTCACCCGCAAACTATTCTAGCAAAATCTGTGCTTTAAAAGCCAAATAGTGCTGGTGCCTTCTCAAGTTTGATGTGTGGCCAAACAGTAGTTTCTGACGACATATGGAGCATCACCACATTTGGGAGAAACTGCGCAATAAATTGTGGTGTCCAGGTTCACCTATTAGCCCTTGTGTAACTGACAAATTTGCAGCTAATAAAAAAATTACATTTTTACCACTAAAATGTTATATTTCCACATCCCAATGTTATAAAATTCTATGAGGCACCTGTGGGTTCAAATTACTCAATTGTACCCATAGATAAAATCCTTAAGCAGTGGAGTTTCCAATATGTGGTCACTTGTAGGGTTTTCATCCTTCAGGGACATTGCCTGCGCTCCTCAGTGTCTCTGAAGGATGGCATGCAGGATTGCAGCATTCTGCTACCATCCAGCCTGCCATCTTAATGCCGTCCCAGCGTGGGAGAATTCTCATTTGCCGGCACCGCATGCGCAGGAGAATTCTCCCACGCTGTCAGTGACGTGCATGAGGTGAGCTGAGTTCATTGGACATGAACTCGGTTCACCTGGATGCTGTCACAGCCTGACACTGAGGAGCTTCACTGAGGAGCTTCTCAGTGTCTGTGGCATGGCAAGCTGGATGGCAGCATTCTGCTGCGATCCAGCCTGTCATGTCAATGTAGCAGAGCTGAAGCCGTCCTGGGAACCATGGAAAGGTAAGGATGAGGTTGGTTTATTATTTTACTTTTATTGCAGGAGGTCGTTGGCTTCAGCTGGAATGGGCGTGATGGTAAGTAGAGTTTCATTTAGTACATTAAAGAATTGTGTCTTTATTTCAATTAAAGGACTTTATATTGGGTGTTTGTGCTTTTTTTTAACTTTCACTATGGGGTTAGTAATGGGAGTGTCTTATAGACTCCTCTCCATTACTAACCTGGGCTTGATGTCAGCCGGCATTATAAGCTGACATCAACCCCAACTTTATTACCCCACTGCCACCGCTACAGGGCAGTGGGAAGAGCGAGACTAAATGCCAGAATTGGCGCATCCTATGGTTGTGCCATTTCTGGGGCGGCTGATGGCTGGTGTTTCTAGCCTGGGAGGGTGCCAATATTCATGGCACCCTTCCTGGGCTATTAATATCAGCCCCCAGCTGTCTGCCTAGCCTTTGCTAGCTATTAACATAGGGGGGGCCACACATCATTTTTTTTGGCTCCCCCATTTTAATAGCTAGTAAAGGCAAGATATTTAGCTGGGGGCTGATACTAGTAGCCTGGGAAGCTCCGTGGGTATTATCTCCTTCCCAGGCTTCAAACATCTGCCCCAGCAGTCTGCTTATCCTCCGCTAGAGACTAAAATTACGGGGAACCCAATTTTTTTTTTAATAAATCCTTTATTTTAACACAAAATGACAAGTACAGTAACCAACACTGTCACTGTACTTATTATATATGTGACTGACATGTTTCTATCTATCTAATCTATATGTGATGCTCTATTTTTTCTGTTCTAAATTGTCGGGTACCGATGTATGCCGATGTTGAATTGCCGGCCGACTTTTTTAAAGAGACAAAAACACTATTATTTTTTTTTAATAAATCCTTTATTTTAACACTAAATAACAAGTACAGCAACCAACACTGTCACTGTCCTTATTATATATGTGACTGACATGCTTCTATCTATCTAATCTATGTGTGATGCTCTATTCTTTCTGTTCTAAATTGTCGCGTACCGGTGTATGCCGCTGATGAATTGCCAGCCGGCTTTTTTAAAGAGAGAGGTACATGAAAATTGGAGGGCACTAGTGTGTTTCAAGTGCCCTGCTATGTTTTTCATGCACCCTCCTATATACCCTGCCTGCCTATATATTCTGCCTGCCTGCCGTTTAATAGAGCACTGTTCCCATCGATTTGGGCAATTTTTGACCTTATGCAGCCCGCCAGGGGGGACCACCAGAAAAATGCTAGAGTTTCCCATAGACTTACATTGGGCTCGTTGCTCGGGTCGAGCACCTGAGTATTCCAATATGCTCGACCCGAGCTTCGAGTACCCAAGCATTTAAGTGCTCGCTCAACACTAGTTATAAATGCTCACCACACCAGTAGATTAAATCCTTATGGAGTTTAGTTTGCTAAATGTAGTCACTTGTGGGTGTTTCTGCTTTTTTGACACCTCAGAGGCTCTGCAAATGCAACACGGTGTCCAAATTTGAGTGCCAAAATTATATGTTTGCTTTCTGAGTTTTGCCATGTGTCAAAACATTGTTTTTTGACCACATATGGGGTATGATTGTGTTAGGGAGAAATTGCATTGCAAATTATACATCTTTGCCTATTACTCCTTGTGTAAATTATAAATTTGGGCTAAAACAGTATTTTAGTGGAGAAAATGTAATTTTTTATTATAACATCTAAATGTTAGAATGTTTCGTGAATCATCTGTAGGTTAAAAATGCTCAGTAAACCCCTCGATGAATTCCTTGAAGGGGTTAGTTTTCATAATAGAGTCACTTGTGGGTGGTTCCTTCTGTTTTGAAATGTCATGGGCTCTGCAAATACGACATGAAATTCACAATCTATTCCGGCCAAATTTACGGTCCAAGAATCAAATAGCACTCTTTCCTTTCTGGACCCTGCAATGTATGCAAACAGCAGATTTTGACCACATATGGGGTATCATCGAGTTTAGGAGAAATTGACTAACAAACTATGGGGTCCGTTTTCTCCTATTATTCACTGTGAAAAATAAAAACTTGGGGCTAACACAATATTTAAGAAGAAAAAATATAATTTACATTTTCACATCCACATATTAAGAAGTTCTGTGAAGCACATATGGTTTAAAAAGCTAAACACACCCTGTAGATGAATTCCTTAATGGGGCTAGTTTCCAAAATTGGGTCACTTATGGGGGTTTCTGCTGTTTTGGCACCTCAGGAGCTCTGCAAATGAGACATAGTACCTGCAATCTATTCCTGCCAAATTTACACTCCAAATACCAGATGTCATTTCTTCCTTTCCGAGCCCTGCCGTGCACCCAAACAGCAGTTTTGACCACATATTTGATATTGTCACATTCAGGAGAAATTGTGTAATGAATAATGGGATCCATTTTCTCCTAATAACTAATGTGAAAATTATAAACTTGGGCTTCAGTTTGAACTGTAAAAAATGTAACAATTTATTACCAGACCCAAATGTCATAAAGTTCTGTGATGCACCTGTGGGTCTAAAATTCTCACCACACCCCTAGATGAATTCAATGAGGAGTTTAGTTTCCAAAATAGGATCACTTGTGGGGATTTCTGTTGTTTTGATACCTCATTGGTTCTGAAAATTAGCCATTGTGTCTGTAATCTATTCCAACCAAATTTACACTCCAAATGCCAAATAGTACTTCTTTCTTTCCTTGTTAATTATTTTATTATCATTAATTATAACTGTTTTATATGAACCTCTAAATTGTAAAGCACTGCGGAATATGTTGGCTCTATATAAATAAAGATTATTATTATTATTATACACAGCGATCACATGACTGCTGTGTATGGAGGAGGAAGCACCATCAGTGCTTCCTGTTACTGAATATACAGTGCTTTGTTAGCACTGTGTATACAATGCTTAGGAAGGTACAGATGGTAATAAACCATCTGTGTCTTCTCTATGGGGATTCCCGCAGGTACATGATCGCGTGTAGTTGTGCTACTAGGCAGTGACGTCTTAGAACAACATTGCACAGTAGAAGATGGACCGCCTGGACATTTAAAGTCAATGAGCAGTCCTGAAGCAGTTAAGTAGGTAAGTTCCAGGAGAGTGGGATGAACAAAGTTCATAAAAAGCTCCAGTCATGGGCTGTTCAGCTATACAGAAGCAGAACACTAATGGGCAGAGTCCAAAGATGGCCAAAAAGACTGCAGATATATCTGAGAAAGTGTAATCCTGGATAACAGTTCCCAAAGATAGAGGGATACTAACCCTGGTTCCCAGCTGTAGAGAACACAGCAGAGCCCTAATGAATGATGCCAAAATGGACTTGATAAGCCACACTATATTATCACCTAGTAAGGCAAAATGGTATTTGGGAGGTCCACTGGGGTGTAGCTACCCTGCATGGAATGGAAGACTTTGGAAAGCGTGTAGTTCAGCCTTCCAGTATTATATACGGATCCAAAGGACTGTTCTGGAATGTACTGCATTGTACCCCCAGTTTTTTCCATGTTATGACTGCATCTTCAGCCATTACTATTGCTTAAATAATTGTGCCTCTGTTTGATTTAGAAGTGTAAACGACAAGATTGTGTACCGCAATCTACTGTTCTGTTGGTAAAGTTATGTCTCTTTACACCACTGCTGCTACTCCTGCTCCTTTCTATATTGGTCCTCTCAACATTTAAATCACAGGTGTTGACATTGACTATCAAGCCATGGAGGAACCGTGATGTCAGCATTACCCACTCACAATCACCACTGTGTGCTACTGTATCAAATCGCAATTCACCGGTCATGGCTATCACTAATAACACTGGAAGATGACCAATGTCTGATGTACTTGTTGCTGCACACTAGGCTACATACTCTTAATTTTCCACTGCAAATGTGTACATGGGGATTTGTTGCACATTTTGAGTCAAATTTGCAGCAGATTTCACCCTATACACTGCAAAGCATGAAATTCACTGTAAAAATACATTGATCTGCGATAGCTTGAAGATCGATAATGCTAATTCATTTTTCCGGTGTAGGGATGAAATTTGTTAAAATTTTCATGTTCTTCATATAGTCTGTCTTGATCAGGTCCTCTAGCTCTACTGGCATTTGTCAACAGTTCCACTAACTGTTGAGAAATGTCCCACTTGGCATTTGGCCTCAGAGTAATCCTCTTCTGCATTATTGTCACCTATTTTCTTGTTATCCATTGTTTTTATATAAAATTTATTAAACAATTGTCTTAAAAAAAATTGAGTTAAAATCAAAAGGGTAAATATGGTAATATAGAATGGTTAATATAACCCTATGGTACTTTGTCTGTTTTCGATGTCAGCATTATCCTAGATATCTTCACCTCCCAAATGCCACTATTGTCCCAGTCAAGACAAAGGGATTGGTTTGCAATGTTTTTAAAGTAAACTTCCAACAATAATACTTTTACATGTAGCAGAACAGATTTGATCTCCTTGTTCAGAGCACTGATAACCTCTATATCATTAAAGAGAACCTGTGAGCACAATTTTGTAATGTAAAGTAAAGAAATGGCTGTAATTGCGCTGTAATACTGATTAAATTGATACTTTTGATGAAGAAATCCTCCTTGTGGTTCTTATTTAATCATTATTTGAAGCTTTCTGCTAATTCAATTTCGGTGCATTGAGGCCGGACTGTGCACTAGGTTTTCTCCTCCCGGTCTCAGATTCTTGGCTCCTCCGCCTACCTCCAGTCTGTAAATGACCTGCATCCTCTGTTTGCAAACTTAACAATGACCTGTAATTCACAGACTGGAGGAAGGCTGAGGGTCTGGGAATCACAGACAAGGAGGAGAAGACCCAGTGCACAGTCCGGCCCCTGTGCAGCGAAATCTAATTAGCAGAAAACTTCAAATGGTGATTAAAGAAGAACCACTAAGTGGATTTCTTCACCAAAAGTATCAATCTAATCAGTATTAGAGCATCATCACAGCCAAGTCTTCACTTTACATTAAAAAATCGTGTTGACAGATTCTCTTTCATACCAACTAGAAATAATTTAGTGATGGCTACCCATTACTGGATGCATTTTTCTATGGGCTAAACGAAGGTTATGTATAATGCAATGTTACATGACTAATGCTTGTTTACTCCAATAGCAGATCTTCTAATGCATATTAAATGGTAGGCAGAACTTGTTGCATTGGTGAACCCTGCCAACATATATCTCATATGTATTGCCAAATTAAATGAGATCTCCCCATTGGTTGGGAGTAGTGTTGAGCGAGCATGCTCGACACTGCTCGGTACTCGCCCGAGCATCTCGCTACTTGGGATGTTCGGCGAGCACCGATCATTTCCGGGTTACTCGGGCGGGAGCTCGGGTCTCCGCCCTGCATGTTTGGCGCTCTTTACAGAGCCAATGAACATGCAGGGATTGCCAGCCAGTCACTGTAATGCCGCAGCCATGTTGTTTGTGGGCATTACAGTGATTGGCTGGTTGGCGCACAGCGTCACCTCGAGTATTTAAAACTGGGCGCTGCCATCTTGGACACAGTCGCCTGGGATCAGACAGTGTAGGGAGAGTGCTGCTGAGTTAGGGAGAGATATATAGTGCGAAATAGGTAGTGTAGGGTCTCTAAAGCCTGCCAAATCAAACAAAGAGTCCTTCTCAGGACTAATATCCATCCCAGATATCAGGCAGGCAGGCAGGCTGTATAGGAGAAGCAGTGGTTATACCAACAAACAGTCCATTACAGTCCTGTGTGCTCCTGCTGGTTAAATTGCTAGACTTAACCCCCGGTCTCAGGGGCCAGGAAAAATCTTTTTTTTTAATCTAAATCCTGTATTCATCTTTTTTCCTCAGTCAGACTGTACAAATACGCGTCTTATTAATCTTTTGGTATTTTCCCCGCCCCCCCCCAAAAAAATTGAGTGTGTCTGTGACTGTTCAGACACCAATATATCTGTTTAAAAGATTCTGGTGTAGGCCACATAACCATAACTGTGGCTTTGCAGTTCCACGGTTCAAATCTCTGTATTATCCAGCTTTTGGCCTTTTTTCCATAAAAAGAAACAGTAATATTGTCTCGCTGACTGTTCAGACACAAATATATCTGTTTAAAAGATTCTGTTGTAGGCCAGATAACTAGAACTTTGGTTTTGCAGTTCCATGGTTCAAATCTCAGTATTTTCCAGTTTTGGCCATTTTTCCATGAAAAAAACAGTAATAATGTCTCCCTGACTGTTCAGACTCAAATATATTTGTTTAAAAGATTCTGGTGTAGGCAGATAACTAGAACTGTGGTTTTGCAGTTCCATGGTTCAAATCTCTGTAATATCTAGCTTTTGGCCCTTTATCCGTAAAAAAAAACAGTAATAGCGTCTCCCTGACTGTTCAGACACAAATATATCTGTTTAAAAGATTCTGTTGTAGGCCAGATAACTAGAACTATGGTTTTGCAGATCCACGGTTCAAATCTCAGTATTATCCAGCTTTTGGCCTTTTTTCCGTAAAAAAAAACAGTAATAGTGTCTCGCTGACTGTTCAGACACAAATATATCTGTTTAAAAGATTCTAGTGTAGGCCAAATAACTCGAACTTTGATTTTGCAGTTCCACGGTTCAAATCTCTGTATTATCCAGCTTTTGGCTTTTTTTCTGAAAAAAAAAACAGTAATAGTGTCTCAATGACTGTTCATACAAAAATATATCTGTTTAAAAGATTCTGGTGTAGGCCAGATAACTAAAACTGTGGTTTTGTAGTTCCACGGTTCAAATTTCTGTATTATTCAGCTTTTGGCCTTTTTTCCATAAAAAAAAAACAGTAATAGTGTCTCCCTGACTGTTCAGACACAAATATATCTGTTTAAAAGATTCTGGTGTAGGCCAGATAACTAGAACTTTGGTTTTGCAGTTCCACGGTGCAAATCTCTGTATTGTCCAGCTTTTGGCCTTTTTTCGGTAAAAAAAAATGGTAATAGTGTCTCGCTGACTGTTTATACACATATATATCTGTTTAAAAGATTCTGGTGTAGGCCAGATAACTAGAACTTTGGTTTTGTAGTTCCACGGTTCAAATCTCAGTATTATCCAGCTTTTGGCCTTTTTTCCGTAAAAAAAACAGTAATAGTGTCTCGCTGACAGTTCAGACACAAATATATCTGTTTTAAAGATTCTGATGTAGGCAAGATAACTAGAACTTTGGTTTTGCAGTTCCACGGTTCAAATCTCAGTATTATCCAGCATTTGGCTTTTTTCCATGAAAAAATCAGTAATAGTGTCTCCCTGACTGTTCAGACACAAATTTATCTGTTTAAAAGATTCTGTTGTAGGCCAGATAACTAGAACTATGGTTTTGCAGATCCACGGTTCAAATATCTATATTATCCAGCTTTTGGCCTTTTTCCGTAAAAAAAAACAGTAATAGTGTCTCGCTGACTGATCAGACACAAATATATCTGTTTAAAAGATTCTGATGTAGGCCAGATAACTAGAACTTTGGTTTTGCAGTTCCTTGGTTCAAATCTTAGTATTATCCAGCTTTTGGCCTTTTTTTCCGTAAAAAAAAACAGTAATAGTGTCTCCCTGACTGTTCAGACACAAATATATCGGTTTAAAAG
Source organism: Phyllobates terribilis (assembly GCF_046119375.1). Lineage (NCBI taxonomy): Eukaryota > Metazoa > Chordata > Amphibia > Anura > Dendrobatidae > Phyllobates > Phyllobates terribilis. The sequence goes on along the minus strand of NW_027362764.1, from coordinate 658,309,721 downwards.
ATTCTGGTGTAGGCCAGGTAACTAGAACTTTGGTATTGCAGTTCCACGGTTCAAATCTCTGCATTATTCAATACTTGGCCTTTTATTCCGTAAAAAAAACAGTAATAGTGTCTCCCTGACTGTTCCGACACAAATATATCTGTTTAAAAGATTCTGGTGTAGGCCAGATAACTAGAACTTTGGTTTTGCAGTTCCACGGTTCAAATCTCTGTATTATCCAACTCTTGGCCTTTATTCCGTAAAAAAATAGTAATAGTGTCTCCCTGACTGTTCAGACACAAATATATCAGTTTAAAAGATTCTGCTGTAGGACAGATAACTAGAACTTTGGTTTTGCAGTTCCAAGGTTAAAATCTCAGTATTATCCACCTTTTGGCCTTTTTTCCATAAAAAAAAACAGTAATAGTGTCTCGCTGACTGTTCAGACACAAATATATCTGTTTAAAAGATTCTGGTGTAGGCCAGATAAATAGAGCTGTGGTTTTGCAGTTCCATGATTCAAATCTCTGTATTATCCAGCTTTTGGCCTTTTTTCCGTAAAAACAGATAGTAATAGTGTCTCGCTGACTGTTGAGACACAAATATATCTGTTTAAAAGATTCTGGTGTAGGGCAGATAACTAGGACTTTGGTTTTGCAGTTCCATGGTTCAAATCTCAGTATTATCCAGCTTTTGGCCTTTTTTCCGTAAAAAAACAGTAATAGTGTCTCGCTGACTGTTCAGACGCAAATATATCTGTTTAAAAGATTCTGATGTAGGCAATATAACTAGAACTTTGGTTTTGCAGTTCCACGGTTCAAATCTCAGTATTATCCAGCATTTGGCCTTTTTTCCATGAAAAAAACAGTAATAATGTCTCCCTGACTGTTCAGACACAAATATATTTGTTTAAAAGATTCTGGTGTAGACAGATAACTAGAACTTTGGTTTTGCAGTTCCACGGTTCAAATCTCTGTATGATCCAGCTTTTGGCCTTTTTTCCGTAAAAAAAAACAGTAATGGTGTCTCGCTGACTGATCAGACACAAATATATCTGTTTAAAAGATTCTGGTGTAGGCCAGATAACTAGAACTTTGGTTTTGCAGTTCCACGGTTCAAATCTCTGTATTATCCAGGTTTTGGCCTTTTTTCCGTAAAAACAGATAGTAATAGTGTCTCGCTGACTGTTGAGACACAAATATATCTGTTTAAAAGATTCTGTTGTAGGGCAGATAACTAGGACTTTGGTTCTGCAGTTCCATGGTTCACATCTCAGTATTATCCAGCTTTTGGCCTTTTTTCCGTAAAGAAAAGCAGTAATAGTGTCTGTCTGACTGTTCAGACACAAATATATCTGTATAAAAGATTCTGGTGTAAGCCAGATATCTAGAAATTTGGTTTTGCAGTTCCATGGTTCAAATCACTGTATTATCCCGCTTTTGGCCTTTTTTCCGTAAAAACAGATAGTAATAGTGTCTCCCTGACTGTTCAGACACAAATATATCCGTTTAAAAGATTCTGGTGTAGGCCAGATAGCTAGAACTTTGGTTTTGCAGTTCCACGGTTAAAATCTCAGTATTATCCAGCTTTTGGCCTTTTTTCCGTAAAAAAAAACAGTAATATTGTCTCGCTGACTGTTCAGACACAATATATCTGTTTAAAAGATTCTGGTGTAGGCCAGATAACTAAAACTGTGGTTTTGTAGTTCCACGGTTCAAATTTCTGTATTATTCAGCTTTTGGCCTTTTTTCCATAAAAAAAAACAGTAATAGTGTCACCCTGACTGTTCAGACACAAATATGTCTGTTTAAAAGATTCTGGTGTAGGCCAGATAACTAGAACTTTGGGTTTGCAGTTCCACGGTTCAAATCTCTGTATTGTCCAGCTTTTGGCCTTTTTTCAGTAAAAAAAAACAGTAATAGTGTCTCGCTGACTCTTTAGACACATATATATCTGTTTAAAAGATTCTGGTGTAGGCCAGATAACTAGAACTTTGGTTTCGTAGTTCCACGGTTCAAATCTCAGTATTATCCAGCTTTTGGCCTTTTTTCCGTAAAAGTAACAGTAATATTGTCTTGCTGACTGTTCAGACACAAATATATCTGTTTAAAAGATTCTCATGCAGGCAAGATAACTAGAACTTTGGTTTTGCAGTTCCATGGTTCAAATCTCTGTATTATCCAGCTTTTGGTCTTTCTTCCGTAAAAAAAAAAAGTAATAGTGCCTCGCTGACTGTTCAGACACAAATATATCTGCTTAAAATAGAACTTTGGTTTTGCAGTTACACGGTTCAAATCTCTGTATTATCCAACTCTTGGCCTTTTTTCCGTAAAAAAATAGTAATAGTGTCTCCCTGACTGTTCAGACACAAATATATCAGTTTAAAAGATTCTGTTGTAGAACAGATAACTAGAACTTTTGTTTTGCAGTTCCACGGTTAAAATCTCAGTATTATCCAGCTTTTGGCCTTTTTTCCGTAAAAAAAAACAGTAACAGTGTCTCGCTGACTGTTCAGACCCAAATATATCTGTTTAAAATATTCTGGTGTAGGCCAGATAACTAGAACTGTGGTTTTGCAGTTCCATGATTCAAATCTCTGTATTATCCAGCTTTTGGCCTTTTTTTCGAAAAAAAATAACAGTAATAGTGTCTCGTTGACTGTTCATACCCAAATATATCTGTTTAAAAGATTGTGGTGTAGGCCAGATAACTAGAACGGTGGTTTTGCAGTTCCACGGTTCAAATTTCTGTATTATTCAGCTTTTGGCCTTTTTTCCATAAAAAAAAGAGTAATAGTGTCTCCCTGACTGTTCAGAGACAAATATATCTGTTTAAAAGATTCTGGTGTAGGCCAGAAAACTAGAACTTTGGTTTTGCAGTTCCACGGTTCAAATCTCTGTATTATCCAGCTTTTGGCCTTTCTTCCGTAAAAAAAACAGTAATAGTGCCTCGCTGACTGTTCAGACACAAATATATCTGTTTAAAATAGAACTTTGGTTTTGCAGTTCCACGGTTCAAATCTCTGTATTATCCAACTCCTGGCCTTTTTTCCGTAAAAAAATAGTAATAGTGTCTCCCTGACTGTTCAGACACAAATATATCAGTTTAAAAGATTCTGTTGTAGGACAGATAACTAGCACTTTGGTTTTGCAGTTCCACGGTTCAAATCTCAGTATTATCCAGCTTTTGGCCATTTTTCCGTAAAAAAAAACAGTAATAGTGTCTCGCTGACTGTTCAGACACAAATATATCTGTTTAAAAGATTCTGGTGCAGGGCAGATAACTAGGACTTTGATTTTGCAGTTCCATGGTTCAAATCTCTGTATTATCCCGCTTTTGGCCTTTTTTCCATAAAAAAAACAGTAATAGTGTCTCCCTGACTGTTCAGACACAAATATATCCGTTTAAAAGATTCTGGTGTAGGCCAGATAGCTAGAACTTTGGTTTTGCAGTTGCACAGTTAAAATCTCAGTATTATCCAGCTTTTGGCCTTTTTTCCGTAAAAAAAAACAGTAATAGTGTCTCGCTGACTGTTCAGACACAAATATATCTGTTTAAAAGATTCTGGTGTAGGCCAGATAACTAGAACTTTGGTTTTGCAGTTCCACGGTTCAAATCTCCGTATTATCCATCTTTTGGCCTTTTTTCCGTAAAAAGCAGTAATAGTGTCTCCCTGACTGTTCAGACACAAATATATCTGTTTAAAAGATTCTGGTGTAGGCCAGATAACTAGAAATGTGGTTTTGCAGTTCCACGGTACAAATCTCTGTATTTTCCAGCTTTTGGCCTTTTTTCCGTAAAAAAAAACAGTAACAGTGTCTCTCTGACTGTTCAGACACAAACATATCTGTTTAAAAAATTCTGGTGTAGGCCAGATAACTAGAACTTTGTTTTTGCAGTTCCACATTTAAAATCTTAGTATTATGCAGTTTTTAGCCTTTTTTCCGTAAAAAAAAATAGTAATAGTTTCTCCCTGACTGTTCAGACACAAATATATCTGTTTAAAAGATTCTGGTGTGGGCCAGATAACTAGAACTTTGGTCTTGCAGTTGCACGGTTCAAATCTCTGTATGCTCCAGCTTTAGGCCTATTTTACGTAAAAAAAACAGTAATAGTGTCTCGCTGACTGTTCAGACACAAATATATCTGTTTAAAAGATTCTGGTGTAGACCAGATAACTTGAACTTTGGTTTTGCAGTTCCATGGTTCAAATCTCAGTATTATCCAGCTTTTGGCCTTTTTTTCTGTAAAAAAACAGTAATAGTGTCTCCCTGACTGTTCAGACACAAATATATCTGTTTAAAAGATTCTGGCGTAGGCCACATAACTACAACTTTAGTTTTGCAGTTCCATGGTTCAAATCTCAGTATTTTCCAGTTTTTGACTTTTTTTCCATAGAAAAAAAAAAAGTAATAGTGTCTCCCTGACTGTTCAGACACAAATATATCTGTTTAAAAGATTCTGTTGTAGGCCAGATAACTAGAACTATGGTTTTGCAGATCCAAGGTTCAAATCTCTATATTATCCAGCTTTTGCCCTTTTTTCCGTAAAAAAAACCAGTAATAGTGTCTCGCTGACTGTTCAGACACAAATATATCTGTTTAAAAGATTCTGGTGTAGGCCAGATAACTCGAACTTTGATTTTGCAGTTCCACGGTTCAAATCTCAGTATTATCCAGCTTTTAGCCTTTTTTCCGTAAAAAAAAATAGTAATAGTGACTCCCTGACTGTTCAGACACAAATATATCTGTTTAAAAGATTATTGTGTAGGCCAGATAACTAAAACTGTGGTTTTGGAATTCCACTGTTCAAATCTCTGTATTATCCAGCTTGTGGCCTTTTTTCCATAAAAAAAAACAGTAATAGTGTCTCGCTGACTGTTCAGACACAAATATATCTGTTTAAAAGATTCTGGTGTAGGCCACATAACTAGAACTATGGTTTTGCAGATCCATGGTTCAAATCTCTATATTATCCAGCTTTTGGCCTTTTTTCTGTTAAAAAAAACAGTAATAGTGTCTCGGTGACTGTTCAGACACAAATATATCTGTATAAAAGATTGTGGTGTAAGCCAGATATCTACAACTTTGGTTTTACAGTTCCATGGTTCAAATCTCTGTATTATCCTGCTTTTGCCCTTTTTTCCGTAAAAAAAAACAGTAATAGTGTCTCCCTGACTGTTGAGACACAAATATATCTGTTTAAAAGATTCTGGTGTAGGCCAGATAACTAGAAATGTGGTTTTGCAGTTTCACAGTACAAATCTCTGTATTTTCCAGCTTTTGGCCTTTTTTCTGTAAAAAAAAACAGTAACAGTGTCTCGCTGACTGTTCAGACACAAATATATCTGTTTAAAAGATTCTGGTGTAGGCCAGATAACTCGAACTTTGATTTTGCAGTTCCACGGTTCAAATCTCTGTATTATCCAGCTTTTGGCCTTTCTTCCGTAAAAAAAACAGTTATAGTGCCTCGCTGACTGTTCAGACACAAATATATCTGTTTAAAATAGAACTTTGGTTTTGCAGTTCCACGGTTCAAATCTCTGTATTATCCAACTCGTGGCCTTTTTTCCGTAAAAAAATAGTAATAGTGTCTCCCTGACTGTTCAGACACAAATATATCAGTTTAAAAGATTCTGTTGTAGGACAGATAACTAGAACTTTGGTTTTGAAGTTCCACGGTTAAAATCTCAGTATTATCCAGCTTTTGGCCTTTTTTCCGTAAAAAAAAACAGTAATAGTGTCTCGCTGACTGTTCAGACACAAATATATAGAACACTGAGGTCCGTAGACCAAGCAAACTATAACAGAGTTAGATACAGAGCACAGGCTAGCTAGAAAGTAGTTATACAATGAAGTCCAGCAAAGCCAGAAGGGCGGAGCAGGATTAAATAGGCCAACAAGGTCATGTGACCAGCAAAGGAAAAAACCTAAGAGCAAGGTTCTAACACAGATAACTTGAACTTTGGTTTTGCAGTTCCATGGTTCAAATCTCAGTATTATCCAGCTTTTGGCCTTTTTTCCGTAAAAAAAAACAGTAATAGTGCCTGCCTGACTATTCAGTCACAAATATATCTGTATAAAAGATTCTGGTGTAAGCCAGATATCTAGAACTTTGGTTTTGCAGTTCCATGGTTCAAATCTCTGTATTATCCCGCTTTTGGCCTTTTTTCCATAAAAAAAACAGTAATAGTGTCTCCCTGACTGTTCAGACACAAATATATCCGTTTAAAAGATTCTGGTGTAGGCCAGATAGCTAGAACTTTGGTTTTTCAGTTCCACGGTTAAAATCTCAGTATTATCCAGCTTTTGGCCTTTTTTCCGTAAAAAAAAACAGTAATAGTATCTCCCTGACTGTTCAGACACATATATATCTGTTTAAAAGATTCTTGTGTAGGCCAGATAACTAGAACTGTGGTTTTGCAGTTCCACGGTTCAAATCTCTGTATTATCCAGCTTGTGGATTTTTTTCCGTAAAAAAAAACAGTAATAGCGTCTCGCTGACTGTTCAGACACAAATATATCTGTTTAAAAGATTCTGGTGTAGGCCAGATAACTAGAACTTTGGTTTTGCAGTTCCACGGTTCAAATCTCTGTATTATCCAACTCTTGGCCTTTTTTCCGTAAAAAAATAGTAATAGTGTCTCCCTGACTGTTCAGACACAAATATATCAGCTTAAAAGATTCTGTTGTAGAACAGATAACTTGAACTTTTGTTTTGCAGTTCCATGGTTAAAATCTCAGCATTATCCAGCTTTTGGCCTTTTTTCCGTAAAAAAAAATAGTAATAGTGTCTCGCTGACTGTTCAGACACAAATATATCTGTTTAAAGGATTCTGGTGTAGGCCAGATAACTAGAACTGTGGGTTTGCAGTTCCATGATTCAAATCTCTGTATTATCCAGCTTTTGGCCTTTTTTCCGTAAAAACAGATAGTAATAGTGTCTCGCTGACTGTTGAGACACAAATATATCTGTTTAAAAGATTCTGGTGCAGGGCAGATAACTAGGACTTTGGTTTTGCAGTTCCATGGTTCAATTCTCAGTATTATCCAGCTTTTGGCCTTTTTTCTGTAAAAAAAACAGTAATAGTGTCTGCCTGACTGTTCAGACACAAATATATCTGTATAAAAGATTCCGGTGTAAGCCAGATATCTACAACTTTGGTTTTGCAGTTCCATGGTTCAAATCTCTGTATTATCCCGCTTTTGGCCTTTTTTCCATAAAAAAAACAGTAATAGTGTCTCCCTGACTGTTCAGACACAAATATATCCGTTTATAAGATTCTGGTGTAGGCCAGATAGCTAGAACTTTGGTTTTGCAGTTGCACAGTTAAAATCTCAGTATTATCCAGCTTTTGGCCTTTTTTCCGTAAAAAAAAACAGTAATAGTGTTTCCCTGACTGTTCAGACACATATATATCTGTTTAAAAGATTCTTGTGTAGGCCTGATAACTAGAATTGTGGTTTTGCAGTTCCACGGTTCAAATCTCTGTATTATCCAGCTTGTGGATTTTTTTCCGTAAAAAAAAACAGTAATAGTGTCTCCCTAACTGTTCAGACACAAATATATCTGTTTAAAAGATTCTGTTGTAGGCCAGATAACTAGAACTTTGATTTTGCAGTTCCACGGTTCAAATCTCTGTATTATCCAGCTTTTGGCCTTTTTTTCGAAAAAAAATAACAGTAATAGTGTCTCGTTGACTGTTCATACCCAAATATATCTGTTTAAAAGATTGTGGTGTAGGCCAGATAACTAGAACGGTGGTTTTGCAGTTCCACGGTTCAAATTTCTGTATTATTCAGCTTTTGGCCTTTTTTCCATAAAAAAAAGAGTAATAGTGTCTCCCTGACTGTTCAGAGACAAATATATCTGTTTAAAAGATTCTGGTGTAGGCCAGAAAACTAGAACTTTGGTTTTGCAGTTCCACGGTTCAAATCTCTGTATTATCCAGCTTTTGGCCTTTCTTCCGTAAAAAAAACAGTAATAGTGCCTCGCTGACTGTTCAGACACAAATATATCTGTTTAAAATAGAACTTTGGTTTTGCAGTTCCACGGTTCAAATCTCTGTATTATCCAACTCCTGGCCTTTTTTCCGTAAAAAAATAGTAATAGTGTCTCCCTGACTGTTCAGACACAAATATATCAGTTTAAAAGATTCTGTTGTAGGACAGATAACTAGCACTTTGGTTTTGCAGTTCCACGGTTCAAATCTCAGTATTATCCAGCTTTTGGCCATTTTTCCGTAAAAAAAAACAGTAATAGTGTCTCGCTGACTGTTCAGACACAAATATATCTGTTTAAAAGATTCTGGTGCAGGGCAGATAACTAGGACTTTGATTTTGCAGTTCCATGGTTCAAATCTCTGTATTATCCCGCTTTTGGCCTTTTTTCCGAAAAAAAATAACAGTAATAGTGTCTCGCTGACTGTTCAGACACAAATATATCTGTTTAAAAGATTCTGGTGCAGGGCAGATAACTAGGACTTTGATTTTGCAGTTCCACGGTTCAAATCTCTGTATTGTCCAGCTTTTGGCCTTTTTTGAGTAAAAAAAAATAGTAATAGTGTCTCGCTGATTGTTTAGACACATATATATCTGTTTAAAAGATTCTGATGTAGGCCAGATAACTAGAACTTTGGTTTGGCAGTTCCACGGTTCAAATCTCTGCATTATTCAACTCTTGGCCTTTTATTCTGTAAAAAAAACAGTAATAGTGTCTCCCTGACTGTTCAGACACAAATATATCTGTTTAAAAGTTTCTGGTGTAGGCCTGATAACTAGAACTTTGGTTTTGCAGTTCCACGGTTCAAATCTCTGTATTATCCAGCTTTTGGCCTTTTTCCGTAAAAACAGATAGTAATAGTGTCTCGCTGACTGTTGAGACACAAATATATCTGTTTAAAAGATTCTGGTGCAGGGCAGATAACTAGGACTTTGGTTTTGCAGTTCCATGGTTCAAATCTCAGTATTATCCAGCTTTTGGCCTTTTTTCTGTAAAAAAAAACAGTAATAGTGTCTGCCTGACTGTTCAGACACAAATATATGTGTATAAAAGATTCTGGTGTAAGCCAGATATCTACAACTTTGGTTTTACAGTTCCATGGTTCAAATCTCTGTATTATCCCGCTTTTGGCCTTTTTTCCATAAAAAAAACAGTAATAGTGTCTCCCTGACTGTTCAGACACAAATATATCTGTTTAAAAGATTCTGGTGTAGGCCAGATAACTAGAAATGTGGTTTTGCAGTTCCACAGTACAAATCTCTGTATTTTCCAGCTTTTGGCCTTTTTTCCGTAAAAAAAAACAGTAACAGTGTCTCTCTGACTGTTCAGACACAAATATATCTGTTTAAAAGATTCTGGTGTGGGCCAGATAACTAGAACTTTGGTCTTGCAGTTGCACGGTTCAAATCTCTGTATGCTCCAGCTTTAGGCCTATTTTCCTTAAAAAAAACAGTAATAGTGTCTCCCTGACTGTTCAGACACAAATATATCTGTTTAAAAGATTCTGTTGTAGGCCAGATAACTAGAACTATGGTTTTGCAGATCCACGGTTCAAATCTCTATATTATCCAGCTTTTGCCCTTTTTTCCGTAAATAAAAACAGTAATAGTGTCTCGCTGACTGTTCAGACACAAATATATCTGTTTAAAAGATTCTGGTGTAGGCCAGATAACTCGAACTTTGATTTTGCAGTTCCACGGTTCAAATCTCAGTATTATCCAGCTTTTAGCCTTTTTTCCGTAAAAAAAAATAGTAATAGTGACTCCCTGACTGTTCAGACACAAATATATCTGTTTAAAAGATTATTGTGTAGGCCAGATAACTAGAACTGTGGTTTTGGAATTCCACTGTTCAAATCGCTGTATTATCCAGCTTGTGGCCTTTTTTCCGTAAAAAAAAACAGTAATAGTGTCTCGCTGACTGTTCAGACACAAATATATCTGTTTAAAAGATTCTGTTGTAGGCCACATAACTAGAACTATGGTTTTGCAGATCCATGGTTCAAATCTCTATATTATCCAGCTTTTGGCCTTTTTTCCGTTAAAAAAAACAGTAATAGTGTCTCGCTGACTGTTCAGACACAAATATATCTGTTTAAAAGATTCTGGTGTAGGCCAGATAACTCGAACTTTGATTTTGCAGTTCCACGGTTCAAATCTCTGTATTATCCAGCTTTTGGCCTTTTTTCCATAAAAAAAAACAGTAATAGTGCCTCGCTGACTGTTCAGACACAAATATATCTGTTTAAAATAGAACTTTGGTTTTGCAGTTCCACGGTTCAAATCTCGGTATTATCCAACTCTTGGCCTTTTTTCCGTAAAAAAATAGTAATAGTGTCTCCCTGACTGTTCAGACACAAATATATCAGTTTAAAAGATTCTGTTGTAGGACAGATATCTAGAACTTTGGTTTTGCAGTTCCACGGTTAAAATCTCAGTATTATCCAGCTTTTGGCCTTTTTTCCGTAAAAAAAAACAGTAATAGTGACTCGCTGACTGTTGAGACACAAATATATCTGTTTAAAAGATTCTGGTGTAGGCCAAATAACTAGAACTGTGGTTTTGCAGTTCCATGGTTCAAATCTCAGTATTATCCAGCTTTTGGCCTTTTTTCCGTAAAAACAGATAGTAATAGTGTCTCGCTGACTGTTGAGACACAAATATATCTGTTTAAAAGATTCTGGTGCAGGGCAGATAACTAGGACTTTGGTTTTACAGTTCCATGGTTCAAATCTCAGTATTATCCAGCTTTTGGCCTTTTTTCTGTAAAAAAAAACAGTAATAGTGTCTGCCTGACTGTTCAGACACAAATATATCTGCATAAAAGATTCCGGTGTAAGCCAGATATCTACAACTTTGGTTTTGCAGTTCCATGGTTCAAATCTCTGTATTATCCCGCTTTTGGCCTTTTTTCCATAAAAAAAACAGTAATAGTGTCTCCCTGACTGTTCAGACACAAATATATCCGTTTAAAAGATTCTGGTGTAGGCCAGATAGCTAGAACTTTGGTTTTGCAGTTGCACAGTTAAAATCTCAGTATTATCCAGCTTTTGGCCTTTTTTCCGTAAAAAAAAACAGTAATAGTGTTTCCCTGACTGTTCAGACACATATATATCTGTTTAAAAGATTCTTGTGTAGGCCTGATAACTAGAATTGTGGTTTTGCAGTTCCACGGTTCAAATCTCTGTATTATCCAGCTTGCGGATTATTTTCCGTAAAAAAAAAAAGTAATAGTGTCTCCCTGTCTATTCAGACAAAAATATATCTGTTTAAAAGATTCTGTTGTAGGCCAGATAACTAGAACTTTGATTTTGCAGTTCCACGGTTCAAATCTCTGTATTATCCAGCTTTTGGCCTTTTTTCCGAATAAAAAATAACAGTAATAGTGTCTCGTTGACTGTTCATACCCAAATATATCTGTTTAAAAGATTCTGGTGTAGGCCAGATAACTAGAATGGTGGTTTTATAGTTCCACGGTTCAAATTTCTGTATTATCCAGCTTTTGGCCTTTTTTTCGAAAAAAAATAACAGTAATAGTGTCTCGTTGACTGTTCATACCCAAATATATCTGTTTAAAAGATTGTGGTGTAGGCCAGATAACTAGAACGGTGGTTTTGCAGTTCCACGGTTCAAATTTCTGTATTATTCAGCTTTTGGCCTTTTTTCCATAAAAAAAAGAGTAATAGTGTCTCCCTGACTGTTCAGAGACAAATATATCTGTTTAAAAGATTCTGGTGTAGGCCAGAAAACTAGAACTTTGGTTTTGCAGTTCCACGGTTCAAATCTCTGTATTATCCAGCTTTTGGCCTTTCTTCCGTAAAAAAAACAGTAATAGTGCCTCGCTGACTGTTCAGACACAAATATATCTGTTTAAAATAGAACTTTGGTTTTGCAGTTCCACGGTTCAAATCTCTGTATTATCCAACTCCTGGCCTTTTTTCCGTAAAAAAATAGTAATAGTGTCTCCCTGACTGTTCAGACACAAATATATCAGTTTAAAAGATTCTGTTGTAGGACAGATAACTAGCACTTTGGTTTTGCAGTTCCACGGTTCAAATCTCAGTATTATCCAGCTTTTGGCCATTTTTCCGTAAAAAAAAACAGTAATAGTGTCTCGCTGACTGTTCAGACACAAATATATCTGTTTAAAAGATTCTGGTGCAGGGCAGATAACTAGGACTTTGATTTTGCAGTTCCATGGTTCAAATCTCTGTATTATCCCGCTTTTGGCCTTTTTTCCGAAAAAAAATAACAGTAATAGTGTCTCGCTGACTGTTCAGACACAAATATATCTGTTTAAAAGATTCTGGTGCAGGGCAGATAACTAGGACTTTGATTTTGCAGTTCCACGGTTCAAATCTCTGTATTGTCCAGCTTTTGGCCTTTTTTGAGTAAAAAAAAATAGTAATAGTGTCTCGCTGATTGTTTAGACACATATATATCTGTTTAAAAGATTCTGATGTAGGCCAGATAACTAGAACTTTGGTTTGGCAGTTCCACGGTTCAAATCTCTGCATTATTCAACTCTTGGCCTTTTATTCTGTAAAAAAAACAGTAATAGTGTCTCCCTGACTGTTCAGACACAAATATATCTGTTTAAAAGTTTCTGGTGTAGGCCTGATAACTAGAACTTTGGTTTTGCAGTTCCACGGTTCAAATCTCTGTATTATCCAGCTTTTGGCCTTTCTTCCGTAAAAAAAACAGTAATAGTGCCTCGCTGACTGTTCAGACACAAATATATCGGTTTAAAATAGAACTTTGGTTTTGCAGTTCCACGGTTCAAATCTCTGTATTATCCAGCTTTTGGCCTTTTTCCGTAAAAACAGATAGTAATAGTGTCTCGCTGACTGTTGAGACACAAATATATCTGTTTAAAAGATTCTGGTGCAGGGCAGATAACTAGGACTTTGGTTTTGCAGTTCCATGGTTCAAATCTCAGTATTATCCAGCTTTTGGCCTTTTTTCTGTAAAAAAAAACAGTAATAGTGTCTGCCTGACTGTTCAGACACAAATATATGTGTGTAAAAGATTCTGGTGTAAGCCAGATATCTACAACTTTGGTTTTACAGTTCCATGGTTCAAATCTCTGTATTATCCCGCTTTTGGCCTTTTTTCCATAAAAAAAACAGTAATAGTGTCTCCCTGACTGTTCAGACACAAATATATCTGTTTAAAAGATTCTGGTGTAGGCCAGATAACTAGAAATGTGGTTTTGCAGTTCCACAGTACAAATCTCTGTATTTTCCAGCTTTTGGCCTTTTTTCCGTAAAAAAAAACAGTAACAGTGTCTCTCTGACTGTTCAGACACAAATATATCTGTTTAAAAGATTCTGGTGTGGGCCAGATAACTAGAACTTTGGTCTTGCAGTTGCACGGTTCAAATCTCTGTATGCTCCAGCTTTAGGCCTATTTTCCTTAAAAAAAAACAGTAATAGTGTCTCCCTGACTGTTCAGACACAAATATATCTGTTTAAAAGATTCTGTTGTAGGCCAGATAACTAGAACTATGGTTTTGCAGATCCACGGTTCAAATCTCTATATTATCCAGCTTTTGCCCTTTTTTCCGTAAATAAAAACAGTAATAGTGTCTCGCTGACTGTTCAGACACAAATATATCTGTTTAAAAGATTCTGGTGTAGGCCAGATAACTCGAACTTTGATTTTGCAGTTCCACGGTTCAAATCTCAGTATTATCCAGCTTTTAGCCTTTTTTCCGTAAAAAAAAATAGTAATAGTGACTCCCTGACTGTTCAGACACAAATATATCTGTTTAAAAGATTATTGTGTAGGCCAGATAACTAGAACTGTGGTTTTGGAATTCCACTGTTCAAATCGCTGTATTATCCAGCTTGTGGCCTTTTTTCCGTAAAAAAAAACAGTAATAGTGTCTCGCTGACTGTTCAGACACAAATATATCTGTTTAAAAGATTCTGTTGTAGGCCACATAACTAGAACTATGGTTTTGCAGATCCATGGTTCAAATCTCTATATTATCCAGCTTTTGGCCTTTTTTCCGTTAAAAAAAACAGTAATAGTGTCTCGCTGACTGTTCAGACACAAATATATCTGTTTAAAAGATTCTGGTGTAGGCCAGATAACTCGAACTTTGATTTTGCAGTTCCACGGTTCAAATCTCTGTATTATCCAGCTTTTGGCCTTTTTTCCATAAAAAAAAACAGTAATAGTGCCTCGCTGACTGTTCAGACACAAATATATCTGTTTAAAATAGAACTTTGGTTTTGCAGTTCCACGGTTCAAATCTCGGTATTATCCAACTCTTGGCCTTTTTTCCGTAAAAAAATAGTAATAGTGTCTCCCTGACTGTTCAGACACAAATATATCAGTTTAAAAGATTCTGTTGTAGGACAGATATCTAGAACTTTGGTTTTGCAGTTCCACGGTTAAAATCTCAGTATTATCCAGCTTTTGGCCTTTTTTCCGTAAAAAAAAACAGTAATAGTGACTCGCTGACTGTTGAGACACAAATATATCTGTTTAAAAGATTCTGGTGTAGGCCAAATAACTAGAACTGTGGTTTTGCAGTTCCATGGTTCAAATCTCAGTATTATCCAGCTTTTGGCCTTTTTTCCGTAAAAACAGATAGTAATAGTGTCTCGCTGACTGTTGAGACACAAATATATCTGTTTAAAAGATTCTGGTGCAGGGCAGATAACTAGGACTTTGGTTTTACAGTTCCATGGTTCAAATCTCAGTATTATCCAGCTTTTGGCCTTTTTTCTGTAAAAAAAAACAGTAATAGTGTCTGCCTGACTGTTCAGACACAAATATATCTGCATAAAAGATTCCGGTGTAAGCCAGATATCTACAACTTTGGTTTTGCAGTTCCATGGTTCAAATCTCTGTATTATCCCGCTTTTGGCCTTTTTTCCATAAAAAAAACAGTAATAGTGTCTCCCTGACTGTTCAGACACAAATATATCCGTTTAAAAGATTCTGGTGTAGGCCAGATAGCTAGAACTTTGGTTTTGCAGTTGCACAGTTAAAATCTCAGTATTATCCAGCTTTTGGCCTTTTTTCCGTAAAAAAAAACAGTAATAGTGTTTCCCTGACTGTTCAGACACATATATATCTGTTTAAAAGATTCTTGTGTAGGCCTGATAACTAGAATTGTGGTTTTGCAGTTCCACGGTTCAAATCTCTGTATTATCCAGCTTGCGGATTTTTTTCCGTAAAAAAAAAAAGTAATAGTGTCTCCCTGTCTATTCAGACAAAAATATATCTGTTTAAAAGATTCTGTTGTAGGCCAGATAACTAGAACTTTGATTTTGCAGTTCCACGGTTCAAATCTCTGTATTATCCAGCTTTTGGCCTTTTTTCCGAATAAAAAATAACAGTAATAGTGTCTCGTTGACTGTTCATACCCAAATATATCTGTTTAAAAGATTCTGGTGTAGGCCAGATAACTAGAATGGTGGTTTTATAGTTCCACGGTTCAAATTTCTGTATTATTCAGCTTTTGGCCTTTTTTCCATAAAAAAAACAGTAATAGTGTCTCCCTGACTGTTCAGAGACAAATATATCTGTTTAAAAGATTCTGGTGTAGGCCAGAAAACTAGAACTTTGGTTTTGCAGTTCCACGGTTCAAATCTATGTATTGTCCAGCTTTTGGCCTTTTTTCAGTAAAAAAAAACAGTAATAGTGTCTCGCTGATTGTTTAGACACATATATATCTGTTTAAAAGATTCTGGTGTAGGCCAGATAACTAGAACTTTGGTTTCGTAGTTCCACGGTTCAAATCTCAGTATTATCCAGCTTTTGGCCTTTTTTCCGTAAAAATAACAGTAATAGTGTCTCGCTGACTGTTGAGACACAAATATATCTGTTTAAAAGATTCTGGTGTAGGCCAAATAACTAGAACTGTGGTTTTGCAGTTCCATGGTTCAAATCGCAGTATTATCCAGCTTTTGGCCTTTTTTCCGTAAAAACAGATAGTAAAAGTGTCTCGCTGACTGTTGAGACACAAATATATCTGTTTAAAAGATTCTGGTGTAGGGCAGATAACTAGAACTTTGGTTTTGCAGTTCCATGGATCAAATCTCAGTATTATCCAGCTTTTGGCCATTTTTCCGTAAAAAAAAACAGTAATAGTGTCTGCCTGACTATTCAGTCACAAATATATCTGTATAAAAGATTCTGGTGTAAGCCAGATATCTAGAACTTTGGTTTTGCAGTTCCATGGTTCAAATCTCTGTATTATCCCGCTTTTGGCCTTTTTTCCATAAAAAAAACAGTAATAGTGTCTCGCTGACTGTTCAGACACAAATATATCTGTTTAAAAAATTCTGGTGTAGGCCACATAACTAGAACTTTGGTTTTGCAGTTCCACGGTTCAAATCTCAGTATTATCCCGCATTCGGCCTTTTTTCCGTAAAAAAAAACAGTAATAGTGTCTCGCTGACTGTTCAGACACAAATATATCTGTTGAAAAGATTCTGCTGTAAGCTAGATAGCTAGAACTTTGGTTTTGCAGTTCCACGGTTCAAATCTCAGTATTATACAGCTTTTGGCCTTTTTTCCATTAAAAAACAGTAATAGTGTCTCCCTGACTGTTCAGACACAAATATATCCGTTTAAAAGATTCTGGTGTGGGCCAGATAACTAGAACTTTGGTCTTGCAGTTGCACGGTTCAAATCTCTGTATGCTCCAGCTTTAGGCCTATTTTCCGTAAAAAAAACAGTAATAGTGTCTCGCTGACTGTTCAGACACAAATATATCTGTTTAAATGATTCTGGTGTAGACCAGATAACTAGAACTTTGGTTTTGCAGTTCCATGGTTCAAATCTCAGTATTATCCAGCTTTTGGCCTTTTTTCTGTAAAAAACAGTAATATTGTCTCCCTGACTGTTCAGACACAAATATATCTGCTTAAAAGATTCTGGTGTAGGCCACATAACTACAACTTTGGTTTTGCAGTTCCATGGTTCAAATCTCAGTATTTTCCAGTTTTTGACATTTTTTCCGTAAAAAAAAAAAAGTAATAGTGTCTCCCTGACTGTTCAGACACAAATATATCTGTTTAAAAGATTCTGGTATAGACGGGATAATTATAACTTTGGTTTTGCAGTTCCACGGTTCAAATCTCAGTATTATCCAGCATTTGGACTTTTTTCCATGAAAAAAACAGTAATAATGTCTCCCTGACTGTTCAGGCACAAATATATTTGTTTAAAAGATTCTGGTGTAGGCAGATAACTAGAAATGTGGTTTTGCAGTTCCATCGTTCAAATCTCTGTAATATCCAGCTTTTAGCCTTTTTTCCGTAAAAAAAAATAGTAATAGTAACTCCCTGACTGTTCAGACACAAATATATCTGTTTAAAAGATTATTGTGTAGGCCACATAACTAGAACTGTGGTTTTGGAATTCCACTGTTCAAATCTCTGTATTATCCAGCTTGTGGCCTTTTTTCCGTAAAAAAAAACAGTAATAGTGTCTCGCTGACTGTTCAGACACAAATATATCTGTTTAAAAGATTCTGGTGTAGGCCACATAACTAGAACTATGGTTTTGCAGATCCACGGTTCAAATCTCTATACTATCCAGCTTTTGGCCTTTTTTCCGTTAAAAAAAACAGTAATAGTGTCTTGCTGACTGTTCAGACACAAATATATCTGTTTAAAAGATTCTGGTGTAGGCCAGATAACTCGAACTTTGATTTTGCAGTTCCACGGTTCAAATCTCTGTATTATCCAGCTTTTGGCCTTTTTTCCGAAAAAAAAAAACAGTAGTAGTGTCTCGTTGACTGTTCATACCCAAATATATCTGTTTAAAAGATTCTGGTGTTGGCCAGATTACTAGAACTGTGGTTTTGTAGTTCCACGGTTCAAATCTCTGTATTATCCAGCTTTGGCCTTTTTTCCATAAAAAGAAAACAGTAATAGTGTCTCCCTGACTGTTCAGACACAAATATATCTGTTTAAAAGATTCTGGTGTGGGCCAGATAACTAGAACTTTGGTTTTGCAGTTCCACGGTTCAAATCTCTGTATTCTCCCGCTTTTGTCCTTTTTTCAGTAAAAAAAAAACAGTAATAGTGTCTCCCTGACTGTTCAGACACAAATATATCTGTTTAAAAGATTCTGGTGTAGGCCAGATAGCTAGAACTTTGGTTTTGCAGTTCCATGGTTCAAATCTCAGTATTATCCAGCTTTTGGCCTTTTTTCTGTAAAAAAACAGTAATAGTGTCTCCCTGACTGTTCAGACACAAATATATCTGTTTAAAAGATTCTGTTGTAGGCCAGATAACTACAACTTTGGTTTTGCCGTTCCATGGTTCAAATCTCATTATTTTCCAGTTTTTGACCTTTTTTCCGTAAAAAATAAAAAAGTAATGGTGTCTCCCTGACTGTTCAGACACAAATATATCTGTTTAAAAGATTCTGGTGTAGGCCAGATAACTAGAACGGTGGTTTTGCAGTTCCACGGTTCAAATTTCTGTATTATTCAGCTTTTGGCCTTTTTTCCATAAAAAAAACAGTAATAGTGTCTCCTTGACTGTTCAGAGACAAATATATCTGTTTAAAAGATTCTGGTGTAGGCCAGAAAACTAGAACTTTGGTTTTGCAGTTCCACGGTTCAAATCTCTGTATTGTCCAGCTTTTGGCCTTTTTTGAGTAAAAAAAAACAGTAATAGTGTCTCGCTGATTGTTTAGACACATATATATCTGTTTAAAAGATTCTGGTGTAGGCCAGATAACTAGAACTTTGGTTTCTTAGTTCCACGGTTCAAATCTCATTATTATCCAGCTTTTGGCCTTTTTTCCGTAAAAAAAACAGTAATAGTGTCTCGCTGACTGTTCAGACACAAATATATCTGTTTAAAAGATTCTGTTGTAGGCCACATAACTAGAACTATGGTTTTGCAGATCCATGGTTCAAATCTCTATATTATCCAGCTTTTGGCCTTTTTTCCGTTAAAAAAAACAGTAATAGTGTCTCGCTGACTGTTCAGACACAAATATATCTGTTTAAAAGATTCTGGTGTAGGCCAGATAACTCGAACTTTGATTTTGCAGTTCCACGGTTCAAATCTCTGTATTATCCAGCTTTTGGCCTTTTTCCCATAAAAAAAACAGTAATAGTGCCTCGCTGACTGTTCAGACACAAATATATCTGTTTAAAATAGAACTTTGGTTTTGCAGTTCCACGGTTCAAATCTCGGTATTATCCAACTCTTGGCCTTTTTTCCGTAAAAAAATAGTAATAGTGTCTCCCTGACTGTTCAGACACAAATATATCAGTTTAAAAGATTCTGTTGTAGGACAGATATCTAGAACTTTGGTTTTGCAGTTCCACGGTTAAAATCTCAGTATTATCCAGCTTTTGGCCTTTTTTCCATAAAAAAAAACAGTAATAGTGACTCGCTGACTGTTGAGACACAAATATATCTGTTTAAAAGATTCTGGTGTAGGCCAAATAACTAGAACTGTGGTTTTGCAGTTCCATGGTTCAAATCTCAGTATTATCCCGCATTCGGCCTTTTTTCCGTAAAAAAAAACAGTAATAGTGTCTCGCTGACTGTTCAGACACAAATATATCTGTTGAAAAGATTCTGCTGTAAGCTAGATAGCTAGAACTTTGGTTTTGCAGTTCCACGGTTCAAATCTCAGTATTATACAGCTTTTGGCCTTTTTTCCATTAAAAAACAGTAATAGTGTCTCCCTGACTGTTCAGACACAAATATATCCGTTTAAAAGATTCTGGTGTGGGCCAGATAACTAGAACTTTGGTCTTGCAGTTGCACGGTTCAAATCTCTGTATGCTCCAGCTTTAGGCCTATTTTCCGTAAAAAAAACAGTAATAGTGTCTCGCTGACTGTTCAGACACAAATATATCTGTTTAAATGATTCTGGTGTAGACCAGATAACTAGAACTTTGGTTTTGCAGTTCCATGGTTCAAATCTCAGTATTATCCAGCTTTTGGCCTTTTTTCTGTAAAAAACAGTAATATTGTCTCCCTGACTGTTCAGACACAAATATATCTGCTTAAAAGATTCTGGTGTAGGCCACATAACTACAACTTTGGTTTTGCAGTTCCATGGTTCAAATCTCAGTATTTTCCAGTTTTTGACATTTTTTCCGTAAAAAAAAAAGTAATAGTGTCTCCCTGACTGTTCAGACACAAATATATCTGTTTAAAAGATTCTGGTATAGACGGGATAACTATAACTTTGGTTTTGCAGTTCCACGGTTCAAATCTCAGTATTATCCAGCATTTGGACTTTTTTCCATGAAAAAAACAGTAATAATGTCTCCCTGACTGTTCAGGCACAAATATATTTGTTTAAAAGATTCTGGTGTAGGCAGATAACTAGAAATGTGGTTTTGCAGTTCCATCGTTCAAATCTCTGTAATATCCAGCTTTTAGCCTTTTTTCCGTAAAAAAAAATAGTAATAGTAACTCCCTGACTGTTCAGACACAAATATATCTGTTTAAAAGATTATTGTGTAGGCCAGATAACTAGAACTGTGGTTTTGGAATTCCACTGTTCAAATCTCTGTATTATCCAGCTTGTGGCCTTTTTTCCGTAAAAAAAAACAGTAATAGTGTCTCGCTGACTGTTCAGACACAAATATATCTGTTTAAAAGATTCTGGTGTAGGCCACATAACTAGAACTATGGTTTTGCAGATCCACGGTTCAAATCTCTGTATTATCCAGCTTTTGGCCTTTTTTCCGAAAAAAAAAACAGAAGTAGTGTCTCGTTGACTGTTCATACCCAAATATATCTGTTTAAAAGATTCTGGTGTTGGCCAGATTACTAGAACTGTGGTTTTGTAGTTCCACGGTTCAAATCTCTGTATTATCCAGCTTTGGCTTTTTTCCATAAAAAAAAAACAGTAATAGTGTCTCCCTGACTGTTCAGACACAAATATATCTGTTTAAAAGATTCTGGTGTGGGCCAGATAACTAGAACTTTGGTTTTGCAGTTCCACGGTTCAAATCTCTGTATTCTCCCGCTTTTGTCCTTTTTTCAGTAAAAAAAAAACAGTAATAGTGTCTCCCTGACTGTTCAGACACAAATATATCTGTTTAAAAGATTCTGGTGTAGGCCAGATAGCTAGAACTTTGGTTTTGCAGTTCCATGGTTCAAATCTCAGTATTATCCAGCTTTTGGCCTTTTTTCTGTAAAAAAACAGTAATAGTGTCTCCCTGACTGTTCAGACACAAATATATCTGTTTAAAAGATTCTGTTGTAGGCCAGATAACTACAACTTTGGTTTTGCAGTTCCATGGTTCAAATCTCTGTATTATCCCGCTTTTGGCCTTTTTTCCATAAAAAAAACAGTAATAGTGTCTCCCTGACTGTTCAGACACAAATATATCTGTTTAAAAGATTCTGGTGTAGGCCAGATAGCTAGAACTTTGGTTTTGCAGTTCCATGGTTCAAATCTCAGTATTATCCAGCTTTTGGCCTTTTTTCTGTAAAAAAACAGTAATAGTGTCTCCCTGACTGTTCAGACACAAATATATCAGTTTAAAAGATTCTGGTGTAAGCCAGATATCTAGAACTTTGGTTTTGCAGTTCCATGGTTCAAATCTCTGTATTATCCCGCTTTTGGCCTTTTTTCCATAAAAAAAACAGTAATAGTGTCTCCCTGACTGTTCAGACACATATATATCTGTTTAAAAGTTTCTTGTGTAGGCCAGATAACTAGAACTGTGGTTTTGCAGTTCCACGGTTCAAATCTCTGTATTATCCAGCTTGTGGATTTTTTTCCGTAAAAAAAAACAGTAATAGTGTCTCGCTGACTGTTCAGACACAAATATATCTGTTTAAAAGATTCTGGTGTAGGCCAGATAACTAGAACTTTGGTTTTGCAGTTCCACGGTTCAAATCTCAGTATTATCCAGCTTTTGGCCTTTTTTCCGTAAAATGCAGTAATAGTGTCTCCCTGACTGTTCAGACACAAATATATCTGTTTAAAAGATTCTGGTGTAGGCCAGATAACTAGAACTGTGGTTTTGCAGTTCCACGGTTTAAATCTCTGTATTATCCAGCTTTTGGCCTTTCTTCCGTAAAAAAAAACAGTAATAGTGCCTCGCTGACTGTTCAGACACAAATATATCTGTGTAAAATAGAACTTTGGTTTTGCAGTTCCACGGTTCAATTCTCTGTATTATCCAACTCTTGGCCTTTTTTCCGTAAAAAAATATTAATAGTATCTCCCTGACTGTTCAGACACAAATATATCAGTTTAAAAGATTCTGTTGTAGGACAGATATCAAGAACTTTGGTTTTGCAGTTCCACGGTTAAAATCTCAGTATTATCCAGCTTTTGGCCTTTTTTCCGTAAAAAAAAACAGTAGTAGTGTCTCGCTGACTGTTGAGACACAAATATATCTGTTTAAAAGATTCTGGTGTAGGCCAGATAACTAGAACTTTGGTTTTGCAGTTCCACAGTTAAAATCTCAGTATTATCCAGCTTTTAGCCTTTTTTTCCGTAAAAAAATAGTAATAGTGTCTCCCTGACTGTTCAGACACAAATATATCTGTTTAAAAGATTATTGTGTAGGCCAGATAACTAGAACTGTGGTTTTGCAGTTCCACTGTTCAAATCTCTGTATTATCCAGCTTGTGGCTTTTTTTCCGTAAAAAAAAACAGTAATAGTGTCTCGCTGACTGTTCAGACACAAATATATCTGTTTAAAAGATTCTGGTGTAGACCAGATAACTAGAACTTTGGTTTTCCAGTTCCACGGTTAAAATCTCAGTATTATCCAGTTTTTGGCCTTTTTTCCGTAAAAAAGCAGTAATAGTGTCTCGCTGACTGTTCAGACACAAATATATCTGTTTAAAAGATTCTGGTGTAGGCCAGATAACTCGAACTTTGATTTTGCACTTCCACGGTTCAAATCTCTGTATTATCCAGCTTTTGGCCTTTTTTCCATGAAAAAAAAAACAGTAATAGTGCCTCGCTGACTGTTCAGACACAAATATATCTGTTTAAAATGGAACTTTGGTTTTGCAGTTCCACGGGTCAAATCTCGGTATTATCCAACTCTTGGCCTTTTTTCCGTAAAAAAATAGTAATAGTGTCTCCCTGACTGTTCAGACACAAATATATCAGTTTAAAAGATTCTGTTGTAGGACAGATATCTAGAACTTTGGTTTTGCAGTTCCACGGTTAAAAGCTCAGTATTATCCAGCTTTTGGCCTTTTTTCCGTAAAAAAAAACAGTAGTAGTGTCTCGCTGACTGTGGAGACACAAATATATCTGTTTAAAAGATTCTGGTATAGACGGGATAACTATAACTTTGGTTTTGCAGTTCCACGGTTCAAATCTCAGTATTATCCAGCATTTGGACTTTTTTCCATGAATAAAACAGTAATATTGTCTCCCTGACTGTTCAGGCACAAATATATTTGTTTAAAAGATTCTGGTGTAGGCAGATAACTAGAAATGTGGTTTTGCAGTTCCATGGTTCAAATCTCTGTAATATCCAGCTTTTAGCCTTTTTTCCGTAAAAAAAAATAGTAATAGTAACTCCATGACTCTTCAGACACAAATATATCTGTTTAAAAGATTATTGTGTAGGCCAGATAACTAGAAATGTGGTTTTGCAGTTCCACGGTACAAATCTCTGTATTTCCAGCTTTTGGCCTTTTTTCCGTAAAAAAAAAACAGTAATAGTGTCTTGCTGATTGTTCAGACACAAATATATCTGTTTAAAAGATTCTGGTGTAGGCCAGATAACTAGAACTTTGGTTTTGCAGTTCCACAGTTAAAATCTCAGTATTATCCAGCTTTTAGCCTTTTTTTCGTAAAAAAATAGTAATAGTGTCTCCCTGACTGTTCAGACACAAATATATCTGTTTAAAAGATTATTGTGTAGGCCAGATAACTAGAACTGTGGTTTTGCAGTTCCACTGTTCAAATCTCTGTATTATCCAGCTTGTGGCCTTTTTTCCATAAAAAAAAACAGTAATAGTGCCTCGCTGACTGTTCAGACACAAATATATCTGTTTAAAATAGAACTTTGGTTTTGCAGTTCCACGGTTCAAATCTCGGTATTATCCAACTCTTGGCCTTTTTTCCGTAAAAAAATAGTAATAGTGTCTCCCTGACTGTTCAGACACAAATATATCAGTTTAAAAGATTTTGTTGTAGGACAGATATCTAGAACTTTGGTTTTGCAGTTCCACGGTTAAAATCTCAGTATTATCCAGCTTTTGGCCTTTTTTCCGTAAAAAAAAACAGTAATAGTGACTCGCTGACTGTTGAGACACAAATATATCTGTTTAAAAGATTCTGGTGTAGGCCAAATAACTAGAACTGTGGTTTTGCAGTTCCATGGTTCAAATCTCAGTATTATCCAGCTTTTGGCCTTTTTTCCGTAAAAACAGATAGTAATAGTTTCTCGCTGACTGTTGAGACACAAATATATCTGTTTAAAAGATTCTGGTGTAGGGCAGATAACTAGAACTTTGGTTTTGCAGTTCCATGGTTCAAATCTCAGTATTATCCAGCTTTTGGCATTTTTTCCGTAAAAAAAAACAGTAATAGTGTCTGCCTGACTATTCAGACACAAATATATCTGTATAAAAGATTCTGGTGTAAGCCAGATATCTAGAACTTTGGTTTTGCAGTTCCATGGTTCAAATCTCTGTATTATCCCGCTTTTGGCCTTTTTTCCATAAAAAAAACAGTAATAGTGTCTCCCTGACTGTTCAGACACATATATATCTGTTTAAAAGTTTCTTGTGTAGGCCAGATAACTAGAACTGTGGTTTTGCAGTTCCACGGTTCAAATCTCTGTATTATCCAGCTTGTGGATTTTTTTCCGTAAAAAAAAACAGTAATAGTGTCTCGCTGACTGTTCAGACACAAATATATCTGTTTAAAAGATTCTGGTGTAGGCCAGATAACTAGAACTTTGGTTTTGCAGTTCCACGGTTCAAATCTCAGTATTATCCAGCTTTTGGCCTTTTTTCCGTAAAATGCAGTAATAGTGTCTCCCTGACTGTTCAGACACAAATATATCTGTTTAAAAGATTCTGGTGTAGGCCAGATAACTAGAAATGTGGTTTTGCAGTTCCACGGTACAAATCTCTGTATTTCCAGCTTTTGGCCTTTTTCCGTAAAAAAACAGTAATAGTGTCTTGCTGATTGTTCAGACACAAATATATCTGTTTAAAAGATTCTGGTGTAGGCCAGATAACTAGAACGTTGGTTTTGCAGTTCCACGGTTCAAATCTCTATATTATCCAGCTTTTGGCCTTTTTTCCATAAAAAAAAACAGTAATAGTGTCTCCCTGACTGTTCAGACACAAATATATCTGTATAAAAGATTCTGGTGTAAGCCAGATAACTAGAACTTTGGTTTTGCAGTTCCACAGTTCAAATCTCAGTATTATCCAGCTTTCAGCCTTTTTTTCCGTAAAAAAATAGTAATAGTGTCTCCCTGACTGTTCAGACACAAATATATCTGTTTAAAAGATTATTGTGTAGGCCAGATAACTAGAACTGTGGTTTTGCAGTTCCACTGTTCAAATCTCTGTATTATCCAGCTTGTGGCTTTTTTTCCGTAAAAAAAAACAGTAATAGTGTCTCCCTGACTGTTCAGACACAAATATATCTGTTTAAAAGATTCTGGTGTAGGCCTGATAACTAGAACTTTGGTTTTGCAGTTCCACGGTTCAAATCTCTGTATTATCCAACTCTTGGCCTTTTTTTCCCTAAAAAAATAGTAATAGTATCTCCCTGACTGTTCAGACACAAATATATCAGTTTAAAAGATTCTGTTGTAGGACAGATATCTAGAACTTTGGTTTTGAAGTTCCACGGTTAAAATCTCAGTATTATCCAGCTTTTGGCCTTTTTTTCCGTAAAAAAAAACAGTAGTAGTGTCGCGCTGACTGTGGAGACACAAATATATCTGTTTAAAAGATTCTGGTGTAGGCCAAATAACTAGAACTGTGGTTTTGCAGTTCCATGGTTCAAATCTCAGTATTATCCAGCTTTTGGCCTTTTTTCCGTAAAAACAGATAGTAATAGTGTCTCGCTGACTGTTGAGACACAAATATATCTGTTTAAAAGATTCTGGTGTAGGGCAGATAACTAGAACTTTGGTTTTGCAGTTCCATGGTTCAAATCTCAGTATTATCCAGCTTTTGGCCTTTTTTCCGTAAAAAAAAACAGTAATAGTGTCTGCCTGACTATTTAGTCACAAATATATCTGTATAAAAGATTCTGGTGTAAGCCAGATATCTAGAACTTTGGTTTTGCAGTTCCATGGTTCAAATCTCTGTATTATCCCGCTTTTGGCCTTTTTTCCATAAAAAAAACAGTAATAGTGTCTCGCTGACTGTTCAGACACAAATATATCTGTTTAAAAAATTCTGGTGTAGGCCACATAACTAGAACTTTGGTTTTGCAGTTCCACGGTTCAAATCTCAGTATTATCCCGCATTCGGCCTTTTTTCCGTAAAAAGAAACAGTAATAGTGTCTCGCTGACTGTTCAGACACAAATATATCTGTTTAAAAGATTCTGGTGTAAGCCAGATAGCTAGAACTTTGGTTTTGCAGTTCCACGGTTCAAATCTCAGTATTATACAGCTTTTGGCCTTTTTTCCATTAAAAAACAGTAATAGTGTCTCCCTGACTGTTCAGACACAAATATATCCGTTTAAAAGATTCTGGTGTGGGCCAGATAACTAGAACTTTGGTCTTGCAGTTGCACGGTTCAAATCTCTGTATGCTCCAGCTTTAGGCCTATTTTCCATAATAAAAACAGTAATAGTGTCTCGCTGACTGTTCAGACACAAATATATCTGTTTAAATGATTCTGGTGTAGACCAGATAACTAGAACTTTGCTTTTGCAGTTCCTTGGTTCAAATCTCAGTATTATCCAGCTTTTGGCCTTTTTTCTGTAAAAAAACAGTAATAGTGTCTCCCTGACTGTTCAGACACAAATATATCTGTTTAAAAGATTCTGGTGAAGGCCACATAACTACAACTTTGGTTTTGCAGTTCCATGGTTCAAATCTCAGTATTTTCCAGTTTTTGACTTTTTTTCCGTAAAAAAAAAAAAGTAATAGTGTCTCCCTGACTGTTCAGACACAAATATATCTGTTTAAAAGATTCTGGTATAGACGGGATAACTATAACTTTGGTTTTGCAGTTCCACGGTTCAAATCTCAGTATTATCCAGCATTTGGACTTTTTTCCATGAAAAAAACAGTAATAATGTCTCCCTGACTGTTCAGGCACAAATATATTTGTTTAAAAGATTCTGGTGTAGGCAGATAACTAGAAATGTGGTTTTGCAGTTCCATGTTTCAAATCTCTGTAATATCCAGCTTTTAGCCTTTTTTCCGTAAAAAAAAATAGTAATAGTAACTCCCTGACTCTTCAGACACAAATATATCTGTTTAAAAGATTATTGTGTAGGCCAGATAACTAGAACTGTGGTTTTGCAGTTCCACTGTTCAAATCTCTGTATTATCCAGCTTGTGGATTTTTTTCCGTAAAAAAAAACAGTAATAGTGTCTCGCTGACTGTTCAGACACAAATATATCTGTTTAAAAGATTCTGGTGTAGACCAGATAACTAGAACTTTGGTTTTGCAGTTCCACGGTTAAAATCTCAGTATTATCCAGTTTTTGGCCTTTTTTCCGTAAAAAAGCAGTAATAGTGTCTCCCTGACTGTTCAGACACAAATATATCTGTTTAAAAGATTCTGGTGTAGGCCAGATAACTAGAACTTTGTTTTTGCAGTTCCACGATTTAAATCTCTGTATTATCCAGCTTTTGGCCTTTTTTCCGTAAAAAAATAGTAATAGTGTCTCCCTGACTGTTCAGACACAAATATATCTGTTTAAAATAGAACTTTGGTTTTGCAGTTCCACGGTACAAATCTCTGTATTATCCAACTCTTGGCCTTTTTTCCGTAAAAAAATAGTAATAGTGTCTCCCTGACTTTTTAGACACAAATATATCAGTTTAAAAGATTCTGTTGTAGGACAGATATCTAGAACTTTGGTTTTGCAGTTCCACGGTTAAAATCTCAGTATTATCCAGCTTTTGGCCTTTTTTCCGTAAAAAAAAACAGTAGTAGTGTCTCGCTGACTGTTGAGACACAAATATATCTGTTTAAAAGATTCTGGTGTAGGCCAAATAACTAGAACTGTGGTTTTGCAGTTCCATGGTTCAAATCTCAGTATTATCCAGCTTTTGGCCTTTTTTCCGTAAAAACAGATAGTAATAGTGTCTCGCTGACTGTTGAGACACAAATATATCTGTTTAAAAGATTCTGGTGTAGGGCATATAACTAGAACTTTGGTTTTGCAGTTCCATGGTTCAAATCTCAGTGTTATCCAGCTTTTGGCCTTTTTTCCGTAAAAAAAAACAGTAATAGTGTCTGCCTGACTATTCAGTCACAAATATATCTGTATAAAAGATTCTGGTGTAAGCCAGATATCTAGAACTTTGGTTTTGCAGTTCCATGGTTCAAATCTCTGTATTATCCCGCTTTTGGCCTTTTTTCCATAAAAAAAACAGTAATAGTGTCTCGCTGACTGTTCAGACACAAATATATCTGTTTAAAAAATTCTGGTGTACGCCACATAACTAGAACTTTGGTTTTGCAGTTCCACGGTTCAAATCTCAGTATTATCCCGCATTCGGCCTTTTTTCCGTAAAAAAAAACAGTAATAGTGTCTCGCTGACTGTTCAGACACAAATATATCTGTTTAAAAGATTCTGGTGTAGGCCAGATAACTAGAACTTTGGTTTTGCAGTTCCACAGTTAAAATCTCAGTACTATCCAGCTTTTGGCCTTTTTTCCGTAAAAAAAAACAGTAATAGTGTCTCCCTGACTGTTCAGACACATATATATCTGTTTAAAAGATTCTTGTGTAGGCCAGATAACTAGAACTGTGGTTTTGCAGTTCCACGGTTCAAATCTCTGTATTATCCACCTTTTGGCCTTTTTTCCGAAAAAAAATAACAGTAATAGTGTCTCGTTGACTGTTCATACCCAAATATATCTGTTTAAAAGATTCTGGTGTAGGCCAGATAACTAGAACGGTGGTTTTGTAGTTCCACGGTTCAAATTTCTGTATTATTCAGCTTTTGGCCTTTTTTCCATAAAAAAAACAGTAATAGTGTCTCCCTGACTGTTCAGAGACAAATATATCTGTTTAAAAGATTCTGGTGTAGGCCAGAAAACTAGAACTTTGGTTTTGCAGTTCCACGGTTCAAGTCTCTGTATTGTCCAGCTTTTGGCCTTTTTTCAGTAAAAAAAAACAGTAATAGTGTCTCGCTGATTGTTTAGACACATATATATCTGTTTAAAAGATTCTGGTGTAGGCCAGATAACTAGAACTTTGGTTTCGTAGTTCCACTGTTCAAATCTCAGTATTATCCAGCTTTTGGCCTTTTTTCCGTAAAAATAACAGTAATAGTGTTTCGCTGACTGTTCAGACACAAATATATCTGTTAAAAAGATTCTGATGAAGGCCAGATAACTAGAACTTTGGTTTTGCAGTTCCATGGTTCAAATCTCTATATTATCCAGCTTTTGGCCTTTTTTCCATAAAAAAAAACAGTAATAGTGTCTCCCTGACTGTTCAGACACAAATATATCTGTTTAAAAGATTCTGGTGTAAGCCAGATAACTAGAACTTTGGTTTTGCAGTTCCACAGTTCAAATCTCTGTATTATCCAGCTTTTGACCTTTTTATCGTAAAAAAAAACAGTAATAGTGTCTCGTTGACTGATCAGACACAAATATATCTGTTTAAAAGATTCTGATGTAGGCCAGATAACTAGAACTTTGGTTTTGCAGTTCCATGGTTCAAATCTTAGTATTATCCAGCTTTTGGCCTTTTTTTCCGTAAAAAAAAAAAGTAATAGTGTCTCCCTGACTGTTCATACACAAATATATCGGTTTAAAAGATTCTGGTGTAGGCCAGGTAACTAGAACTTTGGTTTTGCAGTTCCACGGTTCGAATCTCTGCATTATTCAACTCTTGGCCTTTTATTCTGTAAAAAAAACAGTAATAGTGTCTCCCTGAGTGTTCAGACACAAGTATATCTGTTTAAAAGATTCTGGTGTAAGCCAGATAACTAGAACTTTGGTTTTGCAGTTCCACAGTTCAAATCTCTGTATTATCCAGCTTTTGACCTTTTTATCGTAAAAAAAAACAGTAATAGTGTCTCGTTGACTGATCAGACACAAATATATCTGTTTAAAAGATTCTGATGTAGGCCAGATAACTAGAACTTTGGTTTTGCAGTTCCATGGTTCAAATGTTAGTATTATCCAGCTTTTGGCCTTTTTTTCCGTAAAAAAAACAGTAATAGTGCCTCGCTGACTGTTCAGACACAAATATATCTGTTTAAAATAGAACTTTGGTTTTGCAGTTCCACGGTTCAAATCTCTGTATTATCCAACTCGTGGCCTTTTTTCCGTAAAAAAATAGTAATAGTGTCTCCCTGACTGTTCAGACACAAATATATCAGTTTAAAAGATTCTGCTGTAGGACAGATAACTGGAACTTTGGTTTTGCAGTTCCACGGTTCAAATCTCAGTATTATCCAGCTTTTGGCCTTTTTTCCATAAAAAAAAACAGTAATAGTGTCTCGCTGACTGTTCAGACACAAATATATCTGTTTAAAAGATTCTGGTGTAGGCCAGATAACTAGAACTGTGGTTTTGCAGTTCCATGATTCAAATCTCTGTATTATCCAGCTTTTGGCCTTTTTCCGTAAAAACAGATAGTAATAGTGTCTCGCTGACTGTTGAGACACAAATATATCTGTCTAAAAGATTCTGGTGCAGGACAGATAACTAGGACTTTGGTTTTGCAGTTCCATGGTTCCAATCTCAGTATTATCCAGCTTTTGGCCTTTTTTCTGTAAAAAAAAACAGTAATAGTGTCTGCCTGACTGTTCAGACACAAATATATCTGTATAAAAGATTCTGGTGTAAGCCAGATATCTACAACTTTGGTTTTACAGTTCCATGGTTCAAATCTCTGTATTATCCCGCTTTTGGCCTTTTTTCCATAAAAAAAACAGTAATAGTGTCTCCCTGACTGTTCAGACACAAATATATCCGTTTAAAAGATTCTGGTGTAGGCCAGATAGCTAGAACTTTGGTTTTGCAGTTGCACAGTTAAAATCTCAGTATTATCCAGCTTTTGGCCTTTTTTCCGTAAAAAAAAACAGTAATAGTGTCTCGCTGACTGTTCAGACACAAATATATCTGTTTAAAAGATTCTGGTGTAGGCCAGATAACTAGAACTTTGGTTTTGCAGTTCCACGGTTCAAATCTCAGTATTATCCATCTTTTGGCCTTTTTTCCGTAAAAAGCAGTAATAGTGTCTCCCTGACTGTTCAGACACAAATATATCTGTTTAAAAGATTCTGGTGTAGGCCAGATAACTAGAAATGTGGTTTTGAAGTTCCACGGTACAAATCTCTGTATTTTCCAGCTTTTGGCCTTTTTTCCGTAAAAAAAAACAGTAACAGTGTCTCTCTGACTGTTCAGACACAAATATATCTGTTTAAAAAATTCTGGTGTAGGCCAGATAACTAGAACTTTGGTTTTGCAGTTCCACATTTAAAATCTTAGTATTATGCAGTTTTTAGCCTTTTTTCCGTAAAAAAAAATAGTAATAGTTTCTCCCTGACTGTTCAGACACAAATATATCTGTTTAAAAGATTCTGGTGTGGGCCAGATAACTAGAACTTTGGTCTTGCAGTTGCACGGTTCAAATCTCTGTATGCTCCAGCTTTAGGCCTATTTTCCGTAAAAAAAACAGTAATAGTGTCTCGCTGACTGTTCAGACACAAATATATCTGTTTAAAAGATTCTGGTGTAGACCAGATAACTTGAACTTTGGTTTTGCAATTCCATGGTTCAAATCTCAGTATTATCCAGCTTTTGGCCTTTTTTTCTGTAAAAAAACAGTAATAGTGTCTCCCTGACTGTTCAGACACAAATATATCTGTTTAAAAGATTCTGGTGTAGGCCACATAACTACAACTTTGGTTTTGCAGTTCCATGGTTCAAATCTCAGTATTTTCCAGTTTTTGACTTTTTTTCCGTAAAAAAAAAAAAGTAATAGTGTCTCCCTGACTGTTCAGACACAAATATATCTGTTTAAAAGATTCTGTTGTAGGCCAGATAACTAGAACTATGGTTTTGCAGATCCACGGTTCAAATCTCTATATTATCCAGCTTTTGCCCTTTTTTCCGTAAAAAAAAACAGTAATAGTGTCTCGCTGACTGTTCAGACACAAATATATCTGTTTAAAAGATTCTGGTGCAGGCCAGATAACTCGAACTTTGATTTTGCAGTTCCACGGTTCAAATCTCAGTATTATCCAGCTCTTAGCCTTTTTTCCGTAAAAAAAAATAGTAATAGTGACTCCCTGACTGGTCAGACACAAATATATCAGTTTAAAAGATTATTGTGTAGGCCAGATAACTAGAACTGTGGTTTTGGAATTCCACAGTTCAAATCTCTGTATTATCCAGCTTGTGGCCTTTTTTCCGTAAAAAAAAACAGTAATAGTGTCTCGCTGACTGTTCAGACACACATATATCTGTTTAAAAGATTCTGGTGTAGGCCACATAACTAGAACTATGGTTTTGCAGATCCATGGTTCAAATCTCTATTTTATCCAGCTTTTGGCCTTTTTTCCGTTAAAAAAAACAGTAATAGTGTCTCGCTGACTGTTCAGACACAAATATATCTGTTTAAAAGATTCTGGTGTAGTCCAGATAACTCGAACTTTGATTTTGCAGTTCCACGGTTCAAATCTCTGTATTATCCAGCTTTTGGCCTTTTTTCCATAAAAAAAAAACAGTAATAGTGCCTCGCTGACTGTTCAGACACAAATATATCTGTTTAAAATAGAACTTTGGTTTTGCAGTTCCACGGTTCAAATCTCTGTATTATCCAGCTTTTGGCCTTTTTTCCGTAAAAAAAAACAGTAATAGTGTTTGCCTGACTGTTCAGACACATATATATCTGTTTAAAAGATTCTGGTGTAGGCCAGAAAACTAGAACTTTGGTTTTGCAGTTCCACGGTTCAAATCTCTGTATTGTCCAGCTTTTGGCCTTTTTTCAGTAAAAAAAAACAGTAATAGTGTCTCGCTGATTGTTTAGACACATATATATCTGTTTAAAAGATTCTGGTGTAGGCCAGATAACTAGAACTTTGGTTTCGTAGTTCCACTGTTCAAATCTCCGTATTATCCAGCTTTTGGCCTTTTTTCCGTAAAAATAACAGTAATAGTTTTTCGCTGACTGTTCAGACACAAATATATCTGTTAAAAAGATTCTGATGAAGGCCAGATAACTAGAACTTTGGTTTTGCAGTTCCATGGTTCAAATCTCTGTAATATCAGGCTTTTGGCCGTTTCTCCGTAAAAAAAAACAGTAATAGTGTCTCGCTGACTGTTCAGACACAAATATATCTGTTTAAAAGATTCTGGTGTAGGCCATATAACTAGAACTTTGGTTTTGCAGTTCCACGGTTCAAATCTCTATATTATCCAGCTTTTGGCCTTTTTTCCATAAAAAAAAACAGTAATAGTGTCTCCCTGAGTGTTCAGACACAAGTATATCTGTTTAAAAGATTCTGGTGTAAGCCAGATAACTAGAACTTTGGTTTTGCAGTTCCACAGTTCAAATCTCTGTATTATCCAGCTTTTGACCTTTTTATCGTAAAAAAAAACAGTAATAGTGTCTCGTTGACTGATCAGACACAAATATATCTGTTTAAAAGATTCTGATGTAGGCCAGATAACTACAGCTTTGGTTTTGCAGTTCCATGGTTCAAATGTTAGTATTATCCAGCTTTTGGCCTTTTTTTCCGTAAAAAAAACAGTAATAGTGCCTCGCTGACTGTTCAGACACAAATATATCTGTTTAAAATAGAACTTTGGTTTTGCAGTTCCACGGTTCAAATCTCTGTATTATCCAACTCGTTGCCTTTTTTCCGTAAAAAAATAGTAATAGTGTCTCCCTGACTGTTCAGACACAAATATATCAGTTTAAAAGATTCTGCTGTAGGACAGATAACTAGAACTTTGGTTTTGCAGTTCCACGGTTCAAATCTCAGTATTATCCAGCTTTTGGCCTTTTTTCCATAAAAAAAAACAGTAATAGTGTCTCGCTGACTGTTCAGACACAAATATATCTGTTTAAAAGATTCTGGTGTAGGCCAGATAACTAGAACTGTGGTTTTGCAGTTCCATGATTCAAATCTCTGTATTATCCAGCTTTTGGCCTTTTTCCGTAAAAACAGATAGTAATAGTGTCTCGCTGACTGTTGAGACACAAATATATCTGTCTAAAAGATTCTGGTGCAGGACAGATAACTAGGACTTTGGTTTTGCAGTTCCATGGTTCCAATCTCAGTATTATCCAGCTTTTGGCCTTTTTTCTGTAAAAAAAAACAGTAATAGTGTCTGCCTGACTGTTCAGACACAAATATATCTGTATAAAAGATTCTGGTGTAAGCCAGATATCTACAACTTTGGTTTTACAGTTCCATCGTTCAAATCTCTGTATTATCCCGCTTTTGGCCTTTTTTCCATAAAAAAAACAGTAATAGTGTCTCCCTGACTGTTCAGACACAAATATATCCGTTTAAAAGATTCTGGTGTAGGCCAGATAGCTAGAACTTTGGTTTTGCAGTTGCACAGTTAAAATCTCAGTATTATCCAGCTTTTGGCCTTTTTTCCGTAAAAAAAAACAGTAATAGTGTCTCGCTGACTGTTCAGACACAAATATATCTGTTTAAAAGATTCTGGTGTAGGCCAGATAACTAGAACTTTGGTTTTGCAGTTCCACGGTTCAAATCTCAGTATTATCCATCTTTTGGCCTTTTTTCCGTAAAAAGCAGTAATAGTGTCTCCCTGACTGTTCAGACACAAATATATCTGTTTAAAAGATTCTGGTGTAGGCCAGATAACTAGAAATGTGGTTTTGAAGTTCCACGATACAAATCTCTGTATTTTCCAGCTTTTGGCCTTTTTTCCGTAAAAAAAAACAGTAACAGTGTCTCTCTGACTGTTCAGACACAAATATATCTGTTTAAAAAATTCTGGTGTAGGCCAGATAACTAGAACTTTGGTTTTGCAGTTCCACATTTAAAATCTTAGTATTATGCAGTTTTTAGCCTTTTTTCCGTAAAAAAAAATAGTAATAGTTTCTCCCTGACTGTTCAGACACAAATATATCTGTTTAAAAGATTCTGGTGTGGGCCAGATAACTAGAACTTTGGTCTTGCAGTTGCACGGTTCAAATCTCTGTATGCTCCAGCTTTAGGCCTATTTTCCGTAAAAAAAACAGTAATAGTGTCTCGCTGACTGTTCAGACACAAATATATCTGTTTAAAAGATTCTGGTGTAGACCAGATAACTTGAACTTTGGTTTTGCAGTTTCATGGTTCAAATCTCAGTATTATCCAGCTTTTGGCCTTTTTTTCTGTAAAAAAACAGTAATAGTGTCTCCCTGACTGTTCAGACACAAATATATCTGTTTAAAAGATTCTGGTGTAGGCCACATAACTACAACTTTGGTTTTGCAGTTCCATGGTTCAAATCTCAGTATTTTACAGTTTTTGACTTTTTTTCCGTAAAAAAAAAAAAGTAATAGTGTCTCCCTGACTGTTCAGACACAAATATATCTGTTTAAAAGATTCTGTTGTAGGCCAGATAACTAGAACTATGGTTTTGCAGATCCACGGTTCAAATCTCTATATTATCCAGCTTTTGCCCTTTTTTCCGTAAAAAAAAACAGTAATAGTGTCTCCCTGACTGTTCAGACACAAATATATCCGTTTAAAAGATTCTGGTGTAGGCCAGATAGCTAGAACTTTGGTTTTGCAGTTGCACAGTTAAAATCTCAGTATTATCCAGCTTTTGGCCTTTTTTCCGTAAAAAAAAACAGTAATAGTGTCTCGCTGACTGTTCAGACACAAATATATCTGTTTAAAAGATTCTGGTGTAGGCCAGATAACTAGAACTTTGGTTTTGCAGTTCCACGGTTCAAATCTCAGTATTATCCATCTTTTGGCCTTTTTTCCGTAAAAAGCAGTAATAGTGTCTCCCTGACTGTTCGGACACAAATATATCTGTTTAAAAGATTCTGGTGTAGGCCAGATAACTAGAAATGTGGTTTTGAAGTTCCACGCTACAAATCTCTGTATTTTCCAGCTTTTGGCCTTTTTTCCGTAAAAAAAAAACAGTAACAGAGTCTCTCTGACTGTTCAGACACAAATATATCTGTTTAAAAAATTCTGGTGTAGGCCACATAACTAGAACTTTGGTTTTGCAGTTCCAGATTTAAAATCTTAGTATTATGCAGTTTTTAGCCTTTTTTCCGTAAAAAAAAATAGTAATAGTTTCTCCCTGACTGTTCAGACACAAATATATCTGTTTAAAAGATTCTGGTGTGGGCCAGATAACTAGAACTTTGGTCTTGCAGTTGCACGGTTCAAATCTCTGTATGCTCCAGCTTTAGGCCTATTTTCCGTAAAAAAAACAGTAATAGTGTCTCGCTGACTGTTCAGACACAAATATATCTGTTTAAAAGATTCTGGTGTAGACCAGATAACTTGAACTTTGGTTTTGCAGTTCCATGGTTCAAATCTCAGTATTATCCAGCTTTTGGCCTTTTTTTCTGTAAAAAAACAGTAATAGTGTCTCCCTGACTGTTCAGACACAAATATATCTGTTTAAAAGATTCTGGTGTAGGCCACATAACTACAACATTGGTTTTGCAGTTCCATGGTTCAAATCTCAGTATTTTACAGTTTTTGACTTTTTTTCCGTAAAAAAAAAAAAGTAATAGTGTCTCCCTGACTGTTCAGACACAAATATATCTGTTTAAAAGATTCTGTTGTAGGCCAGATAACTAGAACTATGGTTTTGCAG
Source organism: Phyllobates terribilis (assembly GCF_046119375.1). Lineage (NCBI taxonomy): Eukaryota > Metazoa > Chordata > Amphibia > Anura > Dendrobatidae > Phyllobates > Phyllobates terribilis. The sequence continues at coordinate 658,272,816 of NW_027362764.1, read as the reverse complement.
ATCCACGGTTCAAATCTCTATATTATCCAGCTTTTGCCCTTTTTTCCGTAAAAAAAAACAGTAATAGTGTCTCCCTGACTGTTCAGACACAAATATATCCGTTTAAAAGATTCTGGTGTAGGCCAGATAGCTAGAACTTTGGTTTTGCAGTTGCACAGTTAAAATCTCAGTATTATCCAGCTTTTGGCCTTTTTTCCGTAAAAAAAAACAGTAATAGTGTCTCGCTGACTGTTCAGACACAAATATATCTGTTTAAAAGATTCTGGTGTAGGCCAGATAACTAGAACTTTGGTTTTGCAGTTCCACGGTTCAAATCTCAGTATTATCCATCTTTTGGCCTTTTTTCCGTAAAAAGCAGTAATAGTGTCTCCCTGACTGTTCGGACACAAATATATCTGTTTAAAAGATTCTGGTGTAGGCCAGATAACTAGAAATGTGGTTTTGAAGTTCCACGCTACAAATCTCTGTATTTTCCAGCTTTTGGCCTTTTTTCCGTAAAAAAAAAACAGTAACAGTGTCTCTCTGACTGTTCAGACACAAATATATCTGTTTAAAAAATTCTGGTGTAGGCCAGATAACTAGAACTTTGGTTTTGCAGTTCCAGATTTAAAATCTTAGTATTATGCAGTTTTTAGCCTTTTTTCCGTAAAAAAAAATAGTAATAGTTTCTCCCTGACTGTTCAGACACAAATATATCTGTTTAAAAGATTCTGGTGTGGGCCAGATAACTAGAACTTTGGTCTTGCAGTTGCACGGTTCAAATCTCTGTATGCTCCAGCTTTAGGCCTATTTTCCGTAAAAAAAACAGTAATAGTGTCTCGCTGACTGTTCAGACACAAATATATCTGTTTAAAAGATTCTGTTGTAGGCCAGATAACTAGAACTATGGTTTTGCAGATCCACGGTTCAAATCTCTATATTATCCAGCTTTTGCCCTTTTTTCCGTAAAAAAAAACAGTAATAGTGTCTCGCTGACTGTTCAGACACAAATATATCTGTTTAAAAGATTCTGGTGCAGGCCAGATAACTCGAACTTTGATTTTGCAGTTCCACGGTTCAAATCTCAGTATTATCCAGCTTTTAGCCTTTTTTCCGTAAAAAAAAATAGTAATAGTGACTCCCTGACTGGTCAGACACAAATATATCAGTTTAAAAGATTATTGTGTAGGCCAGATAACTAGAACTGTGGTTTTGGAATTCCACAGTTCAAATCTCTGTATTATCCAGCTTGTGGCCTTTTTTCCGTAAAAAAAAACAGTAATAGTGTCTCGCTGACTGTTCAGACACAAATATATCTGTTTAAAAGATTCTGGTGTAGGCCACATAACTAGAACTATGGTTTTGCAGATCCATGGTTCAAATCTCTATTTTATCCAGCTTTTGGCCTTTTTTCCGTTAAAAAAAACAGTAATAGTGTCTCGCTGACTGTTCAGACACAAATATATCTGTTTAAAAGATTCTGGTGTAGTCCAGATAACTCGAACTTTGATTTTGCAGTTCCACGGTTCAAATCTCTGTATTATCCAGCTTTTGGCCTTTTTTCCATAAAAAAAAAACAGTAATAGTGCCTCGCTGACTGTTCAGACACAAATATATCTGTTTAAAATAGAACTTTGGTTTTTCAGTTCCACGGTTCAAATCTCTGTATTATCCAGCTTTTGGCCTTTTTTCCGTAAAAAAAAACAGTAATAGTGTTTGCCTGACTGTTCAGACACATATATATCTGTTTAAAAGATTCTGGTGTAGGCCAGAAAACTAGAACTTTGGTTTTGCAGTTCCACGGTTCAAATCTCTGTATTGTCCAGCTTTTGGCCTTTTTTCAGTAAAAAAAAACAGTAATAGTGTCTCGCTGATTGTTTAGACACATATATATCTGTTTAAAAGATTCTGGTGTAGGCCAGATAACTAGAACTTTGGTTTCGTAGTTCCACTGTTCAAATCTCAGTATTATCCAGCTTTTGGCCTTTTTTCCGTAAAAATAACAGTAATAGTGTTTCGCTGACTGTTCAGACACAAATATATCTGTTAAAAAGATTCTGATGAAGGCCAGATAACTAGAACTTTGGTTTTGCAGTTCCATGGTTCAAATCTCTGTAATATCAGGCTTTTGGCCGTTTCTCCGTAAAAAAAAACAGTAATAGTGTCTCGCTGACTGTTCAGACACAAATATATCTGTTTAAAAGATTCTGGTGTAGGCCATATAACTAGAACTTTGGTTTTGCAGTTCCACGGTTCAAATCTCTATATTATCCAGCTTTTGGCCTTTTTTCCATAAAAAAAAACAGTAATAGTGTCTCCCTGACTGTTCAGACACAAATATATCTGTTTAAAAGATTCTGGTGTAAGCCAGATAACTAGAACTTTGGTTTTGCAGTTCCACAGTTCAAATCTCTGTATTATCCAGCTTTTGACCTTTTTATCGTAAAAAAAAACAGTAATAGTGTCTCGTTGACTGATCAGACACAAATATATCTGTTTAAAAGATTCTGATGTAGGCCAGATAACTAGAACTTTGGTTTTGCAGTTCCATGGTTCAAATCTTAGTATTATCCAGCTTTTGGCCTTTTTTTCCGTAAAAAAAAAAAGTAATAGTGTCTCCCTGACTGTTCATACACAAATATATCGGTTTAAAAGATTCTGGTGTAGGCCAGGTAACTAGAACTTTGGTTTTGCAGTTCCACGGTTCGAATCTCTGCATTATTCAACTCTTGGCCTTTTATTCTGTAAAAAAAACAGAAATAGTGTCTCCCTGAGTGTTCAGACACAAGTATATCTGTTTAAAAGATTCTGGTGTAAGCCAGATAACTAGAACTTTGGTTTTGCAGTTCCACAGTTCAAATCTCTGTATTATCCAGCTTTTGACCTTTTTATCGTAAAAAAAAACAGTAATAGTGTCTCGTTGACTGATCAGACACAAATATATCTGTTTAAAAGATTCTGATGTAGGCCAGATAACTAGAACTTTGGTTTTGCAGTTCCATGGTTCAAATGTTAGTATTATCCAGCTTTTGGCCTTTTTTTCCGTAAAAAAAACAGTAATAGTGCCTCGCTGACTGTTCAGACACAAATATATCTGTTTAAAATAGAACTTTGGTTTTGCAGTTCCACGGTTCAAATCTCTGTATTATCCAACTCGTGGCCTTTTTTCCGTAAAAAAATAGTAATAGTGTCTCCCTGACTGTTCAGACACAAATATATCAGTTTAAAAGATTCTGCTGTAGGACAGATAACTAGAACTTTGGTTTTGCAGTTCCACGGTTCAAATCTCAGTATTATCCAGCTTTTGGCCTTTTTTCCATAAAAAAAAACAGTAATAGTGTCTCGCTGACTGTTCAGACACAAATATATCTGTTTAAAAGATTCTGGTGTAGGCCAGATAACTAGAACTGTGGTTTTGCAGTTCCATGATTCAAATCTCTGTATTATCCAGCTTTTGGCCTTTTTCCGTAAAAACAGATAGTAATAGTGTCTCGCTGACTGTTGAGACACAAATATATCTGTCTAAAAGATTCTGGTGCAGGACAGATAACTAGGACTTTGGTTTTGCAGTTCCATGGTTCCAATCTCAGTATTATCCAGCTTTTGGCCTTTTTTCTGTAAAAAAAAACAGTAATAGTGTCTGCCTGACTGTTCAGACACAAATATATCTGTATAAAAGATTCTGGTGTAAGCCAGATATCTACAACTTTGGTTTTACAGTTCCATGGTTCAAATCTCTGTATTATCCCACTTTTGGCCTTTTTTCCATAAAAAAAACAGTAATAGTGTCTCCCTGACTGTTCAGACACAAATATATCCGTTTAAAAGATTCTGGTGTAGGCCAGATAGCTAGAACTTTGGTTTTGCAGTTGCACAGTTAAAATCTCAGTATTATCCAGCTTTTGGCCTTTTTTCCGTAAAAAAAAACAGTAATAGTGTCTCGCTGACTGTTCAGACACAAATATATCTGTTTAAAAGATTCTGGTGTAGGCCAGATAACTAGAACTTTGGTTTTGCAGTTCCATGGTTCAAATCTTAGTATTATCCAGCTTTTGGCCTTTTTTTCCGTAAAAAAAAAAAGTAATAGTGTCTCCCTGACTGTTCATACACAAATATATCGGTTTAAAAGATTCTGGTGTAGGCCAGGTAACTAGAACTTTGGTTTTGCAGTTCCACGGTTCGAATCTCTGCATTATTCAACTCTTGGCCTTTTATTCTGTAAAAAAAACAGTAATAGTGTCTCCCTGAGTGTTCAGACACAAGTATATCTGTTTAAAAGATTCTGGTGTAAGCCAGATAACTAGAACTTTGGTTTTGCAGTTCCACAGTTCAAATCTCTGTATTATCCAGCTTTTGACCTTTTTATCGTAAAAAAAAACAGTAATAGTGTCTCGTTGACTGTTCAGACACAAATATATCTGTTTAAAAGATTCTGATGTAGGCCAGATAACTAGAACTTTGGTTTTGCAGTTCCATGGTTCAAATCTTAGTATTATCCAGCTTTTGGCCTTTTTTTCCGTAAAAAAAACAGTAATAGTGCCTCGCTGACTGTTCAGACACAAATATATCTGTTTAAAATAGAACTTTGGTTTTGCAGTTCCACGGTTCAAATCTCTGTATTATCCAACTCGTGGCCTTTTTTCCGTAAAAAAATAGTAATAGTGTCTCCCTGACTGTTCAGACACAAATATATCAGTTTAAAAGATTCTGCTGTAGGACAGATAACTAGAACTTTGGTTTTGCAGTTCCACGGTTCAAATCTCAGTATTATCCAGCTTTTGGCCTTTTTTCCATAAAAAAAAACAGTAATAGTGTCTCCCTGACTGTTCAGACACAAATATATCTGTATAAAAGATTCTGGTGTAAGCCAGATATCTACAACTTTGGTTTTACAGTTCCATGGTTCAAATCTCTGTATTATCCCGCTTTTGGCCTTTTTTCCATAAAAAAAACAGTAATAGTGTCTCGCTGACTGTTCAGACACAAATATATCTGTTTAAAAGATTCTGGTGTAGGCCAGATAACTAGAACTTTGGTTTTGCAGTTCCACGGTTCAAATCTCAGTATTATCCATCTTTTGGCCTTTTTTCCGTAAAAAGCAGTAATAGTGTCTCCCTGACTGTTCAGACACAAATATATCTGTTTAAAAGATTCTGGTGTAGGCCAGATAACTAGAAATGTGGTTTTGAAGTTCCACGGTACAAATCTCTGTATTTTCCAGCTTTTGGCCTTTTTTCCGTAAAAAAAAACAGTAACAGTGTCTCTCTGACTGTTCAGACACAAATATATCTGTTTAAAAAATTCTGGTGTAGGCCAGATAACTAGAACTTTGGTTTTGCAGTTCCACATTTAAAATCTTAGTATTATGCAGTTTTTAGCCTTTTTTCCGTAAAAAAAAATAGTAATAGTTTCTCCCTGACTGTTCAGACACAAATATATCTGTTTAAAAGATTCTGGTGTGGGCCAGATAACTAGAACTTTGGTCTTGCAGTTGCACGGTTCAAATCTCTGTATGCTCCTGCTTTAGGCCTATTTTCCGTAAAAAAAACAGTAATAGTGTCTCGCTGACTGTTCAGACACAAATATATCTGTTTAAAAGATTCTGGTGTAGACCAGATAACTTGAACTTTGGTTTTGCAGTTCCATGGTTCAAATCTCAGTATTATCCAGCTTTTGGCCTTTTTTTCTGTAAAAAAACAGTAATAGTGTCTCCCTGACTGTTCAGACACAAATATATCTGTTTAAAAGATTCTGGTGTAGGCCACATAACTACAACTTTGGTTTTGCAGTTCCATGGTTCAAATCTCAGTATTTTCCAGTTTTTGACTTTTTTTCCGTAAAAAAAAAAAAGTAATAGTGTCTCCCTGACTGTTCAGACACAAATATATCTGTTTAAAAGATTCTGTTGTAGGCCAGATAACTAGAACTATGGTTTTGCAGATCCACGGTTCAAATCTCTATATTATCCAGCTTTTGCCCTTTTTTCCGTAAAAAAAAACAGTAATAGTGTCTCGCTGACTGTTCAGACACAAATATATCTGTTTAAAAGATTCTGGTGCAGGCCAGATAACTCGAACTTTGATTTTGCAGTTCCATGGTTCAAATCTCAGTATTATCCAGCTTTTAGCCTTTTTTCCGTAAAAAAAAATAGTAATAGTGACTCCCTGACTGGTCAGACACAAATATATCAGTTTAAAAGATTATTGTGTAGGCCAGATAACTAGAACTGTGGTTTTGGAATTCCACAGTTCAAATCTCTGTATTATCCAGCTTGTGGCCTTTTTTCCGTAAAAAAAAACAGTAATAGTGTCTCGCTGACTGTTCAGACACAAATATATCTGTTTAAAAGATTCTGGTGTAGGCCACATAACTAGAACTATGGTTTTGCAGATCCATGGTTCAAATCTCTATTTTATCCAGCTTTTGGCCTTTTTTCCGTTAAAAAAAACAGTAATAGTGTCTCGCTGACTGTTCAGACACAAATATATCTGTTTAAAAGATTCTGGTGTAGTCCAGATAACTCAAACTTTGATTTTGCAGTTCCACGGTTCAAATCTCTGTATTATCCAGCTTTTGGCCTTGTTTCCATAAAAAAAAAACAGTAATACTGCCTCGCTGACTGTTCAGACACAAATATATCTGTTTAAAATAGAACTTTGGTTTTGCAGTTCCACGGTTCAAATCTCTGTATTATCCAGCTTTTGGCCTTTTTTCCGTAAAAAAAAACAGTAATAGTGTTTGCCTGACTGTTCAGACACATATATATCTGTTTAAAAGATTCTTGTGTAGGCCTGATAACTAGAATTGTGGTTTTGCAGTTCCACGGTTCAAATCTCTGTATTATCCAGCTTGTGGATTTTTTTTCGTAAAAAAAAAACAGTAATAGTGTCTCCCTGACTATTCAGACAAAAAATATATCTGTTTAAAAGATTCTGTTGTAGGCCAGATAACTAGAACTTTGATTTTGCAGTTCCACGGTTCAAATCTCTGTATTATCCAGCTTTTGGCATTTTTCCGAAAAAAAATAACAGTAATAGTGTCTCGTTGACTGTTCATACCCAAATATATCTGTTTAAAAGATTCTGGTGTAGGCCAGATAACTAGAACGGTGGTTTTGTAGTTCCACGGTTCAAATTTCTGTATTATTCAGCTTTTGGCCTTTTTTCCATAAAAAAAACAGTAATAGTGTCTCCCTGACTGTTCAGAGACAAATATATCTGTTTAAAAGATTCTGGTGTAGGCCAGAAAACTAGAACTTTGGTTTTGCAGTTCCACGGTTCAAATCTCTATATTGTCCAGCTTTTGGCCTTTTTTCAGTAAAAAAAAACAGTAATAGTGTCTCGCTGATTGTTTAGACACATATATATCTGTTTTAAAGATTCTGGTGTAGGCCAGATAACTAGAACTTTGGTTTCGTAGTTCCACGGTTCAAATCTCAGTATTATCCAGCTTTTGGCCTTTTTTCCGTAAAAATAACAGTAATAGTGCCTCGCTGACTGTTCAGACACAAATATATCTGTTTAAAATAGAACTTTGGTTTTGCAGTTCCACGGTTCAAATCTCTGTATTATCCAACTCGTGGCCTTTTTTCCGTAAAAAAATAGTAATAGTGTCTCCCTGACTGTTCAGACACAAATATATCAGTTTAAAAGATTCTGCTGTAGGACAGATAACTAGAACTTTGGTTTTGCAGTTCCACGGTTCAAATCTCAGTATTATCCAGCTTTTGGCCTTTTTTCCATAAAAAAAAACAGTAATAGTGTCTCCCTGACTGTTCAGACACAAATATATCTGTATAAAAGATTCTGGTGTAAGCCAGATATCTACAACTTTGGTTTTACAGTTCCATGGTTCAAATCTCTGTATTATCCCGCTTTTGGCCTTTTTTCCATAAAAAAAACAGTAATAGTGTCTCGCTGACTGTTCAGACACAAATATATCTGTTTAAAAGATTCTGGTGTAGGCCAGATAACTAGAACTTTGGTTTTGCAGTTCCACGGTTCAAATCTCAGTATTATCCATCTTTTGGCCTTTTTTCCGTAAAAAGCAGTAATAGTGTCTCCCTGACTGTTCAGACACAAATATATCTGTTTAAAAGATTCTGGTGTAGGCCAGATAACTAGAAATGTGGTTTTGAAGTTCCACGGTACAAATCTCTGTATTTTCCAGCTTTTGGCCTTTTTTCCGTAAAAAAAAACAGTAACAGTGTCTCTCTGACTGTTCAGACACAAATATATCTGTTTAAAAAATTCTGGTGTAGGCCAGATAACTAGAACTTTGGTTTTGCAGTTCCACATTTAAAATCTTAGTATTATGCAGTTTTTAGCCTTTTTTCCGTAAAAAAAAATAGTAATAGTTTCTCCCTGACTGTTCAGACACAAATATATCTGTTTAAAAGATTCTGGTGTGGGCCAGATAACTAGAACTTTGGTCTTGCAGTTGCACGGTTCAAATCTCTGTATGCTCCAGCTTTAGGCCTATTTTCCGTAAAAAAAACAGTAATAGTGTCTCGCTGACTGTTCAGACACAAATATATCTGTTTAAAAGATTCTGGTGTAGACCAGATAACTTGAACTTTGGTTTTGCAGTTCCATGGTTCAAATCTCAGTATTATCCAGCTTTTGGCCTTTTTTTCTGTAAAAAAACAGTAATAGTGTCTCCCTGACTGTTCAGACACAAATATATCTGTTTAAAAGATTCTGGTGTAGGCCACATAACTACAACTTTGGTTTTGCAGTTCCATGGTTCAAATCTCAGTATTTTCCAGTTTTTGACTTTTTTTCCGTAAAAAAAAAAAAGTAATAGTGTCTCCCTGACTGTTCAGACACAAATATATCTGTTTAAAAGATTCTGTTGTAGGCCAGATAACTAGAACTATGGTTTTGCAGATCCACGGTTCAAATCTCTATATTATCCAGCTTTTGCCCTTTTTTCCGTAAAAAAAAACAGTAATAGTGTCTCGCTGACTGTTCAGACACAAATATATCTGTTTAAAAGATTCTGGTGCAGGCCAGATAACTCGAACTTTGATTTTGCAGTTCCATGGTTCAAATCTCAGTATTATCCAGCTTTTAGCCTTTTTTCCGTAAAAAAAAATAGTAATAGTGACTCCCTGACTGGTCAGACACAAATATATCAGTTTAAAAGATTATTGTGTAGGCCAGATAACTAGAACTGTGGTTTTGGAATTCCACAGTTCAAATCTCTGTATTATCCAGCTTGTGGCCTTTTTTCCGTAAAAAAAAACAGTAATAGTGTCTCGCTGACTGTTCAGACACAAATATATCTGTTTAAAAGATTCTGGTGTAGGCCACATAACTAGAACTATGGTTTTGCAGATCCATGGTTCAAATCTCTATTTTATCCAGCTTTTGGCCTTTTTTCCGTTAAAAAAAACAGTAATAGTGTCTCGCTGACTGTTCAGACACAAATATATCTGTTTAAAAGATTCTGGTGTAGTCCAGATAACTCAAACTTTGATTTTGCAGTTCCACGGTTCAAATCTCTGTATTATCCAGCTTTTGGCCTTGTTTCCATAAAAAAAAAACAGTAATACTGCCTCGCTGACTGTTCAGACACAAATATATCTGTTTAAAATAGAACTTTGGTTTTGCAGTTCCACGGTTCAAATCTCTGTATTATCCAGCTTTTGGCCTTTTTTCCGTAAAAAAAAACAGTAATAGTGTTTGCCTGACTGTTCAGACACATATATATCTGTTTAAAAGATTCTTGTGTAGGCCTGATAACTAGAATTGTGGTTTTGCAGTTCCACGGTTCAAATCTCTGTATTATCCAGCTTGTGGATTTTTTTTCGTAAAAAAAAAACAGTAATAGTGTCTCCCTGACTATTCAGACAAAAAATATATCTGTTTAAAAGATTCTGTTGTAGGCCAGATAACTAGAACTTTGATTTTGCAGTTCCACGGTTCAAATCTCTGTATTATCCAGCTTTTGGCATTTTTCCGAAAAAAAATAACAGTAATAGTGTCTCGTTGACTGTTCATACCCAAATATATCTGTTTAAAAGATTCTGGTGTAGGCCAGATAACTAGAACGGTGGTTTTGTAGTTCCACGGTTCAAATTTCTGTATTATTCAGCTTTTGGCCTTTTTTCCATAAAAAAAACAGTAATAGTGTCTCCCTGACTGTTCAGAGACAAATATATCTGTTTAAAAGATTCTGGTGTAGGCCAGAAAACTAGAACTTTGGTTTTGCAGTTCCACGGTTCAAATCTCTATATTGTCCAGCTTTTGGCCTTTTTTCAGTAAAAAAAAACAGTAATAGTGTCTCGCTGATTGTTTAGACACATATATATCTGTTTTAAAGATTCTGGTGTAGGCCAGATAACTAGAACTTTGGTTTCGTAGTTCCACGGTTCAAATCTCAGTATTATCCAGCTTTTGGCCTTTTTTCCGTAAAAATAACAGTAATAGTGTTTCGCTGACTGTTCAGACACAAATATATCTGTTTAAAAGATTCTGATGTAGGCCAGATAACTAGAACTTTGGTTTTGCAGTTCCATGGTTCAAATCTCTGTAATATCAAGCTTTTGGCCGTTTCTCCGTAAAAAAAACAGTAATAGTGTCTCGCTGACTGTTCAGACACAAATATATCTGTTTAAAAGATTCTGGTGTAGGCCATATAACTAGAACTTTGGTTTTGCAGTTCCACGGTTCAAATCTCTATATTATCCAGCTTTTGGCCTTTTTTCCGTAAAAAAAAACAGTAATAGTGTCTCCCTGACTGTTCAGACACAAATATATCTGTTTAAAAGATTCTGGTGTAAGCCAGATAACTAGAACTTTGGTTTTGCAGTTCCACAGTTCAAATCTCTGTATTATCCAGCTTTTGACCTTTTTATCGTAAAAAAAAACAGTAATAGTGTCTCGTTGACTGATCAGACACAAATATATCTGTTTAAAAGATTCTGATGTAGGCCAGATAACTAGAACTTTTTTTTTGCAGTTCCATGGTTCAAATCTTAGTATTATCCCACTTTTGGCCTTTTTTTTCCGTAAAAAAAAAAAGTAATAGTGTCTCCCTGACTGTCCATACACAAATATATTGGTTTAAAAGATTCTGGTGTAGGCCAGGTAACTAGAACTTTGGTTTTGCAGTTCCACGGTTCAAATCTCTGTATTATCCAGCTTTTGGCATTTCTTCCGTAAAAAAAACAGTAATAGTGCCTCGCTGACTGTTCAGACACAAATATATCTGTTTAAAATAGAACTTTGGTTTTGCAGTTCCACGGTTCAAATCTCTGTATTATCCAACTCGTGGCCTTTTTTCCGTAAAAAAATAGTAATAGTGTCTCCCTGACTGTTCAGACACAAATATATCAATTTAAAAGATTCTGTTGTAGGACAGATAACTAGAACTTTGGTTTTGCCGTTCCACTGTTCAAATCTCAGTATTATCCTGCTTTTGGCCTTTTTTCCGTAAAAAAAAACAGTAATAGTGTCTCGCTGACTGTTCAGACACAAATATATCTGTTTAAAAGATTCTGGTGTAGGCCAGATAACTAGAACTGTGGTTTTGCAGTTCCATGATTCAAATCTCTGTATTATGCAGCTTTTGGCCTTTTTCCGTAAAAACAGATAGTAATAGTGTCTCGCTGACTGTTGAGACACAAATATATCTGTTTAAAAGATTCTGGTGCAGGACAGATAACTAGGACTTTGGTTTTGCAGTTCCATGGTTCAAATCTCAGTATTATCCAGCTTTTGGCCTTTTTTCTGTAAAAAAAAACAGTAATAGTGTCTGCCTGACTGTTCAGACACAAATATATCTGTATAAAAGATTCTGGTGTAAGCCAGATATCTACAACTTTGGTTTTACAGTTCCATGGTTCAAATCTCTGTATTATCCCGCTTTTGGCCTTTTTTCCATAAAAACAACAGTAATAGTGTCTCCCTGACTGTTCAGACACAAATATATCCGTTTAAAAGATTCTGGTGTAGGCCAGATAGCTAGAACTTTTGTTTTGCAGTTGCACAGTTAAAATCTCAGTATTATCCAGCTTTTGGCCTTTTTTCCGTAAAAAAAAACAGTAATAGTGTCTCGCTGACTGTTCAGACACAAATATATCTGTTTAAAAGATTCTGGTGTAGGCCAGATAACTAGAACTTTGGTTTTGCAGTTCCACGGTTCAAATCTCAGTATTATCCATCTTTTGGCCTTTTTTCCGTAAAAAGCAGTAATAGTGTCTCCCTGACTGTTCAGACGCAAATATATCTGTTTAAAAGATTCTGGTGTAGGCCAGATAACTAGAAATGTGGTTTTGCAGTTCCACGGTACAAATCTCTGTATTTTCCAGCTTTTGGCCTTTTTTCCGTAAAAAAAAACAGTAACAGTGTCTCTCTGATTGTTCAGACACAAATATATCTGTTTAAAAAATTCTGGTGTAGGCCAGATAACTAGAACTTTGGTTTTGCAGTTCCACATTTAAAATCTTAGTATTATGCAGTTTTTAGCCTTTTTTCCGTAAAAAAAAATAGTAATAGTTTCTCCCTGACTGTTCAGACACAAATATATATGTTTAAAAGATTCTGGTGTGGGCCAGATAACTAGAACTTTGGTCTTGCAGTTGCACGGTTCAAATCTCTGTATGCTCCAGCTTTAGGCCTATTTTCCGTAAAAAAAACAGTAATAGTGTCTTGCTGACTGTTCAGACACAAATATATCTGTCTAAAAGATTCTGGTGTAGACCAGATAACTTGATCTTTGGTTTTGCAGTTCCATGGTTCAAATCTCAGTATTATCCAGCTTTTGGCCTTTTTTTCTGTAAAAAAACAGTAATAGTGTCTCCCTGACTGTTCAGACACAAATATATCTGTTTAAAAGATTCTGGTGTAGGCCACATAACTACAACTTTGGTTTTGCAGTTCCATGGTTCAAATCTCAGTATTTTCCAGATTTTGACTTTTTTTCCGTAAAAAAAAAAAAGTAATAGTGTCTCCCTGACTGTTCAGACACAAATATATCTGTTTAAAAGATTCTGTTGTAGGCCAGATAACTAGAACTATGGTTTTGCAGATCCACGGTTCAAATCTCTATATTATCCAGCTTTTGCCCTTTTTTCCGTAAAAAAAACCAGTAATAGTGTCTCGCTGACTGTTCAGACACAAATATATCTGTTTAAAAGATTCTGGTGTAGGCCAGATAACTCGAACTTTGATTTTGCAGTTCCACGGTTCAAATCTCAGTATTATCCAGCTTTTAGCCTTTTTTCCGTAAAAAAAAATAGTAATAGTGACTCCCTGACTGTTCAGACACAAATATATCTGTTTAAAAGATTATTGTGTAGGCCAGATAACTAGAACTGTGGTTTTGGAATTCCACTGTTCAAATCTCTGTATTATCCAGCTTGTGGCCTTTTTTCCGTAAAAAAAAACAGTAATAGTGTCTCGTTGACTGTTCAGACACAAATATATCTGTTTAAAAGATTCTGGTGTAGGCCACATAACTAGAACTATGGTTTTGCAGATCCATGGTTCAAATCTCTATATTATCCAGCTTTTGGCCTTTTTTCCGTTAAAAAAAACAGTAATAGTGTCTCGCTGACTGTTCAGACACAAATATATCTGTTTAAAAGATTCTGGTGTAGGCCAGATAACTCGAACTTTGATTTTGCAGTTCCACGGTTCAAATCTCTGTATTATCCAGCTTTTGGCCTTTTTTCCATAAAAAAAAAATAGTAATAGTGTCTCGCTGACTGTTCAGACACAAATATATCTGTTTAAAATAGAACTTTGGTTTTGCAGTTCCACGGTTCAAATCTCGGTATTATCCAACTCTTGGCCTTTTTTCCGTAAAAAAATAGTAATAGTGTCTCCCTGACTGTTCAGACACAAATATATCTGTTTAAAAGATTCTGGTGTAGGCCAGATAACTAGAACTTTGGTTTTGCAGTTCCACGGTTTAAATCTCTGTATTATCCAGCTTTTGGCCTTTCTTCCGTAAAAAAAAAACAGTAATAGTGCCTCGCTGACTGTTCAGACACAAATATATCTGTTTAAAATAGAACTTTGTTTTTGCAGTTCCACGGTTCAAATCTCTGTATTATCCAACTCTTGGCCTTTTTTCCGTAAAAAAATAGTTATAGTGTCTCCCTGACTGTTCAGACACAAATATATCAGTTTAAAAGATTCTGTTGTAGGACAGATATCTAGAACATTGTCGGCATTTACTACAGGCCACCTGGACAAGCTGAAGATATGTATGAACTCTTTATGTATCAAATGACCAAGTTCTCCAAAAAATATGTCGTAGTGGTCATGGGAGATTTCAACTATCCAGACATTTGTTGGGAATCTCTCTCAAGTAAAACTAACAGGTCAAGCAAATTCTTATCCTCTCTTGCTGACAACTTTATCTTCCAAAAGGTAGGGGAGAAAACAAGGGGATCTGCTACTTTGGATCTAATCCTTATAAACAGGGAGGAAATGGTTGAGGAGGTAAAGGTGGCTGGGACCCTAGGAGGCAGCGATCATGCTATTATAGAATTTTGGATAACTAGAGGAGGAAGACATGTGAAGACTCAAACTTCAAGGTTAGATTTTAGAAAGGCAGATTTTAAGAGACTCAGAAAGAGAATAGGAGGGATCCAATGGCTGGATGTACTTAAGGACAAAAATGTCCAGGAAGGATGGGAAATTTTTAAAAATGAGATTCTCAAAGCACAATCGTTAACAATCCCAAAAAGTAGGAAGAATGGGAAGCATTTAAGGAAACCAGGATGGATGAACACAGAACTTAAACACATGCTAAAAAGAAAGAAAGAAATGTTTATTAAATGGAAAGAGGGAGGCATATCTAAAGAAGATTATAATGCAGTCTGCAGATCCTGTAGGGCACGTATCAGGTTAGCTAAAGCTGACAATGAATTAAGGCTTGCAAGAGATGTCAAAAGCAATAAAAAAGGATTTTGGGGGTATGTCAAAAGTAAAAGAAAAGTCAAAGATGCTATAGGATTTTTACAGGATGAAAATGGAGAAATGGTAAGAGAGGATGTTGAGAAGGCCGAACTTTTTAATTCCTATTTTGCATCTGTTTTCTCTCAGAAAGAAAATGTAACATCAACTGATCTTCACTGTCCTTTTAAAGGAATAGAGGAATCCAAGTTATCTGTAAACAGAAAGATTGTGAGGGAATATTTAGCTAACATAAATGAGTTCAAGTCTCCAGGTCCAGATGAATTACACCCCAGAGTACTGAAGGAGATCGTAGAAGAAATTTTAGAACCACTCTCCATAATCTTTGAAAATTCTTGGAGAACAGGAGAAGTCCCAGAAGACTGGAGAAGAGCAAATGTTGTTCCTATCTTCAAAAAGGGGAAGAAGGTGGACCCAGGGAACTATAGGCCGGTGAGTCTGACTTCTATACCAGGAAAGATCTTTGAACAAATTATTAAACAACATGTATGTAAGTACATGGATAAGAATGAAGTGATTAACCAGAGTCAGCATGGGTTTGTAACTAACAAGTCATGTCAGACTAACTTAATTTCCTTCTATGACAGAATCACTGACTGGGTGGATCAGGGAAATGCTGTAGATATAGTATATCTTGACTTCAGCAAAGCATTTGACAAAGTATCTCACACCATCCTTATTGAAAAAATGACCAAGTATGCAATGGACCAGGCAACTGTTAGGTGGATTCATAACTGGCTTAGTGATCGGACTCAAAGGGTGGCTTCACATCCAGCTGGATGAATGTCTCAAGTGGGGTACCACAGGGCTCCGTCCTGGGACCTGTATTGTTCAACATCTTTATCAATGATTTAGATGAAGGAATTGAGGGTAAACTGATTAAATTTGCTGATGACACAAAGCTAGGAGGGATAGCTAATACTAGAGAAGAGAGAGAGAGTATTCAAAAAGACCTAAATAAACTGGAGCAGTGGGCAGCAACCAACAGAATGGTTTTTAACAGGGAAAAATGCAAAGTACTACATCTGGGCAATAAAAATGAAAAAAGCATATACAGAATGGGAGGAATAGAGCTAAGCAACAGTACATGTGAAAAAGACTTAGGTATACTAATAGATCATAGACTGAACATGAGTCAACAGTGTGATGCAGCAGCAAAAAAGGCAAATACAATTCTGGGATGTATTAACAGAAGCATACAGTCTAGATCACGTGAAGTCATTATCGGTCTTTACTCCTCTTTGGTCAGACCTCATCTGGAATACTGTGTACAGTTTTGGGCACCACATTTTAAAAAAGACATAAACAAACTGGAGCAAGTTCAGAGAAGAGCGACCAGAATGGTGACTGTTCTGCAAACCATGTCCTATGAGGAACGGTTGCAGGATTTGGGAATGTTTAGCTTGCAAAAAAGAAGACTGAGAGGAGACTTAATAGCTGTCTACAAATATGTCAAGGGCTGTCACATTGTAGAAGGATCATCTTTAATCTCATTTGCACAAGGAAAGACTAGAAGCAATGGGATGAAACTAAATGGGAGGAGACACAGATTAGATATTAGAAAAAACTTTTTGACAGTTAGGGTGATTAATGATTGGAACAGGCTGCCACGAGAGGTGGTGAGTTCCCCTTCAATGGACGTCTTCAAACAGAGGCTGGACAGACATCTGTCTGAGATGATCTAGTGAATCCTGCTTTGAGCAGGGGGTTGGACCAGATGACCCAGGAGGTCCCTTCCAACTCTACCATTCTATGATTCCATGATTCTATGAACTTTGGTTTTGCAGTTCCACGGTTAAAATCTCAGTATTATCCAGCTTTTGGCCTTTTTTCCGTAAAAAAAAACAGTAATAGTGTCTCGCTGACTGTTGAGACACAAATATATCTGTTTAAAAGATTCTGGTGTAGGCCAAATAACTAGAACTGTGGTTTTGCAGTTCCATGGTTCAAATCTCAGTATTATCCAGCTTTTGGCATTTTTTCCGTAAAAACAGATAGTAATAGTGTCTCGCTGACTGTTGAGACACAAATATATCTGTTTAAAAGATTCTGGTGTAGGGCAGATAACTAGAACTTTGGTTTTGCAGTTCCATGGTTCAAATCTCAGTATTATCCAGCTTTTGGCCTTTTTTCCGTAAAAAAAAACAGTAATAGTGTCTGCCTGACTATTCAGTCACAAATATATCTGTATAAAAGATTCTGGTGTAGGCCACATTACTAGAACTTTGGTTTTGCAGTTCCACGGTTCAAATCTCAGTATTATCCCGCATTCGGCCTTTTTTCCGTTAAAAAAAACAGTAATAGTGTCTCGCTGACTGTTCAGACACAAATATATCTGTTTAAAAGATTCTGGTGTAAGCCAGATAGCTAGAACTTTGGTTTTGCAGTTCCACAGTTCAAATCTCAGTATTATACAGCTTTTGGCCTTTTTTCCATTAAAAAACAGTAATAGTGTCTCCCTGACTGTTCAGACACAAATATATCGGTTTAAAAGATTCTGGTGTGGGCCAGATAACTAGAACTTTGGTCTTGCAGTTACACGGTTCAAATCTCTGTATGCTCCAGCTTTAGGCCTATTTTCCGTAAAAAAAACAGTAATAGTGTCTCGCTGACTGTTCAGACACAAATATATCTGTTTAAATGATTCTGGTGTAGACCAGATAACTAGAACTTTGGTTTTGCAGTTCCATGGTTCAAATCTCAGTATTATCCAGCTTTTGGCCTTTTTTCTGTAAAAAAACAGTAATAGTGTCTCCCTGACTGTTCAGACACAAATATATCTGTTTAAAAGATTCTGGTGTAGGCCACATAACTACAACTTTGGTTTTGCAGTTCCATGGTTCAAATCTCAGTATTTTCCAGTTTTTGACTTTTTTTCCATAAAAAAAAAAAGTAATAGTGTCTCCCTCACTGTTCAGACACAAATATATCTGTTTACTTGATTCTGGTATAGACGGGATAACTATAACTTTGGTTTTGCAGTTCCACGGTTCAAATCTCAGTATTATCCAGCTTTTGGCCTTTTTTCCATAAAAAAAAAACAGTAATAGTGTCTCCCTGACTGTTCAGACACAAATATATCTGTTTAAAAGATTCTGGTGTGGGCCAGATAATTAGAACTTTGGTTTTGCAGTTCCACGGTTCAAATCTCTGTATTCTCCCGCTTTTGTCCTTTTTTCAGTAAAAAAAATCAGTAATAGTGTCTCCCTGACTGTTCAGACACAAATATATCTGTTTAAAAGATTCTGGTGTAGGCCAGATAGCTAGAACTTTGGTTTTGCAGTTCCATGGTTCAAATCTCAGTATTATCCAGCTTTTGGCCTTTTTTCTGTAAAAAAACAGTAATAGTGTCTCCCTGACTGTTCAGACACAAATATATCTGTTTAAAAGATTCTGTTGTAGGCCAGATAACTACAACTTTGGTTTTGCCGTTCCATGGTTCAAATCTCATTATTTTCCAGTTTTTGACCTTTTTTCCGTAAAAAAAAAAAAGTAATGGTGTCTCCCTGACTGTTCAGGCACAAATATATCTGTTTAAAAGATTCTGGTGTAGGCCAGATAACTAGAACGGTGGTTTTGCAGTTCCACGGTTCAAATTTCTGTATTATTCAGCTTTTGGCCTTTTTCCATAAAAAAAACAGTAATAGTGTCTCCCTGACTGTTCAGAGACAAATATATCTGTTTAAAAGATTCTGGTGTAGGCCAGAAAACTAGAACTTTGGTTTTGCAGTTCCACGGTTCAAATCTCTGTATTGTCCAGCTTTTGGCCTTTTTTCAGTAAAAAAAAAACAGTAATAGTGTCTCGCTGATTGTTTAGACACATATATATCTGTTTAAAAGATTATGGTGTAGGCCAGATAACTAGAACTTTGGTTTCGTCGTTCCACGGTTCAAATCTCAGTATTATCCAGCTTTTGGCCTTTTTTCCGTAAAAATAACAGTAATAGTGTTTCGCTGACTGTTCAGACACAAATATATCTGTTTAAAAGATTCTGATGTAGGCCAGATAACTAGAACTTTGGTTTTGCAGTTCCATGGTTCAAATCTCTGTAATATCAGGCTTTTGGCCGTTTCTCCGTAAAAAAAAACAGTAATAGTGTCTCGCTGACTGTTCAGACACAAATATATCTGTTTAAAAGATTCTGGTGTAGGCCATATAACTAGAACTTTGGTTTTGCAGTTCCACGGTTCAAATCTCTATATTATCCAGCTTTTGGCCTTTTTTCCATAAAAAAAACAGTAATAGTGTCTCCCTGACTGTTCAGACACAAATATATCTGTTTAAAAGATTCTGGTGTAAGCCAGATAACTAGAACTTTGGTTTTGCAGTTCCACAGTTCAAATCTCTGTATTATCCAGCTTTTGAACTTTTTATCGTAAAAAAAAACAGTAATAGTGTCTCGTTGACTGATCAGACACAAATATATCTGTTTTAAAGATTCTGATGTAGGCCAGATAACTAGAACTTTGGTTTTGCAGTTCAATGGTTCAAATCTTAGTATTATCCAGCTTTTGGCCTTTTTTTCCGTAAATAAAAAAGTAATAGTGTCTCCCTGACTGTTCATACAGAAATATATCGGTTTAAAAGATTCTGGTGTGGGCCAGATAATTAGAACTTTGGTTTTGCAGTTCCACGGTTCAAATCTCTGCATTATTCAACTCTTGGCCTTTTATTCTGTAAAAAAAACAGTAATAGTGTCTCCCTGACTGTTCAGACACAAATATATCTGTTTAAAAGATTCTGGTGTAGGCCAGATAACTAGAACTTTGGTTTTGCAGTTCCACGGTTCAAATCTCTGTATTATCCAGCCTTTGGCCTTTCTTCCGTAAAAAAAACAGTTATAGTGCCTCGCTGACTGTTCAGACACAAATATATCTGTTTAAAATAGAACTTTGGTTTTGCAGTTCCACGGTTCAAATCTCTGTATTATCCAACTCGTGGCCTTTTTTCTGTAAAAAAATAGTAATAGTGTCTCCCTGACTGTTCAGACACAAATATATCAGTTTAAAAGATTCTGTTGTAGGACAGATAACTAGAACTTTGGTTTTGCAGTTCCACGGTTCAAATCTCTGTATTATCCAACTCGTGGCCTTTTTTCTGTAAAAAAATAGTAATAGTGTCTCCCTGACTGTTCAGACACAAATATATCAGTTTAAAAGATTCTGTTGTAGGACAGATAACTAGAACTTTGGTTTTGCAGTTCCACGGTTAAAATCCCAGTATTATCCAGCTTTTGGCCTTTTTTCCGTAAAAGAAAACAGTAATAGTGTCTCGCTGACTGTTCAGACACAAATATATAGAACACTGAGGTCCGTAGACCAAGCAAACTAACAGAGTTAGATACAGAGCACAGGCTAGCTAGAAAGTAGTTATACAATGAAGTCCAGCAAAGCCAGAAGGGCGGAGCAGGATTAAATAGGCCAACAATGTCATGTGACCAGCAAAGGAAAAAACCTAAGAGCAAGGTTCTAACACAGATAACTAGAACTTTGGTTTTGCAGTTCCATGGTTCAAATCTCAGTATTATCCAGCTTTTGGACTTTTTTCCGTAAAAAAAAACAGTAATAGTGCCTGCCTGACTATTCAGTCACAAATATATCTGTATAAAAGATTCTGGTGTAAGCCAGATATCTAGAACTTTGGTTTTGCAGTTCCATGGTTCAAATCTCTGTATTATCCCGCTTTTTTCCTTTTTTCCATAAAAAAAACAGTAATAGTGTCTCCCTGACTGTTCAGACACAAATATATCCGTTTAAAAGATTCTGGTGTAGGCCAGAAAGCTAGAACTTTGGTTTTTCAGTTCCACGGTTAAAATCTCAGTATTATCCAGCTTTTGGCCTTTTTTCCGTAAAAAAAAACAGTAATAGTGTCTCCCTGACTGTTCAGACACATATATATCTGTTTAAAAGATTCTTGTGTAGGCCAGATAACTAGAACTGTGGTTTTGCAGTTCCACGGTTCAAATCTCTGTATTATCCAGCTTGTGGATTTTTTTCCGTAAAAAAAAACAGTAATAGCGTCTCGCTGACTGTTCAGACACAAATATATCTGTTTAAAAGATTCTGTTGTAGGCCAGATAACTAGAACTTTGATTTTGCAGTTCCACGGTTCAAATCTCTGTATTATCCAGCTTTTGGCCTTTTTTCCGAAAAAAAATAACAGTAATAGTGTCTCGTTGACTGTTCATACCCAAATATATCTGTTTAAAAGATTCTCGTGTAGGCCAGATAACTAGAACGGTGGTTTTGTAGTTCCACGGTTCAAATTTCTGTATTATTCAGCTTTTGGCATTTTTCCATTAAAAAAACAGTAATAGTGTCTCCCTGACTGTTCAGACACAAATATATCCGTTTAAAAGATTCTGGTGTAGGCCAGAAAGCTAGAACTTTGGTTTTTCAGTTCCACGGTTAAAATCTCAGTATTATCCAGCTTTTGGCCTTTTTTCCGTAAAAAAAAACAGTAATAGTGTCTCCCTGACTGTTCAGACACATATATATCTGTTTAAAAGATTCTTGTGTAGGCCAGATAACTAGAACTGTGGTTTTGCAGTTCCACGGTTCAAATCTCTGTATTATCCAGCTTGTGGATTTTTTTCCGTAAAAAAAAACAGTAATAGCGTCTCGCTGACTGTTCAGACACAAATATATCTGTTTAAAAGATTCTGTTGTAGGCCAGATAACTAGAACTTTGATTTTGCAGTTCCACGGTTCAAATCTCTGTATTATCCAGCTTTTGGCCTTTTTTCCGAAAAAAAATAACAGTAATAGTGTCTCGTTGACTGTTCATACCCAAATATATCTGTTTAAAAGATTCTCGTGTAGGCCAGATAACTAGAACGGTGGTTTTGTAGTTCCACGGTTCAAATTTCTGTATTATTCAGCTTTTGGCATTTTTCCATTAAAAAAACAGTAATAGTGTCTCCCTGACTGTTCAGAGACAAATATATCTGTTTAAAAGATTCTGGTGTAGGCCAGAAAACTAGAACTTTGGTTTTGCAGTTCCACGGTTCAAATCTCTGTATTGTCCAGCTTTTGGCCTTTTTTCAGTAAAAAAAAACAGTAATAGTGTCTCGCTGATTGTTTAGACACATATATATCTGTTTAAAAGATTCTGGTGTAGGCCAGATATTTAGAACTTTGGATTCGTAGTTCCACTGTTCAAATCTCAGTATTATCCAGCTTTTGGCCTTTTTTCCGTAAAAATAACAGTAATAGTGTTTCGCTGACTGTTCAGACACAAATATATCTGTTTAAAAGATTCTGATGTAGGCCAGATAACTAGAACTTTGGTTTTGCAGTTCCATGGTTCAAATCTCTGTAATATCAGGCTTTTGGCCGTTTCTCCGTAAAAAAAAACAGTAATAGTGTCTCGCTGACTGTTCAGACACAAATATATCTGTTTAAAAGATTCTGGTGTAGGCCATATAACTAGAACTTTGGTTTTGCAGTTCCACGGTACAAATCTCTATATTATCCAGCTTTTGGCCTTTTTTCCGTAAAAAAAACAGTAATAGTGTCTCCCTGACTGTTCAGACACAAATATATCTGTTTAAAAGATTCTGGTGTAAGCCAGATAACTAGAACTTTGGTTTTGCAGTTCCACAGTTCAAATCTCTGTATTATCCAGCTTTTGACCTTTTTATCGTAAAAAAAAACAGTAATAGTGTCTCGTTGACTGATCAGACACAAATATATCTGTTTAAAAGATTCTGATGTAGGCCAGATAACTAGAACTTTGGTTTTGCAGTTCCATGGTTCAAATCTTAGTATTATCCAGCTTTTGGCCTTTTTTTCCGTAAAAAAAAAAAGTAATAGTGTCTCCCTGACTGTTCATACACAAATATATCGGTTTAAAAGATTCTGGTGTAGGCCAGGTAACTAGAACTTTGGTTTTGCAGTTCCACAGTTCAAATCTCTGTATTATCCAGCTTTTGACCTTTTTATCGTAAAAAAAAACAGTAATAGTGTCTCCCTGACTGTTCAGACACAAATATATCTGTTTAAAAGATTCTGGTGTAGGCCAGATAACTAGAACTTTGGTTTTGCAGTTCCACGGTTCAAATCTCTGTATTATCCAGCTTTTGGCCTTTCTTCCATAAAAAAAACATTAATAGTGCCTCGCTGACTTTTCAGACACAAATATATCTGTTTAAAATAGAACTTTGGTTTTGCAGTTCCACGGTTCAAATCTCTGTATTATCCAACTCGTGGCCTTTTTTCCGTAAAAAAATAGTAATAGTGTCTCCCTGACTGTTCAGACACAAATATATCAGTTTAAAAGATTCTGTTGTAGGACAGATAACTAGAACTTTGGTTTTGCAGTTCCACGGTTAAAATCTCAGTATTATCCAGCTTTTGGCCTTTTTTCCGTAAAAAAAAACAGTAATAGTGTCTCGCTGACTGTTCAGACACAAATATATCTGTTTAAAAGATTCTGGTGTAGGCCAGATAACTAGAACTGTGGTTTTGCAGTTCCATGATTCAAATCTCTGTATTATCCAGCTTTTGGCCTTTTTCCGTAAAAACAGATAGTAATAGTGTCTCGCTGACTGTTGAGACACAAATATATCTGTTTAAAAGATTCTGGTGCAGGGCAGATAACTATGACTTTGGTTTTGCAGTTCCATGGTTTAAATCTCAGTATTATCCAGCTTTTGGCCTTTTTTCTGTAAAAAAAAACAGTAATAGTGTCTTCCTGACTGTTCAGACACAAATATATCTGTATAAAAGATTCTGGTGTAAACCAGATATCTACAACTTTGGTTTTACAGTTCCATGGTTCAAATCTCTGTATTATCCCGCTTTTGGCCTTTTTTCCATAAAAAAAACAGTAATAGTGTCTCCCTGACTGTTCAGACACAAATATATCCGTTTAAAAGATTCTGGTGTAGGCCAGATAGCTAGAACTTTGGTTTTGCAGTTGCACAGTTAAAATCTCAGTATTATCCAGCTTTTGGCCTTTTTTCCGTAAAAAAAAACAGTAATAGTGTCTCGCTGACTGTTCAGACACAAATATATCTGTTTAAAAGATTCTGGTGTAGGCCAGATAACTAGAACTTTGGTTTTGCAGTTCCACGGTTCAAATCTCAGTATTATCCATCTTTTGGCCTTTTTTCCGTAAAAAGCAGTAATAGTGTCTCCCTGACTGTTCAGACACAAATATATCTGTTTAAAAGATTCTGGTGTAGGCCAGATAACTAGAAATGTGGTTTTGCAGTTCCACGGTACAAATCTCTGTATTTTCCAGCTTTTGGCCTTTTTTCCGTAAAAAAAAACAGTAACAGTGTCTCTCTGACTGTTCAGACACAAATATATCTGTTTAAAAAATTCTGGTGTAGGCCAGATAACTAGAACTTTAGTTTTGCAATTCCACATTTAAAATCTTAGTATTATGCAGTTTTTAGCCTTTTTTCCGTAAAAAAAAATAGTAATAGTTTCTCCCTGACTGTTCAGACACAAATATATCTGTTTAAAAGATTCTGGTGTGGGCCAGATAACTAGAACTTTGGTCTTGCAGTTGCATGGTTCAAATCTCTGTATGCTCCAGCTTTAGGCCTATTTTCCGTAAAAAAAACAGTAATAGTGTCTCGCTGACTGTTCAGACACAAATATATCTGTTTAAAAGATTCTGGTGTAGACCAGATAACTTGAACTTTAGTTTTGCAGTTCCATGGTTCAAATCTCAGTATTTTCCAGCTTTTGGCCTTTTTTTCTGTAAAAAAACAGTAATAGTGTCTCCCTGACTGTTCAGACACAAATATATCTGTTTAAAAGATTCTGTTGTAGGCCAGATAACTAGAACTATGGTTTTGCAGATCCACGGTTCAAATCTCTATATTATCCAGCTTATGCCCTTTTTTCCGTAAAAAAAAACAGTAATAGTGTCTCGCTGACTGTTGAGACACAAATATATCTGTTTAAAAGATTCTGGTGTAGGCCAGATAACTCGAACTTTGATTTTGCAGTTCCACGGTTCAAATCTCAGTATTATCCAGCTTTTAGCCTTTTTTCCGTAAAAAAAAATAGTAATAGTGACTCCCTGACTGTTCAGACACAAATATATCTGTTTAAAAGATTATTGTGTAGGCCAGATAACTAGAACTGTGGTTTTGGAATTCCACTGTTCAAATCTCTGTATTATCCAGCTTGTGGCCTTTTTTCCGTAAAAAAACAGTAATAGTGTCTCGCTGACTGTTCAGACACATATATATCTGTTTAAAAGATTCTGGTGTAGGCCACGTAACTAGAACTATGGTTTTGCAGATCCATGGTTCAAATCTCTATATTATCCAGCTTTTGGCCTTTTTTCCGTTAAAAAAAACAGTAATAGTGTCTCGCTGACTGTTCAGACACAAATATATCTGTTTAAAAGATTCTGGTGTAGGCTAGATAACTCGAACTTTGATTTTGCAGTTCCACGGTTCAAATCTCTGTATTATCCAGCTTTTGGCCTTTTTTCCATAAAAAAAAAAACAGTAATAGTGCCTCGCTGACTGTTCAGACACAAATATGTCTGTTTAAAATAGAACTTTGGTTTTGCAGTTCCACGGTTCAAATCTCGGTATTATCCAACTCTTGGCCTTTTTTCCGTAAAAAAATAGTAATAGTGTCTCCCTGACTGTTCAGACACAAATATATCAGTTTAAAAGATTCTGTTGTAGGACAGATATCTAGAACTTTGGTTTTGCAGTTCCACGGTTAAAATCTCAGTATTATCCAGCTTTTGGCCTTTTTTCCGTAAAAAAAAACAGTAATAGTGACTCGCTGACTGTTGAGACACAAATATATCTGTTTTAAAGATTCTGGTGTAGGCCAAATAACTAGAACTGTGGTTTTGCAGTTCCATGGTTCAAATCTCAGTATTATCCAGCTTTTGGCCTTTTTTCCGTAAAAACAGATAGTAATAGTGTCTCGCTGACTGTTGAGACACAAATATATCTGTTTAAAAGATTCTGGTGTAGGGCAGATAACTAGAACTTTGGTTTTGCAGTTCCATGGTTCAAATCTCAGTATTATCCAGCTTTTGGCCTTTTTTCCGTAAAAAAAAACAGTAATTGTGTCTGCCTGACTATTCAGACACAAATATATCTGTATAAAAGATTATGGTGTAAGCCAGATATCTAGAACTTTGGTTTTGCAGTTCCATGGTTCAAATCTCTGTATTATCCCGCTTTTGGCCTTTTTTCCATAAAAAAAACAGTAATAGTGTCTCCCTGACTGTTCAGACACATATATATCTATTTAAAAGTTTCTGGTGTAAGCCAGATAACTAGAACTTTGGTTTTGCAGTTCCACAGTTCAAATCTCTGTATTATCCAGCTTTTGACCTTTTTATCGTAAAAAAAAACAGTAATAGTGTCTCGTTGACTGATCAGACACAAATATATCTGTTTAAAAGATTCTGATGTAGGCCATATAACTAGAACTTTGGTTTTGCAGTTCAATGGTTCAAATCTTAGTATTATCCAGCTTTTGGCCTTTTTTTCCGTAAAAAAAAAAAGTAATAGTGTCTCCCTGACTGTTCATACACAAATATATAGGTTTAAAAGATTCTGGTGTAGGCCAGGTAACTAGAACTTTGGTTTTGCAGTTCCACGGTTCAAATCTCTGCATTATTCAACTCTTGGCCTTTTATTCTGTAAAAAAAACAGTAATAGTGTCTCCCTGACTGTTCAGACACAAATATATCTGTTTAAAAGATTCTGGTGTAGGCCAGATAACTAGAACTTTGGTTTTGCAGTTCCACGGTTCAAATCTCTGTATTATCCAGCTGTTGGCCTTTCTTCCGTAAAAAAAACAGTTATAGTGCCTCGCTGACTGTTCAGACACAAATAAATCTGTTTAAAATAGAACTTTGGTTTTGCAGTTCCACGGTTCAAATCTCTGTATTATCCAACTCGTGGCCTTTTTTCCGTAAAAAAATAGTAATAGTGTCTCCCTGACTGTTCAGACACAAATATATCAGTTTAAAAGAATCTGTTGTAGGACAGATAACTAGAACTTTGGTTTTGCAGTTCCACGGTTAAAATCTCAGTATTATCCAGCTTTTGGCCTTTTTTCCGTAAAAGAAAACAGTAATAGTGTCTCGCTGACTGTTCAGACACAAATATATAGAACACTGAGGTCCGTAGACCAAGCAAACTAACAGAGTTAGATACAGAGCACAGGCTAGCTAGAAAGTAGTTATACAATGAAGTCCAGCAAAGCCAGAAGGGCGGAGCAGGATTAAATAGGCCAACAAGGTCATGTGACCAGCAAAGGAAAAAACCTAAGAGCAAGGTTCTAACACAGATAACTAGAACTTTGGTTTTGCAGTTCCATGGTTCAAATCTCAGTATTATCCAGCTTTTGGACTTTTTTCCGTAAAAAAAAACAGCAATAGTGCCTGCCTGACTATTCAGTCACAAATATATCTGTATAAAAGATTCTGGTGTAAGCCAGATATCTAGAACTTTCGTTTTGCAGTTCCATGGTTCAAATCTCTGTATTATCCCGCTTTTGGCCTTTTTTCCATAAAAAAAAACAGTAATAGTGTCTCCCTGACTGTTCAGACACAAATATATCAGTTTAAAAGATTCTGGTGTAGGCCAGATAGCTAGAACTTTGGTTTTTCAGTTCCACAGTTAAAATCTCAGTATTATCCAGCTTTTGGCCTTTTTTCCGTAAAAAAAACAGTAATAGTGTCTCCCTGACTGTTCAGACACATATATATCTGTTTAAAAGATTCTTGTGGAGGCCAGATAACTAGAACTGTGGTTTTGCAGTTCCACGGTTCAAATCTCTGTATTATCCAGCTTGTGGATTTTTTTCCGTAAAAAAAAACAGTAATAGCGTCTCGCTGACTGTTCAGACACAAATATATCTGTTTAAAAGATTCTGTTGTAGGCCAGATAACTAGAACTTTGATTTTGCAGTTCCACGGTTCAAATCTCTGTATTATCCAGCTTTTGGCCTTTTTTCCGAAAAAAAATAACAGTAATAGTGTCTCGTTGACTGTTCATACCCAAATATATCTGTTTAAAAGATTCTGGTGTAGGCCAGATAACTAGAACGGTGGTTTTGTAGTTCCACGGTTCAAATTTCTGTATTATTCAGCTTTTGGCCTTTTTTCCATTAAAAAAACAGTAATAGTGTATCCCTGACTGTTCAGAGACAAATATATCTGTTTAAAAGATTCTGGTGTAGGCCAGAAAACTAGAACTTTGGTTTTGCAGTTCCACGGTTCAAATCTCTGTATTGTCCAGCTTTTGGCCTTTTTTCAGTAAAAAAAAACAGTAATAGTGTCTCGCTGATTGTTTAGACACATATAAATCTGTTTAAAAGATTCTGGTGTAGGCCAGATAACTAGAACTTTGGTTTCGTAGTTCCACGGTTCAAATCTCAGTATTATCCAGCTTTTGGCCTTTTTTCCGTAAAAATAACAGTAATAGTGTTTCGCTGACTGTTCAGACACAAATATATCTGTTTAAAAGATTCTGATGTAGGCCAGATAACTAGAACTTTGGTTTTGCAGTTCCATGGTTCAAATCTCTGTAATATCAGGCTTTTGGCCGTTTCTCCGTAAAAAAAAACAGTAATAGTGTCTCGCTGACTGTTCAGACACAAATATATCTGTTTAAAAGATTCTGGTGTAGGCCATATAACTAGAACTTTGGTTTTGCAGTTCCACGGTTCAAATCTCTATATTATCCAGCTTTTGGCCTTTTTTCCGTAAAAAAAACAGTAATAGTGTCTCCCTGACTGTTCAGACACAAATATATCTGTTTAAAAGATTCTGGTGTAAGCCAGATAACTAGAACTTTGGTTTTGCAGTTCCACAGTTCAAATCTCTGTATTATCCAGCTTTTGACCTTTTTATCGTAAAAAAAAACAGTAATAGTGTCTCGTTGACTGATCAGACACAAATATATCTGTTTAAAAGATTCTGATGTAGGCCAGATAACTAGAACTTTGGTTTTGCAGTTCCATGGTTCAAATCTTAGTATTATCCAGCTTTTGGCCTTTTTTTCCGTAAAAAAAAAAAGTAATAGTGTCTCCCTGACTGTTCATACACAAATATATCAGTTTAAAAGATTCTGGTGTAGGCCAGGTAACTAGAACTTTGGTTTTGCAGTTCCACGGTTCAAATCTCTGCATTATTCAACTCTTGGCCTTTTATTCTGTAAAAAAAACAGTAATAGTGTCTCCCTGAGTGTTCAGACACAAATATATCTGTTTAAAAGATTCTGGTGTAAGCCAGATAACTAGAACTTTGGTTTTGCAGTTCCACAGTTCAAATCTCTGTATTATCCAGCTTTTGACCTTTTTATCGTAAAAAAAATCAGTAATAGTGTCTCGTTGACTGATCAGACACAAATATATCTGTTTAAAAGATTCTGATGTAGGCCAGATAACTAGAACTTTGGTTTTGCAGTTCCATGGTTCAAATCTTAGTATTATCCATCTTTTGGCCTTTTTTTCCGAAAAAAAAAAAGTAATAGTGTCTCCCTGACTGTTCAGACACAAATATATCGGTTTAAAAGATTCTGGTGTAGGCCAGGTAACTAGAACTTTGGTTTTGCAGTTCCACGGTTCAAATCTCTGCATTATTCAACTCTTGGCCTTTTATTCTGTAAAAAAAACAGTAATAGTGTCTCCCTGACTGTTCAGACACAAATATATCTGTTTAAAAGATTCTGGTGTAGGCCAGATAACTAGAACTTTGGTTTTGCAGTTCCACGGTTCAAATCTCTGTATTATCCAGCTTTTGGCCTTTCTTCCATAAAAAAAACAGTAATAGTGCCTCACTGACTGTTCAGACACAAATATATCTGTTTAAAATAGAACTTTGGTTTTGCAGTTCCACGGTTCAAATCTCTGTATTATCCAACTCGTGGCCTTTTTTCCGTAAAAAAATAGTAATAGTGTCTCCCTGACTGTTCAGACACAAATATATCAGTTTAAAAGATTCTGTTGTAGGACAGATAACTAGAACTTTGGTTTTGCAGTTCCACGGTTAAAATCTCAGTATTATCCAGCTTTTGGCCGTTTTTCCGTAAAAAAAAACAGTAATAGTGTCTCGCTGACTGTTCAGACACAAATATATCTGTTTAAAAGATTCTGGTGTAGGCCAGATAACTAGAACTGTGGTTTTGCAGTTCCATGATTCAAATCTCTGTATTATCCAGCTTTTGGCCTTTTTCCGTAAAAACAGATAGTAATAGTGTCTCGCTGACTGTTGAGACACAAATATATCTGTTTAAAAGATTCTGGTGTAGGGCAGATAACTAGAACTTTAATTTTGCAGTTCCATGGTTCAAATCTCAGTATTATCCAGCTTTTGGCCTTTTTTCCGTAAAAAAAAACAGTAATTGTGTCTGCCTGACTATTCAGACACAAATATATCTGTATAAAAGATTATGGTGTAAGCAAGATATCTAGAACTTTGGTTTTGCAGTTCCATGGTTCAAATCTCTGTATTATCCCGCTTTTGGTCTTTTTTCCATAAAAAAAACAGTAATAGTGTCTCCCTGACTGTTCAGACACATATATATCTGTTTAAAAGTTTCTTGTGTAGGCCAGATAACTAGAACTGTGGTTTCGCAGTTCCACGGTTCAAATCTCTGTATTATCCAGCTTGTGGATTTTTTTCCGTAAAAAAAAACAGTAATAGTGTCTCGCTGACTGTTCAGACACAAATATAACTGTTTAAAAGATTCTGGTGTAGGCCAGATAACTAGAACTTTGGTTTTGCAGTTCCACGGTTCAAATCTCTGCATTATTCAACTCTTGGCCATTTATTCTGTAAAAAAAACAGTAATAGTGTCTCCCTGACTGTTCAGACACAAATATATCTGTTTAAAAGATTCTGGTGTAAGCCAGATAACTAGAACTTTGGTTTTGCAGTTCCAAAGTTCAAATCTCTGTATTATCCAACTTTTGACCTTTTTATCGTAAAAAAAAACAGTAATAGTGTCTCGTTGACTGATCAGACACAAATATATCTGTTTAAAAGATTCTGATGTAGGCCAGATAACTAGAACTTTGGTTTTGCAGTTCCATGGTTACAAATCTTAGTATTATCCAGCTTTTGGCCTTTTTTTCCGAAAAAAAAAAAAGTAATAGTGTCTCCCTGACTGTTCAGACACAAATATATCGGTTTAAAAGATTCTGGTGTAGGCCAGGTAACTAGAACTTTGGTTTTGCAGTTCCACGGTTCAAATCTCTGCATTATTCAACTCTTGGCCTTTTATTCTGTAAAAAAAACAGTAATAGTGTCTCCCTGACTGTTCAGACACAAATATATCTGTTTAAAAGATTCTGGTGTAGGCCAGATAACTAGAACTTTGGTTTTGCAGTTCCACGGTTCAAATCTCTGTATTATCCAGCTTTTGGCCTTTCTTCCATAAAAAAAACAGTAATAGTGCCTCGCTGACTGTTCAGACACAAATATATCTGTTTAAAATAGAACTTTGGTTTTGCAGTTCCATGGTTCAAATCTCAGTATTATCCAGCTTTTGGCCTTTTTTCCGTAAAAAAAAACAGTAATTGTGTCTGCCTGACTATTCAGACACAAATATATCTGTATAAAAGATTATGGTGTAAGCCAGGTATCTAGAACTTTGGTTTTGCAGTTCCATGGTTCAAATCTCTGTATTATCCCGCTTTTGGCCTTTTTTCCATAAAAAAAACAGTAATAGTGTCTCCCTGAATGTTCAGACACATATATATCTGTTTAAAAGTTTCTTGTGTAGGCCAGATAACTAGAACTGTGGTTTCGCAGTTCCACGGTTCAAATCTCTGTATTATCCAGCTTGTGGATTTTTTTCCGTAAAAAAAAACAGTAATAGTGTCTCGCTGACTGTTCAGACACAAATATATCTGTTTAAAAGATTCTGGTGTAGGCCAGATAACTAGAACTTTGGTTTTGCAGTTCCACGGTTCAAATCTCAGTATTATCCAGCTTTTGGCCTTTTTTCCGTAAAATGCAGTAATAGTGTCTCCCTGACTGTTCAGACACAAATATATCTGTTTAAAAGATTCTGGTGTAGGCCAGATAACTAGAAATGTGGTTTTGCAGTTCCACGGTACAAATCTCTGTATTTCCAGCTTTTGGCCTTTTTCCGTAAAAAAAATACAGTAATAGTGTCTTGCTGATTGTTCAGACACAAATATATCTGTTTAAAAGATTCTGGTGTAGGCCAGATAACTAAAACTTTGGTTTTGCAGTTCCACAGTTAAAATCTCAGTATTATCCAGCTTTTAGCCTTTTTTTCCGTAAAAAAATAGTAATAGTGTCTCCCTGACTGTTCAGACACAAATATATCTGTTTAAAAGATTATTGTGTAGACCAGATAACTAGAGCTTTGGTTTTGCAGTTCCACGGTTAAAATCTCAGTATTATCCAGTTTTTGGCCTTTTTTCCGTAAAAAAGCAGTAATAGTGTCTCCCTGACTGTTCAGACACAAATATATCTGTTTAAAAGATTCTGGTGTAGGCCTGATAACTAGAACTTTGGTTTTGCAGTTCCACGGTTTAAATCTCTGTATTATCCAGATTTGGCCTTTCTTCCGTAAAAAAAAACAGTAATAGTGCCTCGCTGACTGTTCAGACACAAATATATCTGTTTAAAATAGAACTTTGGTTTTGCAGTTCCACGGTTCAAATCTCTGTATTATCCAACTCTTGGCCTTTTTTCCGTAAAAAAATAGTAATAGTGTCTCCCTGACTGTTCAGACACAAATATATAAGTTTAAAAGATTCTGTTGTAGGACAGATATCTAGAACTTTAGTTTTGCAGTTCCACGGTTAAAATCTCAGTATTATCCAGATTTTGGCCTTTTTTCCGTAAAAAAAAACAGTAGTAGTGTCTCGCTGACTGTTGAGACACAAATATATCTGTTTAAAAGATTCTGGTGTAGGCCAAATAACTAGAACTGTGGTTTTGCAGTTCCATGGTTCAAATCTCAGTATTATCCAGCTTTTGGCCTTTTTTCCGTAAAAACAGATAGTAATAGTGTCTCGCTGACTGTTGAGACACAAATATATCTGTTTAAAAGATTCTGGTGTAGGGCAGATAACTAGAACTTTGCTTTTGCAGTTCCATGGTTCAAATCTCAGTATTATCCAGCTTTTGGCCTTTTTTCCGTAAAAAAAAACAGTAATAGTGTCTGCCTGACTATTCAGTCACAAATATATCTGTATAAAAGATTCTGGTGTAAGCCAGATATCTAGAACTTTGGTTTTGCAGTTCCATGGTTCAAATCTCTGTATTATCCCGCTTTTTGCCTTTTTTCCATAAAAAAAACAGTAATAGTGTCTCGCTGACTGTTCAGACACAAATATATCTGTTTAAAAAATTCTGGTGTAGGCCACATAACTAGAACTTTGGTTTTGCAGTTCCACGGTTCAAATCTCAGTATTATCCCGCATTCGGCCTTTTTTCCGTAAAAAAAAACAGTAATAGTGTCTCGCTGACTGTTCAGACACAAATATATCTGTTTAAAAGATTCTGGTGTAAGCCAGATAGCTAGAACTTTGGTTTTGCAGTTGCACGGTTCAAATCTCAGTATTATACAGCTTTTGGCCTTTTTTCCATTAAAAAACAGTAATAGTGTCTCCCTGACTGTTCAGACACAAATATATCCGTTTAAAAGATTCTGGTGTGGGCCAGATAACTAGAACTTTGGTCTTGCAGTTGCACGGTTCAAATCTCTGTATGCTCCAGCTTTAGGCCTATTTTCCGTAAAAAAAACAGTGATAGTGTCTCGCTGACTGTTCAGACACAAATATATCTGTTTAAATGATTCTGGTGTAGACCAGATAACTAGAACTTTGGTTTTGCAGTTCCATGGTTCAAATCTCAGTATTATCCAGCTTTTGGCCTTTTTTCTGTAAAAAAACAGTAATAGTGTCTCCCTGACTGTTCAGACACAAATATATCTGTTTAAAAGATTCTGGTGAAGGCCACATAACTACAACTTTGGTTTTGCAGTTCCATGGTTCAAATCTCAGTATTTTCCAGTTTTTGACTTTTTTTCCGTAAAAAAAAAAAAGTAATAGTGTCTCCCTGACTGTTCAGACACAAATATATCTGTTTAAAAGATTCTGGTATAGACGGGATAACTATAACTTTGGTTTTGCAGTTCCACGGTTCAAATCTCAGTATTATCCAGCATTTGGACTTTTTTCCATGGAAAAAACAGTAATAATGTCTCCCTGACTGTTCAGGCACAAATATATTTGTTTAAAAGATTCTGGTGTAGGCAGATAACTAGAAATGTGGTTTTGCAGTTCCATGGTTCAAATCTCAGCAATATCCAGCTTTTAGCCTTTTTTCCGTAAAAAAAAATAGTAATAGTAACTCCCTGACTGTTCAGACACAAATATATCTGTTTAAAGGATTATTGTGTAGGCCAGATAACAAGAAATGTGGTTTTGCAGTTCCACGGTACAAATCTCTGTATTTCCAGCTTTTGGCCTTTTTTCCGTAAAAAAAAACAGTAATAGTGTCTTGCTGATTGTTCAGACACAAATATATCTGTTTAAAAGATTCTGGTGTAGGCCAGATAACTAGAACTTTGGTTTTGCAGTTCCACAGTTAAAATCTCAGTATTATCCAGCTTTTAACCTTTTTTTCCGTAAAAAAATAGTAATAGTGTCTCCCTGACTGTTCAGACACAAGTATATCTGTTTAAAAGATTATTGTGTAGGCCAGATAACTAGAACTGTGGTTTTGCAGTTCCACTGTTCAAATCTCTGTATTATCCAGCTTGTGTCCTTTTTTCCGTAAAAAAAAACAGTAATAGTGTCTCGCTGACTGTTCAGACACAAATATATCTGTTTAAAAGATTCTGGTGTAGGCCAGATAACTCGAACTTTGATTTTGCAGTTCCACGGTTCAAATCTCTGTATTATCCAGCTTTTGGCCTTTTTTCCGAAAAAAAAAAACAGTAATAGTGTCTCGTTGACTGTTCATACCCACATATATCTGTTTAAAAGATTCTGGTGTTGGCCAGTTTACTAGAACTGTGGTTTTGTAGTTCCACGGTTCAAATCTCTGTATTATCCAGCTTTTGGCCTTTTTTCCATAAAAAAAAAAACAGTAATGGTGTCTCCCTGACTGTTCAGACACAAATATATCTGTTTAAAAGATTCTGGTGTGGGCCAGATAACTAGAACTTTGGTTTTGCAGTTCCACGGTTCAAATCTCTGTATTCTCCCGCTTTTGTCCGTTTTTCAGTAAAAAAAACAGTAATAGTGTCTCCCTGACTGTTCAGACACAAATATATCTGTTTAAAAGATTCTGGTGTAGGCCAGATAGCTAGAACTTTGGTTTTGCAGTTCCATGGTTCAAATCTCAGTATTATCCAGCTTTTGGCCTTTTTTTCTGTAAAAAAACAGTAATAGTGTCTCCCTGAATGTTCAGACACAAATATATCTGTTTAAAAGATTCTGTTGTAGGCCAGATAACTACAACTTTGGTTTTGCCGTTCCATGGTTCAAGTCTCATTATTTTCCAGTTTTTGACCTTTTTTCCGTAAAAAAAAAAAAGTAATGGTGTCTCCCTGACTGTTCAGACACAAATATATCTGTTTAATAGATTCTGGTGTAGGCCAGATAACTAGAACTTTGGTTTTGCAGTTCCACGGTTCAAATCTCAGTATTATCCAGCTTTTGGCCTTTTTTCCATAAAAAAAAACAGAAATAGTGTCTCGCTGACTGTTCAGACACAAATATATCTGTTTAAAAGATTCTGGTGTAGGCCAGGTAACTAGAACTTTGGTTTTGCAGTTCCACGGTTCAAATCTCTGTATTATCCAACTCTTGGCCTTTTATTCCGTAAAAAAACAGTAATAGTGTCTCCCTGACTGTTCAGACACAAATATATCAGTTTAAAAGATTCTGTTGTAGGACAGATATCTAGAACTTTGGTTTTGCAGTTCCACGGTTAAAATCTCAGTATTATCCAGCTTTTGGCCTTTTTTCCGTAAAAAAAAACAGTAATAGTGACTCGCTGACTGTTGAGACACAAATATATCTGTTTAAAAGATTCTGGTGTAGGCCAAATAACTAGAAATGTGGTTTTGCAGTTCCACGGTACAAATCTCTGTATTTCCAGCTTTTGGCCTTTTTTCCGTAAAAAAAAAACAGTAATAGTGTCTTGCTGACTGTTCAGACACAAATATATCTGTTTAAAAGATTCTGGTGTAGGCCAGATAACTAGAACTTTGGTTTTGCAGTTCCACAGTTAAAATCTCAGTATTATCCAGCTTATAGCCTTTTTTTCAGTAAAAAAATAGTGATAGTGTCTCCCTGACTGTTCAGACACAAATATATCTGTTTAAAAGATTATTGTGTAGGCCAGATAACTAGAACTGTGGTTTTGCAGTTCCACAGTTCAAATCTCTGTATTATCCAGCTTGTGGCTTTTTTTCCGTAAAAAAAAACAGTAATAGTGTCTCGCTGACTGTTCAGACACAAATATATCTGTTTAGAAGATTCAGGTGTAGACCAGATAACTAGAACTTTGGTTTTGCAGTTCCATGGTTCAAATCTCAGTATTATCCAGCTTTTGGCCTTTTTTCAGTAAAAAAGCAGTAATAGTGTCTCCCTGACTGTTCAGACACAAATATATCTGTTTAAAAGATTCTGGTGTAGGCCAGATAACTAGAACTTTGGTTTTGCAGTTCCACGGTACAAATCTCTGTATTATCCAGCTTTTGGCCTTTCTTCCGTAAAAAAAAACCAGTAATAGTGCCTCGCTGACTGTTCAGACACAAATATATCTGTTTAAAATAGAACTTTGGTTTTGCAGTTCCACGGTTCAAATCTCTG
Source organism: Phyllobates terribilis (assembly GCF_046119375.1). Lineage (NCBI taxonomy): Eukaryota > Metazoa > Chordata > Amphibia > Anura > Dendrobatidae > Phyllobates > Phyllobates terribilis. Next base: position 658,236,088 of record NW_027362764.1, on the reverse strand, counting down.
TATTATCCAACTCTTGGCCTTTTTTCCGTAAAAAAATAGTAATAGTGTCTCCCTGACTGTTCAGACACAAATATATCAGTTTAAAAGATTCTGTTGTAGGACAGATATCTAGAACTTTGGTTTTGCAGTTCCCCGGTTAAAATCTCAGTATTATCCAGCTTTTGGCCTTTTTTCCGTAAAAAAAAACAGTAATAGTGTCTCGCTGACTGTTCAGACACAAATATATCTGTTTAAAACATTCTGGTGTAGGCCAGATAACTAGAACTTTGGTCTTGCAGTTGCACGGTTCAAATCTCTGTATGCTCCAGCTTTAGGCCTATTTTCCGTAAAAAAAACAGTAATAGTGTCTCGCTGACTGTTCAGACACAAATATATCTGTTTAAAATATTCTGGTGTAGACCAGATAACTTGAACTTTGGTTTTGCAGTTCCATGGTTCAAATCTCAGTATTATCCAGCTTTTGGACTTTTTTTCTGTAAAAAAACAGTAATAGTGTCTCCCTGACTGTTCAGACACAAATATATCTGTTTAAAAGATTCTGTTGTAGGCCAGATAACTAGAACTATGGTTTTGCAGATCCAAGGTTCAAATCTCTATATTATCCAGCTTTTGCCCTTTTTTCCGTAAAAAAAAACAGTAATAGTGTCTCGCTGACTGTTCAGACACAAATATATCTGTTTAAAACATTCTGGTGTAGGCCAGATAACTAGAACTTTGGTTTTGGAATTCCACTGTTCAAATCTCTGTATTATCCAGCTTGTGGCCTTTTTTCCGTAAAAAAAACAGTAATAGTGTCTCGCTGACTGTTCAGACACAAATATATCTGTTTAAAAGATTCTGGTGTAGGCCAGATAACTCGAACTTTGATTTTGCAGTTCCACGGTTCAAATCTCTGTATTATCCAGCTTTTGGCCTTTTTTCCATAAAAAAAAAACAGTAATAGTGCCTCGCTGACTGTTCAGACACAAATATATCTGTTTAAAATAGAACTTTGGTTTTGCAGTTCCACGGTTCAAATCTCGGTATTATCCAACTCTTGGCCTTTTTTCCGTAAAAAAATAGTAATAGTGTCTCGCTGACTGTTCAGACAGAAATATATCAGTTTAAAAGATTCTGTTGTAGGACAGATATCTAAAACTTTGGTTTTGCAGTTCCACGGTTAAAATCTCAGTATTATCCAGCTTTTGGCCTTTTTTCCGTAAAAAAAAACAGTAATAGTGACTCGCTGACTGTTGAGACACAAATATATCTGTTTAAAAGATTCTGGTGTAGGCCAAATAACTAGAACTGTGGTTTTTGCAGTTCCATGGTTCAAATCTCAGTATTATCCAGCTTTTGGCCTTTTTTCCGTAAAACAGATAGTAATAGTGTCTCGCTGACTGTTGAGACACAAATATATCTGTTTAAAAGATTCTGGTGTAGGGCAGATAACTAGAACTTTGGTTTTGCAGTTCCATGGTTCAAATCTCAGTATTATCCAGCTTTTGGCCTTTTGTCCGTAAAAAAAAACAGTAATTGTGTCTGCCTGACTATTCAGACACAAATATATCTGTATAAAAGATTATGGTGTAAGCCAGATATCTAGAACTTTGGTTTTGCAGTTCCATGGTTCAAATCTCTGTATTATCCCGCTTTTGGCCTTTTTTCCATAAAAAAAACAGTAATAGTGTCTCCCTGACTGTTCAGACACATATATATCTGTTTAAAAGTTTCTTGTGTAGGCCAGATAACTAGAACTGTGGTTTTGCAGTTCCACGGTTCAAATCTCTGTATTATCCAGCTTGTGGATTTTTTTCCGTAAAAAAAAACAGTAATAGTGTCTCGCTGACTGTTCAGACACAAATATATCTGTTTAAAAGATTCTGGTGTAGGCCAGATAACTAGAACTTTGGTTTTGCAGTTTCACGGTTTAAATCTCAGTATTATCCAGCTTTTGGCCTTTTTTCCGTAAAATGCAGTAATAGTGTCTCCCTGACTGTTCAGACACAAATATATCTGTTTAAAAGATTATTGTGTAGGCCAGATAACTAGAACTGTGGTTTTGCAGTTCCACTGTTCAAATCTCTGTATTATCCAGCTTGTGGCTTTTTTTCCGTAAAAAAAAATAGTAATAGTGTCTCGCTGACTGTTCAGACAGAAATATATCTGTTTAAAAGATTCTGGTGTAGGCCTGATAACTAGAACTTTGGTTTTGCAGTTCCACGGTTTAAATCTCTGTATTATCCAGCTTTTGGCCTTTCTTCCATAAAAAAAAACAGTAATAGTGCCTCGCTGACTGTTCAGACACAAATATATCTGTTTAAAATAGAACTTTGGTTTTGCAGTTCCACGGTTCAAATCTCTGTATTATCCAACTCTTGGCCTTTTTTCCGTAAAAAAATAGTAATAGTGTCTCCCTGACTGTTCAGACACAAATATATCAGTTTAAAAGATTCTGTTGTAGGACAGATATCTAGAACTTTGGTTTTGCAGTTCCACGGTTAAAATCTCAGTATTATCCAGCTTTTGGCCTTTTTTCCGTAAAAAAAAACAGTAGTAGTGTCTCGCTGACTGTTGAGACACAAATTTATCTGTTTAAAAGATTCTGGTGTAGGCCAAATAACTAGAACTGTGGTTTTGCAGTTCCATGGTTCAAATCTCAGTATTATCCAGCTTTTGGCCTTTTTTCCGTAAAAACAGATAGTAATAGTGTCTCGCTGACTGTTGAGACACAAATATATCTGTTTAAAAGATTCTGGTGTAGGGCAGATAACTAGAACTTTGGTTTTGCAGTTCCATGGTTCAAATCTCAGTATTATCCAGCTTTTGGCCTTTTTTCCGTAAAAAAAAACAGTAATAGTGTCTGCCTGACTATTCAGTCACAAATATATCTGTATAAAAGATTCTGGTGTAAGCCAGATATCTAGAACTTTGGTTTCGCAGTTCCATGGTTCAAATCTCTGTATTATCCCGCTTTTGGCCTTTTTTCCATAAAAAAAACAGTAATAGTGTCTCGCTGACTGTTCAGACACAAATATATCTGTTTAAAAAATTCTGGTGTAGGCCACATAACTAGAACTTTGGTTTTGCAGTTCCACGGTTCAAATCTCAGTATTATCCCGCATTCGGCCTTTTTTCCATAAAAAAAAACAGTAATAGTGTCTCGCTGACTGTTCAGACACAAATATATCTGTTTAAAAGATTCTGGTGTAAGCCAGATAGCTAGAACTTTGGTTTTGCAGTTCCACGGTTCAAATCTCAGTATTATACAGCTTTTGGCCTTTTTTCCATTAAAAAACAGTAATAGTGTCTCCCTGACTGTTCAGACACAAATATATCCGTTTAAAAAATTCTGGTGTGGGCCAGATAACTAGAACTTTGGTCTTGCAGTTGCACGTTTCAAATCTCTGTATGCTCCAGCTTTAGGCCTATTTTCCGTAAAAAAAACAGTAATAGTGTCTCGCTGACTGTTCAGACACAAATATATCTGTTTAAATGATTCTGGTGTAGACCAGATAACTAGAACTTTGGTTTTGCAGTTCCATGGTTCAAATCTCAGTATTATCCAGCTTTTGGCCTTTTTTCTGTAAAAAAACAGTAATAGTGTCTCCCTGACTGTTCAGACACAAATATATCTGTTTAAAAGATTCTGGTGTAAGCCAGATAGCTAGAACTTTGGTTTTGCAGTTCCACGGTTCAAATCTCAGTATTATACAGCTTTTGGCCTTTTTTCCGTAAAATGCAGTAATAGTGTCTCCCTGACTGTTCAGACACAAATATATCTGTTTAAAAGATTCTGGTGTAGGCCAGATAACTAGAAATGTGGTTTTGCAGTTCCACGGTACAAATCTCTGTATTTCCAGCTTTTGGCCTTTTTCCGTAAAAAAAAAACAGTAATAGTGTCTTGCTGATTGTTCAGACACAAATATATCTGTTTAAAAGATTCTGGTGTAGGCCAGATAACTAGAACTTTGGTTTTGCAGTTCCACAGTTAAAATCTCAGTATTATCCAGCTTTTAGCCTTTTTTTCCGTAAAAAAATAGTAATAGTGTCTCCCTGACTGTTCAGACACAAATATATCTGTTTAAAAGATTATTGTGTAGGCCAGATAACTAGAACTGTGGTTTTGCAGTTCCACTGTTCAAATCTCTGTATTATCCAGCTTGTGGCTTTTTTTCCAAAAAAAAAAACAGTAATAGTGTCTCGCTGACTGTTCAGACACAAATATATCTGTTTAAAAGATTCTGGTGTAGGCCAGATAACTAGAACTTTGGTTTTGCAGTTCCACGGTTCAAATCTCAGTATTATCCAGCTTTTGGCCTTTTTTCCGTAAAATGCAGTAATAGTGTCTCCCTGACTGTTCAGACACAAATATATCTGTTTAAAAGATTCTGGTGTAGGCCAGATAACTAGGAATGTGGTTTTGCAGTTCCACGGTACAAATCTCTGTATTTCCAGCTTTTGGCCTTTTTCCGTAATAAAAAAACAGTTATAGTGTCTTGCTGATTGTTCAGACACAAATATATCTGTTTAAAAGATTCTGGTGTAGGCCAGATAACTAGAACTTTGGTTTTGCAGTTCCACAGTTAAAATCTCAGTATTATCCAGCTTTTAGCCTTTTTTTCCGTAAAAAAATAGTAATAGTGTCTCCCTGACTGTTCAGACACAAATATATCTGTTTAAAAGATTATTGTGTAGGCCAGATAACTAGAACTGTGGTTTTGCAGTTCCACTGTTCAAATCTCTGTATTATCCAGCTTGTGGCTTTTTTTCCGTAAAAAAAAACAGTAATAGTGTCTCGCTGACTGTTCAGACAGAAATATATCTGTTTAAAAGATTCTGGTGTAGGCCTGATAACTAGAACTTTGGTTTTACAGTTCCACGGTTTAAATCTCTGTATTATCCAGCTTTTGGCCTTTCTTCCGTAAAAAAAAACAGTAATAGTGCCTCGCTGACTGTTCAGACACAAATATATCTGTTTAAAATAGAACTTTGGTTTTGCAGTTCCACGGTTCAAATCTCTGTATTATCCAACTCTTGGCCTTTTTTCCGTAAAAAAATAGTAATAGTGTCTCCCTGACTGTTCAGACACAAATATATCAGTTTAAAAGATTCTGTTGTAGGACAGATATCTAGAACTTTGGTTTTGCAGTTCCACGGTTAAAATCTCAGTATTATCCAGCTTTTGGCCTTTTTTCCGTAAAAAAAAACAGTAGTAGTGTCTCGCTGACTGTTGAGACACAAATTTATCTGTTTAAAAGATTCTTGTGTAGGCCAAATAACTAGAACTGTGGTTTTGCAGTTCCATGGTTCAAATCTCAGTATTATCCAGCTTTTGGCCTTTTTTCCGTAAAAACAGATAGTAATAGTGTCTCGCTGACTGTTGAGACACAAATATATCTGTTTAAAAGATTCTGGTGTAGGGCAGATAACTAGAACTTTGGTTTTGCAGTTCCATGGTTCAAATCTCAGTATTATCCAGCTTTTGGCCTTTTTTCCGTAAAAAAAAACAGTAATAGTGTCTGCCTGACTATTCAGTCACAAATATATCTGTATAAAAGATTCTGGTGTAAGCCAGATATCTAGAACTTTGGTTTTGCAGTTCCATGGTTCAAATCTCTGTATTATCCCGCTTTTGGCCTTTTTTCCATAAAAAAAACAGTAATAGTGTCTCGCTGACTGTTCAGACACAAATATATCTGTTTAAAAAATTCTGGTGTAGGCCACATAACTAGAACTTTGGTTTTGCAGTTCCACGGTTCAAATCTCAGTATTATCCCGCATTCGGCCTTTTTTACCGTAAAAAAAAACAGTAATAGTGTCTCGCTGACTTTTCAGACACAAATATATCTGTTTAAAAGATTCTGGTGTAAGCCAGATAGCTAGAACTTTGGTTTTGCAGTTCCACGGTTCAAATCTCAGTATTATACAGCTTTTGGCCTTTTTTCCATTAAAAAACAGTAATAGTGTCTCCCTGACTGTTCAGACACAAATATATCCGTTTAAAATATTCTGGTGTGGGCCAGATAACTAGAACTTTGGTCTTGCAGTTGCACGGTTCAAATCTCTGTATGCTCCAGCTTTAGGCCTATTTTCCGTAAAAAAAACAGTAATAGTGTCTCGCTGACTGTTCAGACACAAATATATCTGTTTAAATGATTCTGGTGTAGACCAGATAACTAGAACTTTGGTTTTGCAGTTCCATGGTTCAAATCTCAGTATTTTCCAGTTTTTGACTTTTTTTCCGTAAAAAAAAAAAAGTAATAGTGTCTCCCTGACTGTTCAGACACAAATATATCTGTTTAAAAGATTCTGGTATAGACGGGATAACTATAACTTTGGTTTTGCAGTTCCACGGTTCAAATCTCAGTATTATCCAGCATTTGGACTTTTTTCCATGAAAAAAACAGTAATAATGTCTCCCTGACTGTTCAGGCACAAATATATTTGTTTAAAAGATTCTGGTGTAGGCAGATAGCTAGAAATTTGGTTTTGCAGTTCCATGGTTCAAATCTCAGCAATATCCAGCTTTTAGCCTTTTTTCCGTAAAAAAAAATAGTAATAGTAACTCCCTGACTGTTCAGACACAAATATATCTGTTTAAAAGATTATTGTGTAGGCCAGATAACTAGAAATGTGGTTTTGCAGTTCCACGGTACAAATCTCTGTATTTCCAGCTTTTGGCCTTTTTTCCGTAAAAATAAAACAGTAATAGTGTCTAGTGTTGAGCCACCCCCGTAGTGTTCGAGTTCGGTTCGGTTCGTCGAACACCCGTGTGTTCGCCGAACTGTTCGTCGAACTGTTCGTCGAACACCTTCGAACACCATTAAAACCAATGGCAGGCAAACAAAAACACATAGAAACACATAGAAAACACCTTCAAAGGTGTCCAAAAGCTGACAAACTGCTCAGAAGACACAACTAACACATGGAAAAGTGACAAGTACATATAGTCATGCGAAAAGAAAAGAGGTGGAGGAGTAAAAGGAGGGGGAGACACAGATATAGGCATGTCATGCCCTTCTAAAATCCAAAAAGTGAGAAGCCGAGACGGCCAGTCCGCTCCTGCCCGTGCCACCTCCGTGTCGCCGGGTTTGTGCCAGAGCCGCGGTGAACCCTGACGGCCAGCCCCCCTCTCCCAATACTGGTGCCTGTCCGCTGGTGGGTCGAGAGAGCCCCCCTGTGGTGGAGGCAGCTCTAAGCTTTTTAATTTAAATTGTCCCTCTAATTTAAATGAATACACTTTAAATCCATTTACAAGGATCTATTGGAGGGCAAGTCTCATGCCAGCAGCCGCGTAATTCCAGCTCCAGTAGCGTCCACTAAAGCTGCTGCAGTTAAAAAGCTTTTATAAGGATCGAGCTCGGCTGTCCACCGCAAGGCATCCTAGTGCCAGTCCCAGCCCCTATGCCTTGGGGTGCCTCCTGATGCTCTTCACTAAGTATCCCGTGGTCCCGAAGCATTTCCTTTGAAAAAATTAAGTGTCCAAACTACAGGTGGTGTAGCTTGCTTAACAGCCGGGATAATCCGCTGACTAGCAGACACTGCTACTAGGCACAAAGTATTTCCTGGGCTAGATGCAGTTAAAAATTTGTAAGTAGATACTCTCGTTGGATGCTGAGAAAGCATTCCATAGAGTCTCCTGGCACGCCATATATGATTCTCTTAAAAAGCTTGGGGTAGGGGTCTAGGGGACCCTTTTATAGCCAAAATCACGGCCCTGTATCACAATACGTCACCTAGGCTGAAGATAAATGGAACTGTAGCACCGAGGGCTCGGTTGCTACAGACGTATTGCACCTCACCCAGAGGTGTGATATCTCACTCTCAGATAAGGATGGAGTGTGGATCAGGACCCGACACCTGCATGCATTCACCACATTGCCGTGGGGCAGGGCGACCAATATGCCCCTGAGATGGGCACGACAGTCCCTGTCCCTGGCTGGAGTGGGGGGAGGGAACACTGAGGAAGGGGAACCCTGCAGTGCAGGAGCAGGGAGGAAGCAGTTCCTGGGTGCATTGAGAAGGGAGTATAAAAGGTGGGCACCATCTTAGTTCAGTGCAGAGAAGTCTGAGCAGAAGTGGCAGGGAGCAGGGGCTCTGCATGAGCTCTGCTCCGGAGGCGGGCCTAGTAACAGAGGCCCAGGCCTGCAAGAGAGAGAAGGAAGGAAGAGGAGCGGAGAAGGCTCCAGGAACGAGGAATGAAGGGATCCCAGGGGTGCGGACGGGCGAGTCGCCACCGCACGCCCGAATCCACCTGCGTGGAGGGGTCAGGCCAAAGGGGGAGACCGGTCCCCGAACTAGTGGAGGCAGGAAACGACCCTCAGCTAGAAACCGGAGGCTCTGACATTTTATGTGGCGCAGCCCCTTGCTCCACCCGCTAGGAAGGCACCACATAGGGTCAGGGAAACTGGCGCCAAGTTTACCAAGAGGAGGCCCGAGGCAGCCGGACAGAAGTGTTGGTAAGAAAGTCCAGACAAAGGACACACAAAGGGGGTCCTGTGAAGCGCTCCAAAGTTATCTGGGAGTTGTCTGAGCCCCTCACCTGGTGAGCACAGTACGACGTGGGCAGCCGTTACCTGCAGACGTGGTCTGGATAATAAGAACTGTGAGTAAAGGCCCTGAACTGCATCACTGACTCCGTGTCGTTACTGCTGCTGCCCTGCACCATCACCCCCATCCTCCGCATACACTGCCCTGAGGCTATACTCCTCCCGTGGGGAGTTATGCTACGCTCTGCTGCACCCACAACACCAGCCTTAGCGGTCTGCCCTGTAGCGGCGGTTCACTCTGACCGCAATCCACGGGTGGCGTAGTCAGACATTTAAACATCAAAACCACATAAATAGTTCCGCCACTGGTTTGACCGCCCTGAGCCACGGAACCGGATCGCCGCCACGAAGACTACAACCACCAGCATCCACCAAAAAGGGTCCGGCTCCGGGTGTCCCAAGGCCCAGGGGGTGCGTCAGAACATTTTCATCACCTTTCACAATCACCAATGGGACAAGGCAGGGATGTCCTCTGTCCCCTCTATTATACATCCTAGTGACGGAGCACTTGCTCTCATCAATTCGCCATAACCCCAATATTAGGTGGATTGAGGTGGGAGGCACCGAGTACAAGTGCTCTCTATTTGCTGATGATGTCCTAGTATATATCACTCAATCACATATATCCATCCCTGCTGTTATGGCTGAAATAGATCACTTTGTTACATGGTAAAATTTTAAAATCAATGCAGCGAAGTCTGAGGCCCTCGATGTCTCCCTCCCTAAATCCATATAGGATTCCATCCAGTCCAACTTTCCCTTTGCCTGGCCCTCACAGGGTATCAAATACTTAGGAATTCCTATTCATAGAGACCTCTCCCATCTATGTTATCTTAATTTTGGGCCCTTTATTGAACAATTCCATACAGACCACGGTTGGCAAGTTAGAACTGTAAGATTCACTACGTGAACCACTGGTGTTTTGTGGAAAAGCACATGTACACCGCGTTCCAAATTATTATGCAAAAAGTGTTTAGGAGTGATAAGGGAAGAATTTGTTTGTTTGTCAGTTAAACTCATTGATGGTGATGTGTGTCAGGGCTCTTTATATCACTGTAAGCAATTGCAGACACCTGTGCTAATTAGTTTGGCAGGTGTGTCCAATGAAAGGCAAGACTACTTAAGAAGGCTCTCTCACATTATTAAGCAGCCTACATTTTCTGCCAAAATGGGAAAGAAAAAGGATGTGTCGGCTGCTGAGAAGCAACAAATTGTGGAGTGTTTAGGTCAAGGCATGACTACAATCAACATTGTGCGATGATCAGGATGAAGTGTCTTGGCAATCAAGAAGTATGTAGCTGATTCACAGTACACACGTGTGCGTGCTGATAAGGGCAAATTGAGGACTCTTTCCTACAGGCAATTACGTCAGGTTGAAACAGCAGCGGCAAAAAAGCCTTGTCATAGCAGCAGACAAGTTTTTGAAGCTGCTTGTGCCTCCAACGTCCCCCGAACAACAAGATGCAGGGTCCTTCAGAGGTTTGCAGCTGTGCATATGCCATCCTGTCGACCTCCTCTATCCACTACACACAAGCAGAAACGGCTCCAGTGGGCCAAACATTACATGAAGACTGATTTCAAAACTGTTTTGTTCACGGATGAGTGCCGTGCAGCGCTCGATGGTCCAGATGAATGGAGTGGAGGATGGCTGGTTGATGGACACCCCACGCAAACACGGCTACAGCGCCAAGAAGGAGGAGGTGGAGTAATGTTTTGGGCTGGAATCATGGGGAGAGAGATTGTCGGCCCCTTTAGGATCCCTGAAGGCGCTAAAGATGAACTCCATAATGTATGTGGATTTTCTCAAACAGCACTTCCTGCCATGGTTCAAGAAGAAGAACCGTGTATTTCACAGCAAGATCATTTTTCTGCATGATAATGCACCATCTCATGCTGCACATAAAACATCTGCATCTCTGGCTGATATGGGCATAAAAGGGGACAAACTTATGGTGTGACCCCCATGCTCCCCTGACCTCTACCCCATTCAGAACCTTTGGAGCATCATTAAAAGGAGTGTCTATGATGGCGGGAGGCAGTTCACATCTAAGCAACAGCTCTGGGAGGGTATTCTGTCCTCATGCAAAACAATTGAAGCAGAAACCATCCAAAACCTGACAAATTCAATGGACGAGAGAGTTCAGAAGCTCCTTTCGAACAAGGGGTCCTATGTGAAAATGTAACATCACCTAGAATAAAGTTTTGAGTTGAAAACTGTTTGATTTCAGTTTCTAACAACCTGCTAATGCTTATAATTTCAAAAATGACCATTTTTTTGGTCTTTATTAAAATGAAAAGGTTGATCGAAAAGTTTGGGGGATCTAAGAGTGTGGCAACCCAGTAGTCATGATTACTTCGAATTCTGACAATATGAGGGTCATGCTGCAGGTAGTGCAGCAAGAAGGCACTTATGTGTCTTGCGCATCTCGGAGCCCCAAAATTATTTTCCGGGCTAGATGCAGCCAAGAATTATTTTTAATTTTAAATCTGGTGAAGCTTATTATAGATGGCCTAATAGGATCAGTGCTGCACACTGCTACAAAGCCCAAATTATTTTCCAGTCAAGATACAGATAAACATGATTAGTAATTTGAAAGCTTAAAACGGTTGGTAGGGTGATTTTAACCAATCATCAAGCTTTTACTCTCCCCAGGATGACACAGGGGTAGAAAAGTCATTTCGGATCCATGATTTGTTCATCTTTATGAACGTGAGTCTGTCTACATTATCAGTGGAGAGCCGCGTGCGCTTATCTGACAGCACACCACCAGCAGCGCTGAACACACGTTCAGACAGAACGCTGGCTGCGGGGCATGACAAGATCTCCAAGGCGTAAGTGGCTAGCTCCGGCCATTTATCCAGATTGGAAGCCCAAAAAGAGCAAGGGTCCAGTGACACAGTCGTGGCTTCAATGTTTACTTGGAGATACTCCTGTACCATCGTCTCTAGGCGTTGACTATGTGTCAGACTTCTTGTCTCCTGTGGCCTTGCAAAGGATGGGCTAAAAAAGTGGTGAAATGATTCCGCAAAATTGATGTTACCAGCAGATACTGTGGTTCTGTTACGGTTTGAGTGCTGAACACTTGACGGTCCCACGGTTGGCAAGTTGGAACTGTGAGATTCACTACGTGCACCACTGGTATTTTGTGGAAAAGCACATGTAAGATTCTGCAACAGTCTCTGCTGATACTCCTGCATGCGTGCATCCCTTTCTATGGCAGGAATAATTTCTGCAAATTTACTTTTGTACCGGGGATCTAACAGTGTGGCATCCCAGTAGTCAGGATTATTTCTAATTCTCACAATTCGAGGGTCATGTTGCAGGTAGTGCAGCAAGAAGGCACTCATGTGTGTTGCGCATCCAGGAGCACCAAGTCCCTGTTGTGTTGGTGGCGAGGTAGCAATCATGCTTCCTTCCTCTGTCCTCTCCCCCCAACCTCGCACAACAGAAATGTGATCAAGGTCTCCCTCATCTGATGAGTCTTCCATCAGTTCGTCCTCCACTTCTTCCTGGGCTCCTGCACCTTCCTCACTAGTTTGGCTGCTACCATGCGCCCTGGTAAAATCATCTCCCCCACCCTCACATGCCTGCCGCCTTGGTGCTGCCGACCGTCTGGACCTTGCAGATGTTAGCCCTTCCGCATACAACTCCTCCTCCTCTACTTCCTCCACCTCCTCTTGTGCCACCACCTGACTCCGAATTCTGTTTAACATGTGCTCCAGCATGTAAATCACCGGAATAGTCATGCTGATAATGGCATCGTCAGCACTAAACATCTTCGTCGCCATTTCAAAACTGTGCAGAAGGGTGCATAGGTCCCTGATCTGAGACCACTCCTCCAGCGTGATTTGCCCCACCTCTGAATCTCGTTGGCCCAGGCTATACGTCAGAACGTATTGCACCAGGGCTTGTCGGTGCTGCCACAGTCGCTGCAACATGTGCAGAGTTGAATTCCACCGGGTAGGCACATCGCATTTTAGCCGGTGAAGTGGCAGGCCCAACGACTTCTGTAGAGATGTAAGTCGCTGAGCTGCGGGATGCGAACGGCGGAAGTGAGCACACAGCGACCGTGCCCTCTGCAGAAGGCCATCTAGTCTGGGATAGTGGGCTAAAAATTGCTGGACAACCAGGTTCAACACGTGAGCCATACAAGGCACGTGTGTGACATTGCCCCGGCGAAGGGCCGCACCCAGGTTTGCAGCATTGTCGCACACGGCCTTCCCTGGTTTCAGGTCCAGTGGAGACAACCATTCATGAAATTGGTTCTCCAGAGCTGACCACAACTCCTCAGCTGTGTGACTCACATTTCCCAGACATTTCAATGTAAAAACCGCCTGATGACGTTGAGCCCTACTGCCAGCATAGTAAGGAGGTGTGCAGGATCCCTTCTGCGCAGTTAGAAAGCTTGTGGCATGACCAGACAGGCTTTGGGTGCAGGTGGAAGACCGAGAGGAGGTTGAGGAGGCAGAAGCAGTGGAGGAAAAATGACATAAAGAGGATTGACGCACAACTCGTGGGGACGGCAAGACTTGGACAGCAGCCCCTTGTCCTGCTGTCACCATAGTTACCCAGTGCCCAGTCAGCGACATGTAACGCCCCTGTCCATGCCTACTCGTCCAAGTGTCTGTGGTGAAATGCACCCTGTCACACACAGAGTTTCTCAAAGAAGCGGTGATGTTGTGTGCGACATGCTGGTGGAGCGCAGGCACACCTTTCTTTGAGAAGTAGTGCCGACTGGGCATCTGGTACTGGGGCACTGCGACGGACATAAGGTCTCGAAAATCCTCTGTGTCCACCAGGCGGAAAGGCAGCATTTCTGTAGCCAAGAGCTTGCAGATGGTGAAATTCAACCTCTTAGCTTTCTCATGGCTAGGAGGAAATGGTCTTTTACTTGTCCACATCTGAGGGACCGAGGGCTGGCTATTGTGCTTAGACGGGGTTGATAAGGGTGTCCCCGGCAAACTGACGGTCTGTGAGGAAGATGCAGGCGGACATGTTAGGTTGCCTTGATCCAAAGGTGGTGCTATCGATGTCGGACAGCGCTCAAGACCAGCTGGTGTTACCACCTCCAAAGAAAATGATGACCTGCCAATCACGCTGGCTGTTGCGGGTAAAGAGGTGGCAGGTCTGCGCCCCAAAACAGGTGTGACTGCTGTCCCCCCAGTCACAGAGGATGGAGAGGCCGCGGATGCACAAGATATGGCAGACGGTGGTTGGCCCGGCCGGCTAGACCGCATTGTAGCACACTGAGCTTCCCACTGCAACTTATGCTTCATGTCCATGTGCCGGTTCATGCATGAAGTACTCAAACTATGTATTTTTTGGCCTCTACTTAGCTTTTGCTGACAAATGTTACAGATAACATGAGTTGGGTCATCTTTATCGATCTGAAAAAATGCTCAGGCTATGCAAGGCTTAGCACCCATGCGACCTGAAGAGCCACCACGACTTGTGGTGAGAGGCAGAGTTGTGTTTGAGGATGCAGTTGTTGACGTGCTTCCAGTACTACGTCTCTGTCCAGGAAGGCGCAACCTGACCTCGTCGTCACTAGCATCTTCCTCCACCTCCTCTGCTGACCTCATCTCTTGGCTGACTGTGGGTTGACAGTAAGTGGGATCTCCGACCTCATCATCATCACCCTGTGCGTTATCACACCCGTCGTCCTCAGAGCCAACCTGTTCCTGCCCTGACAAAAAACTAAAGTTGTCGCTCCAATCAGGTATTTGAGTCTTATCATCGTCTTCCTCATTGTCTCCACCAACAGGAGTTACAGTTTGGGAATGAGGGTCTACATTATGGTCAGAACCTTCTGCGTCTGGTCCTGGATCCGACTCATAAAGATTCTGGGCATCAGTGCAGATCATTTCCTCGTCTGGATTCACAGAAGCGCTGGAGTCGACCTCTGATTCCCAGGCTATAGTATGAGTAAACAGCTCTGCAGACTCAACCATCTGTTCTACCTCATACTCAGACGGGCAGCTGGAGATTTGGGAGCTGTGAGGAAGCAAGTGCGATTTGGGTGACACCTTTGAGGACTGGAGTATTTGTGATGTTGAAGTTGATGTGGAGGAGAGCCCACTTAAAGGAGCACTTGATATCCGTTGAAGCACCTGCTGTTTTTGTGCCTCATCTGGAATTTGTAGCGATTGGCGTGGCCGTAAGAAATGGATCTTATCACATTGTCCGCTAAAAGAAGTAGACATTTTAGTTTGGCTGGAAGATGGTCTTTCTTCTGCACCTACCCCACGGACACAACCTTTTTTCCCCTTCCCAACACGCCTATTCCCCTTTCCACCAGCAGCAGGCCTTTTTCCACTCATTTTGGTGGTTAACTAATTCACAACTCTGGAGTTGTTTGCACAAAAAAACAATGGATGGTAACCGAGCAGAGCTGAGTGGCTAAACTGTGGTATTAGGCCAAAACTATTGGCTGGGTTAGTTGCAGAAAAAAATTATTTTTAATTTGCAACCTGATGGAGGTCAGTATAGATGGACTAATAGACCAAGTCCCACACACCGCTAGAAGCCCAAATATTTTTTCAGAGCTAGATGCAGAAATTTTTTTTATTCAATTTGCAACCTGATGGAGGTCAGTATAGATGGACTAATAGACCAAGTCCCACACACTGCTAGAAGCCCAAATATTTTTTCAGAGCTAGATGCAGAAAAAAATTATTTTTAATTTGCAACCTGATGGAGGTCAGTATAGATGGACTAATAGACCAAGTCCCACACACCGCTAGAAGCCCAAATATTTTTTCAGAGCTAGATGCAGAAAAAAATTATATTCAATTTGCAACCTGCTGGAGGTCAGTATAGAAGGACTAATAGAACAAGTCCCACACACTGCTAGAAGCCCAAATATTTTTTCAGAGCTAAATGAAGAAAAAAATTATTTTTAATTTGCAACCTGATGGAGGTCAGTATAGATGGACTAATAGACCAAGTCCCACACACTGCTAGAAGCCCAAATATTTTTTCAGAGCTAGATGCAGAAAAAAATTATTTTTAATTTGCAACCTGATGGAGGTCAGTATAGATGGACTAATAGACCAAGTCCCACACACTGCTAGAAGCCCAAATATTTTTTCAGAGCTAGATGCAGAAAAAAATTATTTTTAATTTGCAACCTGATGGAGGTCAGTATAGATGGACTAATAGAACAAGTCCCACACGCTGCTAGAAGCCCAAATATTTTTTCAGAGATAAATGAAGAAAAAAATTATATTCAGTTTGCAACCTTATGGAGGTCAGTATAGATGGACTAATAGACCAAGTCCCACACACTGCTAGAAGCCCAAATATTTTTTCAGAGCTAGATGCAGAAAAAAATTATATTCAGTTTGCAACCTGATGGAGGTCAGTATAGATGGACTAATAGAATGATGCTATGCCCAAAAGATTTTACTTCACTAGGTGCAGTAAAAAAATTGGTATTCTATACACAGGTGGTATATCTTGCAACACAGATAGGCTACTCCACTGACTAACACACTCTGCAATAGGCCAAAAAGGATTAGCTTTGCTAGATTCAGCCAAATGCTGTGAAAAAAACTTTCACAGCACTGGCACAAACCTGCCTGGCAAAAACTGATAGGAACTGATGTAACCTAGTCCTGAAAAGGACTCCAATTACAATTAGTCTTTACTCCCACAATCTATCTATTTAAGAGCACAGACCTGCCTGATAAAAGTCGTAGGAAATGCTGTAACCTAGTCCTTAAAAGGACTGCAATCACAACTATTCCCTACTCCCAAGCTATCTGTATATTTGTGCGAAAATTGGCTTGAAATTAACAAGGTATAGCGCACACAGCAACAGCGGTGCCGTCTAACACGCAGCTGCAGCAGTGAGAAAATGGTGGCGACGGGGAAAATGGCTTGGTCTTATAGGGCAAGGACATGTGACATACACTGCCAATCACACATGCCCTTGCTTGTGTGAAAAAAAGCACTTCGCTCCGTGTGTGCGCTGCTGATAGGCTGACAGATTGCACCTCCCCACTGCAAATGCGGGAAAGAGAAAAAAAAATGGAGATCTTCATTGTTCCTGCAGAGATCCATCCCCTGCCCCTCCCCCCGCCCCGCTGTACACTCAAACTGCGTATTAACATTAATTTTCATCATTACTGAGAAAAAATCCAGTTATTATTTTCGTGCACGAACAGTTATCGAACATAACCTCGAACAGCCGAATTTTTCTCAAATTGTTCGTGTTCGCCGATCGGCTCGAACACCGCCCAAAACAGCTCGAATTTGAGATTGGCGAACAGTTCGAGTAGAACAACGCTCATCTCTAATAGTGTCTTGCTGATTGTTCAGACACAAATATATCTGTTTAAAAGATTCTGGTGTAGGCCAGATAACTAGAACTTTGGTTTTGCAGTTCCACAGTTAAAATCTCAGTATTATCCAGCTTTTAGCCTTTTTTTCCGTAAAAAAATAGTAATAGTGTCTCCCTGACTGTTCAGACACAAATATATCTGTTTAAAAGATTATTGTGTAGGCCAGATAACTAGAACTGTGGTTTTGCAGTTCCACTGTTCAAATCTCTGTATTATCCAGCTTGTGTCCTTTTTTCCGTAAAAAAAAACAGTAATAGTGTCTCGCTGACTGTTCAGACACAAATATATCTGTTTAAAACATTCTGGTGTAGGCCACATAACTAGAACTATGGTTTTGCAGATCCACGGTTCAAATCTCTATATTATCCAGCTTTTGGCCTTTTTTCCGAAAAAAAAAACCAGTAATAGTGTCTCGTTGACTGTTCATACCCAAATATATCTGTTTAAAAGATTCTGGTGTTGGCCAGATTACTAGAACTGTGGTTTTGTAGTTCCACGGTTCAAATCTCTGTATTATCCAGCTTTTGGCCTTTTTTCCATAAAAAAAAAAACAGTAATAGTGTCTCCCTGACTGTTCAGACACAAATATATCTGTTTAAAAGATTCTGGTGTGGGCCAGATAACTAGAACTTTGGTTTTGCAGTTCCACGGTTCAAATCTCTGTATTCTCCCGCTTTTGTCCTTTTTTCAGTAAAAAAAACAGTAATAGTGTCTCCCTGACTGTTCAGACACAAATATATCTGTTTAAAAGATTCTGGTGTAGGCCAGATAACTAGAACTTTGGTTTTGCAGTTCCACGGTTCAAATCTCTGTATTATCCAGCTTTTGGCCTTTCTTCCGTAAAAAAAAACAGTAATAATGCCTCGCTGACTGTTCAGACACAAATATATCTGTTTAAAAGATTCTGGTGTAGGCCAGGTAACTAGAACTTTGGTTTTGCAGTTCCACGGTTCAAATCTCAGTATTATCCAGCTTTTGGCCTTTTTTCCATAAAAAAAAACAGAAATAGTGTCTCGCTGACTGTTCAGACACAAATATATCTGTTTAAAAGATTCTGGTGTAGGCCAGGTAAGTAGAACTTTGGTTTTGCAGTTCCACGGTTCAAATCTCTGTATTATCCAACTCTTGGCCTTTTATTCCGTAAAAAAACAGTAATAGTGTCTCCCTGACTGTTCAGACACAAATATATCTGTTTAAAAGATTGTTGTGTAGGCCAGATAACTAGAACTTTGGTTTTGCAGTTCCACGGTTCAAATCTCTGTATTATCCAGCTTTTGGCCTTTCTTCCGTAAAAAAAAACAGTAATAGTGCCTCGCTGACTGTTCAGACACAAATATATCTGTTTAAAATAGAACTTTGGTTTTGCAGTTCCACGGTTCAAATCTCGGTATTATCCAACTCTTGGCCTTTTTTCCGTAAAAAAATAGTAATAGTGTCTCCCTGACTGTTCAGACACAAATATATCAGTTTAAAAGATTTTGTTGTAGGACAGATATCTAGAACTTTGGTTTTGCAGTTCCACGGTTAAAATCTCAGTATTATCCAGCTTTTGGCCTTTTTTCCGTAAAAAAAAACAGTAATAGTGACTCGCTGACTGTTGAGACACAAATATATCTGTTTAAAAGATTCTGGTGTAGGCCAAATAACTAGAACTGTGGTTTCGCAGTTCCATGGTTCAAATCTCAGTATTATCCAGCTTTTGGCCTTTTTTCCGTAAAAAAAAACAGTAATAGTGTCTGCCTGACTATTCAGACACAAATATATCTGTATAAAAGATTCTGGTGTAAGCCAGATATCTAGAACTTTGGTTTTGCAGATCCATGGTTCAAATCTCTGTATTATCCAGCTTTTGGCCTTTTTTCCATAAAAAAAACAGTGATAGTGTCTCCCTGACTGTTCAGACACAAATATATCAGTTTAAAAGATTCTGTTGTAGGACAGATATATAGAACTTTGCTTTTGCAGTTCCACGGTTCAAATCTCAGTATTATCCAGCTTTTGGCCTTTTTCCGTAAAAAGCAGTAATAGTGTCTCCCTGACTGTTCAGACACAAATATATCTGTTTAAAAGATTCTGGTGTAGGCCAGATAACTAGAAATGTGGTTTTGCAGTTCCACGGTACAAATCTCTGTATTTCCAGCTTTTGGCCTTTTTTCCGTAAAAAAAAAACAGTAATAGTGTCTTGCTGACTGTTCAGACACAAATATATCTGTTTAAAATAGAACTTTGGTTTTGCAGTTCCATGGTTCAAATCTCTGTATTATCCAGCTTTTGGCCTTTTTTCCATAAAAAAAAACAGTAATAGTGTCTCCCTGACTGTTCAGACACAAATATATCAGTTTAAAAGATTCTGGTGTAGGCCAGTTAACTAGAACTTTGGTTTTGCAGTTCCACAGTTAAAATCTCAGTATTATCCAGCTTATAGCCTTTTTTTCCGTAAAAAAATAGTGATAGTGTCTCCCTGACTGTTCAAACACAAATATATCTGTTTAAAAGATTATTGTGTAGGCCAGATAACTAGAACTGTGGTTTTGCAGTTCCACAGTTCAAATCTCTGTATTATCCAGCTTGTGGCTTTTTTTCCATAAAAAAAAACAGTAATAGTGTCTCGCTGACTGTTCAGACACAAATATATCTGTTTAAAAGATTCAGGTGTAGACCAGATAACTAGAACTTTGGTTTTGCAGTTCCACGGTTCAAATCTCAGTATTATCCAGCTTTTGGCCTTTTTTCAGTAAAAAAGCAGTAATAGTGTCTCCCTGACTGTTCAGACACAAATATATCTGTTTAAAAGATTCTGGTGTAGGCCAGATAACTAGAACTTTGGTTTTGCAGTTCCACGGTTCAAATCTCTGTATTATCCAGCTTTTGGCCTTTCTTCCGTAAAAAAAAAACAGTAATAGTGCCTCGCTGACTGTTCAGACACAAATATATCTGTTTAAAATAGAACTTTGGTTTTGCAGTTCCACGGTTCAAATCTCTGTATTATCCAACTCTTGGCCTTTTTTCCGTAAAAAAATAGTAATAGTGTCTCCCTGACTGTTCAGACACAAATATATCAGTTTAAAAGATTCTGTTGTAGGACAGATATCTAGAACTTTGGTTTTGCAGTTCCCCGGTTAAAATCTCAGTATTATCCAGCTTTTGGCCTTTTTTCCGTAAAAAAAAACAGTAATAGTGTCTCGCTGACTGTTGAGACACAAATATATCTGTCTAAAAGATTCTGGTGTAGGCCAAATAACTAGAACTGTGGTTTTGCAGTTCCATGGTTCAAATCTCAGTATTATCCAGCTTTTTTTCCTTTTTTCCGTAAAAACAGATAGTAATAGTGTCTCGCTGACTGTTGAGACACAAATATATCTGTTTAAAAGATTCTGGTGTAGGGCAGATAACTAGAACTTTGGTTTTGCAGTTCCATGGTTCAAATCTCTGTATTATCCCGCTTTTGGCCTTTTTTCCATGGAATAAACAGTAATAGTGTCTCGCTGACTGTTCAGACACAAATATATCTGTTTAAAAGATTCTGGTGTAGGCCACATAACTAGAACTTTGGTTTTGCAGTTCCTCGGTTCAAATCTCAGTATTATCCCGCATTCGGCCTTTTTTCCATAAAAAAAAACAGTAATCGTGTCTCGCTGACTGTTCAGACACAAATACATCTGTTTAAAAGATTCTGGTGAAAGCCAGATAGCTAGAACTTTGGTCTTGCAGTTGCACGGTTCAAATCTCTGTATGCTCCAGCTTTAGGCCTATTTTCCGTAAAAAAAACAGTAATAGTGTCTCGCTGACTATTCAGACATAAATATATCTGTTTAAAAGATTCTGGTGAAGACCAGATAACTAGAACTTTGGTTTTGCAGTTCCATGGTTCAAATCTCAGTATTATCCAGCTTTTGGCCTTTTTTCTGTAAAAAAACAGTAATAGTGTCTCCCTGACTGTTCAGACACAAATATATCTGTTTAAAAGATTCTGGTGTAGGCCGCATAACTGCAACTTTGGTTTTGCAGTTCCATGGTTCAAATCTCAGTATTTTCCAGTTTTTGACTTTTTTTCCGTAAAAAAAAAAAAAGTAATAGTGTCTCCCTGACTGTTCAGACACAAATATATCTGTTTAAAAGATTCTGGTATAGACGGGATAACTATAACTTTGGTTTTGCAGTTCCACGGTTCAAATCTCAGTATTATCCAGCATTTGGACTTTTTTCCATGAAAAAAACAGTAATAATGTCTCCCTGACTGTTCAGGCACAAATATATTTGTTTAAAAGATTCTGGTGTAGGCAGATAACTAGAAATGTGGTTTTGCAGTTCCATGGTTCAAATCTCTGTAATATCCAGCTTTTAGCCTTTTTTCCGTAAAAAAAAATAGTAATACTGACTCCCTGACTGTTCAGACACAAATATATCTGTTTAAAAGATTATTGTGTAGGCCAGATAACTAGAACTGTGGTTTTGGAATTCCACTGTTCAAATCTCTGTATTATCCAGCTTGTGGCCTTTTTTCCGTAAAAAAAACAGTAATAGTGTCTCGCTGACTGTTCAGACACAAATATATCTGTTTAAAAGATTCTGGTGTAGGCCACATAACTAGAACTATGGTTTTGCAGATCCACGGTTCAAATCTCTATATTATCCAGCTTTTGGCCTTTTTTCCGTTAAAAAAAACAGTAATAGTGTCTCGCTGACTGTTCAGACACAAATATATCTGTTTAAAAAATTCTGGTATAGGCCAGATAACTCGAACTTTGATTTTGCAGTTCCACGGTTCAAATCTCTGTATTATCCAGCTTTTGGCCTTTTTTCCGAAAAAAAAAAAACAGTAATAGTGTCTCGTTGACTGTTCATAACCAAATATATCTGTTTAAAAGATTCTGGTGTTGGCCAGATTACTAGACCTGTGGTTTTGTAGTTCCACGGTTCAAATCTCTGTATTATCCAGATTTTGGCCTTTTTTCCATAAAAAAACACAGTAATAGTGTCTCCCTGACTGTTCAGACACAAATATATCTGTTTAAAAGATTCTGGTGTGGGCCAGATAACTAGAACTTTGGTTTTGCAGTTCCACGGTTCAAATCTCTGTATTCTCCCGCTTTTGTCCTTTTTTCAGTAAAAAAAAACAGTAATAGTGTCTCCCTGACTGTTCAGACACAAATATATCTGTTTAAAAGATTCTGGTGTAGGCCAGAGAGCTAGAACTTTGGTTTTGCAGTTCCACGGTTCAAATCTCAGTATTATCCAGCTGTAGGCCTATTTTCCGTAAAAAAAACAGTACTAGTGTCTCGCTGACTGTTCAGACACAAATATATCTGTTTAAAAGATTGTGGTGTAGACCAGATAACTAGAACTTTGGTTTTGCAGTTCCATGGTTCAAATCTCAGTATTATCCAGCTTTTGGCCTTTTTTCTGTAAAAAAACAATAATAGTGTCTCCCTGACTGTTCAGACACAAATATATCTGTTTAAAAGATTCTGGTGTAGGCCAGGTAACTAGAACTTTGGTTTTGCAGTTCCACGGTTCAAATCTCTGTATTATCCAACTCTTGGCCTTTTATTCCGTAAAAAAACAGTAATAGTGTCTCCCTGACTGTTCAGACACAAAAATATTTGTTTAAAAGATTCTGGTGTAGGCCAGATAACTAGAACTTTGATTTTGCAGTTCCACGGTTCAAATCTCTGTATTATCCAGCTTTTGGCCTTTCTTCCGTAAAAAAAAACAGTAATAGTGCCTCGCTGACTGTTCAGACACAAATATATCTGTTTAAAATAGAACTTTGATTTTGCAGTTCCACGGTTCACATCTCGGTATTATCCAAATCTTGGCCTTTTTTCCGTAAAAAAATAGTAATAGTGTCTCCCTGACTGTTCAGACACAAATATATCAGTTTAAAAGATTCTGTTGTAGGACAGATATCTAGAACTTTCGTTTTGCAGTTCCACGGTTAAAATCTCAGTATTATCCAGCCTTTGGCCTGTTTTCCGTAAAAAAAAACAGTAATAGTGACTCGCTGACTGTTGAGACACAAATATATCTGTTTAAAAGATTCTGGTGTAGGCCAAATAACTAGAACTGTGGTTTTGCAGTTCCATGGTTCAAATCTCAGTATTATCCAGCTTTTGGCCTTTTTTCCGTAAAAAAAAACAGTAATAGTGTCTGCCTGACTATTCAGACACAAATATATCTGTATAAAAAATTCTGGTGTAAGCCAGATATCTAGAACTTTGGTTTTGCAGTTCCATGGTTCAAATCTCTGTATTATCCCGCTTTTGGCCTTTTTTCCATAAAAAAAACAGTAATAGTGTCTCCCTGACTGTTCAGACACATATATATCTGTTTAAAAGATTCTTGTGTAGGCCAGGTAACTAGAACTGTGGATTTGCAGTTCCACGGTTCAAATCTCTGTATTATCCAGCTTGTGGATTCTTTTCCGTAAAAAAAAACAGTAATAGTGTCTCGCTGACTGTTCAGATACAAATATATCTGTTTAAAAGATTCTGGTGTAGGCCAGATAACTAGAACTTTGGTTTTGCAGTTCCACGGTACAAATCTCAGTATTATCCAGCTTTTGGCCTTTTTCCGTAAAAAGCAGTAATAGTGTCTCCCTGACTGTTCAGACACAAATATATCTGTTTAAAAGATTCTGGTGTAGGCCAGATAACTAGAACTGTGGTTTTGCAGTTCCATGGTTCAAATCTCAGTATTATCCAGCTTTTGGCCTTTTTTCCGTAAAAACAGATAGTAATAGTGTCTCGCTGACTGTTGAGACACAAATATATCTGTTTAAAAGATTCTGGTGTAGGGCAGATAACTAGAACTTTGGTTTTGCAGTTCCATGGTTCAAATCTAATTATTATCCAGCTTTTGGCCTTTTTTCCGTAAAAAAAAACAGTAATAGTGTCTGCCTGACTATTCAGTCACAAATATATCTGTATAAAAGATTCTGGTGTAAGCCAGATATCTAGAACTTTGCTTTTGCAGTTCCATGGTTCAAATCTCTGTATTATCCCGCTTTTGGCCTTTTTTCCATAAAAAAAACAGTAATAGTGTCTCCCTGACTGTTCAGACACAAATATATCCGTTTAAAAGATTCTGGTGTAGGCCAGATAGCTAGAACTTTGGTTTTTCAGTTCCACGGTTAAAATCTTAGTATTATCCAGCTTTTGGCCTTTTTACCGTAAAAAAAAACAGTAATAATGTCTCCCTGACTGTTCAGACACAAATATATCTGTTTAAAAGATTATTTTGTAGGCCAGATAACTAGAACTGTGGTTTTGCAGTTCCACTGTTCAAATCTCTGTATTATCCAGCTTGTGGCTTTTTTTCCGTAAAAAAAAACAGTAATAGTGTCTCGCTGACTGTTCAGACACAAATATATCTGTTTAAAGATTCTGGTGTCGGCCAGATAACTAGAACTTTGGTTTTGCAGTTCCACGGTTCAAATCTCTGTATTATCCAGTTTTTGGCCTTTCTTCCGTAAAAAAAAACAGTAATAGTGCCTCGCTGACTGTTCAGACACAAATATATCTGTTTAAAGATTCTGGTGTCGGCCAGATAACTAGAACTTTGGTTTTGCAGTTCCACGGTTCAAATCTCTGTATTATCCAGCTTTTGGCCTTTCTTCCGTAAAAAAAAACAGTAATAGTGCCTCGCTGACTGTTCAGACACAAATATATCTGTTTAAAATAGAACTTTGGTTTTGCAGTTCCACGGTTCAAATCTCTGTATTATCCAACTCTTGGCCTTTTTTTCGTAAAAAAATAGTAATAGTGTCTCCCTGACTGTTCAGACACAAATATATCAGTTTAAAAGATTCTGTTGTAGGACAGATATCTAGAACTTTGGTTTTGCAGTTCCACGGTTAAAATCTCAGTATTATCCAGCTTTTGGCCTTTTTTCCGTAAAAAAAAACAGTAATAGTGTCTCGCTGACTGTTGAGACACAAATATATCTGTTTAAAAGATTCTGGTGTAGGCCAAATAACTAGAACTGTGGTTTTGCAGTTCCATGGTTCAAATCTCAGTATTATCCAGCTTTTGGCCTTTTTTCCGTAAAAAAAAACAGTAATAGTGTCTGCCTGACTTATCAGACACAAATATATCTGTATAAAAGATTCTGGTGTAAGCCAGATATCTAGAACTTTGGTTTTGCAGTTCCATGGTTCAAATCTCTATATTATCGCGCTTTTGGCCTTTTTTCCATAAAAAAAAACAGTAATAGTGTCTCCCTGACTGTTCAGACACAAATATATCAGTTTAAAAGATTCTGGTGTAGGCCAGATAGCTAGAACTTTGGTTTTTCAGTTCCACGGTTAAAATCTCAGTATTATCCAGCTTTTGGCCTTTTTTCCATAAAAAAAAAAACAGTAATAGTGTCTCCCTGACTGTTCAGACACATATATATCTGTTTAAAAGATTCTTGTGTAGGCCAGATAACTAGAACTGTGGTTTTGCAGTTCCACGGTTCAAATCTCTGTATTATCCAGCTTGTGGTTTTTTTTCCGTAAAAAAAAACAGTAATAGTGTCTCGCTGACTGTTCAGACACAAATATATCTGTTTAAAAGATTCTGGTGTAGGCCAGATAACTAGAACTTTGGTTTTGCAGTTCCACGGTTCAAATCTCAGTATTATCCAGCTTTTGGCCTTTTTTCCGTAAAAAGCAGTAACAGTGTCTCCCTGACTGTTCAGACACAAATATATCTGTTTAAAAGATTCTGGTGTAGGCCAGATAACTAGAAATGTGGTTTTGCAGTTCCACGGTACAAATCTCTGTATTTCCAGCTTTTGGCCTTTTTTCCGTAAAAAAAAAACAGTAATAGTGTCTCGCTGACTGTTCAGACACAAATATGTCTGTTTAAAAGATACTGGTGCAGGCCAGATAACTAGAACTTTGGTTTTGCAGTTCCACTGTTCAAATCTCTGTATTGTCCAGCTTTTGGCCTTTTTTCGGTAAAAAAAAACAGTAATAGTGTCTCGCTGACTGTTTAGACACATATATATCTGTTTAAAAGATTCTGGTGTAGGCCAGATAACTAGAACTTTGGTTTTGTAGTTCTACGGTTCAAATCTCAGTATTATCCAGCTTTGGCCTTTTTTTCGTTAAAAAAACAGTAATAGTGTCTCGCTGACTGTTCAGACACAAATATATCTGTTTAAAAGATTCTGATGTAGGCCAGATAACTAGAACTTTGGTTTTGCAGTTCCATGGTTCAAATCTCAGTATTATCCAGCTTTTGGCCTTTTTTCCGTAAAAACAGATAGTAATAGTGTCTCGCTAACTGTTGAGACACAAATATATCTGTTTAAAAGATTCTGGTGTAGGGCAGATAACTAGAACTTTGGTTTTGCAGTTCCACGGTTCAAATCTCAGTATTATCCAGCTTTTGGCCTTTTTTCCGTAAAAAAAAACAGTAATAGTGTCTGCCTGACTATTCAGACACAAATATATCTGTATAAAAGATTCTGGTGTAAGCCAGATATCTAGAACTTTGGTTTTGCAGTTCCATGGTTCAAATCTCTGTATTATCCCGCTTTTGGCCTTTTTTACATAAAAAAAAACAGTAATAGTGTCTCCCTGACTGTTCAGACACAAATATATCTGTTTAAAAGATTATTGTGTAGGCCAGATAACTAGAACTGTGGTTTTGCAGTTCCACTGTTCAAATCTCTGTATTATCCAGCTTGTGGATTTTATTCCGTAAAAAAAAACAGTAATAGTGCCTCGCTGACTGTTCAGACACAAATATATCTGTTTAAAATAGAACTTTGGTTTTGCAGTTCCACGGTTCAAATCTCAGTATTATCCAGCTTTTGGCCTTTTTTCCATAAAAAAGCAGTAATAGTGTCTCCCTGACTGTTCAGACACAAATATATCTGTTTAAAAGATTCTGGTGTAGGGCAGATAACTAGAACTTTGGTTTTGCAGTTCCATGGTTCAAATCTCAGTATTATCCAGCTTTTGGCCTTTTGTCCGTAAAAAAAAACAGTAATAGTGTCTGCCTGACTATTCAGACACAAATATATCAGTTTAAAAGATTCTGTTGTAGGACAGATATCTAGAACTTTGGTTTTGCAGTTCCACGGTTAAAATCTCAGTATTATCCAGCTTTTGGCCTTTTTTCCGTAAAAAAAAACAGTAATAGTGTCTCGCTGACTGTTCAGACACAAATATATCTGTTTAAAATAGAACTTTGGTTTTGCAGTTCCACGGTTCAAATCTCTGTATTATCCAACTCTTGGCCTTTTTTCCGTAAAAAAATAGTAATAGTGTCTCCCTGACTGTTCAGACACAAATATATCAGTTTAAAAGATTCTGTTGTAGGACAGATATCTAGAACTTTGGTTTTGCAGTTCCACGGTTAAAATCTCAGTATTATCCAGCTTTTGGCCTTTTTTCCGTAAAAAAAAACAGTAATAGTGTCTCGCTGACTGTTGAGACACAAATATATCTGTTTAAAAGATTCTGGTGTAGGCCAAATAACTAGAACTGTGGTTTTGCAGTTCCATGGTTCAAATCTCAGTATTATCCAGCTTTTGGCCTTTTTTCCGTAAAAAAAAACAGTAATAGTGTCTGCCTGACTTATCAGACACAAATATATCTGTATGAAAGATTCTGGTGTAAGCCAGATATCTAGAACTTTGGTTTTGCAGTTCCATGGTTCAAATCTCTGTATTATCGCGCTTTTGGCCTTTTTTCCATAAAAAAAAACAGTAATAGTGTCTCCCTGACTGTTCAGACACAAATATATCTGTTTAAAAGATTATTGTGTAGGCCAGATAACTAGAACTGTGGTTTTGCAGTTCCACTGTTCAAATCTCTGTATTATCCAGCTTGTGGATTTTATTCCGTAAAAAAAAACAGTAATAGTGCCTCGCTGACTGTTCAGACACAAATATATCTGTTTAAAATAGAACTTTGGTTTTGCAGTTCCACGGTTCAAATCTCAGTATTATCCAGCTTTTGGCCTTTTTTCCATAAAAAAGCAGTAATAGTGTCTCCCTGACTGTTCAGACACAAATATATCTGTTTAAAAGATTCTGGTGTAGGGCAGATAACTAGAACTTTGGTTTTGCAGTTCCATGGTTCAAATCTCAGTATTATCCAGCTTTTGGCCTTTTGTCCGTAAAAAAAAACAGTAATAGTGTCTGCCTGACTATTCAGACACAAATATATCTGTATAAAAGATTCTGGTGTAAGCCAGATATCTAGAACTTTGGTTTTGCAGTTCCATGGTTCAAATCTCTGTATTATCGCGCTTTTGGCCTTTTTTCCATAAAAAAAAACAGTAATAGTGTCTCCCTCACTGTTCAGACACAAATATATCAGTTTAAAAGATTCTGGTGTAGGCCAGATAGCTAGAACTTTGGTTTTTCAGTTCCACGGTTAAAATCTCAGTATTATCCAGCTTTTGGCCTTTTTTCCATAAAAAAAAAACAGTAATAGTGTCTCCCTGACTGTTCAGACACATATATATCTGTTTAAAAGATTCTTGTGTAGGCCAGATAACTAGAACTGTGGTTTTGCAGTTCCACGGTTCAAATCTCTGTATTATCCAGCTTGTGTTTTTTTTTCCGTAAAAAAAAACAGTAATAGTATCTCGCTGACTGTTCAGACACAGATATATCTGTTTAAAAGATTCTGGTGTAGGCCAGATAACTAGAACTTTGGTTTTGCAGTTCCACGGTTCAAATCTCAGTATTATCCAGCTTTTGGCCTTTTTTCCGTAAAAAGCAGTAATAGTATCTCCCTGACTGTTCAGACACAAATATATCTGTTTAAAAGATTCTGGTGCAGGCCAGATAACTAGAACTGTGGTTTTGCAGATCCATGGTTCAAATCTCAGTATTATCCAGCTTTTGGCCTTTTTTCCGTAAAAAAAAACAGTAATAGTGTCTCGCTGACTGTTGAGACACAAATATATCTGTTTAAAAAATTCTGGTGTAGGCCAAATAACTAGAACTGTGGTTTTGCAGTTCCATGGTTCAAATCTCAGTATTATCCAGCTTTTGGCCTTTTTTCCGTAAAAAAAAACAGTAATAGTGTCTGCCTGACTATTCAGACACAAATATATCTGTATAAAAGATTCTGGTGTAAGCCAGATATCTAGAACTTTGGTTTTGCAGTTCCATGGTTCAAATCTCTGTATTATCGCGCTTTTGGCCTTTTTTCCATAAAAAAAAACAGTAATAGTGTCTCTCTGACTGTTCAGACACAAATATATCAGTTTAAAAGATTCTGGTGTAGGCCAGATAGCTAGAACTTTGGTTTTTCAGTTCCACGGTTAAAATCTCAGTATTATCCAGCTTTTGGCCTTTTTTCCATAAAAAAAAAACAGTAATAGTGTCTCCCTGACTGTTCAGACACATATATATGTGTTTAAAAGATTCTTGTGTAGGCCAGATAACTAGAACTGTGGTTTTGCAGTTCCACGGTTCAAATCTCTGTATTATCCAGCTTGTGGTTTTTTTTCCGTAAAAAAAAACAGTAATAGTGTCTCGCTGACTGTTCAGACACAAATATATCTGTTTAAAAGATTCTGGTGTAGGCCAGATAACTAGAACTTTGGTTTTGCAGTTCCACGGTTCAAATCTCAGTATTATCCAGCTTTTGGCCTTTTTTCCGTAAAAAGCAGTAATAGTGTCTCCCTGACTGTTCAGACACAAATATATCTGTTTAAAAGATTCTGGTGTAGGCCAGATAACTAGAAATGTGGTTTTGCAGTTCCACGGTACAAATCTCTGTATTTCCAGCTTTTGGCCTTTTTTCCGTAAAAAAAAAACAGTATTAGTGTCTCGCTGACTGTTCAGACACAAATATATCTGTTTAAAAGATACTGGTGCAGGCCAGATAACTAGAACTTTGGTTTTGCAGTTCCACTGTTCAAATCTCTGTATTGTCCAGCTTTTGGCCTTTTTTCGGTAAAAAAAAACAGTAATAGTGTCTCGCTGACTGTTTAGACACATATATATCTGTTTAAAAGATTCTGGTGTAGGCCAGATAACTAGAACTTTGGTTTTGTAGTTCTACGGTTCAAATCTCAGTATTATCCAGCTTTTGGCCTTTTTTTCGTTAAAAAAACAGTAATAGTGTCTCGCTGACTGTTCAGACACAAATATATCTGTTTAAAAGATTCTGATGTAGGCCAGATAACTAGAACTTTGGTTTTGCAGTTCCATGGTTCAAATCTCAGTATTATCCAGCTTTTGGCCTTTTTACCGTTAAAAAAAACAGTAATAGTGTCTCGCTGACTGTTCAGACACAAATATATCTGTTTAAAAGATTCTGGTGTAGGCCAGATAACTAGAACTTTGGTTTTGCAGTTCCACAGTTA
Source organism: Phyllobates terribilis (assembly GCF_046119375.1). NCBI lineage: Eukaryota > Metazoa > Chordata > Amphibia > Anura > Dendrobatidae > Phyllobates > Phyllobates terribilis. The sequence goes on along the minus strand of NW_027362764.1, from coordinate 658,205,886 downwards.
AAATCTCAGTATTATCCAGCTTTTAGCCTTTTTTTCCATAAAAAAAATAGTAATAGTGTCTCACTGACTGTTCAGACACAAGTATATCTGTTTAAAAGATTATTGTGTAGGCCAGATAACTAGAACTGTGGTTTTGCAGTTCCGCTGTTCAAATCTCTGTATTATCCAGCTTGTGGCTTTTTTTACGTAAAAAAAAAACAGTAATAGTGTCTCGCTGACTGTTCAGACACAAATATATCTGTTTAAAAGATTCTGGTGTAGACCAGATAACTAGAACTTTGGTTTTGCAGTTCCACGGTTCAAATCTCAGTATTATCCACCTTTTGGCCTTTTTTCCATAAAAAAGCAGTAATAGTGTCTCCCTGACTGTTCAGACACAAATATATCTGTTTAAAAGATTCTGGTGTAGGCCAGATAACTAGAACTTTGGTTTTGCAGTTCCACGGTTCAAATCTCAGTATTATCCAGCTTTTGGCCTTTCTTCCGTAAAAAAAAACAGTAATAGTGCCTCGTTGACTGTTCAGACAGAAATATAACTGTTTAAAATAGAACTTTGGTTTTGCAGTTCCACGGTTCAAATCTCTGTATTATCCAACTCTTGGCCTTTTTTCCGTAAAAAAATAGTAATAGTGTCTGCCTGACTATTCAGACACAAATATATCTGTATAAAAGATTCTGGTGTAAGCCAGATATCTAGAACTTTGATTTTGCAGTTCCATGGTTCAAATCTCTGTATTATCCCACTTTTGGCCTTTTTCCATAAAAAAAGCAGTAATAGTGTCTCCCTGACTGTTCTGACACAAATATATCCATTTAAAAGATTCTGGTGTAGGCCAGATAGCTAGAACTTTTGTTTTTCAGTTCCACGGTTAAAATCTCAGTATTATCCAGCTTTTGGCCTTTTTTCCGTAAAAAGCAGTAATAGTGTCTCCCTGACTGTTCAGACACAAATATATCTGTTTAAAAGATTCTTGTGTAGGCCAGATAACTAGAACTGTGGTTTTGCAGTTCCACGGTTCAAATCTCTGTATTATCCAGCTTGTGGATTTTTTTCCGTAAAAAAAAACAGTAATAGTGTCTCGCTGACTGTTCAGACACAAATATATCTGTTTAAAAGATTCTGGTGTAGGCCAGATAACTAGAACTTTGGTTTTGCAGTTCCACGGTTCAAATCTCAGTATTATCCAGCTTTTGGCCTTTTTTCCGTAAAAAGCAGTAATAGTGTCTCCCTGACTGTTCAGACACAAATATATCTGTTTAAAAGATTCTGGTGTAGGCCAGATAACTAGAAATATGGTTTTGCAGTTCCACGGTACAAATCTCTGTATTTCCAGCTTTTGGCCTTTTTTCCGTAAAAAAAAAACTGTAATAGTGTCTCCCTGACTGTTCAGACACAAATATGTCTGTTTAAAAGATTCTGGTGTAGGCCAGATAACTAGAACTTTGGTTTTGCAGTTCCACAGTTAAAATCTCAGTATTATCCAGATTTTAGCCTTTTTTTCCGTAAAAAAAATAGTAATAGTGTCTCCCTGACTGTTCAGACACAAATATATCTGTTTAAAAGATTATTGTGTAGGCCAGATAACTAGAACTATGGTTTTGCAGTTCCACTGTTCAAATCTCTGTATTATCCAGCTTGTGGATTTTTTTCCGTAAAAAAAAACAGTAATAGTGTCTCGCTGACTGTTCAGACACAAATATATCTGTTTAAAAGATTCTGGTGTAGACCAGATAACTAGAACTTTGGTTTTGCAGTTCCACGGTTCAAATCTCAGTATTATCCAGCTTTTGGCCTTTTTTTCCATAAAAAAAAAACAGTAATAGTGTCTGCCTGACTATTCAGACACAAATATATCTGTATAAAAGATTCTGGTGTAAGCCAGATATCTAGAACTTTGGTTTTGCAGTTCCATGGTTCAAATCTCTGTATTATCCCACTTTTGGCCTTTTTTCCATAAAAAAAGCAGTAATAGTGTCTCCCTGACTGTTCAGACACAAATATATCCGTTTAAAAGATTCTGGTGTAGGCCAGATAACTAGAACTTTGGTTTTGCAGTTCCACGGTTCAAATCTCAGTATTATCCAGCTTTTAGCCTTTTTTTCCGTAAAAAAAATAGTAATAGTGTCTCCCTGACTGTTCAGACACAAATATATCTGTTTAAAAGATTATTGTGTAGGCCAGATAACTAGAACTGTGGTTTTGCAGTTCCACTGTTCAAATCTCTGTATTATCCAGCTTGTGGATTTTTTTCCGTAAAAAAAAACAGTAGTAGTGTCTCGCTGACTGTTCAGACACAAATATATCTGTTTAAAAGATTCTGGTGTAGACCAGATAACTAGAACTTTGGTTTTGCAGTTCCACGGTTCAAATCTCAGTATTATCCAGCTTTTGGCCTTTTTTTCCATAAAAAAAAAACAGTAATAGTGTCTGCCTGACTATTCAGACACAAATATATCTGTATATAAGATTCTGGTGTAAGCCAGATATCTAGAACTTTGGTTTTGCAGTTCCATGGTTCAAATCTCTGTATTATCCCACTTTTGGCCTTTTTTCCGTAAAAAAAGCAGTAATAGTGTCTCCCTGACTGTTCAGACACAAATATATCCGTTTAAAAGATTCTGGTGTAGGCCAGATAGCTAGAACTTTTGTTTTTCAGTTCCACGGTTAAAATCTCAGTATTATCCAACTTTTGGCCTTTTTACCGTAAAAAAAAAAACAGTAATAGTGTCTCGCTGACTGTTCAGACACATATATATCTGTTTAAGAGATTCTTGTGTAGGCCAGATAACTTGAACTGTGGTTTTGCAGTTCCACGGTTCAAATCTCAGTATCATCCAGCTTTTGGCCTTTTTTCCGTAAAAAAACAGTAATAGTGTCTCGCTGACTGTTGAGACACAAATATATCTGTTTAAAAGATTCTGGTGTAGGCCAAATAACTAGAACTGTGGTTTTGCAGTTCCATGGTTCAAATCTCAGTATTATCCAGCTTTTGGCCTTTTTTCCATAAAAACAGATAGTAATAGTGTCTCGCTAACTGTTGAGACACAAATATATCTGTTTAAAAGATTCTGGTGTAGGGCAGATAACTAGAACTTTGGTTTTGCAGTTCCATGGTTCAAATCTCAGTATTATCCAGCTTTTGGCCTTTTTTCCATAAAAAAAAACAGTAATAGTGTCTGCCTGACTATTCAGACACAAATATATCTGTATAAAAGATTCTGGTGTAAGCCAGATATCTAGAACTTTGGTTTTGCAGTTTCATGGTTCAAATCTCTGTATTATCCCACTTTTGGCCTTTTTTCCATAAAAAAAGCAGTAATAGTGTCTCCCTGACTGTTCTGACACAAATATATCCGTTTAAAAGATTCTGGTGTAGGCCAGATAGCTAGAACTTTTGTTTTTCAGTTCCACGGTTAAAATCTCAGTATTATCCAGCTTTTGGCCTTTTTTCCGTAAAAAGCAGTAATAGTGTCTCCCTGACTGTTCAGACACAAATATATCTGTTTAAAAGATTCTTGTGTAGGCCAGATAACTAGAACTGTGGTTTTGCAGTTCCACGGTTCAAATCTCTGTATTATCCAGCTTGTGGATTTTTTTCCGTAAAAAAAAACAGTAATAGTGTCTCACTGACTGTTCAGACACAAATAAATCTGTTTAAAATATTCTGGTGTAGGCCAGATAACTAGAACTTTGGTTTTGCAGTTCCACGGTTCAAATCTCAGTATTATCCAGCTTTTGGCCTTTTTTCCGTAAAAAGCAGTAATAGTGTCTCCCTGACTGTTCAGACACAAATATATCTGTTTAAAAGATTCTGGTGTAGGCCAGATAACTAGAAATGTGGTTTTGCAGTTCCACGGTACAAATCTCTGTATTTCCAGCTTTTGGCCTTTTTTCCGTAAAAAAAAAACAGTAGTAGTGTCTCGCTGACTGTTCAGACACAAATATATCTGTTTAAAAGATTCTGGTGTAGGCCAGATAACTAGAACTTTGGTTTTGCAGTTCCACAGTTAAAATCTCCGTATTATCCAGCTTTTAGCCTTTTTTTCCGTAAAAAAAATAGTAATAGTGTCTGCCTGACTATTCAGACACAAATATATCTGTATAAAAGATTCTGGTGTAAGCCAGATATCTAGAACTTTGGTTTTGCAGTTCCATGGATCAAATCTCTGTATTATCCCACTTTTGGCCTTTTTTCCATAAAAAAAGCAGTAATAGTGTCTCCCTGACTGTTCAGACACAAATATATCCGTTTAAAAGATTCTGGTGTAGGCCAGATAGCTAGAACTTTTGTTTCTCAGTTCCACGGTTAAAATCTCAGTATTGTCCAGCTTTTGGCCTTTTTTCCGTAAAAAAAAAAACAGTAATAGTGTCTCACATATATATCTGTTTAAAAGATTCTTGTGTAGGCCAGATAACTTGAACTGTGGTTTTGCAGTTCCACGGTTCAAATCTCTGTATTATCCAGCTTGTGGATTTTTTTCCGTAAAAAAAAACAGTAATAGTGTCTCGCTGACTGTTCAGACACAAATATATCTGTTTAAAAGATTCTGGTGTAGGCCAGATAACTAGAACTTTGGTTTTGCAGTTCCACGGTTCAAATCTCAGTATTATCCAGCTTTTGGCCTTTTTTCCGTAAAAAGCAGTAATAGTGTCTCCCTGACTGTTCAGACACAAATATATCTGTTTAAAAGATTCTGGTGTAGGCCAGATAACTAGAAATGTGGTTTTGCAGTTCCACGGTACAAATCTCTGTATTTCCAGCTTTTGGCCTTTTTTCCGTAAAAAAAAAACAGTAATAGTGTCTCGCTGACTGTTCAGACACAAATATATCTGTTTAAAAGATTCTGGTGTAGGCCAGATAACTAGAACTCTGGTTTTGCAGTTCCACAGTTAAAATCTCAGTATTATCCAGCTTTTAGCCTTTTTTTGCGTAAAAAAAATAGTATTAGTGTCTCCCTGACTGTTCAGACACAAATATATCTGTTTAAAAGATTATTGTGTACTCCAGATAACTAGAACTGTGGTTTTGCAGTTCCACTGTTCAAATCTCTGTATTATCCAGCTTGTGGCTTTTTTTCCGCAAAAAAAAAACAGTAATAGTGTCTCGCTGACTGTTCAGACACAAATATATCTGTTTAAAAGATTCTGGTGTAGACCAGATAACTAGAACTTTGGTTTTGCAGTTCCACGGTTCAAATCTCAGTATTATCCAGCTTTTGGCCTTTTTTCCATAAAAAAGCAGTAATAATGTCTCCCTGACTGTTCAGACACAAATATATCTGTTTAAAAGATTCTGGTGTAGTCCAGATAACTAGAAATGTGGTTTTGCAGTTCCACGGTACAAATCTCTGTATTTTTTAGCTTTTGGGCTTTTTTTCCGTAAAAAAAACAGTAATAGTGTCTCGCTGACTGTTCAGACACAAATATATCTGTTTAAAAGATTCTGGTGTAGGCCAGATAGCTAGAACTTTGGTTTTGCAGTTCCACGGTTCAAATCTCAGTATTATACAGCTTTTGGCCTTTTTTCCGTAAAAAAACAGTAATAGTGTCTCCCTGACTGTTCAGACACAAATATATCTGTTTAAAAGAATCTGGTGTAGGCCAGATAACTAGAACTGTGGTTTTGCATTTCCACGGTTCAAATCTTTGTATTTTCCAGCTTTTGGCCTTTTTTCCATAAAAAAAACAGTAATAGTGTCTCCCTGACTGTTCAGACACAAATATATCTGTTTAAAAGATTCTGGTGTAGGCCAGATAACTAGAACTTTGGTTTTGCAGTTCCACGGTTCAAATCTCAGTATTATCCAGCTTTTGGCCTTTTTTCCATAAAAAAGCAGTAATAATGTCTCCCTGACTGTTCAGACACAAATATATCTGTTTAAAAGATTCTGGTGTAGGCCAGATAACTAGAACTGTGGTTTTGCATTTCCACGGTTCAAATCTTTGTATTTTCCAGCTTTTGGCCTTTTTTCCATAAAAAAAACAGTAATAGTGTCTCCCTGACTGTTCAGACACAAATATATCTGTTTAAAAGATTCTGGTGTACACCAGATAAATAGAACTTTGGTTTTGCAGGTCCATGGTTCAAATCTCAGTATTATCCAGTTTTTGGCCTTTTTTCTGTAAAAAAAACTGTATTCGTGTCTCGCTGACTGTTCAGACACAAATATTTCTGATTAAAAGATTCTGGTGTAGGCCAGATAACTAGAACTTTGGTTTTGCAGTTCTACGGTTCAAATGTCATTATTATCCCACTTTTGGACTTTTTTCAGTAATTAAAAACAGTAATAGTGTCTCCCTGACTGTTCAGACACAAATATATCTGTTTAAAAGATTCTGGTGTAGGCCAGATATCTAGAACTTTGGTTTTGCAGTTCAAAGATTCAAACCTCAGTATTATCCAGCTTTTGGCCTTTTTTCCGTAAAAAAAAACAGTAATAGTGTCTCCCTGACTGTTCAGTAGAGATGAGCGTTGTTCTGCTCGAACTGTTCGCCAATCTCAAATTCGAGCTGTTTTGGGCGGTGTTCGAGCCGTTCGGCGAACACGAACGATTTGAGAAAAATTCGGCTGTTCGAGGTTATGTTCGATAACTGTTCGTGCACCAAAATCATAACTGGATTTTTTCTCAGTAATGATGAAAATTAATGTTAATACGCAGTTTGAGTGTACAGCGGGGTGGGGGGAGGGGCAGGGGATGGATCTCTGCAGGAATAATGAAGATCTCCATTTTTTTTTCTCTTTCCCGCATTTGCAGTGGGGAGGTGCAGTCTGTCAGCCTATCAGCAGCGCACACACGGAGCGAACTGCTGTTTTTCACACAAGCAAGGGCATGTGTCATTGGCAATGTATGTCACATGTCCTTGCCCTATAAGACCAAGCCATTTTCCCCGTCGCCACCATTTTCTCACTGCTGCAGCTGCGTGTTAGACGGCACCGCTGTTGCTGTGTGCGCTATACCTTGTTAATTTCAAGCCAATTTTCGCACAAATCTACAGATAGATTGGGAGTAGGGAATAGTTGTGATTGCAGTCCTTTTAAGGACTAGGTTACAGCATTTCCTACGACTTTTATCAGGCAGGTCTGTGCTCTTAAATAGATAGATTGTGGGAGTAAAGACTAATTGTAATTGGAGTCCTTTTCAGGACTAGGTTACATCAGTTCCTATCAGTTTTTGCCAGGCAGGTCTGTGCCAGTGCTGTGCAAGTTTTTTTCACAGCATTTGGCTGAATCTAGCAAAGCTAATCCTTTTTGGCCTATTGCAGAGTGTGTTAGTCAGTGGAGTAGCCTATCTGTGTTGCAAAATATACCACCTGTGTATAGAATACCAATTTTTTTACTGCACCTAGTGAAGTAAAATCTTTTGGGCATAGCATCATTCTATTAGTCCATCTATACTGACCTCCATCAGGTTGCAAATTGAATATAATTTTTTTCTGCATCTAGCTCTGAAAAAATATTTGGCCTTCTAGTAATGTGTGGGACTTGTTCTATTAGTCCATCTATACTGACCTCCATCAGGTTGCAAACTGAAAATAATTTTTTTCTGCATCTAGCTCTGAAAAAATATTTGGCCTTCTAGCAGTGTGTGGGACTTTCTCTATTAGTTCATCTATACTGACCTCCATCAGGTTGCAAATTAAAAATAATTTTTATCTGCATCTACCTCTGAAAAAATATTTGGGCTTCTAGCTGTGTGTGGGACTTGTTCTATTAGTCCATCTATACTGACCTCCATCAGGTTGCAAACTGAATATATATTTTTTCTGCATCTACCTCTGAAAAAATATTGGGCTTCTAGCTGTGTGTGGGACTTCTTCTATTAATCCATCTACACAGACCTCCATCAGGTTGCAAACTGAATATAATTTTTTTCTGCATCTAGCTCTGAAAAAATATTTGGCCTTCTAGTAGTGTGTGGGACTTTCTCTATTAGTCCATCTATACTGACCTCCATCAGGTTGCAAATTAAAAATAATTTTTATCTGCATCTACCTCTGAAAAAATATTTGGGCTTCTAGCTGTGTGTGGGACTTGTTCTATTAGTCCATCTATACTGACCTCCATCAGGTTGCAAACTGAATATAATTTTTTTCTGCATCTAGCTCTGAAAAAATATTTGGCCTTCTAGTAGTGTGTGGGACTTTCTCTATTAGTCCATCTATACAGACCTCCATCAGGATGCAAATTAAAAATAATTTTTATCTGCATCTAGCTCTGAAAAAATATTTGGCCTTCTAGCAGTGTGTGGGACTTTCTCTATTAGTCCATCTATACTGACCTCCATCAGGTTGCAAATTAAAAATAATTTTTTTCTGCATCTACCTCTGAAAAAATATTTGGGCTTCTAGCTGTGTGTGGGACTTGTTCTATTAGTCCATCTATACTGACCTCCATCAGGTTGCAAATCGAATATAATTTTTTTCTCCATCTAACCCAGCCAATAGTTTTGGCCTAATACCACAGTTTGGCCACTCAGCTTTGCTCGGTTCCCATCCATTGTTTTTTTGTGCAAACAACTCCAGAGTTGTGAATTAGTTAACAACCAAAATGAGTGGAAAAAGGCCTGCTGCTGGTGGAAAGGGGAATAGGCATGTTGGGAAGGGGAAAATAGGTTGTGTCCGTGGGGTAGGTGTTAAAGCAACAGTAACATCTGCAGAAGAAAGACCTTCTTCCAGCCAAACTAAAATGTCTACTTCTTTTAGCGGACAATGTGATAAGATCCCTTTCTTATGGCCACGCCAATCGCTACAAATTCCAGATGAGGCACAAAAACAGCAGGTGCTTCAACGGATATCAAGTGCTCCTTTAAGTGGGCTCTCCTCCACATCAACTTCAACATCACAAATACTCCAGTCCTCAAAGGTGTCACCCCAATTGCACTTGCTTCCTCACAGCTCCCAAATCTCCAGCTGCCCGTCTGAGTATGAGGTAGAACAGATGGTTGAGTCTGCAGAGCTGTTTACTCATACTATAGCCTGGGAATCAGAGGTCGACTCCAGCGCTTCTGTGAATCCAGATGAGGAAATGATCTGCACTGATGCCCAGAATCTTTATGAGTCTGATCCAGGACCAGACGCAGAAGGTTCTGACCATATTGTAGACCCTCATTCCCAAACTGTAACTCCTGTTGGTGGAGACAATGAGGAAGACGATGATGAGACTCAAATACCTGATTGGAGCGACAATTTTAATTTTTTGTCAGGGCAGGAACAGGTTGGCTCTGAGGACGACGGGTGTGATAACGCACAGGGTGATGATGAGGTTGGAGATCCCACTTACTGTCAACCCACAGTCAGCCAAGAGATGAGGTCAGCAGAGGAGGTGGAGGAAGATGCTAGTGACGACGAGGTCAGGTTGCGCCTTCCTGGACAGAGACGTAGTACTGGAAGCACGTCAACAACTGCATCCTCAAACACAACTCTGCCTCTCACCACAAGTCGTGGTGGCTCTTCAGGTCGCATGGGTGCTAAGCCTTGCATAGCCTGGGCATTTTTTCAGATCGATAAAGGTGACCCAACTCGTGTTATCTGTAACATTTGTCAGCAAAAGCTAAGTAGAGGCCAAAAAATACATAGTTTGAGTACTTCATGCATGAACCGGCACATGGACATGAAGCATAAGTTGCAGTGGGAAGCTCAGTGTGCTACAATGCGGCCTAGCCGGCCGGGCCAACCACCATCTGCCATATCTTGTGCATCCGCGGCCTCTTCATCCTCTGTGACTGGGGGCACAGCAGTCACACCTGTTTTGGGGCGCAGACCTGCCACCTCTTTACCCGCAACAGCCAGCGTGATTGGCAGGTCATCATTTTCTTTGGAGGTGGTAACACCAGCTGGTGTTGAGTAGAGATGAGCGTTGTTCTACTCGAACTGTTCACCAATCTCAAATTCGAGCTGTTTTGGGCGGTGTTCGAGCCGGTCGGCGAACACGAACAATTTGAGAAAAATTCGGCTGTTCGAGGTTATGTTCGATAACTGTTCGTGCACCAAAATCATAACTGGATTTTTTCTCAGTAATGATGAAAATTAATGTTAATACCCAGTTTGAGTGTACAGCGGGGCGGGGGGAGGGGCAGGGGATGGATCTCTGCAGGAACAATGAAGATCTCCATTTTTTTTTCTCTTTCCCGCATTTGCAGTGGGGAGGTGCAATCTGTCAGCCTATCAGCAGCGCACACACGGAGCGAAGTGCTTTTTTTCACGCAAGCAAGGGCATGTGTGATTGGCAGTGTATGTCACATGTCCTTGCCCTATAAGACCAAGCCATTTTCCCCGTCGCCACCATTTTCTCACTGCTGCAGCTGCGTGTTAGACGGCACCGCTGTTGCTGTGTGCGCTATACCTTGTTAATTTCAAGCCAATTTTCGCACAAATATACAGATAGCTTGGGAGTAGGGAATAGTTGTGATTGCAGTCCTTTTAAGGACTAGGTTACAGCATTTCCTACGACTTTTATCAAGCAGGTCTGTGCTCTTAAATAGATAGATTGTGGGAGTAAAGACTAATTGTAATTGGAGTCCTTTTCAGGACTAGGTTACATCAGTTCCTATCAGTTTTTGCCAGGCAGGTCTGTGCCAGTGCTGTGCAAGTTTTTTTCACAGCATTTGGCTGAATCTAGCAAAGCTAATCCTTTTTGGCCTATTGCAGAGTGTGTTAGTCAGTGGAGTAGCCTATCTGTGTTGCAAGATATACCACCTGTGTATAGAATACCAATTTTTTTACTGCACCTAGTGAAGTAAAATCTTTTGGGCATAGCATCATTCTATTAGTCCATCTATACTGACCTCCATCAGGTTGCAAACTGAATATAATTTTTTTCTGCATCTAGCTCTGAAAAAATATTTGGGCTTCTAGCAGTGTGTGGGACTTGGTCTATTAGTCCATCTATACTGACCTCCATCAGGTTGCAAATTAAAAATAATTTTTTTCTTCATTTAGCTCTGAAAAAATATTTGGGCTTCTAGCAGTGTGTGGGACTTGTTCTATTAGTCCTTCTATACTGACCTCCAGCAGGTTGCAAATTGAATATAATTTTTTTCTGCATCTAGCTCTGAAAAAATATTTGGGCTTCTAGCGGTGTGTGGGACTTGGTCTATTAGTCCATCTATACTGACCTCCATCAGGTTGCAAATTAAAAATAATTTTTTTCTGCATCTAGCTCTGAAAAAATATTTGGGCTTCTAGCAGTGTGTGGGACTTGGTCTATTAGTCCATCTATACTGACCTCCATCAGGTTGCAAATTAAAAATAATTTTTTTCTTCATTTATCTCTGAAAAAATATTTGGGCTTCTAGCAGCGTGTGGGACTTGTTCTATTAGTCCATCTATACTGACCTCCATCAGGTTGCAAATTAAAAATAATTTTTTTCTGCATCTAGCTCTGAAAAAATATTTGGGCTTCTCGCAGTGTGTGGGACTTGGTCTATTAGTCCATCTATACTGACCTCCATCAGGTTGCAAATTAAAAATAATTTTTTTCTGCATCTAGCTCTGAAAAAATATTTGGGCTTCTAGCAGTGTGTGGGACTTGGTCTATTAGTCCATCTATACTGACCTCCATCAGGTTGCAAATTGAATAAAAAATTTTTCTGCATCTAGCTCTGAAAAAATATTTGGGCTTCTAGCGGTGTGTGGGACTTGGTCTATTAGTCCATCTATACTGACCTCCATCAGGTTGCAAATTAAAAATAATTTTTTTCTGCATCTAACCCAGCCAATAGTTTTGGCCTAATACCACAGTTTGGCCACTCAGCTCTGCTCGGTTACCATCCATTGTTTTTTTGTGCAAACAACTCCAGAGTTGTGAATTAGTTAACCACCAAAATGAGTGGAAAAGCCTGCTGCTGGTGGAAAGGGGAATAGGCGTGTTGGGAAGGGGAAAAAAGGTTGTGTCCGTGGGGTAGGTGCAGAAGAAAGACCATCTTCCAGCCAAACTAAAATGTCTACTTCTTTTAGCGGACAATGTGATAAGATCCCTTTCTTACGGCCACGCCAATCGCTACAAATTCCAGATGAGGCACAAAAACAGCAGGTGCTTCAACGGATATCAAGTGCTCCTTTAAGTGGGCTCTCCTCCACATCAACTTCAACATCACAAATACTCCAGTCCTCAAAGGTGTCACCCAAATCGCACTTGCTTCCTCACAGCTCCCAAATCTCCAGCTGCCCGTCTGAGTATGAGGTAGAACAGATGGTTGAGTCTGCAGAGCTGTTTACTCATACTATAGCCTGGGAATCAGAGGTCGACTCCAGCTCTTCTGTGAATCCAGACGAGGAAATGATCTGCACTGATGCCCAGAATCTTTATGAGTCGGATCCAGGACCAGACGCAGAAGGTTCTGACCATAATGTAGACCCTCATTCCCAAACTGTAACTCCTGTTGGTGGAGACAATGAGGAAGACCATGATAAGACTCAAATACCTGATTGGAGCGACAACTTTAGTTTTTTGTCAGGGCAGGAACAGGTTGGCTCTGAGGACGACGGGTGTGATAACGCACAGGGTGATGATGATGAGGTCGGAGATCCCACTTACTGTCAACCCACAGTCAGCCAAGAGATGAGGTCAGCAGAGGAGGTGGAGTAAGATGCTAGTGACGACGAGGTCAGGTTGCGCCTTCCTGGACAGAGACGTAGTACTGGAAGCACGTCAACAACTGCATCCTCAAACACAACTCTGCCTCTCACCACAAGTCGTGGTGGCTCTTCAGGTCGCATGGGTGCTAAGCCTTGCATAGCCTGGGCATTTTTTCAGATCGATAAAGATGACCCAACTCGTGTTATCTGTAACATTTGTCAGCAAAAGCTAAGTAGAGGCCAAAAAATACATAGTTTGAGTACTTCATGCATGAACCGGCACATGGACATGAAGCATAAGTTGCAGTGGGAAGCTCAGTGTGCTACAATGCGGCCTAGCCGGCCGGGCCAACCACCGTCTGCCATATCTTGTGCATCCGCGGCCTCTTCATCCTCTGTGACTGGGGGGACAGCAGTCACACCTGTTTTGGGGCGCAGACCTGCCACCTCTTTACCCGCAACAGCCAGCGTGATTGGCAGGTCATCATTTTCTTTGGAGGTGGTAACACCAGCTGGTGTTGAGTAGAGATGAGCGTTGTTCTACTCGAACTGTTCGCCAATCTCAAATTCGAGCTGTTTTGGGCGGTGTTCGAGCCGGTCGGCGAACACGAACAATTTGAGAAAAATTCGGCTGTTCGAGGTTATGTTCGATAACTGTTCGTGCACCAAAATCATAACTGGATTTTTTCTCAGTAATGATGAAAATTAATGTTAATACGCAGTTTGAGTGTACAGCGGGGCGGGGGGAGGGGCAGGGGATGGATCTCTGCAGGAACAATGAAGATCTCCATTTTTTTTTCTCTTTCCCGCATTTGCAGTGGGGAGGTGCAATCTGTCAGCCTATCAGCAGCGCACACACGGAGCGAAGTGCTTTTTTTCACGCAAGCAAGGGCATGTGTGATTGGCAGTGTATGTCACATGTCCTTGCCCTATAAGACCAAGCCATTTTCCCCGTCGCCACCATTTTCTCACTGCTGCAGCTGCGTGTTAGACGGCACCGCTGTTGCTGTGTGCGCTATAACTTGTTAATTTCAAGCCAATTTTCGCACAAATATACAGATAGCTTGGGAGTAGGGAATAGTTGTGATTGCAGTCCTTTTAAGGACTAGGTTACAGCATTTCCTACGACTTTTATCAAGCAGGTCTGTGCTCTTAAATAGATAGATTGTGGGAGTAAAGACTAATTGTAATTGGAGTCCTTTTCTGGACTAGGTTACATCAGTTCCTATCAGTTTTTGCCAGGCAGGTCTGTGCCAGTGCTGTGCAAGATTTTTTCACAGCATTTGGCTGAATCTAGCAAAGCTAATCCTTTTTGGCCTATTGCAGAGTGTGTTAGTCAGTGGAGTAGCCTATCTGTGTTGCAAGATATACCACCTGTGTATAGAATACCAATTTTTTTACTGCACCTAGTGAAGTAAAATCTTTTGGGCATAGCATCATTCTATTAGTCCATCTATACTGACCTCCATCAGGTTGCAAACTGAATATAATTTTTTTCTGCATCTAGCTCTGAAAAAATATTTGGGCTTCTAGCAGTGTGTGGGACTTGGTCTATTAGTCCATCTATACTGACCTCCATCAGGTTGCAAATTAAAAATAATTTTTTTCTTCATTTAGCTCTGAAAAAATATTTGGGCTTCTAGCAGTGTGTGGGACTTGTTCTATTAGTCCTTCTATACTGACCTCCAGCAGGTTGCAAATTGAATATAATTTTTTTCTGCATCTAGCTCTGAAAAAATATTTGGGCTTCTAGCGGTGTGTGGGACTTGGTCTATTAGTCCATCTATACTGACCTCCATCAGGTTGCAAATTAAAAATAATTTTTTTCTGCATCTAGCTCTGAAAAAATATTTGGGCTTCTAGCAGTGTGTGGGACTTGGTCTATTAGTCCATCTATACTGACCTCCATCAGGTTGCAAATTAAAAATAATTTTTTTCTTCATTTATCTCTGAAAAAATATTTGGGCTTCTAGCAGCGTGTGGGACTTGTTCTATTAGTCCATCTATACTGACCTCCATCAGGTTGCAAATTAAAAATATTTTTTTTCTGCATCTAGCTCTGAAAAAATATTTGGGCTTCTAGCAGTGTGTGGGACTTGGTCTATTAGTCCATCTATACTGACCTCCATCAGGTTGCAAATTAAAAATAATTTTTTTCTGCATCTAGCTCTGAAAAAATATTTGGGCTTCTAGCAGTGTGTGGGACTTGGTCTATTAGTCCATCTATACTGACCTCCATCAGGTTGCAAATTGAATAAAAAAATTTTCTGCATCTAGCTCTGAAAAAATATTTGGGCTTCTAGCGGTGTGTGGGACTTGGTCTATTAGTCCATCTATACTGACCTCCATCAGGTTGCAAATTAAAAATAATTTTTTTCTGCATCTAACCCAGCCAATAGTTTTGGCCTAATACCACAGTTTGGCCACTCAGCTCTGCTCGGTTACCATCCATTGTTTTTTTGTGCAAACAACTCCAGAGTTGTGAATTAGTTAACCACCAAAATGAGTGGAAAAAGGCCTGCTGCTGGTGGAAAGGGGAATAGGCGTGTTGGGAAGGGGAAAAAAGGTTGTGTCCGTGGGGTAGGTGCAGAAGAAAGACCATCTTCCAGCCAAACTAAAATGTCTACTTCTTTTAGCGGACAATGTGATAAGATCCCTTTCTTACAGCCACGCCAATCGCTACAAATTCCAGATGAGGCACAAAAACAGCAGGTGCTTCAACGGATATCAAGTGCTCCTTTAAGTGGGCTCTCCTCCACATCAACTTCAACATCACAAATACTCCAGTCCTCAAAGGTGTCACCCAAATCGCACTTGCTTCCTCACAGCTCCCAAATCTCCAGCTGCCCGTCTGAGTATGAGGTAGAACAGATGGTTGAGTCTGCAGAGCTGTTTACTCATACTATAGCCTGGGAATCAGAGGTCGACTCCAGCGCTTCTGTGAATCCAGACGAGGAAATGATCTGCACTGATGCCCAGAATCTTTATGAGTCGGATCCAGGACCAGACGCAGAAGGTTCTGACCATAATGTAGACCCTCATTCCCAAACTGTAACTCCTGTTGGTGGAGACAATGAGGAAGACGATGATAAGACTCAAATACCTGATTGGAGCGACAACTTTAGTTTTTTGTCAGGGCAGGAACAGGTTGGCTCTGAGGACGACGGGTGTGATAACGCACAGGGTGATGATGATGAGGTCGGAGATCCCACTTACTGTCAACCCACAGTCAGCCAAGAGATGAGGTCAGCAGAGGAGGTGGAGTAAGATGCTAGTGACGACGAGGTCAGGTTGCGCCTTCCTGGACAGAGACGTAGTACTGGAAGCACGTCAACAACTGCATCCTCAAACACAACTCTGCCTCTCACCACAAGTCGTGGTGGCTCTTCAGGTCGCATGGGTGCTAAGCCTTGCATAGCCTGGGCATTTTTTCAGATCGATAAAGATGACCCAACTCGTGTTATCTGTAACATTTGTCAGCAAAAGCTAAGTAGAGGCCAAAAAATACATAGTTTGAGTACTTCATGCATGAACCGGCACATGGACATGAAGCATAAGTTGCAGTGGGAAGCTCAGTGTGCTACAATGCGGCCTAGCCGGCCGGGCCAACCACCGTCTGCCATATCTTGTGCATCCGCGGCCTCTTCATCCTCTGTGACTGGGGGGACAGCAGTCACACCTGTTTTGGGGCGCAGACCTGCCACCTCTTTACCCGCAACAGCCAGCGTGATTAGCAGGTCATCATTTTCTTTGGAGGTGGTAACACCAGCTGGTCTTGAGCGCTGTCCGACATCGATAGCACCACCTTTGGATCAAGGCAACCTAACATGTCCGCCTGCATCTTCCTCACAGACCGGCAGTTTGCCGGGGACACCCTTATCAACCCCGTCTAAGCACAATAGCCAGCCCTCGGTCCCTCAGATGTGGACAAGTAAAAGACCATTTCCTCCTAGCCATGAGAAAGCTAAGAGGTTGAATTTCACCATCTGCAAGCTCTTGGCTACAGAAATGCTGCCTTTCCGCCTGGTGGACACAGAGGATTTTCGAGACCTTATGTCCGTCGCAGTGCCCCAGTACCAGATGCCCAGTCGGCACTACTTCTCAAAGAAACGTGTGCCTGTGCTCCACCAGCATGTCGCACACAACATCACCGCTTCTTTGAGAAACTCTGTGTGTGACAGGGTGCATTTCACCACAGACACTTGGACGAGTAGGCATGGACAGGGGCGTTACATGTCGCTGACTGGGCACTGGGTAACTATGGTGACAGCAGGACAAGGGGCTGCTGTCCAAATCTTGCCGTCCCCACGAGTTGTGCGTCAATCCTCTTTATGTCAAAGTTCCTCCACTGCTTCTGCCTCCTCAACCTCCTCTCGGTCTTCCACCTGCACCCAAAGCCTGTCTGGTCATGCCACAAGCTTTCTAACTGCGCAGAAGGGATCCTGCACACCTCCTTACTATGCTGGCAGTAGGGCTCAACGTCATCAGGCGGTTTTTACATTGAAATGTCTGGGAAATGTGAGTCACACAGCTGAGGAGTTGTGGTCAGCTCTGGAGAACCAATTTCATGAATGGTTGTCTCCACTGGACCTGAAACCAGGGAAGGCCGTGTGCGACAATGCTGCAAACCTGGGTGCGGCCCTTCGCCGGGGCAATGTCACACACGTGCCTTGTATGGCTCACGTGTTGAACCTGGTTGTCCAGCAATTTTTAGCCCACTATCCCAGACTAGGTGGCCTTCTGCAGAGGGCACGGTCGCTGTGTGCTCACTTCCGCCGTTCGCATCCCGCAGCTCAGCGACTTACATCTCTACAGAAGTCGTTGGGCCTGCCACTTCACCGGCTAAAATGCGATGTGCCTACCCGGTGGAATTCAACTCTGCACATGTTGCAGCGACTGTGGCAGCACCGACAAGCCCTGGTGCAATACGTTCTGACGTATAGCCTGGGCCAACGAGATTCAGAGGTGGGGCAAATCACGCTGGAGGAGTGGTCTCAGATCAGGGACCTATGCACCCTTCTGCACAGTTTTGAAATGGCGACGAAGATGTTTAGTGCTGACGATGCCATTATCAGCATGACTATTCCAGTGATTTACATGCTGGAGCACATGTTAAACAGAATTCGGAGTCAGGTGGTGGCACAAGAGGAGGTGGAGGAAGTAGAGGAGGAGGAGTTGTATGCGGAAGGGCTAACATCTGCAAGGTCCAGACGGTCGGCAGCACCAAGGCGGCAGGCATGTGAGGGTGGGGGAGATGATTTTACCAGGTCGCATGGTAGCAGCCAAACTAGTGAGGAAGGTGCAGGAGCCCAGGAAGAAGTGGAGGACGAACTGATGGAAGACTCATCAGATGAGGGAGACCTTGATCACATTTCTGTTGTGCGAGGTTGGGGGGAGAGGACAGAGGAAGGAAGCATGATTGTTACCTCGCCACCAACACAACAGGGACTTGGTGCTCCTGGTTGCGCAACACACATGAGTGCCTTCTTGCTGCACTACCTGCAACATGACCCTCGAATTGTGAGAATTAGAAATAATCCTGACTACTGGGTTGCCACACTGTTAGATCCCCGGTACAAAAGTAAATTTGCAGAAATTATTCCTGCCATAGAAAGGGATGCACGCATGCAGGAGTATCAGCAGAGACTGTTGCAGAATCTTACATGTGCTTTTCCACAAAATACCAGTGGTGCACGTAGTGAATCTCACAGTTCCAACTTGCCAACCGTGGGACCGTCAAGTGTTCAGCACTCAAACCGTAACAGAACCACAGCATCTGCTGGTAACATCAATTTTGCGGAATCATTTCACCACTTTTTTAGCCCATCCTTTGCAAGGCCACAGGAGACAAGAAGTCTGACACATAGTCAGCGCCTAGAGACGATGGTACAGGAGTATCTCCAAGTAAACATTGAAGCCACGACTGTGTCACTGGACCCTTGCTCTTTTTGGGCTTCCAATCTGGATAAATAGCCGGAGCTAGCCACTTACGCCTTGGAGATCTTGTCATGCCCCGCAGCCAGCGTTCTGTCTGAACGTGTGTTCAGCGCTGCTGGTGGTGTGCTGACAGATAAGCGCACGCGGCTCTCCACTGATAATGTAGACAGACTCACGTTCATAAAGATGAACAAATCATGGATCCGAAACGACTTTTCTACCCCTGTGTCATCCTGGGGAGAGTAAAAGCTTGATGATTGGTTAAAATCACCCTACCAACCGTTTTAAGCTTTCAAATTACTAATCATGTTTATCTGTATCTTGACTGGAAAATAATTTGGGCTTTGTAGCAGTGTGCAGCACTGGTCCTATTAGGCCATCTATAATAAGCTTCACCAGATTTAAAATTAAAAATAATTTTTAGCTGCATCTACCCCGGAAAATAATTTTGGGGCTCCGAGATGCGCAAGACACATAAGTGCCTTCTTGCTGCACTACCTGCAGCATGACCCTCATATTGTCAGAATTCGAAGTAATCATGACTACTGGGTTGCCACACTCTTAGATCCCCCAAACTTTTCGATCAACCTTTTCATTTTAATAAAGACCAAAAAAATGGTCATTTTTGAAATTATAAGCATTAGCAGGTTGTTAGAAACTGAAATCAAACAGTTTTCAACTCAAAACTTTATTCTAGGTGATGTTACATTTTCACATAGGACCCCTTGTTCGAAAGGAGCTTCTGAACTCTCTCGTCCATTGAATTTGTCAGGTTTTGGATGGTTTCTGCTTCAATTGTTTTGCATGAGGACAGAATACCCTCCCAGAGCTGTTGCTTAGATGTGAACTGCCTCCCGCCATCATAGACACTCCTTTTAATGATGCTCCAAAGGTTCTGAATGGGGTTGAGGTCAGGGGAGCATGGGGGTCACACCATAAGTTTGTCCCCTTTTATGCCCATATCAGCCAGAGATGCAGATGTTTTATGTGCAGCATGAGATGGTGAATTATTATGCAGAAAAATGATCTTGCTGTGAAATACACGGTTCTTCTTCTTGAACCATGGCAGGAAGTGCTGTTTGAGAAAATCCACATACATTATGGAGTTCATCTTTAGCGCCTTCAGGGATCCTAAAGGGGCCGACAATCTCTCTCCCCATGATTCCAGCCCAAAACATTACTCCACCTCCTCCTTGTTGGCGCTGTAGCCGTGTTTGCATGGGGTGTCCATCAACCAGCCATCCTCCACTCCATTCATCTGGACCATCGAGCGCTGCACGGCACTCATCCGTGAACAAAACAGTTTTGAAATCAGTCTTCATGTAATGTTTGGCCCACTGGAGCCGTTTCTGCTTGTGTGAAGTGGATAGAGGAGGTCGACAGGATGGCGTATGCACAGCTGCAAACCTCTGAAGGACCCTGCATCTTGTTGTTCGGGGGACGTTGGAGGTACAAGCAGCTTCAAAAACTTGTCTGCTGCTATGACAAGGCTTTTTTGCCGCTGCTCTTTCAACCTGACGTAATTGCCTGTAGGAAAGAGTCCTCAATTTGCCCTTATCAGCACGCACACGTGTGTACTGTGAATCAGCTACATACTTCTTGATTGCCAAGACACTTCATCCTGATCATCGCACAATGTTGATTGTAGTCATGCCTTGACCTAAACACTCCACAATTTGTTGCTTCTCAGCAGCCGACACATCCTTTTTCTTTCCCATTTTGGCAGAAAATGTAGGCTGCTTAATAATGTGAGAGAGCCTTCTTAAGTACTCTTGCCTTTCATTGGACACACCTGCCAAACTAATTAGCACAGGTGTCTGCAATTGCTTACAGTGATATAAAGAGCCCTGACACACATCACCATAAATGAGTTTAACTGACAAACAAACAAATTCTTCCCTTATCACTCCTAAACACTTTTTGCATAATAATTTGGAACGCGGTGTACATGTGCTTTTCCACAAAACACCAGTGGTTCACGTAGTGAATCTTACAGTTCTAACTTGCCAACCGTGGTCTGTATGGAATGGTTCAATAAAGGGCCCAAAATTAAGATAACATAGATGGGAGAGGTCTCTATGAATAGGAATTCCTAAGTATTTGATACCCTGTGAGGGCCAGGCAAAGGGAAAGTTGGACTGGATGGAATCCTATATGGATTTAGGGAGGGAGACATCGAGGGCCTCAGACTTCGCTGCATTGATTTTAAAATTTTACCATGTAACAAAGTGCTCTATTTCAGCCATAACAGCAGGGATGGATATATGTGATTGAGTGATATATACTAGGACATCATCAGCAAATAGAGAGCACTTGTACTCGGTGCCTCCCACCTCAATCCACCTAATATTGGGGTTATGGTGAATTGATGAGAGCAGGTGCTCCGTCACTAGGATGTAAAAGAGAGGGGACAGAGGACATCACTGCCTTGTCCCATTGGTGATTGTGAAAGGTGATGAAAATGTTCTGACGCACCCCCTGGGCCTTGGGACACCCGGAGCCCGACCCTTTTTGGTGGATGCTGGTGGTTGTAGTCTTCGTGGCGGCGATCCGGTTCCGTGGCTCAGGGCGGTCAAACCAGTGGCGGAACTATTTATGTGGTTTTGATGTTTAAATGTCCGACTACGCCACCCGTGGATTGCGGTCAGAGTGAACCGCCGCTACAGGGCAGACCGCTAAGGTTGGTGTTGTGGGTGCAGCAGAGCGTAGCATAACTCCCCACGGGAGGAGTATAGCCTCAGGGCAGTGTATGCGGAGGATGGGGGTGATGGTGCAGGGCAGCAGCAGTAATGACACAGAGTCAGTGATGCAGTTCAGGGCCTTTACTCACAGTTCTTATTATCCAGACCACGTCTGCAGGTAACGGCTGCCCACGTCGTACTGTGCTCACCAGGTGAGGGGCTCAGACAACTCCCAGATAACTTTGGAGCGCTTCACAGGACCCCCTTTGTGTGTCCTTTGTCTGGCCTTTCTTACCAACACTTCTGTCCGGCTGCCTCGGGCCTCCTCTTGGTAAACTTGGCGCCAGTTTCCCTGACCCTATGTGGTGCCTTCCTAGCGGGTGGAGCAAGGGGCTGCGCCACATAAAATGTCAGAGCCTCCGGTTTCTAGCTGAGGGTCGTTTCCTGCCTCCACTAGTACGGGGACCGGTCTCCCCCTTTGGCCTGACCCCTCCACGCAGGTGGATTCGGGCGTGCGGTGGCGACTCGCCCGTCCGCACCCCTGGGATCCCTTCATTCCTCGTTTCTGGAGCCTTCTCCGCTCCTCTTCCTTCCTTCTCCCTCTTGCAGGCCTGGGCCTCTGTTACTAGGCCCGCCTCCGGAGCAGAGCTCATGCAGAGCCCCTGCTCCCTGCCACTTCTGCTCAGACTTCTCTGCACTGAACTAAGATGGTGCCCACCTTTTATACTCCCTTCTCAATGCACCCAGGAACTGCTTCCTCCCTGCTCCTGCACTGCAGGGTTCCCCTTCCTCAGTGTTCCCTCCCCCCCACTCCAGCCAGGGACAGGGACTGTCGTGCCCATCTCAGAGGCATATTGGTTGCCCTGCCCCACGGCAATGTGGTGTAATGCATGCAGGTGTCGGGTCCTGATCCACACTCCATCCTTACCTGAGAGTGAGATATCACACCTCTGGGTGAGGTGCAATACCTCTGTAGCAACCGAGCCCTCAGGGTGCTACAGTTCCATTTATCTTCAGCCTAGGTGACGTATTGTGATACAGGGCCGTGATTTTGGCTATAAAAGGGTCCCCTAGACCCCTACCCCAAGCTTTTTAAGAGAATCATATATGGCGTGCCAGGAGACTCTATGGAATGCTTTCTCAGCATCCAACGAGAGTATCTAATTACAAATTTTTAACTGCATCTAGCCCAGGAAATACTTTGTGCCTAGTAGCAGTGTCTGCTAGTCAGCGGATTATCCCGGCTGTTAAGCAAGCTACACCACCTGTAGTTTGGACACTTAATTTTTTCAAAGGAAATGCTTCGGGACCATGGGATACTCAGTGAAGAGCATCAGGAGGCACCCCAAGGCATAGGGGCTGGGACTGGCAGTAGGATGCCTTGCGGTGGACAGCCGAGCTCGATCCTTATAAAAGCTTTTTAACTGCAGCAGCTTTAGTGGACGCTACTGGAGCTGGAATTACGCGGCTGCTGGCATGAGACTTGCCCTCCAATAGATCCTTGTAAATGGATTTAAAGTGTATTCATTCAAATTAGAGAGACAATTTAAATTAAAAAGCTTAGAGCTGCCTCCACCACTGGGGGGCTCGCTCAACCCACCAGCGGACAGGCACCAGTATTGGGAGAGGGGGGCTGGCCGTCAGGGTTCACCGCGGCTCTGGCACAAACCCGGCGACACGGAGGTGGCACGGGCAGGAGCGGACTGAACGTGTCGGCTTCTCACTTTTTGGATTTTAGAAGGGCATGACATGCCTATATTTGTGTCTCCCCCTCCTTTTACTCCTCCACCTCTTTTCTTTTCGCATGACTATATGTACTTGTCACTTTTCCATGTGTTAGTTGTGTCTTGTGAGCAGTTTGTCAGCTTTTGGACACCTTTGAAGGTGTTTTCTATGTGTTTCTATGTGTTTTTGTTTGCCTGCCATTGGTTTTAACGGTGTTCGAAGGTGTTCAACGAACAGTTCGACGAACAGTTCGGCGAACACACGGGTGTTCGACGAACCGAACCGAACTCGAACACTACGGGGGTGGCTCAACACTACTGTTCAGACACAAATATATCTGTTTAAAAGATTCTGGTGTAGGCCAGATAACTAGAACTGTGGTTTTGCAGTTCCACGGTTCAAATCTCTGTATTATCCAGCTTTTGGCCTTTTTTCCGAAAAAAAAAAACAGTAATAGTGTCTCGTTGACTGTTCATACCCAAATATATCTGTTTAAAAGATTCTGGTGTAGGCCAGATAGCTAGAACTTTGGTTTTGCAGTTCCACGGTTCAAATCTCTGTATTATCCAGCTTTTGGCCTTTTTTCCATAAAAAAAAACAATAATAGTGTCTCGCTGACTGTTCAGACACAAATATATCTGTTTAAAATATTCTGGTGTAGGCTATATAGCTAGAACTTTGGTTTTGCAGTTCCACGGTTCAAATCTCAGTATTATACAGCTTTTGGCCTTTTTTCCATAAAAAAACAGTAATAGTGTCTCCCTGACGTTCAGACACAAATATATCTGTTTAAAAGATTGTGGTGTAGACCAGATAACTAGAACTTTGGTTTTGCAGTTCCATGGTTCAAATCTCAGTATTATCCAGCTTTTGGCCTTATTTCTGTAAAAAAACAGTAATAGTGTCTCCCTGACTGTTCAGACACACATATATCTGTTTAAAAGATTCTGGTGTAGGCCAGATAACTAGAACATTGGTTTTGCAGTTGCACGGCTCAACTCTCTGTATAAACCCGCTTTTGGTCTTTTTTCCGTAAAAAAAACAGTAATAGTGTCTCGCTGACTGTTCAGACACAAATATATCTGTTTAAAAGATTCTGGTGTAGGCCAGATAGCTAGAACTTTGGTTTTGCAGTTCCACAGTTCAAATCTCAGTATTATACAGCTTTTGGCCTTTTTTCCTTAAAAAAACAGTAATAGTGTCTCCCTGACTGTTCAGACACAAATATATCTGTTTAAAAGATTCTGGTGTAGGCCAGATAACTAGAACTGTGGTTTTGCATTTTCACGGTTCAAATCTCTGTATTATCCAGCTTTTGGCCTTTTTTCCGTAAAAAAAACTGTATTCATGTCTCGATGACTGTTCAGACACAAATATATCTGTTTAAAAGATTCTGGTGTAGGCCAGAAAGCTAGAACTTTGGTTTTGTAGTTCCAAGGTTTAAATCTCAGTATTATCCAGCTTTTGGACTTTTTTCCATAAAAAATAGTAATAGTGTCTCCCTGACTGTTCAGACACAAATATATCTGTTTAAAAGATTCTGGTGTAGGCTAGATAACTAGAACTGTGGTTTTGCAGTTCCACGGTTCAAATCTCTGTATTATCCAGCTTTTGGCCTTTTTTCCGAAAAAAAAAAACAGTAATAGTGTCTCGTTGACTGTTCATACCCAAATATATCTGTTTAAAAGATTCTGGTGTAGGCCAGATAGCTAGAACTTTGGTTTTGCAGTTCCACGGTTCAAATCTCTGTATTATCCAGCTTTTGGCCTTTTTTCCGGTTGAAAAAAACAGTAATAGTGTCTCGCTGACTGTTCAGACACAAATATATCTGTTTAAAAGATTCTGGTGTAGGCCAGATAACTAGAACTTTGGTTTTGCAGTTCCACGGTTCAAATCTCTGTATTATCCCGCTTTTGGCCTTTTTTCCATAAAAAAAAACAATAATAGTGTATCGCTGACTGTTCAGACACAAATATATCTGTTTAAAATATTCTGGTGTAGGCTAGATAGCTAGAACTTTGGTTTTGCAGTTCCACGGTTCAAATCTCAGTATTATACAGCTTTTGGCCTTTTTTCCATAAAAAAACAGTAATAGTGTCTCCCTGACTGTTCAGACACAAATATATCTGTTTAAAAGATTGTGGTGTAGACCAGATAACTAGAACTTTGGTTTTGCAGTTCCATGGTTCAAATCTCAGTATTATCCAGCTTTTGGCCTTATTTCTGTAAAAAAACAGTAATAGTGTCTCCATGACTGTTCAGACACAAATATATCTGTTTAAAAGATTCTGGTGTAGGCCAGATAACTAGAACATTGGTTTTGCAGTTGCACGGCTCAACTCTCTGTATAAACCCGCTTTTGGTCTTTTTTCCGTAAAAAAAACAGTAATAGTGTCTCGCTGACTGTTCAGACACAAATATATCTGTTTAAAAGATTCTGGTGTAGGCCAGATAGCTAGAACTTTGGTTTTGCAGTTCCACAGTTCAAATCTCAGTATTATACAGCTTTTGGCCTTTTTTCCTTAAAAAAACAGTAATAGTGTCTCCCTGACTGTTCAGACACAAATATATCTGTTTAAAAGATTCTGGTGTAGGCCAGATAACTAGAACTGTGGTTTTGCATTTTCACGGTTCAAATCTCTGTATTATCCAGCTTTTGGCCTTTTTTCCGTAAAAAAAACTGTATTCGTGTCTCGATGACTGTTCAGACACAAATATATCTGTTTAAAAGATTCTGGTGTAGGCCAGATAGCTAGAACTTTGGTTTTGTAGTTCCAAGGTTTAAATCTCAGTATTATCCAGCTTTTGGACTTTTTTCCATAAAAAATAGTAATAGTGTCTCCCTGACTGTTCAGACACAAATATATCTGTTTAAAAGATTCTGGTGTAGGCCAGATAGCTAGAACTTTGGTTTTGCAGTTCCACGATACAAATCTCAGTATTATCCAGCTTTTGGCCTTTTTTCCGTAAAAAAAAACAGTAATAGTGTCTCGCTGACTGTTCGGACACAAATATATCTGTTTAAAACATTCTGGTGTAGGCCAGGTAACTAGAACTTTGGTTTTGCAGTTCCACGGTTCACATCTCAGTATTATCCAGCTTTTGGCCTTTTTTCCGTAAAAAGCAGTAATAGTGTCTCCCTGACTGTTCAGACACAAATATATCTGTTTAAAAGATTCTGGTGTAGGCCAGATATCTAGAAATGTGGTTTTGCAGTTCCACGGTACAAATCTCTGTATTTCCAGCTTTTGGCCTTTTTTCCGTAAAAAAAAACAGTAATAGTGTCTCGCTGACTGTTCAGACACAAATATATCTGTTTAAAAGATTCTGGTGTAGGCCAGATAACTAGAACTTTGGTTTTGCAGTTCCACAGTTAAAATCTCAGTATTATCCAGCTTTTTGCCTTTTTTTCCGTAAAAAAAATAGTAATAGTGTCTCCCTGACTGTTCAGACACAAATATATCTGTTTAAAAGATTATTGTGTAGGCCAGATAACTAGAACTGTGGTTTTGCAGTTCCACTGTTCAAATCTCTGTATTATCCAGCTTGTGTCTTTTTTTCCATAAAAAAAAACAGTAATAGTGTCTCGCTGACTGTTCAGACACAAATATATCTGTTTAAAAGATTCTGGTGTAGGCCAGATAGCTAGAACTTTGGTTTTGCAGTTCCACGGTTCAAATCTCAGTATTATACAGCTTTTGGCCTTTTTTCCGTAAAAAAACAGTAATAGTGTCTAAATGACTGTTCAGACACAAATATATCTGTTTAAAAGAATCTGGTGTAGGCCAGATAACTAGAACTGTGGTTTTGCATTCCCACGGTTCAAATCTTTGTATTTTCCAGCTTTTGGACTTTTTTTCCGTAAAAAAAACAGTAATAGTGTCTTCCTGACTGTTCAGACACAAATATATCTGTTTAAAAGATTCTGGTGTACACCAGATAACTAGAACTTTGGTTTTGCAGTTCCATGGTTCAAATCTCAGTATTATCCAGCTTTTGGCCTTTTTTCTGTAAAAAAAACTGTATTCGTGTCTCGCTGACTGTTCAGACACAAATATATCTGATTAAAAGATTCTGGTGTAGGCCAGATAACTAGAACTTTGGTTTTGTAGTTCCACGGTTCAAATCTCAGTATTATCCAGCTTTTGGACTTTTTTCCGTAAAAAAAAAGTAATAGTGTCTCCCTGACTGTTCAGACACAAATATATCTGTTTAAAAGATTCTGGTGTAGGCCAGATAACTAGAACTTTGGTTTTGCAGTTCCACGGTTCAAATCTCTGTATTATCCAGCTTTTGGCCTTTCTTCCGTAAAAAAAAACAGTAATAGTGCCTCGCTGACTGTTCAGACACAAATATATCTGTTTAAAATAGAACTTTGGTTTTGCAGTTCCACGGTTCAAATCTCTGTATTATCCAACTCTTGGCCTTTTTTCCATAAAAAAATAGTAATAGTGTCTCCCTGACTGTTCAGACACAAATATATCAGTTTAAAAGATTCTGTTGTAGGACAGATATCTAGAGCTTTGGTTTTGCAGTTCCACGGTTAAAATCTCAGTATTATCCAGCTCTTGGCCTTTTTTCCGTAAAAAAAACAGTAATAGTGTCTCGCTGACTGTTGAGACACAAATATATCTGTTTAAAAGATTCTGGTGTAGGCCAAATAACTAGAACTGTGGTTTTGCAGTTCCATGGTTCAAATCTCAGTATTATCTAGCTTTTGGCCTTTTTTCCGTAAAAACAGATAGTAATAGTGTCTCGCTAACTGTTGAGACACAAATATATCTGTTTAAAAGATTCTGGTGTAGGGCAGATAACTAGAACTTTGGTTTTGCAGTTCCATGGTTCAAATCTCAGTATTATCCAGCTTTTGGCCTTTTTTCCGTAAAAAAAACAGTAATAGTGTCTGCCTGACTATTCAGACACAAATATATCTGTATAAAAGATTCTGGTGTAAGCCAGATATCTAGAACTTTGGTTTTGCAGTTCCATGGTTCAAATCTCTGTATTATTCCGCTTTTTGCCTTTTTTCGATAAAAAAAACAGTAATAGTGTCTCCCTGACTGTTCAGACACAAATATATCCGTTTAAAAGATTCTGGTGTAGGCCAGATAGCTAGAACTTTTGTTTTTCAGTTCCACGGTTAAAATCTCAGTATTATCCAGCTTTTGGCCTTTTTTCCGTAAAAAAAAACAGCAATAGTGTCTCCCTGACTGTTCAGACACATATATATCTGTTTAAAAGATTCTTGTGTAGGCCAGATAACTAGAACTGTGGTTTTGCAGTTCCACGGTTCAAATCTCTGTATTATCCAGCTTGTGGATTTTTTTCCGTAAAAAAAAACAGTAATAGTGTCTCGCTGACTGTTCAGACACAAATATATCTGTTTAAAAGATTCTGGTGTAGGCCAGATAACTAGAACTTTGGTTTTGCAGTTCCACGGTTCAAATCTCTGTATTATGCAGCTTTTGGCCTTTTGTCCGTAAAAAAAAAACATTAATAGTGTCTCCCTGACTGTTCAGACACATATATATCTGTTTAAAAGATTCTGGTGTAGGCCAGATAACTAGAACTTTTGTTTTGCAGTTCCACGGTTCAAATCTCTGTATTATCCCGCTTTAGGCCTTTTTTCCGTAAAAAAAAACAGTAATAGTGTCTCCCTGACTGTTCAGACACAAATATATCTGTTTAAAAGATTCTGTTGTAGGCCAGATAACTAGAACTGTGGTTTTGCAGTTCCACGGTTCAAATCTCTGTATTATCCAGCTTTTGGCCTTTTTTCCGTAAAAAAAAAACAGTAATAGTGTCTCGCTGACTGTTCAGACACAAATATATCTGTTTAAATGATTCTGGTGTAGGCCAGTTAATTAGAACTTTGGTTTTGCAGTTCCACGGTTCAAATCTCTGTATTTTCCAGCTTTTGGCCTTTTTCCGTAAAAGAAAACAGTAAAAGTGTCTCCCTGACTGTTCAGACACAAATATATCTGTTTAAAAGATTCTGGTGTTGGCCAGATAACTAGAACTTTGGTTTTGCAGTTCCACGGTTCAAATCTCTGTATTATCCCGCTTTTGGCCTTTTTTCCGTAAAAAAAGCAGTAATAGTGTCTCCCTGACTGTTGAGACACAAATATATCTGTTTAAAAGTTTCTGGTATTGGCCAGATAACTAGAACTGTGGTTTTGCAGTTCCACGGTTCAAATCTCTGTATTATCCAGCTTGTGGATTTTTTTCCGTAAAAAAAAAACAGTAATAGTGTCTCGCTGACTGTTCAGACACAAATATATCTGTTTAAAAGATTCTGGTGTAGGCCAGGTAACTAGAACTTTGGTTTTGCAGTTCCACGGTTCAAATCTCAGTATTATCCAGCTTTTGGCCTTTTTTCCGTAAAAAGCAGTAATAGTGTCTCCCTGACTGTTCAGACACAAATATATCTGTTTAAAAGATTCTGGTGTAGGCCAGATAACTAGAAATGTGGTTTTGCAGTTCCACGGTACAAATCTCTGTATTTCCAGCTTTTGGCCTTTTTTCTGTAAAAAAAAACAGTAATAGTGTCTCGCTGACTGTTCAGACACAAATATATCTGTTTAAAAGATTCTGGTGTAGGCCAGATACCTAGAACTTTCGTTTGGCAGTTCCACAGTTAAAATCTCAGTATTATCCAGCTTTTAGCCTTTTTTTCCGTAAAAAAAATAGTAATAGTGTCTCCCTGACTGTTCAGACACAAATATATCTGTTTAAAAGATAATTGTGTAGGCCAGATAACTAGAACTGTGGTTTTGCAGTTCCACTGTTCAAATCTCTGTATTATCCAGCTTGTGTCTTTTTTTCCGTAAAAAAAAACAGTAATAGTGTCTCGCTGACTGTTCAGACACAAATATATCTGTTTAAAAGATTCTGGTGTAGGCCAGATAGCTAGAACTTTGGTTTTGCAGTTCCACGGTTAAAATCTCAGTATTATCCAGCTTTTGGCCTTTTTTCAGTAAAAAAAAACAGTAATAGTGTCTCGCTGACTGTTGAGACACAAATATATCTGTTTAAAAGATTCTGGTGTAGGCCAAATAACTAGAACTGTGGTTTTGCAGTTCCATGGTTCAAATCTCAGTATTATCTAGCTTTTGGCCTTTTTTCCGTAAAAACAGATAGTAATAGTGTCTCGCTAACTGTTGAGACACAAATATATCTGTTTAAAAGATTCTGGTGTAGGGCAGATAACTAGAACTTTGGTTTTGCAGTTCCATGGTTCAAATCTCAGTATTATCCAGCTTTTGGCCTTTTTTCCGTAAAAAAAACAGTAATTGTGTCTGCCTGACTATTCAGACACAAATATATCTGTATAAAAGATTCTGGTGTAAGCCAGATATCTAGAACTTTGGTTTTGCAGTTCCATGGTTCAAATCTCTGTATTATCCCGCTTTTTGCCTTTTTTCGATAAAAAAAACAGTAATAGTGTCTCCCTGACTGTTCAGACACAAATATATCCGTTTAAAAGATTCTGGTGTAGGCCAGATAGCTAGAACTTTTGTTTTTCAGTTCCACGGTTAAAATCTCAGTATTATCCAGCTTTTGGCCTTTTTTCCGTAAAAAAAAACAGCAATAGTGTCTCCCTGACTGTTCAGACACATATAGATCTGTTTAAAAGATTCTTGTGTAGGCCAGATAACTAGAACTGTGGTTTTGCAGTTCCACGGTTCAAATCTCTGTATTATCCAGCTTGTGGATTTTTTTCCGTAAAAAAAAACAGTAATAGTGTCTCGCTGACTGTTCAGACACAAATATATCTGTTTAAAAGATTCTGGTGTAGGCCAGATAACTAGAACTTTGGTTTTGCAGTTCCACGGTTCAAATCTCTGTATTATGCAGCTTTTGGCCTTTTGTCCGTAAAAAAAAAACATTAATAGTGTCTCCCTGACTGTTCAGACACATATATATCTGTTTAAAAGATTCTGGTGTAGGCCAGATAACTAGAACTTTTGTTTTGCAGTTCCACGGTTCAAATCTCTGTATTATCCCGCTTTAGGCCTTTTTTCCGTAAAAAAAAACAGTAATAGTGTCTCCCTGACTGTTCAGACACAAATATATCTGTTTAAAAGATTCTGTTGTAGGCCAGATAACTATAACTGTGGTTTTGCAGTTCCACGGTTCAAATCTCTGTATTATCCAGCTTTTGGCCTTTTTTCCGTAAAAAAAAAACAGTAATAGTGTCTCGCTGACTGTTCAGACACAAATATATCTGTTTAAATGATTCTGGTGTAGGCCAGTTAATTAGAACTTTGGTTTTGCATTTCCACGGTTCAAATCTCTGTATTTTCCAGCTTTTGGCCTTTTTCCGTAAAAGAAAACAGTAAAAGTGTCTCCCTGACTGTTCAGACACAAATATATCTGTTTAAAAGATTCTGGTGTTGGCCAGATAACTAGAACTTTGGTTTTGCAGTTCCACGGTTCAAATCTCTGTATTATCCCGCTTTTGGCCTTTTTTCCGTAAAAAAAGCAGTAATAGTGTCTCCCTGACTGTTGAGACACAAATATATCTGTTTAAAAGTTTCTGGTATTGGCCAGATAACTAGAACTGTGGTTTTGCAGTTCCACGGTTCAAATCTCTGTATTATCCAGCTTGTGGATTTTTTTCCGTAAAAAAAAAACAGTAATAGTGTCTCGCTGACTGTTCAGACACAAATATATCTGTTTAAAAGATTCTGGTGTAGGCCAGGTAACTAGAACTTTGGTTTTGCAGTTCCACGGTTCAAATCTCAGTATTATCCAGCTTTTTGGCCTTTTTTCCGTAAAAAGCAGTAATAGTGTCTCCCTGACTGTTCAGACACAAATATATCTGTTTAAAAGATTCTGGTGTAGGCCAGATAACTAGAAATGTGGTTTTGCTGTTCCACGGTACAAATCTCTGTATTTCCAGCTTTTGGCCTTTTTTCTGTAAAAAAAAACAGTAATAGTGTCTCGCTGACTGTTCAGACACAAATATATCTGTTTAAAAGATTCTGGTGTAGGCCAGATACCTAGAACTTTCGTTTGGCAGTTCCACAGTTAAAATCTCAGTATTATCCAGCTTTTAGCCTTTTTTTCCGTAAAAAAAATAGTAATAGTGTCTCCCTGACTGTTCAGACACAAATATATCTGTTTAAAAGATAATTGTGTAGGCCAGATAACTAGAACTGTGGTTTTGCAGTTCCACTGTTCAAATCTCTGTATTATCCAGCTTGTGTCTTTTTTTCCGTAAAAAAAAACAGTAATAGTGTCTCGCTGACTGTTCAGACACAAATATATCTGTTTAAAAGATTCTGGTGTAGGCCAGATAGCTAGAACTTTGGTTTTGCAGTTCCACGGTTAAAATCTCAGTATTATCCAGCTTTTGGCCTTTTTTCCGTAAAAAAAAACAGTAATAGTGTCTCGCTGACTGTTGAGACACAAATATATCTGTTTAAAAGATTCTGGTGTAGGCCAAATAACTAGAACTGTGGTTTTGCAGTTCCATGGTTCAAATCTCAGTATTATCTAGCTTTTGGCCTTTTTTCCGTAAAAACAGATAGTAATAGTGTCTCGCTAACTGTTGAGACACAAATATATCTGTTTAAAAGATTCTGGTGTAGGGCAGATAACTAGAACTTTGGTTTTGCAGTTCCATGGTTCAAATCTCAGTATTATCCAGCTTTTGGCCTTTTTTCCGTAAAAAAAAACAGTAATAGTGTCTGCCTGACTATTCAGACACAAATATATCTGTATAAAAGATTCTGGTGTAAGCCAGATATCTAGAACTTTGGATTTGCAGTTCCATGGTTCAAATCTCTGTATTATCCCGCTTTTTGCCTTTTTTCCATAAAAAAAACAGTAATAGTGTCTCCCTGACTGTTCAGACACAAATATATCCGTTTAAAAGATTCTGGTATAGGCCAGATAGCTAGAACTTTTGTTTTTCAGTTCCACGGTTAAAATCTCAGTATTATCCAGCTTTTGGCCTTTTTTCCGTAAAAAAAAAAACAGCAATAGTGTCTCCCTGACTGTTCAGACACATATATATCTGTTTAAAAGATTCTTGTGTAGGCCAGATAACTAGAACTGTGGTTTTGCAGTTCCACGGTTCAAATCTCTGTATTATCCAGCTTGTGGATTTTTTTCCGTAAAAAAAAACAGTAATAGTGTCTCGCTGACTGTTCAGACACAAATATATCTGTTTAAAAGATTCTGGTGTAGGCCAGATAACTAGAACTTTGGTTTTGCAGTTCCACGGTTCAAATCTCAGTATTATCCAGCTATTGGCCTTTTTTCCGTAAAAAGCAGTAATAGTGTCTCCCTGACTGTTCAGACACAAATATATCTGTTTAAAAGATTCTGGTGTAGGCCAGATAACTAGAACTGTGGTTTTGCAGTTCCACGGTTCAAATCTCTGTATTATCCAGCTTTTGGCCTTTTTCCGTAAAAAAAAACAGTAATAGTGTCTCGCTGACTGTTCGGACACAAATATATCTGTTTAAAACATTCTGGTGTAGGCCAGATAGCTAGAACTTTGGTTTTGCAGTTCCGCGGTTCAAATCTCTGTATTATCCAGCTTTTGGCCTTTTGTCCGTAAAAAAAAAACATTAATAGTGTCTCCCTGACTTTTCAGACACATATATATCTGTTTAAAAGATTCTGGTGTAGGCCAGATAACTAGAACTTTTGTTTTGCAGTTCCACGGTTCAAATCTCTGTATTATCCAGCTTTTGGCCTTTTTTCCGTAAAAAAAAAACAGTAATAGTGTCTCGCTGACTGTTCAGACACAAATATATCTGTTTAAAAGATTCTGTTGTAGGCCAGATAACTAGAACTGTGGTTTTGCAGTTCCACTGTTCAAATCTCTGTATTATCCAGCTTTTGGCCTTTTTTCCGTAAAAAAAAAACAGTAATAGTGTCTCGCTGACTGTTCAGACACAAATATATCTGTTTAAAAGATTCTGGTGTAGGCCAGATAACTAGAACTTTGGTTTTGCAGTTCCACGGTTCAAATCTCAGTATTATCCAGCTATTGGCCTTTTTTCCGTAAAAAGCAGTAATAGTGTCTCCCTGACTGTTCAGACACAAATATATCTGTTTAAAAGATTCTGGTGTAGGCCAGATAACTAGAACTGTGGTTTTGCAGTTCCACGGTTCAAATCTCTGTATTATCCAGCTTTTGGCCTTTTTTCCGTAAAAAAAAACAGTAATAGTGTCTCGCTGACTGTTCGGACACAAATATATCTGTTTAAAACATTCTGGTGTAGGCCAGATAGCTAGAACTTTGGTTTTGCAGTTCCACGATTCAAATCTCTGTATTATCCAGCTTTTGGCCTTTTGTCCGTAAAAAAAAAACATTAATAGTGTCTCCCTGACTGTTCAGACACATATATATCTGTTTAAAAGATTCTGGTGTAGGCCAGATAACTAGAACTTTTGTTTTGCAGTTCCACGGTTCAAATCTCTGTATTATCCAGCTTTTGGCCTTTTTTCCGTAAAAAAAAAACAGTAATAGTGTCTCGCTGACTGTTCAGACACAAATATATCTGTTTAAAAGATTCTGTTGTAGGCCAGATAACTAGAACTGTGGTTTTGCAGTTCCACGGTTCAAATCTCTGTATTATCCAGCTTTTGGCCTTTTTTCCGTAAAAAAAAAACAGTAATAGTGTCTCGCTGACTGTTCAGACACAAATATATCTGTTTAAATGATTCTGGTGTAGGCCAGTTAATTAGAACTTTGGTTTTGCAGTTCCACGGTTCAAATCTCTGTATTTTCCAGCTTTTGGCCTTTTTCCGTAAAAGAAAACAGTAAAAGTGTCTCCCTGACTGTTCAGACACAAATATATCTGTTTAAACGATTCTGGTGTTGGCCAGCTAACTAGAACTTTGGTTTTGCAGTTCCACGGTTCAAATCTCTGTATTATCCCGCTTTTGGCCTTTTTTCCGTAAAAAAAGCAGTAATAGTGTCTCCCTGACTGTTGAGACACAAATATATCTGTTTAAAAGTTTCTGGTATTGGCCAGATAACTAGAACTGTGGTTTTGCAGTTCCACGGTTCAAATCTCTGTATTATCCAGCTTGTGGTTTTTTTCCGTAAAAAAAAACAGTAATAGTGTCTCGCTGACTGTTCAGACAAAAATATATCTGTTTAAAAGATTCTGGTGTAGGCCAGGTAACTAGAACTTTGGTTTTGCAATTCCACGGTTCAAATCTCAGTATTATCCAGCTTTTGGCCTTTTTTCCGTAAAAAGCAGTAATAGTGTCTCCCTGACTGTTCAGACACAAATATATCTGTTTAAAAGATTCTGGTGTAGGCCAGATAACTAGAAATGTGGTTTTGCAGTTCCACGGTACAAATCTCTGTATTTCCAGCTTTTGGCCTTTTTTCCGTAAAAAAAAACAGTAATAGTGTCTCGCTGACTGTTCAGACACAAATATATCTGTTTAAAAGATTCTGGTGTAGGCCAGATACCTAGAACTTTGGTTTGGCAGTTCCACAGTTAAAATCTCAGTATTATCCAGCTTTTAGCCTTTTTTTCCGTAAAAAAAATAGTAATAGTGTCTCCCTGACTGTTCAGACACAAATATATCTGTTTAAAAGATAATTGTGTAGGCCAGATAACTAGAACTGTGGTTTTGCAGTTCCACTGTTCAAATCTCTGTATTATCCAGCTTGTGTCTTTTTTTCCGTAAAAAAAAACAGTAATAGCGTCTCGCTGACTGTTCAGACACAAATATATCTGTTTAAAAGATTCTGGTGTAGGCCAGATAGCTAGAACTTTGGTTTTGCAGTTCCACGGTTCAAGTCTCAGTATTATACAGCTTTTGGCCTTTTTTCCGTAAAAAAACAGTATTAGTGTCTACCTGACTGTTCAGACACAAATATATCTGTTTAAAAGAATCTGGTGTAGGCCAGATAACTAGAACTGTGGTTTTGCATTCCCACGGTTCAAATCTTTGTATTTTCCAGCTTTTGTCCTTTTTTCCGTAAAAAAAACAGTAATAGTGTCTTC
Source organism: Phyllobates terribilis (assembly GCF_046119375.1). Classification (NCBI taxonomy): domain Eukaryota; kingdom Metazoa; phylum Chordata; class Amphibia; order Anura; family Dendrobatidae; genus Phyllobates; species Phyllobates terribilis. Next base: position 658,169,977 of record NW_027362764.1, on the reverse strand, counting down.
CTGACTGTTCAGACACAAATATATCTGTTTAAAAGATTCTGGTGTACACCAGATAACTAGAACTTTGGTTTTGCTGTTCCATGGTTCAAATCTCAGTATTATCCAGCTTTTGGCCTTTTTTCTGTAAAAAAAACTGTATTCGTGTCTCGCTGACTGTTCAGACACAAATATATCTGATTAAAAGATTCTGGTGTAGGCCAGATAACTAGAACTTTGGTTTTGTAGTTCCACGGTTCAAATCTCAGTATTATCCAGCTTTTGGACTTTTTTCCGTAAAAAAATAGTAATATTGTCTCCCTGACTGTTCAGACACAAATATATCTGTTTAAAAGATTCTGGTATAGGCCAGATAACTAGAACTTTGGTTTTGCAGTTCCACGGTTCAAATCTCTGTATTATCCAGCTTTTTGCCTTTCTTCCGTAAAAAAAAACAGTAATAGTGCCTCGCTGACTGTTCAGACACAAATATATCTGTTTAAAATAGAACTTTGGTTTTGCAGTTCCACGGTTCAAATCTCTGTATTATCCAACTCTTGGCCTTTTTTCCGTAAAAAAATAGTAATAGTGTCTCCCTGACTGTTCAGACACAAATATATCAGTTTAAAAGATTCTGTTGTAGGACCGATATCTAGAACTTTGGTTTTGCAGTTCCACGGTTAAAAGCTCAGTATTATCCAGCTTTTGGCCTTTTTTCCGTAAAAAAAAAAGTAATAGTGCCTCGATGATTGTTCAGACACAAATATATCTGTTTAAAATAGAACTTTGGTTTTGCAGTTCCACAGTTCAAATCTCTGTATTATCCAACTCTTGGCCTTTTTTCCGTAAAAAAATAGTAATAGTGTCTCCCTGACTGTTCAGACACAAATATATCAGTTTAAAAGATTCTGTTGTAGGACAGATATCTAGAACTTTGGTTTTGCAGTTCCACGGTTAAAAGCTCAGTATTATCCAGCTTTTGGCCTTTTTTCCGTAAAAAAAAACAGTAATAGTGTCTCGCTGACTGTTGAGACACAAATATATCTATTTAAAACATTCTGGTGTAGGCCAAATAACTAGAACTGTGGTTTTGCAGTTCCATGGTTCAAATCTCAGTATTATCCAGCTTTTGGCCTTTTTTCCGTAAAAACAGATAGTAATAGAGTCTTGCTAACTGTTGAGACACAAATATATCTGTTTAAAAGATTCTGGTGTAGGCCATATAGCTAGAACTTTGGTTTTGCAGTTCCACGGTAAAAATCTCAGTATTATACAGCTTTTGGCCTTTTTTCCTTAAAAAAACAGTAATAGTGTCTCCCTGACTGTTCAGACACAAATATATCTGTTTAAAAGATTCTGGTGTAGGCCAGATAACTAGAACTGTGGTTTTGCATTTCCACGGTTCAAATCTCTGTATTATCCAGCTTTTGGCCTTTTTTCCGTTAAAAAACAGTAATAGTGTCTCCCTGACTGTTCAGACACAAATATATCTGTTTAAAAGTTTGTGGTGTAGACCAGATAACTAGAACTTTGGTTTTGCAGTTCCATGGTTCAAATTTCAGTATTATCCAGCTTTTGGCCTTTTATCTGTAAAAAAACAGTAATAGTGTCTCCCTGACTGTTCAGACACAAATATATCTGTTTAAAAGATTCTGGTGTAGGCCAGATAACTAGAACTTTGGTTTTGCAGTTGCACGGCTCAACTCTCTGTATAAACCCGCTTTTGGCCTTTTTTCCTTAAAAAAACAGTAATAGTGTCTCGCTGACTGTTCAGACACAAATATATCTGTTTAAAAGATTCTGGTGTAGGCCAGATAACTAGAACTGTGGTTTTGCAGTTCCACGGTTCAAATCTCTGTATTATCCAGCTTTTGGCCTTTTTTCCGAAAAAAAAAACAGTAATAGTGTCTCGTTGACTGTTCATACCCAAATATATCTGTTTAAAAGATTATGGTGTAGGCCAGATAGCTAGAACTTTGGTTTTGCAGTTCCATGGTTCAAATCTCAGTATTATCCAGCTTTTGGCCTTTTTTCTGTAAAAAAACAGTAATAGTGTCTCCCTGACTGTACAGACACAAATATATCTGTTTAAAAGATTCTGGTGTAGGCCAGATAACTAGAACTTTGGTTTTGCAGTTGCACGGCTCAACTCTCTGTATAAACCCGCTTTTGGCCTTTTTTCCGTAAAAAAAACAGTAATAGTGTCTCGCTGACTGTTCAGACACAAATATATCTGTTTAAAAGATTCTGGTGTAGGCCAGATAGCTAGAACTTTGGTTTTGCAGTTCCACGGTACAAATCTCAGTATTATACAGCTTTTGGCCTTTTTTCCTTAAAAAAACAGTAATAGTGTCTACCTGACTGTTCAGACACAAATATATCTGTTTAAAAGATTCTGGTGTAGGCCAGATAACTAGAACTGTGGTTTTGCATTTCCACGGTTCAAATCTCTGTATTATCCAGCTTTTGGCCTTTTTTCCGTTAAAAAACAGTAATAGTGTCTCCCTGACTGTTCAGACACAAATATATCTGTTTAAAAGAATCTGGTGTAGGCCAGATAACTAGAACTGTGGTTTTGCATTTCCACGGTTCAAATCTTTGTATTTTCCAGCTTTTGGCCTTTTTTCCGTAAAAAAAACAGTAATAGTGTCTCCCTGACGGTTCAGACACAAATATATCTGTTTAAAAGATTCTGGTGTACACCAGATAACTAGAACTTTGGTTTTGCAGTTCCATGGTTCAAATCTCAGTATTATCCAGCTTTTGGCCTTTTTTCTGTAAAAAAACCTGTATTCGTGTCTCGCTGACTGTTCAGACACAAATATATCTGATTAAAAGATTCTGGTGTAGGCCAGATAGCTAGAACTTTGGTTTTGCATTTCTACGGTTCAAATGTCGTTATTATCCCAATTTTGGACATTGTTCCGTAATTAAAAACAGTAATAGTGTCTCCCTGACTGTTCAGACACAAATATATCTGTTTAAAAGATTCTGGTGTAGGCCAGATAGCTAGAACTTTGGTTTTGCAGTTCAAAGATTCAAATCTCAGTATTATCCAGCTTTTGGCCTTTTTTCCGAAAAAAAAAACCAGTAATAGTGTCTCGTTGACTGTTCATACTCAAATAAATCTGTTTAAAAGATTCTGGTGTAGGCCAGATAGCTAGAACTTTGGTTTTGCAGTTCCACGGTTCAAATCTCTGTATTATCCAGCTTTTGGCCTTTTTTTTGATTGAAAAAAACAGTAATAGTGTCTCGCTGACTGTTCAGACACAAATATATCTGTTTAAAAGATTCTGGTGTAGGCCAAATAACTAGAACTTTGGTTTTGCAGTTCCACGGTTCAAATCTCTGCATTATCCCGCTTTTGGCCTTTTTTCCGTAAAAAAAAAACAGTAATAGTGTCTCACTGACTGTTCAGACACAAATATATCTGTTTAAAATATTCTGGTGTAGGCCAGATAGCTAGAACTTTGGTTTTGCCGTTCCACGGTTCAAATCTCAGTATTATACAGCTTTTGGCCTTTTTTCCGTAAAAAAACAGTAATAGTGTCTCCCTGAATGTTCAGACACAAATATATCTGTTTAAAAGATTATGGTGTAGGCCAGATAGCTAGAACTTTGGTTTTTCAGTTCCACGTTTCAAATCTCAGTATTATCCAGCTTTTGACCTATTTTCCGTAAAAAAAACAGTAATAGTGTCTCGCTGACTGTTCAGACACAAATATATCTGTTTAAAAGATTGTGGTGTAGACCAGATAACTAGAACTTTGGTTTTGCAGTTGCATGGTTCAAATCTCAGAATTATCCAGCTTTTGGCCTTTTTTCTGTAAAAAAACAGTAATAGTGTCTCCCTGACTGTTCAGACACAAATATATCTGTTTAAAAGATTCTGGTGTAGGTCAGATAACTAGAACTTTGGTTTTGCAGTTGCACGGTTCAAATCTCTGTATACACCCGCTTTTGGCCTTTTTTCCTTAAAAAAAAACAGTAATAGTGTCTCGCTGACTGTTCAGACACAAATATATCTGTTTAAAAGATTCTGTTCTAGGCCTGATAGCTAGAACTTTGGTTTTGCAGTTCCACAGTTCAAATCTCAATATTATACAGCTTTTGGGCTTTTTTTCCGTAAAAAAACAGTAATAGTGTCTCCCTGACTGTTCAGACACAAATATATCTGTTTAAAAGATTCTGGTGTAGGCCAGATAACTAGAACTGTGGTTTTGCAGTTGCACGGTTCAAATCTCTGTATTATCCAGCTTTTGGCCTTTTTTCCGTAAATAAAAACAGTACTAGTGTCTCAATGACTGTTCAGACACAAAAATATCTGTTTAAAAGATTCTGGTGTAGGCCAGATAATTAGATCTTTGGTTTTGCAGTTCCACGGTTCAAATCTCTGTATTTTCCAGCTTTTGGCCTTTTTCCGTAAAAGAAAACAGTAAAAGTGTCTCCCTGACTGTTCAGACACAAATATATCTGTTTAAAAGATTCTGGTGTTGGCCAGATAACTAGAACTTTGGTTTTGCAGTTCCACGGTTCAAATCTCTGTATTATCCCGCTTTTGGCCTTTTTTCCGTAAAAAAAGCAGTAATAGTGTCTCCCTGACTGTTGAGACACAGATATATCTGTTTAAAAGTTTCATGTGTTGGCCAGATAACTAGAACTGTGGTTTTGCAGTTCCACAGTTAAAATCTCAGTATTATCCAGCTTTTAGCCTTTTTTTCCGTAAAAAAAATAGTAATAGTGTCTCCCTGACTGTTCAGACACAAATATATCTGTTTAAAAGATTATTGTGTAGGCCAGATAACTAGAACTGTGGTTTTGCAGTTCCACTGTTCAAATCTCTGTATTATCCAGCTTGTGGCTTTTTTTCCGTAAAAAAAAACAGTAATAGTGTCTCGCTGACTGTTCAGACACAAATATATCTGTTTATAAGATTCTGGGGTAGACCAGATAACTAGAACTTTGGTTTTGCAGTTCCACGGTTCAAATCTCAGTATTATCCAGCTTTTGGCCTTTTTTCCGTAAAAAAGCAGTAATAGTGTCTCCCTGACTGTTCAGACACAAATATATCTGTTTCAAAGATTCTGGTGTAGGCCAGATAACTAGAAATGTGGTTTTGCAGTTCCACGGTACAAATCTCTGTATTTTCCAGCTTTTGGCCTTTTTTTCCGTAAAAAAAAAAGTAATAGTGTCTTCCTGACTGTTCAGACACAAATATATCTGTTTAAAAGATTCTGGTGTACACCAGATAACTAGAACTTTGGTTTTGCAGTTCCATGGTTCAAATCTCAGTATTATCCAGCTTTTGGCCTTTTTTCTGTAAAAAAAACTGTATTCGTGTCTCGCTGACTGTTCAGACACAAATATATCTGATTAAAAGATTCTGGTGTAGGCCAGATAACTAGAACTTTGGTTTTGTAGTTCCACGGTTCAAATCTCAGTATTATCCAGCTTTTGGACTTTTTTCCGTAAAAAAATAGTAATATTGTCTCCCTGACTGTTCAGACACAAATATATCTGTTTAAACGATTCTGGTGTTGGCCAGATAACTAGAACTTTGGTTTTGCAGTTCCACGGTTCAAATCTCTGTATTATCCCGCTTTTGGTCTTTTTTCCGTAAAAAAACCAGTAATAGTGTCTCCCTGACTGTTGAGAAACAAATATATCTGTTTAAAAGTTTCTGGTATTGGCCAGATAACTAGAACTGTGGTTTTGCAGTTCCACGGTTCAAATCTCTGTATTATCCAGCTTGTGGATTTTTTTCCGTAAAAAAAAACAGTAATAGTGTCTCGCTGACTGTTCAGACACAAATATATCTGTTTAAAAGATTCTGGTGTAGGCCAGGTAACTAGAACTTTGGTTTTGCAGTTCCACGGTACAAATCTCTGTATTTCCAGCTTTTGGCCTTTTTTCCGTAAAAAAAACAGTAATACTGTCTCGCTGACTGTTCAGACACAAATATATCTGTTTAAAAGATTCTGGTGTAGGCCAGATACCTAGAACTTTGGTTTGGCAGTTCCACAGTTAAAATCTCAGTATTATCCAGCTTTTTGCCTTTTTTTCTGTAAAAAAAATAGTAATAGTGTCTCCCTGACTGTTCAGACACAAATATATCTGTTTAAAAGATAATTGTGTAGGCCAGATAACTAGAACTGTGGTTTTGCAGTTCCACTGTTCAAATCTCTGTATTATCCAGCTTGTGTCTTTTTTTCCGTAAAAAAAAACAGTAATAGTGTCTCGCTGACTGTTCAGACACAAATATATCTGTTTAAAAGATTCTGGTGTAGGCCAGATAGCTAGAACTTTGGTTTTGCAGTTCCACGGTTCAAATCTCAGTATTATACAGCTTTTGGCCTTTTTTCCGTAAAAAAACAGTATTAGTGTCTACCTGACTGTTCAGACACAAATATATCTGTTTAAAAGAATCTGGTGTAGGCCAGATAACTAGAACTGTGGTTTTGCATTCCCACGGTTCAAATCTTTGTATTTTCCAGCTTTTGTCCTTTTTTCCGTAAAAAAAACAGTAATAGTGTCTTCCTGACTGTTCAGACACAAATATATCTGTTTAAAAGATTCTGGTGTACACCAGATAACTAGAACTTTGGTTTTGCAGTTCCATGGTTCAAATATCAGTATTATCCAGCTTTTGGCCTTTTTTCTGTAAAAAAAACTGTATTCGTGTCTCGCTGACTGTTCAGACACAAATATATCTGATTAAAAGATTCTGGTGTAGGCCAGATAACTAGAACTTTGGTTTTGTAGTTCCACGGTTCAAATCTCAGTATTATCCAGCTTTTGGACTTTTTTCCGTAAAAAAATAGTAATATTGTCTCCCTGACTGTTCAGACACAAATATATCTGTTTAAAAGATTCTGGTGTAGGCCAGATAACTAGAACTTTGGTTTTGCAGTTCCACGGTTCAAATCTCTGTATTATCCAGCTTTTGGCCTTTCTTCCGTAAAAAAAAACAGTAATAGTGCCTCGCTGACTGTTCAGACACAAATATATCTGTTTAAAATAGAACTTTGGTTTTGCAGTTCCACGGTTCAAATCTCTGTATTATCCAACTCTTGGCCTTTTTTCCGTAAAAAAATAGTAATAGTGTCTCCCTGACTGTTCAGACACAAATATATCAGTTTAAAAGATTCTGTTGTAGGACAGATATCTAGAACTTTGGTTTTGCAGTTCCACGGTTAAAAGCTCAGTATTATCCAGCTTTTGGCCTTTTTTCCGTAAAAAAAAACAGTAATTATGCCTCGCTGATTGTTCAGACACAAATATATCTGTTTAAAATAGAACTTTGGTTTTGCAGTTCCACGGTTCAAATCTCTGTATTATCCAACTCTTGGCCTTTTTTCCGTAAAAAAATAGTAATAGTGTCTCCCTGACTGTTCAGACACAAATATATCAGTTTAAAAGATTCTGTTGTAGGACAGATATCTAGAACTTTGGTTTTGCAGTTCCACGGTTAAAAGCTCAGTATTATCCAGCTTTTGGCCTTTTTTCCGTAAAAAAAAACAGTAATAGTGTCTCGCTGACTGTTGAGACACAAATATATCTATTTAAAAGATTCTGGTGTAGGCCAAATAACTAGAACTGTGGTTTTGCAGTTCCATGGTTCAAATCTCAGTATTATCCAGCTTTTGGCCTTTTTTCCGTAAAAACAGATAGTAATAGCGTCTTGCTAACTGTTGAGACACAAATATATCTGTTTAAAAGATTCTGGTGTAGGCCAGATAGCTAGAACTTTGGTTTTGCAGTTCCACGGTACAAATCTCAGTATTATACAGCTTTTGGCCTTTTTTCCTTAAAAAAACAGTAATAGTGTCTCCCTGACTGTTCAGACACAAATATATCTGTTTAAAAGATTCTGGTGTAGGCCAGATAACTAGAACTGTGGTTTTGCATTTCCACGGTTCAAATCTCTGTATTATCCAGCTTTTGGCCTTTTTTCCGTTAAAAAACAGTAATAGTGTCTCCCTGACTGTTCAGACACAAATATATCTGTTTAAAAGTTTGTGGTGTAGACCAGATAACTAGAACTTTGGTTTTGCAGTTCCATGGTTCAAATCTCAGTATTATCCAGCTTTTGGCCTTTTATCTGTAAAAAAACAGTAATAGTGTCTCCCTGACTGTTCAGACACAAATATATCTGTTTAAAAGATTCTGGTGTAGGCCAGATAACTAGAACTTTGGTTTTGCAGTTGCACGGCTCAACTCTCTGTATAAACCCGCTTTTGGCCTTTTTTCCATAAAAAAAACAGTAATAGTGTCTCGCTGACTGTTCAGACACAAATATATCTGTTTAAAAGATTCTGGTGTAGGCCAGATAACTAGAACTGTGGTTTTGCAGTTCCACGGTTCAAATCTCTGTATTATCCAGCTTTTGGCATTTTTTCCGAAAAAAAAAACAGTAATAGTGTCTCGTTGACTGTTCATACCCAAATATATCTGTTTAAAAGATTCTGGTGTAGGAAAGAAACCTAGAACTTTGGTTTTGCAGTTCCACGGTTCAAATCTCTGTATTATCCCGCTTTTGGCCTTTTTTCCGTAAAAAAAAACAGTAATAGTGTCTCGCTGACTGTTCAGACACAAATATATCTGTTTAAAAGATTCTGGTGTAGGCCAGATAGCTAGAACTGTGGTTTTGCAGTTCCATGGTTCAAATCTCAGTATTATCCAGCTTTTGGCCTTTTTTCTGTAAAAAAATAGTAATAGTGTCTCCCTGACTGTTCAGACACAAATATATCTGTTTAAAAGATTCTGGTGTAGGCCAGATAACTAGAACTTTGGTTTTGCAGTTGCACGGCTCAACTCTCTGTATAAACCCGCTTTTGGCCTTTTTTCCATAAAAAAAACAGTAATAGTGTCTCGCTGACTGTTCAGACACAAATATATCTGTTTAAAAGATTCTGGTGTAGGCCAGATAGCTAGAACTTTGGTTTTGCAGTTCCACGGTACAAATCTCAGTATTATACAGCTTTTGGCCTTTTTTCCTTAAAAAAACAGTAATAGTGTCTACCTGACTGTTCAGACACAAATATATCTGTTTAAAAGATTCTGGTGTAGGCCAGATAACTAGAACTGTGGTTTTGCATTTCCACGGTTCAAATCTCTGTATTATCCAGCTTTTGGCCTTTTTTCCGTTAAAAAACAGTAATAGTGTCTCCCTGACTGTTCAGACACAAATATATCTGTTTAAAAGAATCTGGTGTAGGCCAGATAGCTAGAACTGTGGTTTTGCATTTCCACGGTTCAAATCTTTGTATTTTCCAGCTTTTGGCCTTTTTTCCGTAAAAAAAACAGTAATAGTGTCTCCCTGACTGTTCAGACACAAATATATCTGTTTAAAAGATTCTGGTGTACACCAGATAACTAGAACTTTGTTTTTGCAGTTCCATGGTTCAAATCTCAGTATTATCCAGCTTTTGGCCTTTTTTCTGTAAAAAAAAACTGTATTCGTGTCTCGCTGACTGTTCAGACACAAATATATCTGATTAAAAGATTCTGGTGTAGGCCAGATAGCTAGAACTTTGGTTTTGTAGTTCCATCGATTAAATCTCAGTATTATCCAGCTTTTGGACTTTTTTCCGTAAAAAAATAGTAATAGTGTCTCCCTGACTGTTCAGACACAAATATATCTGTTTAAAAGATTCTGGTGCAGGCCAGATAACTAGAACTTTGGTTTTGCAGTTCTACGGTTCAAATGTCGTTATTATCCCACTTTTGGACATTGTTCCGTAATTAAAAACAGTAATAGTGTCTCCCTGACTGTTCAGACACAAATATATCTGTTTAAAAGATTCTGGTGTAGGCCAGATAGCTAGAACTTTGGTTTTGCAGTTCAAAGATTCAAATCTCAGTATTATCCAGCTTTTGGCCTTTTTTCCGAAAAAAAAAAACAGTAATAGTGTCTCGTTGACTGTTCATACCCAAATAAATCTGTTTAAAAGATTCTGGTGTAGGCCAGATAGCTAGAACTTTGGTTTTGCAGTTCCACGGTTCAAATCTCTGTATTATCCAGCTTTTGGCCTTTTTTTTGGTTGAAAAAAACAGTAATAGTGTCTCGCTGACTGTTCAGACACAAATATATCTGTTTAAAAGATTCTGGTGTAGGCCAAATAACTAGAACTTTGGTTTTGCAGTTCCACGGTTCAAATCTCTGTATTATCCCGCTTTTGGCCTTTTTTCCGTAAAAAAAAACAGTAATAGTGTCTCGCTGACTGTTCAGACACAAATATATCTGTTTAAAATATTCTGGTGTAGGCCAGATAGCTAGAACTTTGGTTTTGCCGTTCCACGGTTCAAATCTCAGTATTATACAGCTTTTGGCCTTTTTTCCGTAAAAAAACAGTAATAGTGTCTCCCTGACTGTTCAGACACAAATATATCTGTTTAAAAGATTATGGTGTAGGCCAGATAGCTAGAACTTTGGTTTTTCAGTTCCACGGTTCAAATCTCAGTATTATCCAGCTTTTGGCCTATTTTCCGTAAAAAAAACAGTAATAGTGTCTCGCTGACTGTTCAGACACAAATATATCTGTTTAAAAGATTGTGGTGTAGACCAGATAACTAGAACTTTGGTTTTGCAGTTGCATGGTTCAAATCTCAGAATTATCCAGCTTTTGGCCTTTTTTCAGTAAAAAAACAGTAATAGTGTCTCCCTGACTGTTCAGACACAAATATATCTGTTTAAAAGATTCTGGTGTAGGCCAGATAACTAGAACTTTGGTTTTGCAGTTGCACGGTTCAAGTCTCTGTATACATCCGCTTTTGGCCTTTTTTCCGTAAAAAAAAACAGTAATAGTGTCTCGCTGACTGTTCAGACACAAATATATCTGTTTAAAAGATTCTGGTGTAGGCCAGATAACTAGAACTGTGGTTTTGCATTTCCACGGTTCAAATCTCTGTATTATCCAGCTTTTGGCCTTTTTTCCGTTAAAAAACAGTAATAGTGTCTCCCTGACTGTTCAGACACAAATATATCTGTTTAAAAGTTTGTGGTGTAGACCAGATAACTAGAACTTTGGTTTTGCAGTTCCATGGTTCAAATCTCAGTATTATCCAGCTTTTGGCCTTTTATCTGTAAAAAAACAGTAATAGTGTCTCCCTGACTGTTCAGACACAAATATATCTGTTTAAAAGATTCTGGTGTAGGCCAGATAACTAGAACTTTGGTTTTGCAGTTGCACGGCTCAACTTTCTGTATAAACCCGCTTTTGGCCTTTTTTCCATAAAAAAAACAGTAATAGTGTCTCGCTAACTGTTCAGACACAAATATATCTGTTTAAAAGATTCTGGTGTAGGCCAGATAACTAGAACTGTGGTTTTGCAGTTCCACGGTTCAAATCTCTGTATTATCCAGCTTTTGGCCTTTTTTCCGAAAAAAAAAACAGTAATAGTGTCTCGTTGACTGTTCATACCCAAATATATCTGTTTAAAAGATTCTGGTGTAGGAAAGAAAGCTAGAACTTTGGTTTTGCAGTTCCACGGTTCAAATCTCTGTATTATCCCGCTTTTGGCCTTTTTTCCGTAAAAAAAAACAGTAATAGTGTCTCGCTGACTGTTCAGACACAAATATATCTGTTTAAAAGATTATGGTGTAGGCCAGATAGCTAGAACTTTGGTTTTGCAGTTCCATGGTTCAAATCTCAGTATTATCCAGCTTTTGGCCTTTTTTCTGTAAAAAAACAGTAATAGTGTCTCCCTGACTGTTCAGACACAAATATATCTGTTTAAAAGATTCTGGTGTAGGCCAGATAACTAGAACTTTGGTTTTGCAGTTGCACGGCTCAACTCTCTGTATAAACCCGCTTTTGGCCTTTTTTCCGTAAAAAAAACAGTAATAGTGTCTCGCTGACTGTTCAGACACAAATATATCTGTTTAAAAGATTCTGGTGTAGGCCAGATAGCTAGAACTTTGGTTTTGCAGTTCCACGGTACAAATCTCAGTATTATACAGCTTTTGGCCTTTTTTCCTTAAAAAAACAGTAATAGTGTCTACCTGACTGTTCAGACACAAATATATCTGTTTAAAAGATTCTGGTGTAGGCCAGATAACTAGAACTGTGGTTTTGCATTTCCACGGTTCAAATCTCTGTATTATCCAGCTTTTGGCCTTTTTTCCGTTAAAAAACAGTAATAGTGTCTCCCTGACTGTTCAGACACAAATATATCTGTTTAAAAGAATCTGGTGTAGGCCAGATAACTAGAACTGTGGTTTTGCATTTCCACGGTTCAAATCTTTGTATTTTCCAGCTTTTGGCCTTTTTTCCGTAAAAAAAACAGTAATAGTGTCTCCCTGACTGTTCAGACACAAATATATCTGTTTAAAAGATTCTGGTGTACACCAGATAACTAGAACTTTGGTTTTGCAGTTCCATGGTTCAAATCTCAGTATTATCCAGCTTTTGGCCTTTTTTCTGTAAAAAAAACTGTATTCGTGTCTCGCTGACTGTTCAGACACAAATATATCTGATTAAAAGATTCTGGTGTAGGCCAGATAGCTAGAACTTTGGTTTTGTAGTTCCACCGTTTAAATCTCAGTATTATCCAGCTTTTGGACTTTTTTCCGTAAAAAAATAGTAATAGTGTCTCCCTGACTGTTCAGACACAAATATATCTGTTTAAAAGATTCTGGTGCAGGCCAGATAACTAGAACTTTGGTTTTGCAGTTCTACGGTTCAAATGTCGTTATTATCCCACTTTTGGACATTGTTCCGTAATTAAAAACAGTAATAGTGTCTCCCTGACTGTTCAGACACAAATATATCTGTTTAAAAGATTCTGGTGTAGGACAGATAGCTAGAACTTTGGTTTTGCAGTTCAAAGATTCAAATCTCAGTATTATCCAGCTTTTGGCCTTTTTTCCGAAAAAAAAAAACAGTAATAGTGTCTCGTTGACTGTTCATACCCAAATAAATCTGTTTAAAAGATTCTGGTGTAGGCCAGATAGCTAGAACTTTGGTTTTGCAGTTCCACGGTTCAAATCTCTGTATTATCCAGCTTTTGGCCTTTTTTTTGGTTGAAAAAAACATTAATAGTGTCTCGCTGACTGTTCAGACACAAATATATCTGTTTAAAAGATTCTGGTGTAGGCCAAATAACTAGAACTTTGGTTTTGCAGTTCCACGGTTCAAATCTCTGTATTATCCCGCTTTTGGCCTTTTTTCCGTAAAAAAAAACAGTAATAGTGTCTCGCTGACTGTTCAGACACAAATATATCTGTTTAAAATATTCTGGTGTAGGCCAGATAGCTAGAACTTTGGTTTTGCCGTTCCACGGTTCAAATCTCAGTATTATACAGCTTTTGGCCTTTTTTCCGTAAAAAAACAGTAATAGTGTCTCCCTGACTGTTCAGACACAAATATATCTGTTTAAAAGATTATGGTGTAGGCCAGATAGCTAGAACTTTGGTTTTTCAGTTCCACGGTTCAAATCTCAGTATTATCCAGCTTTTGGCCTATTTTCCGTAAAAAAAACAGTAATAGTGTCTCGCTGACTGTTCAGACACAAATATATCTGTTTAAAAGATTGTGGTGTAGACCAGATAACTAGAACTTTGGTTTTGCAGTTGCATGGTTCAAATCTCAGAATTATCCAGCTTTTGGCCTTTTTTCTGTAAAAAAACAGTAATAGTGTCTCCCTGACTGTTCAGACACAAATATATCTGTTTAAAAGATTCTGGTGTAGGCCAGATAACTAGAACTTTGGTTTTGCAGTTGCACGGTTCAAATCTCTGTATACACCCGCTTTTGGCCTTTTTTCCGTAAAAAAAAACAGTAATAGTGTCTCGCTGACTGTTCAGACACAAATATTTCTGTTTAAAAGATTCTGTTCTAGGCCTGATAGCTAGAACTTTGGTTTTGCAGTTCCACAGTTCAAATCTGAATATTATACAGCTTTTGGGCTTTTTTTCCGTAAAAAAACAGTAATAGTGTCTCCCTGACTGTTCAGACACAAATATATCTGTTTAAAAGATTCTGGTGTAGGCCAGATAACTAGAACTGTGGTTTTGCAGTTGCACGGTTCAAATCTCTGTATTATCCAGCTTTTGGCCTTTTTTCCGTAAATAAAAACAGTACTAGTGTCTCAATGACTGTTCAGACACAAAAATATCTGTTTAAAAGATTCTGGTGTAGGCCAGATAATTAGATCTTTGGTTTTGCAGTTCCACGGTTCAAATCTCTGTATTTTCCAGCTTTTGGCCTTTTTCCGTAAAAGAAAACAGTAAAAGTGTCTCCCTGACTGTTCAGACACAAATATATCTGTTTAAAAGATTCTGGTGTTGGCCAGATAACTAGAACTTTGGTTTTGCAGTTCCACGGTTCAAATCTCTGTATTATCCCGCTTTTGGCCTATTTTCCGTAAAAAAAGCAGTAATAGTGTCTCCCTGACTGTTGAGACACAAATATATCTGTTTAAAAGTTTCTGGTGTTGGCCAGATAACTAGAACTGTGGTTTTGCAGTTCCACAGTTAAAATCTCAGTATTATCCAGCTTTTAGCCTTTTTTTCCGTAAAAAAAATAGTAATAGTGTCTCCCTGACTGTTCAGACACAAATATATCTGTTTAAAAGATTATTGTGTAGGCCAGATAACTAGAACTGTGGTTTTGCAGTTCCACTGTTCAAATCTCTGTATTATCCAGCTTGTGGCTTTTTTTCCGTAAAAAAAAACAGTAATAGTGTCTCGCTGACTGTTCAGACACAAATATATCTGTTTAAAAGATTCTGGGGTAGACCAGATAACTAGAACTTTGGTTTTGCAGTTCCACGGTTCAAATGTCAGTATTATCCAGCTTTTGGCCTTTTTTCCGTAAAAAAGCAGTAATAGTGTCTCCCTGACTGTTCAGACACAAATATATCTGTTTCAAAGATTCTGGTGTAGGCCAGATAACTAGAAATGTGGTTTTGCAGTTCCACGGTACAAATCTCTGTATTTTCCAGCTTTTGGCCTTTTTTTCCGTAAAAAAAACAGTAATAGTGTCTTCCTGACTGTTCAGACACAAATATATCTGTTTAAAAGATTCTGGTGTACACCAGATAACTAGAACTTTGGTTTTGCAGTTCCATGGTTCAAATCTCAGTATTATCCAGCTTTTGGCCTTTTTTCTGTAAAAAAAACTGTATTCGTGTCTCGCTGACTGTTCAGACACAAATATATCTGATTAAAAGATTCTGGTGTAGGCCAGATAACTAGAACTTTGGTTTTGTAGTTCCACGGTTCAAATCTCAGTATTATCCAGCTTTTGGACTTTTTTCCGTAAAAAAATAGTAATATTGTCTCCCTGACTGTTCAGACACAAATATATCTGTTTAAAAGATTCTGGTGTAGGCCAGATAACTAGAACTTTGGTTTTGCAGTTCCACGGTTCAAATCTCTGTATTATCCAGCTTTTGGCCTTTCTTCCGTAAAAAAAAACAGTAATAGTGCCTCGCTGACTGTTCAGACACAAATATATCTGTTTAAAATAGAACTTTGGTTTTGCAGTTCCACGGTTCAAATCTCTGTATTATCCAACTCTTGGCCTTTTTTCCGTAAAAAAATAGTAATAGTGTCTCCCTGACTGTTCAGACACAAATATATCAGTTTAAAAGATTCTGTTGTAGGACAGATATCTAGAACTTTGGTTTTGCAGTTCCACAGTTAAAAGCTCAGTATTATCCAGCTTTTGGCCTTTTTTCCGTAAAAAAAAACAGTAATAGTGCCTCGCTGACTGTTCAGACACAAATATATCTGTTTAAAATAGAACTTTGGTTTTGCAGTTCCACGGTTCAAATCTCAGTATTATCCAGCTTTTGGCCTTTTTTCCGTAAAAAAGCAGTAATAGTGTCTCCCTGACTGTTCAGACACAAATATATCTGTTTCAAAGATTCTGGTGTAGGCCAGATAACTAGAAATGTGGTTTTGCAGTTCCACGGTACAAATCTCTGTATTTTCCAGCTTTTGGCCTTTTTTTCCGTTAAAAAAACAGTAATAGTGTCTCCCTGACTGTTCAGACACAAATATATCTGTTTAAAAGAATCTGGTGCAGGCCAGATAACTAGAACTGTGGTTTTGCATTTCCACGGTTCAAATCTTTGTATTTTCTAGCTTTTTGGCCTTTCTTCCGTAAAAAAAACAGTAATAGTGTCTCCCTGACTGTTCAGACACAAATATATCTGTTTAAAAGATTCTGGTGTACATCAGATAACTAGAACTTTGGTTTTGCATTTCCATGGTTCAAATCACAGTATTATCCAGCTTTTGGCCTTTTTTCTGTAAAAAAAACTGTATTCGTGTCTCGCTGACTGTTCAGACACAAATATATCTGTTTCAAAGATTCTGGTGTAGGCCAGATAACTAGAAATGTGGTTTTGCAGTTCCACGGTACAAATCTCTGTATTTTCCAGCTTTTGGCCTTTTTTTCCGTTAAAAAAACAGTAATAGTGTCTCGCTGACTGTTCAGACACAAATATATCTGATTAAAAGATTCTGGTGTAGGCCAGATAGCTAGAACTTTGGTTTTGTAGTTCCACGGTTTAAATCTCAGTATTATCCAGCTTTTGGACATTTTTCCATAAAAAAATAGTAATAGTGTCTCCCTGACTGTTCAGACACAAATATATCTGTTTAAAAGATTCTGGTGCAGGCCAGATAACTAGAACTTTGGTTTTGCAGTTCTACGGTTCAAATGTCATTATTATCCCACTTTTGGACTTTTTTCCGTATTTAAAAACAGTAATAGTGTCTCCCTGACTGTTCAGACACAAATATATCTGTTTAAAAGATTCTGGTGTAGGCCAGATAGCTAGAACTTTGGTTTTGCAGTTCAAAGATTCAAATCTCAGTATTATCCAGCTTTTGGCCTTTTTTCTGTAAAAAAACAGTAATAGTGTCTCCCTGACTGTTCAGACACAAATATATCTGTTTAAAAGATTCTGGTGTAGGCCAGATAACTAGAACTTTGGTTTTGCAGTTGCACGGCTCAACTCTCTGTATAAACCCGCTTTTGGTCTTTTTTCCGTAAAAAAAACAATAATAGTGTCTCGCTGACTGTTCAGACACAAATATATCTGTTTAAAAGATTCTGGTGTAGGCCAGATAGCTAGAACTTTGGTTTTGCAGTTCCACGGTACAAATCTCAGTATTATACAGCTTTTGGCCTTTTTTCCTTAAAAAAACAGTAATAGTGTCTCCCTGACTGTTCAGACACAAATATATCTGTTTAAAAGATTCTGGTGTAGGCCAGATAACTAGAACTGTGGTTTTTGCAGCTCCACGGTTCAAATCTCAGTATTATCCAGCTTTTGGCCTTTTTTTCGGTTGAAAAAAACAGTAATAGTGACTCGCTGACTGTTCAGACACAAATATATCTGTTTAAAAGATTCTGGTGTAGGCCAAATAACTAGAACTTTGGTTTTGCAGTTCCACGGTTCAAATCTCTGTATTATCCCGCTTTTGGCCTTTTTTCCGTAAAAAAAACCAGTAATAGTGTCTCGCTGACTGTTCAGACACAAATATATCTGTTTAAAATATTCTGGTGTAGGCCAGATAGCTAGAACTTTGGTTTTGCCGTTCCACGGTTCAAATCTCAGTATTATACAGCTTTTGGCCTTTTTTCCGTAAAAAAACAGTAATAGTGTCTCCCTGACTGTTCAGACACAAATATATCTGTTTAAAAGATTATGGAGTAGGCCAGATAGCTAGAACTTTGGTTTTGCAGTTCCACGGTTCAAATCTCAGTATTTTCCAGCTTTTGGCCTATTTTCCGTAAAAAAAACAGTAATAGTGTCTCGCTGACTGTTCAGACACAAATATATCTGTTTAAAAGATTGTGTTGTAGACCAGTTAACTAGAACTTTGGTTTTGCAGTTCCATGGTTCAAATCTCAGTATTATCCAGCTTTTGGCCTTTTTTCTGTAAAAAAAAAAATAGTGTCTCCCTGACTGTTCAGACACAAATATATCTGTTTAAAAGATTCTGGTGTAGGCCAGATAACTAGAACTTTGGTTTTGCAGTTGCACGGTTCAAATCTCTGTATGCACCCGCTTTTGGCCTTTTTTCCGTAAAAAAAAACAGTAATAGTGTCTCGCTGACTGTTCAGACACAAATATATCTGTTTAAAAGATTTAGTTCTAGGCCTGATAGCTAGAACTTTGGTTTTGCAGTTCCACAGTTCAAATCTCAGTATTATA
This sequence comes from Phyllobates terribilis, assembly GCF_046119375.1. Classification (NCBI taxonomy): domain Eukaryota; kingdom Metazoa; phylum Chordata; class Amphibia; order Anura; family Dendrobatidae; genus Phyllobates; species Phyllobates terribilis. The sequence continues at coordinate 658,151,824 of NW_027362764.1, read as the reverse complement.
CATCTTTTGGGCTTTTTTTCCGTAAAAAAACAGTAATAGTGTCTCCCTGACTGTTCAGACACAAATATATCTGTTTAAAAGATTCTGGTGTAGGCCAGATAACTAGAACTGTGGTTTTGCAGTTCCACAGTTCAAATCTCTGTATTATCCAGCTTTTGGCCTTTTTTCCGTAAAAAAAAACAGTAATAGTGTCTCGCTGACTGTTCAGACACAAATATATCTGTTTAAAAGATTCTGGTGTAGGCCAGATAACTAGAACTTTGGTTTTGCAGTTGCACGGTTCAAATCTCTGTATTCACCCGCTTTTGGCCTTTTTTCCGTAAAAAAAGCAATAATAGTGTCTCCCTGACTGTTGAGACACAAATATATCTGTTTAAAAGTTTCTGGTGTTGGCCAGATAGCTAGAACTTTGGTTTTCCTCTTCCACGGTTCTTATCTCCTTTTTATTACCCTTTTTCCATTGATAGTGCGAGTGTAAGCTATTTTACTTCATTTACAATGGGTAAGGCGCGTGGCAAGGGACGTGGAACTGGACGTTCTGGTGATGGTGCGTGTAAAGGACGGGGCCGTGGCCCAGGTGAAAATGTGCCACAACCAACAGCCACATCTTCTCGCCCCCACTTCTTTACCGAATTACTAGGGAAGCACACTACAACACCAGTATTGCGAACTGATCAGTGTGAACACGTTATTAATTGGATAGCAGATAATACTTCCAGTTACCTGGGCACCACCACCTCCGGTCTGTCTTCCACATGGTCAAGTTTTAGTAGCCGTGAGTCTCGACCGCATACTCCTCCTCACCCTCATGCTCCTTCCTCCAACATTGCCGAGTGTCGTCAGACAGCAACTGATCCCACACTTGGACACTCTGAAGAGCTGTTCACTGGTCCATTTCCATATTTGTACACCTCGCCTGCTCCGCTTGAAGTGGTGGAAGAGGAGATCCCATGTAGTGATGCCCAGAGGAAGTCGACGCTGGCAATTTGTCACAAGAGGTGGACGATGACGAGACACAATTCCACAAATTGAGGAGGAGGATCGTGGTGCGCGAGTGAAAGAGGAGGAGGTGGTGGATGATCTAGTAACTGACCCAATGTGGCAGAGTCAGGCCAGCAGCACACAGGGGGAGGGAGGCAGAGTACCCCAACAGGCAGGAAGAAGCAGTGTGGTGGCCGCACACAGAAAACGGGGAACAGTTCGCCGTAACACCAACACGAGGGACGTTGCCAGTACAACCGGTAGGTCTTCAATAGTCTGGAATTGTTTTATAAACTCTGCTGATAACCCCAAAAAGGCCATTTGTACCACCTGCCATGCCAGCATCAGCAGGGGTGACAAAACTACCAGCCTGACCACCACCAGCATGATCAGGCACATGTCAGCAAAGCACCCGACTTTGTGGGGCGAACCCCAGGGTCCACGACCAGTGTCAGCAGTTGTCACCACTGCTTCTTCAGCTGTTGTGCGTGTAAGAGAACCCCATGTTGTGCGTGCAAGGCAATCCCCTGTCCATACTGCCTGCAAAGATGCCCCCTCCTCTCAGTCTTCACTTGTTATGGCAGTTTCTCAAGAAACAGCATCAACGTACACGTCCACGTCCCACCGCAGCGTTCAATTGTCCATATCCCAGACCTTTGAATGAAATCACAAATTCGCAGCCAACGCCCCACAGGCCACAGTCATAAATTCGCACATTTCACGACTGCTTGCATTGGAAATGCTGCCTTTTAAGTTGGTGGAGACGGAATCCTTCCGCAACCTTATGGCGGTGGCCGTCCCTCGGTACTCGGTCCCCAGCCGACACTATTTTGCCCGGTGTGCCATCCCCGCACTACACAAGCACGTGTCCCAAAACATCTGCCGTGCCCTCAACAATGCAGTTACTGGGAGAGTCCACCTGACAATGGACACATGGACAAGTGCTTGTGGCCAGGGACGGTACATCTCCCTGACGGCACACTGGGTAAACATAGTGAAAGCCGGGACCCAGTCGGACCTTGGAACGGAACACATCCTCCCCACACCGAGGATTGTGGCCCTATGTCAGTCAGAGTTGCCCCCACACTGTGCAGCTCCTGTGCATCCTCCTCCTCCTCCTCCTCATGTTCAGCCTCCATCTCAGATATCACCACATCAGTTACAAGCTGGAAGCACTGCAGTACTGCCTCAGCCAAACGGCAACAGGCTGTGCTGAAACTCATAAGCTTAGATGATAAACCTCACACTGCTTGTGAGTTGTGGACAATGGCCGTAACCTGGTGGCGGCTCTGAGGTGAGGCGAGATCACACACGTACCATGCCTGGCTCATGTGCTTAACCTTGTGGTTAAGCGGTTTCTTAAATCGTACCCCGAGTTGCCAGATCTGCTCGTCAAAGTACTCCGCCTGTCAGCTCATTTTCGGAAGTCGGCTACAGCTTACGCCGCCCCTGATGTGTTGCAGCAGCGTTTGCAGCTTCCGGCACACCGACTGGTGTGTGATGTCCCCACATGTTGGAACTCTACCCTCCACATGTTGCAAAGGATTTGTGAGCAGAAGAGAGCAGTTGTGGAGTACCAGCTGCAACAAGGCCGTCGATATTCAGGTCAGACTCCACACATAAGACCTCAGGAGTGGACCTGGATGTCTGACATATGTACCATCCAGACAAACTTTGAGGAGTTGAGCAAGATGGTGAGTGGCGATGAATCCATCATTAGCGTCAGCATCCCACATGTCTGTCTTTTGCAACCTTCTCTGCAGAGAATTAAAGAGGAGGCATTGCAGCCAGAGTTTGATGAGATGGATCAAGAAACCGTAGCCGGCGATTACACACAGCCCAGCCTAATCTCATCCCAACGTGCATTGGGGGACAATGAGGGAGAGGAGAAGGAGGAGGAGGAAGAACAGGAGCTGGTATCATGTGCTGTAGACGGTAGTACCTGTACAACTGTCATACCGTTGGTTCAGCTTGGGTGTCCTGAGGACAGTGGGGAGGAGGAGGAGGAGAGCACGGTCAGTTGTCATCTTGGTGAGGACACGGAAGTCTTGCCCGTTACCAGTCTGGCACGCATTGCTGACTTTATGTTACGCTGCCTTAACCGTGACCCTCGCGCTGTCAAAATGTTGGGTGACAGTCATTACTGGTTGGTGACACTTTTAGACCCCCGCTACAAGGAGAACTTTCACTCTCTTATTCCTGAGGTGGAGAGGTCTACAAAAATGGGGCAGTACCAGAAGGCCCTTGCTGCAGAACGGTTAAAAAAATTCTCATCTGAACACTCTAGTGGCAGAGGTCACAGTTCGTTGCCCGACCAAGGCTTACAGGCGAGAGAGACGCAACTCCTATCCAGCAGAGGCAGGGGAACACTGTCAACGTTCTGGGACAGTTTTCTGAGACCCGCCCAGCTTACAGGCCCTGAGGCGCGGGGTACTTTCACAAGGAGTGGAAAGTTTCAAAAGATGGTGAGGGAGTACCTTGCGACCGTACCAGTATCCTCCGTAATTCCTCTGTGCCTTTTAATTATTGGGTATCCAAGCTGGACACTTGGAATCAACTCGCTCTGTACGCCTTGGAGGTCCAGGCCTGCCCTGCCGCTAGCGTGTTATCGGAGTGTGTTTTTAGTGCCGCTGGGGGAATTAAAACTGATAAGCGCACTCGCCTGTCAACTGACAATGCTGACAAGCTGACCCTTATCAAAATGAACAAGGGCTGGATTGGGCCAGACTTCTCATCACAACCAAATGACAGCAGAGTAACATAAAGTCAAATCCACTGTGCTATTTCGGGAGGTGTATTCCCATGCACCGCTTCACACCCACACATGGGTATACGCTTCGTCATTTCGGCTGTATTTTGCTCTTCTCCTTATCCTCAGCATCCACCACCACTATACCTAATTTTTGGCAGCTTTTGCTTGAAAGGCATTAGCAAAGACTATGGGAGACCCACTCCCCAATAATGAGAATAATGTTTTTAATATGCTGTACTGCATGGCTCTTGTTTGCCAGCATTGCAAGTTCCTCCGTCCTAATTTTTGGCAGCTTTTGCTTGGAAGGCATAGGCAAAGACTATGGGAGACCCACTCCCCAATAATGGGAATAATGTTTTTAATATGCTGTACTGCATAGCTCTTGTAAGGGGCATTTCAAGTTCCTCCATCCTAATTTTTGGCAGCTTTTGCTTGAAAGGCATAGGCAAAGACTATGGGAGACCCACTCCCCAATAATTGGAATAATGTTTTTAATATGCTGTACTGCATGGCTCTTGTAAGGGGCATTGCAAGTTCCCACGTCCTAATTTTTGGAAGCTTTTGCTTGGAAGGCATAGGCAAAGATTATGGGAGACCCACTCCCCAATAATGGGAATAATGTTTTTAATATGCCACACTGCATGGCTCTTGTAAGGGGCATTAAAATTGGCTTGTTAAGCTACTGTGACCTCCACATCTCTTCCAAAGGTCATTGATATTGTCTTTTTATTCCACTGCGACCTCCACGTCTCTTCCAATGGGCATTGATATTCTCTTTTTATTCCACTGGAACCTCCACCACTCTTCCAAGGGGTATTGATATTGTCTTTTTATTCCACTGCGACCTCCACCACTCTTTCAAGGGGCATTAAAACCGTCTTGTTAAGCTACTGTAACCTCCACCACTCTTCCAAGGGGCAACGATATTGTCTTTTTATTCCACTGCGACCTCCACCACTATTCCAAGGGGCATTAAAACCATTTTGTTAAACCACTCTGAACTCCACAGCTATACCAAGGGGCATTAAAACCATCTTGCTAAGCTACTTTGACCTCCACGTCTCTTCCAAGGGGCATTATAAATGTCTTGTTAAGCTACTGTGACCTCCACGTCTCTTCCAAGGGACATTAAAACTGTCTTGCTAAGCTACTGTGACCTCCACGTCTCTTCCAAGGGGCATTAAAACCGTCTTGTTAAACTACTGTGACCTCCACGTCTCTTCCAAGGGGCATTGATATTGTCTTTTTATTCCACTGCGACCTCCACGTCAATTCCAAGGGGCATTAAAACCGTCTTGTTAAGCTACTGTGACCTCCACTACTCTTCCAAGGGGCATTGATATTGTATTTTTATTCCACTGCGACCTCCACCACTCTTCCAAGGGGCATTAAAACTGTCTTGTTAAGCTACTGTGACCTCCACATCTCTTCCAAGGGGCATTAAAACCATCTTGTTAAACCACTCTGAACTCCACAGCTCTTCCAAGGGGCATTAAAACCATCTTGTTAAGCTACTGTGACCTCCACGTCTCTTCCAAAGGGCATTAAAACCTTCTTGTTAAGCTACTGTGACCTGCACATCTTTTCCAAGGGGCATGAAAACCATCTTGTTAAACCACTCTCACCTCCACAGTTCTTCCAGAGGGCATTAAAACAGTCTTGTTAAGCTACTGTGACTTCCACGTCTCCTCCAAGGGGTATTAAAACCGTCTTGTTAAGCTACTGTGACCTCCACGTCTCTTCCAAGTGGCATTGATATTGTCCTTTTATTCCACTGCGACCTCCACATCTCTTCCAAGGGGCATTAAAACCGTCTTGTTAAACCACTCTGAACGCCACAGCTCTTCCAAGGGGCATTAAAACCATCTTGTTAAGCCACTGTGACTTCCACATCTCTTCCAAGGGGCATTAAAACGGTCTTGTTAAGCTACTGTGACCTCCACGTCTCTTCCAAGGGGCATTGATATTGTCTTTTTATTCCAGTGCAACCTCCACGTCTCTTCCAAGGGGCATTAAAACCGTCTTGTTAAGCTACTATGACCTCTACGTCTCTTCCAAGTGGCATTAAAACCATCTTGTTAAGCTTCTGTGACCTCCACGTCTTTTCCAAGGGGCATTAAAACCGTCTTGTTAAACCACTCTGAACCCCACAGCTCTTCCAAGGGGCATTAAAACCGTCTTGATAAGCTACTGTGACCTCCACGTCTCTTCCAAGGGGCATTGATATTGTCTTTTTATTCCACTGCTACCTCCACCACTCTTTCAAAGGGCATTAAAACTGTCTTGTTAAGCTACCGTGACCTCCACATCTCTTCCAAGGGGCATTAAAACCGTCTTGTTAAACCACTCTGAACTCCACAGCTCTTCCAAGAGGCATTTAAACCATCTTGTTAAGCTACTGTGACCTCCACGTCTCTTCCAAGGAGCATTAAAACCATCTTGTTAAACTACTGTGACCTCCACCACTCTTCCAAGTGGCATTGATATTGTCTTTTTATTCCACTGCGATCTCCACCACTCTTCCAAGGGGCATTAAAACCATTTTGTTAAACCACTCTGAACTCCACAGCTCTTCCAAGGGGCATTAAAACCGTCTTGTTAAGCTACTGTGACCTCCATGTCTCTTCCAAGGAGCATTAAAACCGTCTTGTTAAACTACTGTGACCTTCACCACACTTCCAAGGGGCTTTGATATTGTCTTTTTATTCCACTGCGACCTCCACCACTCCTCCAAGGGTCATTAAAACCGTCTTGTTAAGCTACTGTGACCTCCACGTCTCTTCCAAGGGGCATTTATATTGTGTTTTTATTCCACTGCGACCTCCACCACTCTGGTGGAGGCCACATTAGCTTAACAAGATGGTTTTTATGCCCCTTGGAAGAGTGGTGGAAGTCGCAGTGGAATAAAAAGACAATATCAATGCCCCTTGGAAGAGTGGTGGAGGCCACAGTAGCTTAACAAGACAGTTTTTATGCCCCTTGGAACTCTTCCAAGGGGCATTGATATTGCCTTTTTATTCCACTGCAACCTCCACCACTCTTCCAAGGGGCATTAAAACCATCTTGTTAAACCACTCTCAACTCCACAGCTCTTCCAAAGGGCATTAAAACCATCTTGTTAATCTACTGTGACCTCCACGTCTCTTCCAAGGGGCATTAAAACTGTCTTGTTAAGCTACTGTGACCTCCACGTCTCTTCCAAGGGGCATTAAAACCATCTTGTTAAACAACTCTGAGCTCCACAGCTCTTCTAAGGGGCATTGGAATGTTGTTCATAATTACCTCTAACCTCCACGACTCTTCCAACGGGCAATGCATTTCTTCCTAATTTTAGTCAGATTTTGCTTTTCAATGCATAGGCGAAAACTAAGGGAGACCCACTCCCCAATAATTTGTAGAAGCTTTTAAGTACGCTGTAATCCACGTCTGTTTCAAGGGGCATTGCAGTTCCTCATAATTTTTGGAAAGCCTTCCATTTGGTACAGAAACATATCCTACAAGACATGCGTGGTTGACTGGCCTGATATTGATGTGAATGGACCCTGATCCTCCTGCTCTTTCTCCTTTGCCACCACCTCATCCATCATTCATCATCTGAAGCTTTGTTTTAAATGGAGTCATAGAACTGGGATAGTAGCAGGAAAACATCCAGCAATCCTCGGAGGAGGTAGGATATGTGCCAAAATGCAGACCACCTCAGGCCTAGCCGCTACTACATACATGCGCTTGCATTCCAAAGAACAGAAAGCTAAGGAGATGGATGGCCTCACGATCATGAATAATTTACTCGTTGTATAGGAGGCTGACCACTGCTGCTGTCTACCTTATGAACTTTGTGTTGAAGCCTGATTGATCCAGGAACCGCAATCCTTTATGTCTGGAGGACGTGTTGTATCCCAGGGTCCAACTGTGTCCCGGCTTCCACAATATTAAACCAGTGTGAAGGCGTCAGTCAGATGGACCATCCCTGGCCACATTCACTTGTCCACGTGTTTGTGGTTAGGCTGGCCTTCAAATAGGGGCGGCTGTTGACCGTTTATGGACTCCCGGCTGCCCCCTGGCGGCTGGGGACCAAGCGTGGACACCCGGCCGCCGGGCGGCTGGGGACTGAGTACGGATACCAGGCCGCCGATGCAGCCATGACGTGGTGGCCAGATTCCACATCCACATGCCTAAAAGGCCTAAATATCCAGCTTTTGGCCTTTTTTCCATAAAAAAAAAACAGTAATAGTGTCTCCCTGACTGTTCAGACACAAATATATCTGTTTAAAAGATTCTGGTGTAGGCCAGGTAACTAGAACTTTGGTTTTGCAGTTCCACGGTTCAAATCTCTGTATTATCCAACTCTTGGCCTTTTATTCCGTAAAAAAAACAGTAATAGTGTCTCCCTGACTGTTCAGACACAAATATATCTGTTTAAAAGATTATGGTGTAGGCCAGATAACTAGAACTGTGGTTTTGCAGTTCCATGGTTCAAATCTCTGTATTATCCAGCTTTTGGCCTTTTTTCCGTAAAAACAGATAGTAATAGTGTCTCGCTGACTGTTGAGACACAAATATATCTGTTTAAAAGATTCTGGTGTAGGGCACATAACTAGAACTTTGGTTTTGCAGTTCCATGGTTCAAATCTCAGTATTATCCAGCTTTTGGCCTTTTTTCCGTAAAAAAAAACAGTAATAGTGTCTGCCTGACAATTCAGACACAAATATATCTGTAAAAAAGATTCTGGTGTAAGCCAGATATCTAGAACTTTGGTTTTGCAGTTCCATGGTTCAAATCTCTGTATTATCCCGCTTTTGGCCTTTTTTCCATAAAAAAAACAGTAATAGTGTCTCCCTGACTGTTCAGACACAAATATATCCGTTTAAAAGATTCTGGTGTAGGCCAGATAGCTAGAACTTTTGTTTTTCAGTTCCACGGTTAAAATCTCAGTATTATAAAGCTTTTGGCCTTTTTTCCGTAAAAAAAAACAGTAATAGTGTCTCCCTGACTGTTCAGACACATATATATCTGTTTAAAAGACTCTTGTGTAGGCCAGATAACTAGAACTGTGGTTTTGCAGTTCCACGGTTCAAATCTCTGTATTATCCAGCTTGTGGATTTTTTTCCGTAAAAAAAAACAGTAATAGTGTCTCGCTGACTGTTCAGACACAAATATATCTGTTTAAAAGATTCTGGTGTAGGCCAGATAACTAGAACTTTGGTTGTGCAGTTCCATGTTTCAAATCTCTGTATTATCCAGCTTTTGGCCTTTTTTCCGTAAAAACAGATAGTAATAGTGTCTCGCTGACTGTTGAGACACAAATATATCTGTTTAAAAGATTCTCGTGTAGGGCAGATAACTAGAACTGTGGTTTTTGCAGTTCCACGGTTCAAATTTCTGTATTATCCAGCTTTTGGCCTTTCCTCCGTAAAAAAAAAAAGTAATAGTGCCTCGCTGACTGTTCAGACACAAATATATCTGTTTAAAATAGAACTTTGGTTTTGCAGTTCCACGGTTCAAATCTCTGTTTTATCCAGCTTTTGGCCTTTTGTCCGTAAAAAAAACAGTAATAGTGTCTCCCTGACTGTTCAGACACAAATATATCTGTTTAAAAGATTCTGGTGTAGGCCAGATAACTAGAACTGTGGTTTTTGCAGTTCCACGGTTCAAATTTCTGTATTATCCAGCTTTTGGCCTATTTTCCGTAAAAAAAACAGTAATAGTGTCTCGCTGACTGTTCAGACACAAATATATCTGTTTAAAAGATTGTGGTGTAGACCAGATAACTAGAACTTTGGTTTTGCAGATCCATGGTTCAAATCTCAGTATTATCCAGCTTTTGGCCTTTTTTCTGTAAAAAAACAGTAATAGTGTCTCCCTGACTGTTCAGACACAAATATATCTGTTTAAAAGATTCTGGTGTAGGCCAGATAACTAGTACTGTGGTTTTGCATTTCCACGGTTCAAATCTCTTTATTTTCCAGCTTTTGGCGTTTTTTCCATAAAAATAACTGTATTCGTGTCTCGCTGACTGTTCAGACACAAATATATCTGTTTAAAAGATTCTGGTGTAGGCCAGATAGCTAAAACTTTGGTTTTGTAGTTCCACGGTTTAAATCTCAGTATTATCCAGCTTTTGGACTTTTTTCCGTAATTAAAAACAGTAATAGTGTCTCCCTGACTGTTCAGACACAAATATATCTGTTTAAAAGATTCTGGTGTAGGCCAGATAACTAGAACTTTGGTTTCGCAGTTCCACGGTTCAAATCTCTGTATTATCCCGCTTTTGGACTTTTTTCCGTAATTAAAAACAGTAATAGTGTCTCCCTGACTGTTCAGACACAAATATATCTGTTTAAAAGATTCTGGTGTAGGCCAAATAGCTAGAACTTTGGTTTTGCAGTTCCACGATTCAAATCTCAGTATTATCCAGCTTTTGGCTTTTTTTCCGTAAAAAAAAACAGTAATAGTGTCTCCCTGACTGTTCAGACACAAATATATCTGTTTAAAAGATTCTGGTGTAGGCCAGATAACTAGAACTGTGGTTTTTGCAGTTCCACGGTTCAAATTTCTGTATTATCCAGCTTTTGGCCAATTTTCCGTAAAAAAAACAGTAATAGTGTCTCGCTGACTGTTCAGACACAAATATATCTGTTTAAAAGATTGTGGTGTAGACCAGATAACTAGAACTTTGGTTTTGCAGTTCCATGGTTCAAATCTCAGTATTATCCAGCTTTTCGCCTTTTTTCTGTGAAAAAACAGTAATATTGTCTCCCTAACTGTTCAGACACAAATATATCTGTTCAAAAGATTCTGGTGTAGGCCAGATAACTAGAACTGTGGTTTTGCATTTCCACGGTTCAAATCTCTGTATTTTCCAGCTTTTGGCATTTTTTCCATAAAAATAACTGTATTCGTGTCTCGCTGACTGTTCAGACACAAATATATCTGTTTAAAAGATTCTGGTGTAGGCCAGATAGCTAGAACTTTGATTTTGTAGTTCCACGGTTTAAATTTCAGCATTATCCAGCTTTTGGACTTTTTTCCGTAATTAAAAACAGTAATAGTGTCTCCCTGACTGTTCAGACACAAATATATCTGTTTAAAAGATTCTGGTGTAGGCCAGATAGCTAGAACTTTGGTTTTGCAGTTCCACGATTCAAATCTCAGTATTATCCAGCTTTTGGCTTTTTTTCCGTAAAAAAAAACAGTAATAGTGTCTCCCTGACTGTTCAGACACAAATATATCTGTTTAAAAGATTCTGGTGTAGGCCTGATAGCTAGAACTTTGGTTTTGCAGGTCCATGGTTCAAATCTCAGTATTATACAGCTTTTGGGCTTTTTTCCATAAAAATAACTGTATTCGTGTCTCACTTACTGTTCAGACACAAATATATCTGTTTAAAAGATTCTGGTGTAGGCCATATAGCTGGAACTTTGGTTTTGTAGTTCCACGGTTTAAATCTCAGTATTATCCAGCTTTTGGACTTTTTTCCGTAAAAAAATAGTAATAGTATCTCCCTGACTGTTCAGACGCAAATATATCTGTTTAAAAGATTCTGGTGTAGGCCAGATAACTAGAACTTTGATTTTGCAGTTCCACGGTTCAAATCTCTGTATTATCCCGCTTTTGGACTTTATTCCGTAATAAAAACAGTAATAGTGTCTCCCTGACTGTTCAGACACAAATATATCTGTTTAAAAGATTCTGGTGTAGGCCAGATAGCTAGAACTTTGGTTTTGCAGTTCCACGATTCAAATCTCAGTATTATCCAGCTTTTGTCCTTTTTTCTGTTAAAAAACAGTAATAGTGTCTCCCTGACTGTTCAGACAAAAATATATCTGTTTAAAACATTCTGGTGTAGGCCAGATAGCTAGAACTGTGGTTTTGCATTTCCACGGTTCAAATCTCTGTATTTTCCAGCTTTTGGCCCTTTTTCCGTAAAAAAACCTGTATTCGTGTCTCGCTGACTGTTCAGACACAAATATGTCTGTTTAAAAGATTCTGGTGTAGGCCAGATAGCTAGAACTTTGGTTTTGTAGTTCCACGGTTTAAATCTCAGTATTATCCAGCTTTTAGATTTTTTTCCGTAAAAAAATAGTAATTGTGTCTCCCTGACTGTTCAGACACAAATATATCAGTTTAAAAGATTCTGGTGTGGGCCAAATAGCTAGAACTTTGGTTTTGCAGTTCCACGATACAAATCTCAGTATTATCCAGCTTTTGGCCTTTTTTCCGTAAAAAAAAACAGTAATAGTGTCTCCCTGACTGTTCAGACACAAATATATCTGTTTAAAAGATTCTGGTGTAGGCCAGATAACTAGAACTGTGGTTTTGCAGTTCCACGGTTCAAATCTCTGTATTATCCAGCTTTTGGCCTTTTTTCCGTAAAAAAAAACAGTAATAGTGTCTCGCTGACTGTTCAGACACAAATATATCTGTTTAAAAGATTCTGGTGTAGGCCAGATAACTAGAACTTTGGTTTTGCAGTTCCACGGTTCAAATCTCTGTATTTTCCAGCTTTTGGCCGTTTTCCGTAAAAGAAAACAGTAATAGTGTCTCCCTGACTGTTCAGACACAAATATATCTGTTTAAAAGATTCTGGTGTTGGCCAGATAACTAGAACTTTGGTTTTGCAGTTCCACGGTTCTAATCTCTGTATTATCCCACTTTTGGCCTTTTTTCCATAAAAAAAGCAGTAATAGTGTCTCACTGACTGTTGAGACACAAATATATCTGTTTAAAAGTTTCTGGTGTTGGCCAGATAGCTAGAACTTTGGTTTTCCTCTTCCACGGTTCTAATCTCCTTTTTATTACCCTTTTTCCATTGATAGTGCGAGTGTAAGCTATTTTACTTCATTTACAATGGGCAAGGAGCGTGGCAAGGGACATGGAACTGGACGTTCTGGTGATGGTGCGTGTAGAGGACGGGGCCGTGGCCAAGGTGAAAATGTGCCACAACCAACAGCCACATCTTCTCGCCCCCACTTCTTTACCGAATTACTAGGGAAGCACACTACAACACCAGTATTGCGAACTGATCAGTGTGAACACGTTATTAATTGGATAGCAGATAATACTTCCAGTTACCTGGGCACCACCACCTCCGGTCTGTCTTCCACATTGTCAAGTTTTAGTAGCCGTGAGTCTCGACCGCATACTCCTCCTCACCCTCATGCTCCTTCCTCCAACCATGCCGATTGTCGTCAGACAGCAACTGATCCCACACTTGGACACTCTGAAGAGCTGTTCACTGGTCCATTTCCATATTTGTACACCTCGCCTGCTCCGCTTGAAGTGGTGGAAGAGAAGATCCCATGTAGTGATGCCCAAATATTTGAACAGCCACGGCCAGAGGAAGTCGTCGCTGGCAATTTGTCACAAGAGGTGGAAGATGACGAGACACAATTCCACAAATTGAGGAGGAGGATCGTGGTGCGCGAGTGAAAGAGGAGGAGGTGGTGGATGATCTAGTAAGTGACCCAATGTGGCAGAGTGAGGCCAGCAGCACACAAGGGGAGGGAGGCAGAGTACCCCAACAGGCAGGAAGAAGCAGTGTGGTGGCCGCACACAGAAAACGGGGAACAGTTCCCCGTAACACCAACACGAGGGACGTTGCCAGTACAACCGGTAGGTCTTCCATAGTCTGGAATTGTTTTAAAGACTCTGCTGATAACCGCAAAATGGCCATTTGTGCCACCTGCCATGCCAGCATCAGGAGGGGTGACAAAACTACCAGCCTGACCACCACCAGCATGATCAGGCACATGTCAGCAAAGCACCCGACTTTGTGGGGCGAACCCCAGGTTCCACGACCAGTGTCAGCAGTTGTCACCACTGCTTCTTCAGCTGTTGTGCGTGTAAGAGAACCCCCTGTTGTGCGTGCAAGACAATCCCCTGTCCATACTGCCTGCAAAGATGCCCCCTCCTCTCAGTCTTCACTTGTTATGGCAGTTTCTCAAGAAACAGCATCAACGTCCACGTCCACGTCCCACCGCAGCGTTCAATTGTCCATATCCCAGACCTTCGAATGAAAGCACAAATTCGCAGCCAATGCCCCACAGGCCACAGTCATAAATTCGCACATTTCACGACTGCTTGCATTGGAAATGCTGCCTTTTAAGTTGGTGGAGATGGAATCCTTCCGCAACCTTATGGCGGTGGCCGTCCCTCGGTACTCGGTCCCCAGCCGACACTATTTTGCCCGGTGTGCCATCCCCGCACTACACAAGCACGTGTCCCAAAACATCTGCCATGCCCTCAACAACACAGTTACTGAGAGAGTCCACCTGACAACGGACACATGGACAAGTGCTTGTGGCCAGGGACGGTACATCTCCCTGACGGCACACTGGGTAAACATAGTGAAAGCCGGGACCCAGTCGGACCTTGGAACGGAACACATCCTCCCCACACCGAGGATTGTGGCCCTATGTCAGTCAGAGTTGCCCCCACACTGTGCAGCTCCTGTGCATCCTCCTCATCCTCCTCCTCATGTTCAGCCTCCATCTCAGATATCACCACATCAGTTACAAGCTGGAAGCACTGCAGTACTGCCTCAGCCAAGCGGCAACAGGCTGTTCTGAAACTCATAAGCTTAGGTGATAAACCTCACACTGCTTGTGAGTTGTGGACAGCTGTGAAAGAGCAGGTAGATCTGTGGCTGAGACCGCTGAATCTACATCCAGGCATGGTCGTGTGTGACAATGGCCGTAACCTGGTGGCGGCTCTGAGGTGAGGCGAGATCACACACGTACCATGCCTGGCTCATGTGCTTAACCTTGTGGTTAAGCGGTTTCTTAAATCGCACCCCGAGTTGCCAGATCTGCTCGTCAAAGTACTCTGCCTGTCAGCTCATTTTCGCAAGTCGGCTACAGCTTACGCCGCCCTTGCTGTGTTGCAGCAGCGTTTGCAGCTTCAGGCACACCGACTGGTGTGTGATGTCCCCACATGTTGGAACTCTACCCTCCACATGTTGCAAAGGATTTGTGAGCAGAAGAGAGCAGTTGTGGAGTACCAGCTGCAACAAGGCCGTCGATATTCAGGTCAGACTCCACACATAAGACCTCAGGAGTGGACCAGGATGTCTGACATATGTACCATCCAGGCAAACTTTGATGAGTTGAGCAAGATGGTGAGTGGCGATGAATCCATCATTAGCGTCAGCATCCCACTTGTCTGTCTTTTGCAACCTTCTCTGCAGAGAATTAAAGAGGAGGCATTGCAGCCAGAGTATGATGAGATGGATCAAGAAGCCGTAGCCGGCGATTACACACAGCCCAGCCTAATCTCATCCCAACGTGCATTGGGGGACAATGAGGGAGAGGGGAAGGAGGAGGAGGAAGAACAGGAGCTGGTATCATGCGCTGTAGACGGTAGTACCTGTACAACTGTCATACCGTTGGTTCAGCGTGGGTGTCCTGAGGACAGGGGGGAGGAGGAGGAGGAGAGCACGGTCAGTCGTCATCTTGGTGAGGACACGGAAGTCTTGCCCGCTACCAGTCTGGCACGCATTGCTGACTTTATGTTACGCTGCCTTAACCGTGACCCTCGCGCTGTCAAAATGTTGGGTGACAGTCATTACTGGTTGGTGACACTTTTAGACCCCCGCTACAAGGAGAACTTTCACTCTCTTATTCCTGAGGTGGAGAGGTATACAAAAATGGGGCAGTACCAGAAGGCCCTTGCTGCAGAACTGTTAAAAAAATTCTCATCTGAACACTCTAGTGGCAGAGGTCACAGTTCGTTGCCCGACCAAGGCTTACAGGTGAGAGAGACACAACTCCTATCCAGCAGAGGCAGGGGAACACTGTCAACGTTCTGGGACAGTTTTCTGAGACCCGCTCAGCTTACAGGCCCTGAAGCGCGGGGTACTTTCACAAGGAGTGGAAAGTTTCAAAAGATGGTGAGGGAGTACCTTGCGACCGTACCAGTATCCTCCGTAATTCCTCTGTGCCTTTTAATTATTGGGTATCCAAGCTGGACACTTGGAATCAACTCGCTCTGTACGCCTTGGAGGTCCAGGCCTGCCCTGCCGCTAGCGTGTTATCGGAGTGTGTTTTTAGTGCCGCTGGGGGAATTATAACTGATAAGCGCACTCGCCTGTCAACTGACAATGCTGACAAGCTGACCCTTATCAAAATGAACAAGGGCTGGATTGGGCCAGACTTCTCATCACAACCAAATGACAGCAGAGTAACATAAAGTCAAATCCACTGTGCTATTTCGGGAGGTGTATTCCCATGCACCGCTTCACACCCACACATGGGTATACGCTTCGTCATTTCGGCTGTATTTTGCTCTTCTCCTTATCCTCAGCATCCACCACCACTATACCTAATTTTTGGCAGCTTTTGCTTGAAAGGCATTAGCAAAGACTATGGGAGACCCACTCCCCAATAATGAGAATAATGTTTTTAATATGCTGTACTGCATGGCTCTTGTAAGGGGCATTGCAAGTTCCTACGTCCTAATTTTTGGAAGCTTTTGCTTGGAAGGCATAGGCAAAGACTATGGGAGACCCACTCCCCAATAATGGGAATAATGTTTTTAATATGCTATACTGCATGGCTCTTGTAAGGGGCATTAAAATCGGCTAGTTAAGCTACTGTGACCTCCACATCTCTTCCAAAGGTCATTGATATTGTCTTTTTATTCCACTGGAACCTCCACCACTCTTCCAAGGGACATTGATATTGTATTTTTATTCCACTGCGACCTCCACCACTCTTTCAAGGGGCATTAAAACCGTCTTGTTAAGCTACTGTGACCTCTACCACTCTTCCAAGGGGCAACGATATTGTCTTTTTATTCCACTGCGACCTCCACCACTATTCCAAGGGGCATTAAAACCGTCTTGTTAAACCACTCTGAACTCCACAGCTATTCCAAGGGGCATTAAAACCATCTTGCTAAGCTACTGTGACCTCCACGTCTCTTCCAAGGGGCATTAAAAATGTCTTGTTAAGCTACTGACCTCCACGTCTCTTCCAAGGGACATTAAAACTGTCTTGCTAAGCTACTGTGACCTCCACGTCTCTTCCAAGGGGCATTGATATTGTCTTTTTATTCCACTGCGACCTCCACGTCTCTTCCAAGAGGCATTAAAACCGTCTTGTTAAGCTACTGTGACCTCCACTACTCTTCCAAGGGGCATTGATATTGTATTTTTATTCTACTGCGACCTCCACCACTCTTCCAAGGGGCATTAAAACTGTCTTGTTAAGCTACTGTGACCTCCACATCTCTTCCAAGGGGCATTAAAACCATCTTGTTAAACCACTCTGAACTCCCCAGCTCTTCCAAGGGGCATTAAAACCATCTTGTTAAGCTACTGTGACCTCCACGTCTCTTCCAAAGGGCATTAAAACCTTCTTGTTAAGCTACTGTGACCTGCACATCTTTTCCAAGGGGCATTAAAACCATCTTGTTAAACCACTCTGAACTCCACAGCTCTTCCAATGGGCATTAAAACCATCTTGTTAAGCCACTGTGACCTCCATGTCTCTTCCAAGGGGCATTAAAACGGTCTTGTTAAGCTACTGTGACCTCCACATCTCTTCCAAGGGGCATTGATATTGTCTTTCTATTCCAGTGCAACCTCCACGTCTCTTCCAAGGGGCATTAAAACCGTCTTGTTAAGCTATTATGACCTCTACGTCTCTTCCAAGGGGCATTAAAACCGTCTTGTTAAGCTTCTGTGACCTCCACGTCTTTTCCAAGGGGCATTAAAACCGTCTTGTTAAACCACTCTGAACCCCACAGCTCTTCCAAGGGGCATTAAAACCGTCTTGTTAAGCTACTGTGACCTCCACGTCTCTTCCAAGGGGCATTGATATTGTCTTTTTATTCCACTGCGACCTCCACCTCTCTTCCAAAGGGCATTAAAACTGTCTTGTTAAGCTACCGTGACCTCCACATCTCTTCCAAGGGGCATTAAAACCGTCTTGTTAAACTACTCTGAACTCCACAGCTCTTCCAAGGGGCATTAAAACTGTCTTGTTAAGCTACTGTGATCTCCATGTCTCTTCCAAGGAGCATTAAAACCGTCTTGTTAAATAACTGTGACCTTCACCACTCTTCCAAGGGGCTTTGATATTGTCTTTTTATTCCACTGCGACCTCCACCACTCCTCCAAGGGTCATTAAAACCGTCTTGTTAAGCTACTGTGACCTCCACGTCTCTTCCAAGGGGCATTGATATTGTATTTTTATTCCACTGCGACCTCCACCACACTTCCAAGGGGCATAAAAACCATCTTGTTAAGCTACGCTCGCCTCCACCACTCTTCCAAGGGACATTGATATTGTCTTTTTATTCCACTGCAACCTCCACCACTCTTCCAAGGGGCATTAAAACCATCTTGTTAAACCACTCTCAACTCCACAGCTCTTCCAAGGGGCATTAAAACCATTTTGTTAATCTACTGTGACCTCCACATCTCTTCCAAGGGGCATTAAAAGTGTCTTGTTAAGCTACTGTGACCTCCACGTCTCTTCCAAGGGGCATTAAAACCATCTTTTTAAACAGCTCTGAACTCCACAGCTCTTCTAAGGGGCATTTGAATGTTGTTTATAATTACCTCTAACCTCCACGACTCTTCCAACGGGCATTGCATTTCTTCCTAATTTTAGTCAGCTTTTGCCTTTCAATGCATAGGCGAAAACTAAGGGAGACCCACTCCCCAATAATGGGTAGAAGGTTTTAAGTACGCTGTAATCCACGTCTGTTTCAAGGGGCATTGCAGTTCCTCATAATTTTTGGAAAGCCTTCCATTTGGTACAGAAACATATCCTACAAGACATGCGTGGTTGACTGGCCTGATATTGATGTGAATGGACCCTGATCCTCCTGCTCTTTCTCCTTTGCCACCACCTCATCCATCATTCATCACCTGAAGCTTTGTTTTAATGGGAGTCATAGAACTGGGATAGTAGCAGGAAAACATCCAGCAATCCTCGGAGGAGGTAGTATATGTGCCAAAATGCAGACCACCTCAGGCCTAGCCGCTACTACATACATGCGCTTGCATTCCAAAGAACAGAAAGCTAAGGAGATGGATGGCCTCATGATCATGAATAATTTACTCGTTGTGTAGGAGGCTGACCACTGCTGCTGTCTACCTTATGAACTTTGTGTTGAAGCCTGATTGACCCAGGAACTGCAATCCTTTATGTCTGGAGGATGTGTTGCATCCCAGTGTCCAACTGTGTCCCGGCTTCCACAATATTAACCTAGTGTGAAGGCGTCAGTCAGATGGACCATCCCTGGCCACATTCACTTGTCCACGTGTTTGTGGTTAGGCTGGCCTTCAAATAGGGGCGGCTGTTGACCGTTTATGGACTCCCGGCCTCCCCCTGGCGGCTGGGGACCAAGCGTGGACACCCGGCCGCCGGGCGGCTGGGGACTGAGTATGGATACCAGGCCGCCGATGCAGCCATGACATGGTGGCCAGATTCCGCATCCACATGCCTAAAAGGCCCAATTTCAAGTGCAAGTAAGCAAGCAGTATGGTATTGCAGCTCGGGGGTGGGTGGGTGGCAGGCTGCATACTTCCGCTTGCATTGCAAGGAATGGGGGAGGTAAAATTGAACACTGCCCTGGGACAAGGACTTGCATGGGGATAGTTTCAAGTCTGCATCTTCTGATGCGGCAAGGATCACTTCTGATGGGCACACTTTTAGGCAGCAACCTGGGTGTCAGAGATGCTTCCAGGGGTCTTCCCCATGCAGTTCCCATGTCTTTTCAGCACTGTATGCATGTGTCACACAGCACATGGCCAGATAAGGTTGTAAAATGTTAAAATAACATTTCCCTGTGAATGCATTTGTCACGGTTGAAAGCAATACAAAAGTGCAAAAACGCATAAAAAATGCTACTTGTGAACATAGCCCAAGGTGTGGAGGAGTATTTTTGTTTTTGGTTATTTATTTTACCTTATACACAAGTCTTTACCCTGGAAAGGATGTTCCTTAACATATTTCACAGGAAAACCGTTTCAGTTTAGTTTTTGAACATTTTATTGTGAGCCCGTAAAAGTGGCTTAATACCCCTGACCACGTTGATGACAGCAGAGACCTGGGGGTCAGAAATGCTTCTTGGGGCGATCCCCATGCTGTCCCCATGTCATTTGAGCACTGTCACTATCGTTTTGGGCTCTTGTTAGGCTTTCTACAGACTGCCGTGGGTGCCGCCGCAAAAATGCTCGGGTCTTCCATAGACTAACATTGGGCTCGTTGCTCGGGTCGAGCACCCGAGTATCACGGTGAGCTCGGCCCGAGCTTCGAGCACCCGAGCATTTTAGTGCTCGCTCAACACTAGTTGGGAGTAAAATATAAATATTTGTGAAGACTAGTCATGCATGTATAATAATAGTTAGTTTTTTCTGCCAATATCAACATGATCTTTCCAAAATATAATGCTTAACTGGGTAGTGGTACTGGGTAATTTTTATTGCCAGGGGCCTCCCTAATCCAGCCTTGGCACTATTTACTATCAAACTGTTTAGTTTAGAAATTATAATTGCTTTACATATGCCAAATGAAAAACCCAACTCTGCGTCTGTAAACACAAAGTGGTCTGCAGACTTTGGAGAAAATAAATGTCAAGTTGTTATTAATGACATTATCTTGACATACTTACATACACAATATGAGACCATGGAGGAGACGCTATGAGTGATTAGATATGTACAGTCATAAAAGCAAATTGTAGATAGCCATCTACTCTATAATATGTTTCTTTTTTTTTGCATGATAACAAAACTTGTCAGTATTCTATTGAAAATGGAGCCTCAATCTTTAGGTTGTCATATAAATCTCTATTCAGAATACTGTATGTAGGATATTATAGTATGCTGTATTATGTGTATGCATAATCAATTTTTTTTCTTGCAAGTTCCCTTTATACCGGTAGACTGGCTCAGTTTCATATGAGAGTGTATGCTAGCATTTATTTTACCTTTTTACAATTATACGAGCATATCTCTTGCTTTGCATGGACTATTTCCCACTGAGCCTATACTGGGAGATTGGTCATACATAATGCATGCATTCCATTTCTATACAAAATTTGCTAATTCCAGAAATAACAATGTCAATGCTTTAAATAGATCATTGATATGTATAGTTCTGGTCTGATTCTGCTAAGCATTGGCAGTGTTAAATTATCCACTCTCTATATTTTATTTCTGGGGGATGTTAGTATTTTAATAAAACCAAAAGTAATAAAGAGAAGGTAGTTATAGTAAAATTTTTATCACATGTAGTTTCAACATGTATGCCCTGGATCATGTATTTTTTTTAATAAAGCTGGACAAAGTA
This sequence comes from Phyllobates terribilis, assembly GCF_046119375.1. Lineage (NCBI taxonomy): Eukaryota > Metazoa > Chordata > Amphibia > Anura > Dendrobatidae > Phyllobates > Phyllobates terribilis. The sequence continues at coordinate 658,130,785 of NW_027362764.1, read as the reverse complement.
AGTAAAGGCATCAAGAGATGCTGTAAATAGATTAATAAAGATTTCTTACATGTGCAGGAATATCTGAGCAATTACAGCATGCAACTGCATTTCATATTTGTGCATCTGCTGTATATGTGAACACAGTATATCCATTGGTTTCTATGAACAAAACTCGTGTTAAAAGTGTAACCTTTCCTAAGGCATAATTTGACCAATGTATGGGGCTTATTATACAAAGATCAGCAATAATATTAAAACTGGATAGAACAGTTTGGAATTATCCCACATCTCCAAATCAAAATCAATGAGGTACAGCAGTGACAGACATTGACGCCATCGCCCCTGAATTCATTAATTTCTACAATTCCCTATACAATTTAAAAGCCTATGGGAATGCACAGAAACTGACAGACATACTTTAGGTGTTTCTTCACTAAACCTCTTTTCACTATCAGAAGACACAGAATAGTCACTTGTCACTCCATTCACCCTGCAAGAGTTGTCCAAAACCATCTGGAATTTTCCATATAGAAAAGGCTTTGAACCTGATGGACTACCTATGTCCTATTACAAAAAATCAAGAACACTCTATTTCCCAAATTCCTTAAAGACTGAAACATACTTCTTAAGGGATCATCCTTCCCATCCCAAAAGACCATCTCCTTACTTAACATGGTGTTACAAAAGTGTAGCAGCTCACTTGGAAAAATAGGTAATACATTAAAAACTGCAACTGACCCTGCCGGTTCCTGTACAGACTAGAGATCCTGACCCTGCAGTCCCTAGTGGTCTGTGCGTGAACTGAGATAGCCCTAACCACAGCCTTGATGATGGCAACTCGGACCTATGCTGCCTGAAAGGCTGTCGAGTACTTCACGTTCCTCCTAAAGAACCGTGCAAATTACCTACAGAAGGAAAGGTGTGCAGAAATAGAAATAAATCCCAGAGTTAATAAAGCAAACCACAAAATACAAAATAAAGGATTAAGTATGTACTGTTAGAGAATATGCCGCCTACTTCCTAAAAAGAAACAGAAGATAGGTGCAGGGTAATGAACATAAACATCAGAGAGCCAAACCCTAGCTGTTTTTTACTGACTGGCTTAAACTACAGTAGTATGGTTGGACATCGAAATGAAACTATCACCAGCAGGAAATACCTGCAAGGTGAAAGTATATAAAGTCGCACCCCAAAGGTGATAGGGCAGTCAAATGAGTAAATTAATACCTGTTACCCTAAAAAGACTGAATTAAGGATAACAGAAACTAACCTTGAGAAAAGGTATATCTGCTGTGGCTCAGGGGGCAGAGAAGCTCAAGGGTTCAAACCCAGACAAATGACACATGGATCTCAAATAGTGGATTAAACTATTTTCTAACAGAATCAAAACTCTTTTTTTCCTCTACAATTGCTACTGAACAGGTAGGGTTTGTCCAAGACAGAGAGGGGAAACACAACAGGAATAGACTCATCCATATTAGTTACCATGCTGAAAAGTCAAACACTCCATTAGTCCTATTGGGCACAAATGCTGAAAAACCCTGTGACTGAGTCAACTGAACTGGGCCTTAATGAGATACATTTTATAGAGATTTGATTTCTCACCCAGTTATATCAGAGCCATCTTTTCCCTATACTCACTCTCTAGAGCCAGACTGAAAATTATCTGTACACTTTCTCCATACTTTGTCTTCTGCAATGGGACTAGGAGGTTCTCCCTATTTCTCCCATAATTTTATCTTGTTGATGGAATCATTAATACAATATTTGTGGAAACACCTGAAATTAAAAGCCTCAAAGATGGTGGGTATACCCATAAGATCATTTCCCTTGTAGATGAGTTACTGATCATCAGTAACCTAGTGAAAACTTTTAATAATATCATGTCAATATTTGAAGTCTTCTGGGCGGTTTCCAACTTTATAGTCAATTATAACAAATTAGAATTTTTAAACATTTCTGTCCAGAATGATTACATCACTTAAAATAAATACCTCTTTTAAGTGGCCTTTTAAGTACTTGGCAATCTCACTTGAAATAGATCTATCTCTATTATTTTGTCTGTACTACTCTCTTCTTTTGACACAGCCTTGATACTTGATAATTGACTCCAAAATCCTGTTATTATCGTGGATGGGAAGTAAAAATTACTTGACCAATTGCATCTTCACCAAACTATCATATACACTACAAACCATCCTGATCTTTCTCTCCAGTGCTTCCTAACCAAGATTAAAAATCTATTCTCTTGCTTCCTCTTGGTGGGACTCTTACCTTGCCTATCACACAGACATTTTATACTCAAAAAGCCTCAAGTATATACCTGACCCACACTCATACTAACTTACAACTCACTTAAGCAGGTGGGTGACCCTGACAGGATGGCAAATTCACCCATGAGATGTGGTTATTGAGAGATATTTCTTGACCTCTTTTCTCAAACACCTTCAATGTGGCCCCTTTCCCCATTTTCCCCTCCCTAGAGACATTATTCCTATTTGTAAAGGTACAATACTTGCACACTAAGTTTACTTGACTTTCTAACTTCTATTGAGACAATTCTGCAGACATATTTCATAGGCCACATCCAAAAGAAGTCCATAATTTTTACTGGACAATCAACTGAAAATAGAATGGTTGTGAGATATGTTAAACTAGTAGATTTCCCATACCACGACAGTGACTGTAATACAAAAAGCATCCACTTAAAGGGAGAGTTCTTGTCCTTGGACAACGACTGCAATCTATATATACAGTCATATGAAAAAGTTTGGGCACCCCTATTAATCTTAAGCTTAATGTTTTATAAAAATTGGTGTTTTTGCAACAGCTATTTCAGTTTGATATATGTAATAACTGTTGGACACAGTAATGTTTCTGCCTTGAAATGAGGTTTATTGTACTAACAGAAAATGTGCAATCTGCATTCAAACAAAATTTGACAGGTGCATAAGTATGGGCACCTCACCAGAAAAGTGACATTAATATTTAGTAGATCCTCCTTTTGCAAAAATAACAGCCTCTAGTCGCTTCCTGTAGCTTTTAATGAGTTTCTGGATCCTGGATGAAGATATTTTTGACCATTCCTCTTTACAAAACAATTCCAGTAGAGTTAAGTTTGATGGTCGCCGAGCATGGACAGCCCTCTTCAAATGATCCCACAGATGTTCAATGATATTCAGGTCTGGGGACTGGGATGGCCTTTCCAGAACATTGTAATTGCTCCTCTGCATGAATGCCTGAGTAGATTTGGAGCGGTGTTTTGGATCATTGTCTTGCTGAAAGATCCATCCCCTGCGTAACTTCAACTTTATCACTGATTCTTGAACATTATTGTCAAGAATCTGCTGATACTGAGTGGAATCCATGCGTCCCTCAACTTTAACAAGATTCCCAGTGCCGGCATTGGCCACACAGCCCCAAAGCATGATGGAACCTCCACCAAATTTTACTGTGGGTAGCAAGTGTTTTTTTTGGAATGCTGTGTTTTTTTGCCACCATGCATAACGCCTTTTTGTATGACCAAACAACTCAATCTTGGTTTCATCAGTCCACAGGACCTTCTTCCAAAAAGAAATTGGCTTCTCCAAATGTGCTTTTGTATACCTCAGCCGACTCTGTTTGTGGCGTGCTTGCAGAAACGGCTTCTTTCGCATCACTCTCCCATACAGCTTCTCCTTGTGCAAAGTGCGTTGTATAGTTGACCGATGCACAATGACACCATCTGCAGCAAGTTGATGCTGCAGCTCTCTGGAGGTGGTCTGAGGATTGTCCTTGACTGATCTCACCATTCTTCTACTCTGCCTTTCTGATGTTTTTCTTGGCCTGCCACTTCTGGCCTTAACAGGAACTGTCCCTGTGTTCTTCCATTTCCTTACTATGTTCCTCACAGTGGAAACTGACAGGTTAAATCTCTGAGACAGCTTTTTGTATCCTTCCCCTGAACAACTATGTTGAATAATCTTTGTTTTCAGATCATTTGACAGTTGTTTTGAGGAGCCCATGATGCCACTCTTCAGAGGCGATTCAAACAGGAGAACAACTTGCAAGTGGCCACTTTAAGTAGCTTTTCTCATGATTGCATACACCTGGCTATGAAGTTCAAAGCTCAATGAGGTTACAAAACAAAAAAAAGTGCTTTAGTAAGTCAGTAAAAAGTAGGTAGGAGTATTTAAAACAAGAAAATGATAAGGGTGCCCATACTTATGCACCTGTCAAATTTTGTTTGAATGCAGATTGCACATTTTCTGTTAGTACAATAAACCTCATTTCAAGGCAGAAACACTACTGTGTCCAACAGTTAATACATATATCAAACTGAAATAGCAGTTGCAAAAACACCAATTTTTATAAAACATTAAGCTTAAGATTAATAGGGGTGCCCAAACTTTTTCATATGACTGTAAAAATATTCATGCTCACAAAAATTACTTAGTGGAATTAGGAATAATAGTTGTAATGAAAAAGCATCAGTTGTACATCTCTGTACAGCGCTTCAATGTGCGTGATTAATGCAGCAAAAGGGGCCAGCCTCAGGTTGGTGAAGCAGGAGCAGCTGAGCAAAGCAAAGGTTTTTCTAGTGGAGGCCACTCTCCATTACACCACTGCTACAGTGAAGGGCACAATGAAATGAGTTTGGATGAAATTACTTACTCCTCCTCCACCCCACTTGGTACTTCCCAAATCCCGCTGTACTTTCTTGTACAGCTCTTCATTGTAAGCACTGACAGTTAGCAGGAACCTATCTCCACTAAACTGGTGAGTGGGTGGCGTGGTATCAACCTCAACCTCTACCCCCCATCTTGTGAGTGCAGGTCACAGTGTCCTCTACAGTATAAACAATTATGTGTCTAGTCCCCTTTATTGGCCCACACAAACAAATGTCTTATCATGTCATGTGGTCATCCAACAACATGGTGGCAGTGCTTCTATTGCAAACTGACACAGGAGCCACTAGGATGTATATATATATACATATATATATATATATATATATATATATATATATATATATTGTGTCACTGGTAGTGTGTCGGAAATGGAGTATGTGTCGGAAAACATGGAAATTTCTCCTGCACATTAAATGCAGAGGGTTAATGGCCCAGGTTTACAAAGGAATGTTATTAGTGGGTGGGCATGACGTTATCCACCCTGTCTCCAATCCAGGGAGAGCTCTGAGCTTTAAATAGCCAGCCCTGACACTCAGGTGTGTTCAGTACCTGGGGAAACCTGCTCCAGAGTGGAGCTAGCACATGCTGTGCTGAACCCGTGTGTGCCTAATCCTGAGTGGCCAGACCTTGGCCGAGATATGGACTATGCTGCAAGTTTTATATTTTGTTTTGTCTCTTTAGCCGAATGGGCTGTGTTTTTCTTTATGGACTCCAGGGTAGTTTATGCCTGCTGAATAAACTAACCCAAAACTTAAAGAGACAGTATCCTGTGATTACCTTCGCATACAGCTAAGCTTGTTGCTTTACCACAAATGGTGGAGAATGCGGAAAAACTCCCAGCGAACACATGTGACTGTTACAGAAAGGGCTGCATGTCCTGGGTGAAGTCGGCCATAAGCCAGCAAGCGATGCCGGACAAAATGGAGGACCTCCTTAAGCATCTGTTGCAGTCGCAGCAAGCGCAGCACCAGCAGCAAGCGAATCACAAGCAGAAGCTACAGGAACAGCAGATGGCGCAACAGGAGACCACCAAGTTGCTTAAGCAGCAGCTCCAGCTGCAGGTCCAACAGGACAAATGCCAACAACAGTAGCAGTAGATCAATTTGCTCGATTCGTGATCGATCGTGATCGTGGCTCGGCAAAAGCTCCAACGATAAGGTCAATGGATAATTTTGCTGTCCAAAATGCGATAAGGGGAGAGCTGCAGAAAATTACTCCGGGTGATGATGTAGAAGCTTTTCTGATGGTATTCGAGAGGGTCGCCGAGAGGGAGAGGCTTCCACCAGAGCAATGGGCAGAGGTGTTGGCGCCATACCTGAGAGGAATGCTGATTAACTGGTCGGACTGGTTGAGAGGTACCAGGTGGTCGAGGGTTCCGTGGGAAAACAGTCCACTCTATATTGGGGGTTACAGTTGGGGGCAGAGGCCCAAAAGGGGGTGGCGCATTCAAGGTCCAAAGGGGAGGGGGAGGTGGTTTCCAAGGTCCCTGTGGAAGAGATTATTTGTTGGCAGTGTCACGGCCCAGACCATGTAGCGGCCCACTGCCCTTTGACATATGAACAAATGGACTATAGCCTGAGGTGACGCTGTTCCTACTATGCTTACCATGCCTGGAGTGTGGACTATAAGCCAGTGAGGGGCCACAGTCGCGTCCTCTGACCATTAATGGGGTACTGGAGTAAGGACTCCTGGACTCAGGGAGTTTGGTGGCACTCCCACACCAGTTGATCCCCAGGAAAAACATGGGTGTGCGGTGCATACACGGTCATGCAAAGGATTACCCTATTGCCAGAGTGACAATACACACCGACTGTGGAGCTGAGTCCCATGAGGTTGGGGTGGTTAGGGATCTGCTCTACTCAGTGATATTAGGGCGGGACTTCAGTCTGTTCTGGGACTTGTGGCAGAAAGCAGCAGTGCCAATTGTCTCAACCAGGAGCCGGTCACACCATGATGCATTACAGTTGCAGTCAGAGGCAGATGACATTCCACTGTGTGTCCTTGTGGGGGACGAAGACGAGGTGGTGACCCCGAAGGACAAGGTTCCGGACTTGGGGCTGTCTATGGGGAACTTTGGAACAGTGCAGATGCAGGACCTTACTTTGAAATATGCCTTTGACAATGTGTGTGTGATCAATGGGGTTGCTCAAGAGCTGGGGGCTGACACCAGGTTCCCATATTTTGCACTTAATGGGGAGCTTCTTTATCTGGTCACGAACGCAAAAGAAGAAATAATAGAGCAGTTGGTAGTGCCAGGACCCTATAGGCATAGAGAGTTAGGCCTGGCCCTTTCTCACATCTTGGGTGGGCACCTAGGGGTAGACAAGACTCAGGAGCAGGTCCTCCAGTGGGTCTACTGGCCGGGATGTCACCGGAAGATTGTGAACTACTGCCGGTCCTGTCCCACCTGTCAGCTAACGGCTCCCATGTCCCATTTCCGCAGCTCCCTAGTGCCGTTACCTATCAAAGAGGTCCCATTTGATCAGATCGCCATGGACCTTGTCGGGCCCCTGGTGAAGTCCGCCCATAGACACCAATACATTCTGTTTGTATTAGACTATGCAACTCGGTATCAGGAAGTGGTACCATTAAGGAATTCCTCTGCCAGAAGCATCGCCAAAGAACTGGTACATATTTTCACCTAGACGCGTCTGCCAAAGGAGATCTTGACAGACCAGGGAACTCCGTTTATGTCGAAGGTGATGAGAGAGTTGTGTAAGGCCCACCAAATTACACAACTCCAAACGTCTGTATACCACCCGCAGACGGACGGTCTGGTAGAACGTTTCAACAAGACCTTGAAGTCGATGTTGAAGAAAGCTGTAAAGAAGGATGGGCAAGACTGGGATTGCCTGTTGCCGTAACTGCTGTTCTCCATTAGGGTAGTTCCCCAGAGCTCTACAGGGTTCTCGCCGTTTGAACTGCTACACGAACGACTCCCTTGGGGACTTCTGGACATAGCAAAGGAGACCTGGGAAGCAGAGTTTACACCCCACGGGACTGTCATCGAGCATATGGCCCAAATACAGGACCGGATCTAAAGGGTAATGCCAATCATGAAGGAGAGTCTTCTACAGGCACAAGAAGCCCAGACGAGGGTCTACAATCAGGCCGCAAGACTGAGACAGTTAAACTCGGGAGATCAGGTGTTGGTGTTGGTGCCTACGGTTGAGAGTAAGTTCCTGGCTAAGTGGCAAGGGCTGTACGAAGTGGTTGAGAAACTGAATGAAGTCAACTACAAAGTCCACCAACCGGCTTGAAGGAAGCCGTACCAGATCTACTACATCAACTTACTGAAGCCGTGGCAAGACAGGAAATCGGTGGAAGCTCCGTCTCTAGGGGCCAATCCTGAAACCAGGGTTGAGGATGTCACAGTGGCAGAGACCCTGTCACTAGCTCAAAAACAACGGTGCCGAGAACTCTTGCAAAGAAATCAAGACCTATTCTCAGAATTGCCCGGATGTACGCAAGTTATGGAGCATGAGATCCTGACTGAGCCACACGTTCGGGTGAACCAAAAGCCATATCGAATTTCCGAAGGCCGCCGAGAGGTGGTCTCCAAAGAAGTGAGGAGAATTTTAAGCCTGGGGATTATCGAGGAGTCTATGAGTGGCTGGTCCAGCCCAATAGTTCTTGTGCCCAAGTCGGATGGAGAATGGCATTTTTGTAACAACTACAGGAAGTTAAACGACGTGTCCAAGTTTCACGCCTACCCGATGCACCAGGTCGAATAGCTTATTGAGAGGCTGGGGCCTGCCAGGTACTTCACTACCCTGGACCTAACAAAAGGGTACTGGCAAATTCACCTGGCCCCAGGTGCCAAGGAGAAAATAGCCTTCTCTACTTCTCTACACCTGACGGGTGTTTTCAGTACACCAGGATACTGTTTGGACTACAGGGAGCCCCAGCTACCTTCCAGAGGGCCAAGGACTGGATTCTGGGCTCACATAAAAAATACGCTGCTGCATACCTGGATAACATCGTGATTTTCAGCCCAGAATGGGGAAACCACCTGCAGAAGGTCCACGCAGTACTGGATGCATTGAGAAATGACGGGTTTACCATAAACCCAAAAAAATGCGCCATAGGAAAGGAAGAGGCGAAATACTTGGGCTACGTGGTTGGAAGGGGCGAAAATGAACCCGCAAATGAACAATCCAGAATTGCCGGCAACCGGCCTCCAGGAAACAGGTATGGGACTTTCTGGAAATCGTGGATTGTTAAAAATGTATATATTTTTTATTCCCTTGATTAAAAATGAAGAAACTTTGTTGATAATATTGTTGAGATGATCGAATCTTTTGAATTTCGAATTCGCCAACTTCGACAAATTTTTCCACAATAATCCTTTTGCAGTAAATCACAATAATACAAAGCTTCTAATTGCCTTGAAAAGACTCTAAGGTCTCTTAGGACTAAATTAACCCCTTTCAATCTCTTTAACCCTCGGACTCCCAAGTGGGTTATTTTTAGTATTAATTGATACTACAAATATCCCACTTGGGAGTCCGAGGGTTAACAACACAAACAAAGCTTTAGTAATTTCAAAGTGACCTCAACATGAAAACAGTTCTTAACCCGTTGTAGCTAACAGCCCGTTTAAAGAAGCTCTCCTCCCATCAAATTTTTTATCCTCTTAATATATTGCAATCATTATATTATGCAGCACTGTGTACTTACAATTGCTCATTTTACCTTTCTACCTAGATAATTATTCTCTTTTCTCTGCACTATGTAGAAAGGAACGGGAAGTCTCTTGTCCCTGCATTTATCATTATATCTTCCTAGCTAGCTATGGAAAGCCATACATTTTTGTTTGAAAAAAAAAATGTTCGCCTCTCTGAACAATGAAATTTAGCATGTGTGCTATACAGCAAGCATGTGTTTTATTGCCCAGATGCAAATGTAACAAATACCTATGAAATTTCTGACACTATGGCTCATTGAGTTGTCCAGTTGTAGTTGACGATGGGCTATCCAGTGTGAGATTTATACAGGCTTCCGCCCTGGTGCTTTGGGGACTTGGGGATGATCAAATGGTAATCAAGTTAAGAATTGAACCTTGACTCTATGTTTCCATGGTCTGGACACCATAATAAGCACAGAAAACAACGTACAAAGTTGATATGACACAGTGACAAAAAAACGATGGACATCCTCAAGTCCTGTCCCCTGTGTGCATCATTAAAAAAATACAGGGTCAAACAAGATTTGGGATAGGCCACAGGCCTAGGAAGGTGAATTCTTAGTAGGCCCCTGAAGAGGAAATTTTAACCATTCTCCTGGACTTACAGGCAATGACAAAACAGTCAGCCTGATCATAAAAAAATAAAAATTTTGGAAAACATAGAAAAATACATTTTTAGTTGAAAAAACATGAAACATCTGCCAGGGGACCCATTATTAAAGAAGCGCTCCCATCAAAATGTTTATCCTCTTAATAAATGGCAATCATCATAATATATAGCACTGTGTACTTACAATTACTCATTTTGCCTTTCTACCCAGTTAAATTATTAAAAACTGACTAGTTGAATCCTTCTAACCTCTATGTAGAAACAGGGGGTCAATTTTCCCTATATGAGTCATTAATCACTGCAAAAGTCCCTGGCAGGGGTGAGGAGGGAGCTGATGGGCCAGGAGTTTAAGATGGGAATGATAAATTCAGGGACAAGAATCTTCCTGTTTCTACATAGAGCAGAGAACAGAGAATAATTATCTGGGTAGAAAGGTAAAATGAGCAATTGTAAGTACACAGTGCTGCATAATATAATGATTGCAATTATTGTATTGGGGGGGAGGGTATTCATTTTATAGGTGGGGAAGATAGTGCAGATAGTGACCTGGGCACAAATAAAGAAATTGGGGGTGGGGTTAGAACAGTCAATATAGTAAGAAGGAATAGAGGTACAGAGAGATAAATAAAATGCATGTACAATAATGCCAGAAGCCTCACCAACAAAATAGAGGAATTAGAATTAATTTTGTTGGAAAATAATTATGACATGGTGGGGATATCTGAGACATGGCTGGACGAGAGCCATGACTGGGCAGTTAATTTACAGGGCTATAGTCTGTTCAGAAATGACCGTACAAACAAGCGAGGGGGAGTGTGTGTTTATATGTAAAATCACCCTTAAAACCCATCGTCCGTGAAAATATATGTGAATCATAGAATCATAGAATCATAGAATCATAGAATGGTAGAGTTGGAAGGGACCTTCTGGGTCATCTGGTCCAACCCCCTGCTCAAAGCAGGATTCACTAAATCATCTCAGACAGATGTCTGTCCAGCCTCTGTTTGAAGACGTCCATTGAAGGGAAACTCACCACCTCTCGTGGCACCCTGTTCCACTCATTAATCACCCTAACTGTCAAAAAGTTTTTTCTAATATCTAATCTGTGTCTCCTCCCATTTAGTTTCATCCCATTGCTTCTAGTCTTTCCTTGTGCAAATGAGAATAAAGATGATCCTTCTACAATGTGACAGCCCTTGAGATATTTGTAGACAGCTATTAAGTCTCCTCTCAGTCTTCTTTTTTTCAAGCTAAACATTCCCAAATCCTGCAACCGTTCCTCATAGGACATGGTTTGCAGACCAGTCACCATTCTGGTCGCTCTTCTCTGAACTTGCACCAGTTTGTCTATGTCTTTTTTAAAATGTGGTGCCCAAAACTGTACACAGTATTCCAGATGAGGTCTGACCAAAGAGGAGTAAAGACCGATAATGACTTCACGTGATCTAGACTGTATGCTTCTGTTAATACATCCCAGAATTGTATTTGCCTTTTTTGCTGCTGCATCACACTGTTGACTCATGTTCAGTCTATGATCTATTAGTATACCTAAGTTTTTTTCACATGTACTGTTGCTTAGCTCTATTCCTCCCATTCTGTATATGCTTTTTTCATTTTTATTGCCCAGATGTAGTACTTTGCATTTTTCCCTTTCTAAAGAAAATGTAGAGTCCCTGGGAGTGGAGATAATGGGAGGGGGAAAAAATAATAAATTACTGATAGGGGTTTGTTATAAGTCTCCAAAAATAATGGAAGCAGTGGAGAATATCCTCATAAAGCAAATAGATGAAGCAGCGTCTCAAGGAGAAGTAATTATTATGGGAGACTTTAACTACCCTGAAAAACATTGGGGAACAGAAACCTGTAGTTCTAGCAAGGGTAATAGGTTTTTGACTACTATGAGAGACAATTACCTTTCACAACTGGTTCAGGACCCAACAAGAAGGGGGGCACTGCTAGACCTAATATTAACCAACAGTCCAGACCGCATATCAAATATACGAGTTGGGGGTCACTTGGGTAATAGTGATCACAAAATAATAAGTTTTAATGTATCCTTTAATAAGATGTGTAGTAGAGGGGTTATAAGTACACCACACTTCAGGAAGGCAAATTTCCAACGGTTGAGAGATGATCTTAGTGCAATAAACTGGGACGATATCCTGAGACATAAAACTACACAAAGCAAATGGAAGACATTTATTAGCATCCTGAATAGGACCTGTGCACAATATATACCCTATGGGAATAAACATGCAAGAAATAGGAGGAAACCACTATGGCTAGATAGAGCTGTAAGGGGCGCAATAAGTGACAAAAAGAAAGCATTTAGAGAACTAAAGCAAGTAGGTAGTGATGAGGCATTAAATAAATACAGAAAATTAAATCAATTCTGTAAAAACCAAATCAAGGCAGCAAAGATTGAGACAGAGAGACTCATTGCCAGAGAAAGTAAAAATAATCCCAAAATATTCTTCAACTATATAAATAGTAAAAAACTAAAAAATGATAGTGTTGGCCCCCTTAAAAATAGTCTGAGTGAAATGGTGGATGAGGATGAGGAAAAATCCGATATGCTAAATGATTTTTTTTCAACAGTATTTACAGAAGAAAATCGCATGACAGAAAACATGATTAGTGATGACAAAAATTCTCCATTAAATGTCACTTGCTTAACCCAGCAAGAAGTACGGCAGCGTCTAAAAATCACTAAAGTTGACAAATCCCCGGCCCAGATGGGATACACCCGCGAGTACTGCAGGAATTAAGTAACGTCATAGATAGACCATTATTTTTAATCTTTAAAGATTCCATCATAACAGGGTCTGTACCACGGGACTGGCGTATAGCAAATGTGGTGCCAATATTCAAAAAGGGGACAAAGACCAAACTTGGAAATTATAGGCCAGTAAGCTTAACCTCTACTGTGGGTAAAATACTGGAGGGTTTCCTAAGAGACGCTATACTAGAGTATCTGAAGAAGAATAACCTCATGACCCAATATCATCATGGGTTTGCGAGGGACCGTTCCTGTCAAACTAATCTGATCAGCTTTTATGAGAAGGCAAGTTCCGAACTGGACCAAAGAAATGCAGTGGATGTTGTGTAACTGGCTCAGTGATAGGAAACTAAGGGTGGTTATTAATGGAACACACTCAGACTGGGTCGCAGTTAACAGTGGGGTACCACAGGGGTCAGTATTGGGCCCGCTTCTTTTTAACATATTTATTAATGACCTTGTAGGGGGCATACAGAGTAGTATTTCAATATTTGCAGATGACACTAAACTCTGCAGGATAATCAATACAGAGGAGGACATTTTTATATTACAGGAGGATCTATGTAAACTAGAAGCTTGGGCTGATAAATGGCAAATGAGCTTTAATGCGGATAAATGTAAGGTAATGCACTTGGGCCGAGGAAATAAAATGTATAATTATATGCTTAATTGTACACTGCTCAAAAAAATAAAGGGAACACTTAAACAACATAATATAACTCCAAGTAAAACAAACTTCTGTGAAATCAAACTGTCCACTTAGGAAGCAACACTGATTGACAATCAATTTCACATGCTGTGGTGTAAATGGAATAGACAATAGATGGAAATTATTGGCAATTATCAAGACACCCTTAATAAAGGAGTGATTCTGCAGGTGGGGACCACAGACCACATCTCAGTAACAACGCTTTCTGGCTGCTGTTTTGGTCATTTTTGAATGTTGGTTGTGCTTTCACACTCGTGGTAGCATGAGACGGACTCTACAACCCACAGAACTTGCTCAGGTAGTGCAGCTTATCCAGGATGGCACATCAATGTGAGCTGTGGCAAGAAGGTTTGCTTTGTCTGTCAGCCTAGTGTCCAGAGGTTGGAGGCGCTACCAGGAGACAGGCCAGGACACCAGGAGACGTGGAGGGGGCCATAAGAGGACAACAACCCAGCAGCAGGACCGCTACCTCCGCCTTTGTGCAAGGAGGAACAGGAGGAGCACTGCCAGAGCCCTGCAAAATGACCTCCAGCAGGCCAAAAATATGCATGTGTCTGCACAAACGGTTAGAAACAGACTCCATGTGGGTGGTATGAGGGCCCGACGTCCACAGATGGGGGTTGTGCTCACAGCCCAACACCATGCAGGATGCTTGGCATTTGCCACAGAACACCAGGATTGGCAAAGTTGCCACTGGCGCCTTGTGCTCTTCACAGATGAAAGTAGGGTCACACTGAGCACAAAATGACAGATGTGACAGAGTCTGGAGACGCCGTGGAGAGTGATCTGCTGCCTGCAACATCCTTCAGCATGACCGGTTTGGCAGTGGGTCAGCAATGGTGTGGGGTGGCATTTCTTTGGAGGGCCGCAGAGTCCTCCATGTGCTCACCAGAGGTACCGAGATGAGATCCTCAGACCCCTTGTGAGACCATATGCTGGTGCGGTTGGCCCTGGGTTCCTCCTAATGCAGGACAATGTCAGACCTCATGTGGCTGGAGTGTGTCAGCAGTTCCTGCAAGATGAAGGCATTGAAGCTATGGACTTGCCACCCGTTCCCCAGACCTAAATCCGATTGAGCACATCTGGAACATCATATCTCGCTCCATTCACCAACGTCACGTTGCTCCACAAACTGTCCAGGGGTTGGCGGATGCCTTAGTCTAGGTCTGGGAGGAGATCCCAAAGGAGACCTTCCGCAACCTCATCAGGAGCATGCCCAGGCATTGTAGGGAGGTCATACAGGCACGTGGAGGCCACACACAATACTGAGCCTCATTTTGACTTGCTTTAAGGACATTACATCAAAGTTGGATCAGCCGGTAGTGTGTTTTTCCACTTTAATTTTGGGGGTGACTCCAAATCCAGGCCTCCATTGGTTAATAAATTTGATTTCCATTGATGATTTTTGGGTGATTTTGTTGTCAGCACATTCAACGTGTTCCCTTTATTTTTTGAGCAGTGTAAAACACTGGGCAAAACTGTCACTGAAAAAGACCTGGGTGTATTGGTGGACGACAAGCTCACGTTTGGTGGGCAGTGTCAGGCAGCTGCTGCAAAGGCAAATAAAATAATGGTATGCATTAAAATAGGCATAGATCCTCATGAGGAGAACATAATTTTACCTCTATACAAGTCACTAGTGCGACCACACTTAGAATACTGTGTACAGCTCGGGTCTCCGGTGTATAAGAAAGACATAGCTGAACTAGAGCGGGTGCAGAGAAGAGCGACCAAGGTTATTAGAGGACTGGGGGGTCTGCAATACCAAGACAGGTTATTAAACTTGGGATAATTTAGTTTGGAAAAACGAAGGCTTAGCGGTGATCTTATTACTATGTACAAGTATATAAGGGGACAGTACAAAGACCTTTCTACTGTTCTTTTTACTCTGAGGCCTGAGACGGGGACACGGGGGCATCTTCTACGTCTGGAGGAAAGAAGGTTTAATCATAATCACAGACGTGGATTCTTTACTGTAAGAACAGTGAGACTATGGGACTCTCTGCCGCAAGATGTAATGAGTGATTCACTACTAAAATTTAAGATGGGCATGTATGACTTTCTTGAAAAGTATAATATTACAGGTTATTTATACTATATTTCTTGATAGGGCGTTGATTCAGGGAACTAGTCTGATTGTCGTATGGAGTCAGGAAGGAATTTTTTTCCCCAATGTGGAGCTTAGTGTTTGCCACATGGGGTTTTTTCGCCTTCCTCTGGATCAACATGTTAGGCTATGGGTTGAACTAGATGGACTTAGTTTTTTTAAGGTTGAAGGAAGACTATGTTACAAAACTATGTTAAAACTATATTAAGAGGATAAAAAATTGATGGGAGGAGTGCCTCTTTAAACGGGCTGTTAGTTACAACCGGTTAAGAACTGTTTTCATGTTGAGGTCACTTTGAAATTACTAAAGCTATGTTTGTGTTAACCCTCGGACTCCCAAGTGGGGTGTTTGTAGTACCAATTGATACTAAAAATACCCCACTCAGGAGTCCGAGGGTTAAAGAGATTGAAAAAGGTTGATTTAGTCCTAAGAGACCTTAGAGTCTTTTCAAGGCAATTAGAAGCTTTGTATTATTACGATTTACTGTAAAAGGATTACTGTGGAAAAATTTGTCGAAGTTGGCGAATTCGAAATTCAAAAGATTTGATCATCTCAACAATATTATCAACAAAGTTTCTCCATTTTTAATCGAGGAAATAAAAAAAATATAAATTTTTAACAATATAATAAAATAACCTATAGTTGACCTGCGGCTCACTGAGCACAGGAATACTTTACTATTTTCTCTTCATATAAATAATATAATGTTTTTATCTGTCTGTTGTATTATTGAGATCCCTTGGATAGAAAGACACTACGCTATGCTGCGATGTGGTCATTTCCATAGAAAATCTGCATTGCCTCTATTGATGAGGTCTGTAGGGTCAGAAACAATGTTTGTGGGTAAATGTAGTGGTTTTACCCTTTAAACTCCTACTGGATTTCAAAGTGTAAAATATAAAGGTTCTGATATGGCAGCAAATCTTCAAGGGTGCAGCATTTTCTTTTGTCTTTTTTTATGGAATAAAGTTTCCATGACAACCTTAATTTGTTTGCCTCCTGTGCTTGTATCATTCACAAAATGACCTGCTGAGAAATACAGTATCAACAGACTCTCGCTAATTTTTCATCTCAGCCAACTGAGCTATGACCGGTAGCATCATAACTTCAGGGATAATTTATTTCATTACTCATTCCCTGAAAATAGCTTTTATGTAGATTTCATGATTGCAATAAACATTAGAAAAATAGTTAAAAAAATGATATTGACAAATATGTTAAATAGAGAACATATTTGCTTGCAATTAATATTTTCGATACTTATGTAATCTGTTGAATGTTGACAGCCTTTTTCTACAACAATGATGTCACTTATAAACAGAATTTGTGAATTTTTTGTGATTAGCAAGCATGACCTATGTAAAAAACTGAAAAGGTGGTGACTGACACACGCCATATGGCTAGTACACATGCTAACTTGACATCCATAATATCTACCTAATAAGAATCTATAGGCACTATGTGGGGTACATTGTGAAATATTGCATTCTTTCCCAAAATCAAAATATTTCTGGAGAATATTTCTAGACTTTGGAACTGTTTGGAGGACAAAAGTGCACACACATAGAGCAGTATTGCCTGGTAAGGTTAGTAAAAGGCTGGAGTATGGAGATATTACATTGAACGGGCGGCTTATTGTTCCAACACGTTTCAATGATGGACCAGCGCCTTTCTCATGGTAAAAAAAAAGAAATAATGATATATATGAAATATTTTGGAACAAAAAAGAACCATTTTGGAACACAAAAGGCTTCTCATTTACCACAGCGAAGCTTGTACAACATGATTTCATCCCCCTCTGCTATTTCTAAATTTTGGCACTATATTCAGTATGAAAGAAATACAGTGATTGCCACAAGACATTTAGCTTGTACACACGGTAACTTAACATCCATAATAAGAACATACTATGGCTCTACAGGCACTATTTTAGATAAGGCATTGTATTCTCTCCCAGAAGCTAAACATTTCTGGAGAATAATTCTACATTTTGGCACTATTTCTAGCATGTAATAATGTTTAAATAGACATAGGGTATAGGTCCATGGCCGGCCTAAGGGTTTCACATTTGTGACATGATACGGCCATGTGAAACAGTCTATGCTCTTGAGCATTAAAAATATACCTCTATGTTGAACCTCTGTATGCCTATGATTTACTGTATGGAGATCTCCTTCTCTGCTCCCCTCTTATCTCCTCTTCCCACAATCGCATACAAGATTTCTCCCGTGCATCCCCCTACTCTGGAACTCTCTCTACCCCAACATATCAGACTCTCGTCTACCATGGAAACCTGAAGGAACCTGAAGACCCACCTCTTCCGACAAGCCTACAACCTTCAATAACCCTCACTCTACCATACCGCTGCACAACCAGCTCACCCATCCCTTGTTGACTGTGAGCCCTTGCGGGCAGGGTCCTCTCTCCTCCTGTACCAGTCGCTGACTTGTATTGTGCATGATTATTGTACTTGTTTTTATTATGTATACCCCATTTTCACATATGAAGTTCCATGGAATAAATGGCATTATAATAAAAAATAATAGTAATAATAGGAATAATAATTATGCTGCAAGTTCTCCTGAAAGAACAGTTACATTTTAAGTATAGATGAAAAATATTGTATTATGTTCCATGCACTCTCCAGCTATTTACTCTTAATGTGTACCATATAGTAGCACACAGAGCATTGCAGAGCCTAAGTGTTTCTTTGTGCTTCCATACAACTTCCATCACATGGATATGCATTAGACTGTATACAGAGTCACAACTTTTGGGAAATAATTAGAGGGCCGATTCATCAAAAATATCATATTGTAGGGCAGTCTTTATTGAGTGTGCGCTAGAATAAGATGCACCAAATTGATTAAGAGGCATATACATTTTAGTGAATTTGATGCATCTTCCAGCCACTATGTCAATTTCAGAAATGTATTCCACTCATGGACTGGAGTATATTTCTGCCTTAATAAACACTGGTATAGATTATGATGAATTTGTCGGCCATTATTCAGCCATGTCGCTACCACTATGCTCCTCTCAGTTTTCAAAAAGTTGGCAAAGCTTGTGCAGCGGCCGTGAGGGCCTAGGGTACTCGGTAGCCAGGCCGGCAGTCTTCCAGGGAGGTCACGGTGGCAGTGGCCCAGCTCCGTTTCCCTGGCCGAGCAGATGAGGGGAGTATTTACAGGGGATTTGTAGTCTTTATGTGACGCCACCTGTGGTGCCTGGTGAGGGATGACCAGCGCTGCTGTGTGGGCCCAGGGGGATAGATGGTATAGCAGCTGAGATTAAACACTTCCCACAGGTGAAGTGGGCCCCCAGGGACTGAGAAAGCTATAATGAAGGATGGCGGCATGGAAACAGGGTGCAGAGAGCAGGGTGGCAGCAGTGATGATAGTCACGGTGGTAGCACAGCTGCGGGGAGGTGCAGAAGAAGAAGACAGACACTAGGAATGCAGTCCGGTTACCTTTACTGCAGAGAAAGCTGTGGAGTCCGGGGCACTGGTCACTAGGTCCAGGAGGGTCCAGTCAGTCTGGAAGCAGTCGGAGTCAGCCCTGTCAGGTGGGTTTGGAGGCCTGCCTGCTGCGCTTTTCCATTGCGGGCCCCGCTCCCTGTGAGCTACTCTGCGGTCCCTCTTCTTCACTCCTGCTCTAAGCTCTATACTAGCAGGCGGTGCAAACCTATAATGGGTACTGCCGTCTTGGGTGCAGCTCCAGACTCTAGTTACGCCGCTGTGCTGCCGGGCTTCTGCTTGTCGCCAGGAAACTTGGAGTCTCCTGTCCCCCAGATTTGGTTGCTGGGATGTGCAATCCCTGTACAACCCAGGACTCTGGCGTCCTCTGCTCCGCTGCCTGGGATGAGCTCTTCACGTGCTCTGCTCCCCAGAACTTTCTCCTTCTCTCTCTCTACTTTCTTCCCCTCTCCCTACCCTCTCACACTCCCTGACTAACTCCTCCCCTGAAACAGAAAAGGCAGCTCCCCAAAAAAGGGTGTAGAGCTCCCTCTTCAGGTAAGGGATCAGAACTTGTGTGTGCATGTGGGGTTTACCTGACTTGGGCAGCACTACTGTGGCAACCGGCCCATGGAGCGCGACATTCCCCCCTAGTGAAGCACAGTACGTCCCAGATTGTAAAGACATAAGGTACAAGTTAAGATGGATAGTTTCTTCCCTTTTGGGGAGGCACATTTCTTAAATGATACATTATTATCAAAAAATACAAAAAGTTCAAAAACATCAGAAAAATGCAAAATATAAACCATTCAACAAGGTGCCAGTGATAACGCCTATCCAGAGCGTCACCTCACTGGTTTGTAGTGCAACATGGTGGGAACCGCCCCAAACCACCTCAAACTTCGTCCCTTGGCGTGGCTACAGGGCACACAGACCATAGTTTGACCTGGTTCTTCGGCCACGCGGACGGTTTTTTGAGGTCAGAGTTGGATGCGAACCACAATTAGTTCTTTTTTTGTTTTTTTGTTTTTTCGTTGTCCTGGCAACACCTAGTCCTATGGCCCAATTGTCCATTAACTGGTTAGTATGTACACTTATTAAATTTAGCTTAGAAGTTCATACAGTAGTCTTTGTAGGTAGTTTATGCGTAGTGATTACTGAGTCTTACACTACTTAGTCCGGTTGGGCACAAAGTTTTTCAACATTTTAACTTAATATGTACATCTGCTAACTCTTATAATACTCTATAAACCATTCTTGGAACGAACTGGGGTCTAACCTAGTGTACTACACTGCGATCTACGTAACACTGGTGGTTCTTTTGACATTTCTTGATCTGAGGTGTCTACTGCTGGTGTGGTAGGCTCAATTTGGGCTACACTATGGTTAGTATGATGTAGCACAGGTAGGCTTGGTAGTCTTCTACGACCTCTTTGACTCACCGTGGGCACGACAGATTCGCCGCTAGCAGGGGGTAGATTCTCCTGATCCACTGCGGATGAGGCATCTGTTTCTGAAGCCGACTGGTCTTCACGAGGACCCAAGGTGTCTGTTGTTTCTCGTGTAGTCATCGGTGGAAACTTCAAGACTGGTACTACCACTGCCTGGTTTACCTGAGTCCAAGACAGAGGAAATTCTCCTAATATGGTGCAGACCTTCCCTTCAACCTCTTCTATCTGTTGAGGAGTGTCTTGACCTTTACCTCTGTTACAAAGTTGATCCGGGCACACCTTCAGGTGGTCTCTAGATACAGTCGCAGACGTTCTCCCTCCATCTTTAGTAATGAGGCAAACCTTACTGTTATCAAAGTGCGAGGGCAAGATGGTATACGGCTCAGCCTCCCACTGGGCATCCAGCTTATGAGTTCTCTGCTTTCTTTCCAGCACCTGTTCTCCTGGTGACAATAGAGCGGCAGGGGCTTGCTAATTGTAATCCTTCTCTTGTTTCTGTCTGGCTCACAATAGACTCTCTTCCACACACTGTTGGACTTTACGGTACTGTAGCTGTCTTTCAGTGTCCCAGTCTGTGTCTGGCTGTACTGCTGCTTGTATTAGGACACCCATGTCCAGGTCGATGGGAAGTTTACCCGGTCTTGCCTGCATCAGGTAGGCTGGGGTACAGTTGGTCGAATTCACCGGAATGTGATTGTACAGGTCCACCAAGTCTGGTAACTTCTCAGGCTACTGGTTGCGCTCTTCCAGAGGTACGGTTTTCAATAATTCAATTACCACCTGGTTCATCTTTTCGCACAGAACGTTGGTTTGCGGGTGATAAGGTGTTGTCTGAATTTTCTTACAGCCGTACAGGTTGCAGAATTGTTGAAATATCTCCACTTCAAAAGCTGGGCCTTGGTCTATTAGGACTTGCTCAGGATAGCCATGAGGTCGACAGAAGTGCTCTTGAAAGGCTTTAGCAGCTGTCCTCGCCGTCTGGTCCTTGACTGGTACAACCAATAGGAAAAGGGAGTAGTGGTCCACAATCGTTAAGGCGTAGGTGTATCCCGACCGACTCGGAGACAGCTTCACATGGTCCAGGGCCACGATTTCAAGTGGTTGTCTTGTGATGATGGGTTGTAAAGGAGCTCTCTGGCTACCACGATCTCTCCTTCTTAGATTGCATGGGCCACACTCTTGACACCACCTCTCGATGGAACTTCTCATGCCCATCCAGAAGAAACGCTTATGGATCAGGACCTCCAACTTCTTCCACCCGAAGTGTCCTGCTTCGTTGTGGTAAACTTCCAGGACCCTTGGCGCATCCTTCTTTGGAACCACTATCTGTCATACCAGCTCGTGCGTGCGGGAATTTATGGTTCTTCTGCACCATTTACCTTCATAAAAAAACAACTTGGCTCTCTCCTTCCACAGCTGCAAGGCTTCTGGTGGTGCATCCGGGCCTGGGGACGAATTGGCAGTTCTTTCACCATGCGAACGGCCGGGTCACTGTCCTGCGCTTCTGCCCATCCATGAAGGGGCAATGGGTTGAAAGGCCGACTGCTTGTTTTTCACACAATGGAAGCATTGGGAAGCACCCTGGCGGTGGAAGGCAGGCATCTCAATTTCTTTGAGGTCTTCCAAATCTTCTCCCATGTCTGGTAAGTTCGGCATGCGGGACAAAGCATCGGCATTGACGTTCTTGCTTCCCGCCCGATATTTGATCTCAAACTCGTAGTTAGTAGAGATGAGCGGTGTTCGACTAGTGTTCGACTAGAACTGTTCGCCAATCTCAAATTCGAGCTGTTTTGGGTGGTGATCGAGTCATTTGACGAACGCGAACGATTTGCAAAAAATTCGGCTGTTCGAGGTTATATTCGATAACTGTTCGTGCACCAAAAGCGTAACTGGATTTTTTCACATCATGCAGGGATTATCTGCCACTCACTGTAATGTCACAGCCATGGTGGTTGTGGCATTACAGTGGTTGCCCAAATCGATGGGAACAGTGCTCACAGTGAAAAATGAAAAGCCGGCAATTCTGCAGCGGCATACACCGGTACCCGACAATTTAGAACAGAAAGAATAGAGCATCACACATAGATTAGATACAGTAGATAGAAACAAGTCAGTCACATATATAATAAGTACAGTGACAGTGTTGGTTACTGTACTTGTCATTTAGTGTTAAAGGATTTATTAAAAAAAATAATAGTGTTTACATGCACCGTCTCTTTAAAAAAGCCGGCCGGCAATTCAGCATCGGTACCCGACAATTTAGAACAGAAAGAATAAAGCATCACACATAGATAAGATAGAGTTAGGTCCATATATATTTGGACAGAGACAACATTTTCCTAATTTTGGTTCTAGACATTACCACAATGAATTTTAAACAAAACAATTCAGATGCAGTTGAATTTCAGACTTTCAGCTTTCATTTGAGGGTATCCACATTAAAATTGGATGAAGGGTTTAGGAGTTTCAGCTCCCTAACATGTGCCACCCTATTTTTAAAGGGACAAAAAGTAATTGGACAGATTAAATAATTGTAAGTAAAATGTTCATTTCTAGTACTTGGTTGAAAACCCTTTGTTGGCAATCACTGCCTGAAGTCTTGAACTCATGGATATCACCAGAGGCTGTTTCCTCCTTTTTGATGCTCTGTCAGGCCTTCACTGTGGTTGTTTTCAATTGCTGTTTGTTTGTGGGCCTTTCTGTCTGAAGTTTAGTCTTTAACAAGTGAAATGCATGCTCAATTGG
The DNA here is from genome assembly GCF_046119375.1 of Phyllobates terribilis. Lineage (NCBI taxonomy): Eukaryota > Metazoa > Chordata > Amphibia > Anura > Dendrobatidae > Phyllobates > Phyllobates terribilis. The sequence continues at coordinate 658,107,592 of NW_027362764.1, read as the reverse complement.
GTTGAGATCAGGTGACTGACTTGGCCATTCAAGAATATTCCACTTCTTTGCTTTAATAAACTCCTGGGTTGCTTTGGCTTTATATGTTTTGGGTGATGGTCCATCTGTAGTATGAAATGACGACCAATCAGTTTGGCTGCATTTGTTTGGATCTGAGCACACAGTATGGCTCTGAATACATCAGAATTCATTCGGCTGCTTCTGTCCTGTGTCACATCATCAATAAACACTAGTGACCCAGTGCCACTGGCAGCCATGCATGCCCAAGCCATCACACTGCCTCCGCCATGTTTTACAGATGATGTGGTATGCTTTGGATCATGAGCTGTACAACGCCTTCGCCATGCTTTTCTCTTTCCATCATTCTGGTAGAGGTTGACGTTGGTTTCATCTGTCCAAAGAATGTTCTTCCAGAACTGTGCTGGCTTTTTTAGATGTTTTTTAGCAAAGTCCAGTCTAGCCTTTTTATTCTTGATGCTTATGAGTGGCTTGCACCATGCAGTGATCCCTCTGTATTTACTTTCATGCAGTCTTCTCTTTATGGTAGATTTGGATATTGATACACCTACCTCCTGGAGAGTGTTGTTCACTTGGTTGGCTGTTGTGAAGGGGTTTCTCTTCACCATGGAGATTACTCTGCGATCATCCACCACTGTTGTCTTCCGTGGGCGCCCAGGTCTTTTTGCATTGATGAGTTCACCAGTGCTTTCTTTCTTTCTCAGGATTTACCAAACTGTAGATTTTGCCACTCCTAATATTGTAGCAATTTCTCTGATGGTTTTTTTCTGGTTTTGCAGCTTAAGGATGGCTTGTTTTACCTGCATGGAGAGCTCATTTGACCGCATGTTTACTTCACAGCAAAACCTTCCATATGCAAGCACCACACCTCAAATCAACTCCAGGCCTTTTATCTGCTTAATTGAGAATGACATAATGAAGACATTGCCCATACCTGTCCATGAAATAGCCTTGGAGTCAATTGTCCAATTACTTTTGGTCCCTTTAAAAACAGGGTGGCACATGTTAAGGAGCTGAAACTCCTAAATCCTTCATCCAATTTTAATGTGGATACCCTCAAATGAAAGCTGAAAGTCTTAACTTCAACTGCATTTGAATTGTTTTGTTTAAAATTGATTGTGGTAATGTCTACAACCAAAATTAGAAAAATGTTGTCTCTGTCCAAGTATATATGGACCTAACTGTAGATAGAAACATGTCAGTCACATATATAATAAGTACAGTGATAGTGTTGATTACTGTACTTGTCATTTAGTGTTAAAATAAAGGATTTATTAAAAAAAAAAAATTGGCGTGGGGTTCCCCGTAATTTTAGTCTCTAGCAGAGGTTAAGCAGACGGCTGGGGCAGGTGTTTAAAGCCAGGGAAGAGGGTAATACCCACGGAGGTTCCCAGGCTACTAATATCAGCCCCAAGCTGAATACCTAGCCTTTACTAGCTATTAAAATGGGGGACCCCCCAAAAAAATGATGTGGGGTCCCCCCTATTTTAATAGCTAGCAAAGGCTAGGCAGACAGCTGGCGGCTGATATTAATAGCCCAGGAAGGGTGCCATGAATATTGGTCTCCTCCCAGGCAAGAAACACCAGCTGTCAGTCGCCCCAGAAATGGCGCATCCACAGGATGCGCAAATTCTAGCTCTTAGCCTCGCTCTTCACACTGCCCTGTAGCGGCGGCAGTGGGGTAATAGGGCTGGGTTGATGTCAGCTTATAATGCCAGCTGACATCAAGTCCAGGTTAGTAATGGAGAGGCGTCTATAAGACACCCCCATTACTAACCCCATAGTCAAAGTTAAAAAAACCACAAACACCCAGAATAAAGTCCATTTATTGAAATAAACACACAATTCTTTATTGTTCTGAATTAAACTATACTTACCATCACGCCCATTCCAGCTGAAGCCAATGTCTTCTGCAATACAAGTAAAATAATAAACCAACATCATCCTTACCTTTCCATGGTTCCCAGGACGGCTCCTGCTCTGCTACATCGAGATGACAGGCTGGATCGCAGCAGAAAGCTGCCATCCAGCTTGCTATGCCACAGACACTGAGAAGGGCAGGCATGCTTGCGCTCCTCAGTGTCTGGCTGTGACGGCATCAAGATGAGCCGAGTTCATGTCCAACGAACTCAGCTCACCTCATGCATGTCACTGACAGCGTGGGAGAATTCTCCTGTGCATGCCGTGAGCATGAGAGAATTCTCCTGCACTCACGGCAAGAGCAAGCGCAGGAGAATTTTCCAACGCTGTCAGTGACATGCATGAGGTGAGCTGAGTTCATTGAACATGAACTCGGCTTATCTGGATGCCGTCACAGCCAGACACTGAGGAGCGCAAGCATGCCTGCGCTTCTCAGTGTCTGCGGCATGGCAAGCTGGATGGCAGCTTTCGGCTGCAATCCAGCCTGTCATGTAAATGTAGCAGAGCTGGAGCCATCCTGGAAACCATGGAAAGGTAAGGATGATGCTGGTTTATCATTTTACTTTTATTTCAGGAGATCATTGGCTTCAGCTGGAATGGGCATGATGGTAAGTATGGTTTAATTTAGAACATTAAAAAATTGTGTGCTTATTTCAATTAAAGGACTTTATTCTGGGTGTTGTGTTTTTTTTTAAATACTTTACTAGAAATTCATGGCAGTCATGTCTAATATTGACCGCCATGAATTTCTGGCTCAGGGTCAGATGATAATACCAAGCTGGCCCTAACCCCTTTGTTACCTAGTGAGCCACCTCACCAGGGCCCTGAATGAGTTGGGTACAGCGCCAGAAGATGGCGCTTCTATGAACACGCCATTTTCTGGGGTGGCTGCGGACTGCAATTTGCAGTGGGGGGGGGGCCCAAAGCTTGGGCCTCCCTACAATGCAAATTCCAGCCCCCATCTGCCTAGTTGTACCTGGCTGGACACAAAAATAGGGCGAAGCATCACGTCAATTTTTTTAATTATTTCTTGAAATTCATGAAATAATTAAAAAAAAATTGATGTGGGGCTTCGCCCTTTTTTTGTGTCCAGACAGGTACAGCAGGCAGGAACGGACTGCCCCCAACCACCAGCTGCCTATTTGTACCTGGCCGGACACAACAATATAGGGAAGCCCTTTTTTTTTTTATTATTTCATGAATTTCATGTAATAATTAAAGAAAAAATACGTGGGGCTTTGCCCTATTTTTGTGTCCAGCCAGGTACAACTAGGCAGCTGGGGGCTGGAATTCGCAGCGCAGGGAGGCCCAAGCTTTCTGGCTCCCCCCCCCACTGCAAATTGCAGTCCGCAGCCACCTCAGAAAATGGTGCGTTCATAGAAGCGCCATCTTCTGGCACTGTACCCAACTCATCCAGGGGCCTGGTGCGGTAGCTTACTGGGTAATAAAGGGGTTATGGCCAGCTTGGTATTATCAGCTGACCCTAAGTCCGAAATTCATGAGGTCACGCCAATATTAGACATGACCGCCATGAATTTCTAGTAAAGTATTTAAAAAAACACAACACCCAGAATAAAGTCCTTAAATTGAAATAAACACACAATTTTTTAATTTTCTAAATTAAACCATACTTACCATCACGCCCATTCCAGCTGAAGCCAATGTCTTCAGCAATAAAAGTAAAATAATAAACCAATATCATCCTTACCTTTCCATGGTTCCCAGGATGGCTCCAGCTCTGCTACATTCACATGACCGGCTGGATTGCAGCCGAAAACTGCCATCCAGCTTGCCATGCCGCAGACACTTAGAAGCGAAGGCATGCTTGCGCTCCTCAGTGTCTGGCTGTGACGGCATCCAGATGAGCCGAGTTCATGTCCAATGAACTCGGCTCACCTCATGCACGTCGCTGACAGCGTGGGAAAATTCTCCTGTGCTTGCCGTGAGCGTTAACGCAGGAGATTTCTCACACGCTCACCGCATGCGCAGGAGAATTCTCACACGCTGTCAGTGACGTGCATGAGGTGAGCTGAGTTCATTGGACATGAACTCGGCTCATCTGGATGCCGTCACAGCCAGACACTGAGGAGCGCAAGCATGCCTGCACATCTCAGTGTCTGCGGCATGGCATGCTGGATGGCAGCATTCTGCTGCGGTCCAGCTTGTCATCTCGATGTAGCAGAGCTGGAGTCGTCGTGGGAACCATGGAAAGGTAAGGATGATGTTGGTTTATTATTTTTTTTTATTGCAGGAGATCGTTGCCTTCAGCTGGAATGGGCGTGATGGTAAGTATGGTTTAATTTAGAACAATAATGAATTGTGTGTTTATTTCAATTAAAGGACTTTATTCTGGGTGTTTGTGTTTTTTTAACTTTGACTATGGGGTTAGTAATGAGGGTGTCTTATAGACGCCTCTCCATTACTAACCTGGGCTTGATGTCAGCTGGCATTATAAGCTGACATCAACCCCAACCCTATTACCCCACTGCCACCGCTACAGGGCAGTGGGAAGAGCGAGGCTAAGTGCCAGAATTGGCACATCCTATGGATGCGCCATTTCTGGGGCGGCCGACGGCTGGTGTTTCTAGCCTGGGAGGGGACCAATATTCATGGCACCCTTACTGGGCTATTAATATCAGCCCCCAGCTGTCTGCCTAGCCTTTGCTAGCTATTAAAATAGGGGGGACCCCACGTCATTTTTTTGGGGGGTCCCCCATTTTAATAGTTAGAAAAAGGCTAGGTATTCAGCTGGGGGCTAATACTAGTAGCCTGGGAAGCTCCGTGGGTATTACCCCCTTCCCAGGCTTCAAACATCTGCCCCAGCCATCTGCTTAACCTCCGCTAGAGACTAAAATTACGGGGAACCCCACGCCAATTTTTTTTTAAATAAATCCTTTATTTTAACACTAAATGACAAGTACAGTAATCAACACTATAACTGTACTTATTATATATGTGACTGACATGTTTCTATCTATCTAATCTCTGTGTGATGCTCTATTCTTTCTGTTCTAAATTGTCGGGTACCGATGCTGAATTGCCGCCCGGCTTTTTTAAAGAGAGTGTCTTCTGAGCAGTTTGTCAGCTTTTGGACACCTTTGAAGGTGTGTTCTATATATTTTTATTTGCCTGCCATTGGTTTTAATGGTGTTCGACGGTGTTCGACAATGTTCTAAGGTGTTCGACGAACAGTTCCACGAACATCCCGGTATTCGACGAACCGAACCCGATCACTATGGGGGTGGCTCAACACTAGTAGTTAGATAGCCGAGCCATCCATCGTTGCTCTAGGGCACCAAGCTTCGCAGTCTCCAGGTGCGTCAGCGGGTTGTTATCAGTAAAAACTGTAAATCTGGAGGAGGCAAGGTAGTGTTTGAACCTCTCAGTCACTGCCCAAACTATGGCCAGGAACTCCAACTTGAAGGAATTGTGGTTGGTGGGGTTACTTTTGGTAGGGCAAAGCTTCCTACTGGCATAGGCGATGACCCTTTCTTTGCCTTTCTGTATTTGAGACAACACGGCTCCCAACCCAATGTTGCTGACATCTGTGTACAGGATAAACGGCTGACCGTAGTCGGGGTAAGCCAGGATTTCATCTCCCGTGAGAGCTAGCTTCAAGCGATTGAAGGATTCTTCCACTCTGTAGTCCCACTCAATCGGAGTGCTCTTGGTCTTCGCCTTTTTGGAGTGGCCCACCAAGAGGTCCTGAAGGGGAGCGGCTATCTTGGTAAATCCCTGGATAAATCGTCTGTAATAGCCAACCAACCCTAGAAATTGTTGTACCTCACGAATGGTAGTTGGCTTCTGCCAGTCCTTAATGACGGTGACCTTTTCCGGGTCTGGTGCCACGCCTTCTGCGCTCACCACATGGCCTAGGTATTGTACCTTGGGTTTCAGGAGATGACATTTGGACGGCTTCACCTTGAGACCAAAGTTGGATAGTGTTTCGAATACCTCAGCCAGGTGTTTCAAATGGTCTTCATAGGTTCTGGAATAGACAGTGACATCATCCAGCTATAACAGTACCGTTTAAAAGTTCTTATGCCCAAGGCAACATTCCATTAACCTCTGGAACGTTCCAGGGGCATTGCACAGCCCGAATGGCATACAGTTGAACTCAAATAAGCCCACTGGTGTAGTGAATGCGGTCTTCTCCTTGTCTGCCTCTGCAACGGGAACCTGCCAGTACCCACTGGTGAGATCTAGGGTCGAGAAGTATTTAGCTGATTTTAGGGCAGCTAGCGACGCCTCGATACGCGGCAAGGGATAGGCGTCTTTATGGGTGATGTGATTGATCTGCCTATAGTCAACGCACATATGCATGGTACCATCCTTCTTTTTGACTAGTACCAAGGGGTCTGCCCAGGGGCTGCAACTATCCCTTATTACTCCTGCCTCTTTCATTTCTCGCAACATGCTCTTGGCACACTGGTAGTGAGCTGGAGGGACAGGACGGTATCTCTCTTTAATAGGGGGGTGGTCTCCTGTAGGGATATGGTGTTGGATCCCTTTTACTTGCCCAAAATCCAGGGGTTCTTACTGAATACCCTTTCGTATTCCTGGACTACCCAGTAGACCCCATCTTTCTGATGTGAAGTGGTGGAATCAGTACCAATGTGCAGTTTCTGACACCAGTACTCCAACTGTCCCAAGGAGCCGTTGTCCTCCGTGGCTTCAGACGGGTCCAAGGGTTCTACTGCCTGGATTGCATTATTACTAACAGTAAAGAGCTTGGCTACGGTAGCGTACCTTGGTAAGTTGGTCTCTTTTTCCGCACAATTTAATACTAGTATGGGTACCCTCCCATTTCTGACCTCCACCAACTCTCGAGCTGTCAGGATAGTGGGTCTGCTGTCAGAGTAAACGGGCTCTACTAAGGCCTGGTAGTCTTGGCCTCTGATACCCATGGCTGCCCTGCACCATATCATCATTTCACTCTTGGGGGGTAGAAAAGTGGGGCACGGGTCACTCACCCTTACGCTGTCAATCTCTCCACTGGACAACTCTACCTGTTGTCTTTGCATGAGTGCTCTAATCTCTTTGTGCAGAGCTCGCTGTTGTCCTGAGTTGGCCATTTCAGCTACCTGCTGTAACAACAAAATTATCTCACAAAGACAGTTTTCAATGTTTGTACCTAGGGCGATCATGGGATGGCATTCACCTTTATCAATATCCACAATTATCATACCCTGTGATTCAAGTTCCACTCTCCCCACTTTAAAGGTCACCTCTTTATACCCCACCTGAGGCAAGAGCTGACCGTTACTTGCTATTATAGTCAAGTCATCATCAGGGCGATGGGTAAGGTCAGTGTCTGCCCAATAGCGTTTGTAAAGGACATGAGGCATCGTGGTCACTTGGGAACCAGTGTCCCAGAGAACGTTCAATGGAATGCCATCAATCATGACTGGCAGGATCTACCGTCCTTCCAGTTATGTGGACCAGGTTGCTTTACTCCTGGGGGTTGGCCCTCTGCCCCAGGGGTCATTAGTTTAACGGACACCACCTTGTAATGTGACCCACCTTGTCACAGCGTCGGCAGATGGGCCGCCCGGTCGGGTCGTAGCAGTCGGTGCCTCTTCCTTTGGTGCAGGTGGATGGGATCCTCTTCTGTCGTCGTCACGGAAGGTCATCCGGACTCGAGGCCAGCTGGATCTTCTCTGTAGGGGAAGACACTTGCAGAGACTGCACTGTTCTTGCCAACACAGCCATACTTCTGGTTAGTTCTTGTACCTGTAGGCGTAAGTCTGCAGAGGGTTCGTACTCAGTATAAGGGCATCAGCCTCAATGGGTTTCTGGGGCAAAGACACTGCCTCCTGGTGGTAGAGTATTGCTGGGTGTTTAGTGGGCTTGGTGTCACTAGGGGTCATCTCTCATAGCACACGGATTGCCCTGTCCTTAAATTGAGCAAATTTCATGTCAGGGTTGTGTAAGGACATTATACGCAATTGGGTCTTATGCATGGTAGACAGCAGTCCTTCTATAAATTGCTCTGTTAATAGCCTGTCATCTTCCTGCACGCTGTCAGGATCAATCTGCTTAATGGCTCGCAGTGCCTCCTGTAGGTTGAGGGCATAGTCTCTCACACAGTCCTGCACCCTTTGTTTGCAGCCAAAGAACCGCATTTTTATTTCTGCTGCGGTGCTGGTATCAAAAGTGTCTTGTAGCTTTGTTAAGATGTGCTTGACTGTCCGTTTATCAGTGTCCAGCCAGGATATGACTTCCCTCTGCGCGGCACCAGTAAGCTGACCGATTAGAATGCTTACCTTCTGCCCTTCGGCCAAGGGGTAAACGTCAAACAGGCTATGCAGTCTCCTTTTGAAATTGCTAAGGGTATGCGACTCCCCTGAGTATTGTGGTAACCAGGCCGCTCCTGGGATGTATGGCATAGACAGTGGCATTATGGGGGCTGCGGCAGCATCCACTGTTGGAGCTTCGCCTAAGTTGGGCATCTTTCTCCCCTCCTAGTTCACCCTTGTCGGGGTAGGACTCACCGCTCCGGATGCTTATGTTGTCGCTCCTTGCACAGCCGGTCACCGAGACTGCGCTGCTGGTCACTGTACAGCCACACTCTTGCTGCACAGCTTCTCACACTTGTGCTGTATTCACAGAGCTGCAGCAGCTGGGATCGTCGAATGGGTGGATCACTCGGTACGGGGCTCCAGCAGCTGGATGGATGAGATCTCACAGTCAGAGCTGCAGCAGCTGGATGGATCGGATCACACAGCCCTCTGCAGGGGGAGACAACAATCCCCCCCCCCTCCAGTCTGATGCAAAGGGGAAGGCTGGCACCTTTCAGCCTGAGTGACAGACAACTCTGGTACAGTCTATGCAAGTGGGAGGGGCCTATTTTGGTGCCGTTTCTGAGGCTCCACCCAAGATGGGACACCCCACATATCATTAACTCTGCACGTGCTACTGTAATGGCTGCAGTTTATACAGTTATACACAGTCTTTGTGGCACACAAGACCCAGTTAACGGGGTCAGTAAATCCTGTTTGTGACAACAGTTGCAGCGGTCGTGAGGGCCTAAGGAACTCAGTAGCCGGGCCGGCAGTCTTCCAGGGAGGTCACGGTGGCAGTGGCCCAGCTCCGTGGCCCTGGCCGAGCAGATGAGGGGAGTATTTACAGAGGATTTGGAGTCTTTATGTGACGCCACCTGAGGTGCCTGGTCAGGGATGACCAGCGCTGCTGTGTGGGCCCTGGGAGATAGATGGTATAGCAGCTGAGATGAAACACTTCCCACAGGTGAAGCGAGCCCCCAGGGACTGAAAAAGCTAATATGAAGGATGGCGGCAGGGGAAACAGGGTGCAGAGAGCAAGGTGGCAGCAATGATGATAGTCACGGTGGTAGCACAGCTGCGGGGAGGTGCAGAAGAAGCAGACAGACACGAGGAATGCAGTCCAGTTACCTTTACTGCAGAGAAAGCTGTGGAGTCCGGGGCACTGGTCACTGGGTGCAGGAGTGTCTGGTCAGCCTGGGAGCAGTCGGAGTCCGCCCTGTCAGGTGGGTTTGGAGGCCTGCCTGCTGCGCTTCTCCATTGTGGGTCCCGCTGCCTGTGAGCTACTCTGCGGTCCCTCTTCTTCACTCCTGCTCTAAGCTCCGTACTAGCAGGCGGTGCGAACCTATAATGGGTACTGCCGTCTCGGGTGCAGCTCCAGGCTCTAGTTATGCCACTGTGCTGCCGGGCTTCTGCTTGTGGCCAGAAAACTTGGAGTCTCCTGTCTCCCAGATTTGATTGCTGGGATGTGCAATTCCTGTACAACCCAGTACTCTGGCGTCCTCTGCTCTGCTGCTCTTCATTTGCTCTGCTCCCCAGAACTTTCTCCTTCTCTCTCTCTCTATTTTCTCCCCCTCTCCCTTCCCTCTCACACTCTCTGACTAACTCCTCCCCCCAACCAGGAAAGGCAGCTCCCAAAAAAGGGTGTAAAGCTCCCTCTTCAGGTAAGGGATCAGAACTTGTGTGTGCATTTGGGGTTTACCTGACATGGGGAGCTCCTCCTGCTTGCAAGTGTAATATCACCTCCGGTGAAGGAGGCATCACTACTGTGCCAACCGGCCCATGGGGCGCCACACTTGCGTAAAAATGAAAAAAGTTGCAATATTTATGATGTAAACTATTTGTTGATTCAGGCCTGTAGACTTTTTATAACATGACAACTTAAATTACAACATTTTTTGACTTCTTGGTACTGATATATTAGTGTACATAACATATAAGTTACATGTGTAACAACTCAAGTGCACTGCCGAAAACTAATTATTATAGGCCATACCATCTTGTATGTAATACAACTTATTGGTTAGCATGTCATAAATCAGCTAAAACCTTTGTATCCATGATATACAAAATAATCTGCAGTTTTTAAAAGCATTTTTAGCTTACATGTGACTCTGCTGAGGAGTAAAAGATGACACAAATGATTGAGTTGTCTCCTGAAGTCATTAGCCTGATGCAGGATTTATTCTACATTAATTATTTTCAAGAGCTTCATCCTTGACAGCTACAGCATCAGTGAACAGCTGAACACTGCTTAAAATGAGGTAGTAGGATCATATAAAGGTTCGGTTTGTACCGTATTTCAAAGAAACATATTACGGAATACTGTTATGCACAAATGGAAAAAAAATAACGCGTTTTCTACATTGAGATACCCAATATGGTTAAGATATAAATCATGTATAATCATGTATGGTGCTCCATGAGAACAGAGCAAAGACTTCAAATTTAGCTTTTCATTGTGAATTGCAGAGATGAGCAAATCTGCCGAATTTCAAATAAACTCCCCCCAAAAAATAATGCTTCACCGCTCACCTGTCCCACCACCGCAGCCTGTTATCTGTTTTTCCTCACTGTCAGATCTGTTTTCCGCCTTCCTCTGCCCATTACTTTGCGCTTTGGCTTGCAGTACCAAGTAGACTACTGTCATCACGGCTCACATTGTGACGTGCGATGTCCAAGGCCTAGTCAGGTCCTGGAGGGACAAAACGTAACATTGTGATGGATGTCAGAGGCCTAATCGTTGCCGGAAGCCCCAGTGCAGAGTGAAGATGGCCGAAGAGGATATCACACGACACGGAAAAGCAAAAGAAGAGGCCAGATGGTGCAAAGGAAAAAGCCGCAGCAGTGGTGGGACCAGCGAGTGGTGAGATGCATATTAACTGTCTTTTAACCCATTTTTTGTCCTTCTACAATTCAACCACCATTTTTCTGAATTTACACGAAGTGTATTGACAAAAATTTTGATTCATTTAGGCTGTGTGCCCATGATGCAATTTTTAAGCGTTTCCGCAGCGGCAAAAACGCTGCAGAAACGCTTAAAAAACGCATGGTAGAAGGCCTGCCATGTCCCCCAATGATAATCCGCATGTGCTGTGCACATGCTGCGGAAATTTCCGCTGCGGATTATCATTGCGGAACAAAATGCAGCACTACCAATTATTTTGCGGAAGTACTGCGTTTTTGCCACCATTGACTTGCATTAGAACGCGCCAATTCTACAAGACTGCATCTGTACTTGCGTAATTGGCGCGTTCTAATGTGCGGATGGTACCCGGGTGTAGAGGAGAGGAGAGTCTCATCCATACCCAGGTACCATTAAAAAAGCTGTAAAAAAAGAATAAAATAAAAAATAACTATATACTTACCTTCTGGCGGCCCGTACTGCGTTCCTCCTTGCTTCCCGGCACTTTGCGATGGAATGAAGAACCTGCGCTGATGTCAGAGTCATGTGACGGGTCACGCGATGCTGACGTCAGCAGGTCCTTCAGTTACCACTGCCGGCAAAGGAGAACGAAGTGAAGCAGGACACCGGGGGCCATCGGAGGGTAAGTATACATTTATTTATTTATTTTTTTACTTTCTTTCGGGTCACACTGTATAAATCCATGCTGTTTGCATGAATTTATATAGTGTGACCAAGTTGACAAGCACTTTCCAAGTGATGCTAAAATCGCTTGGAAAGCGCTTGTCAACCCGCATGCGGAAATGCAAGTGAAGAACGCTTCATTTCCGCATGTCCCTGGCAAGAAAATGCATGTACAATCCGCATTCATTTTTTTCTGCCATGGAGATGCAGAAACGCTCAGGAAAAAATTCTGAGCATTTCTGCATCGTGGGCAAATAGCCTTAGAATGTTTTGTTCAGCTCGGGATGAATTCAATTCACCTCAAATGAATTCGAACAACTCGTAGTAAATTGCCCTTTTTACCAATATTTTGATTTAAAACAATTTTGTTAGGCTATATGCCCACCATCGATTCTGTGAGTTGCTTGATCTGTTTTCGATCAACATTGCGTGCAGCAGCCACCACAGCCTCCCAGACACTGTTCCGAGAGGTGTACTGTTTTCCCTCCCTGTAGAGCTCACATTTTATGATGGACCACAGGTTCTCTATGGGGTTCAGATCAGGTGAACAAGGGGGCCATGTCATTATTTTTTCTTCTTTTAGACCTTTACTGGCCAGCCACGCTGTGGAGTAGTTGGATGCATGTGATGGAGCATTGTCCTACATGAAAATTATGTTTTTCTTGAACGATATGACTTCTTCCTGTACCACTGCTAGAAGAAGTTGTCTTCCAGAAACTGGCAGTAGGTCTGGGAGTTGAGCTTCACTCTATCCTCAACCCGAAAAGGTCCCACAAGTTCATCTTTGATGATACCAGCCCATACCAGTACCTCACCTCCACCTTGCTGGCGTCGGAGTGGAGCTCTCTGCCCTTTACTGATCCAGCCTCTGGATCATCCATCTGGCCCTTCAAGAGTCACTCTCACTTCATCAGTCCATAAAACCTTTGAAAAATCAGTCTTAAGATATTTCTTGGCCCATTCTTGATGCTTTATCTTAAGTTTCTTGTTCAAAGGTGGTCGTTTTCAGCCTTCCTTACCTTGGCAATGTCCCTGAGTATCGCACACCTTGTGCTTTTTGATACTCCAGTAACGTTGCAGCTCTGAAATATGGCAAAACTGGTGGCGAATGGCATCTTGGCAGCTTCACGCTTGATTTTCCTCAATTCATGGGCAGTTATTTTGCACCTTTTTTGGCCAACATGCTTCTTGCGACCCTGTTGGCTATTTGCCATGAAACGCTTGATTGTTCGGGGATCATGCTTCAAAAGTTTGGAAATTTATAGACTGGTGTATCCCTCTGCAAGACATCTCACAATTTTGGACTTGTCAGAGCCCGTCAAATCTCTCTTCTGACCCATTTTGCCAAAGGAAAGGAAGTTGCCTAATAATTAAGCACACCTTATATAGGGTGATGATGTCATTAGTCAACACCCCTCCTCATTATAGAGATGCACATCCCCAGATTTACTTAATTGGTAGTTGGCTCTCAAGCCTATGCAGCTTGGAGTAGGACAACATGAATAAAAAGTATCATGTGATCAAAATACTCATTTGCCTAATAATTCTGCACACTGATAGATTCTGATAGAGATTTAGGATTAAATTTATTTGAACCTCCCCTTATAAAGAAAACCTGTCAGCAGGATTTTGCTATGTAAACTATAGACAGAGCTGCTGTATATTAGTGCTGTAATACTGATTGAAAAGATACCTGCGGTGAAGAAATCCCTTTTGTAGTTCTTGTGTAATGAGTGTTTTAAGTTCTGCTGTAATAGTGTATTTGTGCATAGGGGTGTGACTATGGGGTGGGACTAAAGGCAGTCTCTTTTCTTGTTGCTCTGGCACCTCCATCTTGTTTGAATGACATGTCAGTGATCCGTGAGAGACCTGCCTCCTATTTTAAATATCGGTCACACAAGAACCACTTTTTTCTAATATACTTTAATCAAAAAGTCCCTATTAGTGGCGTAGCTAGAGTCCCATGGGTCCCGATGTCCATGCAAAATTTGAACCTTGGCCCTAGGCCCCGGCCTCCTTGTTGGCCAGATGTAACATAGTAACGTAGGTTGAATAAAGACCTAGGTCCATCCAGTTCAACCTTTCTCCCCCAATTGTACTCCCTACACTAACATACTAACTTATTGGGACTAGGTCTCACAAATGTATTATTACCATTTTTATTATTGCTGCACTATTACAATTAAAAATGAACCCGTTTATAATTTTTAATTAGTTTTATATTTTGTATTACTCTTATGATTCTAATAATGGTATTACTAAAATCCATATGCCTAAATCTCTTGATCCAGAAGAAGGCAAAAACCCCAGGACACATTCAGTCAATTTGCATTACGGGGAAAAATTCCTTCTTGACCCCGAGAAAAGGCGATCAGTCCTAGAACACTGGATCAAACCTAATTATGATACTAGTTATGTAATTACTATTATCGTATTAAATGTATTACTATGGGTGTAATATTTTGTCTAATTTAACTGTAGCCCACAATGTTATGTGTATCGAGGAAATCGTCCAGCCCTTTTTGAAAACTGTTATAGTGTCGGCCATTACTACTTCTTGTGGTAGGGAATTCCAGAGTCCAACTGCTCTTACTGTAAAGACACCTTTCCTGTTTAGGTGCCAGAATCGCCTTTCTTCCACCCGTAATGAGTGCCCCCTGGTCCTTAGTATAGTCTTTGGAAGGAATAAGTCATGTGCTAGACCTTTGTACTGACCACACATATATATTTATACATGTAAATGAGATCTCCTCTGAGGCGTTGTTTTTCTAAGATAAACAGACTCAACTGTTTCAAACTCTCATCATATGAGAGGCCTTCCATCCCTTGCAATAATCTAGTTGCCTGCCTTTGAACTGACTCTAACTTCTGAATATCCTTTTTAAAATGTGAAACCCAAAACTGGATCCCATATTCCAGATGTTGCCTCACCAGTGATTTATAAAGGGGTAACAGTACATTGGGATTGCGGGATTTTATTTCTCTTTTTATACATCCTAAAATCTTATTTGCTTTTGCGGCTGCTGCTTGACATTGAGTATGGCTTATCAGCTTACTTGTAACCAGAATACCCAAGTCATTCTCCTGTTCTATAGTCCCGAGTATACTCCCAATTAATTTATATGCAGCAATAGAATTACTCCATCCTAGGTGCATTACTCTACATTTATCTACATTAATCCTCAGCTGCCAAGTGTTTGCCCATTCAGACATCTTATCCAGATTATTCTGCAATATTGTAATGTCAAGATCAGATTTTAATATCCTACATAGTTTGGTGTCAAATATCCCATGATATAAAGAAACATAATCAAAATAATTCAATTAAAAAAACATTTTTATTGATACATAAATATTAAAAATTCTTCATCAAAAATAGAAAAAATAGAAGAAAATGTATACATGAAAAAAGTGTTGTGCGGTGGTGACACAAGAAAAAAGTGTGACAATTACAGGTGAATCATGTAGATCACAATAATACGAATGTTCAATAGAAAAATTAAGTTGGAGTAGGAAAATTGATAGGTAGCATATCGAGAAATTTAGTTATCGCCGTTGCAAATGTTCATTTCCCATAAAGTATTAAAGGCAGTGTCCTGCATCCATCAAACACCCTGTTCCATAATATAAGGTGCAACCTGAAGTTGTCTCTTAAGTTAAAGTGACAAGTGCATGTACAGTACAGACCAAAAGTTTGGACACACCTTCTCATTTAAAGATTTTTCTGTATTTTCCTGACTTTGAAAATTGTACATTCACACTGAAGGCATCAAAACTATGAATTAACACGTGTGGAATTATATACTTAACAAAAAAGTGTGAAACAACTGAAAATATGTCTTATATTCAAGGTTCTTCAAAGTAGCCACCTTTTGCTTTGATGACTGCTTTGCACACTCTTGGCATTCTCTTGATGAGCTTCAAGAGGTACTCACCGGAAATGGTTTTCACTTCACAGGTGTGCCCTGTCAGGTTTAATAAGTGGGATTTCTTGCCTTATAAATGGGGTTGGGACCATCAGTTGTGTTGTGCAGAAGTTAGGTGGATACACAGCTGATAGTCCTACTGAATAGACTGTTATAATTTGTATTATGGCAAGAAAAAAGCAGCTAAGTAAAGAAAAACGAGTGGCCATCATTACTTTAAGAAATGAGGGTCAGTCAGTCCAAAAAATTGGTAAAACTTTGAAAGTGTCCCCAAGTGCAGTTGCAAAAACCATCAAGCGCTACAAAGAAACTGGCTCACATGAGGACCACCCCAGGAAAGGAAGACCAAGAGTCACCTCTGCTTCTGAGGATAAGTTTATCCAAGTCACCAGCCTCAGAAATCGCAGGTTAACAGCAGCTCAGATTAGAGACCAGGTCAAAGCCACACAGAGTTCTAGCAGCAGACACATCTTTACAACAACTGTTAAGAGGAGACTTTGTGCAGGAGGCCTTCATGGTAAAATAGCTGCTAGGAAACCACTGCTAAGGACAGGCAACAAGCAGAAGAGACTTGTTTGAGCTAAAGAACACAAGGAATGGACATTAGACCATTGAAAATCTGTGCTTTGCTCTGATGAGTCCAAATTTGAGATCTTTGGTTCCAACCACCGTGTCTTATTGCAACGCAGAAAAGGTGAACGGATGGACTCTACATGCCTGGTTCCCACCGTGAAGCATGGAGGAGGAGGTGTGATGGTGTGGGGGTGCTTTGCTGGAGACACTGTTGGGGATTTATTCAAAATTGAAGGCATACTGAACCAGCATGGCTACCACAGCATCTTGCAGCAGTATGCTATTCCATCCGGTTTGCGTTTAGTTGGACCATCATTTATTTTTCAACAGGACAATGACCCCAAACACACCTTCAGGCTGTGTAAGGGCTATTTGACCAAGAGGAAGAGTGATGGGGTGCTACGCCAGATGACCTGGCCTCCACAGTCACCAGACCTGAACCCAATCGAGATGGTTTGGGGTGAGCTGGACCGCAGAGTGAAGGCAAAAGGGCCAACAAGTGCTAAGCATCTCTGGGAACTCCTTCAAGATTGTTGGAAGACCATTTCCGGTGACTACCACTTGAAGCTCATCAAGAGAATGCCATGTGTGAGCAAAGCAGTCATCAAAGCAAAAGGTGGCTACTTTGAAGAACCTAGAATATAAGACATATTTTCAGTTGTTTCACACTTTTTTGTTAAGTATATAATTTCACATGTGTTAATTCATAGTTTTGATGCCTTCAGTGTGAATGTACAATTTTCATAGTCATGAAAATACAGAAAAATCTTTAAATGAGAAGGTGTGTCCAAACTTTTGGTCTGTACTGTATATATATATGAAAAACGGCTAAAACAGTAATAAGCTGTGAATGGAACAGTAAAAACAGGACCGGACCTCTACTCTAGACATGCTTACCTATAAAGTGATGAATGTATCCTGAATGTCACGCAGCCCCGATGCGCATTTCGAGTGCCTTGCTTTCTCAAGGGACCTAAATATCTACTGTGTCAGTCTGTATATATGTATCCCCTCTTAGTTAAATCCAGGTGTAACCCATAATGAGTAGCGTCACAGCCAATGGGAATGTGTGGGTGGTATGACAAAGTAGTGAACCAGCCTCCTAGTGTGACTGTTAGGGGGCAGAGCCGTGTCCAATAGGCGCATGTGGGTGGGAGAGTGAGCGATATACCAGTCATCTCAGGCGGATCTCGGAGTATAGTGCATTCCAGGAAGAAATGCTTCCTGGGACGTCACGTGGAACGCACAGCTCCGTGCAGATGCCAGGGGCGACGGGACTCACAGACCAAACCACCCGCACATGCGCTCACCACAGATCTGCAAATGAGTGAGTGTAGTATTCCCATCCTCAGTTCACAAAAAATACATTAATCAAACAGTATTATATACAACCGAATAAGTACATAAAATATAAATTATATGAGGGTGCATATCATCCATTATCATCATTGTCCATAGGTATCCATCATATATAAGTATATTAATAAAACCAAATATGTGGTCCTTTCTTAGGTTGTCGTTCATGGACGCTGGTCATACATAATGTTCAAAAGAGAAATAGGGGACACCCATCAAAGCCCAGTGTGACGCAATATTCATCAAAGAGAAGACAGACTACAAAAAATAAAAACAGAAGAAAAACACACAGTTAGACAAGAATAAAAACAATATAATGAATTAAAATCCAGAGATTGTCTTTCCTTTTCTTAGTGATTTGCACAATGAAACTCTTCTGAGGACTGGAATGCCAAAATTAAACATTGGTCTCATAAGAACAAAGAAAAACTTAGTTTTTCATTTAAACCGTTGGGGGTCATTGTCCCCAATTTCACAATCCACCTACATTCCAGATGTGCCAGGGCTCATTTGTGATCACCCCCACGGGCACCCAGTTGTAGGCGGTCGATGCCTCCGACCTTAAAGCCCTCGCGATCCGAGTCATGGCACAGTCTGAAATGGCGGGGGATAGTTTTTAAAGATGGCACATCAGTTGCTTTTGCTGCCCCATGTATATCTCTGACATGCTCCCTCGTACGTATGCACAGCTCACGTGATGTCAGCCCTATGTTTGTCATTCCACAGGGACAAGTTGCGTGGTATATTACGTAATCTGTACTGCATGAAATATATTTAAGAATTTTATACTCCCGTTTCCCATCAGCTGACAGGAAGGTTGTTGCCCTGACTATATTGCGGCAACCCAAGCATGAACCGCAAGGAAAACACCCCCGTTTCGGTCTCCCCACATCAAAAGGAAAGGTTGGAGTATGTGGAACATAGTGACTCCGTACAATTAAGTCCCTAATGTTTCTGCTCCTTCTTGCTGTCATAAGGGGCCGATCAGGAAGGTTTTTACCAATAGTCGGTTCAGTTTTCAAAATTGACCAATGTCTCTCGAGAATGCGGCGCATATCCTCCCACCGATTATTGAATGTTGAGATAAATCTAAAAGGCTGACCAGATATCATATTCATATTTCTTTTATTAATGTTTTGGCCCATCAAGAGTTGTGTGCGATCACTGTTTCGGGCCCAGTTATAAGCTTGTTTTATGCACCTTTTGCTGTAACCCCTTGCAATGAATCTAGCCCGCAGAGCCCTAGCTTGGTGTTCAAACATTTCATCAGTGGAGCATATGCGCCGCGTTATCAAGAACTGGCCCATGGGAATGGCCCGTATAGTAGAAGGAGCATGAGCAGAGGTGGCGTGAAGTAGAGAATTAACCGACGTCTCTTTACGGAAGACGTCGGTAGCGATTTTTTCGTCCGTATGCACCTTGATTTGTACATCTAAGAAATCGATCTGTCACACATAAAATTTATAAGTTAACTTGATGTTAAATTGGTTATCGTTTAAACCCATCATGAATGAGCGAAGATCCTCTGTGGTGCCCTGCCATATTATGAACAAATCATCGATATAACGATACCAGCACTGCGCCTGGGATGCAGCGCATGCGCCACCCCCAAAAACCTCCCTATGATATTTGGTCAGCCTGTTAGATTTATCTCGACATTCAATAATCGGTGGGAGGATATGCGCTGCATTCTCGAGAGACATTGGTCAATTTTGAAAACTGAACCGACTATTTGTAAAAACCTTCCTGATCGGCCCCTTATGACAGCAAGAAGGAGCAGAAACATTAGGGACTTAATTGTACGGAGTCACTATGTTCCACATACTCCAACCTTTCCTTTTGATGTGGGGAGACAGACACGGGGGTGTTTTCCTTGCGGTTCTTGTTTCGGTTGCCGCAATATAGTCAGGGCAACAACCTTCCTGTCAGCTGATGGGAAACGGGAGTATAAAATTCTTAAATATATTTCATGCAGTACAGATTACGTAATATACCACACAACTTGTCTCTGTCGAATGACATACATAGGACTGACATCACGTGAGCTGCGCATATTTACGAGGGAGCATGTCAGAGATATACGTGCGGCAGCAAAAGCAACTGATGTGCCTTCTTTAAAAACTATCCCCCGCCATTTCAGACTGTGCCATGACTCGGATCCGAGGGCTTTAAGGTCAGAGGCATTAACCGCCTACAACTGGGCGCCCGTGGGGGTGATCACAAATGAGCCCTGGCACGTCTGGAATGTAGGTGGATTGTGAAATTGGGGACAATGACCCCCAACGGTTTAAATGAAAAACTAAGTTTTTCTTCGTTCTTATGAGACCAATGTTTAATTTTGGCATTCCAGTCCTCAGAATAGTTTCATTGTGCAAATCACTAAGAAAAGGAAAGACAATCTCTGGATTTTAATTCATTATATTGTTTTTATTCTTGTATAACTGTGTGTTTTTCTTCTGTTTTTATTTTTTGTAGTCTGTCTTCTCTTTGATGAATATTGCGTCACACTGGGCTTTGATGGGTGTCCCCTATTTCTCTTTTGAACATTATGTATGACCAGCGTCCATGAACGACAACCTAAGAAAGGACCAAATATTTGTTTTTTATTAATATACTTATATATGATGGATACCTATGGACAATGATGATAATGGATGATATGCACCCTCATATAATTTATATTGTATGTACTTATTCGGTTGTATATAATACTTACTGTTTGATTAATGTATTTTTGTGAATTGAGGATGGGAATACTACACTCACTCATTTGCAGATCCGTGGTGAGCGCATGTGCGGGTGGTTTGGTCTGTGAGTCCCGTCGCTCCTGGCATCTGTACGGAGCTGTACGTTCCACGTGACTTCACAGGAAGCATTTCTTCCTGGAACGCACTATACTCCGAGATTCGCCTGAGATGACTGGTTTATCGCTCACTCTCCCACCCACATGCGCCTATTGGACACGGCTCTGCCCCCTAACAGTCACACTACGAGGCTGGTTCACTACTGTGTCATCCCACCCACACATTCCCATTGGCTGTGACGCTACTCATTACGGGTTACACCTGGATTTAACCAGGAGGGAATACATATATACAGACTGACACAGTAGATATTTAGGTCCCTTGAGAAAGCAAGGCACACGAAATGAGCATCGGGGCTGCGTTACATTCAGGATACATTCATCACTTTATGGGTAAGCATGTCTAGAGTATAGGTCCGGTCCTGTTTTTACTGTTCCATTCACGGCTTATTACTGTTTTAGCCGTTTTTCATATATATATATACATGCACTTGTCACTTTAACTTAAGAGACAACTTCAGGTTGCACCTTATATTATGGAACAGGGTGTATAATGGATTCAGGACACTGCCTTTAATACTTTATGGGAAATAAACATTTGCAACTGCGATAACTACATTTCTCGACATGCTACCTATCAATTTTTCTACTCCAACTTAATTTTTCTATTGAACATTCGTATTATTGTGATCTAAATGATTCACCTGTAATTGTCACGCTTTTTTCTTGTGTCACCACCGCACAACTTTTTTCATGTATACATTTTCTTCTATTTTTTCTATTTTTGATGAAGATTTTTTAATATTTATGTATCAATAAAAATGTTTTTTTAATTGAATTATTTTGATTATGTTTCTTTATATCATGGGATGTTTGGCTCCTGCTTTTTTCGTATCTGTATTTGTAATTAGAGATGAGCGTTGTTCTACTCGAACTGTTCGCCAATCTCAAATTCGAGCTGTTTTGGGCGGTGTTCGAGCCGGTCGGCGAACACGAACAATTTGAGAAAAATTCGGCTGTTCGAGGTTATGTTCGATAACTGTTCGTGCACCAAAATCATAACTGGATTTTTTCTCAGTAATGATGAAAATTAATGTTAATACGCAGTTTGAGTGTACAGCGGGGCGGGGGGAGGGGCAGGGGATGGATCTCTGCAGGAACAATGAAGATCTCCATTTTTTTTTCTCTTTCCCGCATTTGCAGTGGGGAGGTGCAATCTGTCAGCCTATCAGCAGCGCACACACGGAGCGAAGTGCTTTTTTTCACACAAGCAAGGGCATGTGTGATTGGCAGTGTATGTCACATGTCCTTGCCCTATAAGACCAAGCCATTTTCCCCGTCGCCACCATTTTCTCACTGCTGCAGCTGCGTGTTAGACGGCACCGCTGTTGCTGTGTGCGCTATACCTTGTTAATTTCAAGCCAATTTTCGCACAAATATACAGATAGCTTGGGAGTAGGGAATAGTTGTGATTGCAGTCCTTTTAAGGACTAGGTTACAGCATTTCCTACGACTTTTATCAGGCAGGTCTGTGCTCTTAAATAGATAGATTGTGGGAGTAAAGACTAATTGTAATTGGAGTCCTTTTCAGGACTAGGTTACATCAGTTCCTATCAGTTTTTGCCAGGCAGGTCTGTGCCAGTGCTGTGCAAGTTTTTTTCACAGCATTTGGCTGAATCTAGCAAAGCTAATCCTTTTTGGCCTATTGCAGAGTGTGTTAGTCAGTGGAGTAGCCTATCTGTGTTGCAAGATATACCACCTGTGTATAGAATACCAATTTTTTTACTGCACCTAGTGAAGTAAAATCTTTTGGGCATAGCATCATTCTATTAGTCCATCTATACTGACCTCCATCAGGTTGCAAACTGAATATAATTTTTTTCTGCATCTAGCTCTGAAAAAATATTTGGGCTTCTAGCAGTGTGTGGGACTTGGTCTATTAGTCCATCTATACTGACCTCCATCAGGTTGCAAATTAAAAATAATTTTTTTCTTCATTTAGCTCTGAAAAAATATTTGGGCTTCTAGCAGTGTGTGGGACTTGTTCTATTAGTCCTTCTATACTGACCTCCAGCAGGTTGCAAATTAAATATAATTTTTTTCTGCATCTAGCTCTGGAAAAATATTTGGGCTTCTAGCGGTGTGTGGGACTTGGTCTATTAGTCCATCTATACTGACCTCCATCAGGTTGCAAATTAAAAATAATTTTTTTCTGCATCTAGCTCTGAAAAAATATTTGGGCTTCTAGCAGTGTGTGGGACTTGGTCTATTAGTCCATCTATACTGACCTCCATCAGGTTGCAAATTAAAAATAATTTTTTTCTTCATTTATCTCTGAAAAAATATTTGGGCTTCTAGCAGCGTGTGGGACTTGTTCTATTAGTCCATCTATACTGACCTCCATCAGGTTGCAAATTAAAAATAATTTTTTTCTGCATCTAGCTCTGAAAAAATATTTGGGCTTCTAGCAGTGTGTGGGACTTGTTCTATTAGTCCTTCTATACTGACCTCCATCAGGTTGCAAATTAAAAATAATTTTTTTCTGCATCTAGCTCTGAAAAAATATTTGGGCTTCTAGCAGTGTGTGGGACTTGGTCTATTAGTCCATCTATACTGACCTCCATCAGGTTGCAAATTGAATAAAAAAATTTTCTGCATCTAGCTCTGAAAAAATATTTGGGCTTCTAGCGGTGTGTGGGACTTGGTCTATTAGTCCATCTATACTGACCTCCATCAGGTTGCAAATTAAAAATAATTTTTTTCTGCATCTAACCCAGCCAATAGTTTTGGCCTAATACCACAGTTTGGCCACTCAGCTCTGCTCGGTTACCATCCATTGTTTTTTTGTGCAAACAACTCCAGAGTTGTGAATTAGTTAACCACCAAAATGAGTGGAAAAAGGCCTGCTGCTGGTGGAAAGGGGAATAGGTGTGTTGGGAAGGGGAAAAAAGGTTGTGTCCGTGGGGTAGGTGCAGAAGAAAGACCATCTTCCAGCCAAACTAAAATGTCTACTTCTTTTAGCGGACAATGTGATAAGATCCCTTTCTTACGGCCACGCCAATCGCTACAAATTCCAGATGAGGCACAAAAACAGCAGGTGCTTCAACGGATATCAAGTGCTCCTTTAAGTGGGCTCTCCTCCACATCAACTTCAACATCACAAATACTCCAGTCCTCAAAGGTGTCACCCAAATCGCACTTGCTTCCTCACAGCTCCCAAATCTCCAGCTGCCCGTCTGAGTATGAGGTAGAACAGATGGTTGAGTCTGCAGAGCTGTTTACTCATACTATAGCCTGGGAATCAGAGGTCGACTCCAGCGCTTCTGTGAATCCAGACGAGGAAATGATTTGCACTGATGCCCAGAATCTTTATGAGTCGGATCCAGGACCAGACGCAGAAGGTTCTGACCATAATGTAGACCCTCATTACCAAACTGTAACTCCTGTTGGTGGAGACAATGAGGAAGACGATGATAAGACTCAAATACCTGATTGGAGCGACAACTTTAGTTTTTTGTCAGGGCAGGAACAGGTTGGCTCTGAGGACGACGGGTGTGATAACGCACAGGGTGATGATGATGAGGTCGGAGATCCCACTTACTGTCAACCCACAGTCAGCCAAGAGATGAGGTCAGCAGAGGAGGTGGAGGAAGATGCTAGTGACGACGAGGTCAGGTTGCGCCTTCCTGGACAGAGACGTAGTACTGGAAGCACGTCAACAACTGCATCCTCAAACACAACTCTGCCTCTCACCACAAGTCGTGGTGGCTCTTCAGGTCGCATGGGTGCTAAGCCTTGCATAGCCTGGGCATTTTTTCAGATCGATAAAGATGACCCAACTCGTGTTATCTGTAACATTTGTCAGCAAAAGCTAAGTAGAGGCCAAAAAATACATAGTTTGAGTACTTCATGCATGAACCGGCACATGGACATGAAGCATAAGTTGCAGTGGGAAGCTCAGTGTGCTACAATGCGGTCTAGCCGGCCGGGCCAACCACCGTCTGCCATATCTTGTGCATCCGCGGCCTCTTCATCCTCTGTGACTGGGGGGACAGCAGTCACACCTGTTTTGGGGCGCAGACCTGCCACCTCTTTACCCGCAACAGCCAGCGTGATTGGCAGGTCATCATTTTCTTTGGAGGTGGTAACACCAGCTGGTCTTGAGCGCTGTCCGACATCGATAGCACCACCTTTGGATCAAGGCAACCTAACATGTCCGCCTGCATCTTCCTCACAGACCGGCAGTTTGCCGGGGACACCCTTATCAACCCCGTCTAAGCACAATAGCCAGCCCTCGGTCCCTCAGATGTGGACAAGTAAAAGACCATTTCCTCCTAGCCATGAGAAAGCTAAGAGGTTGAATTTCACCATCTGCAAGCTCTTGGCTACAGAAATGCTGCCTTTCCGCCTGGTGGACACAGAGGATTTTCGAGACCTTATGTCCGTCGCAGTGCCCCAGTACCAGATGCCCAGTCGGCACTACTTCTCAAAGAAAGGTGTGCCTGCGCTCCACCAGCATGTCGCACACAACATCACCGCTTCTTTGAGAAACTCTGTGTGTGACAGGGTGCATTTCACCACAGACACTTGGACGAGTAGGCATGGACAGGGGCGTTACATGTCGCTGACTGGGCACTGGGTAACTATGGTGACAGCAGGACAAGGGGCTGCTGTCCAAGTCTTGCCGTCCCCACGAGTTGTGCGTCAATCCTCTTTATGTCATTTTTCCTCCACTGCTTCTGCCTCCTCAACCTCCTCTCGGTCTTCCACCTGCACCCAAAGCCTGTCTGGTCATGCCACAAGCTTTCTAACTGCGCAGAAGGGATCCTGCACACCTCCTTACTATGCTGGCAGTAGGGCTCAACGTCATCAGGCGGTTTTTAGATTGAAATGTCTGGGAAATGTGAGTCACACAGCTGAGGAGTTGTGGTCAGCTCTGGAGAACCAATTTCATGAATGGTTGTCTCCACTGGACCTGAAACCAGGGAAGGCCGTGTGCGACAATGCTGCAAACCTGGGTGCGGCCCTTCGCCGGGGCAATGTCACACACGTGCCTTGTATGGCTCACGTGTTGAACCTGGTTGTCCAGCAATTTTTAGCCCACTATCCCAGACTAGATGGCCTTCTGCAGAGGGCACGGTCGCTGTGTGCTCACTTCCGCCGTTCGCATCCCGCATCTCAGCGACTTACATCTCTACAGAAGTCGTTGGGCCTGCCACTTCACCGGCTAAAATGCGATGTGCCTACCCGGTGGAATTCAACTCTGCACATGTTGCAGTGACTGTGGCAGCACCGACAAGCCCTGGTGCAATACGTTCTGACGTATAGCCTGGGCCAACGAGATTCAGAGGTGGGGCAAATCACGCTGGAGGAGTGGTCTCAGATCAGGGACCTATGCACCCTTCTGCACAGTTTTGAAATGGCGACGAAGATGTTTAGTGCTGACGATGCCATTATCAGCATGACTATTCCGGTGATTTACATGCTGGAGCACATGTTAAACAGAATTCGGAGTCAGGTGGTGGCACAAGAGGAGGTGGAGGAAGTAGAGGAGGAGGAGTTGTATGCGGAAGGGCTAACATCTGCAAGGTCCAGACGGTCGGCAGCACCAGGGCGGCAGGCATGTGAGGGTGGGGGAGATGATTTTACCAGGGCGCATGGTAGCAGCCAAACTAGTGAGGAAGGTGCAGGAGCCCAGGAAGAAGTGGAGGACGAACTGATGGAAGACTCATCAGATGAGGGAGACCTTGATCACATTTCTGTTGTGCGAGGTTGGGGGGAGAGGACAGAGGAAGGAAGCATGATTGTTACCTCGCCACCAACACAACAGGGACTTGGTGCTCCTGGATGCGCAACACACATGAGTGCCTTCTTGCTGCACTACCTGCAACATGACCCTCGAATTGTGAGAATTAGAAATAATCCTGACTGCTGGGTTGCCACACTGTTAGATCCCCGGTACAAAAGTAAATTTGCAGAAATTATTCCTGCCATAGAAAGGGATGCACGCATGCAGGAGTATCAGCAGAGACTGTTGCAGAATCTTACATGTGCTTTTCCACAAAATACCAGTGGTGCACGTAGTGAATCTCACAGTTCCAACTTGCCAACCGTGGTCTGTATGGAATTGTTCAATAAAGGGCCCAAAATTAAGATAACATAGATGGGAGAGGTCTCTATGAATAGGAATTCCTAAGTATTTGATACCCTGTGAGGGCCAGGCAAAGGGAAAGTTGGACTGGATGGAATCCTATATGGATTTAGGGAGGGAGACATCGAGGGCCTCAGACTTCGCTGCATTGATTTTAAAATTTTACCATGTAACAAAGTGATCTATTTCAGCCATAACAGCAGGGATGGATATATGTGATTGAGTGATATATACTAGGACATCATCAGCAAATAGAGAGCACTTGTACTCGGTGCCTCCCACCTCAATCCACCTAATATTGGGGTTATGGCGAATTGATGAGAGCAGGTGCTCCGTCACTAGGATGTATAAGAGAGGGGACAGAGGACATCCCTGCCTTGTCCCATTGGTGATTGTGAAAGGTGATGAAAATGTTCTGACGCACCCCCTGGGCCTTGGGACACCCGGAGCCCGACCCTTTTTGGTGGATGCTGGTGGTTGTAGTCTTCGTGGCGGCGATCCGGTTCCGTGGCTCAGGGCGGTCAAACCAGTGGCGGAACTATTTATGTGGTTTTGATGTTTAAATGTCCGACTACGCCACCCGTGGATTGCGGTCAGAGTGAACCGCCGCTACAGGGCAGACCGCTAAGGCTGGTGTTGTGGGTGCAGCAGAGCGTAGCATAACTCCCCACGGGAGGAGTATAGCCTCAGGGCAGTGTATGCGGAGGATGGGGGTGATGGTGCAGGGCAGCAGCAGTAACGACA
The DNA here is from genome assembly GCF_046119375.1 of Phyllobates terribilis. Lineage (NCBI taxonomy): Eukaryota > Metazoa > Chordata > Amphibia > Anura > Dendrobatidae > Phyllobates > Phyllobates terribilis. Next base: position 658,080,231 of record NW_027362764.1, on the reverse strand, counting down.
CGGAGTCAGTGATGCAGTTCAGGGCCTTTACTCACAGTTCTTATTATCCAGACCACGTCTGCAGGTAACGGCTGCCCACGTCGTACTGTGCTCACCAGGTGAGGGGCTCAGACAACTCCCAGATAACTTTGGAGCGCTTCACAGGACCCCCTTTGTGTGTCCTTTGTCTGGCCTTTCTTACCAACACTTCTGTCCGGCTGCCTCGGGCCTCCTCTTGGTAAACTTGGCGCCAGTTTCCCTGACCCTATGTGGTGCCTTCCTAGCGGGTGGAGCAAGGGGCTGCGCCACATAAAATGTCAGAGCCTCCGGTTTCTAGCTGAGGGTCGTTTCCTGCCTCCACTAGTTCGGGGACCGGTCTCCCCCTTTGGCCTGACCCCTCCACGCAGGTGGATTCGGGCGTGCGGTGGCGACTCGCCCGTCCGCACCCCTGGGATCCCTTCATTCCTCGTTCCTGGAGCCTTCTCTGTTCCTCTTCCTTCCTTCTCCCTCTTGCAGGCCTGGGCCTCTGTTACTAGGCCCGCCTCCGGAGCAGAGCTCATGCAGAGCCCCTGCTCCCTGCCACTTCTGCTCAGACTTCTCTGCACTGAACTAAGATGGTGCCCACCTTTTATACTCCCTTCTCAATGCACCCAGGAACTGCTTCCTCCCTGCTCCTGCACTGCAGGGTTCCCCTTCCTCAGTGTTCCCTCCCCCCACTCCAGCCAGGGACAGGGACTGTCGTGCCCATCTCAGGGGCATATTGGTCGCCCTGCCCCACGGCAATGTGGTGTAATGCATGCAGGTGTCGGGTCCTGATCCACACTCCATCCTTATCTGAGAGTGAGATATCACACCTCTGGGTGAGGTGCAATACGTCTGTAGCAACCGAGCCCTCGGTGCTACAGTTCCATTTATCTTCAGCCTAGGTGACGTATTGTGATACAGGGCCGTGATTTTGGCTATAAAAGGGTCCCCTAGACCCCTACCCCAAGCTTTTTAAGAGAATCATATATGGCGTGCCAGGAGACTCTATGGAATGCTTTCTCAGCATCCAACGAGAGTATCTACTTACAAATTTTTAACTGCATCTAGCCCAGGAAATACTTTGTGCCTAGTAGCAGTGTCTGCTAGTCAGCGGATTATCCCGGCTGTTAAGCAAGCTACACCACCTGTAGTTTAGACACTTAATTTTTTCAAAGGAAATGCTTCGGGACCACGGGATACTTAGTGAAGAGCATCAGGAGGCACCCCAAGGCATAGGGGCTGGAACTGGCACTAGGATGCCTTGCGGTGGACAGCCGAGCTCGATCCTTATAAAAGCTTTTTAACTGCAGCAGCTTTAGTGGACGCTACTGGAGCTGGAATTACGCGGCTGCTGGCATGAGACTTGCCCTCCAATAGATCCTTGTAAATGGATTTAAAGTGTATTCATTCAAATTAGAGGGACAATTTAAATTAAAAAGCTTAGAGCTGCCTCCACCACAGGGGGGCTCTCTCGACCCACCAGCGGACAGGCACCAGTATTGGGAGAGGGGGGCTGGCCGTCAGGGTTCACCGCGGCTCTGTCACAAACCCGGCGACACGGAGGTGGCACGGGCAGGAGCGGACTGGCTGTCTCGGCTTCTCACTTTTTGGATTTTAGAAGGGCATGACATGCCTATATCTGTGTCTCCCCCTCCTTTTACTCCTCCACCTCTTTTCTTTTCGCATGACTATATGTACTTGTCACTTTTCCATGTGTTAGTTGTGTCTTCTGAGCAGTTTGTCAGCTTTTGGACACCTTTGAAGGTGTTTTCTATGTGTTTCTATGTGTTTTTGTTTGCCTGCCATTGGTTTTAACGGTGTTCGAAGGTGTTCGACGAACAGTTCGACGAACAGTTCGGCGAACACACGGGTGTTCGACGAACCGAACCGAACTCGAACACTACGGGGGTGGCTCAACACTATTTGTAAGGTCTCCATAGGAGTTTTCCCTATTTAATCCTTACTTCTATGGCGCCAGTAAATTTACTAATAGTTTGGTGTCGTTAGCAAAAACTGACACTTTACTCTCAATCCCATCCCCAAGTTCATTAGTAAAGAGGTTAAAAAGAATCGGTCCTACACAGATCCCTCTGGTACCCCGCTGCTGACTATATCCCATTTAGAGAACGTACTTTTTATGATGACTCTTTGTTTCCTATAATTTAGCCAATTCCTTACCCATCTACATATAGTACCCCCAAGCCCTTGCTTCTGTAGTTTCAGTATAAGGCTGTTATGTGGTGCAGTATCAAATGCCTTTGCAAAGTCCACATAAATCACATCAGCTGCATTACCAACATCCAGATTTGCACTTACCTCCTCATAGAACCCCAACATGTTGGTTAGACAAGACCTATTTTTCATGAATCCATGCTGGCTATCATTTATTATATTATTCTCTGTGAAATAACTCTGCAGGTCATCTCTTATGATGCCCTCAAAAACTTTGCACACTAGTGATGTCAGACTTACTGAACGGTAGTTACCTGGATCCACCTTCTTACCTTTCTTAAATATCGGTACCACACTGGCTAGCCTCCAATCCTGTGACACTACCCCTGTTACTACCGAGTCTAAGAATATGAGATACAGCGGTTTGTCAGTTACTGAGCCTAATTCCCTCAGTAGCCACGGATGAATATTATATAGGCCGGGAGATTTGTCAATGTTTAATTTGCTCAGACACAGGCGTACTTGTTTTTGTGTTAAACTAGTTATATTAGATGGTGAACTTTGATTTTTGCCATGTTGAATGATCCCTGGAATGGACGGTTTGTTGGTGAACATGGATGAAAAGTGCCTGTTTAATATCTCAGCCTTTTATTTATCCTCTATAATTATCTTGTTGTTATCGTTTTTTAAGGGGCCGATACCATCTGATTTTTTCTTTTTGCCATTCATGTATTGTATGTATAAAATGTTTTGGGATTTATTTTAATGTCGCTGGCTATTTGTTGCTCTGTAGATAATTTTGCTAGCTTGATTTCTTTTTTACATTTCTTATTTAGGTCTTTATACTCCTGAAATGCTATTTCTGTATTCTCGGCCTTCAAGATTTTGAATGCCCTTTGTTTTTGTCTTATTAAACTTTGAAATGTCTTATTTATCCATAATTTCTTTTTATTCCTGGATAGTCTATTACCAGAGGGTATAAATTTTCTACAGGATTCTTGTAGTATTTCCTTATTCATGCCCCATTTACGTTCGGTATCCCCAGTTACCATGACATGGTCCCAGTCTACATGATTAAGCTCTTCCCTTAATTTGTTGACATCAGCTTTCCTAAAGTTCCAGGCTTTTGCATTTCCTTTCTGAAATGTTTTATTGAATATTACATTGAAACCTACCATATTATGGTCGCTGTTTCCCAAATGCTCACGGACCTGTAGATCTGAAACAGTATCTGGTCTATTTGACAGCACCAGATCCAGCAGATTACCTCCCCTGGTTGGTTCATCAACCAGCTGACAGAGGTAATTGTCCTGAACTGTGGATAAGAACTTGCAGCTTTTAGCACAACTGGACTATTCTATGTCCCATTAGATATCTGGATAGTTAAAATCAATTATAATAAGTACCCTATTACTGTTTGCTGCATTTTTAATTTGTTGCAGCATTTCATCTTCTACCAGTTCAGCTATATTAGGAAGCTTGTAACAAACTCCAATTAAAAGCTTTCTATTATGGTCATCCCCATGTACATTAACCCAGACTGACTTTACATTGTCGCAGCTTCCCCCAATGTTGTCATTGAGCACAGGTTTTAAGTTAGATCTTATGAAAATAAACACCACTCCGCCATTTTTGTTTTTCCTGTCCTTTCTAAATATAGTGTATCCCTCCTTGTTTGTCACCCAGTCATGGCTTTCATCCATTCATCCAGCCAGGTTTCCGTAATACACACCACATCATATTCCGTAACCGACATAAGAATCTCCAGTTCAGCCATTCTGTTTGCGAGACTCCTTGCATTTGCCAGCAAATATTTAATACCATTAGCACATTTGTTACTCCTACTCAGCTCCCTATTTTCCTTGCGTATCCCAGCCCCCCCAGAATTTCTATTACCCCTGCTGTCCCACTCTCTCTGTCTACTCTATCTATCCCCTTATTAGCACGAAGGGGATAGCATGTAAGGGACTATGTAACGTTCTAGATCCTATGAAGACATGTGTAAGTGTCCTCATCTTGGCACGTTCCTGTAATAATGTCCCTTGTCCTGTTCCCTTCCGGTAATAATGTCCCCCATCCTGGGCCTTTTTCTGTAATAATGCCCCCTATCCTGGCCCTCATCCTTTAATAATGTATCTAATCCTAGGCCTCTTCCTGTTATAATATCCCCTGTCTTGGGACTCTTCCTATTATAATGTCCCCATCCTGTGCCCCCTCCTAGTATAATGTCCCCCTTCCTGGTACAATGTCTCCCCTCATGGGCCCCTTCCTGGTGTAATGTCTTCCATCCTGAGCCCCTTCCAGAAATAATGTCCCCCATCCTTGGTACTTTCCTGGTGTAATGTCATCTGTCCTAGGCCACTTCCTTTAACAATATCCCACATCCTGTAATAATGTCTCCCATCAAGAGCCCGTTCTTAGTATACTGTCTGCCATCCTATAATAATGTCTGCCATCCTGAGCCCCTTCTTGGTATAATGACCCCCATCCTGGACCCCATTCTGCTATAATGACCCCCATCCTGGACCCTTTCCTGGTATACTGTCTCCATCATAAAATAATTTCCGCCATGTGCTCCTTCTTGGTATAGTGACTACAGCCTTGACACCTTTCTGATATAATGACCCCCATCATAGACTGCATTCTGGAATATTGACCCGAACCTGAGCCCCTTCCTTGTGTAATGACCCCCATCCTGGGCTGCTTACTAGTATAATTTCTGTTCTGTTTTCCAAAACATTAAAGGAAAAAGATTCTTCTTACCTTCCTCCCCTCCCATGACATGCGGGTGCAGATGACTTCAGTATGGATGACTTCAGTGTGCTGGCACGGGCAGTGCATGATGTCACATCCATGTGCCGTTCATGACTGGCACACTTATGTTAGCCGTCGGCCTTGGATTGGCCAGTGGAATGTATTGCAGCACAGGTAGTCGGAGGGTCCCTGCGTTGCAATACACTTCATCTGAATGTGTGTCCTCGGATGCCTGTAGTCCCTATCATTTCCTCACTACTCTATCTGCCATTCTCTTTACTACTTCCTGTGTGATGATGCTTCATTTGAGAATCCCAGTGCATGCACTATTCTTCTCAGTGCATAGTGACAATGCGCTCTCTTACCGACTGATGGGAAGTGACAAGCTGGTAAGAGAGCTCACTGTCGCTCTGCATATTGCACAGTGACAAGATCCTACTGAGCATCCATCAGAATTGACAACTTATACATGCTCAGTAGAGCAAGGACTAGCCCAGCCCCTGCAATGGACGTCACTGATAATGCTTCATTTAAGGGTGGGTATTAAGACTGTGGCAGTGACGGCAGCCTCTGACCCCTGATGAAGACTTGTTTGAGTATCCCAGCATGTTCTGCGATTCTCAAATGAAACATTATCACACAGGAAATCACCAAAAAATATATACTTTGCAAAAATTTATTATTTAAAATAATTTCCAATAAAGGTTTTGAAAACTTCATGTATTATATTTTTCCTGCTCTCTTTGAGACTCAAAATAATCTTTGTTGGATACACCCCCATGGTGTTAGCATTTATTCTCTCACTTAATCCCAATTTCCGCATTCAAGTTATTTCCACATTCATGCTATTCATACCATACCTCCCTGCCAATCTGAAACATATACTCACTTTGCCATTCTCCATGCATGATGCAATTAAACGCTTATCAAATTCTGCCTAAACTCCTTTAATCCCTCTTTCTGGACATCTAGTATTCCTCTAATCTAAATTCTGTTGCTTGACTCAAATGTCCATAATATAAACCATTAATACAAATCAAGAAGACATGTGTCTGCTTGATTAGAAAATGTTAACGCCTAAAACAAACACTTTTCAATTAAACTGTACGAAATATAAAATCATAAACGTGTGTTTATATTCAGATTTGTAATTTAATACCCTTGTTGCATCTAAAACCTACCACATTTTCTTTGTTTTGGTAAGGGTGGGGTGAAAGTGCATTGAATTAAAGGGCATTTTTAGCTTAGCCCAGATTCAATTAGGTCACTGTAACTCAAAGTCTAATTAAAAACATTTTTAGTAACACCTACACATATGGTTAAAAAAGCCATCCCACTGCACCTTTAAACTAGTATGGTTGAATTCTCTATGGTCCACATCCATTAAACAATTGGTTCTTTTGATTAGAATAGAGGCCATTGTTTAAAGAAATTTGAAACAATGAATATTAGTGAAGAAGAGACTACTTTTAGGATTTTTTTTTTTTTAGAAGAATCATGAAAAGAGATTCTTGTAAACAATGGAAATAAAATATTTCTGATGTGTAAATGGGAAAAAGCCCAAATTTCTTCTTTATCTAATCCCGAGCAATACCTTTAATAGAAATAACATTTAATAAATGTAGAAATATCTTCTTCAAAAAGCTACTAAGCTAACTGAGCTAATCATCTTTAAGACAACCACCTAAATTGCAGTGAAAAGTGATTGATAGGGAGGTCTACTCAAAGAAGATCATTGGTGGGCATAATATTTGGTGGTACTGAAAATCTTCTACTGGATGTGTTGTCTATTTAAGGGAGTGGTCTTCTTAAAGATGTGGCAACATATGAATGGAATTCTTCCCGTGTTTGCGTGGATTTCCTCCAGGTTCTCCAGTTTCCTCCCACACTCCAAAGACATACCGGTAAGAAATGTAGATTTTGAGCCTCATTGGGGACAGTGATGATGTCTGTAAAGCGCTGTGAAATTATTGGCCCTATATATTTGAGTAAAATAATTAAACACTTTACTTAAATGCCAGATATAAAATGATTGACTCTCTTTTTTCCTCCATATCCAATAGTATCAATGGAGCATACATCCCCCTACCAACACCTACTGTCAGGAAGTTAAATCAGCATAAAATACAAGTGCTTCTCACTAAATTAGAATAGCATCAAAAAGTTAATTTATTTCAGTTCTTCAATACAAAAAGTGAAGCTCATATATTATATAGAGTCACTGCAAACAGAGTGATCTATTTCAAGTGTTTATTTCTGTTAATGTTGATCATTATGGCTTACAGTCAATGAAAACACAGAAGTCATTATCTCAGTAAATTAGAATACTTTATAACAACAGCTTGAAAAATGTTTTTAAAATCTGAAATGTTGGCCTACTGAAATGTATGTTCAGTAAATGCAATCAATACTTGGTCGGGGCTCCTTTTGCATCAATTACTGCATCAATGCGGCGTGGCATGGAGGCGATCAGCCTGTGGCACTGCTGAGGTGTAATAGAAGCCCAGGTTGCTTTGATAGCAGCCTTCAACTCATCTGCATTAATTGGTCTGGTGTCTCTCATCTTCCTCTTGACAATACCCCATAGATTCTCTATGGGGATAAGGTCAGGCGAGTTTGCTGGCCATTCAAGCACAGTGATGCTGTTGTTTTTAAATCAGGTATTGGTACTTTTGGCCGTGTGGACAGGTGCCAAGTCCTGCTGCAGAATCAAATTTCCATCTCCAAAAAGCTTGTCGGCAGAGGGAAGCATGAAGTGCTCTAAAATTTCCTGTTAGACGGCTGCGCTGACTTTGGTCTTGATAAAACACAGTGGACCTACACCAGCAGATGACATGGCTCCCCAAACCATCACTGATTGTGGAAACTTCACAGCAGATCTCAAGCAGCTTGGATTGTGGCCTCTCCACTCTTCCTCTAGACTCTGGGACCTTGATTTCCAAATGAAATGCAAAATTTACTTTCATCTGAAAACAACACCTTGGACCACTGAGCAACAGTCCAGGTCTTTTTCTCCTTGGCCCAGGTAAGATACTTCTGGCGTTGTCTATTGGTCATGAGCGGCTTGACACCAGGAATGCGACACTTGTTGCCCATATCCTGGTACGTCTGTGTGTGGTGGCTCTTGAAGCAATGACTCCAGCAGCAGAAGTCAGTTGTGAATCTCCCACAAATTTTTGAATGGCCTTTACTTAAGAGTCCTTTCAAGGCTGCGGTTATCCTGGTTGCTTGTGCACCTTTTTCTACCACACTTTTTCCTTCCAATCAACTTTCCATTAATATTCTTGGATACAGCACTTTGTGAACAGCCAGCTTCTTTAGCAATGACTTTTGTGGCTTACCCTCCTTGTGGAGGGTGTCAATGTCTGCCTTCTGAACATCTGTCAAGTCAGCAGTCTTCCCCATGATTGTGGAGCCTACTGAAACAGACTAAGGGACCTTTTTAAATGCTTAGAAAGCCTTTGCAGGTATTTTTTGTTAATTATTCAAATTTACTGAGATAATGACTTTTGTGCTTTCATTGTCTGTAAGCCATAGTCATCAACATTAACAGAAATAAACACTTGAAATAGATCACTTTGTTTGTAATGACTCTATACAATATGAGTTGCACTTTCTGTATTGAAGAACTGAAATAAATTTACTTTTTGATGATATTCTAATTTAGTGAGAAGCACTTGTAGTTATGTATAGATACATTGTGAGGTCCCTTTCCTACTGGTATGCTATAAAATTAGGATCCAGGACATCAACTTTATTCTTTTTGTTATATTCACGTTGCATTTTAGCAGCAGAGTGGTGGAGCAGAATTGCACAAAAAGTACAATACGCTCATTTTTGCTCAAAATATGGGTGGAAAAATTGCAGCATGTGCATGAGATTTCAGAATTTTCATTGATTATGCTGGTACTGTAATAAGCTGTGTATTTTTTTCACCAAATACGCTGTGAAAAATACACAGCATAAACACCACATGTGAACAAGCACTTTCATTTTTTTTTATTAACATAGAAGTAAGTCAAGGGATTATTTTCCTATGTTGCTATTTTGGTGTTGGGAATTCAAACCGATAACCAATACATTAAATAATCAGCTTTAAAAATTACCCTATATTGTGATCTATAGGAAAGATGTGGTTTTCAATTCTCAGTATAGCTTAGACTCTGGTTACCAGGAAATAGATTGGCTTCCAATTTGGTCACTGCCGTATTGTAGATCTCCCAGTAGTCTTAATTAGTTTTTAACATTTGCTGACATTTACAGATTTAATAGAGATAAATTGATCGCTTTCATTGTTTCCTTTGAGATCTGTGATTTAGTAGATTTATCTGCAGTCTTATAGACAACCATGGATAAGACAAAGTAATATTACAATGAAGACAATGTGTAGATATTTTCTTTTTGATGTTTTGACATATGAAGAATTTGTTTTGCATCACTTTTTTTGGTATTCAAAGATGATTACTGTAAACACTCATAAACTTCTATGGTGTGGACATGTGACAAGAGAGTGGCCTTTTGGAAAATGTCCGGCTTATTGATGGCACTGAAATGAGAGGACTACATGTAAATACAGTACAGACCAAAAGTTTGGACACACCTTCTCATTTAAAGATTTTTCTGTATTGTCATGACTATGAAAATTGTAAATTCACACTGAAGGCATCAAAACTATGAATTAACACTTGTGGAATTATATACTTAACAAAAAAGTGTGAAACAACTGAAAATATGTCTTAGATTCTAGGTTCTTCAAAGTAGCCACCTTTTGCTTTGATGACTGCTTTGCACACTCTTGGCATTCTCTTGATGAGCTTCAAGAGGTAGTCACCGGAAATGGTCTTCCAACAATCTTGAAGGAGTTCCCAGAGATGCTTAGCACTTGTTGGCCCTTTTACCTTCACTCTGCGGTCCAGCTCTCCCCAAACCATCTCGATTGGGTTCAGGTCTGGTGACTGTGGAGGCCAGGTCATCTGGTGTAGCACCCCATCACTCTCCTTCTTGGTCAAGTAGCCCTTACACAGCCTGGAGGTGTGTTTGGGGTCATTGTCCTGTTGAAAAATAAATGATGGTCCAACTAAACGCAAACCGGATGGAATAGCATGCCGCTGCAAGATGCTGTGGTAGCCATGCTGGTTCAGTATGCCTTCGATTTTGAATAAATCCCCAACAGTGTCACCAGCAAAGCACCACCACACCATCACACCTCCTCCTCCATGCTTCACGGTGTGAACCAGGCATGTAGAGTCCATCTGTTCACTTTTTCTGCATTGCACAAAGACACGATGGTTGGAACCAAAGATCTCAAATTTGGACTCATCAGACCAAAGCACAGATTTCCACTGGTCTAATTTCCATTCCTTGTGTTCTTTAGCCCAAACAAGTCTCTTCTGCTTGTTGTCTGTCCTTAGCAGTGGTTTCCTAGCAGCTATTTTACCATGAAGGCCTGTTGCACAAAGTCTCCTCTTAACAGTTGTTGAAGAGATGTGTCTGCTGCTAGAACTCTGTGTGGCATTGACCTGGTCTCTAATCTGAGCTGCTGTTAACCTGCAATTTCTGAGGCTGGTGACTCGGATAAACTTATCCTCAGAAGCAGAGGTGACTCTTGGTCTTCCTTTCCTGGGGCGGTCCTCATGTGAGCCAGTTTCTTTGTAGCGCTTGATGGTTTTTTCAACTGCACTTGGGGAAACTTTCAAAGTTTTCCCAATTTTTCACACTGACTGACCTTCATTTCTTAAAGTAATGATGGCCACTCATTTTTCTTTACTTAGCTGCTTTTTTCTTGCTATAATACAAATTCTAACAGTCTATTCAGTAGGACTATCAGCTGTGTATCCACCAGACTTCTGCACAACACAACTGATGGTCCCAACCCCATTTATAAGGCAAGAAATCCCACTTATTAAACCTGACAGGGCACACCTGTGAAGTGAAAACCATTTCCGGTGACTACCACTTGAAGCTCATCAAGGGAATGCCAAGAGTGTGCAAAGCAGTCATCAAAGCAAAAGGTGGCTACTTTGAAGAACCTAGAATATAAGACATATTTTCAGTTGTTTCACACTTTTTTGTTAAGTATAGGTCAGTCAGTCCGAAAAATTGGGAAAACTTTGAAAGTGTCCCCAAGTGCAGTTGCAAAAACCATCAAGCGCTACAAAGAAACAGCTCACATGAGGACCGCCCCAGGAAAGGAAGACCAAGAGTCTTATCCGAGTCACCAGCCTCAGAAATCGCAGGTTAACAGCAGCTCAGATTAGAGACCAGGTCAATGCCACATAGAGTTCGAGCAGCAGACACATCTCTACAACAACTGTTAAGAGGAGACTTTGTGCAGCAGGCCTTCATGGTAAAATAGCTGCTAGGAAACCACTGCTAAGGACAGGCAACAAGCAGAAGACACTTGTTTGGGCTAAAGAACACAAGGAATGGACATTAGACCAGTGGAAATCTGTGCTTTGGTCTGATGAGTCCAAATTTGAGATCTTTGGTTCCAACCACCGTCTCTTTGTGCGACGCAGAAATGGTGACTGGATGGACTCTACATGCCTGGTTCCCACCGTGAAGCATGGAGGAGGAGGTGTGATGGTGTGGGGGTGCTTTTCTGGTGACACTGTTGGGGATTTATTCAAAATTGAAGGCATACTGAACCAGCATGGCTACCACAGCATCTTGCAGAGGCATGCTATTCCATCCGGTTTGCGTTTAGTTGGACCATCATTTATTTTTCAACATGACAATGACCCCAAACACACCTCCAGGCTGTGTAAGGGCTACTTGACCAAGAAGGAGAGTGATGGGGTGCTACACCAGATGACCTGGCCTCCACAGTCACCAGACCTGAACTCCTTCAAGATTGTTGCAAGACTATTTCCGGTGACTACCTATTGAAGCTCATCAAGAGAATGCCAAGAGTGTGCAAAGCAGTCATCAAAGCAAAAGGTGGCTACTTTGAAGAACCTAGAATATAAGACATATTTTCAGATGTTTCCCACTTTTTTATTAAGTATATAATTCCACAGGTGCTAATTCATAGTTTTGATGCCTTCAGTGTGAATGTACAATTTTCATATTCATGAAAATACAGAAAAATCATTAAATGAGAATGTGTGTCCAAACTTTTGGTCTGTACTGTATATATATATTTATATATGTATTTTTACAAGAAAATGTTTTTGGAACCATTAGCCAAGATTTATTGGGGGTCATGTGTCATGGTTGAATGCAGTAACTGAATTGCATTGATAAGTTATCATCTGGTGTACATTTCACAAAGAAGTTTCAAAGTTGCTCTTATGGTTGAAAAATGACACTGGTCCATAAAATTCAACCTACACCCTAACATGTTGATCCAGATTAATGCATAGTCTCCATGAGAGAGATGCTAATTGCCCCATTTTAGGAGAAAAAATTCTTCCCGATTCTGGATACAGAATTCAGACTAGTTCACTAGATCAACATCCCATCATTCAATCTAATACCCATAACTCGTAATATTATATTTATCACAAAAGCTTGTTAAGGTGATTAAACCTTCTTTCCTTTAGACATAGAGTATGTCCCCTTGTCATCATTGCAGGTCTATTATTCCCATTGATGTCAATGGAGAGCTGATCACATATGTCCAATTATCTGTCACCATTTGTCACTTACCAACACTGACATCCACATAAGTTTGCTGAGCAACCGTATGCCCTGATGTTTCTCACTTTTTACAGCCATGGCACAACTCATCTGGACATGGCTCTTCTGCTCCCCTCCTTATATTGACTATATTCTTGACTATATCCTGACCTTGATCTTTGCCTTGTCATTCCATTACTTTCTTGACACCATTTTTCTTTGGATCTGCTCTTGGTATTAGCTTCTGGTCTATCTCTTACCTATAGGCCAGTCTCATAATCTGGCTTGATGAATCCTGAGTGCTATTCCATTGATGGACCTATGGCTACATTCCTCTGATTGCTACCAACTCTTTGCTACAGTAAATTCCACACATTTCAATGATGATTCTCAAGGCCATGACCGTAAAAAAGTGCTTGAACCCATTCTGAAGGACAGGGAGGTTAAGGTTTAAGCAAGAGATGAACAGATAAGGCAAAATTTGAAGTTGTCCCTTTGCATGGATTTTCTCGGGAAACTTGATTTGCAGAGAAGTGATTCTTTGTGAATATAATGTCCCTTATTATGCTCTGGGGTTTCCCTACACCCTAGACATAATAAACATAATATGTAAATAATGATTAAAAAAAAATCTTTATACCCACCCTACCGCTCACCTCTTCATACCCTCCACTATTCACTGTCACCTGTCCAGTTCTTGTCACACTGAGCTGGGACTTCCAGTTCTGATGAGGCCCGGGATGATTCTCTTAGAACCCTCCTGTTTGTTTTTTTTTTTCCTTCTTGTGTTTTGCTGTCACGTGACCATCTGCCTTTATTTTCCAGCTCCGCTCTTTTGGCTGTGCTGGACTTCAGTGTTTGACTGTTTCTCTAGCCAGGTGCTTCGGTGCCTTTCTCTGTCAGTTCGCTTGGTCCTTCTGGGACCTCTAGTACCTTTCTGTCAGTTTGTCTTTTTGTGTTCTGCAACAACTTCTCTGTTTGGGAGGTGTCCCATTTTTGTTCCAGTCCTTAGTTCTTTTAGGGCCCCTCCCCTTATGCTATAGGTCTTCGTTCAGACTAGCCGAGGACTAAGGTGGGTCTTTTCGCTAGGAACAGTCAGCCTGCTACATCGTAGGGATTCAGCTTAGTCTTACTGTAGGGACAGCATTCCCCTATCTTTACTTAGTACTTGTTGCAGAGCATAACAGATTTTGAACAAGCTCAGAACAGGTCATGGTGTCATGACATGCACAAAATCATCCCTGGCTTGATCAGAGACAGAAATTGTGCTAAGCATGAGAGGCCTGAAGATTCCAGTGCTTGGATGGTGATCAGAAAATGCAATGAAGACTGGACGATGATATTGAGGAACAGAGGGTCTGGGGAGGTGAGTCATTAGGTGAGTATTACAATTTATTTTAATTTTTTGCCTTCTGATTGCTCTTTATGGTTCAGACAAATGATTTCCAGCTGCCACCATTTTGCTGAACCAGTGCAGAAACTAATTACAAAAAAAATCAGCAGAGGGATTTTTGTAAAATTTAAGAAGAATTAATTTTCACTCAAATTAATTTGCTGATTTCTAGTTGAAGAACAAGGAGGCAGGAATAAAGAAGCGTGTACACTTGTAAATATGCTGCAAATATTTTATGCAATTTGTGCATGGGGCTTTTAAAACCTTTTTGCATTGTAGTATAAGCTTGTTGCAGATTATTGATGCAGAATCTGTACAGTATAAATACAAAATCTGAATTAGCCACAATTGTACTGTACTGCAATAAATGAATGACTATGATCTAGTAATTCATTTACAATCACTGAAAATTAAAAAACGTGCTAATATTGAGACAAGCTAGTGTGCATGAAAAGAAAATGCATTATATTTGAAATCTACTGTCTATAGATACATTGGAATAATTGCAAGTAGGGTATGAAATATTTTGGCTACAAATCCTTATAGAAAAGAAATTATGATGATTTCTAGAAGTATTTCCTTATTTCCTTTGTTTTTTATTTCAGAGGTATTTCCGACAACTTTTGCTTTATTTTAACATCGATGGTTTCTTACAAGTCTCTCAAGCCTCTTTTATTTTAGTAAGGAACTGAAAAGCTTTTTATTCTTTTTTTTTTTTCTACCTTGAGGGGTCTGTCCTTGCAGCTTTCTGCAGAGTCATTATACCCTGGGTGCTGTCTTATGTTCATACAACAGCCCCCACTTCTTGATTCCACTTCATCTACTTCACGGACACAGACATTTGTTAGGCTTATTAGCTCAGCAGGAGCCTTATCATATTTTGTATCTTAGGCTGTTGGAGATGTCAAGAGATGGAAATGCTGTGTAGCTTTTTATCCTCCCTTTGTACACTTTCTACTACAGATCAACAGTGCATTTGGATTCAATACTCTGCAGCCACGAGATGCTGAGATCTCTTTAAATATGTCTAGCATTTCCATCTGTACCAATATCACCGCAAAGGCTTAGCCATGATTAGGCTGTCAAGATTTATTAACTTAAAAAGTATCAAAGTTTCTTATAGCAACCCTAGACCTTTAAAGAGTCCACCTTTCTTTATCTGCCCTCCCCCAGCACCACGCAGTCAATGTGCTTCACTTGACCTTGACCAATGTATGCACCCAGGGAGCACTAATGAATTTGGGCCAATTCATCTTGGAACTCCAAATTTAATCAAGCTGACATGCTGGAGAAAGCGGTCTGTAATTAACTCCTAGCATTTTAGTTATTCTGCAAATTATTGTAAAGGAAAAATTTTCATTTTCTCATGTGTTCATTGTGGCTGTCTGGGCTTCAATAAGACTGACATTACCAGGAAGGTAACCTTTAATTCTGGGGTCAGAAAGAGGTGTATTATGGGCTGTTGCAATGCACAAGTTGCTTATTATTCTTGTTTCTGTGTGAATCAGTCATCAAGTTAATTTCCTGTGCATATTTATTTAATTATTTTTATTGTTATCATCATCATCATTATCTCCATTATTATTATTATTGATATTTATTTATTTTATTTACTCACTTATATTATAGCGCTATTAATTCCACAGCACTTTATAGACATCATCGCTGTCCCCATTGGTGCTCACAATAAATTCCCTATCAGTATGTCTTTGTAATGTGGGAGGAAACCAAAGAACCCAGAGGAAACCCACACCAACCTGGGGAGAACATACAAACTCCTTGCAGATATTGTCCTTGGTGGGATTTGAGCCCAGGACCCCAGTGCTGCAAGGCGGCAGTGATAATCACTGAGCCACCGTGCTACCCATTGTTATTATTATTATTGGTATTATTATTTTCCCTTAATATTATGATATCATGTTATTTTTTTTTTTTCATTTTTCTATGTAATGCCAGAATGCATAAAGTGTTGCTGGAAATCATAGCTTCAGGAAAAATACATATACAATGATAATAAAGTAGAAGGTAAAGGTGACCCTGGCCAAATCAGCTTAGTAGATAAAGATTTGGAGAACAGGCTATATAAATGTTATAGAGGAAAAACTGTGTGAACACTGTGGGAGGGAGTGATTAAAGAGAAACGAAATATACAGATAAAAGAATATCTGTCAGCTTCCATTATATGTATTATTAATTTACAGCATTCTAATATTCATCAAGAAATAGAGTAGGAAGCCACCTATGGTACTAAGAATGTGTAATGCTTAGGCACAATTTATTCCAAAATGTTGCTGCTGTTAATTTTTGTTTTTCAGCTACTTTGCGTTGTCTCCAAGTAATTAGTAATATCTGAGTAAGGCTATGTTCACATGCAGCATTTTTGCAGCTTTGTTTGATGGATTTTTCTATGCAAATTAAAAGCTGCTTTGTACAGTACCAGCAAAAGCTATGAGACCTCACAAATCTCATGGACACATACACTTTATTTTTTTTTCTGCCTGAATTTGAAAACTGCAGAACTTTTGAAATCTGTGAATGAAGACATGTATTACAGACAAAGAGCACGTCTACTCCGCACCCAAAAAAAGCTGCAAAAAATGCAAGGAAAATACCATTATAAACGCAGCAAATACGGTGAAAAATGGTTGTTTTGAACGTACTGTTTTTACTGCCAAGAAAGTAGGTTTGGACTGCAGAAAATCCCCCAGCAAAAACGCTGCATGTGAACATAGTGTAAGGCCATGTGCCCACGTAGCATTTTTGTAGCGTTTACGTTTTACGGCTTTTTTTGGCCGTGAAAACGCTTGTAAAACCGTCTGCCATGCAAAGCAATGTGAATTCGGATGTGCTGTACACATGATGCGCTAAGTAGCTGAATTTGCATTGCTTTGCAAAACGCAGCATGATCATTTCTACCACGATTGCGCTGCAAATTCGCGGCCATTGAGGAACACTGAAACGCAGCAAACCCGCAGGTATATGTGGATTTGCTGCGTTTCAATTAAATTCAATGGCTGCGAATTTGCAGCGTAATCGCGGTGCGTGTGGTACCCGGGATGAAGAGGAGACTACAACTCCTCTTCATCCCGACTACCACGTGGTGAATAAAAAGAAATAAAAAATTTTAAAATAAAAAAAAACTGTATACTCACCTCTCCGGTCTCCTCCCGGCGGCGTCCTCTCTCCTCGGCATCCCGCAGTGTACTGGCAGGACCTGCCGTGACATCATTTAATCAGCTGATGGTCACGCGACCGCTGACGTCAGCGGTCAGGTGATGGCCACGTGACCATCAGCTGACTAAATGACGTCACTGTACGTCCTGCAAGTACACTGCGGGATGCCGAGGAGAGAGGACGCTGCCGGGAGCAGACCGGAAAGGTGAGTATACAGGTTTTTTTTATTTTTAACTTTTTTATTCTTTTTTTTTACTATAGATGCAGCATTTAAAGCATCTAAGTTGGTCACACAATATAAATCGATGGCGGTTGCATGAATTTATATAGTGTAACCCACTTGTCAAGCACTTTTCCAAGTGATGCTCAAAATCACTTGGAAAAGTGCTTGAAAAAACGCATGCGAAAACGCATGTAAAAACGCCGAAAAAACGCTTCTCTCTAGCAGAAAAAACGCATGTAAATCTGCATGCGTTTTTTTCTGCCAGAGAGAGGCAAAAACGCTCTGCATCACATCTGCTATTTGGGCACATAGCCTAAGGGTGTCAGAGTTGAAAGGAGTTGTCCTGGATTCAAATATGAACGATTTATCTGTAGGATCATAAATATGAGATCAGAGAAGGTCCAGCACCCAGTACCCCAGTGGATCATCTAAAATCTGCTTCACCAGCAGCCAGAAGTATGCTATGCATATAGCGAAACAATAAGCTTTTTACAGGTACCTCTTTCTCAATGTAAGTCTATGAGACCCTGGATGTGAGTCTCATAGACTTACAATGGGAAAGCAACAACTGCTCCACGCAGTGTTAGCCGGCTAACACTGCTCCACGCAGTGTTAGCCGGCTAAGCAGAATATTAGTCACTTGGATCAAAAAGTGATCAAACATCGCTAAGAACCAAAGAAGTCTGCAATCGGTAAGTATTTAAAGCCAATCTGTCATCAGGTTTTTACTGCCTCATCTGAAAGCAGCATTTTATAGGGTCTGAGACACCGATTCCAGCAGTGTTTAATTTATAAATTCCCTTTATCTACTGCATATTTACTAGTAGAGATGAGTGAACCCGAACTTAAAAGTTCTGAGTTTGTACCAGACAGATAGTGTTTGGGTCCCCAATATTTTCAATGGGGTTCGAGTTCTGGTTCAAGTTCGGGTACAGTTATGGTACCCAAACCGAACTTTGGAATAAACTTCAGGTCGGGTACCAGAACCCAAACTTCCACAGGTTCCCTCATCCCTATTTACTAGTTCTCTGAATGCTGAGCTCTGTATAACCTCACTCACATAATTAATTGACAGCTTCCTGTCTACACTGTGCATAGGCAGAAAGCTGCTAATCAGTGGTGAGGGCGAGGTTATACAGAGCTCATGAAAATTGAGGACTACATTGCTGCAAGTTCTTTCAGTGATAATCTCCTGCTGATAAAACACAGTTTCATCAAAACTACAGCAAGCAGCTCAATAGGTGACATCTGTGGAATCAGAACCTTCACACCTACATTATGCAGCTCTCAGATGAGGCAGCAAAAATCATGAGAGAGTCTCTTTAAACACATCCACATGACACTACACATATACTGTATTAATAAAGTAATAAGGAATTACATTCTTACCATTTCTTTAAAATATTCAGTGAAACATATTTTCTGATTACATTTGTTTATTTATTGTAAAACTGAGCAGCGACTGAGCAGCGCTCTCTACAAACTGTTCCAGGCTATTGTGGGACTGCAAGGTGTCGCTTTTAAAAGTATAATGTGATATGTGAAAAAAGGGATCAAAAATATTTTTAATGGAAAAAAAAAGATTTGAATACTAGGCAATTCCATAATATTATTATTATTATTATTATTATTATTATTATTATTATTATTATTATTAATAATAACATTATTATTGTTATTATCATTGTTGTTATTGTTTTTAATAATTATAATAATAATATTGATAATAGTAATCAATACCAATTATTATTATTGCTCTTATTATCATTATTATTATTATTAGTGACTGATACTTATAACACAAATTACTATTTTTTTCTGTTATTATTATTAATAATAATAATAATGATAATAATAATAATACTTAATTATTATCAGCATTATTATTATGTCCATTTTTTAATCAAATTATTCATCATTTTGTGCGTTTCTAATTTTTATCCTGCTACTTGATCTAAATATTAATCTTTCTATTCACTTTATTATGTTGTGTTATCTCATGTTTTGCCAAATATTTGAGCTGATTTGATATGGTTAATAGTATTTTTCAGATGATGCAGTGACTGCCGCTTTCTGCGTTGCTGCAAATTGATGAGATCTTTGGGAAGAACTCATGTTACACTAGGGTATAATTTTATCCTACTGGAATGTGTGATAGTTTTTCACAAAAATCACAAACTACAGGAAGCTCTCTGGTTATGAAGACTAAAAACAAATTAAAATGAGCAGCTGGGCCAGCTGTCTGAGGTCTACAGCAAGAACAGACTCATAGATTGTAGCAATTATTTCATTTCTATTATTCTACCTCCATATAACTATTTACTTATGGCGAAGAATAATATACAGAACATTCTTCTGACCTGTTGTATGTAAGTTTGTACTTGAAATGCAGGATGTGTTTTGCAAGGATTTTAGGCTTTACAACATTCAGGTAGCTGGGATGAAAAACTAGCTGTAGCAGCAATAGAAAAAATAAAACTACTTTATGCCGTATAAGAAAGTGTTTTACATTCTGGCTGAAAAACAAGTTAGCTCTTGTTAATAGTGTATTGGCATTTGACTTCATTTCCTGCAGGAAATGAAAAAATATTAGTTTTTATGGAATATTATTTAAAACAGTAGATTTTATTATAAGCTTCCCTTTTAACCTTTCATGCTGTTAAAATGGCTGGAGCTATAATGAGTGCAAAAGTCTCAGGAGTGTAATGAGTTAAATATGAGCAACAATATGCAAAGGGTCATTTATGAAAATGAAAGCAATGAACTGCACATATTGTGTAACGTTTGAGATTTGTACAAATATATATAAATATAACATATAAAAATATAAAGTAATCTATATTAAAGGGGTTTTCCAATTTTAGAATGTAATGAAATATTACTAGTGTAGCACCCTGAGGATTCGGCTGCTACAGGGGTATTGCACCTCAACCCAGAGGTGTGATATTCCACTCCCGGGTAAGGATGGAGTGTGGAACTGAGCTCGGTAGGCTGCATGCACTACATACATCCCATTTCCGAGGAACAGGCCGACGGTACTCCCACTTAGAAATGTGCAGGTACGACCGAGTCTGTTCCTGGCTGGAGTGGGAGGGGGGTGGTACATCCCAAGTAGTGTAGGGGCAGATAGGGGGAGCAGCCTGGGTAAAGATAGGAGCTCATTGGGTGCTGGTCACCTGAGCTCACACATAGAGGGAGTATATAAGGTGGGCACCATCTTAGATCAGGGTCAGTCTTTGCAGAACAGTCAGTCTGTCAGCCTTTTGCAGAGAGAAGTCAGAGGAGGAAGAGGAGCAGAGCAGATCCAAAGAGAGAGAGTGGAGCAGAGAGGAAAGACCCAGAGAGGGGACAAAGAGAGGACTCTAAGAACCCAAATTCAATCCCCGGGTGAAGAGTCGGCATCAGGGTACCGGAACCCAAGCTGGTGGGGGCAAAAACACACCCCAGCCAGAGACCGGAGGCCGTGGGCAGCGTCTGCCACGGCCACCCACCACATCCACCACGAAGGCATACCACGTGGAGGGTCAGGGAACCCAAGGCCAAGGGTCACCCAACAGAAGGCCCGAGGGAGCTGGACCTGGGTGGATCAATAGTGGGGACGGCCAGAGAAAGGACAGAAGGAGAGCTCAGGGTCACGCTCCGGACTCGCTTGGGGGTTGGCTGGATCCAGGACCTGGTGGACGCAGCACGGCTCGGGAGGTCACTTGAAGCTGGAGTGACCGGAACATCAGCAGTGAGTAAATACCCTAAACTGCACAACCCGACTCTGTCTTCCTTTAACACCTATGCTGCACCACCACAACCCCCATCCTCTGCACCTGACCCCCTGAGGCTATACCCCACCCGTTGGGGGTTATACCATCACAAGCTGCACCTACACCATCAGCCTCAGCGGACCCTGCTGCAGCGGCGGCCATAGTGACCGCAACACAACGGGTGGCGTAGTCGACAATAAAGAACTTATAACATCTGTAGGACTGCCACATACAACTGAGTTTGACACCCTGGGCACGGACCGGGTCACAGCCACTCGGAAGACTACAACCCCCATCTGATCCGGCTCCGGGTATTCCCCTAAAGAATATGGCCCAGGGGGCGCGTCAACTTTGGCGTAGTCGGCAGGATTACGTGCCCGCAACACCCGGGTACTGCGTGCCTGAAGAAAAGAACGAGTTTACCTCAAAAAGAAGTCTCCTGCCGGTTCCGGAGGGTCCCCGCCATCGGACTCCATCACAGGTCGATTCCCGCCGGTTGTCCGCCATTAACAGCGTTTTCCCGCCATCTGCAGAGTTTCCCGCCACTGGGAGACGATTCCCGCCATTTCCAAAGGTTTCCCGCCTTGGAAGAGCGGACGCCATTATGGGCGTGCCAGAGGGTGGCAAGAGGCCACCTCCCATCGTGGGCCAGGACCGAAAATGGCGCCAAAAGTGGAAACCGCCCCCACCAACAGAGACTGTGATGCTAGAGGTGTCTGTCAGCGTGAAAGAACTGCCCCTGGAGCTGACAATCACCAAGTGGCCCCGGGACCGCCCTCGAAGGGGGAGGAGACGAAAGGAGAGAAAAAAGATGGGTGCCGCCTGGAGCAGTCTGGAGCAAGCGCACCCGGAGGCAAGAAGCCTGGAGAAGAATATCGGAGGAGCTTACCCGGAGATGGCGAGAAAGCAGAGCAGCACCGGCCCGTTGGCCAGGAGCCTGCTAGAAACAGAGGAGGGAGAGCAGAGCAGCACCGGCCCGCTGGCCAGGAGCCTGCTGGAGACAACTGAAGGAGAGCAGAGCAGCACCGACCCGTTGGTCAGGAGCCTGCTGGAAACAACGACCCCACTAGGCCTAGTGGAGGTCCTAGCACAGCTCCCCCGAGACCGGGAGTGTGCACAGACCGCTCTGGAGGGCCTTGCAAGGAGGGTGGCCCGGGTGCAGCGAGAGACGTTGGCGGAGTGGAGCCGAGAGATGGCCCAGCAGACCGAGACCCGTCAGCGGAGCACGCCACCCAAGACGAGGAGACAGACCACCTCTGAGGATGGCGCGGGAGGACTCAAGGCCGGAGACGGCGCCGAGAAGGGAGCCGAACGAGTGGAGGCAGGTAAAGGGGACGTCTATACCCCAAACCGGGAAACCGCGTACCTGCCCCAGCTCCCCGTCGCAGAGCCCGAAGTCTATCCTGCCGTGCCCGTCGCTGCAACGTCACCGCCGCAGACTAGGCCTCAAACGGGAGCCGCGACCCCTGTGACGTCACACGCCTCGACCCCGAGCGTGACCAAGCAGGAAGTCCCACCAGCCTGGTCGCAAGGCCTAGTACCCCCGGGCGCCGCAATACCAACAGCGCCCCCTACCTCCGCGGAGCCCCCGGCCTGGTCGCAGGGCCAAGTAGCCCAGGGCGCCGCCGTCCTTACGGTGCCCTTCACCTTCCAGATACCCCAGGCCTGGCCGCAAGGCCCGGGCAACCTGGGCGCTAACACCACCGCGCCCATAAGACCAAGAGTGCCGCATCTGGGAGAGGACCTGTACGCCCAGCACACGTGCCCGGATGGGCAGCCATTTATATGGCCACCGGAGTTCCACCATCCCCGACTCCGGAGAGAGAGACCCCTGGATGAACCCCTGATCCCGGCTCCAAAGCCCGTAAAGAGGATCTCGCCCCCGCTAGCGGAAGCGCAGTTCGAGTGGGACCCCACCGGAGAAGATCTCATGGGGTTCACTCAAGAGACTCGGGCAGCTGCAGCGGAGCGTGCTGAGTGCTGCCGCCAACAGCTCGAGGACTTTGAGAGGGAGCGGAGAGAGAGGCGGGTCCGGGAACAGCAAGCTCAAATAAGGAGCGCGGAGCAGAAGAGCCGGGCCAGGAGAGACCCCCGTGCAGCGCATAGTCCCCGCACCACCGGGACTGTGATAAAGTTTAATATGCAGCATGGGTGGGGCTTCATCCGAGACCACCGCACCCTAGGCGACGTCTTCGTGACGAGGAGAGACGTTGAGTCCCACCTACCGGAGGGACACAGAGGTCGTGACCTTTACATCGGGGACGAGGTCACCTTCACCCGGCACAAGTGTGACAAAGGACCCTACGCCCTCCATGTGCATCGTCTGACGGAGGAAGAGCTGCGGTGTGAGGAGGAAGAACAAGAGGACCCGGACGGGTCTGAAACTAGAGCCAAAGGTAACAATAAAGAAAGAGCAGGAGGACGCCGTCGCTAAGTACAGCGAAGCAGGAGCTGTATATAGTTGCCCGTCGGGGCACAGTAAACTGAAACTGAAACTGTTACTGTTGCTAAATATAGTCCCCGTTGGGACCAGCATCTGTGAACTGTTTACCCGTTTATTCCTTTAATCCCACTGACCGAGGACTGAGAGCGGTCATCCCTATTCCCATTACCTGGCCGAGGACTGAGAGCGGCCACTATCCCTGTATATAGTTGCGCGTCCTAAAGCGCCCCCTACCGGTTTTATAGGAAAACCAGTTTTCCAGAGAGACTGTCGCACTTTACCCGGTCACACGTTGCACAGTGACCGGAGGAGGAGCCAGAGGCGACGAGAATGTTTTATATTGATATCTATATATATATATTGTTTTATATGTTTTATATGTTTATGAAAAAAAAAAAAATTTGTATGTTTGTGGATGTTATGTCTTACAGCCCGAGGACGTGCTGTGATTTACCAGGGGGGAATGTAGCACCCTGAGGATTCGGCTGCTACAGGGGTATTGCACCTCAACCCAGAGGTGTGATATTCCACTCCCGGGTAAGGATGGAGTGTGGAACTGAGCTCGGTAGGCTGCATGCACTACATACATCCCATTTCCGAGGAACAGGCCGACGGTACTCCCACTTAGAAATGTGCAGGTACGACCGAGTCTGTTCCTGGCTGGAGTGGGAGGGGGGTGGTACATCCCAAGTAGTGTAGGGGCAGATAGGGGGAGCAGCCTGGGTAAAGATAGGAGCTCATTGGGTGCTGGTCACCTGAGCTCACACATAGAGGGAGTATATAAGGTGGGCACCATCTTAGATCAGGGTCAGTCTTTGCAGAACAGTCAGTCTGTCAGCCTTTTGCAGAGAGAAGTCAGAGGAGGAAGAGGAGCAGAGCAGATCCAAAGAGAGAGAGTGGAGCAGAGAGGAAAGACCCAGAGAGGGGACAAAGAGAGGACTCTAAGAACCCAAATTCAATCCCCGGGTGAAGAGTCGGCATCAGGGTACCGGAACCCAAGCTGGTGGGGGCAAAAACACACCCCAGCCAGAGACCGGAGGCCGTGGGCAGCGTCTGCCACGGCCACCCACCACATCCACCACGAAGGCATACCACATGGAGGGTCAGGGAACCCAAGGCCAAGGGTCACCCAACAGAAGGCCCGAGGGAGCTGGACCTGGCTGGATCAATAGTGGGGACGGCCAGAGAAAGGACAGAAGGAGAGCTCAGGGTCACGCTCCGGACTCGCTTGGGGGTTGGCTGGATCCAGGACCTGGTGGACGCAGCACGGCTCGGGAGGTCACTTGAAGCTGGAGTGACCGGAACATCAGCAGTGAGTAAATACCCTAAACTGCACAACCCGACTCTGTCTTCCTTTAACACCTATGCTGCACCACCACAACCCCCATCCTCTGCACCTGACCCCCTGAGGCTATACCCCACCCGTTGGGGGTTATACCATCACAAGCTGCACCTACACCATCAGCCTCAGCGGACCCTGCTGCAGCGGCGGCCATAGTGACCGCAACACAACGGGTGGCGTAGTCGACAATAAAGAACTTATAACATCTGTAGGACTGCCACATACAACTGAGTTTGACACCCTGGGCACGGACCGGGTCACAGCCACTCGGAAGACTACAACCCCCATCTGATCCGGCTCCGGGTATTCCCCTAAAGAATATGGCCCAGGGGGCGCGTCAACTAGGGTATGACATAACTTTATAAGTGGGTCTTACCGCTGAGACCCATGTCGATCCCAAGATCGATGGAACAAAGGACCCTTCATATTTTTCCTGCTCGGCAGAATTCCTCTCCATCTGCTGTGAAGGGAAGTGAGAAAGTATCTACTCGAGATGAACAAATTTTTTTAAACTGAAATTTGCCAGGTTCAACAAATTTTTCTAAATAATTTGATTTACAGAGAATAAATTCAAATCACAGGTACTCCAATTGCCCTGTAAAAGAGTGTATGAGACTCTGTGGTCTCCTAGCCCTGTATCCGACCGCTTCCAATCTCTTTAACGCAAACACTGCCTTAATAACGTTAGTGTGTCCTCAAGATTAGTGATGAGCGAGCACTAAAATGCTCGGGTACTCGTTGTTTGAGTCAAGCAAATTGGAATGCTCGAGTGCTCGGTCCGAGTAACGAGCCCAATGTAAGTCTATGAGAAACTTGAGCATTTTTCCGGCAGCTCCCCCCGGAGGTCTGCAGAGGACCTAAAAATTGCCGAAATCGATGGGAACAGTGCTGAAATGACATGGGAACAGCATGGGGAAGACCCCCTGACTCCCAGGTAACTGCTGTCAACAATGTTATCAGAGGTATTATATCATTTTCACGGACTCACAATAAAACATACAAAAATGATACCAAAATGGATTTTCCTGGGAAAAATGTTAAGGAACATTCTTTCCAGGGTAATGACTTGTGTATAAGGCAAAATAAATAACCAAAAACAAAAATGTTCCTCCACACCTTGGGCTATGTTCAGACGTAGCGTTTTTGATGCGTTTTTGCACTGTGAAAAATACATTCATCGGTAAAGTCATTTTAACATTTTATTACCTTATCTGGCCATGTGGTGTGTGAGACATGATCAGACACATCCTGTTTCATTTATAAAGGAGGGACTCTGAAAGTCGCAAAGCCTATATTTACAGGGCCATCAGGCGGCCCTTACTATTCTTAAAGGGCCAGCAGCTGGCCCACACTATTGTTAGAGAGCAATCAGCCGGCTATGCTTTGTTATTCCCATTATTAATGAGTGGGTCTCCTATACTGTTATTGCGTATACAGTGACTGCAAGGGCTACCAAAAATTTGGATGCACCCCAATACCACTTTGAAAAGACATAAAGGAGGGCCTCAGTAAAAAAAATATTCCCATTATAAAGGAGTGGGTCTCCTATAGTGTTAATGCCCATGCAGTGACTGCAAAGGCTGCCAAAATTTAGGGAAAACCTCAATACCAATTTAATGACACATAGAGGTGGCCCTCAGTAATGACATGTTCCCATTAAAAATAAGCGGTTCTGCTATACAGTTAAAAGGTATGCAGTGAGTACAACGGCTGTCAAAATTTAGGAAAAACCCCACTACCAACTTAAAGACACATAGAGGTGGGCCTCAGTAACAACATGTTCCCATTAGAAAGGAGAGGTTCTGTTATACAGTTATGGAAAAGATCTGGCTGTATTCTGCAGTGCTAACAAGCAAATGGAGCAGTAAAATCGTGTGCTCTGGATTGCTTTTAAAGCAAATAATCAGGATTATGATAAAAAAAATTTAGCCCTGGCCCCTGATATCTGGGGCTATTTCTATATCTGTAACAGCAGGAGCAGACAGAAAGTGCAATGGACACTATTGTTCTGTATAGTGTTCACAAATTTCTCTGCCTGCCTAACTCCTGCTATTACCACTTAATATATGCAGCTGGATTAGTCCTCAGAAGGACTGTTAGTTTAGATGGATATATAGATATGTTGTGGAATACCTACACTAACTAATAAGCAAGCAAATCTCTCCCTTACTCAGCAGCAGCTCTCCCTACTTTGCCTGTTTCCGGAGTAACTGTGACGAGCCTAGCGTCACCGGGTCTTAAATAGACCCGATGACGCTATACGGCCAGCTAATCACTGTAATGCCACAACCAACATGGCTACGGCATTACAGTTCGTGGTAAGCAATCCCTGCATGTTCATTGGCTCTCTGAAGAGCTTTAAACATGCAGGACGGGGACCGAGCTCCCGCCCAAACAACCTGGAAATATTCGCCGAGCTTGCCGAGCACCGTGATACTCGGGCGAGTACCAAGTAGTGGCGAGCACGTTCGCTCATCACTACTCAACATATAAACAGATCGAAACCCATAAGTAACCAACAGCCCATTTAACAACACATGCACTCTTTTTCATATTTTTTTCTTTAAATTAAGTAAATGGCTAAAAAAATTATCCCTCTTATTCATTTATGATCAGACAGACCATTCTGCACAGAGCACTCACTCAGTCTGATGGTGTGACTGTTGGAGGTAACATCAACCTGAAGTTTCTGAGATGAGTGATGTGTAATATATCCATAATGCCCTCCACTTCCTCACCAGTAATACACCTGCCCATTGGCAAATGAGGCTAATTTTGATCCCCATAAGGTAGTACCACCAGGATAGCTGGTGCCAGTATTGGCGAAGGTGGTGCTTTGCTGCTTCTATCAACTCCTACACTCTTAGTTGTGGTATGTTTTTTTTACACTGCCCAGCCCTTTGCCATTTTTTATTTTACCATAAAGTTTGTACAACACTATAATTAATTTTTGACAACCTTTAAAACCTTTTCAAGCTGAAAGGGACGTAAAAAGAAATACTAGATAGAAAAACCATTCTGGGCAGAACATTGACTTAGTCTGATATTGTTGCTATTGGAGGTAACATCTACCTAAATTTACTGAGACGTGTGATGTGTAATATATCCATACTTATCCATATCCATAATTAGCTTTTGACAATCTGTTAAAATTTGCCAAAAAGGACATAAAATGAAACACTAGGTAGGTAGATAAATACACTTACTGAAAGCAAAATGTGGCCGCAATCTGGAGTACAGGTGTGTAAAAAAAACAAGTACAGTTAAATGTTTCCATTTTTTAAGTGTTTTTTTCTATTTTTTTTCAACAGTGTTCAACTAACTACCAAAACATGATGTAATAATAAATGCTATGTAGCCACATAACTAAATGGCCAGCACGTGCATCAGGGCGCTGTATCTGAGTGGCATGTATAGAGGAAAAATTTGCCTAGTAAAACATATGTGCTGAAAATCAATTTGTTAGCTACACGCACGCTTTGTTGGACAATTTTTAGATAGTCGCAGTAAGTTGCAAGATTTTGGGGAATTTTCTTTTGTATTTTGAATAAACAATTGTTCCTGTTTCAAAAAATCAAGTGCCCAGGAACTGCAAAAACTCAGTAGGTTTGCTAGTGAAAAGCACGCACACTGACATTGATTTTAGTTTTTCTTTTGTAAAAAACTATTGTACTGTCTTACTACTCTTTAGTGCATTAACATTGAGGAAGAAAAAATATGTAATTCAAATGCAGCAGGACAGATGCCAGCTACACAATATCACTGATAGATTACAATGAGTCTGGCACTGCTGATATTAGTGCTTCTCTTACCTCGTTCCCCTTATCAATTGAATCTCTGTAGTATTTGCAGATTACTACTCTCATCTTCTACACTGCAACACTTTGTCAACATATTACCTTCTGCAGTATATGTCCATTGTTTTACAGCTTTGTTTTCCTGTCTCCATTGTTGAGCTGTAAACTCTCAAGTACTATCGCTTTCCTAAAATTACCCGAAAATGGCTGCTGCATTGCCTGCTTAGGGTTTTATACAGGCTATGTTTACTGATTGGCTGCACTATACCATGTGATGTGATAGTTGCAAGGCATTATGGGGAAGCCTTTGCCCTTACACCTTAGGTCATGTCATTTTTCTGTGACTGATGTAATCTTTTTTAATGTGTAAAATGCATTTTTTGGGGCAATTAACGCAAATTGAATTGCAAATTGTTAAAATCACTGGGACATGGGAGTTTTATAAAATTAGACTGTTGATTCACACTGAATCAATTTAATTATCTCTAGCAATTACACTGTATTTCTTAAATCAACAGAAGAAGAGAATGTAAGACACTTTGTAATACATCTTAATAGAGAAAAATGTAATTCCTCACTTATCAGTCACTTGTTCTCTCCTGCAATGATCATTTGATTTTAAAAACTGCTCAAATCTGTATACAGTTTTGTTTTCAGTGAGGGATCATATTACACATACTGCCTCTAGATACAAGTCCTTCTCACTAAATTAGAATATCATCAAACAGTTAATTTATTTCAGTTCTTCAATACAAAAAGTGAAACTCATTTATTATATAGAGTCATTACAAACAGAGGGATCCATTTCAAGTGTTTATTTCTGTTAATGTTGATGATTATGGCTTACAGCCAATGAAAACACAAAAGTCATTATCTTAGTAAATTAGAATACTTTATAACAACAGCTTGAAAAATGTTTTTAAAATCCAAAATGTTGGCCTACTGAAATGTATGTTCAGTAAATGCAATCAATACTTGGTCAGGGCTCCTTTAGCATCAATTAGTGCATCAATGCGGCGTGGCATGGAGGCGATCAGCCTGTGGCACTGCTGAGGTGTTATGGAAGCCCAGGTTGCTTTGATAGCAGCCTTCAGCTCGTCTGCATTGTTGGGTCTGGTGTCTCTCATCTTCCTCTTGACAATACCCGATAGATTCTCTATGGGGTTAAGGTCAGGCGAGTTTGCTGGCCAATCAAGCACAGAGATACTGTTGTTTTTAAACCAGGTATTAGTACTTTTGGCAGTGTGAACAGGTGTCAAGTTCTGCTGGAGAATGAAATTTCCATCTCCAAAAAGCTTGTCAGCAGAGGGAAGCATGAAGTGCTCTAAAATTTCCTGGTAGACGGCTGTGCTGACTTTGGTCTTGATAAAACATAGTGGACCTACACCAGCAGATGACATGGCTCCCCAAACCATCACTGATTGTGGAAACTTCACACTAGACCTCAAGCAGCTTGGATTGTGGCCTCTCCACTCTTCCTCTAGACTCTGGGACCTTGATTTCCAAATGAAATGCAACATTTATTTTCATCTGAAATCAACACCTTGGACCACTGAGTAACAGCTCAGGTCTTTTTCTCCTTGGCCCAGGTAAGACGCTTCTGGCGTTGTCTATTGGTCATGAGTGGCTTGACACAAGGAATGCGACATTTGTCGCCCATGTCCTGGATACATCTGTGTGTGGTGGCTCTTGAAGCAATGACTCCAGTAGCCATCCACTCCTTGTGAACCCCCCACAATTTTTGAATGGCCTTTTCTTAACAATCCTTTCAAGGCTGCAGTTATCCCAGTTGCTTGTGCACCTTTTTTGACCAGACTTTTTCCTTCCACTCAACTTTCCATTAATATGCTTGGATACAGCACTCTTTGAACAGCCAGCTTCTTTAGCAATGACCTTTTGTGGCTTACCCTCCTTGTGGAGTGTGTCAATGACTGCCTTCTGGACATCTGTCAAGTCAGCTGTCTTCCCCATGATTTGGAGCCTACTGAAACAGACTAAGGGACCTTTTTAAACGCTTCGGAAGCCTTTGCAGGTGTTTTTTGTTAATTATTCTAATTTACTGAGATAATGACTGTTGTGTTTTCATTGGCTGTCAGACATAATAATAAACATTAACAGAAATAAACACTTGAAATAGATCACTCTGGGTGTAATGACTCTATATAATATTCGAGTTTCACTTTTTGTATTGAAGAACTGAAATAAATTAACTTTTTGATCATATTCTAATTTAGTGAGAAGCAGCACTTGTATGTATAGAGGGAGGAGGGTGATAAGTTTAAAGATAAAGCACACAAAAAAAACTGCTGAAACTTCTGGTGAACAAAGTTATCAGAAAAAAATGTACTAAAAAATCTAGAATTCAAGTTATATCGTAGCCAGAAATAATTATTCCTAATGTATAGATTGCAACGTATTCTGTAAGGTCACATGAAAATACAGACTTTAAACACAACTCTATTTAAATGTTCGCTTTCATTTCAGCAAATTCTACATAAATCAATAGTACAAGCAAATAATACAACATGGTAGTTATCTTATTAGAAAAAAATCTGCTATTTTCTCCACTTACTATCCACTTTTCCCATCCACTTGCTACATAAATATACCATCAATTCTGAAAAAACACAAAAATTTTGTTCAAATGTGGCCGGATGGCTAGGATAGTGAGGTGTCAAGATAAAAGATAATTAAAGAGCCGACAGAGGGGAAAAGTGATGAAAAATTCATGATACATGTGTTCATGCTTTTGCGGTGGAGTCAAAGCTGTACTTTGGGATCCTGAAAAACACACCAAAAAATGCATCAAAACCTGCATTTTTGACACAGCTTCTTTCCTGTCAAGATATCAGGTTTTACGACAGAAAAAAAATCTGAAATAACGCCTAGTGTGAATATACTTTTAGTCTCAACATATGTCTTCAGGAGTGCACTACTCCCGAGCTTTCTGACTTCCTTGTTGGTGGGTTGTGAGCACAACTACTTGAGTGACAGTTTTGGTTCAGCAGCATTATTCTGTCAGCTGCTATCTTTCTAAATGCAGACCAAATTCCAAAATAACCTACATTCTGGAGAATACACATTTTTGTATTATTCGAGTAGCGTTCAATTACAGTCAAATAAATGTACCCAACCCTACTGCCAGCAGTTAATAATTGAGCAGGTTCTGAAAATGCCCAGTAGGTTGAACTATGGCTTAGCTTCAAGCAAATATGATGTGTAAAGTAATGTATGAACATATATAGTGGCAAAATATGACACTACATTAAATACACATTTATTAATGGGTTCCATGTAAAATTGTTAAGAAATCTATATGAGGGAGCCACATGCATTATTCTTTTGAGGATGATTGTCTGTGAGTGGTACAAGAAACTAATACAGAACATAGACTAGTTTATAATGTGAGGAAACATCATCTTTCTCCCATGATGGGAGATAAAACATATGTGTCATTGCTTCAAATCTTTCTAATGTGCACTCAGAAAGTCCGAAGTAGCAAGCAGTATAAAGATTCTTTACACACTTGGCAGATTCTTTTCATGGAACGTTAAAATATTATTACCCTCAAGGATATGCTATAACTAGAGATGGGTGGATCTATCTGCACAGAATGAATGTCGAATTTCCTTAAATTTATGTTTCCATGCAAATTCAAACACTTTGAGATAAGCTTTGCAATTCGCAAAGAAAAAAGTTTCTATCACCAAATCCAAATTGGTGAAATATCAGTGAGTGGCCTAACGTCAGTTTTTGTGGCCGAGCTGACTTCCTCATAATGCTCAGCAGCTACGACATCACATCCAAGTTTATATATTAGATTCTCATACCGTGTACAGTGGTAGTCAGCATACCACTGGGTCATCAGAGATCAGCGGTTAACGGTGGAGTACAGTTGGGCAGGGTACTGGTAGTATGCACAACAGATGAATTTCACCTTTAGACTTATCGTGTAAGCAGGGTAAACCAATCATATTGAAGCAAAATGGTTTTCCGCCCCCTTTTATCCTCCACACCCATGTTAAATATTGAAATATGTGTAAATTTATTTGAAAATCACATTTTTTAGGGAAAATTTGGCAAAGCCGGCAAATCTAAATTTCAAAAGATCTGGTCATCTCTAGTTATAACAATTAGATTTTTGAAAGTTCAACCAATACGACTTGTGCCTGTGCTTATTCCCAAGGAGAGAAAGAAATGCAGTACTGACTCGGCACTACCATGTATAAATTGGCACAGGATCACAGTAGGCTTAGGGGCTTTATTGGACTACGCATTTCAGGGACGATCCGTCCTCTTTTTTAGGTTAATCAAACAGGATGTTACTGTAGTCCTGACCTTTATATGGGGTCAGATAGTGACAGAACAATTACAGCAATCAGATGCAGTATAATGAATATATAAAGGGACATACCCTCATGCAGTTCTTTAGCAATCAAATGCCATGAGCTGCAAATCCAGTGTAATTGATCACATAAATACATGTAACAAACTTTCCTTTCTTTTGTCTTTTTTGTTTTTTTACTCTTTCTTGTGCTTTTTCCCTGCACTGTTGAACTCCAGGCATAGCAGTTGATCGTGGGCGTTACAGAATAGGAAAAAACTGTAAGGCTATGTTCACACATTGCGTTTTTCTGCTTTTTTTCATGCAAATTTTCAGCTGCGTTTTACAGTACCAGAAAAGTATATGAGATTCCAAAAGTCTCATGCACACAGCTTGGTTTTTAATTAATCAGTATTTTGTGCTTTGCATGTTTTTTTGCAGAATAGAGCATGTCACTTCTTTCTGTGTTTTTTCAAGATTTTTTCAGCATTTTTTCACCCATTGGAAGTAATGGATGGTGAAAAAAACGCTGAAAAAGCGCATCAAAAATGCAGGTCTCAGATTTTTCAGCGTTTTTTGTGCCAAAACCAGAATGACATTTTTTTTTCACTGAACTTTATGTACACTGCTCAAAAAAATAAAGGGAACATTCAAATAACACATCCTAGATCTGAATGAATGAAATATTCTCATTGAATTCTTTGTTCTGTACAAAGTTGAATGTGCTGACAACAAAATGACACAAAAATCTTCCATGGAAATCAAATTTATTAACCAATGGAGGCCTGGATTTGGAGTCACTCTCAAAATTAAAGTGGAAAAACACACTACAGGCTGATCCAACTTTGATGTAATGTCCTTAAAACAAGTCAAAATGAGGCTCGGTATTGTGTGTGGCCTCCACGTGCCTGTATGACCTCTATACAGCACCTGGGCATGCTCCTGATGAGGTTTCAGATGATCTCCTGTGGGATCTCCTCCCAGACTTGGACTAAAGCATCAGCCAACTCCTGAACAGTCGGGGGTGCAATGTGACGTTGATGGATGGAGTGAGACATGATGTCCCAGATGTGCTCAATCGGATTCAGGTCTGGGGAATGGGCAGGCCAGTCCATAGCTTCAATGCATTCATCTTGCTGGAACTGTTGACACACTCCAGCCACATGAGGTCTGGCATTGTCCTGCATTAGGAGGAACCTAGGGCCAACCGCACCATCATATGGTCTCACAAGGGGTCTGAGGATCTCATCTCGGTACCTATTGGCAGTCAGGCTACCTCTGGCGAGCACATGGAGGGCTGTGTGGCCCTCCAAAGAAATTCCACCCTACACAATTACTGACCCACTGCCAAATCGGTCATGCTGAAGGATGTTGCAGGCAGCAGATCGCTCTCCACGGCGTCTCCAGACTCTGTCACGTCTGTTATATGTGCTCAGTGTGAACCTGCTATCATCTGTGAAGAGCACAGGGCGCCAGTGGCGGCTTTGCCATCCTGGTGTTCTGTGGCAAATGCTAAGCATCCTGCACGGTGTTGGGCTGTGAGCACAACCCCCATCTGTGGACATCGGGCCCTCATACCACCCTCATGGAGTCGGTTTCTAACCGTTTGTGCAGGCACATGCACATTTGTGGCCTGCTGGAGGTCATTTTGCAGAGCTCTTGCAGTGCTCCTCCTGTTCCTCCTTGCACAAAAGTGGAGGTAGCGGTCTTGCTGCTGGTTTGTTGCCCTCCTACGGCACCCTCCACATCTCCTGGTGTACTGGCCTGTCTCCTGGTAGTGCCTCCAGCCTCTGGACACTACACTGACCGACACCGCAAACCTTCTTGCGACAGCTCACATTGATTTGCCATCCTGGATGAGCTGCACTACCTGAGCAACTTCTGTGGGTTGTAGAGTCCGTCTCATGCTACCACGAGTGTGAAAGCACAACCAACATTCAAGAGTGACCAAAACATCAGCCAGAAAGCATTGGTACTGAGATGTGGTCTGTGGTCCCCACCTGCAGATACACTCCTTTATTGAGGAAGTCTTGATAATTGCCAATAATTTCTATCTATTGTCTATTCCATTTGCACAACAGCATGGGAAATTGATTGTCAATCAGTGTTGCTTCCTAAGTGGACAGTTTGATTTCACAGAAGTTTGATTTACTTAGAGTTATATTCTGTTGTTTAAGTGTTCCCTTTATTTTTTTGAGCAGTGTACATGCATAAAGAGACAAAAGGATAGTGAAAAAACACATACCAAAAATGCAGCAAAGAAACAAGAAAAATCCTTAACAAACCTCCTGCCAAGAGATCAGGTTTTGCTGCAGAAAGAAAAACTGAAAAAATGCAATGTGTGAACATAGCCTTCAGGTAGAAAAACAGGTAATTAGTACTGTGGCTCTTGTGTGTAGCCTGGCAGACGGTCCTGTAATAAATAAGTAATGCTATATTCTAGTGATATTCCAATACTCCCTTTCACAGAAATACCTCTTAAAAAATAGTACCAAATTATGCAAGGAAGATTTGTCAAAACTGGTAGACGCTTTCACTTTCTAAAATGAATGGTCATCTCATTAATTGCTACAGGCAACTACTGAATGTTTCCTATCTTACTAGTTTTAATAAATCTCTCCCAATATGTTTTAGAACTGGTACCTTAGTCCGATATCTACCATACTCTGTACTGTCTTGTGAACAACTATTCAAGTTGTGTTTAGTATTTTGGGTAGAAATTTGGAATTAGAACATGACCCTCAAAAAGTCAACAACTAATACACAAATTGAACAGCATACATATTATCAATTAAAAAAATACACAGGTTTATTACCACTTCAGTGTAATTGCACAATAATTATACCAGAGGTGACTATCTAACACATTGACCAACTTCATACAAGAGTGTGCCATCACCACCATCACCAATACTGAACTATCAAAAAGCCAGTTATTTACTTCTAGAAAGTGTGAAGCAGTTCTTCTAATGTTACCATATTAGGGATATATTTACCTAAATACAGGCCCTTGTTCTTTGGATCCTTTGGTCCATTTTGGTGTGTTGGCAAATACAGCCAATGGTTTAGGATATATAAAGGGTTGTAAAGAAGCATGTGGGTAAGTCCTGGACGGGAGATACAATATGTGTCACCAAGGTTGCTAGCATTGGTGATGCACAGTACAGACCAAAAGTTTGGACACACCTTCTCATTTAAAGATTTTTCTGTATTTTCATGACTTTGAAAATTGTACATTCACACTGAAGGCATCAAAACTATGAATTAACACATGTGGAATTATATACTTAATAAAAAAGTGTGAAACAACTGAAAATATGTCTTAAATTCTAGGTTCTTCAAAGTAGCCACCTTTTGCTTTGATGACTGCTTTGCACACTCTTGGCATTCTCTTGATGAGCTTCAAGTGGTAGTCACCGGAAATGGTCTTCCAACAATCCTGAAGGAGTTCCCAGAGATCCTTAGCACTTGTTGGCCCTTTTGCCTTCACTCTGCGGTCCAGCTCACCCCAAACCATCTCGATTGGGTTCAGGTCTGGTGACTGTGGAGGCCAGGTCATCTGGCATAGCAACCTATCACTCTCTTTCTTGGTCAAATAGCCCTTACACAGCCTGGAGGTGTGTTTGGGGTCATTGTCCTGTTGAAAAATAAATGATGGTCCAACTAAACGCAAACCGGATGGAATAGCATGGTGCTGCAAGATGATGTGGTAGCCATGCTGGTTAAGTATGCCTTCAATTTTGAATAAATCCCCAACAGTGTCACCAGCAAAGCACCCCCACACCATCACACATCCTCCTCCATGCTTCACGGTGGGAACCAGGCATGTAGAGTCCATCCGTTCACCTTTTCTGCGTCGCACAGAGACACGGTGGTTGGAACCAAAGATCTCAAATTTGGACTCATCAGACCAAAGCACAGATTTCCACTGGTCTAATGCCCATTCCTTGTGTTCTTTAGCCCAAACAAGTCTCTTCTGCTTGTTGCCTGTCCTTAGCAGTGGTTTCCTAGCAGCTATTTTACCATGAAGGCCTGCTGCACAAAGTCTCCTCTTAACAGTTGTTGAAGAGATGGGTCTGCTGCTAGAACTCTGTGTGGCACTGACCTGGTCTCTAATCTGAGCTGCTGTTAACCTGCGATTTCTGAAGCTGGTGACTCGGATAAACTTATCCTCAGAAGCAGAGGTGACTCTTGGTCTTCCTTTCCTGGGGTGGTCCTCATGTGAGCCAGTTTCTTTGTAGCGCTTGATGGTTTTTGCCACTGCACTTGGGGACACTTTCAAAGTTTTCCCAATTTTTCGGACTGACTGACCTTCATTTCTTAAAGTAATGATGGCCACTCGTTTTTCTTTACTTAGCTGCTTTTCTCTTGCCATAATACAAATTCTAACAGTCAATTCAGTAGAACTATCAGCTGTGCATCCACCAGACTTCCGCACAACACAACTGATGGTCCCAACCCCATTTATAAGGCAAGAAATCCCACTTATTAAACCTGACAGGGCACACCTGTGAAGTGAAAACCATTTCCGGTGACTACCTCTTGAAGCTCATCA
Organism: Phyllobates terribilis; assembly: GCF_046119375.1. NCBI lineage: Eukaryota > Metazoa > Chordata > Amphibia > Anura > Dendrobatidae > Phyllobates > Phyllobates terribilis. The sequence goes on along the minus strand of NW_027362764.1, from coordinate 658,042,676 downwards.
AAAGAATGCCAAGAGTGTGCAAAGCAGTCATCAAAGCAAAAGGTGGCTACTTTGAAGAACCTACAATATAAGACATATTTTCAGTTGTTTCAGACTTTTTTGTTAAGTATATAATTCCACATGTGTTAATTCATAGTTTTGATGCCTCAGTGTGAATGTACAATTTTCATAGTCATGAAAATACAGATACATCTTAAAATGAGAAGGTGTGTCCAAACTTTTGGTCTGTACTATAAATCCTGGAGATGAAGGTTCCAGCAATGACAGATTGTTGAGAAGTTTTTAATGGGACTAAATTTTGAGTCTGGCATTAAGGAGCAGCCAGAAAGGCTTGGGTGGGAATGACAGCTCCCATATCTTCAGTACAGCTTTTTCAGCTCCTATAAATGTCTGCTAAATAAGCTCATGTGGGGGGTTTTGGAGAAGCAGTCAGTCTGAAGGCTGGTTCTAAGTGAGCAAGGAGCAGACCCTGAGAGGTAGATTAAAACCTGAAGGAGTGAAACCGTTTTTGATATACTTTACAGGGGATATATAGGTGGCTGTATAGTTGCAAACAAAATTATTCAACCTTTATAGCAAATTAGATTTTTTTAGCAAAATTTACAAACTTTCTGTTGTTTTCAATAACAAATAAATAAATTCAATAAAAACAAGAACAAGGTGGCAAAGTGTGAGGTAGCATATGGAAGGGCAAAATATCTAACATGCTTAGATATATGTGTGGCGCCTCTGAGGGTTCGGTCACCACAGAGGTACTGCATCTCACCCACAGGTGTGGTATCTCACTCTCAGGTAAGAAAGGAGTACATCCCGGGACCCTAACACCTGCATCCAACACTACACTACTCCAGACCAGTTGGAAGGGCAAGATGTGTCGCGCTTCCTACTGAGCCCTGTCCCTGGTTGGAGTGGGGGGAACCAAAGTAGGGGGAACCATGTAGTGGGTGTGGGTGGAGGAAGTAAATCAGGGGAGCATTGAAAGAAGTGATATAAAAAGAGGGTGGAACAATGTAGAAGGGTTCTTCACAGAGAGGAAGAGTGGGGAGCAGGAGCTCTGTAGGAGCTCTGCTCAGGAGGAGGGCCTGAGGAGAGGCCCAGGACAGAAGAGAGAAAGAGGAGCAGGAGAGGCTCCAGGAATGTGGAAGGGACCCCAGGGGTACGAGAAGTGCTGGAGGCCACCCGTACGCCCGAATCTGCCAGGCGGAGGAGGGGTCAGGTCGTACAGAAGGAACGGTCCCTAAACTAGCAGAGTTCTTCAAGTCTCAACTAGGAAACCGGAGGCAGTAGTATTTCAGTTACTGCAGCCACAATCCACCTCAGTCTCACCAAGAAGGTAACCATAGAGGACCCAAGTGACAGAGAAGATGTCGCCCGACAAGTTCCGCGGTCACTGGATTGGGACATTAGGTGTGAGGTGCAGGGAGACGGCCAGAAGGAATACACAGAAGAGGGTCCTGCTATGTACTCTGGAGGTACCTGTGGGTTGGCTGAACCCCTGCCTGGTGAACGCAGCATGACGTGGGAGGCTGTAAGCTGGACAGTGCAGCCTGAGGAACTTGACAGCTGTGAGTAAAACCCTGAAGACTGCACCCCACCATCTCTGTCAGTTATTACTGCTGCGCCATCACTCCTCTGGACTACACATCAACATTTTTAACATCTACACTGCCCTGGAGCTAAGCTCTACCTGTGAAGAGCTGAACCAACGCTGCTGCATTTACACCAGCTCCAGAGGACCTGCTACGCAGTGGCGGCTCCCTTTAGCCGCATACCACAGGTGGCGTCACGAGCTGTATATAAAAACTATAAATCCCCTGTAAATAGTCCCCTTTTGAATGACCGCCCTGGGTCACGGACCAGGTCACCACCACTGTGACATCTCCCCTAGCAACAACTGGCCCGACACCGAGTACCCCACGGCCCAGGGGGGCGCGTCATCTTCACCAATACTAGACCATGTGTGTTGTTTTGATCATTTCAGCTACATTTGCAATATTTATTTTGCATATGTTACTGCTACTGTTAAATCTTTACTATAGACTTTGTGTTGTTTATTAATTTTAATGTTTTCAAGATATTTAAGTATAGCAAGAATGGCCAATTTCCAAAATATGTTAATATGAAGAGAAACACACATTGTGATGACAATTAACATACATAAATTATAATAAAATATGGTCAGTCTCTCCTTGACATTCTATTACTATTTGAGATTCAAGATTATCACACTCTCCTGGGTACTCGACTCATTTACAGCTGTTTGGCTAAAACAACAGATCTGCATTTACACCGGAAATGTCAAATTACAATAATAAAAGTGCAACTTGAAAACTTGGGATATTCTTGCAGTGTTACCTAGCGAAACATAGATTAGTAATTGAAATCTCACATTGGGGATTTTATACAAACTGAATTTTTGGGGCATTTGATAACATATCATAGTGCAGATTAGATATTGGTGGAATAGAAGTATATCAAAAACAATGTAAACTGTTTAGTGATCCCCCTTGTCAAAATATACATTCTATTAATGAAAATCTAATCTAAAACTGAGGGGCAGATTCAGTAGGCTATTTTCATCACAATTCAGGCATACAGCAGCGTCAAACGTTGCAAAATTTTGTGACTTTTGATTTTTTTACACCAGTCCCCGCCAGATCCGACAATGTTTTGAGAACTGAGCAAGGTTTTGGGGTGGGGCCTAAATTATGACAGAAATATGCCCTAGCCAGTGACTGCCATAAAACTTCTGGTGGTAGCACACGGCATTTAAAAGAAGTGCCAAATGTATTAATAGGTGCATGTCTGTTAATGAATTTGGCATATTTTACTCCAGCACTCCCTTCCTTTGACACTTTGACAAGTAGGGGTTGCCATGCTCCATTAAACCTTCATCCTGCCCAAGCTCCACACACTTTGTTGATTGCTGGATGAAAATAGCATTAAAATGCCAAATGTTGCTAAATTTTTGAGCAGTCTCACATTGTACAAAAATTTTGCAACTTTTTCAGTTCTTTTAACACCAATATTCTGGTATAAAAGCTTTGAGGAATCATAGCCCTAGCGTCTGTTTTAATGTCAAAATATGGATCCAGCTGCTATAATACATAAAGATGAAGCAGCGACCAGCTTGATGACCGCCATGCATCGTTTATGGCATTGAGCAGATAGGCAATCTACACTCCTTGAGTAGCACAACTATTATCATTGATTTGAATGAGTGGCACTCTATGTAAATAGGTTGGCATGCTACTCTATCACCATAACCAAAGAAATGAGCCAGAACATATGTTGGTATAAGTGGAATGTGTAAGTGCACATTCATACTGTAGCCAATTAACAGAGAAAACCTAGGAAAAAAACAAAATGAGCAAATACCCTACAGTAGATAAATAGTAGAAGAACATGAAAATAGCATAGGGTATTTGACACCATTTTAAGGTCTGCTGACACATAGAAATGTGAACTACAAGAGATAGGGTCAATCCTGATTGGGTACACCTTGTCTCAATGGGCTGTCTTTTACGCTCTTTAAATCAAAATAAAGTCAAGTACATACTCTATGTTATTTACATGTACTATTATTATTTATTTACTTACTTCTGGGCATTGGCTCATTTAGTTTTTATCCTAAGTTCTGTCTGTTAAATGGCCACAGTGCGAATGAGCACTTACATATTAAACTTATACCAACATGTATTCCCGCTCATTTCTTTGGTTTTGCTTTGTTTTTTTGTACCTTATACACAGAGGGTAATGTCTATATGGCTTTCCATAGGCAGGTGCAAAACAGTTAGGTCTGGGTCCTGCTCTGCCCTCGTCTATCATAATATCTGCTGTCACATAACGAGCTGAAGTAGAGTTAGGGACCATCCTGATTGGGTACACCTTGTCGCGGTAGGATGGCTTTCACACTCTTTTGATCAAAATAGTGTCAACTAAGTACCCCATGTTATTTACATGTACTATTACTATTTATTTACTTATGGCAGGGTATTTGCTCATTTTGTTTTATCTTAGGTTCCATCTTTTAAATGGCCACAGAGTGACAAACACTTTGCACTTATACCAACATATGTTCCAGCTCATTTCTTTTCTTTGGTGTTGGTATAGTTTCTTATACTTTCTTATACTTTGTACAAACAGTGGCGTGTTTTTAGCCTATAGACTCCATCACCACAGCACAATGCTATGATAAAGATGGTGGCTCTAAAAGTTTTGTTACAACTTGCTTGCTTTGCTTCTCAAAACATTAAAGGGGTTGTCCAGGCAAAAGTGGTTGTCGCATTCTGTGTGACAGAAGACTTATGAATCTCCCCAGTGCACGCACGGTGTGCTGTGGGGATTCGTCAGTTTCAGACCCAATAATGGAGGGTATGTGTGTGTTATACATACCCTGGGCCAGTGGGCATGGCCTCACTCTCCATACACTTATATTGAGCGAGGCCACGCCTTCTAGTTGGACACGTTCACTGGCCATCTGTGTCACTAAATGAGGCGTGGCCTTGCTCCAAACAAGTGTATAGAGCAAGGCAGCGGCGACTGGCCAGGGGTATGTATAACTTATACATACCCTCCAGTCCCGGGCCTGAAACCGGTGAGTGACTGCAGACTTATCACTTTTGATGAGACAACTCCTTTAATGTCTTGCATGGTAATGATGCCATGATTTTTAGGATGCCATATTGCAGAGTTATTCTCTCTTAAAGATGCTTTTAGAGTATGGAGTAGTGATTTGAGTAGTATTTTGTCGTATGGTGACACCATGTAGAGGATAAGAAAATGCTTACGCACAACTCTTCCAGTTACTTATTCTTGGACTTGTGACCACAGATAACACTACTACAGTACATTCTCTTATTTGTATTTTTTTGAAGCAGAAAGACATACTGTTTAATGTCCATTTGTTAACAGGCATTTATTTATTGGTCATTTGACAATATGTTTCTGTAATGTGAATTTTTACAAGTGCAGAATTTGCCTTTCTATTATATGGATCTTAGTAGTCCTTTGGCAGCCAAATATGATTTTATTTATTTTTTTATGCCAATAAAAGACGATATAAAAATAATACTGCAGCACTGCTGAGATATACTCATGAGGAATATGTATTAAGTGTGTGGACAAGAACACATTTGGAGTATTGCTTAAGAAATGTAAATCACACTCCATTTATATTCTGAGTCAGCTTCTTGTCAGTGGATTGAGATGTTTTGTCTGTTGTTACTTCTTTTAAAATACAGATTTTTTATCTTAATGTATCAAATTTTCAGAAATATTAAATTCTTGTGTACCAACATATAACATTTATTAAAAGTTTAACTGCTTTACCTTAAAGGGATTCTGTCAGCACATTATGACTGTTCAAGCTAAGGCCCGTAGCTCGGTGAACCCTTGGCATGGCCAAACATTTAAATACAGTTGTGCTCAAAAGTTTACATACCCCAGCAGAATTTTTGCTTTCTTGGCCTTGTTTCTTTTTGCCAAGAAGAATGGGGAGCTTTACCATCTGAGAAAATAAAGAACCCCATCCACAACTACCACAAAAGACTTCAAGCTGTCATTGATGTTAGAGGGGGAAATGCATGGTATTAAGAACTGGGGTAGGTGAACTTTTGATCAGGGTCATTTGGATGTTTTTGGCTGTCATTAAGATTTAAAAAGAGAAAATACAGTAGTTTGACAATAAATGGCTTCACTCAACCAATAACCATGAGTGGAGAAAAAGTTTTTTTGTTATCATTCATATTCTCTGAAACAAGGCCAAGGAAGCAAAAATTCTGCCGGGATATGTAAACTTTTGAGCACAACTGTTCACCTTCCAACCTGATTGTTTTTCCTCTATCTCCACCCTTTCTTCTTTTATTGACAGCTCTGGATTCATAGAGCCAGAAAAGGACTGAGATCGAAGGAAACAAGCAGGTGGGAATGTGTAGGTAAATGATTGATCCCACCGCGAAGCACCGAGTGCCTGTACTTTCTGTGCTGACAGAGTCCCTTTAAGTCTACATGAAAAGTGTAGCGTCGGCGTCCCTGCCTCCTGCTAGGCAGGGACGCTGTTCCCCTCACCTCTCTGCTCCGTGCCTGGCGCCTTCCTCCCGATCTGCTTGCAGCGCCCGCTCTCCCCCGGTCACTGTGCTTAGGGCGCGCGCGCTCCCCCTCTCTTAAAGGGGCCGCGCGCGTCGCCCTAAGGAGTCCCCGGCCAATGCCCGGAGGATCCCTCCATATATAAGGCACCTCCTCCAAAATGGAGGTGCCCGAGCAATGTTGTTGCACTGTTCACTACTCTGCTTCAGCCCTCAGGTCCCGTTGCCAGTTTCCTGCCAGTTTCCTTCCAGTTTCCTGCCAGTTACCTGCCAGTCTCCTGCCAGTTTGCTGCCTGATTCCTGCCTGTCATCCGCTTTCCCGCTTGCTAGCCTGAGGTCCGACAGTCTGCCTTCCGACACCTGTCAGTCTGTCTATGGACTAGTGTTGAGCCACCCCCGTAGTGTTCGAGTTCGGTTCGTCGAACACCCGTGTGTTCGCCGAACTGTTCGTCGAACTGTTCGTCGAACACCTTCGAACACCGTTAAAACCAATGGCAGGCAAACAAAAACACATAGAAACACATAGAAAACACCTTCAAAGGTGTCCAAAAGCTGACAAACTGCTCAGAAGACACAACTAACACATGGAAAAGTGACAAGTACATATAGTCATGCGAAAAGAAAAATGGTGGAGGAGTAAAAGGAGGGGGAGACACAGATATAGGCATGTCATGCCCTTCTAAAATCCAAAAAGTGAGAAGCCGACACGTTCCGTCCGCTCCTGCCCGTGCCACCTCCGCGTCGCCGGGTTTGTGCCAGAGCCGCAGTGAACCCTGACGGCCAGCCCCCCTCTCCCAATACTGGTGCCTGTCCGGTGGTGGGTCGAGCGAGCCCCACTGTGGTGGAGGCAGCTCTAAGCTTTTTAATTTAAATTGTCTCTCTAATTTGAATGAATACACTTTAAATCCATTTACAAGGATCTATTGGAGGGCAAGTCTCATGCCAGCAGCCGCGTAATTCCAGCTCCAGTAGCGTCCACTAAAGCTGCTGCAGTTAAAAAGCTTTTATAAGGATCGAGCTCGGCTGTCCACCGCAAGGCATCCTACTGCCAGTCCCAGCCCCTATGCCTTGGGGTGCCTCCTGATGCTCTTCACTGAGTATCCCGTGGTCCCGAAGCATTTCCTTTGAAAAAATTAAGTGTCCAAACTACAGGTGGTGTAGCTTGCTTAACAGCCGGGATAATCCGCTGACTAGCAGACACTGCTACTAGGCACAAAGTATTTCCTGGGCTAGATGCAGTTAAAAATTTGTAATTAGATACTCTCGTTGGATGCTGAGAAAGCATTCCATAGAGTCTCCTGGCACGCCATATATGATTCTCTTAAAAAGCTTGGGGTAGGGGTCTAGGGGACCCTTTTATAGCCAAAATCACGGCCCTGTATCGCAATACGTCACCTAGGCTGAAGATAAATGGAACTGTAGCACCCTGAGGGCTTGGTTGCTACAGAGGTATTGCACCTCACCCAGAGGTGTGATATCTCACTCTCAGGTAAGGATGTAGTGTGGATCAGGACCCGACACCTGCATGCATTACACCACATTGCCGTGGGGCAGGGCGACCAATATGCCCCTGAGATGAGCACGACAGTTCCTGTCCCTGGCTGGAGTGGGGGGATGGAACACTGAGGAAGGGGAACCCTGTAGTGCAGGAGCAGGGAGGAAGCAGTTCCTGGGTGCATTGAGAAGGGAGTATAAAAGGTGGGCACCATCTTAGTTCAGTGCAGAGAAGTCTGAGCAGAAGTGGCAGGGAGCAGGGGCTCTGCATGAGCTCTGCTCCGGAGGCGGGCCTAGTAACAGAGGCCCAGGCCTGGAAGAGGGAGAAGGAAGGAAGAGGAGCGGAGAAGGCTCCAGGAATGAGGAACGAAGGGATCCCAGGGGTGCGGACGGGCGAGTCACCACCGCACGCCCGAATCCACCTGCGTGGAGGGGTCAGGCCAAAGGGGGAGACTGGTCCCCGAAACTAGTGGAGGCAGGAAACGACCCTCAGCTAGAAACAGGAGGCTGTGACATTTTATGTGGCGCAGCCCCTCGCTACACCCGCTAGGAAGGCACCACATAGGGTCAGGGAAACTGGCGCCAAGTTTACCAAGAGGAGGCCCGAGGCAGCCGGACAGAAGGGTTGGTAAGAAAGGCCAGACAAAGGACACACAAAGGGGGTCCTGTGAAGCGCTCCAAAGTTATCTGGGAGTTGTCTGAGCCCCTCACCTGGTGAGCACAGTACGACGTGGGCAGCCGTTACCTGCAGATGTGGTCTGGATAATAAGAACTGTGAGTAAAGGCCCTGGACTGCAGCACTGACTCCGTGTCGTAACTGCTGCTGCCCTGCACCATCACCCCCATCCTCCGCATACACTGCCCTGAGGCTATACTCCTCCCGTGGGGAGTTATGCTATGCTCTGCTGCACCCACAACACCAGCCTCAGCGGTCTGCCCTGGAGCGGCGGTTCACTCTGACCGCAATCCACGGGTGGCGTAGTCGGACATTTAAACATCAAAACCACATAAATAGTTCCGCCACTGGTTTGACCGCCCTGAGCCACGGAACCGGGTTGCCGCCACGGAGACTACAACCACCAGCATCCACCAAAAAGGGTCCGGCTCCGGGTGTCCCAAAGCCCAGGGGGCGCGTCAGAACATTTTCATCACCTTTCACAATCACCAATGGGACAAGGCAGGGATGTTCTCTGTCCCCTCTCTTATACATCCTAGTGACGGAGCACCTGCTCTCATCAATTCGCCATAACCCCAATATTAGGTGGATTGAGGTGGGAGGCACCGAGTACAAGTGCTCTCTATTTGCTGATGATGTCCTAGTATATATCACTCAATCACATATATCCATCCATGCTGTTATGGCTGAAATAGATCACTTTGTTACATGGTCAAATTTTAAAATCAATGCAGCGAAGTCTGAGGCCCTCGATGTCTCCCTCCCCAAATCCATATAGGATTCCATCCAGTCCAACTTTCCCTTTGCCTGGCCCTCACAGGGTATCAAATACTTAGGAATTCCTATTCATAGAGACCTCTCCCATCTATGTTATCTTAATTTTGGGCCCTTTATTGAACAACTCCATACAGACCACGGTTGGCAAGTTAGAACTGTACGATTCACTACGTGAACCACTGGTGTTTTGTGGAAAAGCACATGTACACTGTGTTCCAAATTATTATGCAAAAAGTGTTTAGGAGTGATAAGGGAAGAATTTGTTTGTTTGTCAGTTAAACTCATTGATGGTGATGTGTGTCAGGGCTCTTTATATCACTGTAAGCAATTGCAGACACCTGTGCTAATTAGTTTGGCAGGTGTGTCCAATGAAAGGCAAGACTACTTAAGAAGGCTGTCTCACATTATTAAGCAGCCTACATTTTCTGCCAAAATGGGAAAGAAAAAGGATGTGTCGGCTGCTGAGAAGCAACAAATTGTGGAGTGTTTAGGTCAAGGCATGACTACAATCAACATTGTGCGATGATCAGGATGAAGTGTCTTGGCAATCAAGAAGTATGTAGCTGATTCACAGTACACACGTGTGCGTGCTGATAAGGGCAAATTGAGGACTCTTTCCGACAGGCAATTATGTCAGGTTGAAAGAGCAGCGGCAAAAAAGCCTTGTCATAGCAGCAGACAAGTTTTTGAAGCAGCTGGTGCCTCCAACGTCCCCCGAACAACAAGATGCAGGGTCCTTCAGAGGTTTGCAGCTGTGCATACGCCATCCTGTCGACCTCCTCTATCCACTTCACACAAGCAGAAACGGCTCCAGTGGGCCAAACATTACATGAAGACTGATTTCAAAACTGTTTTGTTCACGGATGAGTGCCATGCAGCGCTCGATGGTCCAGATGGATGGAGTGGAGGATGGCTGGTTGATGGACACCCCACGCAAACACGGCTACAGCGCCAACAAGGAGGAGGTGGAGTAATGTTTTGGGCTGGAATCATGGGGAGAGAGATTGTCAGCCCCTTTAGGATCCCTGAAGGCGCTAAAGATGAACTCCATAATGTATGTGGATTTTCTCAAACAGCACTTCCTGCCATGGTTCAAGAAGAAGAACCTTGTATTTCACAGCAAGATCATTTTTTTGCATGATAATGCACCATCTCATGCTGCACATAAAACATCTGCATCTCTGTCTGATATGGGCATAAAAGGGGACAAACTTATGGTGTGACCCCCATGCTCCCCTGACCTCTACCCCATTCAGAACCTTGGAGCATCATTAAAAGGAGTGTCTATGATGGCGGGAGGCAGTTCACATCTAAGCAACAGCTCTGGGAGGGTATTCTGTCCTCATGCAAAACAATTGAAGCAGAAACCATCCAAAACCTGACAAATTCAATGGACGAGAGAGTTCAGAAGCTCCTTTCGAACAAGGGGTCCTATGTGAAAATGTAACATCACCTAGAATAAAGTTTTTAGTTGAAAACTGTTTGATTTCAGTTTCTAACAACCTGCTAATGCTTATAATTTCAAAAATGACCATTTTTTTGGTCTCTATTAAAATGAAAAGGTTGATCGAAAAGTTTGGGGGATCTAAGAGTGTGGCAACCCAGTAGTCATGATTACTTCGAATTCTGACAATATGAGGGTCATGCTGCAGGTAGTGCAGCAAGAAGGCACTTATGTGTCTTGCGCATCTCGGAGCCCCAAAATTATTTTCCGGGCTAGATGCAGCTAAAAATTATTATTAATTTTAAATCTGGTGAAGCTTTAGTATAGATGGCCTAATAGGATCAGTGCTGCACACTGCTACAAAGCCCAAATTATTTTCCAGCCAAGATACAGATAAACATGATTAGTAGTGTTGAGCCACCCCCGTAGTGTTCGAGTTCGGTTCGGTTCGTCGAACACCCGTGTGTTCGCCGAACTGTTCGTCGAACTGTTCGTCGAACACCTTCGAACACCGTTAAAACCAATGGCAGGCAAACAAAAACACATAGAAACACATAGAAAACACCTTCAAAGGTGTCCAAAAGCTGACAAACTGCTCAGAAGACATAACTAACACATGGAAAAGTGACAAGTACATATAGTCATGCGAAAATAAAAGAGGTGGAGGAGTAAAAGGAGGGGGAGACACAGATATAGGCATGTCATGCCCTTCTAAAATCCAAAAAGTGAGAAGCCGACACGGCCAGTCCGCTCCTGCCCGTGCCACCTCCGTGTCGCCGGGTTTGTGCCAGAGCCGCGGTGAACCCTGACGGCCAGCCCCCCTCTCCCAATACTGGTGCCTGTCCGCTGGTGGGTCGAGCGAGCCCCCCTGTGGTGGAGGCAGCTCTAAGCTTTTTAATTTAAATTGTCTCTCTAATTCGAATGAATACACTTTAAATCCATTTACAAGGATCTATTGGAGGGCAAGTCTCATGCCAGCAGCCGCGGTAATTCCAGCTCCAGTAGCGTCCACTAAAGCTGCTGCAGTTAAAAAGCTTTTATAAGGATCGAGCTCGGCTGTCCACCGCAAGGCATCCTACTGCCAGTCCCAGCCCCTATGCCTTGGGGTGCCTCCTGATGCTCTTCACTAAGTATCCCATGTTCCCGAAGCATTTCCTTTGAAAAAATTAAGTGTCTAATCTACAGGTGGTGCAGCTTGCTTAACAGCCGGGATAATCCGCTCACTAGCAGACACTGCTACTAGGCACAAAGTATTTCCTGGGCTAGATGCAGTTAAAAATTTGTAATTAGATACTCTCGTTGGATGCTGAGAAAGCATTCCATAGAGTCTCCTGGCACGCCATATATGATTCTCTTAAAAAGCTTGGGGTAGGGGTCTAGGGGACCCTTTTATAGCCAAAATCACGGCCCTGTATCGCAATACGTCACCTAGGCTGAAGATAAATGGAACTGTAGCACCCTGAGGGCTTGGTTGCTACAGACGTATTGCACCTCACCCAGAGGTGTGATATCTCACTCTCAGGTAAGGATGGAGTGTGGATCAGGACCCGACACCTGCATGCATTACACCACATTGCCGTGGGGCAGGGTGACCAATATGCCCCTGAGATGGGCAGGACAGTCCCTGTCCCTGGCTGGAGTGGGGGGAGGGAACACTGAGGAAGGGGAACCCTGTAGTGCAGGAGCAGGGAGGAAGCAGTTCCTGGGTGCATTGAGAAGGGAGTATAAAAGGTGGGCACCATCTTAGTTCAGTGCAGAGAAGTCTGAGCAGAAGTGGCAGGGAGCAGGGGCTCTGCATGAGCTCTGCTCCGGAGGCGGGCCTAGTAACAGAGGCCCAGGCCTGGAAGAGGGAGAAGGAAGGAAGAGGAGTGGAGAAGGCTCCAGGAACGAGGAATGAAGGGATCCCAGGGGTGCGGACGGGCGAGTCGCCACCGCACGCCCGAATCCACCTGCGTGGAGGGGTCAGGCCAAAGGGGGAGACCGGTCCCCGAACTAGTGGAGGCAGGAAACGACCCTCAGCTAGAAACCGGAGGCTCTGACATTTTATGTGGCGCAGCCCCTCGCTACACCCGCTAGGAAGGCACCACATAGGGTCAGGGAAACTGGCGCCAAGTTTACCAAGAGGAGGCCCGAGGCAGCCGGACAGAAGTGATGGTAAGAAAGGCCAGACAAATGACACACAAAGGGGGTCCTGTGAAGTGCTCCAAAGTTATCTGGGAGTTGTCTGAGCCCCTCACCTGGTGAGCACAGTACGACGTGGGCAGCCGTTACCTGCAGACGTGGTCTGGATAATAAGAACTGTGAGTAAAGGCCCTGAACTGCATCACTGACTCCGTGTCGTTACTGCTGCTGCCCTGCACCATCACCCCCATCCTCCGCATACACTGCCCTGAGGCTATACTCCTCCCGTGGGGAGTTATGCTACGCTCTGCTGCACCCACAACACCAGCCTCAGTGGTCTGCCCTGTAGCGGCGGTTCACTCTGACCGCAATCCACGGGTGGCGTAGTCGGACATTTAAACATCAAAACCACATAAATAGTTCCGCCACTGGTTTGACCGCCCTGAGCCACGGAACCGGGTTGCCGCCACGGAGACTACAACCACCAGCATCCACCAAAAAGGGTCCGGCTCCGGGTGTCCCAAAGCCCAGGGGGCGCGTCAGAACATTTTCATCACCTTTCACAATCACCAATGGGACAAGGCAGGGATGTTCTCTGTCCCCTCTCTTATACATCCTAGTGACGGAGCACCTGCTCTCATCAATTCGCCATAACCCCAATATTAGGTGGATTGAGGTGGGAGGCACCGAGTACAAGTGCTCTCTATTTGCTGATGATGTCCTAGTATATATCACTCAATCACATATATCCATCCATGCTGTTATGGCTGAAATAGATCACTTTGTTACATGGTAAAATTTTAAAATCAATGCAGCGAAGTCTGAGGCCCTCGATGTTTCCCTCCCCAAATCCATATAGGATTCCATCCAGTCCAACTTTCCCTTTGCCTGGCCCTCACAGGGTATCAAATACTTAGGAATTCCTATTCATAGAGACCTCTCCCATCTATGTTATCTTAATTTTGGGCCCTTTATTGAACAACTCCATACAGACCACGGTTGGCAAGTTAGAACTGTAAGATTCACTACATGAACCACTGGTGTTTTGTGGAAAAGCACATGTACACTGCGTTCCAAATTATTATACAAAAAGTGTTTAGGAGTGATAAGGGAAGAATTTGTTTGTTTGTCAGTTAAACTCATTGATGGTGATGTGTGTCAGGGCTCTTTATATCACTGTAAGCAATTGCAGACACCTGTGCTAATTAGTTTGGCAGGTGTGTCCAATGAAAGGCAAGACTACTTAAGAAGGCTCTCTCACATTATTAAGCAGCCTACATTTTCTGCCAAAATGGGAAAGAAAAAGGATGTGTCGGCTGCTGAGAAGCAACAAATTGTGGAGTGTTTAGGTCAAGGCATGACTACAATCAACATTGTGCGATGATCAGGATGAAGTGTCTTGGCAATCAAGAAGTATGTAGCTGATTCACAGTACACACGTGTGCGTGCTGATAAGGGCAAATTGAGGACTCTTTCCTACAGGCAATTACGTCAGGTTGAAAGAGCAGCGGCAAAAAAGCCTTGTCATAGCAGCAGACAAGTTTTTGAAGCTGCTTGTGCCTCCAACGTCCCCCGAACAACAAGATGCAGGGTCCTTCAGAGGTTTGCAGCTGTGCATGCGCCATCCTGTCGACCTCCTCTATCCACTTCACACAAGCAGAAACGGCTCCAGTGGGCCAAACATTACATGAAGACTGATTTCAAAACTGTTTTGTTCACGGATGAGTGCCGTGCAGCGCTCGATGGTCCAGATGGATGGAGTGGAGGATGGCTGGTTGATGGACACCGCACGCAAACACGGCTACAGCGCCAACAAGGAGGAGGTGGAGTAATGTTTTGGGCTGGAATCATGGGGAGAGAGATTGTCGGCCTCTTTAGGATCCCTGAAGGCGCTAAAGATGAACTCCATAATGTATGTAGATTTTCTCAAACAGCACTTCCTGCCATGGTTCAAGAAGAAGAACCGTGTATTTCACAGCAAGATCATTTTTCTGCATGATAATGCACCATCTCATGCTGCACATAAAACATCTGCATCTCTGGCTGATATGGGCATAAAAGGGGACAAACTTATGGTGTGACCCCCATGCTCCCCTGACCTCTACCCCATTCAGAACCTTTGGAGCATCATTAAAAGGAGTGTCTATGATGGCGGGAGGCAGTTCACATCTAAGCAACAGCTCTGGGAGGGTATTCTGTCCTCATGCAAAACAATTGAAGCAGAAACCATCCAAAACCTGACAAATTCAATGGACGAGAGAGTTCAGAAGCTCCTTTCGAACAAGGGGTCCTATGTGAAAATGTAACATCACCTAGAATAAAGTTTTGAGTTGAAAACTGTTTGATTTCAGTTTCTAACAACCTGCTAATGCTTATAATTTCAAAAATGACCATTTTTTGGGTCTTTATTAAAATGAAAAGGTTGATCGAAAAGTTTGGGGGATCTAAGAGTGTGGCAACCCAGTAGTCATGATTACTTCAAATTCTGACAATATGAGGGTCATGCTG
The DNA here is from genome assembly GCF_046119375.1 of Phyllobates terribilis. Taxonomy (NCBI): domain Eukaryota; kingdom Metazoa; phylum Chordata; class Amphibia; order Anura; family Dendrobatidae; genus Phyllobates; species Phyllobates terribilis. The sequence continues at coordinate 658,027,570 of NW_027362764.1, read as the reverse complement.
CAGGTAGTGCAGCAAGAAGGCACTTATGTGCCTTGCGCATCTCGGAGCCCCAAAATTATTTTCCGGGCTAGATGCAGCTAAAAATTATTTTTAATTTTAAATCTGGTGAAGCTTTAGTATAGATGGCCTAATAGGATCAGTGCTGCACACTGCTACAAAGCCCAAATTATTTTCCAGTCAAGATACAGATAAACATGATTACTAATTTGAAAGCTTAAAACGGTTGGTAGGGTGATTTTAACCAATCATCAAGCTTTTACTCTCCCCAGGATGACACAGGGGTAGAAAAGTCGTTTCGGATCCATGATTTATTCATCTTTATGAACGTGAGTCTGTCTACATTATCAGTGGAGAGCCGCGTGCGCTTATCTGTCAGCACACCACCAGCAGCGCTGAACACACGTTCAGACAGAACGCTGGCTGCGGGGCATGACAAGATCTCCAAGGCGTAAGTGGCTAGCTCCGGCCATTTATCCAGATTGGAAGCCCAAAAAGAGCAAGGGTCCAGTGACACAGTCGTGGCTTCAATGTTTACTTGGAGATACTCCTGTACCATCATCTCTAGGCGTTGACTATGTGTCAGACTTCTTGTCTCCTGTGGCCTTGCAAAGGATGGGCTAAAAAAGTGGTGAAATGATTCCGCAAAATTGATGTTACCAGCAGATACTGTGGTTCTGTTACGGTTTGAGTGCTGAACACTTGACGGTCCCACGGTTGGCAAGTTGGAACTTTGAGATTCACTACGTGCACCACTGGTATTTTGTGGAAAAGCACATGTAAGATTCTGCAACAGTCTCTGCTGATACTCCTGCATGCGTGCATCCCTTTCTATGGCAGGAATAATTTCTGCAAATTTACTTTTGTACCGGGGATCTAACAGTGTGGCAACCCAGTAGTCAGGATTATTTCTAATTCTCACAATTCGAGGGTCATGTTGCAGGTAGTGCAGCAAGAAGGCACTCATGTGTGTTGCGCATCCAGGAGCACCAAGTCCCTGTTGTGTTGGTGGCGAGGTAACAATCATGCTTCCTTCCTCTGTCCTCTCCCCCCAACCTCGCACAACAGAAATGTGATCAAGGTCTCCCTCATCTGATGAGTCTTCCATCAGTTCGTCCTCCACTTCTTCCTGGGCTCCTGCACCTTCCTCACTAGTTTGGCTGCTACCATGCGCCCTGGTAAAACCATCTCCCCCACCCTCACATGCCTGCCGCCTTGGTGCTGCCGACCGTCTGGACCTTGCAGATGTTAGCCCTTCCGCATACAACTCCTCCTCCTCTACTTCCTCCACCTCCTCTTGTGCCACCACCTGACTCCAAATTCTGTTTAACATGTGCTCCAGCATGTAAATCACCGGAATAGTCATGCTGATAATGGCATCGTCAGCACTAAACATCTTCGTCGCCATTTCAAAACTGTGCAGAAGGGTGCATAGGTCCCTGATCTGAGACCACTCCTCCAGCGTGATTTGCCCCACCTCTGAATCTCGTTGGCCCAGGCTATACGTCAGAACGTATTGCACCAGGGCTTGTCGGTGCTGCCACAGTCGCTGCAACATGTGCAGAGTTGAATTCCACCGGGTAGGCACATCGCATTTTAGCCGGTGAAGTGGCAGGCCCAACGACTTCTGTAGAGATGTAAGACGCTGAGCTGCGGGATGCGAACGGCGGAAGTGAGCACACAGCGACCGTGCCCTCTGCAGAAGGCCATCTAGTCTGGGATAGTGGGCTAAAAATTGCTGGACAACCAGGTTCAACACGTGAGCCATACAAGGCACGTGTGTGACATTGCCCCGGCGAAGGGCCGCACCCAGGTTTGCAGCATTGTCGCACACGGCCTTCCCTGGTTTCAGGTCCAGTGGAGACAACCATTCATGAAATTGGTTCTCCAGAGCTGACCACAACTCCTCAGCTGTGTGACTCACATTTCCCAGACATTTCAATGTAAAAACCGCCTGATGACGTTGAGCCCTACTGCCAGCATAGTAAGGAGGTGTGCAGGATCCCTTCTGCGCAGTTAGAAAGCTTGTGGCATGACCAGACAGGCTTTGGGTGCAGGTGGAAGACCGAGAGGAGGTTGAGGAGGCAGAAGCAGTGGAGGAACTTTGACATAAAGAGGATTGACGCACAACTCGTGGGGACGGTAAGACTTGGACAGCAGCCCCTGGTCCTGCTGTCACCATAGTTACCCAGTGCCCAGTCAGCGACATGTAACGCCCCTGTCCATGCCTACTCGTCCAAGTGTCTGTGGTGAAATGCACCCTGTCACACACAGAGTTTCTCAAAGAAGCGGTGATGTTGTGTGCGACATGCTGGTGAAGCGCAGGCACACCTTTCTTTGAGAAGTAGTGCCGACTGGGCATCTGGTACTGGGGCACTGCGACGGACATAAGGTCTCGAAAATCCTCTGTGTCCACCAGGCGGAAAGGCAGCATTTCTGTAGCCAAGAGCTTGCAGATGGTGAAATTCAACCTCTTAGCTTTCTCATGGCTAGGAGGAAATGGTCTTTTACTTGTCCACATCTGAGGGACCGAGGGCTGGCTATTGTGCTTAGACGGGGTTGATAAGGGTGTCCCCGGCAAACTGCCGGTCTGTGAGGAAGATGCAGGCGGACATGTTAGGTTGCCTTGATCCAAAGGTGGTGCTATCGATGTCGGACAGCACTCAACACCAGCTGGTGTTACCACCTCCAAAGAAAATGATGACCTGCCAATCACGCTGGCTGTTGCGGGTAAAGAGGTGGCAGGTCTGCGCCCCAAAACAGGTGTGACTGCTGTCCCCCCAGTCACAGAGGATGAAGAGGCCGCGGAAGCACAAGATATGGCAGACGGTGATTGGCCCGGCCGGCTAGGCCGCATTGTAGCACACTGAGCTTCCCACTGCAACTTATGCTTCATGTCCATGTGCCGGTTCATGCATGAAGTACTCAAACTATGTATTTTTTGGCCTCTACTTAGCTTTTGCTGACAAATGTTACAGATAACACGAGTTGGGTCATCTTTATCAATCTGAAAAAATGCCCAGGCTATGCAAGGCTTAGCACCCATGCGACCTGAAGAGCCACCACGACTTGTGGTGAGAGGCAGAGTTGTGTTTGAGGATGCAGTTGTTGACGTGCTTCCAGTACTACGTCTCTGTCCAGGAAGGCGCAACCTGACCTCGTCGTCACTAGCATCTTCCTCTACCTCCTCTGCTGACCTCATCTCTTGGCTGACTGTGGGTTGACAGTAAGTGGGATCTCCGACCTCATCATCATCACCCTGTGCGTTATCACACCCGTCGTCCTCAGAGCCAACCTGTTCCTGCCCTGACAAAAAACTAAAGTTGTCGCTCCAATCAGGTATTTGAGTCTTATCATCGTCTTCCTCATTGACTCCACCAACAGGAGTTACAGTTTGGGAATGAGGGTCTACATTATGGTCAGAACCTTCTGCGTCTGGTCCTGGATCCGACTCATAAAGATTCTGGGCATCAGTGCAGATCATTTCCTCGTCTGGATTCACAGAAGCGCTGGAGTCGACCTCTGATTCCCAGGCTATAGTATGAGTAAACAGCTCTGCAGACTCAACCATCTGTTCTACCTCATACTCAGACGGGCAGCTGGAGATTTGGGAGCTGTGAGGAAGCAAGTGCGATTTGGGTGACACCTTTGAGGACTGGAGTATTTGTGATGTTGAAGTTGATGTGGAGGAGAGCCCACTTAAAGGAGCACTTGATATCCGTTGAAGCACCTGCTGTTTTTGTGCCTCATCTGGAATTTGTAGCGATTGGCGTGGCCGTAAGAAAGGGATCTTATCACATTGTCCGCTAAAAGAAGTAGACATTTTAGTTTGGCTGGAAGATGGTCTTTCTTCTGCAGATGTTACTGTTGCTTTAACACCTACCCCACGGACACAACCTTTTTTCCCCTTCCCAACACGCCTATTCCCCTTTCCACCAGCAGCAGGCCTTTTTCCACTCATTTTGGTGGTTAACTAATTCACAACTCTGGAGTTGTTTGCACAAAAAAACAATGGATGGTAACCGAGCAGAGCTGAGTGGCCAAACTGTGGTATTAGGCCAAAACTATTGGCTGGGTTAGATGCAGAAAAAAATTATTTTGAATTTGCAACCTGATGGAGGTCAGTATAGATGGACTAATACAAATAGTCCCACACACTGCTAGAAGCCCAAATATTTTTTCAGAGGTACTGTAGATGCAGATAAAAATAATTTTTAATTTGCAACCTGATGGAGGTCAGTATAGATGGACTAATAGACCAAGTCCCACACACTGCTAGAAGCCCAAATATTTTTTCAGAGCTAGATGCAGAAAAAAATTATTTTTAATTTGCAACCTGATGGAGGTCAGTATAGATGGACTAATAGACCAAGTCCCACACACCGCTAGAAGCCCAACTATTTTTTCAGAGCTAGATGCAGAAAAAAATTATATTCAATTTGCAACCTGCTGGAGGTCAGTATAGAAGGACTAATAGAACAAGTCCCACACACTGCTAGAAGCCCAAATATTTTTTCAGAGCTAAATGAAGAAAAAAATTATTTTTAATTTGCAACCTGATGGAGGTCAGTATAGATGGACTAATAGACCAAGTCCCACACACTGCTAGAAGCCCAAATATTTTTTCAGAGCTAGATGCAGAAAAAAATTATTTTTAATTTGCAACCTGATGGAGGTCAGTATAGATGGACTAATAGACCAAGTCCCACACACCGCTAGAAGCCCAAATATTTTTTCAGAGCTAGATGCAGAAAAAAATTAGTTTTAATTTGCAACCTGATGGAGGTCAGTATAGATGGACTAATAGACCAAGTCCCACACACTGCTAGAAGCCCAAATATTTTTTCAGAGCTAGATGCAGAAAAAAATTATTTTTAATTTGCAACCTGATGGAGGTCAGTATAGATGGACTAATAGACCAAGTCCCACACACCGCTAGAAGCCCAAATATTTTTTCAGAGCTAGATGCAGAAAAAAATTATTTTTAATTTGCAACCTGATGGAGGTCAGTATAGATGGACTAATAGACCAAGTCCCACACACTGCTAGAAGCCCAAATATTTTTTCAGAGCTAGATGCAGAAAAAAATTATTTTTAATTTGCAACCTGATGGAGGTCAGTATAGATGGACTAATAGACCAAGTCCCACACACCGCTAGAAGCCCAACTATTTTTTCAGAGCTAGATGCAGAAAAAAATTAAATTCAATTTGCAACCTGCTGGAGGTCAGTATAGAAGGACTAATAGAACAAGTCCCACACACTGCTGAAGCCCAAATATTTTTTCAGAGCTAAATGAAGAAAAAAATTATTTTTAATTTGCAACCTGATGGAGGTCAGTATAGATGGACTAATAGACCAAGTCCCACACACTGCTAGAAGCCCAAATATTTTTTCAGAGCTAGATGCAGAAAAAAATTATTTTTAATTTGCAACCTGATGGAGGTCAGTATAGATGGACTAATAGACCAAGTCCCACACACTGCTAGAAGCCCAAATATTTTTTCAGAGCTAGATGCAGAAAAAAATTATTTTTAATTTGCAACCTGATGGAGGTCAGTATAGATGGACTAATAGACCAAGTCCCACACACTGCTAGAAGCCCAAATATTTTTTCAGAGCTAGATGCAGAAAAAAATTATTTTTAATTTGCAACCTGATGGAGGTCAGTATAGATGGACTAATAGACCAAGTCCCACACACCGCTAGAAGCCCAACTATTTTTTCAGAGCTAGATGCAGAAAAAAATTATATTCAGTTTGCAACCTGATGGAGGTCAGTATAGATGGACTAATAGAATGATGCTATGCCCAAAAGATTTTACTTCACTAGGTGCAGTAAAAAAATTGGTATTCTATACACAGGTGTTATATCTTGCAACACAGATAGGCTACTCCACTGACTAACACACTCTGCAATAGGCCAAAAAGGATTAGCTTTGCTAGATTCAGCCAAATGCTGTGAAAAAAACTTGCACAGCACTGGCACAGACCTGCCTGGCAAAAACTGATAGGAACTCATGTAACCTAGTCCTGAAAAGGACTCCAATTACAATTAGTCTTTACTCCCACAACCTAACTATTTAAGAGCACAGACCTCCCTGATAAAAGTCGTAGGAAATGCTGTAACCTAGTCCTTAAAAGGACTGCAATCACAACTATTCCCTACTCCCAAGCTATCTGTATATTTGTGCGAAAATTGGCTTGAAATTAACAAGGTATAGCGCACACAGCAACAGCGGTGCCGTCTAACACGCAGCTGCAGCAGTGAGAAAATGGTGGCGACGGGGAAAATGGCTTGGTCTTATAGGGCAAGGACATGTGACATACACTGCCAATGACACATGCCCTTGCTTGTGTGAAAAAAAGCACTTCGCTCCGTGTGTGCGCTGCTGATAGGCTGACAGATTGCACCTCCCCACTGCAAATGCGGGAAAGAGAAAAAAAAATGGAGATCTTCATTGTTCCTGCAGAGATCCATCCCCTGCCCCTCCCCCCACCCCGCTGTACACTCAAGCTGCGTATTAACATTAATTTTCATCATTACTGAGAAAAAATCCAGTTATGATTTTGGTGCACGAACAGTTATCGAACATAACCTCGAACAGCCGAATTTTTCTCAAATTGTTCGTGTTCGCCGAACGGCTCGAACACCACCCAAAACAGCTCGAATTTGAGATTGGCGAACAGTTCGAGTAGAACAACGCTCATCTCTAATGATTAGTAATTTGAAAGCTTAAAACGGTTGGTAGGGTGATTTTAACCAATCATCAAGCTTTTACTCTCCCCAGGATGACACAGGGGTAGAAAAGTCATTTCGGATCCATGATTTGTTCATCTTTATGAACGTGAGTCTGTCTACATTATCAGTGGAGAGCCGCGTGCGCTTATCTGTCAGCACACCACCAGCAGCGCTGAACACACGTTCAGACAGAACGCTGGCTGCAGGGCATGACAAGATCTCCAAGGCGTAAGTGGCTAGCTCCGGCCATTTATCCAGATTGGAAGCCCAAAAAGAGCAAGGGTCCAGTGACACAGTCATGGCTTCAATGTTTACTTGGAGATACTCCTGTACCATCGTCTCTAGGCGTTGACTATGTGTCAGACTTCTTGTATCCTGTGGCCTTGCAAAGGATGGGCTAAAAAAGTGGTGAAATGATTCCGCAAAATTGTTGTTACCAGCAGATACTGTGGTTCTGTTATGGTTTGAGTGCTGAACACTTGACGGTCCCACGGTTGGCAAGTTGGAACTGTGAGATTCACTACGTGCACCACTGGTATTTTGTGGAAAAGCACATGTAAGATTCTGCAACAGTCTCTGCTGATACTCCTGCATGTGTGCATCCCTTTCTATAGCAGGAATAATTTCTGCAAATTTACTTTTGTACCGGGGATCTAACAGTGTGGCAACCCAGTAGTCAGGATTATTTCTAATTTTCACAATTCGAGGGTCATGTTGCAGGTAGTGCAGCAAAAAGGCACTCATGTGTGTTGCGCATCCAGGAGCACCAAGTCCCTGTTGTGTTGGTGGCGAGGTAACAATCATGCTTCCTTCCTCTGTCCTCTCCCCCCAACCTCGCACAACAGAAATGTGATCAAGGTCTCCCTCATCTGATGAGTCTTCCATCAGTTCGTCCTCCACTTCTTCCTGGGCTCCTGCACCTTCCTCACTAGTTTGGCTGCTACCATGCGCCCTGGTAAAACCATCTCCCCCACCCTCACATGCCTGCCGCCTTGGTGCTGCCGACCGTCTGGACCTTGCAGATGTTAGCCCTTCCGCATACAACGCCTCCTCCTCTACTTCCTCCACCTCCTCTTGTTCCACCACCTGACTCCGAATTCTGTTTAACATGTGCTCCAGCATGTAAATCACCGGAATAGTCATGCTGATAATGGCATCGTCAGCACTAAACATCTTCGTCGCCATTTCAAAACTGTGCAGAAGGGTGCATAGGTCCATGATCTGTGACCACTCCTCCAGCGTGATTTGCCCCACCTCTGGATCTCGTTGACCCAGGCTATACGTCAGAACGTATTGCACCAGGGCTTGTCGGTGCTGCCACAGTCGCTGCAACATGTGCAGAGTTGAATTCCACCAGGTAGGCACATCGCATTTTAGCCGGTGAAGTGGCAGGCCCAACGACTTCTGTAGAGATGTAAGTCGCTGAGCTGCGGGATGCGAACGGCGGAAGTGAGCACACAGCGACCGTGCCCTCTGCAGAAGGCCATCTAGTCTGGGATAGTGGGCTAAAAATTGCTGGACAACTAGGTTCAACACGTGAGCCATACAAGGCACGTGTGTGACATTGCCCCGGCGAAGGGCCGCACCCAGGTTTGCAGCATTGTCGCACACGGCCTTCCCTGGTTTCAGGTCCAGTGGAGACAACCATTCATGAAATTGGTTCTCCAGAGCTGACCACAACTCCTCAGCTGTGTGACTCACATTTCCCAGACATTTCAATGTAAAAACCGCCTGATGACATTGAGCCCTACTGTCAGCATAGTAAGGAGGTGTGCAGGATCCCTTCTGCGCAGTTAGAAAGCTTGTGGCATGACCAGACAGGCTTTGGGTGCAGGTGGAAGACCGAGAGGAGGTTGAGGAGGCAGAAGCAGTGGAGGAACTTTGACATAAAGAGGATTGACGCACAACTCGTGGGGACGGCAAGACTTGGACAGCAGCCCCTTGTCCTGCTGTCACCATAGTTACCCAGTGCGCAGTCAGCGACATGTAACGCCCCTGTCCATGCCTACTCATCCAAGTGTCTGTGGTGAAATGCACCCTGTCACACACAGAGTTTCTCAAAGAAGCGGTGATGTTGTGTGCGACATGCTGGTGGAGCGCAGGCACACCTTTCTTTGAGAAGTAGTGCCGACTGGGCATCTGGTACTGGGGCACTGCGACGGACATAAGGTCTCGAAAATCCTCTGTGTCCACCAGGCGGAAAGGCAGCATTTCTGTAGCCAAGAGCTTGCAGATGGTGAAATTCAACCTCTTAGCTTTCTCATGGCTAGGAGGAAATGGTCTTTTACTTGTCCACATCTGAGGGACCGAGGGCTGGCTATTGTGCTTAGACGGGGTTGATAAGGGTGTCCCCGGCAAACTGCCGGTCTGTGAGGAAGATGCAGGCGGACATGTTAGGTTGCCTTGATCCAAAGGTGGTGCTATCGATGTCGGACAGCGCTCAACACCAGCTGGTGTTACCACCTCCAAAGAAAATGATGACCTGCCAATCACGCTGGCTGTTGTGGGTAAAGAGGTGGCAGGTCTGCGCCCCAAAACAGTTGTGACTGCTGTCCCCCCAGTCACAGAGGATGAAGAGGCCGCGGATGCACAAGATATGGCAGACGGTGGTTGGCCCGGCCGGCTAGGCCGCATTGTAGCACACTGAGCTTCCCACTGCAACTTATGCTTCATGTCCATGTGCCGGTTCATGCATGAAGTACTCAAACTATGTATTTTTTGGCCTCTACTTAGCTTTTGCTGACAAATGTTACAGATAACACGAGTTGGGTCATCTTTATCGATCTGAAAAAATGCCCAGGCTATGCAAGGCTTAGCACCCATGCGACCTGAAGAGCCACCACGACTTGTGGTGAGAGGCAGAGTTGTGTTTGAGGATGCAGTTGTTGACGTGCTTCCAGTACTACGTCTCTGTCCAGGAAGGCGCAACCTGACCTCGTCGTCACTAGCATCTTCCTCCACCTCCTCTGCTGACCTCATCTCTTGGCTGACTGTGGGTTGACAGTAAGTGGGATCTCCGACCTCATCATCATCACCCTGTGCGTTATCACACCCGTCGTCCTCAGAGCCAACCTGTTCCTGCCCTGACAAAAAACTAAAGTTGTCGCTCCAATCAGGTATTTGAGTCTTATCATCGTCTTCCTCATTGTCTCCACCAACAGGAGTTACAGTTTGGGAATGAGGGTCTACATTATGGTCAGAACCTTCTGCGTCTGGTCCTGGATCCGACTCATAAAGATTCTGGGCATCAGTGCAGATCATTTCCTCGTCTGGATTCACAGAAGCGCTGGAGTCGACCTCTGATTCCCAGGCTATAGTATGAGTAAACAGCTCTGCAGACTCAATCATCTGTTCTACCTCATACTCAGACGGGCAACTGGAGATTTGGGAGCTGTGAGGAAGCAAGTGCGATTGGGGTGACACCTTTGAGGACTGGAGTATTTGTGATGTTGAAGTTGATGTGGAGGAGAGCCCACTTAAAGGAGCACTTGATATCCGTTGAAGCACCTGCTGTTTTTGTGCCTCATCTGGAATTTGTAGCGATTGGCGTGGCCGTAAGAAAGGGATCACATTGTCCGCTAAAAGAAGTAGACATTTTAGTTTGGCTGGAAGATGGTCTTTCTTCTGCAGAAGTTACTGTTGCTTTAACACCTACCCCACGGACACAACCTTTTTTCCCCTTCCGAACATGCCTATTCCCCTTTCCACCAGCAGCAGGCCTTTTTCCACTCATTTTGGTGGTTAACTAATTCACAACTCTGGAGTTGTTTGCACAAAAAAACAATGGATGGGAACCGAGCAGAGCTGAGTGGCCAAACTGTGGTATTAGGCCAAAACTATTGGCTGGGTTAGATGCAGAAAAAAATTATATTCAATTTGCAACCTGATGGAGGTCAGTATAGATGGACTAATAGAACAAGTCCCACACACAGCTAGAAGCCCAAATATTTTTTCAGAGGTAGATGCAGAAAAAAAATATATTCAGTTTGCAACCTGATGGAGGTCAGTATAGATGGACTAATAGAGAAAGTCCCACACACTGCTAGAAGGCCAAATATTTTTTCAGAGCTAGATGCAGACAAAAAATTATTTTGAATTTGCAACCTGATGGAGGTCAGTATAGGTGGACTAATAGAACAAGTCCCACACACTGCTAGAAGGCCAAATATTTTTTCAGAGCTAGATGCAGATAAAAATTATATTCAGTTTGCAACCTGATGGAGGTCTGTATAGATGGATTAATAGAACAAGTCCCACACACAGCTAGAAGCCCAAATATTTTTTCAGAGGTAGATACAGATAAAAATTATTTTTAATTTGCAACCTGATGGAGGTCAGTATAGATGGACTAATAGAGAAAGTCCCACACACTGCTAGAAGGCCAAATATTTTTTCAGAGCTAGATGCAGATAAAAATTATTTTTAATTTGCAACCTGATGGAGGTCAGTATAGATGGACTAATAGAGAAAGTCCGACACACTGCTAGAAGGCCAAATATTTTTTCAGAGCTAGATGCAGATAAAAATTATATTCAATTTGCAACCTGATGGAGGTCAGTATAGATGGACTAATAGAACAAGTCCCACACACAGCTAGAAGCCCAAATATTTTTTCAGAGGTACTGTAGATGCAGATAAAAATTATTTTTAATTTGCAAACTGATGGAGGTCAGTATAGATGGACTAATACAACAAGTCCCACACACAGCTAGAAGCCCAATATTTTTTCAGAGATAGATGCAGAAAAAAATATATTCAGTTTGCAACCTGATGGAGGTCAGTATAGATGGAGTAATAGAACAAGTCTCACACACAGCTAGAAGCCCAAATATTTTTCAGAGGTAGATGCAGATAAAAATTACTTTTAATTTGCAACCTGATGGAGGTCAGTATAGATGGACTAATAGAGAAAGTCCCACACACTGCTAGAAGGCCAAATATTTTTTTCAGAGCTAGATGCAGATAAAAATTATATTCAATTTGCAACCTGATGGAGGTCAGCATAGATTTACTAATAGACAAAGTCCCACATACTGCTAGAAGGCCAAATATTTTTTTAGAGCTAGATGCAGATAAAAATTATATTCAGTTTGCAACCTGATGGAGGTCAGTATAGATGGACTAATAGAACAAGTCCCACACACAGCTAGAAGCCCAAATATTTTTTCAGAGGTACTGTAGATGCAGATAAAAATTATTTTTAATTTGCAACCTGATGGAGGTCAGTATAGATGGACTAATAGAGAAAGTCCCACACACTGCTAGAAGGCCAAATATTTTTTCAGAGCTAGATGCAGAAAAAAATTATATTCAGTTTGCAACCTGATGGAGGTCAGTATAGATGGACTAATAGAGAAAGTCCCACACACTGCTAGAAGGCCAAATATTTTTTCAGAGCTAGATGCAGATAAAAATTATATTCAATTTGCAACCTGATGGAGGTCAGTATAGATGGACTAATAGAACAAGTCCCACACACAGCTAGAAGCCCAAATATTTTTTCAGAGGTACTGTAGATGCAGATAAAAATTATTTTTAATTTGCAACCTGATGGAGGTCAGTATAGATGGACTAATACAACAAGTCCCACACACAGCTAGAAGCCCAATATTTTTTCAGAGGTAGATGCAGAAAAAAATATATTCAGTTTGCAACCTGATGGAGGTCAGTATAGATGGAGTAATAGAACAAGTCCCACACACAGCTAGAAGCCCAAATATTTTTTCAGAGGTAGATGCAGATAAAAATTAATTTTAATTTGCAACCTGATGAAGGTCAGTATAGATGGACTAATAGAGAAAGTCCCACACACTGCTAGAAGGCCAAATATTTTTTTCAGAGCTAGATGCAGATAAAAATTATATTCAATTTGCAACCTGATGGAGGTCAGCATAGATTTACTAATAGAGAAAGTCCCACATACTGCTAGAAGGCCAAATATTTTTTTAGAGCTAGATGCAGATAAAAATTATATTCAATTTGCAACCTGATGGAGGTCAGTATAGATGGACTAATAGAACAAGTCCCACACACAGCTAGAAGCCCAAATATTTTTTCAGAGGTACTGTAGATGCAGATAAAAATTATTTTTAATTTGCAACCTGATGGAGGTCAGTATAGATGGACTAATAGAGAAAGTCCCACACACTGCTAGAAGGCCAAATATTTTTTCAGAACTAGATGCAGAAAAAAATTATATTCAGTTTGCAACCTGATGGAGGTCAGTATAGATGGACTAATAGAGAAAGTCCCACACACTGCTAGAAGGCCACATATTTTTTCAGAGGTAGATGCAGAAAAAAATATATTCAGTTTGCAACCTTATAGAGGTCAGTATAGATGGACTAATAGAGAAAGTCCCACACACTGCTAGAAGGCCAAATATTTTTTCAGAGCTAGATGCAGATAAAAATTATATTCAATTTGCAACCTGATGGAGGTCAGTATAGATGGACAAATAGAACAAGTCCCACACACAGTTAGAAGCCCAAATATTTTTTCAGAGGTACTGTAGATGCAGATAAAAATTATTTTTAATTTGCAACCTGATGGAGGTCAGTATAGATGGACTAATACAACAAGTCCCACACACAGCTAGAAGCCCAATATTTTTTCAGAGGTAGATGCAGAAAAAAATATATTCAGTTTGCAACCTGATGGAGGTCTGTATAGATGGATTAATAGAACAAGTCCCACACACAGCTAGAAGCCCAATATTTTTTCAGAGGTAGATGCAGAAAAAAATATATTCAGTTTGCAACCTGATGGAGGTCAGTATAGATGGACTAATACAACAAGTCCCACACACAGCTAGAAGCCCAATATTTTTTCAGAGCTAGATGCAGAAAAAAAATATACTCAATTTGCAACCTGATGGAGGTCAGTATAGATGGACTAATACAATGATGCTATGCCCAAAAGATTTTACTTCACTAGGTGCAGTAAAAAAATTGGTATTCTATACACAGGTGGTATATCTTGCAACACAGATAGGCTACTCCACTGACTAACACACTCTGCAATAGGCCAAAAAGGATTAGCTTTGCTAGAGTCAGCCAAATGCTGTGAAAAAAACTTGCACAGCACTGGCACAGACCTGCCTGGCAAAAACTGATAGGAACTGATGTAACCTAGTCCTGAATAGGACTCCAATTACAATTAGTCTTTACTCCCACAACCTATCTATTTAAGAGCACAGACCTGCCTGGTAAAAGTCATAGGAAATGCTGTAACCTAGTCCTTAAAAGGACTGCAATCACAACTATTCCCTACTCCCAAGCTATCTGTAGATTTGTGCGAAAATTGGCTTGAAATTAACAAGGTATAGCGCACACAGCAACAGCGGTGCCGTCTAACACGCAGCTGCAGCAGTGAGAAAATGGTGGCGACGGGGAAAATGGCTTGGTCTTATAGTGCAAGGACATGTGACATACACTGCCAATGACACATGCCCTTGCTTGTGTGAATAAAAGCACTTCGCTCCGTGTGTGCGCTGCTGATAGGCTGACAGATTGCACCTCCCCACTGTAAATGCGGGAAAGAGAAAAAAAAAATGGAGATCTTCATTGTTCCTGCAGTGATCCATCCCCTGCCCCTCCCCCCACCCCGCTGTACACTCAAACTGCGTATTAACATTAATTTTCATCATTACTGAGAAAAAATCCAGTTATGATTTTGGTGCACGAACAGTTATCGAACATAACCTCGAACAGCCGAATTTTTCTCAAATTGTTCGTGTTCGCCGAACGGCTCGAACACCGCCCAAAACAGCTCGAATTTGAGATTGGCGAACAGTTCGAGTAGAACAACGCTCATCTCTACTATGGACCAGCTTGCCCGCTCACCTGGGAGCGCTCACCTGTTACCTGCCTGATAGCCTACCTGGAGGCTCCGCCCTCACGTGCTGTGACCACCTGCCAGTCCAGAGACTCTTGCCCGCTCACCTGGGAGTGTTCATCTGCTACCTGCCTGTTAGCCTACCTAGAGGCTCCGCCGTCACGTGCTGTGACCACCTGCCAGTCCAGAGACTCTTGCCCGCTCACCTGCTACCTGACTGATAGCCTACCTGGAGGCTCCGCCGTCACGTGCTGTGACCACCTGCCAGTCCAGAGACTCTTGCCCGCTCACCTGGGAGCGTTCATCTGCTACCTGCCTGTTAGCCTACCTAGAGGCTCCGCCGTCACGTGCTGTGACCACCTGCCAGTCCAGAGACTCTTGTCCGCTCACCTGGGAGCGCTCATCTGCTACCTGCCTGTTAGCCTACCTAGAGGCTCCGCCGTCACGTGCTGTGACCACCTGCCAGTCCAGAGACTCTTGCCCGCTCACCTGGGAGCGCTCATCTGCTACCTGCCTGTTAGCCTACCTGGAGGCTCCGCCGTCACATGCTGTGACCACCTGCTTATCCTGAGACTCTCGCCTGCTCACCTGGGAGCACTCATCTGCCATCTGCCTGCTAGCCTACCTGGAGGCTCAGCCGTCACAGGTCGTACCTGCCCGTTTACCCAGAGACTGCCCCGGTCACTTGCCGTGACCTCCTGCCCGTTTACCCAGAGACTGCCCCGGTCACTTGCCGTGACCTCCTGCCCGTGTACCCAGAGACTGCCCCGGTCACTTGCCGTGACCTCCTGCCCGTTTCCCCAGAGACTGTCCCTGTCACTTGCTGTGACCTCCTGCCCGTTTACCCAGAGACTGTCCCGGTCACTTGCTGTGACCTCCTGCCCGTTTACCCAGAGACTGTCCCGGTCACTTGCTGTGACCTCTTGCCCGTTTACCCAGAGACTGTCCCGGTCACCTGCTGTGACCGCCTGCCTGTCTTCCCTGGTCGCCACCCGCTTCCTTACAAGGACTGCCCCCTTGTATAAGTTGCTCAGAGGTTCCGCCTCCCAGACCCGTTACAGTTTGCTCGGGCCATGGAACCCGGTGGCACCCAAGCTCCCTCGCTCTCGGACCTTTGTCATGAACTGTCCCGACAGAGGTCCCAACAGGAGTCCATCCTGGGTCACCTGCGGAATGTCAATACTCGCCTGGACACTTTGACTGCCCCACCAGCAACCACCAATACCATAGTATCCTGCTCTGGAATCCGGCTTTCTGCACCTCCTCGCTTTGGAGGCGACTCCGCTCAAGCTCGGGGCTTCATTAACCAGTGCACTCTGCACTTTGAACACCAGTCCCACCAGTTTAATTCCGACCGGGCCAAAGTAGCCTTCATCATGTCCCATCTCACGGGAGAGGCACTGGCTTGGCTAAATCCTCTGTGGGAGAGAGGAGACCCTCTGGTGTCCGACCTGCCAGCCTTTCTCCCAGCTTTCCGGAAGGTCTTCGACGAACCCGGACGGAGGACCTCATCCGCCTCATCTCTGCTACGCCTCCGTCAAGGGAGTCTCACCGTGGGCCAATATGCCATACGGTTCCGTACCCTTGCTTCAGAGCTGGCCTGGGATAACGACGCCCTGGTGTCCGTCTTCTGGGAGGGTCTGTCCGGCCATATTAAAGATGAACTCGCCGGTCGGGACATTCCTACCACTCTCGATGACTTGATTACACTTGCCACCCGGATTGACATCCAGTTCCAGGAGCGCGCTAGGGAGGTCACCCGTGAGAGGAGGATTCCACGTCTAGTCCCTACCTGTCAGAGACCCGTCACTCTCCAAGCACACTCACCTGAGCTTATACAGGTCGACCAGGCGAAGATGGTCAAGACCCGTCAAGACTTACGTCGTGCCGAGGGGAGCTGTTTCTACTGTGGCAGTAAGTAGCACCGGATCCGTTCCTGCCCTGAGAGGCCGGGAAACGCCTGTGTCTAGGATCGCTTGGAGAGGTCGCCCTAGACAAAAGTAAACCCTCTCCATCGCTGTTGCTGTCTGTTTCTATCTTCTGCGGAGAGAACCGCTATTTTGAACTGGCTCAACTTGACTCTGGAGCTGCTGGAAATCTCATCTCTCTATCCCTGGTAGAAAAATACCACATTCCCACCAAACCTCTGGCCGTACCTATATCTGTCGCCGCCGTGGATGGGGGCCTCTTACCACATCCCATCCAACTCATCACTGAATCTCTGACTCTACAGGTGGGAATGCTGCATTCTGAGAGCATCTCCTTTCATGTTCTGCCTGGACTCTCTCACGCACTATTGCTTGGCCTGCCTTGGCTCCAGAAACATGCACCCGTGCTTGATTGGCAGACCGGAGAGGTCCTTCGCTGGGGACAGGACTGCCATAAGACTTGTCTAGTTCCCATTCGTCCTGCCCGTCCTTCTCCTACCCCAGCCAATCTGCCCGGTCTTCCGGTTCCCTATTGGTCTTATGCGGATGTCTTCAATAAAAAAGAGGCAGAGACTTTACCTCCTCATAGACCATACGACTGCCCAATCGACCTGATGCCCGGCTCTACTCCTCCCCGTGGGCGAATCTACCCTTTGTCCGCTGCTGAAACCCGGTCCATGTCTGAATATATTGAGGAGAACCTGGCCCGGGGATTTATCCAGAAATCTACCTCCCCGGCGGGAGCAGGCTTCTTCTTTGTCAAAAAGAAGGACGGCTCACTCCGTCCATGTATAGACTATAGAGGCCTAAACCAGATTACTGTGAAGAATAAATACCCCCTTCCGCTTATTCCTGAATTATTTGACCGTCTGAGGGGGGCTAGAATCTTCACCAAACTGGATCTCCGTGGGGCGTATAACCTGGTCCGTATCCGTCAGGGGGATGAGTGGAAGACGGCATTCAATACCCGGGACGGCCACTATGAGTACCTTGTGATGCCCTTCGGTCTCTGTAACGCTCCTGCCGTCTTTCAAGAGTTGGTCAATGACATTTTCCGTGATCTTCTCTACTCCTGCGTGGTGGTGTACCTGGACGATATCTTGGTCTTCTCTCCGGTTCTTCCTACTCACCGGAGGGAAGTTCGTCAGGTCCTGCTCAGGCTTAGGCAGAACCACCTCTACGCTAAATATGAGAAGTGCATCTTTGAGCAGACCTCTCTTCCATTTCTGGGCTACATAATCTCTCAGACAGGTCTACAAATGGATCCTGAGAAACTGTCTGCCATCCAGAAGTGGCCCCGACCAGAGGGGTTGAAGGCTATTCAGCGGTTTCTGGGCTTCGCCAACTATTACCGCCTGTTCATACCGCACTTCTCTTCCCGGACCGCCCCTATCTCTGCTCTCACCCGTAAAGGTACGAACCCCAGAGAATGGCCGCCCGAAGCAGAGGAGGCATTTCTTTCCTTAAAACAGGCCTTCCTCTCCACCTCGGTGCTGCATCGTCCGGACGGCAACAAACAATTCTTCCTAGAAGTTGACGCTTCTTCCTCCGGAGCTGGGGCGGTACTTACCCAAAAATCTTCTTCCGGAAGAAAGGTAACCTGCGGCTTTTTCTCCAAACTTTTCTCCTCTTCTGAGCGCAATTATTCTATAGGAGACCGAGAATTGTTGGCCATTAAGATGGCACTGGAGGAGTGGCGCTACCTGCTCGAGGGGGCTCTCCACCCGGTAATAATTTACACTGACCACAAGAACTTGGCATATCTCCAGAGCGCCCAGAGACTTAACCCGCGCCAAGCCCGGTGGTCTTTGTTTTTTGCCCGCTTTGATTTCATTCTTCATTTTCGTCCGGCTGACAAGAACATCAAAGCTGACGCCCTGTCCCGATCCTTTCTGGTGTCTGATCTTGAGGAGGAGCCTAAACACATCATCGATCCTGCTAGAGTAATGCAGGTAGCCCCCGTGGGCCTAAATCGTCTCCCTCCCGGTAAGACGTTCGTAACGGAGTCCGATCGGGAGAAGATTCTACACTGGGGTCACTCGTCTAAGCTAGCTGGGCACGCCGGTCAGAAAAAGACCCTCCAGCTTATTACCCGGCACTACTGGTGGCCTACCCTGCACAAGGATGTAATTGACTTTGTTTCTGCCTGTGTGTCCTGCGCCCGCAACAAAGTTCCGAGACACCTGCCTACCGGCCGCCTTCTTCCTCTGCCTGCTACCCCGTGGCAACATATAGCTATGGACTTCATAACAGATCTCCCCGTCTCTGCCGGTTGTACGGTCATTTGGGTGGTCGCTGACCGCTTTTACAAAATGGCTCATTTTATTCCCCTGCCAGGCCTCTCGTCTGCTCCCGAGCTAGCTAAAGACTTTATCCGCCACATCTTCCGTCTCCATGGTCTGCCTCTCCACATCGTGTCGGATCGTGGGGTTCAGTTCACCTCACGCTTCTGGAGAGCCACATGTAAACTGTTCGACGTCACCCTGGACTTCTCCTCCGCTTACCACCCACAGTCCAATGGTCAAGTGGAGCGGATCAATCAGAATTTGACCAGTTACCTCCGGCACTTCGTTAATGCCCACCATTCAGACTGTGTGGATCTCCTACCATGGGCCGAGTTCTCTTACAACAATCACGAGAGCGAATCTTCTTCTAAATCCCCGTTTTTTGTAGTCTTCGGTTAGCATCCTTGGATCCCTTTTCCTGTCTCCACCTCTGTGGACAACCCGGCTGCGGAATCTCTCGTTAGCAAATTTTCCTCCATTTGGGAGAGTACCCGATCCGCACTCCTTCAGTCGTCCGAGCGGATGAAGAGACACGCCGACAAAAAACGCCTGGATTCCCCTCAATTTCTTCCCGGAGATAAAGTCTGGCTCTCATCCAAATATGTCCGGCTCAAGATTCCTTCCTATAAGTTAGGGCCTCGGTTCATCGGCCCACTGGAGGTTATCAAACAGATCAACCCGGTGGCCTATAAATTGAAACTCCCGGCCAACTTACGGATCCCTAACTCCTTCCATGTATCTCTTCTCAAACCCGTGGTACTTAACTCCTTTTCCAAGTCTACAGGTACGCCTCCTGCTCCGATTTCTGCTGAAGACGAGTTTGAGGTAGAGAACATTCTGGCCACCAAAAGGGTAAGAGGAAAGACCTTTTTTCTACTGGATTGGAAGGGGTTTGGTCCTGAGGAGAGAACATGGGAGCCCCGGGAGAACATCCATGCCCCTCTCATCCTTGCTAAATTTTTGTCTGGCCTAAAAAAGGGGGGGCCTAAAGGGGGAGGTACTGTAGCGTCGGCGTCCCTGCCTCCTGCTAGGCAGGGACGCTGTTCCCCTCACCTCTCTGCTTCGTGCCCGGCGCCTTCCTCCCGATCTGCTTGCAGCGCCCGCTCTCCCCCGGTCACTGTGCTTAGGGCGCGCGCGCGCTCCCCCTCTCTTAAAGGGGCCGCGCGCGTCGCCCTAAGGAGTCCCCGGCCAATGCCCGGAGGATCCCTACATATATAAGGCACCTCCTCCAAAATGGAGGTGCCCGAGCAATGTTGTTGCACTGTTCACTACTCTGCTTCAGCCCTCAGGTCCCGTTGCCAGTTTCCTGCCAGTTTCCTGCCAGTTTCCTGCCAGTTACCTGCCAGTTACCTGCCAGTCTCCTGCCAGTTTGCTGCCTGATTCCTGCCTGTCATCCGCTTTCCCGCTTGCTAGCCTGAGGTCCGACGGTCTGCCTTCCGACACCTGTCAGTCTGTCTATGGACCAGCTTGCCCGCTCACCTGGGAGCGGTCACCTGTTACCTGACTGATAGCCTACCTGGAGGCTCCGCCGTCATGTGCTGTGACCACCTGCCAGTCCAGAGACTCTTGCCCGCTCACCTGGGAGCGCTCACCTGCTACCTGCCTGATAGCCTACCTGGAGGCTCCGCCGTCACATGCTGTGACCACCTGCCAGTCCAGAGACTCTTGCCCGCTCACCTGGGAGCGTTCATCTGCTACCTGCCTGTTAGCCTACCTAGAGGCTCCGCCGTCACCTGCTGTGACCACCTGCCAGTCCAGAGACTCTTGCCCGCTCACCTGGGAGCGCTCATCTGCTACCTGCCTGTTAGCCTACCAAGAGGCTCCGCCGTCACGTGCTGTGACCACCTGCCAGTCCAGAGACTCTTGCCCGCTCACCTGGGAGCGCTCATCTGCTACCTGCCTGTTAGCCTACCTAGAGGCTCTGCCGTCACCTGCTGTGACCACCTGCCAGTCCAGAGACTCTTGCCCGCTCACCTGGGAGCGCTCATCTGCTACCTGCCTGTTAGCCTACCTAGAGGCTCCGCCGTCACGTGCTGTGACCACCTGCCAGTCCAGAGACTCTTGCCTGCTCACCTGGGAGCGCTCATCTGCTACCTGCCTGTTAGCCTACCTGGAGGCTCCGCCGTCACATGCTGTGACCACCTGCTTATCCTGAGACTCTCGCCTGCTCACCTGGGAACACTCATCTGCCATCTGCCTGCTAGCCTACCTGGAGGCTCAGCCGTCACAGGTCGTACCTGCCCGTTTACTCAGAGACTGCCCCGGTCACTTGCCGTGACCTCCTGCCCGTTTACCCAGAGACTGCCCCGGTCACTTGCCGTGACCTCCTGCCCGTGTACCCAGAGACTGCCCCGGTCACTTGCCGTGACCTCCTGCCCGTTTCCCCAGAGACTGTCCCGGTCACTTGCTGTGACCCCCTGCCCGTTAACCCAGAGACTGTCCCGGTCACTTGCTGTGACCTCCTGCCCGTTTACCCAGAGACTGTCCCGGTCACTTGCTGTGACCTCCTGCCCGTTTACCCAGAGACTGTCCCGGTCACCTGCTGTGACCGCCTGCCTGTCTTCCCTGGTCGCCACCCGCTTCCTTACAAGGACTGCCCCCTTGTATAAGTTGCTCAGAGGTTCCGCCTCCCAGACCCGTTACAAAAAGACCAGGCTTGCAGATGTTTTGCTTACAAAATGCCTTTTTCACATTCAATGAATAGTACGAAAGATTTGCTCCAAGTGTATTACCACAAACAATTAAATGGAGTAATCAAATATGACTATTCGCTCACATGCATGTGATATGACCTGGCATAGCTCCGGGACTAATGTACCAATAGGATTGGCTGCTGTTCCAGCCGCTGACCCACACACTGGTGGGAAGAGATGTGAAGGATCCAAAAGAAAAAATGGAGATGTGGTTCCAGGTGATGCCAAGAAATGCTGACCCTGGATATGCGTTACCAGGATCTTTATTCAAACAACGCGTTTCAGAATATGGTAAGCTCCTTCTTCAGGAATATTTATATACCTGAAGAAGGAGTCAACCAAATTTTGGATCCTTTTCTCACATTGAAACCTTTAGAAAAGAACCTACTTCATACAATCCTTCTACGACTCTTCATACACCAATATTACTAAACAATTATTTATTTTCTACAACTGTGTTCCCAATGCACAAATCTTTTCTGAGAAGCCTGTATTTGAATAGAAATGTATGTGCCCTATACCTCAGTGCTATAACAGTAGAACAAGCTCAGAATGTCTTTCATCTAACACTTCTGTTTTGCAAATGTTGGAAAGTTCTTTAAGTATTTCAAATTTAAGCGCATCTACGGCTTATACAGTAGGATGTACTCTGACAAAATATTTGATTATATCAGTTCATTCCAATGGGAAAGCCTCATATAATTTATATATAGATAATTTGTTAAAAAGTCATCCATCTTGGAAATATGAAAAAATGGAGCTTTTATGTTACATTAATAACAGATTTAAAAAAATCAAAAATGTAATATTTACATATTTTGCATACAATCCTTATTCACAGAATATACTGTATATGAATAGGGATTGAAACGCTTAAGCAAATATGAACTTTATCAAACTTCTTTAATCTATCATTAATGCAAAATGAAAGCTCAAATCTTCCAATCTTATTGGAGTGCCAGATTTTATTTTTTATTATTCATTTTAAGCCATGGACTTTTGAACAGCCTGAAAAACTTATATGCACCAGTAGAATACAAGATTGAATGTGCGGTGAGCTGACTCTTCCATATCATTTTAATATATATTATCTAGAGATAAACTGATTAGGCAAAATTTTTGAATTTGCAGGTTAGAACTGATTTTCCCCAGAAAAATCGCCGGTCTTGATGAATCGGAGGCCATAGTGTAGGAAAGAATATTGAATGTTAAAATGTTGATACACTGACAATATTGTATTTAGTTTTTTTTTTATTCATCTCCATTCTTGGTCTCCTTTAATAGTGTATTTCTCTCACGTGTGCTTGTCATTTCTTATCAATCATGACTAACGACTGCTTGTCATTGTCCATAGATCATAAGTTTTCAGCAGTTTTTATAAGTGGTAAAGTGGTTTGGATCCCATTATATATAATTATATTGTACTTTTGGATTAGGTAAGTTTATAGGTATTCAGACAAAGTTTGCATTCGGCTGTAAAATCTCTGTAAAATATTGCTTTTAATGCATTAAAAAACATCAGAAAACCCATAAATTGATGTTAAAGCTGCTATGGTATATTTGCTTCATTCATAACTGACATTATCTACCTTTTAAAGTGAGGCCAGCTTTCTTTTTTTCACCCATTTACATTCGCTAAATACAGAGGGGTTCATTCACCAAGCAAAGTACACCAATTTATGCCAGTTTTTTTGGCTTAAAACTGCTTAAAATGTCGCAAAATTTTTGTGCAACTCCCTGATTGGAGTACTATTCTCGAGGTGGCACATTGCAGCTGAAAGATGAACTTTATTCATTGAGAGGCACAAACCAGTGAAAGAGTAACCATGATTTCAACTCTTATTTAATTACTCACTTGATTTGCAGGTAGTTGATAATTTTTCATTGGATTAATAAATGTTGATTCATGGTGACAAAAATACTTTAGCATTTTGAAATGTTCCCTAGATAACTAGTGAGGCTTAGCCAGTTTCAGGGCTGAATCGGACATTATTAAATTATGTATTCATTCCTAAGTAGTCATATTCTATTGATAGCACTTGAAAAGCTAAATTGTTCATCACATTTTCCTCACAAGTTAATTTGTTTGCCGCTACATGTTCATACATATTTCGTCATAGAAGGTCAGTTTTTATCAGTGGAGCTGTTGATTCCTTCAGGCTCTTCACTTCACAATTATGCTTCATAATGTCCTTTTAAATGGCTTACTTACTCCACCTATACTAATTCGTACATGCTTTGACATGAGCAGTTATTGATGCTCCCTCCAAATACTGTGCCTGTTTTTACTTGCTTACAGTTATTAATGTCGGTGATTGACCGCTCAGGAACTCTGGGCATTTCACAATAAACATTTTACCTTACTTAATTGCCAAAGAACCAGACAATGTGAACTGAGGTCTAAGATGGCAGACATACAAGAAACAGAGGCATGTTCACACTAGCAAAAAAGAAGCAAAACAAAAATATATCTCATACCCCTTTTTTGCTAGTGTGAACATGCCTCTGTTTCTTGTATGTCTGCCATCTTAGACCTCAGTTCACATTGTCTGGTTTTTTGACTTGTTTGCATTCTGTGCAATTTAAGGGTGTGGCATGCCCTTTGTTGAGCTGATTGGTATATATGTAGCTTACCACGGGCCTAGGTGGTCTGGAGTTGGGACCCGGTCCTATTTGTCTACCCTTTTATATGCATTACTTCAACTTTGATATACAGTAAGGTTTTTAATATAGGCAGTATAGGTACCGTCCCAATTTAGGGTCACCTTGCCGCTGGTGGGACGGCTTGTATACTTTTTTTGATCAAAAATAGTTCACTAAGTACCCTATATTTATTATGCAATTTTGCTTTACATTTATATATAATTATGGTAGGGTATGAGATATATTTTTGTTTTGCTTCTTTTTTGCTAGTGTGAACATGCCTCTGTTTCTTGTATGTCTGCCATCTTAGACCTCAGTTCACATTGTCTGGTTTTTTGACTTGTTTGCATTCTGTGCAATTTAAGGGTGTGGCATGCCCTTTGTTGAGCTGATTGGTATATATGTAGCTTACCACGGGCCTAGGTGGTCTGGAGTTGGGACCCGGTCCTATTTGTCTACCCTTTTATATGCATTACTTCAACTTTGATATACAGTAAGGTTTTTAATATAGGCAGTATAGGTACCATCCCAATTTAGGGTCACCTTGCCGCTGGTGGGACGGCTTGTATACTTTTTTTGATCAAAAATAGTTCACTAAGTACCCTATATTTATTATGCAATTTTGCTTTACATTTATATATAATTATGGTAGGGTATGAGATATATTTTTGTTTTGCTTCTTTTTTGCTAGTGTGAACATGCCTCTGTTTCTTGTATGTCTGCCATCTTAGACCTCAGTTCACATTGTCTGGTTTTTTGACTTGTTTGCATTCTGTGCAATTTAAGGGTGTGGCATGCCCTTTGTTGAGCTGATTGGTATATATGTAGCTTACCACGGGCCTAGGTGGTCTGGAGTTGGGACCCGGTCCTATTTGTCTACCCTTTTATATGCATTACTTCAACTTTGATATACAGTAAGGTTTTTAATATAGGCAGTATAGGTACCGTCCCAATTTAGGGTCACCTTGCCGCTGGTGGGATGGCTTGTATACTTTTTTTGATCAAAAATAGTTCACTAAGTACCCTATATTTATTATGCAATTTTGCTTTACATTTATATATAATTATGGTAGGGTATGAGATATATTTTTGTTTTGCTTCTTTTTTGCTAGTGTGAACATGCCTCTGTTTCTTGTATGTCTGCCATCTTAGACCTCAGTTCACATTGTCTGGTTTTTTGACTTGTTTGCATTCTGTGCAATTTAAGGGTGTGGCATGCCCTTTGTTGAGCTGATTGGTATATATGTAGCTTACCACGGGCCTAGGTGGTCTGGAGTTGGGACCCGGTCCTATTTGTCTACCCTTTTATATGCATTACTTCAACTTTGATATACAGTAAGGTTTTTAATATAGGCAGTATAGGTACCGTCCCAATTTAGGGTCACCTTGCCGCTGGTGGGACGGCTTGTACACTTTTTTTGATCAAAAATAGTTCACTAAGTACCCTATATTTATTATGCAATTTTGCTTTACATTTATATATAATTATGGTAGGGTATGAGATATATTTTTGTTTTGCTTCTTTTTTGCTAGTGTGAACATGCCTCTGTTTCTTGTATGTCTGCCATCTTAGACCTCAGTTCACATTGTCTGGTTTTTTGACTTGTTTGCATTCTGTGCAATTTAAGGGTGTGGCATGCCCTTTGTTGAGCTGATTGGTATATATGTAGCTTACCACAGGCCTAGGTGGTCTGGAGTTGGGACCCGGTCCTATTTGTCTACCCTTTTATATGCATTACTTCAACTTTGATATACAGTAAGGTTTTTAATATAGGCAGTATAGGTACCGTCCCAATTTAGGGTCACCTTGCCGCTGGTGGGACGGCTTGTATACTTTTTTTGATCAAA
Source organism: Phyllobates terribilis (assembly GCF_046119375.1). Classification (NCBI taxonomy): domain Eukaryota; kingdom Metazoa; phylum Chordata; class Amphibia; order Anura; family Dendrobatidae; genus Phyllobates; species Phyllobates terribilis. Next base: position 658,001,600 of record NW_027362764.1, on the reverse strand, counting down.
AATAGTTCACTAAGTACCCTATATTTATTATGCAATTTTGCTTTACATTTATATATAATTATGGTAGGGTATGAGATATATTTTTGTTTTGCTTCTTTTTTGCTAGTGTGAACATGCCTCTGTTTCTTGTATGTCTGCCATCTTAGACCTCAGTTCACATTGTCTGGTTTTTTGACTTGTTTGCATTCTGTGCAATTTAAGGGTGTGGCATGCCCTTTGTTGAGCTGATTGGTATATATGTAGCTTACCACGGGCCTAGGTGGTCTGGAGTTGGGACCCGGTCCTATTTGTCTACCCTTTTATATGCATTACTTCAACTTTGATATACAGTAAGGTTTTTAATATAGGCAGTATAGGTACCGTCCCAATTTAGGGTCACCTTGCCGCTGGTGGGACGGCTTGTATACTTTTTTTGATCAAAAATAGTTCACTAAGTACCCTATATTTATTATGCAATTTTGCTTTACATTTATATATAATTATGGTAGGGTATGAGATATATTTTTGTTTTGCTTCTTTTTTGCTAGTGTGAACATGCCTCTGTTTCTTGTATGTCTGCCATCTTAGACCTCAGTTCACATTGTCTGGTTTTTTGACTTGTTTGCATTCTGTGCAATTTAAGGGTGTGGCATGCCCTTTGTTGAGCTGATTGGTATATATGTAGCTTACCACGGGCCTAGGTGGTCTGGAGTTGGGACCCGGTCCTATTTGTCTACCCTTTTATATGCATTACTTCAACTTTGATATACAGTAAGGTTTTTAATATAGGCAGTATAGGTACCGTCCCAATTTAGGGTCACCTTGCCGCTGGTGGGACGGCTTGTATACTTTTTTTGATCAAAAATAGTTCACTAAGTACCCTATATTTATTATGCAATTTTGCTTTACATTTATATATAATTATGGTAGGGTATGAGATATATTTTTGTTTTGCTTCTTTTTTGCTAGTGTGAACATGCCTCTGTTTCTTGTATGTCTGCCATCTTAGACCTCAGTTCACATTGTCTGGTTTTTTGACTTGTTTGCATTCTGTGCAATTTAAGGGTGTGGCATGCCCTTTGTTGAGCTGATTGGTATATATGTAGCTTACCACGGGCCTAGGTGGTCTGGAGTTGGGACCCGGTCCTATTTGTCTACCCTTTTATATGCATTACTTCAACTTTGATATACAGTAAGGTTTTTAATATAGGCAGTATAGGTACCGTCCCAATTTAGGGTCACCTTGCCGCTGGTGGGACGGCTTGTATACTTTTTTTGATCAAAAATAGTTCACTAAGTACCCTATATTTATTATGCAATTTTGCTTTACATTTATATATAATTATGGTAGGGTATGAGATATATTTTTGTTTTGCTTCTTTTTTGCTAGTGTGAACATGCCTCTGTTTCTTGTATGTCTGCCATCTTAGACCTCAGTTCACATTGTCTGGTTTTTTGACTTGTTTGCATTCTGTGCAATTTAAGGGTGTGGCATGCCCTTTGTTGAGCTGATTGGTATATATGTAGCTTACCACGGGCCTAGGTGGTCTGGAGTTGGGACCCGGTCCTATTTGTCTACCCTTTTATATGCATTACTTCAACTTTGATATACAGTAAGGTTTTTAATATAGGCAGTATAGGTACCGTCCCAATTTAGGGTCACCTTGCCGCTGGTGGGACGGCTTGTATACTTTTTTTGATCAAAAATAGTTCACTAAGTACCCTATATTTATTATGCAATTTTGCTTTACATTTATATATAATTATGGTAGGGTATGAGATATATTTTTGTTTTGCTTCTTTTTTGCTAGTGTGAACATGCCTCTGTTTCTTGTATGTCTGCCATCTTAGACCTCAGTTCACATTGTCTGGTTTTTTGACTTGTTTGCATTCTGTGCAATTTAAGGGTGTGGCATGCCCTTTGTTGAGCTGATTGGTATATATGTAGCTTACCACGGGCCTAGGTGGTCTGGAGTTGGGACCCGGTCCTATTTGTCTACCCTTTTATATGCATTACTTCAACTTTGATATACAGTAAGGTTTTTAATATAGGCAGTATAGGTACCGTCCCAATTTAGGGTCACCTTGCCGCTGGTGGGACGGCTTGTATACTTTTTTTGATCAAAAATAGTTCACTAAGTACCCTATATTTATTATGCAATTTTGCTTTAAATTTATATATAATTATGGTAGGGTATGAGATATATTTTTGTTTTGCTTCTTTTTTGCTAGTGTGAACATGCCTCTGTTTCTTGTATGTCTGCCATCTTAGACCTCAGTTCACATTGTCTGGTTTTTTGACTTGTTTGCATTCTGTGCAATTTAAGGGTGTGGCATGCCCTTTGTTGAGCTGATTGGTATATATGTAGCTTACCACGGGCCTAGGTGGTCTGGAGTTGGGACCCGGTCCTATTTGTCTACCCTTTTATATGCATTACTTCAACTTTGATATACAGTAAGGTTTTTAATATAGGCAGTATAGGTACCGTCCCAATTTAGGGTCACCTTGCCGCTGGTGGGACGGCTTGTATACTTTTTTTGATCAAAAATAGTTCACTAAGTACCCTATATTTATTATGCAATTTTGCTTTACATTTATATATAATTATGGTAGGGTATGAGATATATTTTTGTTTTGCTTCTTTTTTGCTAGTGTGAACATGCCTCTGTTTCTTGTATGTCTGCCATCTTAGACCTCAGTTCACATTGTCTGGTTTTTTGACTTGTTTGCATTCTGTGCAATTTAAGGGTGTGGCATGCCCTTTGTTGAGCTGATTGGTATATATGTAGCTTACCACGGGCCTAGGTGGTCTGGAGTTGGGACCCGGTCCTATTTGTCTACCCTTTTATATGCATTACTTCAACTTTGATATACAGTAAGGTTTTTAATATAGGCAGTATAGGTACCATCCCAATTTAGGGTCACCTTGCCGCTGGTGGGACGGCTTGTATACTTTTTTTGATCAAAAATAGTTCACTAAGTACCCTATATTTATTATGCAATTTTGCTTTACATTTATATATAATTATGGTAGGGTATGAGATATATTTTTGTTTTGCTTCTTTTTTGCTAGTGTGAACATGCCTCTGTTTCTTGTATGTCTGCCATCTTAGACCTCAGTTCACATTGTCTGGTTTTTTGACTTGTTTGCATTCTGTGCAATTTAAGGGTGTGGCATGCCCTTTGTTGAGCTGATTGGTATATATGTAGCTTACCACGGGCCTAGGTGGTCTGGAGTTGGGACCCGGTCCTATTTGTCTACCCTTTTATATGCATTACTTCAACTTTGATATACAGTAAGGTTTTTAATATAGGCAGTATAGGTACCGTCCCAATTTAGGGTCACCTTGCCGCTGGTGGGATGGCTTGTATACTTTTTTTGATCAAAAATAGTTCACTAAGTACCCTATATTTATTATGCAATTTTGCTTTACATTTATATATAATTATGGTAGGGTATGAGATATATTTTTGTTTTGCTTCTTTTTTGCTAGTGTGAACATGCCTCTGTTTCTTGTATGTCTGCCATCTTAGACCTCAGTTCACATTGTCTGGTTTTTTGACTTGTTTGCATTCTGTACAATTTAAGGGTGTGGCATGCCCTTTGTTGAGCTGATTGGTATATATGTAGCTTACCACGGGCCTAGGTGGTCTGGAGTTGGGACCCGGTCCTATTTGTCTACCCTTTTATATGCATTACTTCAACTTTGATATACAGTAAGGTTTTTAATATAGGCAGTATAGGTACCGTCCCAATTTAGGGTCACCTTGCCGCTGGTGGGACGGCTTGTACACTTTTTTTGATCAAAAATAGTTCACTAAGTACCCTATATTTATTATGCAATTTTGCTTTACATTTATATATAATTATGGTAGGGTATGAGATATATTTTTGTTTTGCTTCTTTTTTGCTAGTGTGAACATGCCTCTGTTTCTTGTATGTCTGCCATCTTAGACCTCAGTTCACATTGTCTGGTTTTTTGACTTGTTTGCATTCTGTGCAATTTAAGGGTGTGGCATGCCCTTTGTTGAGCTGATTGGTATATATGTAGCTTACCACAGGCCTAGGTGGTCTGGAGTTGGGACCCGGTCCTATTTGTCTACCCTTTTATATGCATTACTTCAACTTTGATATACAGTAAGGTTTTTAATATAGGCAGTATAGGTACCGTCCCAATTTAGGGTCACCTTGCCGCTGGTGGGACGGCTTGTATACTTTTTTTGATCAAAAATAGTTCACTAAGTACCCTATATTTATTATGCAATTTTGCTTTACATTTATATATAATTATGGTAGGGTATGAGATATATTTTTGTTTTGCTTCTTTTTTGCTAGTGTGAACATGCCTCTGTTTCTTGTATGTCTGAGATCTTAGACCTCAGTTCACATTGTCTGGTTTTTTGACTTGTTTGCATTCTGTGCAATTTAAGGGTGTGGCATGCCCTTTGTTGAGCTGATTGGTATATATGTAGCTTACCACGGGCCTAGGTGGTCTGGAGTTGGGACCCGGTCCTATTTGTCTACCCTTTTATATGCATTACTTCAACTTTGATATACAGTAAGGTTTTTAATATAGGCAGTATAGGTACCGTCCCAATTTAGGGTCACCTTGCCGCTGGTGGGACGGCTTGTATACTTTTTTTGATCAAAAATAGTTCACTAAGTACCCTATATTTATTATGCAATTTTGCTTTACATTTATATATAATTATGGTAGGGTATGAGATATATTTTTGTTTTGCTTCTTTTTTGCTAGTGTGAACATGCCTCTGTTTCTTGTATGTCTGCCATCTTAGACCTCAGTTCACATTGTCTGGTTTTTTGACTTGTTTGCATTCTGTGCAATTTAAGGGTGTGGCATGCCCTTTGTTGAGCTGATTGGTATATATGTAGCTTACCACGGGCCTAGGTGGTCTGGAGTTGGGACCCGGTCCTATTTGTCTACCCTTTTATATGCATTACTTCAACTTTGATATACAGTAAGGTTTTTAATATAGGCAGTATAGGTACCGTCCCAATTTAGGGTCACCTTGCCGCTGGTGGGACGGCTTGTATACTTTTTTTGATCAAAAATAGTTCACTAAGTACCCTATATTTATTATGCAATTTTGCTTTACATTTATATATAATTATGGTAGGGTATGAGATATATTTTTGTTTTGCTTCTTTTTTGCTAGTGTGAACATGCCTCTGTTTCTTGTATGTCTGCCATCTTAGACCTCAGTTCACATTGTCTGGTTTTTTGACTTGTTTGCATTCTGTGCAATTTAAGGGTGTGGCATGCCCTTTGTTGAGCTGATTGGTATATATGTAGCTTACCACGGGCCTAGGTGGTCTGGAGTTGGGACCCGGTCCTATTTGTCTACCCTTTTATATGCATTACTTCAACTTTGATATACAGTAAGGTTTTTAATATAGGCAGTATAGGTACCGTCCCAATTTAGGGTCACCTTGCCGCTGGTGGGACGGCTTGTATACTTTTTTTGATCAAAAATAGTTCACTAAGTACCCTATATTTATTATGCAATTTTGCTTTACATTTATATATAATTATGGTAGGGTATGAGATATATTTTTGTTTTGCTTCTTTTTTGCTAGTGTGAACATGCCTCTGTTTCTTGTATGTCTGCCATCTTAGACCTCAGTTCACATTGTCTGGTTTTTTGACTTGTTTGCATTCTGTGCAATTTAAGGGTGTGGCATGCCCTTTGTTGAGCTGATTGGTATATATGTAGCTTACCACGGGCCTAGGTGGTCTGGAGTTGGGACCCGGTCCTATTTGTCTACCCTTTTATATGCATTACTTCAACTTTGATATACAGTAAGGTTTTTAATATAGGCAGTATAGGTACCGTCCCAATTTAGGGTCACCTTGCCGCTGGTGGGACGGCTTGTATACTTTTTTTGATCAAAAATAGTTCACTAAGTACCCTATATTTATTATGCAATTTTGCTTTACATTTATATATAATTATGGTAGGGTATGAGATATATTTTTGTTTTGCTTCTTTTTTGCTAGTGTGAACATGCCTCTGTTTCTTGTATGTCTGCCATCTTAGACCTCAGTTCACATTGTCTGGTTTTTTGACTTGTTTGCATTCTGTGCAATTTAAGGGTGTGGCATGCCCTTTGTTGAGCTGATTGGTATATATGTAGCTTACCACGGGCCTAGGTGGTCTGGAGTTGGGACCCGGTCCTATTTGTCTACCCTTTTATATGCATTACTTCAACTTTGATATACAGTAAGGTTTTTAATATAGGCAGTATAGGTACCGTCCCAATTTAGGGTCACCTTGCCGCTGGTGGGACGGCTTGTATACTTTTTTTGATCAAAAATAGTTCACTAAGTACCCTATATTTATTATGCAATTTTGCTTTAAATTTATATATAATTATGGTAGGGTATGAGATATATTTTTGTTTTGCTTCTTTTTTGCTAGTGTGAACATGCCTCTGTTTCTTGTATGTCTGCCATCTTAGACCTCAGTTCACATTGTCTGGTTTTTTGACTTGTTTGCATTCTGTGCAATTTAAGGGTGTGGCATGCCCTTTGTTGAGCTGATTGGTATATATGTAGCTTACCACGGGCCTAGGTGGTCTGGAGTTGGGACCCGGTCCTATTTGTCTACCCTTTTATATGCATTACTTCAACTTTGATATACAGTAAGGTTTTTAATATAGGCAGTATAGGTACCGTCCCAATTTAGGGTCACCTTGCCGCTGGTGGGACGGCTTGTATACTTTTTTTGATCAAAAATAGTTCACTAAGTACCCTATATTTATTATGCAATTTTGCTTTACATTTATATATAATTATGGTAGGGTATGAGATATATTTTTGTTTTGCTTCTTTTTTGCTAGTGTGAACATGCCTCTGTTTCTTGTATGTCTGCCATCTTAGACCTCAGTTCACATTGTCTGGTTTTTTGACTTGTTTGCATTCTGTGCAATTTAAGGGTGTGGCATGCCCTTTGTTGAGCTGATTGGTATATATGTAGCTTACCACGGGCCTAGGTGGTCTGGAGTTGGGACCCGGTCCTATTTGTCTACCCTTTTATATGCATTACTTCAACTTTGATATACAGTAAGGTTTTTAATATAGGCAGTATAGGTACCGTCCCAATTTAGGGTCACCTTGCCGCTGGTGGGACGGCTTGTATACTTTTTTTGATCAAAAATAGTTCACTAAGTACCCTATATTTATTATGCAATTTTGCTTTACATTTATATATAATTATGGTAGGGTATGAGATATATTTTTGTTTTGCTTCTTTTTTGCTAGTGTGAACATGCCTCTGTTTCTTGTATGTCTGCCATCTTAGACCTCAGTTCACATTGTCTGGTTTTTTGACTTGTTTGCATTCTGTGCAATTTAAGGGTGTGGCATGCCCTTTGTTGAGCTGATTGGTATATATGTAGCTTACCACGGGCCTAGGTGGTCTGGAGTTGGGACCCGGTCCTATTTGTCTACCCTTTTATATGCATTACTTCAACTTTGATATACAGTAAGGTTTTTAATATAGGCAGTATAGGTACCGTCCCAATTTAGGGTCACCTTGCCGCTGGTGGGACGGCTTGTATACTTTTTTTGATCAAAAATAGTTCACTAAGTACCCTATATTTATTATGCAATTTTGCTTTACATTTATATATAATTATGGTAGGGTATGAGATATATTTTTGTTTTGCTTCTTTTTTGTTAATTGCCAAAGGTAATGCTAGTCAGACGGTAGAGGTGAGCTTCTAATCATGGTCATGTAATGATGGTTTACTTCGAGATTATGATTTGAAAAGCATTGTCCAGGACTTATGTATCAATGGCCTATCTTTACTAACTAATGATGTGAAAGGGAGTCTGCACTAACTGAGAACAGCAGCTACACTTCCAGCCACCATGTGATTGGCAAACAATTGATCAGTGGGAGTGCCAGATATCAGACACCTCCAATCAGACATTGATGGCCTAAAAGTCAACATCTAAGTCCTGGAAAATCATCAACAGCTAAGTCCTGGAAATCCCTTTAAGGATAGTCTAGATATCACTAAATATAATCATCCAATCTCCCTAAAAATGGCAGGCATTAAACAACAGCTGATATGTTTGAAGTTTAAAGGGGTTTTCCCACCAAAAAAAGTTATTTTTATTCCAAGATCTATTAATTAAAATTAAGTTCCACAATTGAATGTGTTTAAAAAAAATATATCTGTGCTGAGATAATCTTATTAATGTACCCCTGCTGTGTACTGTGTAATGGCTGTGTCTGATCAGACAGGAATCTGGTTGTATATATCACATCTGAAGCCATATCACATCTGAAGCCGGCAAAGGGTATTTCCTCTTTATGCGGTCACATGACCGATACATGTGACCAATGGGGGCGTATTTAGGCATGTCCTTTGGGCACTTCTGGCAGCGCCTCTTGAAAAAGCCTCATTTCTAAAGGGCGAAACGCGTTGAGGCATGCTGTCTCCTCCACACACCCCTCTGTGAAACCCTGCATCTGCTTTGGAGCATTGTGACTTGGTGCGTTTAAGGCTGCGTTCACACATTGCGCATTTTTGTGCGCTTTATTGCACGCGCTTTTTGAAAATACGCAATGTGCTTTGTGTCTGCCAGCAAAGTGAATGGGAAATTCACTTTGCCATTCAGACACAGTGTAATTTTACGCAGTGGGAAAGCGCAGCTGCGTAAAGAATTTGCATGTCAATTCTTTACGCAACTGTGTCCCGCGCTTTCTCTCTATTGTGCCCATTATAAGCGATGGAATAACGCAGCGGTGTTCACACACTGTGTAATTCCATCTCTTTTAACGGAGGCGCAGGATGGATACTCACCTACCCGATGTCAGGGGAGAGGCGTCCGGTCCGGTCCGCTCCAATCCCGCGCTTCTAGCATCTGCCGGTGAGCCGATCTGCTGTTAGCTAACCGGCTTGTAACCGACTTCCGGTCAGCTGATTACAAACCGGTCACGTGACAGTCAGCTGATCGCTTTACGGCAGATGCTGCAAGCGTGGGACCGGAGCAGACGCGTCTCTCATCCATCGGGTAGGTGAGTATCCACACACATGCACACACACATGACACATAGACACACAGGACACATAGACACACAGGACACATAGACACAGACAGTACACACACGACACACAGACACAGACAGTACACATGTCACACTGAAATGTAGTGTGACATTACACATGTCACCCTTCATTTTTCACACTGCGTTTTTTGCTGTACTTTTTTACGCAGTGTGTGAATGGAGGTGCTTTTTTTACCTGCATAAAAAAACGCAGGTAAAAAAGCAGGAAAATGCGCAGGAAAATACGCAACGTGTGAACGCAGCCTAAGGGACAGCATATGTATTTTTGTACTTGACATTCTCTTTTGGTTCTCATGGGAACCTTGAATGTCATATGTCTATAATGACATCAAATTATGTGATTACTTAACTCCCTCACTACCATCTCATGCTTTTTGGAATATAATATTGGGCTCTCTTTGCACCGCACGGTGTCAGGGTGTTTTGATCTATTGCACACCATGCTAAGTGTATGTATTGCATTTATTGGATTTATTAAATCATGTATTTTAAGATTATCTAATAAAAATAGAATTTTTATGCCATGATACTCATATTTCCTCCTTCTTTTAATATCTTTTTGATTAGGCAATTTTTGTGTGTTTGGCTGGTTGTTGTTGCTCCTTGACCAACCTCATTGGCTGATTATGAAATAATGTGGGCCGCTGTTTGTCTATTATTTTCTGTGTTTTCACAGCTTCTCATAGGCCCAAGATGGATTTCCGCGCACGGGACAGTACTTGGTTCGTGCAATTAAATGAATTATCTGGTTACATGGGTGCAGATGGATCTCGTCTTTCCTTTGATGTGGGGTTTTGATTCTTTTCTTTTGCATGCTCTCCTCCCGATCCCGTTTATAGTCTTTTTTAACTCAATTGTGGTTGGTATTCATTTTTAATGGTTTTAATCTATTATTTTTGTGTTTTTTTAAGCTAGTACCCAAATGGATCTCCTCATATAACTTACACCCTACTTGTTACCATCTACTTTTCTATCGGATATGGAGGAAGTCTCCTATAAAGGATTTGGAAACTCTTGGAGCAGAAATTGGTTTATTTTGATACCTACAAGAAAACATCTTTGTTCAGCATATGGTCACGATACAATAGCATCTGGAACTTTATGAATACCTTAGATATGGGATTTTTTATTTGTGTCCTGGAATATAATATTGATATATATATATATATATATATATATATATATATATATATATATATATATATATATATATATATATATATATATATATACACAGTACAGACCAAAAGTTTGGACACACCTTCTCATTTAAAGATTTTTCTGTATTTTCATTACTATGAAAATTGTACATTCACTCTGAAGGCATCAAAACTATGAATTAACACATGTGGAATTATATACTTAATAGTGATGAGTAGTGATGAGCGAGTATGTTTTGTTAACCCTTTCGCCGAGTATACTCGGCCGAGCACGGAGTATTTATAGCGTGCTCGGGCTTTAAGTTTTCGTCGATCTGTGAACATTATTTGCAGCTGTTTGACAGATTTAATACATGTGAGGAATGCTGGAAAAACAGGCATTCCTCACATGTAGTGATGAGCGAGTATGTTTTGTTAACCCTTTCACCGAGTATGCTCGGGCGAGCACCGAGTAGTTACAGCTGCTCTGTGTTATGTTTGATTCACTCCCGTGTGCATGATTTGCGACTGTTTGACAACTTTAATACATGTGAGGAATGTGTAAGAAATAGACATTCCTCACATATACTAAAGCTGTCAAACAGTCGCAAATCATGCACGCGGGAGTGATTCAAACATATCACCGAGCAGCTGTAACTACTTGGTGCTCGCCCGAGCATATACGGCGAAAGTGTTAACAAAACATACTCGCTCATCACTACTCACATATATTAAATCTGTCAAACAGTCGCAAATCATCTTCATTGAGCGACGAAAACTAAAAGCCCGAACACTCTATAAATACTCGGTGCTCGACCGAGTATACTCGGTGAAAGGGTTAACAAAACATACTCGCTCATCACTAGTGATCGGTGCTCGGCGAGTATTTCTGGGTTGCTCGGGCGGGAACTCGGGTCCCCTCCCTGCATGTTTGGCGCTCTTTAGAGAATATGAAGGGATTGCCTGCCATGCACTGTAATGCCGTAGCCTTGTTGGTTGTGGGCATTACAGTGATTGGCTGGCTGCACAGCGTCATCAGGTGTATATCAGACCTGGCGCCGCTATGCTCGTCACAGTCACTCCTGATCAGACAGTGTAGGGAGAGATGCTGCTGAGCTAGGGAGAGATTTCCTTGTGTATTAGGTAGTATAGGGAGAAAAACCATACATTACACATATCCATCTTAACAAACAGTCCTTTTGAAGACTAACTAATCCATCTGCAGAGATATCAGGCAGGCAGTGTATATAGCAGACTGCAGTGCATATAGCACAAGAGGCTCCATTCCAGTTCTGTCGGCTGCTGCTGTTAGATATTTCTGGAAATAGGCCCAGGTCTCAGGGGTCAGGAATAATTTTTTTGCATCTTAATCCTCATTATTTGCTTAAAAAACAATTCAGAGAACACTGTTTTTCTGCGCCATTTGCTTGTTGGCACTGCAGAATACAGCCAGGTCCTTACCATATTACAACGCTAAAAATCCATCTATTTAAAACTGTTTTCTCAGTCACACGGATCACATATACGTTTTCAGAAAATACTGCCATTTCTGGCCTCCATTAAAAAAATTTTCAGTGTGTCACCAAAGTTTTTGACACTGGTTTGCTGTTCAAAACAGTTTCCTACAGGCCAGGTATTTAAAACTGTGTTTTCTCCATCACAAGGATTACATATACATTTTCAGAAAATACTGTTATTTCTGGCCTCCATTAAAAAAATTTTTCAGTGTGTCAGTGAAGCAATTGACACCAGATTGCTGTTCAAAATAGTTACTTACAGGCCAGGTATTTAAAACTGTGTTTTCTCCGTCACACGGCTCACATAGACGTTGTCAGAAAATACTGCCATTTCTGGCCTCCATTAAAAAAAAATTTCAGTGTGTCAGCAAAGTTTTTGACACTGGTTTGCCATTCAAAACAGTTACCTACAGGCCAGGTATTTAAAACAGTGTTTTCTCCATCACACGGATTACATATACGTTTTCAGAAAATACTGCCATTTCTGGCCTCCATTAAAAAATTTCTTCAGTGTGTCAACAAATTTTTTGACACTGGTTTGCTGTTCAAAACAGTTACCTAAAAAATTTCAGTGTGTCAGTGAAGTAATCGACACCAGATTGCTGTTCAAAATAGTTACCTAAAGGCCAGGTACTTAAAACTGTGCTTTCTCCGTCACACGGCTCACATATACTTTGTCAGAAAATACTGCCATTTCTGGCCTCCATTAAAAATTTCTTTCAGTGTGTCAGTGAAGCAATTCACAGCAGTTTGTTGGTCAAACTACTTACCTACAGGCCAGGTATTTAAATCTCTGTTTTCTCCGTCACACGGATCACATATAAATTCGCTCCAAACTCAGTCATTTGTAGTGAGCGTGGAAGATACTGTCCTCCATTTAAAATGGACAAGGCAGGGGGCAAGGGACGGGGAACTGGACTTGATGGTAATGGTGCATGCAGAGGCCGAAAACAAGGCCGTGGGCAAGCCGAAATTGTGCCACAACAAACACCCACATCTTCTCGCCTGACCTTCCTGTCCGAATTTCTAGGGGACAGTACACCACTATTGAACCCAGAGCAGTGTCAAAAGGTTGTTGGTTGAATAGCAGATAATGCTTCCAGTCACTTAGCCACCACCACCACCACCCTGTATTCCACACGGACAAGTCTCAGTAGCCGTGAGTCTGGACCGCATAATCCTCACCCTGATCCTCCTTCCTCCCACCATGCGGAGTACCCAGAGACAACTGATCTCACACTTGGACACTCTGAAGAGCTGTTCACTTTTCCATTTATAGATTCTGGCCTCTCGACGGTCCACTTGAAGCGGGGCAAGAGGAGATCGCGTGTAGCAATGCCCAAATATTTGAGCAGTCACGGTTACCCGAAGGCAACGGTGGGAAAGTGTCACAAGAGGTGGATGAAGATGAGACACAATTGCCAGAAAGTCAGGAGGAGGACCAGGGTGCGGAAGTTGAAGACGAGGTAGTGGATGATGTAGTAACTGACCCAACCTGGCAGGAGGACATGCAGAGCGAGGGCAGCAGCACACAGGGGGAGAGAGGCAGAGCAGCCCAACAGGCAGGAAGAAGCAGTGTGGTGGCCGCAGACAGAAGGCAGGCAACCGTTCCCTGTAACACCAACACGAAGGAAGTTGCCATTACAACTGTTAGGCCTTCCCGAGTCTGGTTGTGCTTTAAAGACTCTGTCGATAACCCCAAAAAGGCCAATTGCAACACCTGCCATTCCGGCACCTGATGGCGGCGGCCGTCCCTCGGTACTCGGTCCCCAGCCGCCACTATTTCTCCCGGTGTGCCGCATTACACAAGCACGTGTCCCAAAACATTAGACGTGCTCTCAACAACGCAGTTACCGGTAAAGTCCACCTAACCACGGACACATGGACAAGTGCTTGTGGGCAGGGACTGTACACCTCGCTGACGGCACACTGGGTTAACATAGTGGAAGCCGGGACACAGTCGGACCTTGGGACGGAACACGTCCTCTCGACGCCAAGGATTGAGGCCCCTAGGTTAATCAGGGTTGCCCCCACATCAGTCATAAGCTGGAAGCACTGCAGCACTGCCTCGGCCAAGCTGCAATAGGCTGTACTGAAGGTAATATGCTTAGGTGAAAAACCGCACAATGCTGAAGAGTTGTGGACAGCTCTGAAAGAGCAGGCAGATCTGTGGCTCACACCGCTGAACCTACAGCTAGGCATGGTCGTATGTGACAATGGCCGGAACTTGGTGGCGGCTCTGAGGCGAGGCGAGCTCACACACGTACTATGCCTGGCCCATGTGCTTAACCTCATGGGTCAGAGGTTTCTCAAATCCTACCCGGAGCTGTCGGATCTGCTTGTTAAAGTACGCCGCACTTGCAGTGTTTCAGCAGCGTTTGCAGCTTCCGGCTCACAGACTGGTGTGTGATGTCCCCACGCATTGGAACTCTACACTGCAGATGTTGGGAAGGATTTGGGAGCAGAAGAGTGCAGTTGTTGAGTACCAGCATCAACAAGGCCATCGGTATTCAGTTCAGACTCCACACATAAGACCTCAGGAGTGGATATGGATGTCAGACATATGTACCATCCTCCAAAACTTTGAGGAGTCCACCAAGATGGTGAGCGGTGATGACACCATAATTAGCATCACCATCCCGCTTTTCTGTCTTATGAAACGCTCTCTGCTCACAATCAAAGAGGATGCATTGTATGCGAAGCATGATGAGATGGAGCAAGGAACCATACAGGGTGATTACACACAGCCAAGCCTCATCTCATGTCAATGTGGATTGGGTGACAATGAGGAAGAGGAGGAGAAGGAAGGACAGGAGCTAGTTTCATGCACTATTGACGGTACTACCTGCACAGCTGTCATACCGTCTGTTCAGCATTGATGGCCAGAGGACATAGAGGAGGAGGAGGTGGAGGAGAGCATGGTCAGTCATCCTCTTGATGAGGACACGGAAGTCTTGCCTGTTAGTAGTCTGGCACGCATGGCCGAGTTTATGTTACGCTGCCTTTCCCATGACCCTCGCATTCTCAAAATTTTGGGTGACAGTCATTACTGGTTGGTGACACTTCTAGACCCACGCTACAAGGAGAACTTTATATCTCTTATTCCTGAGGCGGACAGGTGTACAAAAATGGGGCTGTACCACAAGGCCCTTGTGGCGGAACTATTAAAAAAATTCCAATCTGAAAACGCTGGTGGCAGAGGGCACACTTCGTTGGATAACCACGGAGTACAGGCAAGAGAGACACAATTTCAATCCAGCAGAGGCAGAGGAACACTGTCAAAGTTCTGGGAGAGTTTGCTCAGACCCTCCCATCGGACAGGCCCTGAGGTGCGGGGTATTCTCACAAGGAGAGCAAAGTTTTGGAAGATGCAGAGGGAGTACCTTGCCGACGGTACCAACGTCCTCCGTGATTCCACTGTGCCTTATAATTATTGGGTATTCAAGCTGGATAAGTGGAATGAACTGGCTCTCTATGCCTTGGAGGTCCTGGCCTGCCCTGCCGCCAGCGTTTTATCAGAGCAGGTTTTTAATGCTGCTGGTGGAATTATAACTGATAAGCGCATCCGCCTGTCAACTGAAAATGCTGACAGGCTGACTCTTATAAAAATGAACAAGGGCTGGATTGGGCCAGATTTCTCAACACCACCGAATGATAGCAGCGTAACATAAACTCCAATCCAGTGTCTTTTCTTGGAAGATGTACTCCCATGCACCTTTTCACACCCACACAAGAGTATCCGCTTCCTGATTTTGGCTATTTGCTCTTGTCAGCCTCCTTCTCCTCATCCTCCACCACCATATCACCAGGGTGACTGTGGTGCAACACCCACCTAATTTTTTTAAAGGGTGTTTATGATGCCCGCAAAAAATTTTTTTTATACAGTATGTTCATGTATATCCCCCAGGGGTAAATGTTTGTCAGCTCATACACTTAGTACATGGGCATTACAAGTATAGGAGGCCCTGCTCCTTTCTAATGGGAACATTTTTTATGAGGCCCTCCTCCACGTCTCTTCCAAGGGGCATTGAAGTGCCTCCAAATTTTTGGCAGCCCTTGCATTCAACGCATAGGCCAACACGATGGGAGACTCTCTCCTTTCTAATGGGAATTTGTCATTACTGTGACCCTGATCTGTGTGTCTTTAAATTCTTAGTGGTGTTTTTACTAAAATTGGTCAGCCGTTGCACTCACTGCATACCCTATTATTGTATAGCAGACACTCTCCTTTCTAATGGGAACATGTCATACCTTGTTACTGTGGCCCTGCTCCGTGTGTCTTTAAATTCTTATTGGGGTTTTTCCCAAATTTTGGCAGCCCTTGCAGTCACAGCATGGACATTACCACTATAGGAGACCCGCTCCTTTATAATGGGAACATTTGTTTACTGAGACCCTCCTCTATGTCTCTTCAAAGGGGTACTGGGTTGCATCCAAATTTTTGGCAGCTCTAGCAGTCACTGGATACGCAATAACAGTATAGGAGACCCACTTGTTAATAATGGGAACAACAAAGTATAGCCGGCTGATGGCTCTCTAACAATAGCTTGGGCCGACTGCTGGCCTTTTAAGAATAATAAGGGCCGTCTGATGTCCCTATTAAAATGGCTTTATGACTTTCAGAGTCCCTCCATCATAAATAAAACAGGATGTGTCTGATGATGTGTCACACACCACATTGCCAGATAAGGTTGTAAAATGTTAAAATGACATTTCCTGGTGAATGCTTTTGTCTTAAAAAGAAACGAAAAAAAAACAAAACAATAGGATCTTTCTTTAGTATAAAAAACAGCGTCATCAATTTAACAACAATGTAATCACATTGTTCAGCTCATGCACCTCCTCCTCCTTCTCCGAAATGACCACATCAGTCACAAGCTGACAGCACTGCAGCACTGCCTTGGCCAAGCGGCAACAGGCTGTGCTGAAGAAAACATGCTTAATGCTTAATTGACAAACCGCCCAGTGCTGCAGAGTTGTTGAAAGCTGTAACACAGCAGCCTGATCTGTGGCTCTCACCGCTGAACATACAGCCAGGCATGGTCATGTGTGACAATGAGCGGAACCTTGTGACGGAGAAATGACAGCCGGGGTAGATACGGTTTCCCTCTATGCCAGTTCTTTCACCGAGCTAAAGAATATGGCTGTGGTGAAATACAACTCCCACTGAGAAGCTGTTTCAGATTGAAAAACATTGTGCTCACCAGAGGATTAAATTCTGAGGGCTAACCTTTCTCCCCCGCTCAAGAGCCCCATAGCAGCTGCAAAGTTAGCGCCATCATGAACTCTCCTGAGGTAGAAGCCAAGGCACACCAGAGGATTCTCTGGTGGGACCGTCCAACCCTGCCAAGAAGCAGTCCTGGCTAAGAAAAGTGTGTGGAAAAGTTCACGGACACTCTATGGCTGCTTTTTCACTGAGGAGGAAACACACGCAAACACAGGGAGAACATACAAAGTCCTTGCAGATGTTGTCCTTGCTGGGATTTGAACCCAGGATCCCAGCTCTGCAAGTCTTCAGTGCTAACCACTGATCCAATGTGCTGCCGTTCACCCTCTAATATCTAACAGGCTGGAGAAACTTGCACCTACTGCCACTCTATCTTCAGCTCCTTTGTGAGAAAATGTATTTGGGCAGCCACTCAGTCTACCAAATAAAATTCCCAAGAAGGAAATTGGAGATGGCTTTGCTACTGGTACTGGGGGCAGCGCTAATACCATGGCGTCGTACCATAGTTTGCTGGAAATATTCCAGGTGGGTAGGAGGCAAGCAAATTCCCACAGAAAAGTACCAGCAGCAATGTTCAGGGACCCACGATTGTAGAAGACGGAGACAACACTAGGAGAAATAGTGATGGCTTGGGACCGAGTATGGACATGAGGCATGAGGCATGTGGTTGTGAAAAGCTTCTGCCTCCATGTGCCTAAAAGGCCACATTTCAAGTGAAAGCAGCTTTGCAGGACTTCCTGTGAGAAATGACACGCGGGGTAGATAGGGTTTCCCTCTAAGCCAATCCTTTCACCGAGCTAAATACAACTGTCAGCAAAAAAGTTGTGGACTGTCTCCGTAATGTCCCTGGCCACATTCACCTG
The DNA here is from genome assembly GCF_046119375.1 of Phyllobates terribilis. Lineage (NCBI taxonomy): Eukaryota > Metazoa > Chordata > Amphibia > Anura > Dendrobatidae > Phyllobates > Phyllobates terribilis. The sequence continues at coordinate 657,983,772 of NW_027362764.1, read as the reverse complement.
TCCACGTGTTTGTGGTTAGGTGGTCCTTCCCAGTAAGTGCTCTGGGGAGGGCACGGGTAATGTTGTGGGACCCGTGCTTGTGGAAGGTGGAGGCAATACCGGGAAATATAGTGGCGGCTGAGGACCGATTATGGACACCCGGCTGCCGCCGGCATGAGGTCGTGAAAAGCTTCCGCCTCCACGAGCTTTGAAGGCCATATTTCAAGCGCAAAGAGCTCCCCAGAAATATGGCAGTTTAGTGTTGCAGCCTGTGGGTGGGTGGCTGGCTGCATACTTGCACGTGCATTCCAAGCAACAGAAAACTAAGCAGATGGTGGCCTCTATTATCATCATGGCCTCACCTCTGCACTATGAACTCTCCAGAAGGAAAAGCCAGGGCCCACTGGAGGAGTCTCCGGTTCTCTGGTGGGCCTGTCCAACCCTGCCGAAAAGCAGCCCTGGCTAAGAAAAGTGTGGGGGAAGGTTCCCGGACACTCTACGGCTGCTGTTTTAATGTGGATCGGTCATGCTTATGCATGTTATTTCTCAAACTGCATTGAAATCAGGCCATTGTCCAACTCTGTATTCAAGAAATTAAATGCGTAAAGAAAGATGTGTGTGTGTCAAAGCACAACCGACAAGGGCGAGATGATGTTGGACGGTCTGCCATTGCTTCTGCAGCAAGATGCATTACAGAACTTCCTGTGAGAAATGACATGCAGGGTAGATAGGATTTCCCTCTATGCCAGTCTTTTCATCGTGCTAAATACAACTGTCAGCAAAAAAAGTTGTAGACTGGCTCTGTACCGTCCCTTGCCACATTCACCTGTCCACGTGTTTGTGGTTAGGCGGTCCTTCCCAGTAAGTGCACTGGGGAGGGCACGGGTAATATTGTGGGACCCATGCTTGTGGAAGGTGGAGGCGATACCGGTTAATATAGTGGCGGCTGGGGACCGAGTATGGTCACCTGGCTGCCGCCGGCATGAGGTAATGAAAAGCTTCTGCCTCCACAAGCATAAAAGGCCACATATCATGTGCAAGCAGCTATCAAAAATTTGACAGTATAGTATTGCAGCCTGTGGGTGGGTGGTGGCTGGCTGCCTGAATACTTGCGCTTGCATTCCGAGGAATGGGGTAGGGACAAATGAACGCTGCAGTGGGACAAGGATGTGGACGGTGATTGTTGCAAGTCTGCAATGACAGGTTCATGGCGGAAGGCATCTTCGCTTGCGCCAATGATCACTTATGATGGGCACACTTTTACGCAGTGACCTGGGTGTCAGAGATGCTTCCAGAGGTCTTCCCCATGCTGTTCCCATGACTTTTCAGCACTGTATGCATGTGTCTGATGATGTGTTACACACCACATGGCCAGATAAGCTTGTAAAATGTTAAAATGAAATTTCCTGGTGAATGCATTTGTCTTGGTTGAAAGCAATGCAAAAGTGCAAAAACGCATCAAAAACGCTACGTGTGAACATAGCCCAAGGTGTGGAGGTGTATGTTTGCTTTTGGTTATTTATTTTGCTTTATATACATTGTACATGTCATGGAAATGATGTTCCTTAACATATTTCCCAGGAAAATCCATTTTGGTTTCGTTTTGGTATGTTTTATTGTGAGTCCGTAAAAGTGGCGTAATACCTCTGACAACATTGTTACCAGAAGTGACCTGGGAGTAAGAAATGCTTCCAGGGGTCATCCCCATGCTGTCCAAAGAAGGTGTGTCCAAACTTTTGGTCTGTACTGTATATACATATATATATATATATATTTCTGTAATTAGCACATTTTCTATGTTCATATTTACTCCCTCTTTGTATTTGGACCATTTACACTTCATCTCATGTATAGAGATGTAAGTGTTTTTCTTTTAATTACTTTATTTGTTATCATGCTCCTTTTCCTTTACTTGTGAGATTTTCCATGTCCAAATTCTGCTTCATGTTATTCTTGATTCACTCTGCAGCAGATGATGTGCACTTGCGCTGTGGTGCTCTATTTCCCTACGCACGCGCCAGGCTGTCTTTCTTCCTTCTGCGCTTCTCCGGAGGCCGTGTCTTTTGACACGCCCCCGCACACGCACCAACGACTTGATTGCCGGGGCGTGTCTGGCAGGGGGCGAGACCCATGGCGTAAGTTCCATATCACATCTGAAGCCAGCCAAAGGCATTTCCTGTATATGTGGTCACATGACCGATACATGTGACCAATGGGGGCGTATTTAGGCAGGTCCTTTGGGCCCTTCTGTCAGCGCCTCTTGAAAAAGTCTCATTTCTAACGGACGAAACGTGCGTTGAGGCGTGCTGTCACCTCCGCACACCCTTCTGTGACACCCTGCGTTTGCTTTGGAGCTTTGTGACTTGGTGAGTTTAAGGGACAGCATAGGTATTTTTGTACTTGACATTCTCTTTTGGTTCTCATGGGAACCTTGAATGTCATATGACATCAAATTATGTGATTACTTACCTCCCTCACTACCATCTCATGCTTTTTGAAATATAATATTGGGCTCTCTTTGCACCGCACAGTGTCATGGTGTTTTGATCTATTGCACACCATGTTAATTGTATGAATTGTATTTATTGAATTTATTAAATCATGTATTTTAAGATTATCTAATGAAAATTTAATTTTTATGCCATGATATTCATATTTCCTCTATCATTGTTCACAGCAGCACATGTATTGTTTTCTTTTTACACAGGACAGTGTGCAGCCAAAATCAATGATTTTTTAGGTAAGCTTAAAAGTTCATTCCATACTATTAAGCATTTCCTCATTTGTCAGGTGATCAGCCACCTGCTTACACTGCATGATTATCAGAAAACATGCAAATTGACTCTTCAGAGAAAAAGAGGACCCAAACTCTATAGCGCCACCTATTGGAAGCAGCAATCCTACAAGTCACAGTCAACCCTCTAACGAGTCGTGCAATATGACTTAGGATAAAAGCCAAATCAGAATCTCAATTTGTAGACATGGTGTTTCGGGCTATTCGCCCTCGTCAATGCAAAGTATGAGAACTGATTTGGCTAGGTGAGGGGCTCTGGACTGAGGTCTAAGGGGTAATGTTTCTCCTTGAGGAGAGTGACAGACCAGCTCTGGCATGCCAAGGTAAGGAGGTTTTTTTCTCTGTGCAATGCTCCTCTAGGAAATTTAAAATGCAAATTGCCTCTTCAGAGAAAAAGAGGACCCAAACTCTATAGCGCCACCTATTGGAAGCAGCAATCCTACAAGTCACAATCAACCCTTTAACGAGTCGTGCAATATGACTTAGGATAAAAGCCAAATCAGAATGCCAATTTGCAGACACGGTGTTTCGGGCTGTTGGCCCTCATCAGTGCAAAGTATCAGAACTGATTTGGCTAGATGAGAGGCTCTGGACTGAGGTCTAAGAAAAAGGTATGAGAAAACAAGCATTCCTAGAAACGCTCATAATCATGCAGTGTAAATGCAACCTAAGGCCAGTCACAATATCTGTTACTGGTTTATTTCAGCCCCATAGTCTCACTTTTGAGAATATGAAGTAATTTGATTTCTTACAGTATCTTAACTCTAAACTTTGTCCTCAATACATTTCTGGAATATTTATTTTTTAATCAGGGATAAGTGCTAATTGGTAACTTTTCACCTAAATTTACTATGTGACCAGTGATATCTATCTTTTTTCATTGAGTGATGAACCAATAAGAATTTTCTTCTGCAGTGGGTAGGAATATTCATACTGTCCCTATTCACTAGTGTTGAGCCACCCCCGTAGTGTTCGAGTTCGGTTCGGTTCGTCGAACACCCGTGTGTTCGCCGAACTGTTCGTCGAACTGTTCATCGAACACCTTCGAACACCGTTAAAACCAATGGCAGGCAAACAAAAACACATAGAAACACATAGAAAACACCTTCAAAGGTGTCCAAAAGCTGACAAACTGCTCAGAAGACACAACTAACACATGGAAAAGTGACAAGTACATATAGTCATGCGAAAAGAAAAGAGCTGGAGGAGTAAAAGGAGGGGGAGACACAGATATAGGCATGTCATGCCCTTCTAAAATCCAAAAAGTGAGAAGCCGACACGTTCAGTCTGCTCCTGCCCGTGCCACCTCCGTGTCGTCGGGTTTGTGCCAGAGCCGCGGTGAACCCTGACGGCCAGCCCCCCTCTCCCAATACTGGTGCCTGTCCGCTGGTGGGTCGAGCGAGCCCCCCTGTGGTGGAGGCAGCTCTAAGCTTTTTAATTTAAATTGTCTCTATAATTTGAATGAATACACTTTAAATCCATTTACAAGGATCTATTGGAGGGCAAGTCTCATGCCAGCAGCCGCGTAATTCCAGCTCCAGTAGCGTCCACTAAAGCTGCTGCAGTTAAAAAGCTTTTATATGGATCGAGCTCGGCTGTCCACCGCAAGGCATCCTACTGCCAGTCCCAGCCCCTATGCCTTGGGGTGCCTCCTGATGCTCTTCACTGAGTATCCCGTGGTCCCGAAGCATTTCCTTTGAAAAAATTAAGTGTCCAAACTACAGGTGGTGTAGCTTGCTTAACAGCCGGGATAATCCGCTGACTAGCAGACACTGCTACTAGGCACAAAGTATTTCCTGGGCTAGATGCAGTTAAAAATTTGTAATTAGATACTCTCGTTGGATGCTGAGAAAGCATTCCATAGAGTCTCCTGGCACGCCATATATGATCCTCTTAAAAAGCTTGGGGTACGGGTCTAGGGGACCCTTTTATAGCCAAAATCACGGCCCTGTATCACAATATGTCACCTAGGCTGAAGATAAATGGAACTGTAGCACCCTCAGGGCTCGGTTGCTACAGAGGTATTGCACCTCACCCAGAGGTGTGATATCTCACTCTCAGGTAAGGATGGAGTGTGAATCAGGACCCGACACCTGCATGCATTACACCACATTGCCGTGGGGCAGGGCGACCAATATGCCTCTGAGATGGGCATGACAGTCCCTCTCCCTGGCTGGAGTGGGGGGAGGGAACACTGAGGAAGGGGAACCCTGTAGTGCAGGAGCAGGGAGGAAGCAGTTCCTGGGTGCATTGAGAAGGGAGTATAAAAGGTGGGCACCATCTTAGTTCAGTGCAGAGAAGTCTGAGCAGAAGTGGCAGGGAACAGGGGCTCTGCATGAGCTCTGCTCCGGAGGCAGGCCTAGTAACAGAGGCCCAGGCCTGGAAGAGGGAGAAGGAAGGAAGAGGAGCGGAGAAGGCTCCAGGAACGAGGAATGAAGGGATCCCAGGGGTGCTGATGGGCGAGTCGCCACCGCACGCCCGAATCCACCTGCGTGGAGGGGTCAGGCCAAAGGGGGAGACCGGTCCCCGAAACTAGTGGAGGCAGGAAACGACCCTCAGCTAGAAACCAGAGGCTGTGACATTTTTTGTGGCGCAGCCCCTCGCTACACCCACTAGGAAGGCACCACATAGGGTCAGGGAAACTGGCGCCAAGTTTACCAAGAGGAGGCCCGAGGCAGCCGGACAGAAGGGTTGGTAAGAAAGGCCAGACAAAGGACACACAAAGGGGGTCCTGTGACACGCTCCAAAGTTATCTGGGAGTTGTCTGAGCCCCTCATCTGGTGAGCACAGTACGACGTGGGCAGCCGTTACCTGCAGACGTGGTCTGGATAATAAGAACTGTGAGTAAAGGCCCTGGACTGCATCACTGACTCCGTGTCGTTACTGCTGCTGCCCTGCACCATCACCCCCATCCTCCGCATACACTGCCCTGAGGCTATATTCCTCCCGTGGGGAGTTATGCTATGCTCTGCTGCACCCACAACACCAGCCTCAGCGGTCTGCCCTGCAGCGGCGGTTCACTCTGACCGCAATCCACGGGTGGCGTAGTCGGACATTTAAACATCAAAACCACATAAATAGTTCCGCCACTGGTTTAACCACCCTGAGCCACGGAACCGGGTCGCCGCCACGAAGACTACAACCACCAGCATCCACCAAAAAGGGTCTGGCTCCGGGTGTCCCAAGGCCCAGGGGGTGCATCAGTACATTTTCATCACCTTTCACAATCACCAATGGGACAAGGCAGGGATGTCCTCTGTCCCCTCTCTTATACATCCTAGTGACAGAGCACCTGCTCTCATCAATTCGCCATAACCCCAATATTAGGTGGATTGAGGTGGGAGGCACCGAGTACAAGTGCTCTCTATTTGCTGATGATGTCCTAGTATATATCACTCAATCACATATATCCATCCATGCTGTTATGGCTGAAATAGATCACTTTGTTACATGGTCAAATTTTAAAATCAATGCAGCGAAGTCTGAGGCCCTCGATGTCTCCCTCCCCAAATCCATATAGGATTCCATCCAGTCCAACTTTCACTTTGCCTGGCCCTCACAGGGTATCAAATACTTAGGAATTCCTATTCATAGAGACCTCTCCCATCTATGTTGTCTTAATTTTGGGCCCTTTATTGAACAACTCCATACAGACCACGGTTGGCAAGTTAGAACTGTAAGATTCACTACGTGAACCACTGGTGTTTTGTGGAAAAGCACACGTACACTGTGATCCAAATTATTATGCAAAAAGTGTTTAGGAGTGATAAGGGAAGAATTTGTTTGTCAGTTAAACTCATTGATGGTGATGTGTGTCAGGGCTCTTTATATCACTGTAAGCAATTGCAGACACCTGTGCTAATTAGTTTGGCAGGTGTGTCCAATGAAAGGCAAGACTACTTAAGAAGGCTGTCTCACATTATTAAGCAGCCTACATTTTCTGCCAAAATGGGAAAGAAAAAGGATGTGTCGGCTGCTGAGAAGCAACAAATTGTGGAGTGTTTAGGTCAAGGCATGACTACAATTAACATTGTGCGATGATCAGGATAAAGTGTCTTGGCAATCAAGAAGTATGTAGCTGATTCACAGTACACATGTGTGCGTGCTGATAAGGGCAAATTGAGGACTCTTTCCTACAGGCAATTACGTCAGGTTAAAAGAGCAGCGGCAAAAAAGCCTTGTCATAGCAGCAGACAAGTTTTTGAAGCTGCTGGTGCCTCCAACGTCCCCCGAACAACAAGATGCAGGGTCCTTCAGAGGTTTGCAGCTGTGCATACGCCATCCTGTCGACCTCCTCTATCCACTTCACACAAGCAGAAACGGCTCCAGTGGGCCAAACATTACATGAAGACTGATTTCAAAACTGTTTTGTTCACGGATGAGTGCCGTGCAGCGCTCGATGGTCCAGATGGATGTAGTGGAGGATGGCTGGTTGATGGACACCGCACGCAAACACGGCTACAGCGCCAACAAGGAGGAGGTGGAGTAATGTTTTGGGCTGGAATCATGGGGAGAGAGATTGTCGACCCCTTTAGGATCCCTGAAGGCGCTAAAGATGAACTCCATAATGTATGTGGATTTTCTCAAACAGCACTTCCTGCCATGGTTCAAGAAGAAAAACCGTGTATTTCATAGCAAGATCATTTTTTTGCATGATAATGCACCATCTCATGCTGCACATAAAACATCTGCATCTCTGTCTGATATGGGCATAAAAGGGGACAAACTTATGGTGTGACCCCCATGCTCCCCTGACCTCTACCCCATTCAGAACCTCTGGAGCATCATCAAAAGGAGTGTCTATGATGGCGGGAGGCAGTTCACATCTAAGCAACAGCTCTGGGAGGGTATTCTGTCCTCATGCAAAACAATTGAAGCAGAAACCATCCAAAACCTGACAAATTCAATGGACGAGAGAGTTCAGAAGCTCCTTTCGAACAAGGGGTCCTATGTGAAAATGTAACATCACCTAGAATAAAGTTTTGAGTTGAAAACTGTTTGATTTCAGTTTCTAATAACCTGCTAATGCTTATAATTTCAAAAATGACCATTTTTTTGGTCTTTATTAAAATGAAAAGGTTGATCGAAAAGTTTGGGGGATCTAAGAGTGTGGCAACCCAGTAGTCATGATTACTTCGAATTCTGACAATATGAGGGTCATGTTGCAGGTAGTGCAGCAAGAAGGCACTTATGTGTCTTGCGCATCTCGGAGCCCCAAAATTATTTTCCGGGCTAGATGCAGCTAAAAATTATTATTAATTTTAAATCTGGTGGAGCTTAGTATAGATGGCCTAATAGGATCAGTGCTGCACACTGCTACAAAGCCCAAATTATTTTCCAGTCAAGATACAGATAAACATGATTAGTAATTTTAAATCTGGTGGAGCTTATTATAGATGGTCTAATAGAATCAGTGCTGCACACTGCTACAAAGCCCAAATTATTTTCCAGCCAAGATACAGATAAACATGATTAGTAATTTGAAAGCTTAAAACGGTTGGTAGGGTGATTTTAACCAATCATCAAGCTTTTACTCTCCCCAGGATGACACAGGGGTAGAAAAGTCATTTCTGATCCATGATTTGTTCATCTTTATGAACGTGAGTCTGTCTACATTATCAGTGGAGAGCCGCGTGCGCTTATCTGTTAGCACACCACCAGCAGCGCTGAACACACGTTCAGACAGAACGCTGGCTGCGGGGCATGACAAGATCTCCAAGGCGTAAGTGGCTAGCTCCTGCCATTTATCCAGATTGGAAGCCCAAAAAGAGCAAGGGTCCAGTGACACAGTCATGGCTTCAATGTTTACTTGGAGATACTCCTGTACCATCGTCTCTAGGCGTTGACTATGTGTCAGACTTCTTGTCTCCTGTGGCCTTGCAAAGGATGGGCTAAAAAAGTGGTGAAATGATTCCGCAAAATTGATGTTACCAGCAGATACTGTGGTTCTGTTACGGTTTGAGTGCTGAACACTTGACGGTCCCACGGTTGACAAGTTGGAACTCTGAGATTCACTACGTGCACCACTGGTGTTTTGTGGAAAAGCACATGTAAGATTCTGCAACAGTCTCTGCTGATACTCCTGCATGCGTGCATCCCTTTCTATGGCAGGAATAATTTCTGCAAATTTTCTTTTGTACCGGGGATCTAACAGTGTGGCAACCCAGTAGTCAGGATTATTTCTAATTCTCACAATTCGAGGGTCATGTTGCAGGTAGTGCAGCAAGAAGGCACTCATGTGTGTTGCGCATCCAGGAGCACCAAGTCCCTGTTGTGTTGGTGGCGAGGTAACAATCATGCTTCCTTCCTCTGTCCTCTGCCCCCAACCTCACACAACAGAAATGTGATCAAGGTCTCCCTCATCTGATGAGTCTTCCATCAGTTCGTCCTCCACTTCTTCCTGGGCTCCTGCACCTTCCTCACTAGTTTGGCTGCTACCATGCGCCCTGGTAAAACCATCTCCCCCACCCTCACATGCCTGCCGCATTGGTGCTGCCGACCGTCTGGACCTTGCAGATGTTAGCCCTTCCGCATACAACTCCTCCTCCTCTACTTCCTCCACCTCCTCTTGTGCCACCACCTGACTCCGAATTCTGTTTAACATGTGCTCCAGCATGTAAATCACCGGAATAGTCATGCTGATAATGGCATCGTCAGCACTAAACATCTTCGTCGCCATTTCAAAACTGTGCAGAAGGGTGCATAGGTCCCTGATCTGAGACCACTCCTCCAGCGTGATTTTCCCCACCTCTGGATCTCGTTGGCCCAGGCTATACGTCAGAACGTATTGCACCAGGGCTTGTCGGTGCTGCCACAGTCGCTGCAACATGTGCAGAGTTGAATTCCACCGGGTAGGCACATCGCATTTTAGCCGGTGAAGTGGCAGGCCCAACGACTTCTGTAGAGATGTAAGTAGCTGAGCTGCGGGATGCGAACGGCGGAAGTGAGCACACAGCGACCGTGCCCTCTGCAGAAGGCCATCTAGTCTGGGATAGTGGGCTAAAAATTGCTGGACAACCAGGTTCAACACGTGAGCCATACAAGGCACGTGTGTGACATTGCCCCGGCGAAGGGCCGCACCCAGGTTTGCAGCATTGTCGCACACGGCCTTCCCTGGTTTCAGGTCCAGTGGAGACAACCATTCATGAAATTGGATCTCCAGAGCTGACCACAACTCCTCAGCTGTGTGACTCACATTTCCCAGACATTTCAAAGTAAAAACCGCCTGATGACGTTGAGCCCTACTGCCAGCATAGTAAAGAGGTGTGCAGGATCCCTTCTGCGCAGTTAGAAAGCTTGTGGCATGACCAGACAGGCTTTGGTTGCAGGTGGAAGACCGAGAGGAGGTTGAGGAAGCAGAAGCAGTGGAGGAACTTTGACATAAAGAGGATTGACGCACAACTCGTGGGGACGGCAAGACTTGGACAGCAGCCCCTTGTCCTGCTGTCACCATAGTTACCCAGTGCCCAGTCAGCGACATGTAACGCCCCTGTCCATGTCTACTCGTCCAAGTGTCTGTGGTGAAATGCACCCTGTCACACACAGAGTTTCTCAAAGAAGCGGTGATGTTGTGTGCGACATGCTGGTGGAGCGCAGGCACACCTTTCTTTGAGAAGTAGTGCCGACTGGGCATCTGGTACTGGGGCACTGCGACGGACATAAGGTCTCGAAAATCCTCTGTGTCCACCAGGCGGAAAGGCAGCATTTCTGTAGCCAAGAGCTTACAGATGGTGAAATTCAACCTCTTAGCTTTCTCATGGCTAGGAGGAAATGGTCTTTTACTTGTCCACATCTGAGGGACCGAGGGCTGGCTATTGTGCTTAGACGGGGTTGATAAGGGTGTCCCCGGCAAACTGCCGGTCTGTGAGGAAGATGCAGGCGGACATGTTAGGTTGCCTTGATCCAAAGGTGGTGCTATCGATGTCAGACAGCGCTCAACACCAGCTGGTGTTACCACCTCCAAAGAAAATGATGACCTGCCAATCACGCTGGCTGTTGCGGGTAAAGAGGTGGCAGGTCTGCGTCCCAAAACAGGTGTGACTGCTGTCCCCCCAGTCACAGAGGATGAAGAGGCCGCCGATGCACAAGATATGGCAGACGGTGGTTGGCCCGGCTGGCTAGGCCGCATTGTAGCACACTGAGCTTCCCACTGCAACTTATGCTTCATGTCCATGTGCCGGTTCATGCATGAAGTACTCAAACTATGTATTTTTTGGCCTCTACTTAGCTTTTGCTGACAAATGTTACAGATAACACGAGTTGGGTCATCTTTATCGATCTGAAAAAATGCCCAGGCTATGCAAGGCTTAGCACCCATGCGACCTGAAGAGCCACCACGACTTGTGGTGAGAGGCAGAGTTGTGTTTGAGGATGCAGTTGTTGACGTGCTTCCAGTACTATGTCTCTGTCCAGGGAGGCGCAACCTGACCTCGTCGTCACTAGCATCTTCCTCCACCTCCTCTGCTGACCTCATCTCTTGGCTGACTGTGGGTTGACAGTAAGTGGGATCTCCAACCTCATCATCATCACCCTGTGCGTTATCACACCCATCGTCCTCAGAGCCAACCTGTTCCTGCCCTGACAAAAAACTAAAGTTGTCGCTCCAATCAGGTATTTGAGTCTCATCATCGTCTTCCTCATTGTCTCCACCAACAGGAGTTACAGTTTGGGAATGAGGGTCTACATTATGGTCAGAACCTTCTGCGTCTGGTCCTGGATCCGACTCATAAAGATTCTGGTCATCAGTGCAGATCATTTCCTCGTCTGGATTCACAGAAGCGCTGGAGTCGACCTCTGATTCCCAGGCTATAGTATGAGAAAACAGCTCTGCAGACTCAACCATCTGTTCTACCTCATACTCAGACGGGCAGCTGGAGATTTGGGAGCTGTGAGGAAGCAAGTGCGATTGGGGTGACACCTTTGAGGACTGGAGTATTTGTGATGTTGAAGTTGATGTGGAGGAGAGCCCACTTAAAGGAGCACTTGATATCCGTTGAAGCACCTGCTGTTTTTGTGCCTCATCTGGAATTTGTAGCGATTGGCGTGGCCGTAAGAAAGGGATCTTATCACATTGTCCGCTAAAAGAAGTAGACATTTTAGTTTGGCTGGAAGATGGTCTTTCTTCTGCAGATGTTACTGTTGCTTTAACACCTACCCCACGGACACAACCTTTTTTCCCCTTCCCAACACGCCTATTCCCCTTTCCACCAGCAGCAGGCCTTTTTTCACTCATTTTGGTGGTTAACTAATTCACAACTCTGGAGTTGTTTGCACAAAAAAACAATGGATGGGAATCGAGCAGAGCTGAGTGGCCAAACTGTGGTATTAGGCCAAAACTATTGGCTGGGTTAGATGCAGAAAAAAATTATATTCAATTTGCAACCTGATGGAGGTCAGTATAGATGGACTAATAGAACAAGTCCCACACACAGCTAGAAGCCCAAATATTTTTTCAGAGGTAGATGCAGAAAAAAATTGTATTCAGTTTGCAACCTGATGGAGGTCAGTATAGATGGACTAATAGAACAAGTCCTACACACAGCTAGAAGCCCAAATATTTTTTCAGAGGTAGATGCAGAAAAAAATATATTCTGTTTGCAACCTGATGGAGGTCAGTATAGATGGACTAATTGAGAAAGTCCCACACACTGCTGGAAGGCCAAATAATTTTTCAGAGCTAGATGCAGACAAAAAATTATTTTTAATTTGCAACCTGATGGAGGTCAGTATAGATGGACTAATAGAGAAAGTCCCACACACTGCTAGAAGGCCAAATATTTTTTCAGAGCTAGATGCAGACAAAAAATTATTTTTAATTTGCAACCTGATGGAGGTCAGTATAGATGGACTAATAGAGAAAGTCCCACACACTGCTAGAAAGCCAAATATTTTTTCAGAGCTAGATGCAGATATAAATTATTTTTAATTTGCAACCTGATGGAGGTCAGTATAGATGGACTAATAGAGAAAGTCCCACACACTGCTAGAAGGCCAAATATTTTTTCAGAGCTAGATGCAGAAAAAAATTATATTCAGTTTGCAACCTGATGGAGGTCAGTATAGATGGACTAATAGAACAAGTCCCACACACAGCTAGAAGCCCAAATATTTTTTCAGAGGTAGATGCAGATAAAAATTATTTTTCATTTGCAACCTGATGGAGGTCAGTATAGATGGACTAATAGAGAAAGTCCCACACACTGCTAGAAGGCCAAATATTTTTTCAGAGCTAGATGCAGACAAAAAATTATTTTGAATTTGCAGCGTGATGGAGGCCATTATAGATGGACTAATAGAACAAGTCCCACACACTGCTAGAAGGCCAAATATTTTTTCAGAGCTAGATGCAGAAAAAAATTATATTCAGTTTGCAACCTGATGGAGGTCAGTATAGATGGACTAATAGAACAAGTCCCACACACTGCTAGAAGCCCAAATATTTTTTCAGAGCTAGATGCAGAAAAAAATTATATTCAATTTGCAACCTGATGGAGGTCAGTATAGATGGACTAATAGAATGATGCTATGCCCAAAAGATTTTACTTCACTAGGTGCAGTAAAAAAATTGGTATTCTATACACAGGTGGTATATCTTGCAACACAGATAGGCTACTCCACTGACTAACACACTCTGCAATAGGCCAAAAAGGATTAGCTTTGCTAGATTCAGCCAAATGCTGTGAAAAAAACTTGCACAGCACTGGCACAGACCTGCCTGGCAAAAACTGATAGGAACTGATGTAACCTAGTCCTGAAAAGGACTGCAATTACAATTAGTCTTTACTCCCACAATCTATCTATTTAAGAGCACAGACCTGCCTGATAAAAGTCGTAGGAAATGCTGTAACCTAGTCCTTAAAAGGACTGCAATCACAACTATTCCCTACTCCTAAGCTATCTGTAGATTTGTGCGAAAATTGGCTTGAAATTAACAAGGTATAGCGCACACAGCAACAGCGGTGCCGTCTAACACGCAGCTGCAGCAGTGAGAAAATGGTGGCGACGGGGAAAATGGCTTGGTCTTATAGGGCAAGGACATGTGACATACACTGCCAATGACACATGCCCTTGCTTGTGTAAAAAAAAAGCACTTCGCTCCGTGTGCGCTGCTGATAGGCTGACAGATTGCACCTCCCCACTGTAAATGCGGGAAAGAGAAAAAAAAATGGAGATCTTCATTATTCCTGCAGAGATCCATCCCCTGCCCCTCCCCCCACCCCGCTGTACACTCAAACTGCGTATTAACATTAATTTTCATCATTACTGAGAAAAAATCCAGTTATGATTTTGGTGCACGAACAGTTATCGAACATAACCTCGAACAGCCGAATTTTTCTCAAATCGTTCGTGTTCGCCGAACTGCTCGAACACCGCCCAAAGCAGCTCGAATTTGAGATTGGCGAACAGTTCGAGTCGAACAACGCTCATCTCTACTTTTCACTAACAAATCAATTTAATCTTTTCTCTACTGTGCAACATTTTTAAGCAGGTGTAGAAAAAATGCTGCTAAGTATAAATGAATCGAACAGAGCAGTGTTAATAGTTTATTTTTATCAATTTAAAAATGCAATGTGAAATAACAAAGAAGAAATCTGAATCAATATTTGGTATGACCGTCTATCGTGAACTCAGCAGTGATGTTATTTCAAACATCTTGGAGAACCAAGCACAGATCTTCTGTTTATGTAGGCTTGCACAATTTCTTCTGTCTCTTCATGTAATTCCTGACAGACTCGATGATGTTGAGATCAGGGATTTGTGGGGGCCATATATAATCGCTTCTAGAACTCGTTAATGGTTTTGTTATTTTGATAGATCTTCACCATCAAAATGACCAACCTGCCTAAAGGGCAGCATAGACCACTTCTAGTGTACATGTCAAAGGGTTTGTCATAAATCATAACTTATTTCAGGAAGACATTCTGAGCAATCGAGAGGAGATGCATCTTCCCTTCCTTGAGTTGGGCCCAACTCAATACTGAGAGGACCACCCATTCAAGACCCCTGTGACATTAAGAGTAACTGATGGGTTGTGATGCCAGCTGGATGCCTAACACAGGCCTAAGTTTTTGTATATTTTCCTATTCAGCCCTTCATATGGCAGAATACAGTAGATTGTCTTTAAGTTAAACAACACCAAAAAATGCAAAAAATAAATTTATCTAATATCTGAAAAATGCTTTTATTGTGCTGAGTAGTTAAAGAAGCACGCCAAATCTTTTTTTTTTTTCATTTCTTAACCCTGTGTAAATATATGTGTACTCCAAATAAAATCTAGATTTTCCTGCACCAAAATTCCATTTAGTGCCTTCTCCTATACACAGCTCATGCGGTATGAGTAGTCATCATTATTGATGAGCGAGTATGTTCGGTTAACCCTTTCGGCGAGTATGCTCGGGCGAGTACCGAGTATCTTCAGCGAACTCGGTGATATGTTTGAATCACTCCCGTGTGCATGATTTGCGACTGTTTGACAGCTTTAATACATGTGAGGAATGCTTAAGAAACAAGCATTCCTCACATGTATTAAAGCTGTCAAACAGTCGCAAATCATGCACACGGGCACACGGGAGTGATTCAAACATAACACCGAGCAGCTATAACTACTCGGTGCTCGCCCGAGTATACTCGCTGAAAGGGATAACCAAACATACATCATCACTAGTCATCATCTTACTGCTCATATGCGATTTGCATACTTGCAGTCTCATGCTAACTAGCTGCTCTTCATAATTCTCTCAATGTTCAATATAAAACTACAGCCTCTACTTCATTAAGAGAAGAAGGAAGGCAGGCTAGTTGGCTCAATGTGACTGTAAACATGAAAATCACACATAAGTTGTCATGTGATGATCGCTTCTTACCAGCAAGCAGAACATGACAGTGAGTAAATTACACACTATTAGGATTTGGAATGCTATAGTTCTTAATTGTATGATTAATGCTGCTAACATGAAAATGCAGATGTAGGAACCTTTACTCGTCAAATGGCACAATACTTTATACTCTGAATTGTAAAGTCCTGCAGAATATGTTGGCGCTATAGAAATGAAAATTATTAATATTATATTATTATTATAGCCATATTAGGACCAACCAATTATCCTATAGCCAAAAGTATCTAGCTGAATTAGAGAGATGCACCTAAGTACCACTGTAACGTTAGTCACCGTTCACGGACAAACCTCGAGGCAGGATTGTCAAACGTTCCGCGGTCAGATACCAAGAGAGCACGCAATAAGCAAAAGGGCAGAAATAAAAGCAAAGTCAGGTCACAGTCCAAAATTAGAATATCAGGAGAATAGTGGACCAGTGCAAAGAGATTGAGCAAGCTGATAGTCAGAACAAGGTCCAAAGTCAGGCAGCAGTAGCTCAATGAACAGAGAAAACCAGGCAAACAGCACCACCAAACGAATGCTATGATTGGCATAGATCTGAGCATAGAACTGAGCTAAGTAGTATGGAATTAATTAGAAACAGGAGGAACCTGCAAGAGATCCATCACCTCCCAGTCTTGAATTGGACGGCTGATCTATCAATCAAAGCACCAACAGCTCAGCACGCCCCTGCACCAGATTGGACGACTGAGCTGTCTATCAATAAACTGAGAGCTGAGAATGCCCCTGTATCTGATTGAATAACCGAGCTGTCATTCAACACACTGACAGCTCAGCATGCCCCTGCACCCAGTTGGTTGACTGAGATATCACTCACTATGCCCATTACACGCTGAGAGGAAAAATCATAACAATCACGAGGTTAAACCAAAAGATGATGGTGCTACAAAATATCTCACTAATATATCAACTTTATTAAATATAAAATATCTTAGCAAATTTTGTTAAAAAACAGAGTATCTCAATGGAGGTGTAACAACAAACCTCCCAAAACTATAAACAGTATATACATAGTATGCCCGCATATCTATTGCAGTACATTCCCTAGAGGTTAAATTGCACTCCACACTCTTTTACTTATAAAAAAAATGGTGAGGAATTGATGTTTTTTTCTCATACCACCTCACCCCTACAAAAAATGAATAAAAATAATAAAGGTACTCCAAATTAACACCATTGAACAATTGAACTGCAAAAACAGACTCTTATATTGCACCTGAAATATAAAAAATTATGACAGAATACGGGGAATTAAGAAAACAAAAAAGTACTTTAACATGAAGTAAAATGACCCTTGTCCTTAAGGATTTAAATAGTTAAACTGGTTAAAGGAAAATCATTTAGTGTATTTAAATTAGGACGTCCGGGGATATTTCCTGGGAGCACATCATTTGCTTACTTTATTAATGAGCCAAAGTAGAGAAGAGCTACAAAGAGTTTCCTTCTAGAGTATCTGGAGGACCGTGCAAAGGCGTTGAATAGATATTGCCGGGTTCCCACACAGATCACAGCTGATTGTTGGTGGTCCAAGCAGCAGAAAGACCATTATTTTAAGAAGGACCCATATAATAAAAGTCATGGTCTAATGCAGATTAAATCACCTTGTATATAAATTATAGTTATATTAGGAATTACAATTCACCACATTTTATAGCCGATATGTTAGAACATATTAATTCAAGGTTCTTCTCAGCACTCTTTATTCTCAAATAGCTGAAGCTTCAATGCATATGTATTAAGCACGAATACAAAAAAAAACAAATTCATCCTTGTAGTTTGCTTTATGTAATGTGATGAGCAAATGTCCCTTTAAGCAGAGATACTGATGAAATATGTATACTTCATAAAGGCATTTTAATATTTAAAATTTAGAACAGTATTCCAATTTGTTTAAAAAAATACCCCAAAAAATCTTGTCAGTTGCATAAGACACCAAATACTAAAATATCTATAAAAGTCTAGTTATAAAGAACATTCCATAAACACATAGAGATTCAAAGGAAACAATTGTCCTTCGAAGAACAATCACTTTCTCAAATGTTCAACTCCACATGAGACCATTTCACAAGGTATACAGGAGTCCTCCCCTTTATTGCTGGGCGCATATAAATAATTCATATTTCAGGACTGAATTTAAAATAATTCAGGCCCGAGGAATATATTTTTCATAGATGTCCTAATTTAAATTGAAGATTTTCGTTCACCTTCTTTTTTTAGTTTGTGGTGACTGCAATAATGAATAGGAAATGAAATATCATCATTTTTGTAGAAAATTAAAATTTTGGGTTATTATTTGTTGTGTGTATATTATAATATTGGCATAGCTTGTATAAGGTCAGAATGATGCATTATGTAGCAGATACTGTGGCAAGTTTCTGATTTGTTACATTGTAGGGGAATGTAAACAAATTGAGTGTGTGTATTTTGCATTAACATTTACTTGTCCTTTAAAAAATTCATACTTCATAAGTGAGCTTTTTAAAGGGGATGTACACCTAATCCACTCCAGTGATTTTTTTATTTTACCGCTTGAGTGGTGCTTCTATTCTACTCTCATATTTATCTGTGGCCTTCTTCGCATTCTATTAGTGCCGCTCCCATTGGTCCTCATCAGTTTGTGACCTGTCGGATCGCTCTAGTGTTTGCTTGGTGAGCAGGAGATCACTTTTCAATGCAAGTCTATGAGAGCATTACTGATAGAAGGTGAAGATGGTGGCGGGTAAGTATTAGACTACGGGCAGGACCTGAGGTTAGAAGCACCACTCAAGCGTTTGAAAAAAATACATAAATTGGAGTGGTGCTTAGATAGCTGTTGGTAAATGTTCATTTGGCAGACAACTATCTCTCCCTCATACACATGAACGTCAGCTATAATGTTCTTTGTTGGCAGAACCAAGTAAACTAATGCATAGCTCCTCTGGCAGTGATTTCTCTAAAGGTAGAACAAAAAATATTGGGTGTAGAGATGAGCCATTCAATCCATAACTAATAGAGGTAGACACTAATTTTTGGATTCAACTTGCATGAATCCAGCAAAATGATATCCAACATTTTCATGATCACAATAGTGTGATGTCACCAAAGGTCCTTAAGCAGTCTTTACCTTGGAATAGAAAAACTGGAGTCCTCTAGGAAAGTGGGGGCCCTGAGAAATTGCCCAGATTTCCTCCCTTCTCCCTAATTCCGGCCCTGCATACCAGTCTCCTCTTCAGTTTCTCTAGAATTCTAAATTTAAAAGACATTTGGTGACATCATGGTCACATGATCATGATGTCACTAAAGATCCTTAAAGGGCTTTCCCACAAACGAAAGTTGATTTTAATCAATAGATCTTGGAATATTAATAACTTCCACAATTGGATGTGTTTTAATAAAATGTTCCTGTGCTGAGATAATCTTATAAATGTGCCGCTGTGTAATTGCTGTGTCTGACCGTGTACGGAACATGGTCTGATCATACCACATCTCCTGGGCAGTGAAGGAAGCAAAAGTATACAGATATTACAGCACGGTATCACAGCTGATCCTTTCTTTGAAGTAAAACATTATTTAAAAACAGGCAGAGAAATGTTTTACCTCACAGAAAGAATCGACTGTGATCCCCTGCTGTAATGTCTGTATACTCTCTTGCTTCTTCCCCTGCCCAGGAGCTGTGGTATGATCAGACCATGTTCCGTACACAGTCAGACACAAACATTACACAGGAGAACATTTATAGGATTATCTCAGCCCAGGAACATTTTATTTAAGCATATCCAATTGTGGAAGTTATTTTTCTTCAAAGATCTATTGATTAAAACTTTCGTTCATCGGAAAACTCCTTTAAGCAGTCTTAACCTTGGAATAGAAATGTTGGGAGCACCTAAGGGAGTGGGGGCCTTGGTCAATCGCCTGGTTCTCCCCTAACACTTGCTCTGACTGTATCTAAGGATTATTTTTGGAGTAGGACTTGTATTTCAAGCATACTCAAATCCTGTAAAATCATGCTAGGGTTTATTTTCAGGGTAGGTATTATTTTTGGGGAAACATGGTATATTGACACCTTTCCTCTTGATCTATTTCTTACTGGAGTGCCAAAAATGTTTCAAGTGACTGCTGTTCTACCAATATATGGCAGAGATGGTCACACAGTGCAACATTACACAACATTGCTCACATTTACATGTCATTCCTCTTCTCCCAAGCATGATAGACACATAAACCACCACAAGACATGGTCGGTATTGTTAGGCCATGGGCTTTTTTAAGCATTTTAAATTATTTCTGACTTGTTGTTTTCATCAATAAAATTTCGATTACTTTTGCGAGATCCCTGCACTTTGCATATCATTTTCTTTTTTCACTACAGACATTGACAAACATGTCTGTAGCTAGATGATTTTTATCCACAAAGAACAACAAGTAAACCCAGAGTTGAAGGTTGTTCACCCCCAAAAGAGACATTTTTAGACATTATTTTTTTCCTGAAATTGTTTTTGAATAAAGATGGATGTAATTCTGATCTTAACATTTCAGATTTTTTAGAAAATAAGAAAATATTTGAGTAGTAAATCGGGAGAAATAGAAGAATATCCTTATTTTCCTTGTTAAATATACATATTCAGGGTAGACTTAACAACTTCATAATCACATACAATGGCTTGATGTTCTTGACTACTGTTACGTTGAGAATAATGTATTCCAGATTTCAGTAATGTGCTGACTGGCATTGTCTAAACAGACTTTGGAGACTTATATATATAAGGAAACATTATATCAGTATCGAAGAGGAAGCCAAGAGACTGTCATTATATGAGCCAGTAAAAGTTTACAATGTTGCAACTGCCTCTTTAGGATAGTCTTTGCGTGAAAGAAGACTATATTCATGTAAGTGACTTTTGTTACCTTTTTATAGCCTGCATAACAACATGTTTGCTTCTTTTAGGGTAAACCCATTTATTGTAGGAGTTTATCCCAGTCTAACGTCTGAGATAGTGGGCAACCTCTAAAGATTTCAATGTTGCAGAAGCCTGAATGCATCATGGCTGCAGGTTCCTGTAACCTGGGTAATTTATGAGGCACCTGGGAGCGTATTATGCCGAAACTTCCTCTTGTTACATTATTTTTCGAATGCATATGAGCCGCTATTGCTATTTACTAAGACAACATGGATTACACATTAAAATAATCAACTTCCAAATTGGATGCTACTTTTCCTAACGGAAAGCTGTATTATGTTTGACTCTTTACACCTATCCTTCATATTTAGTATCAAAATTGATATTAATATCAGTAATCTATCTAGATATGTTATAATTAACATTCTGCTAGAAAGATGTGCTCAACCACTGTGGTAGACAGCTCAACAAATGGTTCACAGGCATTAGGAAAATGAACTAAGCAGTGGTCAGGGATGTAGTGCTTCCTACAGTACATTAGCACAAATACTCATCTATCATATCTCCTACTCCACTTTACACCTGCTCATTAAATCTAATAAGAAACCAAAAGGACTGACTAACTGGTGAGCGCATCCCATTTATCACCTTCCCCCCTCCCCGTATATTTTGTCACCTTTGGCCTTAATCTTTCTAGAATGTAAGCACTCGGGGGAAGAAGCCCTCGGAACTTGTTATTTTGGACAGTGTGCAATGTACGATCTAATAGACTGTCTATAGCAAGGTAATCAATTAAATCACATGCTATTGTATCAGTCACATGGGCAGATCTTTCTGTTCTTCTTTATCAATGACAGATTTACTAATCATTAATCCCTTATATGCTATTGTCTGAAACAATTCATGGCAACCTATATTACATTACACAATCTGTTTAAATAGATTTAAGTTCCGTTAAAACAGTATTGACGAGAAGTGTCACATGCCGGATTATCGAATATTATAGAAAACTGGACCATCATAGATACTATATGTATCTGAACCAACAAGACAGCACTGTTTAAGAAGATATGCGGACTACTAAATATTTATTCTTGCATAGATGTTTACTGTTGATTTTGTGAATTCTATTATATACTGTATTTTGTGGATTATAAGACGCACCGAACCATAAAATGCACTCCAAATTTTCGGGAAGAAAATAGGAATTTTTTTTTAAATAAAATTGTGGTGCATTTTATAGTTCGCTTTTACGGTAACTTACTGGGGAATGACTGCGATGGAGCGGGGTCCCAGGAGGCAGGGTCGTTGATGCAAAAATCTGGCTGCAGCAGCAGGAGTGGGGCGATGCTGTGGGACACAGGCTGGGAGGAGGGGGTATTCAACAGTGCGAGGCTGCTGCAGGCCCCAGGCTTTCACAAAATGCCTGGAGTTGCCGCACTTCCCATCTTTTTCAATGCGGTGGACATCGGGACAATGGCCCCCGGAGGCAGCGCATGAGCAGATTGAGATTTTGGCAGCCGAGATCTCAGGAGCCAAGACCTCAATCTGCTCATGCGCCTCTTCCGGTGGCCATTTTCTCAGAGTCCACCTCATTGAAAAGGATGCGAAGTGCAGAGAACTTTGTGAAAGTTCGAGGACCGCAGCAGCCTTGCACCACCGAACACCCCATTCTCCCAGCACACAGCATTTGAGGAAGTGCCACGGTCCTGTCCTTCCTGAAGTTTGACTTTTCTATATTCTTGCCTGCAATCTCTCTATTATTAAAGGGAATCTATCACCAGGTTTTAACTAGCTCATCTGAGAGCAGCATAATGTAGGAAAAGAGACCCTGATTCCAGCTATGTGTCACCTAGTTTACTGGGTGTTCTTAGATGTAGCAGAGTTAAAAAAACTGCCCCCGCCCTCACCACAGCTTTTTGTGTACATTGACTATTGATAGTAAGCTCCTTATCAGAGGAGGGGACATGGTCGGACCACTTGGCACAAGGCAGCTGGTCCAGCAGTTATAGTCTACTGGCGATAAAACATTAATTGTATGGAAACAACAGCACACAGCCTAATAAGTGACACATCTCTGAAATCAGTGTCTCAGCCACTACCTCATGCTGCCCTTAGGTTACATAGCAAACAGCTGACAGATTGCCTTTAATCAGAAGTTTCAGCTACCAATATACCTAAACCAAAATGAGGATCTAGAGTAAATTATTAGTTGATGGAGATCAGAGAGGGCATAGGATGGAATGCAACATGCAGTATTCAGAAGGAATATACCTGTTTTCAGATGCTGTGATACATTTAATTAGTGTGAACTGCTTCTGTCACAGATGAAAAAACTGGATTGCTGCGAACAGGGCACAATAGTATATTAATGTATTTCTGGAAATCTATATAAATAGGGGATGTAAAGGATTATTCAGTAATTGCAAATTATTACTTATCCAAAGGGTACGTCACACATGTCAAACTCTGGCCCACAGAGTGATTATATTTGGCCCGTGATGCCAGCACCGCCCCCCCATTATACTGTGTGGAGGACTATGTGGGGCCATTATACTCTATGGAGGACTATGTGGGCCCATTTTTATGTATGGAGGACTATGTGAGGCCTATTATACTGTTTGGAGGACTATGTGGGGCTCATTATACTGTATGGAGGACTATGTTGGCCCATTATATTCTATGGAGGATTACATGGGTCCATTATACTGTATGGAGGACTATGTGGGGCCATTATACTGTATGGAGAAATATCTCAGGCCAATTATTCTGTATGGAGGACTATGTGGGGCTCATTATACTGTATGGAGGACTATGTGGGCCCATTATATTGTATGGAGGACTAAGTGGGGCCAGTATACTGTATGGAGGACTATGTAGGGCCATTGTACTGTTTGGAGAACTATGTCAGGCCCATTATTCTATATGGGGGACTATGTGGGGCTCATTATACTGTATGGAGGTCTATGTGGGCCCATTATATTGTACGGAGGACTAAGTGGGGCCAGTATACTGTATGGAGGACTATGTGGGGCCATTATACTGTTTGGAGAACTTTGTCAGGCCCATTATTCTGTATGGAGGACTATGTGGGGCTCATTATACTGTATGGAGGACTATGTGGGCCTATTATATTGTATGGAGGACTAAGTGGGGCCAGTATACTGTATTGAGGACTATGTGGGGCCATTAAACTGTATGGAGTACTATGTCGGGCACATTATTCTGTATGGAGGACCATGTGGGGCTCATTATTATGTATGGAGGACTATGTGGGGCCCATTCTACTGTATGGAGCACTATGTGGGACTCATTATACTGTATGGAGGACTATGTGGGCCCATTATATTATATGGAGGACTACATCGGGCCATTATACAGTATGGAGGACTATGTGGGGCCATTATACTGTATGGAGAACTATGTCGGGCCCATTATTCTGTATGAAGGACCATTTGGGGCCCATTATTCTGTATGAAGCACTATGCGGGGCTCATTATACTGTATGGAGGACTATGTGGGGACCATTATACTGTGTAGAGGGCTGTTAATAGATATCAAGGTTGGCCCGCGACTTTGTCCAAGTTTTTTATTTTTGCTCGCTCTGTATTTCAGTTGGACATCCCTGGGGTAGGTGATAACTTGCAGATTGGAGGTGATCTACAGTACTTGCTGATACCCCCACCGATCTCAAGAACGAAGCTCTGAAATGCCCTATCAGAATGAGCACATGCAGACTACCGCTATCAATCATTCTCTATAGATTGGAAAAAAATATCTAAGTACAGGGCTGGGCACTCTCTTGCAGTTTTGTAAAGAATGACGCGATCTGTGGTGCAAATATCAAAGACCCATTCTAGAGAACCAACAGCCATAACAAGAAGATCACGATTCCCTGATCTAAATTGCTCTTGAGCTGTCATTATACTTAATTTACTATACAGACGAATACTCTGCATGCAGTTGGTGGTTGCTATGTTCTCTGCTGATTCAGTATTTATAACCATAGTATAGTATGAGCTATTATAGTTTATTACATAGTAAGGGCTTATTCACATGTTAGATTCTGTCATAAGTGTTCTGACGAATTTGTTTTTTAATGGACATTAATTTCAGTTGGTTAAATCACGTTTATCAATACGCAATAAAAAATAGAGACATTCCATATGCTGCCTATCTGCAGATCAGTCTCATCTAAATGTCTGTTTTTCTTTGAGTAGGTGATAGAAGATCTGGAAGGTCTGAAAAACCTCTTTGATTTTTATTTCATCCAAGAAAAATGAATAATACACAGGTTGTAAAAACTGACACACGGAACAAAAATGAATCCAAAACAGTTTGTTTTTCAAGTAGGAGAAAGTGATTTGGACATGTGAATGAGGTCCAACATTGGAACAATTGTGTCAGGGCTGAATTCTTACAGTGAAATTTCACATTATGCACATATATGTGTCTGATCAATATCAGTTAACTCTATCTTCTCTTTTTAGAGTAGTATTTGCAACACTAGATTGGACTTGTTACTATACGTACTAGTGACAGCCTTTGAGACACTTACTTTAAAGTGATTTCTTAGGATGTAATATGTAAAAATAATACACTCTAGCTTAGAAAATTAAATAATTGAAACTCAGTGTTTTCTTGTCTACAATGGCAATGACAAACAGTTCTCCGCAGATCTGTGAAAAATAGAAACACAAAAGCATTGTCATTTCTGTCAATTAAAAATCAACATTATGGTGCTGAAGCTGGTCATCATAGACACTGTTATTTGAAGAAGAAAATACTATAAAATTTCCAAGTCATGAAAAATGATAAAATTCCTTTGATGCATCATCTTTCAACATATATATACAGTACAGACCAAAAGTTTGGACACACCTCATTTAAAGATTTTTCTGTATTTTCATGACTATGAAAATTGTACATTCACACTGAAGGCATCAAAACTATGAATTAACACATGTGGAATTATACAGTACAGACCAAAAGTTTGGACACACCTCCTCATTTAAAGATTTTTCTGTATTTTCATGACTTTGAAAATTGTACATTCACACTGAAGGCATCAAAACTATGAATTAACACATGTGGAATTATATACTTAACAAAAAAGTGTGAAACAACTGAAAATATGTCTTATATTCTAGGTTCTTCAAAGTAGCCACCTTTTGCTTTCATGATGGCTTTGCACACTCTTGGCATTCTCTTGATGAACTTTAAGAGGTAGTCACCGGAAATGGTTTACACTTTACAGGTGTGCCCTGTCAGGTTTAATAAGTGGGATTTCTTGCCTTATAAATGGGGTTGGGAACATCAGTTGTGTTGTGCAGAAGTCTGGTGGATACACAGCTGATAGTCCTACTGAATAGACTATTAGAATTTGTATTATGGCAAGAAAAAAGCAGCTAAGTAAAGAAAAACGAGTGGCCATCATTACTTTAAGAAATGAAGGTCAGTCAGTGCGAAAAATTGGGCAAACTTTGAAAGTGTCCCCAAGTGCAGTTGCAAAAACCATCAAGTGCTACAAAGAAATGGGCTCACATGAGGACGGCCCGAGGAAAGGAAGACCAATAGTCACCTCTGCTTCTGAGGATAAGTTTATCTGAGTCACCAGCCTCAGAAATCGCAGGTTAAAAGCAGCTCAGATTAGAAACCAGGTCAATGCCACACAGAGTTCTAGCAGCAGACACATCTCTACAACAACTGTTAAGAGGAGACTTTGTGCAGCAGGCCTTCATGGTAAAATAGCTGCTAGGAAACCACTGCTAAGGACAGGCAACAAGCAGAAGAGACTTGTTTGGGCTAAAGAACACAAGGAATGGACGTTAGACCAGTGGAAATCTGTGCTTTGGTCTGATGAGTCCAAATTTGAGATCTTTGGTTCCAACCACCGTGTCTTTGTGCGACGCAGAAAATGTGAACGGATGGACTCTACATGCCTGGTTCCCACCGTGAAGCATGGAGGAGGAGGTGTGATGGTGTGGGGGTGCTTTGCTGGTGACACTGTTGGGGATTTATTCAAAACTGAAGGCATACTGAACCAGCATGGCTACCACAGCATCTTGCAGCAGCATGCTATTCCATCCGGTTTGTGTTTAGTTGGACCATAATTTATTTTTCAACAGGACAATGACCCCAAACACACCTCCTGGCTGTGTAAGGGCTATTTGACCAAGAAGGAGAGTGATGGGGTGCTACGCCAGATGACCTGACCTCCACAGTCACCAGACCTGAACCCAATCGAGATGGTTTGGGGTGAACTGGACCGCAGAGTGAAGGCAAAAGGGCCAACAAGTGCTAAGCATCTCTGGGAACTCCTTCAAGATTGTTGGATGACCATTTCCGGTGACTACCTCTTGAAACTCATCAAGAGAATGCCAAGAGTGTGCAAAGCAGTCATCAAAGCAAAAGGTGGCTACTTTGAAGAACCTAGAATATAAGACATAATTTCAGCTGTTTCACACTTTTTTGTTAAGTATATAATTCCACATGTGTTAATTCATAGTTTTGATGCCTTCAGTGTGAATGTACAATTTACATAGTCATGAAAATACAGAAAAATCTTTAAATGAGAAGGTGTGTCCAAACTTTTGGCATGTACTGTATATTTTTTGCAACTGTTTGATACATTATGATAAGATCAGCATAAAACCATGTTCCAGTGTTTTGTATTAGATATCAGTGATAGTGGGAACCATTGTCAAGTAAGCACAGCATCTTTAATTTCACCAAGCATAATTGTAAATAATAGTAACCCCTATTACCACTTGTATTTCAAGTCTGAATATGGCTTTTACTTAGCTATAAGTGTACTCCAGACTTAAAATGTATAAAATTTGTAGCTGAGTATCATTTTTAGTTTAAGTCTCCTCAGTATTAATTTTCACACTGAAAAAAAATACCCAAACTATGGCTGTCAGAAAAAGCCTTGTGAGACAGACAAGCCATAAGAGAAATCACTTTTTGCATTTCTTTTGTATTTCTTGTTTGTAGAAACAAACATCCCATTACTGTACTATGGGCTGTTGCTGCATTTGGAAGCTGTGTACCTACCTCCTGGCATTTGTTGTTACATTATATATTTGGGCAGAAGAATTAATTTCTTTAACCAAAAATTTTAAAAGAAAATTATTACACTAAATCACAAGACATTTAACTGTGAGGGTCTGTTTTGGCATACCTGTTTAAGTTGTCAAATTAGAAAGATGTACACGCCACACAGATATTCCAGGCAGGCTGTTGTTGCTCTACCATTTTGGTCATCGTGGGCACCCTACCTAACATTTCTGGTTGGTTCCGTATTTCTTTAGGGTTTGCTAAGTATGGTAAATAATTTTGGGAAATGTTATATTTGTGACAAAAATGAATGGTGAATGAAACAGTGGCACTGGAAATAGATGAGGTAATGTGAAAGAAAAAAAACACACACCACAGGAAAAAACGTGGGAGCCAGTAGCAGTAGCAGAGCCACTAGCACTGTTGGCACAAGCCATCCCCACAATAGAAGTACCAAAGACTCCTTTCCCTTTGACAAACATATTAGTATGTAGGAAGCAGAGGGCATAATAGAATATACAGGTGCTTCTCACTAAATTAGAATATCATCAAGAAGCTAATTTATTTCAGTTCTTCAATACAAAAAGTGAAATTCATATTATATAGAGTCATTACAAACAGAGTGATCTATTTCAAGTGTTTATTTCTGCTAATATTGATGATTATGGCTTACAGCCAATGAAAACACAAAACTCATTATCTCAGTAAATTAAAATAATTAACAAAAAACACCTGCAAAGGCTTCCTAAGCATTTAAAAAGGTCCCTTAGTCTGTTTCAGTAGGCTCCACAATCACAGGGAAAACTGCTGACTTGACTGATATCCAGAAGGCAGTCATTGACACACTCCACAAGGTCCCAGAGTTCCAATTTTTATTTGGAAATCAAGGTCCCAGTATGTAGGTATGGAGGAAGAGTGGAGAGGCACACAATCCAAGCTGCTTGAGGTCTAGTGTGAAGTTTCCACAATCAGTGATGGTTTTGGAAGCCATGTAATCTGCTGGTGTAGGTCCACTGTGTTTTATCAAGACCAAAGTCAGCGCAGCCGTATACAAGGAGATTTTAGAGCACTTCATGCTTTCCTTTGCCGAAAAGCTTTCTAGAGATGGAAATCTGGCCAGCAAACTTGCCTGACCTTGCCAAGAGGAAGAAGAGAGACACCAGACCCAACAATGCAGACAAGCTGAAGGCTGCTATCAAAACAACTTGAGCTTCCATAACACCTCAGCAGTGCCACAAGCTGATCACCTGCATGCCACACTGTATTGATGCAGTAATTGATGCAAAAGGAGCCCCGACCAAGTAGTGAGTGCATTTACTGAACATACATTTCAGTAGGCCAACATTTCAGATTTTAAAAACATTTTTCAAGCTGTTGTTATAAAGTATTCTAATTTACTGAGATAATGACTTTTGTGTTTTCATTGACTGTAAGCCATAATCATCAATATTAACAGAAATAAACACTTGAAATAGATCACTCTGTTTGTAATGACTCTATATAATATATGAGTTTCACTTTTTGTGTTAAAGAACTGAAATACAGCGGGAATGGAAAGTACTCAGACACCTTTAAATTTTTCACTCTTTGTTTCATTGCAGCCATTTGGTAAATTCTAAAAAGTTTTTTTTTTTTCTCATTAAAGTACACTCTACACCCCATCTTGAGTGGAAAAAAAACAGAAATGTTGAAGTTTTGAAAATTTATTAAAATAGAAAAACTGAAATATAACATGGTCATAAGTATTCAGACCCTTTGCTCAGACACTCATATTTAAGTCACATGCTGTCCATTTCCTTGTGATCCTCCTTGAGATGGTTCTACTCCTTTATTGGAGTCCAGCTGTGTTTAATTAAACTGTTAGGACTTTATTTCGGAAGGCACACACCTGTCTACAGTACAGTCCAAAAGTTTGGACACACCTTCTCATTTAAAGATTTTTCTGTATTTTCATGACTATGAAAATTGAACATTCACACTGAAGGCATCAAAACTATGAATTAACACATGTGGAATTATATACTAAACAAAAAAGTGTGAAACAACTGAAAATATGTCTTATATTCTAGGTTCTTCAAAGTAGCCACCTTTTGCTTTGATGACTGCTTTGCACACTCTTGGCATTCTCTTGATCAGCTTCAAGAACCTAGAATATACACTGTGTGCAGAATTATTGGGCAAGTTGTATTTTAGAGGATTATTTTTATTATTGATCAACAACTATGTTCTCAATCAACCCAAAAGACTCATAAATATTCAAGCTTAATATTTTTGGAAGTTGGAGTGTTTTTTTTTTTAGATTTGGCTATCTTAGGAGGATATCTGTATGTGCAGGTAACTATTACTGTGCCGAATTATTAGGCAACTTAATAAAAACCAAATATAATCCCATCTCACTTGTTTATTTTCACCAGGTAAACCAAAATCAGTGCACAAAATTTAGAAATAAACATTTCTGACATGCAAAACCAAAAACCCCAAAAAATTAGTGATCAATATAGCCACTAGTGTTGAGCCACCCCCGTAGTGTTCGGGTTCGGTTCGTCGAACACCGAGATGTTCGTGGAACTGTTCGTCGAACACCTTAGAACTCCGTCGAACACCGTTGAACACCGTTAAAACCAATGGCAGGCAAACAAAAACACATAGAAACACGTAGAAAACACATAGAAAACACCATCAAAGGTGTCCAAAAGCTTACAAACTGCTCAGAAGACACTCTCTTTAAAAAAGCCGCCGGCAATTCAGCAGCGGCATACACCGGTACCCGACAATTTAGAACAGAAAGAATAGAGCATCACACATAGATTAGATAGATAGAAACATGTCTGTCACATATATAAGAAGTACAGTGACAGTGTTGCTTACTGTACTTGTCATTTAGTGTTAAAGGATTTCTTAAAAAAAATAATAGTGTTTTCATGCACCATCTCTTTAAAAAAGCCGGCCGGCAATTCAGCATCGGTACCCGACAATTTAGAATAGAAAGAATAGAGCATCACACATAGATTAGATACATAGAAACATGTCAGTCACATATATAAGAAGTACAGTGATAGTGTTGATTACTGTACTTGTCATTTAGTGTTAAAATAAAGGATTTATTAAAAAAAAAATTGACGTGGGGTTCCCCGTAATTTTAGTCTCTAGCGCAGGTTAAGCAGACGGCTGGGGCAGATGTTTGAAGCCTGGGAAGGGGGTAATACCCACGGAGCTTCCAAGGCTACTAATATCAGCCCCCAGCTGAATACCTAGCCTTTACTAGCTATTAAAATGGGGGACCCACAAAAAAATGACGTGGGGTCCCCCCTATTTTAATAGCTAGCAAAGGCTAGGCAGACACCTGGGGGCTGATATTAATAGCCCAGGAAGGGTGCCATGAATATTGGCCCCCTCCCAGGCTAGAAACACCAGCCGTCAGCCGCCCCAGAAATGGCGCATCCATAGGATGCGCCATTTCTGGCACTTATCCTCGCTCTTCCCACTGCCCTGTAGCGGTGGCAGTGGGGTAATAGGGCTGGGGTTGATGTCAGCTTATAGTGCCAGCTAACATCAAGCTCAGGTTAGTAATGGAGAGGCGTCTATAAGACACCCCCATTACTATCCCCATAGTCAAAGTTAAAAAAAAAACACAAACACCCAGAATAAAGTCCTTTAATTGAAATAAACACACAATTCTTTATTGTTCTAAATTAAACCATACTTAACATCATGCCCATTTCAGCTGAAGCCAATGTCTTCTGCAATAAAAGTAAAATAATAAACCAACATCATCCTTACCTTTCCATGGTTCCCACGACGGCTCCTGCTCTGCTACATTCACATGCCGAAAGCTGCCATCCAGTTTGCCGTGCCGCAGACACAGAGAAGAGCAGGCATGCTTGCGCTCCTCAGTGTCTGGCTGTGACAGCATAAAGATGAGCCGAGGTCATGTTCAATGAACTCAGCTCACCTCATGCACGTCACTGACAGCGTGGGAAAATTCTCCTGTGCTTGCAGTGAGCGTGAGAGAACTCTCCTGCTGAAGCGCTGAGCGCAGGAGAATTTTCCCACGCTGTCAGTGACGTGCATGAGGTGAGCTGAGTTCATTGGGCATGCCTGCGCTTCTCAGTGTCTGCGGCATGGCAAGCTGGATGGCAGCTTTCGGCTGCAATCCAGGTTGTCATGTGAATGTAGCAGAGCTGAAGCCATCGTGGGAACCATGGAAAGGAAAGGATGATGTTGGTTTATTATTTTCCTTTTATTGCAGAAGACATTGGCTTCAGCAGGAATGGGCGTGATGGTAAGTATGGTTTAATTAAGAACATTAAAAAATTGTGTGTTTATTTCAATTAAAGGACTTTATTCTGGGTGTTGTGCTTTTTTAAATACTTTATTAGAAATTCATGGCGGTCGTGTCCGATATTGGCGTGACCCCATGAAATTCAGGCTTAGGGCCAGCTGATAATGCCAAGCTGGCCCTAACCCCTTTATTACCCAGTGAGCCACCGCACCAGGGCCCTGGATGAGTTGGGTACAGCGCCAGAAGATGGTGCTTCTATGAACGCGCCATTTTCTGGGGTGGCTGCGGTCTGCAATTTGCAGCGGGGGTGGGGGCCCAGAAAGCTTGCGCCTCCCTGCGCTGCAGATTCCAGCCCCCAGCTGCCTAGATGTACCTGGCTGGACACAAAAATAGGGCGAAGCCCTGCGTATTTTTTTTTTTAATTATTTCATGAAATTCATGAAATAATTTTTAAAAAAAGGGCTTCCCTATATTGTTGTGTCCGGCCAGGTACAAATAGGCAGCTGGTGGTTGGGGGCAGCACGTTCCTGCCTGCTGTACCTGGCCGGACACAAAAATAGGGCGAAGCCGCACGGCTATTTTTTTTTAAATTATTTCATGAAATTCATGAAATAATTAAAAAAAATGGCTTCCCTGTGTTTTTGGTTCCAGCCAGGTACAAATAGGCATCAGGGGTTGGGGGCAGCCCGTTCCTGCCTGCTGTACCTGGCTGGACACAAAAATATGGCAAAGGCCACGTCAAATTTTTGGTGAAAAATTCAATAAAATGTAAAAAAAAAACACATTTAGGGACTGCATCTTTATTAACCCCTCCATGTGAGGGGTTAATAAAGATGCAGTCCCTAAATTATTATTTTTTTTAAATATTTTTAAATTAATTTTTCCCCAAAATTTTTACGTGGGATTCGCCATATTTTTGTATGCCAGCCAGGTACAGCATCCAGCAACGGGCTGCCCCCAACCACCAGATGCCTATTTGTACCTGGCCGGACACAACAATATAGGGAAGCCCTTTTTTTTTAATTATTTCATGAATTTCATGAAATAATTTAAAAAAAAAATACGTGGGGCTTCGCCTATTTTTGTGTCCAGCCAGGTACAGCAGGCAGGAGCGGGCTGCCCCCAACCACCAGCTGCCTATTTGTACCTGGACGGACACAACAATATAGGGAAGCCCTTTTTTTTTTAATTATTTCATGAATTTCAGGAAATAATTAAAAAAAAAAATACGTAGGGCTTCGCCCTATTTTTGTGTCCAGCCAGGTACAACTAGGCAGCTGGGGGCTGGAATCCGCAGCGCAGGGAGGCGCAAGCTTTCTGGGCCCCCCCACTGCAAATTGCAGTCCACAGCCACCCCAGAAAATGGCGCGTTCATAGAAGCGCCATCTTCTGGCGCTGTACCCAAATTATCCAGGGCCCTGGTGCGGTGGCTCACTGGGTAATAAAGGGGTTAGCGCCAGCTTGGCATTATCAGCTGGCCCTAAGCCTGAAATTCATGAGGTCACGCCAATATTAAACATGACTGCTATGAATTTCTAGTAAAGTATTTAAAAAAACTCAACACCCAGAATAAAGTCCTTTAATTGAAATAAACACACCATTTTTTATTGTTCTAAATTAAACCATACTTACCATCAAGCCCATTCCAGCTGAAGCCAATGTCTTCTGCAATAAAAGTAAAATAATAAAGCAACCTCATCCTTACCTTTCGATGGTTCCCAGGACGGCTCCAGCTCTGCTACATTGACATGACAGACTGGATCGCAGCCGAAAGCTGCCATCCAGCTTGCCATGCCGCAGACACTGAGAAGCGCAGGCATCCTTGCGCTCTGCAGTGTCTGGCTGTGACAGCATCCAGATGAGCCGAGGTCATATCCAATGAACTCAGCTCACCTCATGCACGTTACTAACAGCGTGGGAGAATTCTCCTGTGCTCAGCGCTTCAGCAGGAGAATTCTCCCACGCTGGGATGGCATTGAGATGACAGGCTGGATCGCAGCTGAGCGCTGCCATCCAGCATGCCATCCTTCATAGACACTGCAGAGCGCAGGCATGCTTGCGCTCTGCAGTGTCTCTGATGGATGACAAGCTGGATGGCAGCGTTCACCTGCGATCCAGCCTGTCATCTCAATGCCATCCCAGCTTGGGAGAATTCTCCTGCTGAAGCGCTGAGCGCAGGAGAATTCTCCCACGCTGTCAGTGACGTGCATGAGCTGAGCTGGGTTCATTGGACATGAGCTCACCTAATGCACATCACTGACAGCGTGGGAAAATTCTCCTGCGCTCAGCGCTTCAGCAGGAGAATTCTCTCACGCTCACTGCAAGCGCAGGAGAATTTTCCCACGCTGTCAGTGACGTGCATGAGGTGAGCTCAGTTCATTGGACATGACCTCGGCTCATCTTTATGCCATCACAGCAAGACACTGAGGAGCGCAAGCATGCCTGCGCTTCTCAGTGTCTGTGGCATGGCAAGCTGGATGGCAGCTTTCGGCTGCGATGCAGCCTGTCATGTGAATGTAGCAGAGCTGGAGCCGTCGTGGGAACCATGGAAAGGTAAGGATGATGTTGGTTTATTATTTTACTTTTATTGCAGAAGACATTGACTTCAGCTGGAATGGGCGTGATGGTAAGTATGGTTTAATTTAGAACAATAAAGAATTGTGTGTTTATTTCAATTAAAGGACTTTATTCTGGGTGTTTGTGTTTTTTTTTTAACTTTGACTATGGGGTTAGTAATGGGGGTGTCTTATAGATGCCTCTCCATTAATAACCTGGGCTTGATGTCAGCTGGCATTATAAGCTGATATCAAACCCAGCCCTATTATCCCACTGCCATCCTATGGATGCGCCATTTCTGGGGTAGCTGACGGCTGGTGTTTCTAGCCTGGGAGGGGGCCAATATTCATGGCACCCTTCCTGGGCTATTAATATCAGCCCCCAGCTGTCTGCCTAGCCTTTGCTAGCTATTAAAATAGGGGGATCCCCACGTCATTTTTTTTTTGGGTCCACCATTTTAATAGCTAGTAAAGGCTAGGTATTCACCTGGGAGCTGATATTAGTAGCCTGGGAAGCTCCGTGGGTATTACCCCCTTCCCAGGCTTCAAACATCTGCCCCAGCCGTCTGCTTAACCTCCGCTAGAGACTAAAAGTATGGGGAACCCCACGCCAATTGTTTTTTTAATAAATCCTTTATTTTAACACTAAATGACAAGTACAGTAATCAACACTGTCACTGTACTTCTTATATATGTGACTGACATGTTTCTATCTATCTAATCTATGTGTGATGCTCTATTCTTTCTATTCTAAATTGTAGGGTACAGATGCTGAATTGCCGGCCGGCTTTTTTAAAGAGACAGGTGCATAAAAACACTATTATTTTTTTTTAATAAATCCTTTAACACTAAATGACAAGTACAGTAACCAACACTGTCACTGTACTTCATATATATGTGACTGAAATGTTTCTATCTATCTAATCTATGTGTGATGCTCTATTCTTTCTGTTCTAAATTGTCGGGTACCGGTGTATGCCGCTGCTGATTTGCCGGCTTTTCATGTTTCACTGTGAGCACTGTTCCCATCGATTTGGGCAACCACTGTAATGCCACAACAACCATGGCTGTGACATTACAGTGAGTGGCAGACAATCCCTGCATAATTGGTGGTCTAAATAGCTCCAGACATGTAGGACACGCTTTTGGTGCACAAACAGTTGTCGAACATAACCTCGAACAGCCGAATTTTTTGCAAATCGTTCGCGTTCGTCGGACAACTCAAACACCTCCCAAAACTGCTCGAATTTGAGATTGGCGAACAGTTCTTGTCGAACACCGCTCATCTCTAATTGCCACCTTTCTTTATGATGACACTCAACAGCCTTCCATCCATAGATTCTGTCAGTTGCTTGATCTGTTTTCGATCAACATTGCGTGCAGCAGCCACCACAGCCTCCCAGACACTGTTCCGAGAGGTGTTCTGTTTTCCCTCCCTCTAGAACTCACATTTTATGATGGACCACAGGTTCTCTACGGTGTTCAGATCAGGTGAACAAGGGGACCATGTCATTATTTCTTCTTCTTTTAGACCTTTACTATCCAGGCACGCTGTGGATTAGTTGTATGCATGTGATGGAGAATTGTCCTGCATGAAAATCATGTTTTTCTTGAACGATACCAACTTCTTCTTGTACCACTGCTTGAAGAAGTTGTCTTCCAGAAACTGGCAGTAGGTCTGGGAGTTGAGCTTTACTCCATCCTCAACTCAAAAAGGTCCCACAAGTTCATCTTTGATGATACCAGCCCATACCAGTACCCCACCTCCACCGTGCTGGCGTCTGAGTCGGAGTGGAGCTCTCTGCTCTTTACTGATCCAGCCTCTGGCCCATCCATCTGGCCCATCAAGAGTCACTCTCATTTCATCAGTCCATAAAACCTTTGAAAAATCAGTCTTAAGATATTTCTTGGCCCATTCTTGACATTTTATCTTATGTTTCTTGTTCAAAGGTGGTCGTTTTTCAGCCTTCCTTACCTTGGCCATGTCCCTGAGTATTGCACACCTTGTGGTTTTTGATACTCCAGTAATGTTGCAGCTCTGAAATATGGCAAAACTGGTGGCGAATGGCATCTGGGCAGCTTCACGCTTGATTTTCTTCAATTCACGGGCAGTTATTTTGTGCCTTTTTTGGCCAACACGCTTCTTGCGACCCTGTTGGCTCTTTGCCATGAAACACTTGATTGTTCGGTGATCACGCTTCAAAAGTTTGGAAATTTCAAGACTGCTGCATCCCTCTGCAAGACATCTCACTATATTGGACTTTTCAGAGCCCGTCAAATCTCTCTTCTGACCCATTTTGCCAAAGGAAAGGAAGTTGCCTAATAATTAAGCACATCTTATATAGGGTATTGATGTCATTAGTCAACACCCCTCCTCATTACAGAAATGCATATCACCAGATTTACTTCATTGGTAGTTGGCTTTCAAGCCTATGCAGCTTGGAGTAGGACAACATGTATAAAAAGTATCATTTGATCAAAATACTCATTTGCCTAATAATTCGGCACACAGTGTAAGACATATTTTCAGTTGTTTCACACTTTTTTGTAAAGTATATAATTCCACATGTGTTAATTCATAGTTTTGATGCCTTCAGTGTGAATGTACAATTTTCATAGTCATGAAAATACACAATAATGTTTAAATGAAAAGGTGTGTTCAAACTTTTGGTCTGTACTGTATATAATACCTCACAGCTCACAGTGCATGTCAGACCAAATGAGAATCATGAGCTCAAAGCAACTGCCCTAGGAGCTCAGAGACAGAATTGTGGCAAGCCACAGATCTGACCAAGGTTACAAAATAATTTCTGCATTACTCAAGGTTCCTAAGAGAACAGAGGCCTCCATAATCCTTAAATGGATGAAGTTTGGGACCACCAGAAGTCTTCCTAGACCTGGCCATCCAGCCAAACTGAGCAATCGTGGGAGAAGAGCCTTGGTGAGAGAGGTAAATAAGAGCCCCAAGATCACTGTGGCTGAGCTCCAGAGAAGCAGTAGGGAGATGGGAGAAAGTTCCACAAAGACAACTATCACTGCAGCACTCCACCAGTCGGGCCTTTATGCAGAGTGGCCTGACAGAAGCCTCTCCTCAGTGCAAGACATATGAAAGCCCGCATAGAGTTTGCTCAAAAACCCATGAAGGACTCCCAGGCTATGAGAAATAAGATTCTCTGGTCTGATGAGATGAAGATAGAACTTTTTGATGATAATTCTAAGCGGTATGTGTGGAGAAAACAAGGCACTGCTCATCACCTGCCAAATACAATCCCAACAGTGAAACATGGTGGTGGCAGCATCATGCTTTGGGGGTGTTTTTCAGCTGCAAGAAAAGGATGACTGGTTGCAATTGAAGGAAACATGAATGCGGCCAAGTACAGAGATATCCCAGATGAAAACCTCTTCCAGAGTGCTCTGGACCTCAGACTTGGCCGAAGGTTTACCTTGCAACAAGACAATGACCCTAAGCACACAGCTAAAATAAGAAAGGAGTGGCTTCAGAACAACTCTGTCACCATTCTTGACTGGCCCAGCCAGAGCCCTAACCTGAACTCAATTGAGCATTTCTGGAGAGACCTGAAAATGGCTGCCCACCAACGTTCACCATCCAACCTGACGGAAATGGAGAGGATCTGCAAGGAAGAATGGCAGAGGATCCTCAAATCCTGGTGTGAAAAACTTGTTGCATCATTCCCAAGAAAACTCATGGCTGTACTAGCTCAAAAGGCCTCCATTGGTTAATAAATTTGATTTCCATTGATGATTTTTGTGTGATTTTGTTGTCCGCACATTCAACTTTGTACAGAACAAAGTATGAAATGAGAATATTTCATTCATTGAGATCTAGGATGTGTTATTTGAGTGTTTCCTTTATTTTTTTGAGCAGTGTATATAAAACCCAACAAGGTAGGCATTTGCCACAAAAAGGAATCTTTTTTTTTTTAGATTAATTCCTCTTCTTATACCCCCCCACTGGATTCAAAAATTACACAAGCAATTAGCAGATTATATTTGGCAGAACAAACCCCTAAGAGTAAATAAAAATCTTCTCTTCAACAGTAAGGCGAATGGAGGTATAGCTTTACCCAATATTTGAGCGTATTACGAGACTAATATCGTATTACAAAGCAAGAAATGGCTATTAAAAAACAACATACAAAATTGGGTCTCTTTAGAAGAATATTCAAATGGAAATATCCCTTTATTTTACCTAATCCTAATTCATTTATTAATCCCAAATCTATCATTACCATCTCATCCTCTTTTAAAATCCACAATTACACAATGGAAAAGACTTTGCAAACTATCTCTAGACAAAATTTGTCCCTATCCCCCTGAAAAAGTTCCTTTAAATACTTTCAGTCTAATTATTCCAAAATTTCCAACTGAGAAATGGAGTAAATTAGGAATTAAAGACTATTCTCATATTCTTACAGGCCCAAATAAAGACAGAATACTAAACATTTATACTTTAAAAACAGTTTACGATCTACCAGAAGAGGAAATTTTCAACTTGATAGAACTAAGAAAACTTATAAGAAATAAAATATCACTACCTTTGGCCTTACCACATACCATCATTACGTTATTAGACCAACCTTCTTCAGATAAAATATGGAATACGAAAAATATATATTCCCTATTCAACTCAGACCTTGAATTCTCCAAATCTAAACAAATCTTAAAATGGGAAGCTGATCTTTACAAGAATTTTTCCGAAAGTGACTTGCAACATACACTAAAATACACATATAGAATTTTTATTAATTCAAATATTCAAGAAAATTTTTTCAAAATAATTTCCCGATGGCATTTGACTCCTGTCAGACTCAAAGAAGCCTACCCAGACTATTCCGACCTATGTTGGAGAAAATGCGGGAGCAAATGCAACATAATGCATATTTTTTGGACCTGTCCAAAAATAAAAATATTATGGAAAGAGATTTATGACTTTTTCTACATCTTGGGGAAGGAAAAACTACATATGACTCCACAATTATCTCTTTTATCTTTAGAGATAGATACTCTCCCCCAAAAAATCAAACATCTTTCAATACATATTTTTTCAGTAGCTAAACTTCTTATCACTGCTAAATGGAAAGCTGTTGACATACCTATCATAAACGATATTTGGAAAAGGTCACTCATTATAATACCTTTGAACTTGCTTTTGCCCTAAAAAACAACTCTATATTAAAATATCATTCTAAATGGTCACTATGGAATTCTCACTTTTCTTCCCATGCGGAATTAGCTACCCAAACGTTACACTGAAATTCTTCCAGTATGATCAAATGATTACATAATCTGATCTTCTATCCTTGTTATCAATAGTAAGTTTTATACTATGATTCCTATGTGTTAAATATAATCTCAGAAGACTAACTTCTTCTGTTTCCCCCTTTAATTTCCCTTGCCCTTCTTACCGCTATCTTTCCTATCCTATTTACCCTTCCCTATATCCCTCTCCCCCTCCCTTTACTCCAAGTTTTGTTTTCTCCCTTCCCATATCCTTCCTATCTTCTCAGTGTCCTTTATTGTCCTCATCCTAATATTATCTTCCTTTTTTTCCCTTTCATAATTATAGCTTGGCTTAACTTTGAAGTAAGTTATTATGTTTTTGTTTAAAATAATAAGTCTCATTGTTTGTAACCTTATTATATATGTAAATTCCATATATTGTTGTTTATTTGAGGATTTGGATGATTGTGTCTCCTTCCCCAGAATGTTAAAAAACCCTTAATAAAAATTATTGAAATAAAAAGGGATCATTTTTAGACTGATTTTACAATTTAAGAGACATAAAATGTCATGGTTTTAAGAGCTCAAAAGGAGTTCAATACAGTACTAGAAGACATCAAAGTGTTATACATATATTTTCAAGGCAATTTGTGGCTTTGCAGTGTTGAAATTAAAATTCTTTGGGAAAAGTCAACAAAACTGACAAATTTCAAAAGATTATCTTATCTCTAATTCCAATATTATACTCACATATGTGTTCATACAGTGGTAGATACTAGCATTGCAGACCGTATAAATGATTCCAGTACAGGTAAATCCACTGACTCACAGGTAATGTTTCATTTGGTTAGAGAAATAAATTTTCCCTTCACCATCCCTCCCAGACTGCCATGAAGACTTTTATATCTAATTTCTGTAGAATTTAACACACAGACATATTTGAGTGATTACTTTTCTGGCACTAGATAGTAGTAATTTGCCCTGTGCCCTCCATAAAATAGTACCTCTCATTTGTTCCCCCCCAACACCACCACCACCATTAACGGTGCCCCTTTGTGCCTCCATGTAATAATAGCACCCTACTCTGGGTCAGGATATACTGTATTAAAAATGCCCTATTTTTGCCATCATGTATTAATAATGCCCCCTTTTACCACCACTAATTATTAGTAATGCCCCATTTGTGCCTCCATATATTAATAATGCATTCTTTTTCCACTCTACATTCATGCACCTATGAGAATGCGGATAACGTTGAAACTAGTGTCTGTCTTGGGATTTGGTCAAGCCCCTCTTTGGGTCACATAGACCACCACTGGCCATAGGTAAAAAATAATCTTACCTTTTGACAGTTATACATGAGGCCCAATATTTTTTGTCATGCTTGTAGCAGGCTTATTGTGCACATGACCATCGAGTCATTGTATAGTTACAGCCCTATTGACTAGGGGGTTAGATAACTCTGAATTCACTACCGATGCAAATTGATATACTTAATGATATACATACAGTACAGACCAAAAGTTTGGACACACCTTCTCATTTAAAGATTTTTCTGTATTTTCATGACTATGAAAATTGTACATTCACACTGAAGGCATCAAAACTATGAATTAACAAATGTGGAATTATATACTTAACAAAAAGTGTGAAACAACTGAAAATATGTCTTATATTCTAGGTTCTTCAAAGTAGCCACCTTTTGCTTTGATGACTGCTTTGCACACTCTTGGAATTCTCTTGATGAGCTTCAAGAGGTAGTCACCGGAAATGGTCTTCCAACAATCTTGAAGAAGTTCCCAGAGATGCTGAGCACTTGTTGGCCCTTTTGCCTTCACACTGCAGTCCAGCTCACCCCAAACCATCTCGGTTGGGTTCAGGTCTGGTGACTGTGGAGGCCAGGTCATCTGATGTAGCACCTCATCACTCTCCTTCTTGGTCAAATAGCCCTTACACAGCCTGGAGGTGTGTTTGGGGTCATTGTCCTGTTGAAAAATAAATGATGGTCCAACTAAATGCAAACCGGAT
This sequence comes from Phyllobates terribilis, assembly GCF_046119375.1. Classification (NCBI taxonomy): domain Eukaryota; kingdom Metazoa; phylum Chordata; class Amphibia; order Anura; family Dendrobatidae; genus Phyllobates; species Phyllobates terribilis. The sequence goes on along the minus strand of NW_027362764.1, from coordinate 657,942,061 downwards.
GGAATAAAATTGGCACTGCAAGATGCTGTGGTAGCCATGCTGGTTCAGTATGACTTCAATTTTGAATAAATCCCCAACAGTGTCACCAGCAAAGCACCCCCACACCATCACACCTCCTCCTCCATGCTTTACGGTGGGAAGTCCATCGGTTCATCTTTTCTGCATCACACAAAGACACGGTGGTTGGAACCAAAGACCTCAAATTTGGACTCATCAGTACAAAGCACAGATTTCCACTGGTCTAATGCCCATTCTTTGTATTGTTTAGCCCAAACAAGTCTCTTCTGCTTGTTGCCTGTCCTTACCAGTGGTTTCCTAGCAGCTATTTCACCATGAAGGCCTGCTGCACAAAGTCTCCTCTTAACAGTTGTTGAAGAGATATGTCTGCTGCTGGAACTCTGTGTGGCATTGACCTGGTCTCTAATCTGAGCTGCTGTTAACCTGTGATTTCTGAGGCTGGTGACTCGGATAAACTTATCCTCAGAAGCAGAGGTGACTCTTGGTCTTCCTTGCCTGGGGCGGTCCTCATGTGAGCCAGTTTCTTTGTAGCGCTTGATGGTTTTTGCAGCTGCACTTGGGAACACTTTCAAAGTTGTCCCAATTTTTTGCACTGATTGACCTTCATTTCTTAAAGTAATGATGGCCACTCGTTTTTCTTTACTTAGCTGCTTTTTTCTTGCCATAATACAAATTCTAACAGTCTGTTCAGTAGGACTATCAGCTGTGTATACACCAGACTTCTGCACAACACAACTGATGGTCCAAACCCATTTATAAGGCAAGAAATCCCACTTATTAAACCAGACAGGGCACACCTGTGAAGTGTAAACCATTTCCGGTGACTACCTCTTGAAGCTCATCAAGAGAATGCCAAGAGTGTGCAAAGCAGTCATCAAAGCAAAAGGTGGCTACTTTGAAGAACCTAGAATATAAGACATATTTTCAGTTATTTCACACTTTTTTGTTAAGTGTATAACTCCACATGTGTTAATTCATAGTTTTGATGCCTTCAGTGTGAATGTACAATTTTCATAGTCATGAAAATACAGAAAAATCTTTAAATGAGAAGGTGTGTCCAAACTTTTGGTCTGTACTGTATATAAATGACTATGTGAATGTATATGAATTACCTGTTCTAATTATGTTTTCTACATTTCTACAAATCAAATCCGTGTATAGCCAAAATGAATGGTGGTTTTGATGATGGAAAGAACAAACTGATTATCATCCATCTTATAATGCCATTAGAAAAAAAGCTGGCCAACTTTAATCTACAGCAGAAAAATGACACCAAACACAAAGTCAAGGTCATCAGGAACAATTTCAGAAAAACAAAGAACAAGGAATTCTGTAACAATAGATATAACTTCCACAGAGAAAGAAGCAATTGTCTGTCAAAAATACTAAAACTAACTTTCATTTAATTCTCCTTTAAAACTTTATAATGGGGAATTGGTTCAGATTTAAATTGAAAAAATATCAATCACACCGAGTATTGATTCAATTTATATCTTTTTCATCTATAACCTTTTATAACTTTAACAATGATTGCTTATTGCTTATGGAAAACTAAAATGTTTAGCAATTATGCATTTATTTTTTTTAAATATAAAGGAATGTTGGTGTTTTCGTTTATTAATTGCCTAAAATAATGGTAAGTAAGCTGCATATCAGTGAAATATCAATACCATAAAGGAAACCCGTCACTTAAAAAAATGCTATTAACCTGCAGATATGGGGTTAATCTGTAGGTTAATAGTATTTTGAACCTGCTCGGCACCAGCACTTAGACTCTCACTGCCGAGGAAAAATAAACTTTATTTCACTCAGGAGCATTCAGATTTCAGTCACAGGGGCGGAGCTGGCACAGTTTCAGTGACCTTTCAGTCACCCCCAGCACTGATTGACAGCTGGCCATACTGCTGATCCAGTCTGTACTGGAAGCGCAGTTACAGCCACAACGCTCTATACACTGTGTAGATACAGTACAGACCAAAAGTTTGGACACACCTTCTCATTTAAAGATTTTTCTGTATTTTCATGACTTTGAAAATTGTACATTCACACTGAAGGCATCAAAACTATGAATTAACACATGTGGAATTATATACTTAACAAAAAAGTGTGAAACAATTGAAAATATGTCTTATATTCTAGGTTCTTCAAAGTAGACACCTTTTGCTTTGATGACTGCTTTGCACACTCTTGATGAGCTTCAAGAGGTAGTCACTGGAAATGGTCTTCCAACAATCTTGAAGGAGTTCCCAGAGATGCTTAGCACTTGTTGGCCCTTTTGCCTTCACTCTGCGGTCCAGCTCACCCCAAACCATCTCGATTGGGTTCAGGTCTGGTGACTGTGGAGGCCAGGTCATTTGGCGTAGCACCTCATCACTCTCCTTCTTGGTCAAATTGCTCTTACACAGCCTGGAGGTGTGTTTGGGGTCATTGTCCTGATGAAAAATAAATGATGGTCCAACTAAACGCAAACCGGATGGAATAGCATGCCGCTGCAAGATGCTGTGGTAGCCATGCTGGTTCAGTATGCCTTCAATTTTGAATAAATCCCCAACAGTGTCACCAGCAAAGCACCCCCACACCATCACACCTCTTCCTCCACGCTTCACGGTGGGAACCAGGCATGTAGAGTCCATCTGCTCACCTTTTCTGCGTCGCACAAAGACACAGTGGTTGGAACCAAAGATCTCAAATTTGGACTCATCAGACCAAAGCACAGATTTCCACTGGTCTAATGTCCATTCCTTGTGTACTTTAGCCCAAACAAGTCTCTTCTGCTTGTTGCCTGTCCTTAGCAGTGGTTTCCTAGCAGCTATTTTACCATGAAGGCCTGCTGCATAAAGTCTCCTTTTAAGAGTTGTTGTAGAGATGTGTCTGCTGCTAGAACTCTGTGTGGCATTGACCTGGTCTCTAATCTGAGCTGCTGTTAACCTGCGATTTCTGAGGCTGGTGACTCGGATAAACTTATCCTCAGAAGCAGAGGTGACTCTTGGTCTTCCTTTCCTGGGGCGGTCCTCATGTGAGCCAGTTTCTTTGTAGCGCTTGATGGTTTTTGCAACTGCACTTGGGCACACATTCAAGGTTTGCCCAATTTTTCGGACTGACTGACCTTCATTTCTTAAAGTAATGATGGCCACTCGTTTTTCTTTACTTAGCTGCTTTTTTCTTGCCATAATACAAATTCTAACAGTCTATTCAGTAGGACTATCAGCTGTGTATCCACCTGATGTCTGCACAACACAACTGATTGTCCCAACTCCATTTATAAGGCAATAAATCCCACTTATTAAACCTGACAGGGCACACCTGTGAAGTGAAGACCATTTCTGGTGACTACTTCTTGAAGCTCATCAAGAGAATGCCAAGAGTGTGCAAAGCAGTCATCAAAGCAAAAGGTGGCTACTTTGAAGAACCTAGAATATAAGACATATTTTCAATTGTTTCACACTTTTTTGTTAAGTATATAATTCCACATGTGTTAACTCATAGTTTTGATGCCTTCAGTGTGAGTGTACAATTTTCATAGTCATGAAAATACAGAAAAATCTTTAAATGAGAAGGTGTGTCCAAACTTTTGGTCTGTACTGTACATGCATGTATATATAATATATATGTATATATATATATTATGACAGAGTCACTGGTGTAATATAAGTGGGAGGAATGTGTCACTCAGGTTGCTCTCCTGTGGGAACTGAGACCTACTGAATTTCAGCCAGCATGTTATAATGTAGAGGTTAACTCTTTTGCAGGGTGTGGTTTTATGTGAATGACATAAAGATGGGAGGGACACCATTCACCATACCTCCCCTCAGGGTGTGGCTGAGCATAGTTTAAATATTCAGTCCTGTTTTTTTTTCGGCGTGTTGTGGTCTGGAAAGGCAAGGTCTCCAGACTGGGAAAGCTTCAGCTCAGGACAGAGATGAAGGTTGGGATTACACCCTGTGTGGGCGTGTTCACCATACATAAGGACTATGCTATCGTTTATCTTTTGTTTTGTCATTTTGCCAGTAAGGCCGTGTTTATTTTCGCTGGAATTGCAGAGCTTTATGCGATATAACAAAGCCTGCAGAAAAAACTCGGTTCCTGAGTCAATTTCCAGAAGCGGCCGAGCGAGTCGTCATATCACTATAAATATATATATATATATATATATATATATATATATATATACAGATAGATATAGATATATATATAGCCAAAAATAGTCTGAAACAACACCAAATGAGTTTAAATTGTGGGTGCAAGGCCTCCTAGACAACTGTCCTGTCATATATATATTTAAAAGAAAAGCTGCCAGTACTCCAAAAAATGCTGCCTGCCCCAAGGCTTGAGAAAGGCTGCTGACAGCTGAAACATTGCCACACTAGATGGGCTAATAAAGTTCTTTTCTTTTCATCATTTTTTGGAGTGCTGCCTGCTTTTTGTCTATATATATATATATATATATATATATATATATATATATATATATATATATATATATATATATATATATATATATATATATATATATATATATATATATATATATATATATATATATATATATATATAGTAGTGCCGTGGTGTTCACACACTGTGTTGTAATGAGGCAGTGACCCAGTAAAGTTCAACTCAAATGTCTTTGCCGGGGCGTCAAACAATCCATCTCCAAAACCCATTACCATGGGTGACTGCACCGCTTCTTGGGTCCTGTGTTTAGGTCACACAGGCCAGTATTGCAGAGCCTCTAGCTCTGCAGCTTGCAAACACAAAACTGACACACCCAAACCTTTGCTGCAGGTCTTTAAATGAAAACTGTGGACATGAGCCACATGCAAAACCCGAGTTGGAGGGAGTGGACCGCCCCACTACTATCCTGTAGTCCATTCCAAGAATAAAAGCCCATGCCAGGTTTTACTAAATCTGTCTTGATCAAATAGCTTGACCAAGTCCAAACTCACTTTTATTCTGCAATGCAACCACAGCTATGTCTATGATTGCAATGCACTGCAACGGGTTCAATATGCTTCTATGCGCATTCTGGGGGATACATGCCATGACTCGCATATAATTCCCCTCACTGCCTCACAATATATATGTACATATATTAATATATATATATATCTATAATGTAATCGTACAAGCGTCCCTCTGTCTGAAGCCTATATAGACTGCGCAAGCACGATGCACCTGCGCAGTCTGGACCCCACAGAGGAATGCAACCACATCCTAAATGAGGAGTTTAGGATGAGGATTGTGGCCTGGAGATCATGTAATGCGTAAGAAAGGAATGAATACCGCAATCTCCGGCCCCCTAACAACTAACCTATCTGGAAGACCGCGCTGTGTCTTCAGGCCGGTAGCCGGGAGATGAATGCGCCATCGGAATCGGCGCATGTGCATAGCGCTCTTCCGGTGCCATTTTATTGAAGACACACTTGCAGTGTGTCTTCAACAAAATGGCCCCAGAAAGCGCAGACTGCACAGGCGCCACAGTGCTCCCCACCCTCTCATGACATCTTTGATTATTTAAATAAAAAATAACATACGCCCACACTTCCCCAACATTTTCAAGCCTTCTCCTGCATCATATTAGCCGCTTCCCAACCGCCCACTGTATATAAACGTCTGGGCTCTGGGCAGCGCTGACATTTATAAACGGTCGGTGGTCCCACAGTGCTCAGGACTCCCAGGGTCCTGCAAGTGATGTGGGTGTGGTGCGGAGCACTAGCTCTGAAAGGGACATCATCGGCCCTGATTGGATCAGGTCCCAATGATGTTAATCCTTTGCTATCTTCTAGGTGCCACGATCCATAGCAATCACGGCATTTAGAAGACAGTGAGAGGAGAGGGGGTCGTTCACTTACCTTTGCATCGGCCCCGTGATGTCTGAGAGGACATGGCATTGTCATGGCAGCCGGAGGTCACATGACCACCTTCAGGTCTGCCATTTACGGTGTCCTGCTAGGCTCAGTCAGCTGCTGAAGTCTAGCAGGAGATACTGACAGTGTAAAACTGTCAGCTCTCATGCAATACAATACATGTCTATTGCATTGCATGAGAACAGTGATTAGAAAAATAAAAATTGAAGATCCATACAGGGACTAAGTAAAAAATTTAAAAAATTCTAAAAATGTTTTCAAACTGTTAAAAATATCACAAAATAAAAAAAAAATAAAAAAAATATTAAACCAATAAATCTGTATATTTATGCAAAAACAAAAAAGTACACATATTTGGTATCGCCGCATCCGGAACAACCCGATCTTTAAAACTATCAAACTAATTGACCTCTTCTGTGCACACCGTAAAAAAAAAAAAAAAAAAAAAAAAAACGGTGCAAAAAACTATACTTTTTCATCATATCGCCAAACAAAAAGTGGAATAAAATGCAATCAAAAAGTCAAAAGGAAATAAAAATGGTACAGCTGAAAATGTTATCTTGTCCCGCAAAAAAAAAGCCACCATACAGCTCCATCAGCAGAAAAATAAAAAAGTTATATCTCTCAGAATAAAGCGATGTAAAAAAAATTATTTTTCTATAAAATAGTTTTATTGTGTGAAAGCGTCAAAACATAAAAAAACTAAATAAGTGTTGCATCGCTGTAAACATACTGACCCAAAAAATAAAGCTGCCTTATCACTTTTATCACCCCCAGAACAGCTTTAAAAAAAACCTCAAAAAACAAATAGAAAGCGATCAAAAAATGTTACGTACCCAAAAATGGTACCAATAAAAACGTCAACTCGTCCCGCAAAAAACAAGCCTTTACATGACTCTGTCAGCCGAAATGTGAAAAAATTATAGCTCTCAAAATAGGGATAAGCAAAAACTAGATTTTGCAAAAAAAATGCGTCTTTTAGTGTGTGACAGATGTCAATCATAAAAACCCAATATGAATCTGGTATCGCTGTAATTGCACCAACCCGAAGAATAAAGTCGTATAATCACTTATACCGCACGAGGAACGGCTTAAAAAATAAATAACACCAATTCTTTACCTGTAGCTGATTTGTTTATTATGTCTCCCAAAGATCGCAGTAAGGCTCTGCTCACATTTATCCTGTGCTCTGCGCTGAGCACTTACACCGGGGTTTCCGTGTAAATCTCTGAAATACATGATTCAGACAGAACCCCTGGTTGAAGATTACCTGTAATGAGGCAGATGGAGGCACTGTGGATGTCGTCTGGCCTGTGATCCCACCGTGTCAATTTTTTTAGGCGTGCATAAAAGTGCGGTTGGCCACAGTTTTGTGCACTTCTGAAAAAAAGGACACCGCTAAACAGAGGCCAGACGGAGTCCAGAGTAACTATGCTGCCTCATTATAGTGAATGGGTCCCTCGGGGGTTTCATCTGAATTACATCACTTTCTAGATTTAGATGAAAACCCCGATGTAAGTGCTCAACCTAGAGTTCCGGATAAACATTATGTAAAATGTTCCCAATAAAAGCTTCAACTCAGTCCTCAAAAAAAGCAAGTCACCACTCAGGTCCGTTATCTGTTAAAAATATAAGGGACTGCCAAGTTACTGGTAGCACAAAGGCTCTGGAAAAGCAAAATGGCCCTTGCCCCCCAAAAGAAATTCAGAAAATATTGTGCTCCCAAAATCAAATGCCTCCCTCCCTTCTGAGCCCCACAATGTGCCTAAACTACATTTAGGGTGCACATGTTTGGCATTCCTGTAGCGATGAGAGCTTACCTAATTTACAGATTCATGTCTCCAGAAGCATGAGCTGGGCACAACGTACTGGTCACTACAGCGTACTGGTCACTTCAACAGCAGTTTGAAATTTTCACTCAGCAACATCCACTGCTGCTTGTTTCTGGAAAATACCCATGGAGTAAAAATCGTCACTGTACCTGTAGGTAAATTCCCAAAGGGGTATAATTTCCAAAATGGGGTCACTTGAGGGGGGATTCTGCTCTTCTAGCACTTAGGGGCTGTGTATATGGAGTCCGCATACTATTCTACAATAGTTTGTTCTCCAAGAGTCAAATAGCGCTCCATCCCTCCCGGGTCTCGCTGTATGCCTAAGCGGTACTGTACAGCCATATATGGGGTATTGCCACTTTTAGAAGAAATTGTGTGACACATTTTTTACCCATTGACCTTGGTGAAAATGTAAAATCTGAGGCTAAAACTATTTTTTTGCGGTAAATATATAATTATTTTTTCTTTACTGCCCAATGGTATAAATTTAAAAACTAAAAATTACTCACTACTTCCCTAGATGAAATCCTTGAGAGGTATACTTTACAAAATGGGGTCACTTTTGAGGATTTCTGCTATTTTGGCATGTCAGTGACTTTTCAAATGTGACATGGTGTCTGCAACCTATCCCAGCTAACATAGCCCTCTTTTCTCTTCCAAGCCCTGCCGTGTGCCAAAGCAGTCGTTTTCCACCACATATGGGTTATCGGCGTACTCAGGAGAAATAGAACAACAAATTTCATGGTTCAATTTCTCCTGTTACCCTTATGATAATGCAAAACTGGGGGATGAAAAACATTTTTGTGAGAAAAATGTGAAAATTGTATTTTTACGGCTCAATATTATAAACTTCTGTGAAGCACCTGCAGGTTCAAGGTGCTCATCACACATCTAGATAAGTTCCCTAAGGGGTTTAGTTTCAAAAATGGTGTTACCTGTGGGGGGTTTCCACTGTTTAGGCTCATCAGGGGCTACCCACATGCGACATGGCGTCCGCTAATTATTCAAACAAATTTTACATTCAAAAAGTCAAATGGCGCTCCTTCCCTTCCGAACCCTGCCGTGTACCCAAACAGTGGTTTTCCGCCACATATGAGGTATCAGCATGCTCAAGAGAAACACTACAAATTGTGTAGTTCATTTTTTCCTGTTACCCTTGCAAAAATAAAAAAATTGGGGTCTAAAGTAACATTTTTGAGAAAAAAAGTTAAATGTTCATTGTTTTCTTCCACATTCCAAAAATTCCTGTGAAGTACCTAAAGGGTTAATAAACTTCTTGAATGTAATTTTGAGCACCTTGAGGGGTGAAGTTTTTAGAATGGTGTCACTTTTGGGTATTTTCTGTCATAAAGGTCCCTCAAAGTCACTTCAAATAAGATGTGGTCCCTAAAAGAATGGTTTTGTAAATTTTATTGGAAAAAAGAGAAATCGCTGGTCAACCTTTAACCCCCATAACTTCCTAACAAAAAAAAATATTGGTTCCAAAATTGTGCTGATGTAAAGTAAACATGTGGGAAATGTTATTTTTTAACTACTTTGTGTGACATATCTCTCTGATTTAGGGAATGAAAATTCAAAGTTTGAAAATTGCAAAATTTTCAAAATTTTTGCCAAATTTCCATTTTTTTTTACAAATAAACGCAATTTACATCGAAGAAATTTTACCACTATCATGAAGTACAATATGTCTTGAAAAAACAATCTCAGAATCAGTGGGATCCGTTAATGTGTTCCAGAGCTATTACCTCATAAAGTGACAGTGGTCAGAATTGAAAAAATTGGCCTGGTCACGAAGGCGAAAACTAGCTCTGGCACGCAAGGGTTAAAGCCTCCGGTCTCTGCATTAAAAAAAAAATATATATATATATTACACTAATATATCTATATATATCTATAGAGGACACTTTATATACATATTACATATACAGTCATGGCCAAAAGTTTTGAGAATGACACCAAAATTATATTTTCACATGATCTGCTGGCCTCTGGTTTTTATTAGTGTTTGTCTGATGTTTATATCACATACAGAAATATAATTGCAATCATATTATGAGTACCAATAGGTTATATTGACAGTTAGAATGAGTTAATGTAGCAAGTCAATATTTGCAGTGTTGCCCCTTCTTCTTCAAGACCTCTGTAATTCTCACTGGCATGCTCTCAATCAACTTTTGGACCAAATCTTGACTGATAGCAGTCTATTCTTGCATAATCAATGCTTGCATTTTGCCAGAATTTGTTGGTTTTTGTTTGTCCACCCGTCTCTTGATGATTGACCACAAGTTCTCAATGGGATTAAGATCTGGGGAGTTTCCAGGCCATGGACCCAAAATCTCTATGTTTTGTTCCATGAGCCATTTAGTTATCAATTTTGCTTTATGGCAAGGTGCTCCATCATGCTGGAAAAGGCATTGTTAGGCGCCAAACTGCTCTTGGACGGTTGGGAGAAGTTGCTCTTGGAGGACATTCTGGTAGCATTCTTTATTCATGGCTGTGGTTTTAGGCAAGACTGTGAGTGAGCCGATTCCCTTGGCTGAGAAGCAACCCCACACATGAATGGTTTCAGGATGCTTTACAGTTGGCATGAGACAAGACTGGTGGTAGCACTCACCTCTTCTTCTCCGAATAAGCTGTTTTCCAGATGTCCCAAACAATCGAAAAGGGGATTCATCAGAGAAAATGACTTTGCCCCAGTCCTCAGCAGTCCACTCCCTGTACCTTTTGCAGAATATCAGTCGGTCCCTGATGTTTTTTCTGGAGAGAAGTGGCTTCTTTGCTGCCCTCCTTGAAACCAGCCCTTGCTCAAAGAGTCTCCGCATCACAGTACGTGCAGAAGCACTCACACCAGCCTGCTGCTATTCCTGAGCAAACTCGGCACTGCTGGTAGTCCGATCCCGCAGCTGAAACAGTTTTAAGATACGGTCCTGGTGCTTGTTGGTCTTTCTTGGGCGCCCTGGAGCCTTTTTGACAACAATGGAAGCTCTCTCCTTGAAGTTCTTGATGATGCGATAGATTGTTGACTGAGGTGCAATCTTTGTAGCTGCGATACTCTTCCCTGTTAGGCCATTTTTGTGCAGTGCAATGATGGCTGCACGTGTTTCTTTAGAGATAACCATGGTTAACTGAAGAGAAACAATGATACCAAGAACCAGCCTCCTTTTAAAGTGTCCAGTGATGTCATTCTTACTTAATCATGACTGATTGATCGCCAGACCTGTCCTCATCAACACCCACACCTGTGTTAATGGATCAATCACTAAAACGATGTTAGCTGCTCCTTTTAAGGCAGGACTGCAATGATGTTGAAATGTGTTTTGGGGGTTAAAGTTAATTTTCTGGGCAAATATTGACTTTACAAGTACAGTAATTGCTGTTAAGCTGATCACTCTTTGACATTCAGGAGTATATGCAAATTGCCATTACAAAAAATGAAGCAGTAAACTTTGGAAAAATTACTATTTGTCTCATTCTCAATACTTTTTGCCATGACTGTAGAATAGTCAGCGGAGCAATCCCGCAACAAAATACGTCAGCGGAGCAATCCAGAAACAAAATACATCAGCGGAGCAATCCAGCAACAAAATACGTCAGCTGAGCTATCCAGCAACAAAATGTGTCAGTGGAGCAATCCCGCAACAAAATACGTCAGCGGAGCAATCCAGCAACAAAATGGGCTCTGGATGGGAGCAGCACATGACAGGATGGGGGTGCAGGATAGGAGCAGCACATGACAGGATTGGGGCACAGGATTGGAGCATCACATGACAGGATGGGTGTGCAGGATGGGAGGAACACATGACAGTATTGGGGCGCAGGATGGGAGCACCACATGACAGGATGGGGGTCCAGGATGGGAGCAGCACATGACAGGATTGGGGCACAAGATTGGAGCATCACATGACAGGTTGGGGGTGCAGGATGGGAGGAGCACGTGACAGGATTGGGGCGCAGGATGGGAGCACCACATGACAGGATGGGGGCGCAGGCTGTGAGCACCACATGACAGGATGGGGGCCCAGGATGGGAGCAGCACTTCACAGGATGGGGTCAGCACATACCAGGATGGGGACGCAGGATGGGAGCAGCACATGACAGGATGGGGGCGCAAGATGGCAGCAGCACATAACAAGATTAGGGCGCAGGATGGAAGTAGCACATACCAGGATGGAGACCATATACCTATATACATGCTCGCCACCCGAGCATAGAACGGATTCATAGCTAGTACATATATATATATATATATATATATATATATATATGGTCATATAATTGCCTGGATCGTGCCATGTAAAAAGTTGTGCTGTAGCTGCGTGCCTGGAAGTACATAGCTATAGTTTCTAATTCTGAGCAACCCTTGTAATTCAGTATGTTTTTATATCTAGTTCTTGCCCAATAGTAACATTTCCACATTGTGTTATCTGTTTTTTTTTTATATAGTGTTCAGTTGAGATAATCATTTCTCTTTGCAATCCAACACAATCCAACTATTATTGGTGTGCAAAATGAATGCAAAGCCCTTACGTCCAGGCACAAAACACAAATTAACCCCTACTTGGCTGAGAATTAACTAGACATCAACTTCCCTGACTATACAGGTGAACTATTACTAACCACACAAAAAAAATGTTGCGTGTTACCTCACAGAGACTAAGAGTCCATTTACACAGACCAACTGGCGACATGATATGACTGCCGAAAAACCAGGCAAACCAAAAGTAGATGAAACACACTTCGCACTTAGCGTTCTATACTAAATCATTCAGGGCACATAGGCTGCCATTGTTCTCAGCTGTGCTTGTCCTGTTTACACAGGATGATCACTGCCGAGAATGATGATCTCTTATGTGACATAAACAATTATTTCACCCGATGTACGAATGTTTTGCTTTTTCATCGGGTGATCTGCAGCCTCTTTACATGGCAAGATAATTGTGAGATGAGCGTTTTGCAGTGTAAATACCCTTAAGAGTTCTCAGTAGCAAAATCTCTTGTGTCTTCAGTTTTCCTTCCTCTAAAGTTCACATACTGCACTCTTTTTTAAGCCCAGTAATGAATTAGCTCAACACCCAGACTGATCTGAGGGCTACAGAGAACTTGACTAGCAAGGCAATCACAGGCCATTCTGCCAAACTCAACTATTATTTTATTTAAAAATCCAGACTTATGTGACACCAAACATTTTTCATTAAAAATTCTATTTAGAGCTCTTACAATTTTGAAGATAAATAAATGATTGAATAAAGGCACAGTCTAGTGAAAGCAGCTACGATGAGTGTTCATTGCCATCATGTGCACAAGGTAGGAGACTTTATTGGGTAAAGTGACTTATAAGTAATTATTTATATCTAATAAATAGGATACAAGATATTCTGTATGGTAACAACATAAACAGGACAACCCTTAGAGAACTCAATAGTTAATTTGATTTATTTGCCTCAAGAATCGTATTCAAAACCAATGGACACGTTTCACCTAATGATGGCCATAAACTAGAAACTGGTAAATTAACTGTGACTGGAGTGCTGATTACGCTCAGATAGAATCACACAAAGTGTTGCTATGACTTGGCAGCCCCTTCCTTTATTTGCATTTAAATATCAGGATAAAATAATAGCAGGATGCACCAGTTGTAGAACCTGCTTTATGTTACCTGAGGCCTCATTACCAATGACCTTTTATTAATATTTCACTCCGGATTTTCCTTGGCTTCACCAATCTTGAGTTAATCAGGTCATCAGTAACTCACAGATGAATAATACATAACTATACATTTTGTATCATGTCCATTTAATATCTTGTTTGGTGACGGAATTAGAATTTTCTTCACTTTTATTGTTCTCTGGGTTTTTACTATATAATTTATATATCATTAACTGGTAAGCAATCTTATAAATGAGCATTAAGGATTGTTTGGTAGAGAAATGAAGCTAGATAAGGCTCAGATGATTATTTTAAAGCACATATAGCAGAGAAATGTACTACCCCCAGGCAGTCATTATTTTTCCTACTTTTCAATCTGACACAAAGTAGGCATAAATTTAACAGAATAGTTGGGCTTCAAAAAACAAACTAATTAGAAATGGGCCGAATGGTATAAATTGCCCTACCTACATTTTTCACGGAAGCTCGATAATGAGTAGAGAATGCTTGCGTTGCGTAATGGTGTATATTACATTAAAACTGAAGTGCAGATAATAGGTGCTCTGTTTTCCAAATGGTTTACTCCATTGTGAAGTCAAAGCTATGTTTATGTCAGTTGTGAAAATTTCTGCAAAGAGTGGGGGACATTAAAAAGACATCAACTTGTGATCAGTTCGTCTGGCAATCTAAGGAACTCAACTTATTCAAATGAAAGGAAGCTTAGAAAAATACTTTAAAGTACTGTCTGCTTAAAAATGGAAAACAATAAAGAGATTCTAAGTGGCCCTAGAATGTGCCTGAGAATATAGTATGGTATATAAATAAGCAAACAGATATGTAGATTATGTAGAATACCGAGCCAGGTAAAATTCCATTTTATTCTATGACAACTTTAAGTTAATAAGACTAAATTGATTGTACTGTAACTATAACGTGAAAAATAATAACTTATCCTAATATTCCAGAAAATTAAGGGTTTGTCCACTACTACTATATGTTGAAGGTTGATGTCAAACTTATGCAACTTATGATTGACATATAGTATATTGGAAACACAATTCAGGGCAATTAAAACCCAGAAAAAGAAAGTGAGAAAAGAGAATCACAATCATTATAAAAATATAGCTTTATTTTACTGAAATAAGTTAAAATAGCAAGGAATAAAAAGCAAAGTTACTCAAGAAATAGGACATATAAATTAATCCAGTTTAAATAGAAATTTAGTATAGATAGCTATAGTTCACACAGCAGAATGGCAAAGTTCTCATAAATATATATAAGGGCAGAGGTTATGATTTTCCATAGTCAACGTTTGCACACATGCATGATAAATAGTACAGATTTTAACAGGTAAAACAATTAGGAATAAAAACGTTAATAGTATAGTAGGGTAGTAAAGTGCCTCGTTCACTTCGGCACTATGACTAGTAATTCATGGTGGGAAAGAGAATGAAGAAAACGGCCATATTGACATGGGTTGTCATAATATAAGTACTAAAATTAATGGCCATAGGAATGCAAAGGAATAGAATAGTCAGTCAGGTGCCCAAAACGATGTAGTATTCTCTCAGAGGTAGAGGTAAAGAATAAAGCACCAGTGCAATTAAATTAGTGTATACTAGTGTTGAGCCACCCCCGTAGTGTTCGAGTTCGGTTCGGTTCGTCGAACACCCGTGTGTTCGCCGAACTGTTCGTCGAACTGTTCGTCGAACACCTTCGAACACCGTTAAAACCAATGGCAGGCAAACAAAAACACATAGAAACACATAGAAAACACCTTCAAAGGTGTCCAAAAGCTGACAAACTGCTCAGAAGACACAACTAACACATGGAAAAGTGACAAGTACATATAGTCATGCGAAAAGAAAAGAGGTGGAGGAGTAAAAGGAGGGGGAGACACAGATATAGGCATGTCATGCCCTTCTAAAATCCAAAAAGTGAGAAGCCGACACGTTCAGTCCGCTCCTGCCCGTGCCACCTCCGTGTCGCCGGGTTTGTGCCAGAGCCGCGGTGAACCCTGACGGCCAGCCCCCCTCTCCCAATACTGGTGCCTGTCCGCTGGTGGGTCGAGCGAGCCCCCCTGTGGTGGAGGCAGCTCTAAGCTTTTTAATTTAAATTGTCTCTCTAATTTGAATTAATACACTTTAAATCCATTTACAAGGATCTATTGGAGGGCAAGTCTCATGCCAGCAGCCGCGTAATTCCAGCTCCAGTAGCGTCCACTAAAGCTGCTGCAGTTAAAAAGCTTTTATAAGGATCGAGCTCGGCTGTCCACCGCAAGGCATCCTACTGCCAGTCCGAGCCCCTATGCCTTGGGGTGCCTCCTGATGCTCTTCACTGAGTATCCCGTGGTCCCGAAGCATTTCCTTTGAAAAAATGAAGTGTCCAAACTACAGGTGGTATAGCTTGCTTAACAGCCGGGATAATCCGCTGACTAGCAGACCCTGCTACTAGGCACAAAGTATTTCCTGGGCTAGATGCAGTTAAAAATTTGTAATTAGATACTCTCGTTGGATGCTGAGAAAGCATTCCATAGAGTCTCCTGGCACGCCATATATGATTCTCTTAAAAAGCTTGGGGTAGGGGTCTAGGGGACCCTTTTATAGCCAAAATCACGGCCCTGTATCGCAATACGTCACCTAGGCTGAAGATAAATGGAACTGTAGCACCCTGAGGGCTCGGTTGCTACCGAGGTATTGCACCTCACCCAGAGGTGTGATATCTCACTCTCAGGTAAGGATGTAGTGTGGATCAGGACCCGACACCTGCATGCATTACACCACATTGCCGTGGGGCAGGGCGACCAATATGCCCCTGAGATGGGCACGACAGTCCCTGTCCCTGGCTGGAGTGGGGGGAGGGAACACTGAGGAAGGGGAACCCTGTAGTGCAGGAGCAGGGAGTAAGCTGTTCCTGGGTGCATTGAGAAGGGAGTATAAAAGGTGGGCACCATCTTAGTTCAGTGCAGAGAAGTCTGAGCAGAAGTGGCAGGGAGCAGGGGCTCTGCATGAGATCTGCTCCGGAGGCGGGCCTAGTAACAGAGGCCCAGGCCTGGAAGAGGGAGAAGGAAGGAAGAGGAGCGGAGAAGGCTCCAGGAACGAGGAATGAAGGGATCTCAGGGGTGCGGACGGGCGAGTCGCCACCGCACGCCGAATCCACCTGCGTGGAGGGGTCAGGCCAAAGGGGGAGACCGGTCCCCGAAACTAGTGGAGGCAGGAAATGACCCTCAGCTAGAAACAGGAGGCTGTGACATTTTATGTGGTGCAGCCCCTCGCTACACCCGCTAGGAAGGCACCACATAGGGTCAGGGAAACTGGCGCCAAGTTTACCAAGAGGAGGCCCGAGGCAGCCGGACAGAAGGGTTGGTAAGAAAGGCCAGACAAAGGACACACAAAGGGGGTCCTGTGAAGCACTCCAAAGTTATCTGGGAGTTGTCTGAGCCCCTCACCTGGTGAGCACAGTACGACGTGGGCAGCCGTTACCTGCAGACGTGGTCAGGATAATAAGAACTGTGAGTAAAGGCCATGGACTGCATCACTGACTCCGTGTCATTACTGCTGCTGCCCTGCACCATCACCCCCATCCTCCGCATACACTGCCCTGAGGCTATACTCCTCCCGTGGGGAGTTATGCTACGCTCTGCTGCACCCACAACACCAGCCTCAGCGGTCTGCCCTGGAGCGGCGGTTCACTCTGACCGCAATCCACGGGTGGCGTAGTCGGACATTTAAACATCAAAACCACATAAATAGTTCCGCCACTGGTTTGACCGCCCTGAGCCACGGAACCGGGTTTCCGCCACGGAGACTACAACCACCAGCATCCACCAAAAAGGGTCCGGCTCCGGGTGTCCCAAGGCCCAGGGGGCGCGTCAGAACATTTTCATCACCTTTCACAATCACCAATGGGACAAGGCAGGGATGTTCTCTGTCCCCTCTCTTATACATCCTAGTGACGGAGCACCTGCTCTCATCAATTCGCCATAACCCCAATATTAGGTGGATTGAGGTGGGAGGCACCGAGTACAAGTGCTCTCTATTTGCTGATGATGTCCTAGTATATATCACTCAATCACATATATCCATCCATGCTGTTATGGCTGAAATAGATCACTTTGTTACATGGTCAAATTTTAAAATCAATGCAGCGAAGTCTGAGGCCCTCGATGTCTCCCTCCCCAAATCCATATAGGATTCCATCCAGTCCAACTTTCCCTTTGCCTGGCCCTCACAAGGTATCAAATACTTAGGAATTCCTATTCATAGAGACCTCTCCCATCTATGTTATCTTAATTTTGGGCCCTTTATTGAACAACTCCATACAGACCACGGTTGGCAAGTTAGAACTCTAAGATTCACTACGTGAACCACTGGTGTTTTGTGGAAAAGCACATGTACACTGTGTTCCAAATTATTATGCAAAAAGTGTTTAGGAGTGATAAGGGAAGAATTTGTTTGTTTGTCAGTTAAACTCATTGATGGTGATGTGTGTCAGGGCTCTTTATATCACTGTAAGCAATTGCAGACACCTGTGCTAATTAGTTTGGCAGGTGTGTCCAATGAAAGTCAAGACTACTTAAGAAGGCTGTCTCACATTATTAAGCAGCCTACATTTTCTGCCAAAATGGGAAAGAAAAAGGATGTGTCGGCTGCTGAGAAGCAACAAATTGTGGAGTGTTTAGGTCAAGGCATGACTACAATCAACATTGTGCGATGATCAGGATGAAGTGTCTTGGCAATCAAGAAGTATGTAGCTGATTCACAGTACACACGTGTGCGTGCTGATAAGGGCAAATTGAGGACTCTTTCCTGCAGGCAATTACGTCAGGTTGAAAGAGCAGCGGCAAAAAAGCCTTGTCATAGCAGCAGACAAGTTTTTGAAGCTGCTTGTGCCTCCAACGTCCCCCGAACAACAAGATGCAGGGTCCTTCAGAGGTTTGCAGCTGTGCATACGCCATCCTGTCGACCTCCTCTATCCACTTCACACAAGCAGAAACGGCTCCAGTGGGCCAAACATTACATGAAGACTGATTTCAAAACTGTTTTGTTCACGGATGAGTGCCGTGCAGCGCTCGATGGTCCAGATGGATGGAGTGGAGGATGGCTGGTTGATGGACACCCCACGCAAACACGGCTACAGCGCCAACAAGGAGGAGGTGGAGTAATGTTTTGGGCTGGAATCATGGGGAGAGAGATTGTCGGCCCCTTTAGGATCCCTGAAGGCGCTAAAGATGAACTCCATAATGTATGTGGATTTTCTCAAACAGCACTTCCTGCCATGGTTCAAGAAGAAGAACCGTGTATTTCACAGCAAGATCATTTTTCTGCATGATAATGCACCATCTCATGCTGCATATAAAACATCTGCATCTCTGGCTGATATGGGCATAAAAGGGGACAAACTTATGGTGTGACCCCCATGCTCCCCTGACCTCTACCCCATTCAGAACCTTTGGAGCATCATTAAAAGGAGTGTCTATGATGGCGGGAGGCAGTTCACATCTAAGCAACAGCTCTGGGAGGGTATTCTGTCCTCATGCAAAACAATTGAAGCAGAAACCATCCAAAACCTGACAAATTCAATGGACGAGAGAGTTCAGAAGCTCCTTTCGAACAAGGGGTCCTATGTGAAAATGTAACATCACCTAGAATAAAGTTTTGAGTTGAAAACTGTTTGA
Organism: Phyllobates terribilis; assembly: GCF_046119375.1. NCBI lineage: Eukaryota > Metazoa > Chordata > Amphibia > Anura > Dendrobatidae > Phyllobates > Phyllobates terribilis. The sequence continues at coordinate 657,923,024 of NW_027362764.1, read as the reverse complement.
TTTCAGTTTCTAACAACCTGCTAATGCTTATAATTTCAAAAATGACCATTTTTTTGGTCTTTATTAAAATGAAAAGGTTGATCGAAAAGTTTGGGGGAACTAAGAGTGTGGCAACCCAGTAGTCATGATTACTTCGAATTCTGACAATATGAGGGTCATGCTGCAGGTAGTGCAGCAAGAAGGCACTTATGTGTCTTGCGCATCTCGGAGCCCCAAAATTATTTTCCGGGCTAGATGCAGCTAAAAATTATTATTAATTTTAAATCTGGTGAAGCTTTAGTATAGATGGCCTAATAGGATCAGTGCTGCACACTGCTACAAAGCCCAAATTATTTTCCAGTCAAGATACAGATAAACATGATTAGTAATTTTAAATCTGGTGGAGCTTATTATAAATGGCCTAATAGAATCAGTGCTGCACACTGCTACAAAGCCCAAATTATTTTCCAGCCAAGATACAGATAAACATGATTAGTAATTTGAAAGCTTAAAACGGTTGGTAGGGTGATTTTAACCAATCATCAAGCTTTTACTCTCCCCAGGATGACACAGGGGTAGAAAAGTTGTTTCGGATCCATGATTTGTTCATCTTTATGAACGTGAGTCTGTCTACATTATCAGTGGAGAGCCGCATGCGCTTATCTGTCAGCACACCACCAGCAGCGCTGAACACACGTTCAGACAGAACGCTGGCTGCGGGGCATGACAAGATCTCCAAGGCGTAAGTGGCTAGCTCCGGCCATTTATCCAGATTGGAAGCCCAAAAAGAGCAAGGGTCCAGTGACACAGTCGTGGCTTCAATGTTTACTTGGAGATACTCCTGTACCATCGTCTCTAGGCGTTGACTATGTGTCAGTCTTCTTGTCTCCTGTGGCCTTGCAAAGGATGGGCTAAAAAAGTGGTGAAATGATTCCGCAAAATTGATGTTACCAGCAGATACTGTGGTTCTGTTAAGGTTTGAGTGCTGAACACTTGACGGTCCCACGGTTGGCAAGTTGGAACTGTGAGATTCACTACGTGCACCACTGGTATTTTGCGGAAAAGCACATGTAAGATTCTGCAACAGTCTCTGCTGATACTCCTGCATGCGTGCATCCCTTTCTATGGCAGGAATAATTTCTGCAAATTTACTTTTGTACCGGGGATCTAACAGTGTGGCAACCCAGTAGTCAGGATTATTTCTAATTCTCACAATTCAAGGGTCATGTTGCAGGTAGTGCAGCAAGAAGGCACTCATGTGTGTTGCGCATCCAGGAGCACCAAGTCCCTGTTGTGTTGGTGGCGAGGTAACAATCATGCTTCCTTCCTCTGTCCTCTCCCCCCAACCTCGCACAACAGAAATGTGATCAAGGTCTCCCTCATCTGATGAGTCTTCCATCAGTTCGTCCTCCACATCTTCCTGGGCTTCTGCACCTTCCTCACTAGTTTGGCTGCTACCATGCGCCCTGGTAAAACCATTTCCCCCACCCTCACATGCCTGCCGCCTTGGTGCTGCCGACCGTCTGGACCTTGCAGATGTTATCCCTTCCGCATACAACTCCTCCTCCTCTACTTCCTCCACCTCCTCTTGTGCCACCACCTGACTCCGAATTCTGTTTAACATGTGCTCCAGCATGTAAATCACCGGAATAGTCATGCTGATAATGGCATCGTCAGCACTAAACATCTTCGTCGCCATTTCAAAACTGTGCAGAAGGGTGCATAGGTCCCTGATCTGAGACCACTCCTCCAGCGTGATTTGCCCCACCTCTGGATCTCGTTGGCCCAGGCTATACGTCAGAACGTATTGCACCAGGGCTTGTCGGTGCTGCCACAGTCGCTGCAACATGTGCAGAGTTGAATTCCACCAGGTAGGCACATCGCATTTTAGCCGGTGAAGTGGCAGGCCCAACGACTTCTGTAGAGATGTAAGTCGCTGAGCTGCGGGATGCAAACGGCGAAAGTGAGCACACAGCGACCGTGCCCTCTGCAGAAGGCCATCTAGTCTGGGATAGTGGGCTAAAAATTGCTGGACAACCAGGTTCAACACGTGAGCCATACAAGGCACGTGTGTGACATTGCCCCAGCGAAGGGCCGCACCCAGGTTTGCAGCATTGTCGCACACGGCCTTCCCTGGTTTCAGGTCCAGTGGAGACAACCATTCATGAAATTGGTTCTCCAGAGCTGACCACAACTCCTCAGCTGTGTGACTCACATTTCCCAGACATTTCAATGTAAAAACCGCCTGATGACGTTGAGCCCTACTGCCAGCATAGTAAGGAGGTGTGCAGGATCCCTTCTGTGCAGTTAGAAAGCTTGTGGCATGACCAGACAGGCATTGGGTGCAGGTGGAAGACCGAGAGGAGGTTGAGGAGGCAGAAGCAGTGGAGGAACTTTGACATAAAGAGGATTGACGCACAACTCGTGGGGACGGCAAGACTTGGACAGCAGCCCCTTGTCCTGCTGTCACCATAGTTACCCAGTGCCCAGTCAGCGACATGTAACGCCCCTGTCCATGCCTACTCGTCCAAGTGTCTGTGGTGAAATGCACCCTGTCACACACAGAGTTTCTCAAAGAAGCGGTGATGTTGTGTGCGACATGCTGGTGGAGCGCAGGCACACCTTTCTTTGAGAAGTAGTGCCAACTGGGCATCTGGTACTGGGGCACTGCGACGGACATAAGGTCTCGAAAATCCTCTGTGTCCACCAGGCGGAAAGGCAGCATTTCTGTAGCCAAGAACTTGCAGATGGTGAAATTCAACCTCTTAGCTTTCTCATGGCAAGGAGGAAATGGTCTTTTACTTGTCCACATCTGAGGGACCGAGGGCTGGCTATTGTGCTTAGACGGGGTTGATAAGGGTGTCCCCGGCAAACTGCCGGTCTGTGAGGAAGATGCAGGCGGACATGTTAGGTTGCCTTGATCCAAAGGTGGTGCTATCGATGTCGGACAGTGCTCAACACCAGCTGGTGTTACCACCTCCAAAGAAAATGATGACCTGCCAATCACGCTGGCTGTTGCGGGTAAAGAGGTGGCAGGTCTGCGCCCCAAAACAGGTGTGACTGCTGTCCCCCCAGTCACAGAGGATGAAGAGGCCGCGGATGCACAAGATATGGCAGACGGTGGTTGGCCCGGCCGGCTAGTCCGCATTGTAGCACACTGAGCTTCCCACTGCAACTTATGCTTCATGTCCGTGTGCCGGTTCATGCATGAAGTACTCAAACTATGTATTTTTTGGCCTCTACTTAGCTTTTGCTGACAAATGTTACAGATAACACGAGTTGGGTCATCTTTATCGATCTGAAAAAATGCCCAGGCTATGCAAGGCTTAGCACCCATGCGACCTGAAGAGCCACCACGACTTGTGGTGAGAGGCAGAGTTGTGTTTGAGGATGCAGTTGTTGACGTGCTTCCAGTACTACGTCTCTGTCCAGGAAGGCGCAACCTAACCTCGTCGTCACTAGCATCTTCCTCCACCTCCTCTGCTGACCTCATCTCTTGGCTGACTGTGGGTTGACAGTAAGTGGGATCTCCAACCTCATCATCATCACCCTGTGCGTTATCACACCCGTCGTCCTCAGAGCCAACCTGTTCCTGCCCTGACAAAAAACTAAAGTTGTCGCTCCAATCAGGTATTTGAGTCTTATCATCGTCTTCCTCATTGTCTCCACCAACAGGAGTTACAGTTTGGGAATGAGGGTCTACATTATGGTCAGAACCTTCTGCGTCTGGTCCTGGATCCGACTCATAAAGATTCTGGGCATCAGTGCAGATCATTTCTAGTGTTGAGCCACCCCCGTAGTGTTCGGGTTCGGTTCGGTTCGTCGAACACCGGGATGTTCGAGGAACTGTTCGTCGAACTGTTCGTCGAACACCTTAGAACACCGTCGAACACCGTTAAAACCAATGGCAGGCAAACAAAAACACATAGAAACACATAGAAAACACCTGCAAAGGTGTCCAAAAGCTGACAAACTGCTCAGAAGACACTCTCTTTAAAAAAGCCGGCCGGCAAATTCAGCAGCGGCATACACCGGTACCCGACAATTTAGACAAGAAGGAATAGAGCCTCACACATAGATTAGATAGATAGAAACATGTCAGTCACACATATAAGAAGCACAGTGACAGTGTTGGTTACTGCACTTGTCATTTAGTGTAAAGGATTTATTAAAAAAAATATTAGTGTTTTCATGCACCGTCTCTTTAAAAAAGCCGGCCGGCAATTCAGCATCTGTACCCGACAATTTAGAACAGAAAGAATAGAGCTTCACACATAGATTAGATAGATAGAAACATGTCAGTCACATATATAATAAGTACAGTGATAGTGTTGCTTACTGTACTTGTCATTTAGTGTAAAGGATTTATTTAAAAAAATAATAGTGTTTTCATGCACTGTCTCTTTAAAAAAGCCGGCCGGCAATTCAGCAGCGGTACCCGACAATTTAGAACAGAAAGATAGAGCATCACACATAGATTAGATAGATAGAAACATGTCAGTCACATATATATGAAGTACAGTGATAGTGTTGGTTACTGTACTTGTCATTTAGTATTAAAATAAAGGATTTATTATTAAAAAAATTGGCGTGGGGTTCCCCTTAATTTTAGGCTCTAGCGGAGGTTAAGCAGACGGCTGGGGCAGATGTTTGAAGCCTGGGAAGGGGGTAAAACCCATGGAGCTTCCCAGGCTACTAATATCAGCCCCCAGCTGAATACATAGCCTTTACTAGCTATTAAAATGGGGGACCCCCCAAAAAAAATGACGTGGGGTCCCCCCTAATTTAATAGCTAGCAAAGGCTAGGCAGACAGCTGGGGGCTGATATTAATAGCCCAGGAAGGGAGCCATGAATATTGGCCCCCTCCCAGGCTAGAAACACCAGCCGTCAGCCGCCCCAGAAATGGCGCATTCATAGGATGCGCCAATTCTGGCACTTAGCCTCGCTCTTCCACGCTGCCCTGGTGCGGTGGCAGGGGGTAATAGGGTTGGGGTTGATGTCAGCTTATAATGCCAGCTGACATCAAGCCCAGGTTAGTAATGGAGAGGCGTCTATAAGACACCCCCATTACTAACCCCATAGTCAAAGTTAAAAAAAACACAAACACCCAGAATAAAGTCCTTTAATTGAAATAAAGACAAAATCCTTTATTGTTCTAAATTAAACCATACTTACCATCACGCCCATTCCAGCTGAAGCCAACGATCTCCTGCAATAAAAGAAAAATAATAAAGCAACCTCATCCTTACCTTTCCATGGTTCCCACGACAGCTTCAGCTCTGCTACATCGAGATGACAGGCTGGACCGCAGCAGAACGCTGCCATCCAGCCTGTCATCCCGCAGACACTGAGAAGCGCAGGCTTGCTTGCGCTGCTCAGCGTCTCTCTGTGACGACATCCAGATGAGCCGAGTTCATGTCCAATGAACTCGGCTCACCTCATGCACGTCACTGACAGCGTGGGAAAATTCTCACGCTGAAGCGCTGATTGCAGGAGAATTTTCCCACGCTGTCAGTGACGTGCAGTAGGTGAGCTGAGTTCATTGGACATGAGCTCACCTCATGCACATCACTGACAGCGTGGGAGAATTCTCCTGCACTCAGCACTTCAGCGTGAGAATTTTCCCACGCTGTCAGTGACGTGCATGAGGTGAGCCGAGTTCATTGGACATGACCTCGGCTCATCTGGATGCCGTCACAGCGAGACAGTGAGGAGCGCAAGCATGCCTGCGCTTCTCAGTGTCTGCGGGATGACAGACTGGATGGCAGCGTTCTGCTGCGGTCCAGCCAGTCATCTCGATGTAGCAGAGCTGAAGCTGTCGTGGGAACCATGGAAAGGTAAGGATGAGGTTGGTTTATTATTTTTCTTTTATTGCAGGAGATCGTTGGCTTCAGCTGGAATGGGTGTGATGGTAAGTATGGTTTAATTTAGAACAATAAAGAATTGTGTCTTTATTTCAATTAAAGGACTTTATTCTGGGTGTTGTGTTTTTTTTAAATACTTTACTAGAAATTCATGGCGGTCATGTCTAATACTGGCGTGACCCCATGAATTTTGGGCTTGGGGCCAGCTGATAATACCAAGCTGGCCCTAACCCCTTTATTACCCAGTGAGCCACCGCACCAGGGCCCTGGATGAGTTGGGTACAGCGCCAGAAGATGGCGCTTCTATGAACGCGCCATTTTCCGGGGTGGCTGCGGACTGCAATTTGTAGCGGGGGGGGGCCCAGAAAGCTTGGGCCTCCCTGCGCTGCAGATTCCAGCCCCCAGCTGCCTAGTTGTACCTGGCTGGACACAAAAATAGGGCGAAGCCCCACGTACTTTTTTTTTAATTATTTCATGAAATTCATGAAATAATTAAGAAAAAAAGGCCTTCCCTATATTGTTGTGTCCGGCCAGGTACAAATAGGCAGCTGGTGGTTGGGGGCAGCCCGTTCCTGCCTGCTGTACCTGGCTGGACACAAATATAGTGCGAAGCCCCACTTCAATTTTTTTTAATTATTTCATGAAATTCATGAAATAATTAAGAAAAAAAGGGCTTCCCTATATTGTTGTGTCCGGCCAGGTTCAAATAGGCAGCTGGTGGATGGGGGCAACCCGTTCCTGCCTGCTGTACCTGGCTGGACACAAATATAGTGCGAAGCCCCACTTCAATTTTTTTAAATTATTTCAGGAAATTCATGAAATAATTAAAAAAAAATTGACGTGGGGCTTCGCACTATATTTGTGTCCAGCCAGGTACAGCAGGCAGGAACGGGCTGCCCCCAACCACCAGCTGCCTATTTGTACCTGGCCGGACACAACAATATAGGGAAGCCCTTTTTTTCTTAATTATTTCATGAAATAATTTAAAGAAAATTGACGTGGGGCTTCGCCCTGTTTTTGTGTCCAGCCAGGTACAACTAGGCAGCTGGGGGCTGGAATCCGCAGCGCAGGGAGGCCCAAGCTTTCTGGGCCACCCCCGCTGCAAATTGCAGTCCGCAGACACCCCGGAAAATGGCGCGTTCATAGAAGCGCCACCTTCTGGCGCTGTACCCAAATTATCCAGGGCCCTGGTTCGGTGGCTCACTGGGTAATAAAGGGGTTAGGGCCAGCTTGGCATTATCAGCTGGCCCTAAGCCCGAAATTCATGGGGTCACGCCAATATTAGACATGACCACCATGAATTTCTAGTAAAGTATTTAAAAAAAACACAACACCCAGAAAAAAGTCCTTTAATTGAAATAAACACACAATTCTTTATTGTTCTAAATTAAACCATACTTACCATCACGCCCATTCCAGCTGAAGCCAACGATCTCCTGAAATAAAAGAAAAATAATAAAGCAACATCATCCTTACCTTTCCATGGTTCCCATGACAGCTTCAGCTCTGCTACATCGAGATGACAGGCTGGACCACAACAGAACGCTGCCATCCAGCCTGTCATCCCGCAGACACTGAGAAGCGCAGGCTTGCTTGCGCTCCACAGTGTCTCTCTGTGAGGGCATCCAGATGAGCCGAGTTAATGTCCAATGAACTCGGCTCACCTCATGCACGTCACTGACAGCGTGGGAAAATTCTCCTGCACTCAGCGCTTCAGCGTGGGAGAATTCTCACACTTAAGCGCTGAGTGCAGGAGAATTCTCCCACGCTGTCAGTGACGTGCAGGAGGTGAGCTGAGTTCATTGGACATGAGCTCACCTTATGCACGTCACTGACAGCGTGGGAAAATTCTCCTGCACTCAGCGCTTCAGCGTGGGAGAATTCTCACGCTGAAGCGCTGAGTGCAGGAGAATTCTCCCACGCTGTCAGTGACGTGCAGGAGGTGAGCTGAGTTCATTGGACATGAGCTCACCTTATGCACGTCACTGACAGCGTGGGAGAATTCTCCTGCACTCACCGCTTCAGCGTGAGAATTTTCCCACGCTGTCAGTGACGTGCATGAGGTGAGCCGAGTTCATTGGACATGAACTCGGCTCATCTGGATGTCGTCACAGAGAGACGCTGAGCAGCGCAAGCAAGCCTGCGCTTCTCAGTGTCTGCGGGATGACAGGCTGGATGGCAGCGTTCTGCTGCGGTCCAGCCTGTCATCTCGATGTAGCAGAGCTGAAGCTGTCGTGGGAACCATGGAAAGGTAAGGATGAGGTTGCTTTGTTATTTTTCTTTTATTGCAGGAGATCGTTGGCTTCAGCTGGAATGGGCGTGACGGTAAGTATGGTTTAATTTAGAACAATAAAGGATTGTGTCTTTATTTCAATTAAAGGACTTTATTCTGGGTGTTTGTGTTTTTTTTAACTTTGACTATGGGGTTAGTAATGGAGGTGTCTTATAGACGCCTCTCCATTACTAACCTGGGCTTGATGTCAGCTGGCATTATAAGCTGACATCAACCCCAACCCTATTACCCCCTGCCACCGCACCAGGGCAGCGTGGAAGAGCGAGGCTAAGTGCCAGAATTGGCGCATCCTATGAATGCGCCATTTCTGGGGTGGCTGACGGCTGGTGTTTCTAGCATTGGAGGGGGCCAATATTCATGGCTCCCTTCCTGGTCTATTAATATCAGCCCCCAGCTGTCTGCCTAGCCTTTGCTAGCTATTAAATTAGGGGGGACCCCACGTCATTTTTTTTGGGGGGTCCCCCATTTTAATAGCTAGTAAAGGCTATGTATTCAGCTGGGGGCTGATATTAGTAGCCTGGGAAGCTCCGTGGGTATTACCCCCTTCCCAGGCTTCAAACATCTGCCCCAGCCATCTGCTTAACCTCCGCTAGAGCCTAAAATTAAGGGGAACCCCACGCCAATTTTTTTAATAATAAATCCTTTATTTTAATACTAAATGACAAGTACAGTAACCAACACTATCACTGTACTTCATATATATGTGACTGACATGTTTCTATCTATCTAATCTATGTGTGAAGCTCTATTCTGTCTGTTATAAATTGTCGGGTACAGATGCTGAATTGCCGGCCGGCTTTTTTAAAGAGACGGTGCATGAAAACACTATTATTTTTTTTGATAAATCCTTTACGCTAAATGACAAGTACAGTAAGCAGCACTTTCACTGTACTTCGTATATATGTGGCTGACATGTTTATATCTATCTAATCTATGTGTGAAGCTCTATTCTTTCGGTTCTAAATTGTCGGGTACAGTTGTATGCCGCTGCTGAATTGCCGGCTTTTCATGTTTCACTGTTGGCACTGTTCCCATCGATTTGGGCAATCACTGTAATGCCACAACCACCATGGCTGTGGCATTACAGTGAGTGGCAGACAATCCCTGCATGATTGGTGCTCTAAATAGCGTCAGACATGCAGGACACGCTTTTGGTGCACGAACAGTTATCGAACATAACCTCGAACAGCCGAATTTTTTGCAAATCGTTCGGGTTCGTCGAACAACTCGAACACCGCCCAAAACAGCTCGAATTTGAGATTGGCGAACAGTTCTAGTCGAACACCGCTCATCTCTAATCATTTCCTCGTCTGGATTCACAGAAGCGCTGGAGTCGACCTCTGATTCCCAGGCTATAGTATGAGTAAACAGCTCTGCAGACTCAACCATCTGTTCTACCTCATACTCAGACGGGCAGCTGGAGATTTGGGAGCTGTGAGGAAGCAAGTGCGATTGGGGTGACACCTTTGAGGACTGGAGTATTTGTGATGTTGAAGTTGATGTGGAGGAGAGCCCACTTAAAGGAGCACTTGATATCCGTTGAAGCACCTGCTGTTTTTGTGCCTCATCTGGAATTTGTAGCGATTGGCGTGGCCGTAAGAAAGGGATCTTATCACATTGTCCGCTAAAAGAAGTAGACATTTTAGTTTGGCTGGAAGATGGTCTTTCTTCTGCAGATGTTACTGTTGCTTTAACACCTACCCCACGGACACAACCTTTTTTCCCCTTCCCAACACGCCTATTCCCCTTTCCACCAGCAGCAGGCCTTTTTCCACTCATTTTGGTGGTTAACTAATTAACAACTCTGGAGTTGTTTGCACAAAAAAACAATGGATGGGAACCGAGCAGAGCTGAGTGGCCAAACTGTGGTATTTGGTCAAAACTATTGGCTGGGTTAGATGCAGAAAAAAATTATATTCAATTTGCAACCTGATGGAGGTCAGTATAGATGGACTAATAGAGAAAGTCCCACACACTGCTAGAAGGCCAAATATTTTTTCAGAGCTAGATGCAGATAAAAATTATTTTTAATTTGCAACCTGATGGAGGTCAGTATAGATGGACTAATAGAGAAAGTCCCACACACTGCTAGAAGGCCAAATATTTTTTCAGAGCTAGATGCAGGTAAAAAAAATTTTTAATTTGCAACCTGATGGAGGTCAGTATAGATGGACTAATAGAGAAAGTCCCACACACTGCTAGAAGGCCAAATATTTTTTCAGAGGTAGATGCAGAAAAAAATATATTCAGTTTGCAACCTGATGGAGGTCTGTATAGATGGATTAATAGAACAAGTCCCACACACAGCTAGAAGCCCAATATTTTTTCAGAGGTAGATGCAGAAAAAAATATATTCAGTTTGCAACCTGATGGAGGTCAGTATAGATGGACTAATACAACAAGTCCCACACACAGCTAGAAGCCCAATATTTTTTCAGAGGTAGATGCAGAAAAAAATATATTCAGTTTGCAACCTGATGGAGGTCTGTATAGATGGACTAATACAACAAGTCCCACACACAGCTAGAAGCCCAATATTTTTTCAGAGGTAGATGCAGAAAAAAATATATTCAGTTTGCAACCTGATGGAGGTCAGTATAGATGGACTAATACAACAAGTCCCACACACAGCTAGAAGCCCAATATTTTTTCAGAGGTAGATGCAGAAAAAAATATATTCAGTTTGCAACCTGATGGAGGTCTGTATAGATGGATTAATAGAACAAGTCCCACACACAGCTAGAAGCCCAATATTTTTTCAGAGGTAGATGAAAAAAAAAATATATGCAGTTTGCAACCCGATGGAGGTCAGTATAGATGGACTAATACAACAAGTCCCACACACATCTAGAAGCCCAATATTTTTTCAGAGCTAGATGCAGAAAAAAATTATATTCAATTTGCAACCTGATGGAGGTCAGTATAGATGGCCTAATAGAATGATGCTATGCCCAAAAGATTTTACTTCACTAGGTGCAGTAAAAAAATTGGTATTCTATACACAGGTGGTATATCTTGCAACACAGATAGGCTACTCCACTGACTAACACACTCTGCAATAGGCCAAAAAGGATTAGCTTTGCTAGATTCAGCCAAATGCTGTGAAAAAAACTTGCACAGCACTGGCACAGACCTGCCTGGCAAAAACTGATAGGAACTGATGTAACCTAGTCCTGAAAATGACTCCAATTACAATTAGTCTTTACTCCCACAATCTATCTATTTAAGAGCACAGACCTGCCTGATAAAAGTCGTAGGAAATGCTGTTACCTAGTCCTTAAAAGGACTGCAATCACAACTATTCCCTACTCCCAAGCTATCTGTAGATTTGTGCGAAAATTGGCTTGAAATTAACAAGGTATAGCGCACACAGCAACAGCGGTGCCGTCTAACACGCAGCTGCAGCAGTGAGAAAATGGTGGCGACGGGGAAAATGGCTTGGTCTTATAGGGCAAGGACATGTGACATACACTGCCAATGACACATGCCCTTGCTTGTGTGAAAAAAAGCACTTCGCTCCGTGTGTGCGCTGCTGATAGGCTGACAGATTGCACCTCCCCACTGTAAATGCGGGAAAGAGAAAAAAAAAATGGAGATCTTCATTGTTCCTGCAGAGATCCATCCCCTGCCCCTCCCCCCACCCCGCTGTACACTCAAACTGCGTATTAACATTAATTTTCATCATTACTGAGAAAAAATCCAGTTATGATTTTGGTGCACGAACAGTTATCGAACATAACCTCGAACAGCCGAATTTTTCTCAAATTGTTCGTGTTCGCCGAACGGCTCGAACACCGCCCAAAACAGCTCGAATTTGAGATTGGCGAACAGTTCGAGTAGAACAACGCTCATCTCTAGTGTATACTTATAATAATTTATCCACATAGCAGCCATTCTTAGCTGCCATGTGGATAAGATGTGCCAGCCCTCCAATGCATGTTTTGCTCTGCTTCCCTCATGGGTGTGCACAGTATATTGGAGTATTATTTTTCATGCAATTGAAGAGTTTCCAAAGGCATATGATACCGATAACCGATCTTGAGGCCTCTTCTGACTCATGTGACAGCAATTCAGACTTTCCAAATAACTCTGTTCTCTATGCGCAATCACTTTTACAATGTAAGTCTATGGAGCCTTGTTCTGACACTTACATTTTAAAGCCAATTCTGGATCACACAGATTGCAGAGTTTTCTGGAGAATCTCAATTGCCATCATGTGATTCAGAAAAGGAATGAAACGGAACTGGAAACAGAGAAAATCGCAATAGGTTAGTATACTAACACAGTGACACTAAACTACACTAACATTTACTCAGATTTAAGGAGTAGAAAAATTAACAAAAGTGCTTCTTTAATATCAGATTGTTCGGGGCTCATACTTTGCTCACTTACTGATCATCTGTTATTAGCTTTGGTGGTGGTCAGATGTAAATATTGAATGGAGCTGCACTGTGTACATCCAGAAAATGTGTGGTGGCCAATGCCAGATACTGGAGACCAGCTCTGTAAAATAGGAGCTGACCTGCAGAACTGTATGCCACCTGCTATACATTGTATGCAGCTCCTCAAAAAAGGTGATTGGTGACAGTTCAAGGTGTCATATCTTCTTCCGATCTTATATTTATGACCTACCATAATGATAGGTCATGTATAATATGACCGGACAATCCCTCTAAGTATAGATTTAATTTATTTAAATTACCATATGTACATGAACATGTTATGGAAAGGGTACTCATTGAGTTTATTCATCTGTGTTGATATTGATATACAGTATGTGTATACTGTAGGAGTGTTTTGGAGTTAAGAAAAATTATATTGTGAGCTCGCCTGGAGAAAGAACACAATGAAAATGTATACATGTTGGAGGTTGAACAAAAAAATAACTAGTGTATAACAGAATTGGAATCCATAAGCAAAGGTGGGGAAAGATAGGTTATAAAGGAAGGCAGTGCAATCAAGGAGGTGAGGGGTCAAACAGTCTGAGCGGGAGTCAATGGGCTACAACAATATAAAGTAGAAATAGTGTGCAAGGTTTGAAAAATGCCCCTCTCATCAGCGACTTAATTGGATTGCTCAGTTGGCCCCCTGATTGGCTGATTAGACACTTACATTTGCCAAGATATTGGTATCTCAGAGTGCCAGGGTGGCCAAGTACACTGTGCATGCCCATCACTGCCAATGCTGCCAAAGAAACAGTCAGCTCTCGAGAGCTCAGTCTGCACATGCGCCACCTGGGGCGCCATTTTCCCAAAGTCCACCGCAGTGAAAAGAATGTGAAGTGCTGTGACTCCCGTCATTTTCTGAAAGTCCAGAGCCCGCACATCCTTACACGGCCTAACACCTCCTCCTCCCAGCCTGGGGCCCACAGCAATGCTCCACTCCTGCAGCCGCCAGCTTCCTACAGCAACGCCCCTGCCTCCTGGGACCCTGCTCCACTGCAGCTACCCTCCCCTGTAAGCTATAATCAGATTATAAGCTGCAACCCCATTTTGCCCCCCTAAATTTTGGGGAAAAGATGTTATGTGTTGTAATCTGAAAAATACAGCATATTTTGAGCTTATGTTGTCAACTTTTTGATAAGATGCATAATATTATCTATATAGAAGATAGTTAATTGAATGTTGAGACTTGAACTAATTCTATCTAGAAGAGACGAGTGGATAGATCTGTATAGGATTTCCTGAAGTCTGCAGTTCCACATGATTTCCAACAATGTGTGATTTGATTTGTGAGGATATCAAAAGAAAAAAAATATGCCAGCTGCCATTTTGGTAAACCGTAAAGGACTGGCAAATGTTAAAAAAAAACCTAAAACTAATTCTTACCTTACTGTTCATCTCCAGAGCTGCCCTGCTGCTCACTGCCTATTGTCTGGTCTTCAGGTCCTCTTCTTTCAGCTGTCGTATGCTTCCCTTGCCTCTTCTTCACTATACACTGGGACTTCTGGCTACAACTAGGCCTCCTCGTGTCACTGCATATCATAATGTGTGCTGTAATCATACAATGCGCAGTGACCCTCAAGGCCTAGATGCAGCTGAAAATCCCGTCCGATAGAGAAAAACAGGTATATGAGCTATGCTGAAAGAAGAAGTTCTGAGGACCACATGGTGGTCAGGGTGCAGCAGGCCAGCTGGAGAGGTGAGAAGTGAGATGAATATTAGTTTTTTTTTGTTCTTTCACATCTTATGTTTATTATTAGAGATGAGCATTGTTCTACTCGAACTGTTCGCCAATCTCAAATTCGAGCTGTTTTGGGCGGTGTTCGAGCCGGTCGGCGAACACGAACAATTTGAGAAAAATTCGGCTGTTCGAGGTTATGTTCGATAACTGTTCGTGCACCAAAATCATAACTGGATTTTTTCTCAGTAATGATGAAAATTAATGTTAATACGCAGTTTGAGTGTACAGCGGGGCGGGGGGAGGGGCAGGGGATGGATCTCTGCAGGAACAATGAAGATCTCCATTTTTTTTTTCCTTTCCCGCATTTGCAGTGGGGAGGTGCAATCTGTCAGCCTATCAGCAGCGCACACACGGAGCGAAGTGCTTTTTTTCACACAAGCAAGGGCATGTGTGATTGGCAGTGTATGTCACATGTCCTTGCCCTATAAGACCAAGCCATTTTCCCCGTCGCCATCATTTTCTCACTGCTGCAGCTGCGTGTTAGACGGCACCGCTGTTGCTGTGTGCGCTATACCTTGTTAATTTCAAGCCAATTTTCGCACAAATATACAGATAGCTTGGGAGTAGGGAATAGTTGTGATTGCAGTCCTTTTAAGGACTAGGTTACAGCATTTCCTACGACTTTTATCAGGCAGGTCTGTGCTCTTAAATAGATAGATTGTGGGAGTAAAGACTAATTGTAATTGGAGTCCTTTTCAGGACTAGGTTACATCAGTTCCTATCAGTTTTTGCCAGGCAGGTCTGTGCCAGTGCTGTGCAAGTTTTTTTCACAGCATTTGGCTGAATCTAGCAAAGCTAATCCTTTTTGGCCTATTGCAGAGTGTGTTAGTCAGTGGAGTAGCCTATCTGTGTTGCAAGATATACCACCTGTGTATAGAATACCAATTTTTTTACTGCACCTAGTGAAGTAAAATCTTTTGGGCATAGCATCATTCTATTAGTCCATCTATACTGACCTCCATCAGGTTGCAAACTGAATATAATTTTTTTCTGCATCTAGCTCTGAAAAAATATTTGGGCTTCTAGCAGTGTGTGGGACTTGGTCTATTAGTCCATCTATACTGACCTCCATCAGGTTGCAAATTAAAAATAATTTTTTTCTTCATTTAGCTCTGAAAAAATATTTGGGCTTCTAGCAGTGTGTGGGACTTGTTCTATTAGTCCTTCTATACTGACCTCCAGCAGGTTGCAAATTGAATATAATTTTTTTCTGCATCTAGCTCTGAAAAAATATTTGGGCTTCTAGCGGTGTGTGGGACTTGGTCTATTAGTCCATCTATACTGACCTCCATCAGGTTGCAAATTAAAAATAATTTTTTTCTGCATCTAGCTCTGAAAAAATATTTGGGCTTCTAGCAGTGTGTGGGACTTGGTCTATTAGTCCATCTATACTGACCTCCATCAGGTTGCAAATTAAAAATAATTTTTTTCTTCATTTATCTCTGAAAAAATATTTGGGCTTCTAGCAGCGTGTGGGACTTGTTCTATTAGTCCATCTATACTGACCTCCATCAGGTTGCAAATTAAAAATAATTTTTTTCTGCATCTAGCTCTGAAAAAATATTTGGGCTTCTAGCAGTGTGTGGGACTTGGTCTATTAGTCCATCTATACTGACCTCCATCAGGTTGCAAATTAAAAATAATTTTTTTCTGCATCTAGCTCTGAAAAAATATTTGGGCTTCTAGCAGTGTGTGGGACTTGGTCTATTAGTCCATCTATACTGACCTCCATCAGGTTGCAAATTAAAAATAATTTTTTTCTTCATTTAGCTCTGAAAAAATATTTGGGCTTCTAGCAGTGTGTGGGACTTGTTCTATTAGTCCTTCTATACTGACCTCCAGCAGGTTGCAAATTGAATATAATTTTTTTCTGCATCTAGCTCTGAAAAAATATTTGGGCTTCTAGCGGTGTGTGGGACTTGGTCTATTAGTCCATCTATACTGACCTCCATCAGGTTGCAAATTAAAAATAATTTTTTTCTGCATCTAGCTCTGAAAAAATATTTGGGCTTCTAGCGGTGTGTGGGACTTGGTCTATTAGTCCATCTATACTGACCTCCATCAGGTTGCAAATTAAAAATAATTTTTTTCTGCATCTAGCTCTGAAAAAATATTTGGGCTTCTAGCGGTGTGTGGGACTTGGTCTATTAGTCCATCTATACTGACCTCCATCAGGTTGCAAATTAAAAATAATTTTTTTCTTCATTTATCTCTGAAAAAATATTTGGGCTTCTAGCAGCGTGTGGGACTTGTTCTATTAGTCCATCTATACTGACCTCCATCAGGTTGCAAATTAAAAATAATTTTTTTCTGCATCTAGCTCTGAAAAAATATTTGGGCTTCTAGCAGTGTGTGGGACTTGGTCTATTAGTCCATCTATACTGACCTCCATCAGGTTGCAAATTAAAAATAATTTTTTTCTGCACCTAGCTCTGAAAAAATATTTGGGCTTCTAGCAGTGTGTGGGACTTGGTCTATTAGTCCATCTATACTGACCTCCATCAGGTTGCAAATTAAAAATAATTTTTTTCTTCATTTAGCTCTGAAAAAATATTTGGGCTTCTAGCAGTGTGTGGGACTTGTTCTATTAGTCCTTCTATACTGACCTCCAGCAGGTTGCAAATTGAATATAATTTTTTTCTGCATCTACCTCTGAAAAAATATTTGGGCTTCTAGCGGTGTGTGGGACTTGGTCTATTAGTCCATCTATACTGACCTCCATCAGGTTGCAAATTAAAAATAATTTTTTTCTGCATCTAGCTCTGAAAAAATATTTGGGCTTCTAGCGGTGTGTGGGACTTGGTCTATTAGTCCATCTATACTGACCTCCATCAGGTTGCAAATTAAAAATAATTTTTTTCTGCATCTAGCTCTGAAAAAATATTTGGGCTTCTAGCGGTGTGTGGGACTTGGTCTATTAGTCCATCTATACTGACCTCCATCAGGTTGCAAATTAAAAATAATTTTTTTCTGCATCTAGCTCTGAAAAAATATTTCGGCTTCTAGCAGTGTGTGGGACTTGGTCTATTAGTCCATCTATACTGACCTCCATCAGGTTGCAAATTGAATAAAAAAATTTTCTGCATCGAGCTCTGAAAAAATATTTGGGCTTCTAGCGGTGTGTGGGACTTGGTCTATTAGTCCATCTATACTGACCTCCATCAGGTTGCAAATTAAAAATAATTTTTTTCTGCATCTAACACAGCCAATAGTTTTGGCCTAATACCACAGTTTGGCCACTCAGCTCTGCTCGGTTACCATCCATTGTTTTTTTGTGCAAACAACTCCAGAGTTGTGAATTAGTTAACCACCAAAATGAGTGGAAAAAGGCCTGCTGCTGGTGGAAAGGGGAATAGGCGTGTTGGGAAGGGGAAAAAAGGTTGTGTCCGTGGGGTAGGTGTTAAAGCAACAGTAACATCTGCAGAAGAAAGACCATCTTCCAGCCAAACTAAAATGTCTACTTCTTTTAGCGGACAATGTGATAAGATCCCTTTCTTACGGCCACGCCAATCGCTACAAATTCCAGATGAGGCACAAAAACAGCAGGTGCTTCAACGGATATCAAGTGCTCCTTTAAGTGGGCTCTCCTCCACATCAACTTCAACATCACAAATACTCCAGTCCTCAAAGGTGTCACCCAAATCGCACTTGCTTCCTCACAGCTCCCAAATCTCCAGCTGCCCGTCTGAGTATGAGGTAGAACAGATGGTTGAGTCTGCAGAGCTGTTTACTCATACTATAGCCTGGGAATCAGAGGTCGACTCCAGCGCTTCTGTGAATCCAGACGAGGAAATGATCTGCACTGATGCCCAGAATCTTTATGAGTCGGATCCAGGACCAGACGCAGAAGGTTCTGACCATAATGTAGACCCTCATTCCCAAACTGTAACTCCTGTTGGTGGAGACAATGAGGAAGACGATGATAAGACTCAAATACCTGATTGGAGCGACAACTTTAGTTTTTTGTCAGGGCAGGAACAGGTTGGCTCTGAGGACGACGGGTGTGATAACGCACAGGGTGATGATGATGAGGTCGGAGATCCCACTTACTGTCAACCCACAGTCAGCCAAGAGATGAGGTCAGCAGAGGAGGTGGAGGAAGATGCTAGTGACGACGAGGTCAGGTTGCGCCTTCCTGGACGGAGACGTAGTACTGGAAGCACGTCAACAACTGCATCCTCAAACACAACTCTGCCTCTCACCACAAGTCGTGGTGGCTCTTCAGGTCGCATGGGTGCTAAGCCTTGCATAGCCTGGGCATTTTTTCAGATCGATAAAGATGACCCAACTCGTGTTATCTGTAACATTTGTCAGCAAAAGCTAAGTAGAGGCCAAAAAATACATAGTTTGAGTACTTCATGCATGAACCGGCACATGGACATGAAGCATAAGTTGCAGTGGGAAGCTCAGTGTGCTACAATGCGGTCTAGCCGGCCGGGCCAACCACCGTCTGCCATATCTTGTGCATCCGCGGCCTCTTCATCCTCTGTGACTGGGGGGACAGCAGTCACACCTGTTTTGGGGCGCAGACCTGCCACCTCTTTACCCGCAACAGCCAGCGTGATTGGCAGGTCATCATTTTCTTTGGAGGTGGTAACACCAGCTGGTCTTGAGCGCTGTCCGACATCGATAGCACCACCTTTGGATCAAGGCAACCTAACATGTCCGCCTGCATCTTCCTCACAGACCGGCAGTTTGCCGGGGACACCCTTATCAACCCCGTCTAAGCACAATAGCCAGCCCTCGGTCCCTCAGATGTGGACAAGTAAAAGACCATTTCCTCCTAGCCATGAGAAAGCTAAGAGGTTGAATTTCACCATCTGCAAGCTCTTGGCTACAGAAATGCTGCCTTTCCGCCTGGTGGACACAGAGGATTTTCGAGACCTTATGTCCGTCGCAGTGCCCCAGTACCAGATGCCCAGTCGGCACTACTTCTCAAAGAAAGGTGTGCCTGCGCTCCACCAGCATGTCGCACACAACATCACCGCTTCTTTGAGAAACTCTGTGTGTGACAGGGTGCATTTCACCACAGACACTTGGACGAGTAGGCATGGACAGGGGCGTTACATGTCGCTGACTGGGCACTGGGTAACTATGGTGACAGCAGGACAAGGGGCTGCTGTCCAAGTCTTGCCGTCCCCACGAGTTGTGCGTCAATCCTCTTTATGTCATTTTTCCTCCACTGCTTCTGCCTCCTCAACCTCCTCTCGGTCTTCCACCTGCACCCAAAGCCTGTCTGGTCATGCCACAAGCTTTCTAACTGCGCAGAAGGGATCCTGC
Source organism: Phyllobates terribilis (assembly GCF_046119375.1). Lineage (NCBI taxonomy): Eukaryota > Metazoa > Chordata > Amphibia > Anura > Dendrobatidae > Phyllobates > Phyllobates terribilis. Next base: position 657,903,424 of record NW_027362764.1, on the reverse strand, counting down.
ACACCTCCTTACTATGCTGGCAGTAGGGCTCAACGTCATCAGGCGGTTTTTACATTGAAATGTCTGGGAAATGTGAGTCACACAGCTGAGGAGTTGTGGTCAGCTCTGGAGAACCAATTTCATGAATGGTTGTCTCCACTGGACCTGAAACCAGGGAAGGCCGTGTGCGACAATGCTGCAAACCTGGGTGCGGCCCTTCGCCGGGGCAATGTCACACACGTGCCTTGTATGGCTCACGTGTTGAACCTGGTTGTCCAGCAATTTTTAGCCCACTATCCCAGACTAGATGGCCTTCTGCAGAGGGCACGGTCGCTGTGTGCTCACTTCCGCCGTTCGCATCCCGCAGCTCAGCGACTTACATCTCTACAGAAGTCGTTGGGCCTGCCACTTCACCGGCTAAAATGCGATGTGCCTACCCGGTGGAATTCAACTCTGCACATGTTGCAGCGACTGTGGCAGCACCGACAAGCCCTGGTGCAATACGTTCTGACGTATAGCCTGGGCCAACGAGATTCAGAGGTGGGGCAAATCACGCTGGAGGAGTGGTCTCAGATCAGGGACCTATGCACCCTTCTGCACAGTTTTGAAATGGCGACGAAGATGTTTAGTGCTGACGATGCCATTATCAGCATGACTATTCCGGTGATTTACATGCTGGAGCACATGTTAAACAGAATTCGGAGTCAGGTGGTGGCACAAGAGGAGGTGGAGGAAGTAGAGGAGGAGGAGTTGTATGCGGAAGGGCTAACATCTGCAAGGTCCAGACGGTCGGCAGCACCAGGGCGGCAGGCATGTGAGGGTGGGGGAGATGATTTTACCAGGGCGCATGGTAGCAGCCAAACTAGTGAGGAAGGTGCAGGAGCCCAGGAAGAAGTGGAGGACGAACTGATGGAAGACTCATCAGATGAGGGAGACCTTGATCACATTTCTGTTGTGCGAGGTTGGGGGGAGAGGACAGAGGAAGGAAGCATGATTGTTACCTCGCCACCAACACAACAGGGACTTGGTGCTCCTGGATGCACAACACACATGAGTGCCTTCTTGCTGCACTACCTGCAACATGACCCTCGAATTGTGAGAATTAGAAATAATCCTGACTACTGGGTTGCCACACTGTTAGATCCCCGGTACAAAAGTAAATTTGCAGAAATTATTCCTGCCATAGAAAGGGATGCACGCATGCAGGAGTATCAGCAGAGACTGTTGCAGAATCTTACATGTGCTTTTCCACAAAATACCAGTGGTGCACGTAGTGAATCTCACAGTTCCAACTTGCCAACCGTGGGACCGTCAAGTGTTCAGCACTCAAACCGTAACAGAACCACAGTATCTGCTGGTAACATCAATTTTGCGGAATCATTTCACCACTTTTTTAGCCCATCCTTTGCAAGGCCACAGGAGACAAGAAGTCTGACACATAGTCAACGCCTAGAGACGATGGTACAGGAGTATCTCCAAGTAAACATTGAAGCCACGACTGTGTCACTGGACCCTTGCTCTTTTTGGGCTTCCAATCTGGATAAATGGCCGGAGCTAGCCACTTACGCCTTGGAGATCTTGTCATGCCCCGCAGCCAGCGTTCTGTCTGAACGTGTGTTCAGCGCTGCTGGTGGTGTGCTGACAGATAAGCGCACGCGGCTCTCCACTGATAATGTAGACAGACTCACGTTCATAAAGATGAACAAATCATGGATCCGAAACGACTTTTCTACCCCTGTGTCATCCTGGGGAGAGTAAAAGCTTGATGATTGGTTAAAATCACCCTACCAACCGTTTTAAGCTTTCAAATTACTAATCATGTTTATCTGTATCTTGACTGGAAAATAATTTGGGCTTTGTAGCAGTGTGCAGCACTGATCCTATTAGGCCATCTATAATAAGCTTCACCAGATTTAAAATTAAAAATAATTTTTAGCTGCATCTAGCCCGGAAAATAATTTTGGGGCTCCGAGATGCGCAAGACACATAAGTGCCTTCTTGCTGCACTACCTGCAGCATGACCCTCATATTGTCAGAATTCGAAGTAATCATGACTACTGGGTTGCCACACTCTTAGATCCCCCAAACTTTTCGATCAACCTTTTCATTTTAATAAAGACCAAAAAAATGGTCATTTTTGAAATTATAAGCATTAGCAGGTTGTTAGAAACTGAAATCAAACAGTTTTCAACTCAAAACTTTATTCTAGGTGATGTTACATTTTCACATAGGACCCCTTGTTCGAAAGGAGCTTCTGAACTCTCTCGTCCATTGAATTTGTCAGGTTTTGGATGGTTTCTGCTTCAATTGTTTTGCATGAGGACAGAATACCCTCCCAGAGCTGTTGCTTAGATGTGAACTGCCTCCCGCCATCATAGACACTCCTTTTAATGATGCTCCAAAGGTTCTGAATGGGGTAGAGGTCAGGGGAGCATGGGGGTCACACCATAAGTTTGTCCCCTTTTATGCCCATATCAGCCAGAGATGCAGATGTTTTATGTGCAGCATGAGATGGTGCATTATCATGCAGAAAAATGATCTTGCTGTGAAATACACGGTTCTTCTTCTTGAACCATGGCAGGAAGTGCTGTTTGAGAAAATCCACATACATTATGGAGTTCATCTTTAGCGCCTTCAGGGATCCTAAAGGGGCCGACAATCTCTCTCCCCATGATTCCAGCCCAAAACATTACTCCACCTCCTCCTTGTTGGCGCTGTAGCCGTGTTTGCGTGGGGTGTCCATCAACCAGCCATCCTCCACTCCATTCATCTGGACCATCGAGCGCTGCACGGCACTCATCCGTGAACAAAACAGTTTTGAAATCAGTCTTCATGTAATGTTTGGCCCACTGGAGCCGTTTCTGCTTGTGTGAAGTGGATAGAGGAGGTCGACAGGATGGCGTATGCACAGCTGCAAACCTCTGAAGGACCCTGCATCTTGTTGTTCGGGGGACGTTGGAGGCACAAGCAGCTTCAAAAACTTGTCTGCTGCTATGACAAGGCTTTTTTGCCGCTGCTCTTTCAACCTGACGTAATTGCCTGTAGGAAAGAGTCCTCAATTTGCCCTTATCAGCACGCACACGTGTGTACTGTGAATCAGCTACATACTTCTTGATTGCCAAGACACTTCATCCTGATCATCGCACAATGTTGATTGTAGTCATGCCTTGACCTAAACACTCCACAATTTGTTGCTTCTCAGCAGCCGACACATCCTTTTTCTTTCCCATTTTGGCAGAAAATGTAGGCTGCTTAATAATGTGAGAGAGCCTTCTTAAGTAGTCTTGCCTTTCATTGGACACACCTGCCAAACTAATTAGCACAGGTGTCTGCAATTGCTTACAGTGATATAAAGAGCCCTGACACACATCACCATCAATGAGTTTAACTGACAAACAAACAAATTCTTCCCTTATCACTCCTAAACACTTTTTGCATAATAATTTGGAACGCGGTGTACATGTGCTTTTCCACAAAACACCAGTGGTTCACGTAGTGAATCTTACAGTTCTAACTTGCCAACCGTGGTCTGTATGGAATTGTTCAATAAAGGGCCCAAAATTAAGATAACATAGATGGGAGAGGTCTCTATGAATAGGAATTCCTAAGTATACTTTTCTACCCCTGTGTCATCCTGGGGAGAGTAAAAGCTTGATGATTGGTTAAAATCACCCTACCAACCGTTTTAAGCTTTCAAATTACTAATCATGTTTATCTGTATCTTGACTGGAAAATAATTTGGGCTTTGTAGCAGTGTGCAGCACTGATCCTATTAGGCCATCTATAATAAGCTTCACCAGATTTAAAATTAAAAATAATTTTTAGCTGCATCTAGCCCGGAAAATAATTTTGGGGCTCCGAGATGCGCAAGACACATAAGTGCCTTCTTGCTGCACTACCTGCAGCATGACCCTCATATTGTCAGAATTCGAAGTAATCATGACTACTGGGTTGCCACACTCTTAGATCCCCCAAACTTTTCGATCAACCTTTTCATTTTAATAAAGACCAAAAAAATGGTCATTTTTGAAATTATAAGCATTAGCAGGTTGTTAGAAACTGAAATCAAACAGTTTTCAACTCAAAACTTTATTCTAGGTGATGTTACATTTCACATAGGACCCCTTGTTCGAAAGGAGCTTCTGAACTCTCTCGTCCATTGAATTTGTCAGGTTTTGGATGGTTTCTGCTTCAATTGTTTTGCATGAGGACAGAATACCCTCCCAGAGCTGTTGCTTAGATGTGAACTGCCTCCCGCCATCATAGACACTCCTTTTAATGATGCTCCAAAGGTTCTGAATGGGGTAGAGGTCAGGGGAGCATGGGGGTCACACCATAAGTTTGTCCCCTTTTATGCCCATATCAGCCAGAGATGCAGATGTTTTATGTGCAGCATGAGATGGTGCATTATCATGCAGAAAAATGATCTTGCTGTGAAATACACGGTTCTTCTTCTTGAACCATGGCAGGAAGTGCTGTTTGAGAAAATCCACATACATTATGGAGTTCATCTTTAGCGCCTTCAGGGATCCTAAAGGGGCCGACAATCTCTCTCCCCATGATTCCAGCCCAAAACATTACTCCACCTCCTCCTTGTTGGCGCTGTAGCCGTGTTTGCGTGGGGTGTCCATCAACCAGCCATCCTCCACTCCATTCATCTGGACCATCGAGCGCTGCACGGCACTCATCCGTGAACAAAACAGTTTTGAAATCAGTCTTCATGTAATGTTTGGCCCACTGGAGCCGTATCTGCTTGTGTGAAGTGGATAGAGGAGGTCGACAGGATGGCGTATGCACAGTGCAAACCTCTGAAGGACCCTGCATCTTGTTGTTCGGGGGACGTTGGAGGCACAAGCAGCTTCAAAAACTTGTCTGCTGCTATGACAAGGCTTTTTTGCCGCTGCTCTTTCAACCTGACGTAATTGCCTGTAGGAAAGAGTCCTCAATTTGCCCTTATCAGCACGCACACGTGTGTACTGTGAATCAGCTACATACTTCTTGATTGCCAAGACACTTCATCCTGATCATCGCACAATGTTGATTGTAGTCATGCCTTGACCTAAACACTCCACAATTTGTTGCTTCTCAGCAGCCGACACATCCTTTTTCTTTCCCATTTTGGCAGAAAATGTAGGCTGCTTAATAATGTGAGAGAGCCTTCTTAAGTAGTCTTGCCTTTCATTGGACACACCTGCCAAACTAATTAGCACAGGTGTCTGCAATTGCTTACAGTGATATAAAGAGCCCTGACACACATCACCATCAATGAGTTTAACTGACAAACAAACAAATTCTTCCCTTATCACTCCTAAACACTTTTTGCATAATAATTTGGAACGCGGTGTACATGTGCTTTTCCACAAAACACCAGTGGTTCACGTAGTGAATCTTACAGTTCTAACTTGCCAACCGTGGTCTGTATGGAATTGTTCAATAAAGGGCCCAAAATTAAGATAACATAGATGGGAGAGGTCTCTATGAATAGGAATTCCTAAGTATACTTTTCTACCCCTGTGTCATCCTGGGGAGAGTAAAAGCTTGATGATTGGTTAAAATCACCCTACCAACCGTTTTAAGCTTTCAAATTACTAATCATGTTTATCTGTATCTTGACTGGAAAATAATTTGGGCTTTGTAGCAGTGTGCAGCACTGATCCTATTAGGCCATCTATAATAAGCTTCACCAGATTTAAAATTAAAAATAATTTTTAGCTGCATCTAGCCCGGAAAATAATTTTGGGGCTCCGAGATGCGCAAGACACATAAGTGCCTTCTTGCTGCACTACCTGCAGCATGACCCTCATATTGTCAGAATTCGAAGTAATCATGACTACTGGGTTGCCACACTCTTAGATCCCCCAAACTTTTCGATCAACCTTTTCATTTTAATAAAGACCAAAAAAATGGTCATTTTTGAAATTATAAGCATTAGCAGGTTGTTAGAAACTGAAATCAAACAGTTTTCAACTCAAAACTTTATTCTAGGTGATGTTACATTTTCACATAGGACCCCTTGTTCGAAAGGAGCTTCTGAACTCTCTCGTCCATTGAATTTGTCAGGTTTTGGATGGTTTCTGCTTCAATTGTTTTGCATGAGGACAGAATACCCTCCCAGAGCTGTTGCTTAGATGTGAACTGCCTCCCGCCATCATAGACACTCCTTTTAATGATGCTCCAAAGGTTCTGAATGGGGTAGAGGTCAGGGGAGCATGGGGGTCACACCATAAGTTTGTCCCCTTTTATGCCCATATCAGCCAGAGATGCAGATGTTTTATGTGCAGCATGAGATGGTGCATTATCATGCAGAAAAATGATCTTGCTGTGAAATACACGGTTCTTCTTCTTGAACCATGGCAGGAAGTGCTGTTTGAGAAAATCCACATACATTATGGAGTTCATCTTTAGCGCCTTCAGGGATCCTAAAGGGGCCGACAATCTCTCTCCCCATGATTCCAGCCCAAAACATTACTCCACCTCCTCCTTGTTGGCGCTGTGGCCGTGTTTGCGTGGGGTGTCCATCAACCAGCCATCCTCCACTCCATTCATCTGGACCATCGAGCGCTGCATGGCACTCATCCGTGAACAAAACAGTTTTGAAATCAGTCTTCATGTAATGTTTGGCCCACTGGAGCCGTTTCTGCTTGTGTGAAGTGGATAGAGGAGGTCGACAGGATGGCGTATGCACAGCTGCAAACCTCTGAAGGACCCTGCATCTTGTTGTTCGGGGGACGTTGGAGGCACAAGCAGCTTCAAAAACTTGTCTGCTGCTATGACAAGGCTTTTTTGCCGCTGCTCTTTCAACCTGACGTAATTGCCTGTAGGAAAGAGTCCTCAATTTGCCCTTATCAGCACGCACACGTGTGTACTGTGAATCAGCTACATACTTCTTGATTGCCAAGACACTTCATCCTGATCATCGCACAATGTTGATTGTAGTCATGCCTTGACCTAAACACTCCACAATTTGTTGCTTCTCAGCAGCCGACACATCCTTTTTCTTTCCCATTTTGGCAGAAAATGTAGGCTGCTTAATAATGTGAGAGAGCCTTCTTAAGTAGTCTTGCCTTTCATTGGACACACCTGCCAAACTAATTAGCACAGGTGTCTGCAATTGCTTACAGTGATATAAAGAGCCCTGACACACATCACCATCAATGAGTTTAACTGACAAACAAACAAATTCTTCCCTTATCACTCCTAAACACTTTTTGCATAATAATTTGGAACGCGGTGTACATGTGCTTTTCCACAAAACACCAGTGGTTCACGTAGTGAATCTTACAGTTCTAACTTGCCAACCGTGGTCTGTATGGAATTGTTCAATAAAGGGCCCAAAATTAAGATAACATAGATGGGAGAGGTCTCTATGAATAGGAATTCCTAAGTATTTGATACCCTGTGAGGGCCAGGCAAAGGGAAAGTTGGACTGGATGGAATCCTATATGGATTTAGGGAGGGAGACATCGAGGGCCTCAGACTTCGCTGCATTGATTTTAAAATTTTACCATGTAACAAAGTGATCTATTTCAGCCATAACAGCAGGGATGGATATATGTGATTGTGTGATATATACTAGGACATCATCAGCAAATAGAGAGCACTTGTACTCGGTGCCTCCCACCTCAATCCACCTAATATTGGGGTTATGGCGAATTGATGAGAGCAGGTGCTCCGTCAATAGGATGTATAAGAGAGGGGACAGAGGACATCCCTGCCTTGTCCCATTGGTGATTGTGAAAGGTGATGAAAATGTTCTTACGCACCCCCTGGGCCTTGGGACACCCGGAGCCGGACCCTTTTTGGTGGATGCTGGTGGTTGTAGTCTTCGTGGCGGCGATCCGGTTCCGTGGCTCAGGGCGGTCAAACCAGTGGCGGAACTATTTATGTGGTTTTGATGTTTAAATGTCCGACTATGCCACCTGTGGATTGCGGTCAGAGTGAACCGCCGCTACAGGGCAGACCGCTAAGGCTGGTGTTGTGGGTGCAGCAGAGCGTAGCATAACTCCCCACGGGAGGAGTATAGCCTCAGGGCAGTGTATGCGGAGGATGGGGGTGATGGTGCAGGGCAGCAGCAGTAACGACACGGAGTCAGTGATGCAGTTCAGGGCCTTTACTCACAGTTCTTATTATCCAGACCACATCTGCAGGTAACGGCTGCCCACGTCGTACTGTGCTCACCAGGTGAGGGGCTCAGACAACTCCCAGATAACTTTGGAGCGCTTCACAGGACCCCCTTTGTGTGTCCTTTGTCTGGCCTTTCTTACCAACACTTCTGTCCGGCTGCCTCGGGCCTCCTCTTGGTAAACTTGGCGCCAGTTTCCCTGACCCTATGTGGTGCCTTCCTAGCGGGTGGAGCAAGGGGCTGCGCCACATAAAATGTCAGAGCCTCCGGTTTCTAGCTGAGGGTCGTTTCCTGCCTCCACTAGTTCGGGGACCGGTCTCCCCCTTTGGCCTGACCCCTCCACGCAGGTGGATTCGGGCGTGCGGTGGCGACTCGCCCGTCCGCACCCCTGGGATCCCTTTATTCCTCGTTCCTGGAGCCTTCTCCGCTCCTCTTCCTTCCTTCTCCCTATTGCAGGCCTGGGCCTCTGTTACTAGGCCCGCCTCCGGAGCAGAGCTCATGCAGAGCCCCTGCTCCCTGCCACTTCTGCTCAGACTTCTCTGCACTGAACTAAGATGGTGCCCACCTTTTATACTCCCTTCTCAATGCACCCAGGAACTGCTTCCTCCCTGCTCCTGCACTGCAGGGTTCCCCTTCCTCAGTGTTCCCTCCCCCCACTCCAGCCAGGGACAGGGACTGTCGTGCCCATCTCAGGGGCATATTGGTCGCCCTGCCCCACGGCAATGTGGTGTAATGCATGCAGGTGTCGCGTCCTGATCCACACTCCATCCTTATCTGAGAGTGAGATATCACACCTCTGGGTGAGGTGCAATACGTCTGTAGCAACCGAGCCCTCGGTGCTACAGTTCCATTTATCTTCAGCCTAGGTGACGTATTGTGATACAGGGCCGTGATTTTGGCTATAAAAGGGTCCCCTAGACCCCTACCCCAAGCTTTTTAAGAGAATCATATATGGCGTGCCAGGAGACTCTATGGAATGCTTTCTCAGCATCCAACGAGAGTATCTACTTACAAATTTTTAACTGCATCTAGCCCAGGAAATACTTTGTGCCTAGTAGCAGTGTCTGCTAGTCAGCGGATTATCCCGGCTGTTAAGCAAGCTACACCACCTGTAGTTTGGACACTTAATTTTTTCAAAGGAAATGCTTCGGGACCACGGGATACTTAGTGAAGAGCATCAGGAGGCACCCCAAGGCATAGGGGCTGGGACTGGCACTAGGATGCCTTGCGGTGGACAGCCGAGCTCGATCCTTATAAAAGCTTTTTAACTGCAGCAGCTTTAGTGGACGCTACTGGAGCTGGAATTACGCGGCTGCTGGCATGAGACTTGCCCTCCAATAGATCCTTGTAAATGGATTTAAAGTGTATTCATTCAAATTAGAGGGACAATTTAAATTAAAAAGCTTAGAGCTGCCTCCACCACAGGGGGGCTCTCTCGACCCACCAGCGGACAGGCACCAGTATTGGGAGAGGGGGGCTGGCCGTCAGGGTTCACCGCGGCTCTGGCACAAACCCGGCGACACGGAGGTGGCACGGGCAGGAGCGGACTGGCCGTCTCGGCTTCTCACTTTTTGGATTTTAGAAGGGCATGACATGCCTATATCTGTGTCTCCCCCTCCTTTTACTCCTCCACCTCTTTTCTTTTCGCATGACTATATGTACTTGTCACTTTTCCATTTGTTAGTTGTGTCTTCTGAGCAGTTTGTCAGCTTTTGGACACCTTTGAGGTGTTTTCTATGTGTTTCTATGTGTTTTTGTTTGCCTGCCATTGGTTTTAACGGTGTTCGAAGGTGTTCGACGAACAGTTCGACGAACAGTTCGGCGAACACACGGGTGTTCGACAAACCGAACCGAACTCGAACACTACGGGGGTGGCTCAACCCTATTTATTATGCTTTGGAGTCTGAAGAGACCTCAGAACATAATAAGGAACGTTCAATTTGCAACGGATAACTTGCTGTAAAACAAATTTCCCATGAAAATCTGCGCGAGCAGGCAAATTCTAATTTCAAATAATCCACTCATTATTACTATTTAGCATCTTAATGTGTGTACTATTTGCATCTTTCAGCCTAATTTCCAGACTCTAGACAAAAATAAAAGCTGCCAGTATCTTCAATATCTCACAATGTGTTTCTAATATATTGTGCAGGAGTGGACATACCATTGGTGCAACAGGTGCATCTGCACAGGGGCCCGAGAAAGAAGGGGCCACTTCTACCTCCATAGCAGGAGGAATTGTGCATTATGATGAGATATTGGACTACAAAGGGCCCATATACTGTTCTTGAACATGGGCCCTCTTCTGTCCGTGTCCGCCACTGTTATCGTGGAAAACAATTTTAATGAAAAATTCCTTGTACTAAAACATAGTGCATACAAATCTGATAAGCAAATATTCTTAACTGATCTAGATGCTTAAAATAAAAGTAAAATCTACATTGCCTTCTTTCCGCATCTCCAGCGTTACACCCTGGCAGTACTCGGGAAGATTGATGATTGTGATTGTGAGATTTATCATGTAATGTTTACAATAAGACTCCTGAGCTGAGACTAGGATGCTGATATCGTGCAACCCAAGAAGCCTGCTTGACTTGCCAGGATAATTTTTTTCTGATGCAGTAAATAACTAGACATAATGAAAATACTCAGATGTATTCCATTGCCTGATTGATGCTCTGCATGTGATATGGCAAAAGCAGGACCCTTCCTATCACACATTTGCATATACACACCAGTAGAAGGAGCATGATAATGCAAGCATTCTGCAGAAACCCTAGGATGCTACACAATTTTATAGCAGTTATGAATTACTGTTGACCTTTCTGGCCTCTTATACCCGAATGCTAGACTCAAGCATATTGAAAGTCATCAGTCTGGTGCAGTCATTCTTTACATAATTATGGTCATTTGTGTTGGGGGGAAGGGAATGTTTCTTTTATTGTTTGAAATCTGCATTGAATACTATGACCATTTAGCATTTGGAAGTGGAAGCAGAAAAATAAAAAAAAATGTCTATCTTATAACAAAAGGAAATACTTAGAAAAAATAAGAATAATGTATGAAAAAAACATTATCTCTAATTATTTTTTTCTTTCTTTCGACAAAACGAAAAAAGGTGCAAAAATATATAAACCGTCACAGCAGGCGTATGCATTTTTTTTTTGCTTGTATATTCAATGTGTATATTATTAATGTTTTAGTATGTCTACATTATGACACATTTGTACTTGTATATTATCTTTGTAATAAACGGCGTTATCGCTGTTATTATTGCGTGCGTGTTTTTATTTGTTTTTACATGAAGCTTTAGATTTACATGTATGCCCTGTTTTTAGACCAAATATTTGAATAATGAAGTTTTGAGGACATTGCTAAAACATATCCCATAATTCCATTTGCATTTCAATGCCTTTAAAATGATTATGTAAAGAGAAATGTTTCTGATACATTACAGCATTTTCTCTAAATGTGTGATTATGTTAATAGGTCTCAATCAGTATCCTACCCTGACACCACAAGAAAATTTATGCAAAGTTCATACCCTGTCAAGGCCTTTAATCAGGACCATTTATTAGACCCCTGCCTCCTTTGAAGGCTGCTGCAGCTTTTATTAAATATACCGACTTGGCCATTTGAAGAAAAAGGACAATAAAAGGTTACTCAGGATGAAAGCACGAAGGCTATTTGCTCATGTTTCCTTTACAGACACTTCTTCAATAATTAAGGAAGGGCTTTCTTTGGCCTTTTAGGCTTTTGAAGTGCATATCAAACACAACACTTAGTTCTTGTTTTATGGAATATTTAATAACCATATTTAGCCTGAACCAAAAGGTAAAAACAACACTGAGGCTTTTACAAAATTGAAATAAAAGTCTAATCTATACATAAAAAGACAGCGAATGACAAATGGTAAAAATAACTTTGGCTCAATTTATCATTTTTTTTCTACATTTACCAAAATTTTGAAAACATTGATATTTACTGCAGTAAAATGAATTTCAGAATGAAAGGAAGAGCAAAATATCAGAAGAGCAGATGTCTTCAGTGAGAAGAAAGGACGCATCCACTAGTAAACCATCTTTAGGTTAGTTTGGCACTTTGGCACACTACGATGATGGCAGGGGGCAGTATTTTGTAAATGTCTACTACAATGTCACAGCAAGAGTAATCAGTTCGTCCTATCACTCCTCTATTAGACTCAGCATGCTTGCATGTGTTACATCCAACAGTAGTGTAAGGGGGAAGACCGGGGTGTAAGTGCTTTCAGAGCAAGGGATCCGGAACTGCCGGGGCAATACCTCCTGTTGCAGGGGGGAAACAGACTGTGAGCACAGGAGTCATGTGAGTGGGAGGTTGGAGATGTGTCGAGAGAAGTAAGGTGACCGAGGGACACCTGGTGTAACTGGAGAGAGGAAGAGACGAGGACGTTTTGCGCGGGAAAGCGGAGCTGAGTCCTGCGCTGGAGAACAGTGCGAGAGGGTCCAGGCTCCTGGCTCGAGTACTGGGAGCAGGAGTCGGGTGCAGTGGACTGGAGGAGTCAAGCCCGACTATAGAGACAAGTGACGCAGGGTCCGTGGAGCCGAGGCACGTGAGGTGCCGTGTTATGGACTAGGGGTTCAGCGGGTAAAACCGGAGACCGCCCGCTGCCGCCAGAAGACGGAGCATTGTTTGGGCAGGGAAGCCTGAAGAAATCATCACCTGCATCTGCTGGCGACTGCCTTGTGAGGAGCCAGAGTCAGCTAAGTGTACAAACTAACGTTTACAACTGGTTCGGCTCTACTACATCTTGTCAGACTGTGAACTGTTAGTTATAGGCTTTCACCTGCTATTTTCCTTGTTTTCCCCCAATATTTTCCTTGTGCTCCCTGCATGGAGATTGACCTTGTTCTTATAAACCCCCCCTGTTTATTAAACCCATATTGGCTGCTCTGTGTTTCTGTGTCACTGCATCTAAAGTACCTGTGTTACAGTAGCTGATAGGTGTCTTGTATGTGACGCCTAGGCTGCTGTGAAAGGTGGAAAAAACATGTAAGTTTGGAATAGGTAAATGTTTTTTACCTATATATAAGATTGGCCCAATTAGTATTTCACTGAGCCTGGTAATGTATATGATATTATGAGACTGATGCTATATGACTGATTAATTTTAGGTGATGAGACCACCTTGATATTAAGAGACTTTCATTTTTCAAAACTAAGGATATTGTTAGTATTGCTGAGGCGGGCATACATTGGTGCAACCAGTGAGGATGCACAGGGGCCCAAGAGTTAAAGGGGCCCACTGCTACCCCTACAGCAGGTGTAATTGTGCATTTTGATGAGCTATTGGACGGCAAAGTGTCCATATATTGTTTTTGGACATTGGTCCTCTTTTGTCTGTGTGCGCTCCTGAGTATTGTGTTGAGTAATGAGTGAGTGAGAATTCAACAGAGGAATAACTCCTAAACTTGAAGGGTTTAAATTTGGTAAGATAAAGATTTTTACATTAGTTTGTCATCCAAATATATATTCCAATAGCATATTGTAAGCCTGCAAATATTACTCTCAGAGATAAGTGTAAATTTTCACCACAGAATGAATGATATATTGTGCAGAGGAAGGAGAATGTGTTCATCAAGATGGTAACAGAAACAAAGGCTACACGAGTAGTCTGCTACACCACTAATTCCATGTGCCTTAGATCAACCCTTTGGGCCAGTCCGCTGGCATGAGCTTTAAGTTCAATCTTCAAGTAAGGTATTTATGATCTTCTCAAAATCTGTCAGAAAATGTCCACTTCCCAGTTCTGCACTTATTACTATGGCATGAAGTAGTTAGAACAAAGAAACTTTAAATAATTTTTGATTATAGAGTACCTTTTACCAGTTTGAGGATGTTAAAGTAGCTATATCATGGGATATTGGAATAGTTATTTTTGATTTTTTTCTCTCTGCTGTGGAGGTATTAGCTTGATGAGTTTAGGTTATAATTTATGTTTGGGCCATTTGTGACTGTGCCTGTCCCTCATGTGTCTGCTTCGGTTGCCAGGTGACAACAATACATTAGCCCTGTTTTGCTCTAGGGACTTGTGGTTTCACCCAGCCTGGATGCTTTGGGGTTAATTCCTGGCTAGATAGTGTTTCTTCTTATTGTCAGCTCTGGGTAGGGCTACTTCTGTTTAAACCCTGAGAATTAATTTCAAGTGCCAGTTATAGTGATTACTACTTGGTTATCTGCAGTCTGTTTGCTCCTGTTTTGCCTTTATTTACCATAGCTTGTTCTGACATTGGCCTGTTTTCTGACTAGTATCCTGCCTAACAATTCAGCTTTTGACTTTGACCTTCGGATACTAACCTCTCATGACAACGACCCTTATTCCACCACCTTACTCCACCAGTCAGCAGTTTACTCTGTAGCCCTAACCCAGTGACCCATGTGTAAGTCCAGATCCCTGTACAGGGGTAAAAGGGTCAAGGCTAGTGCAATTGTTAGAAAGAGCCCTATTAAGACCTTACAGGCTATCACTAACAGTGCCCTCAGAACATTATTAAAGGGGATATCCAGGACTTTATGAAAAACGAAAAATGTGCTAAAACACTAACAGAAAGGTAGTTGCTACTTACATGCCTGTTATGCAAAGCGCTGTTCTTCCCTGGCATAGAGTGGTCACAGACTGGTCACGGATACAGGGATTCAACAGCCTCTGCGGATGTCACGTCGACATAGTGGAGGGCTTCTTTTCTGCTCCGCTCTGTTGCCATGGCGGGACTTCTGACCTCATTCTGATGGACAGCTAGATTCCCACTGCCTAACTGGGGAAGCTGGCTGTCAATCAGAATGATGCCAAAAGTAATGCCTCATCATGTCAGTTGAGGAAGCGGAATCCCTGGCAGGAGCTGTCTGTGACCGTTCTGTGCCATGGAAGAACGGTGCCGTGCACAACAGGCAGGTAAGTAGCAACTACCTGCCTGTTAGTGCTTAGGCATTTTTCTTTGTTCTTAATAAATACCCGGACATACCCTTTAAGTTCAACGAGCCATTACTAGAGATTTTACAGGGGCAACATGTACCATTTCCTCTGTTGACTAATCATAAGCAGGAAGCAACATACAGTGGAAAAAAGAACAAGCCCCCACAACAGCTTAGAGAAGATATCTCAGTTTGAGACATGTAATGAGAGACAGTTTTCTTTCCTCACTAGTCTCACTGTAGAGCGATTACAAGTGCCAAAAATAGAACAAATATTGCTATCACCTTTCAGCTGTCATCTCAGGGCAGTCATTGTGGGGAAAGGGGGAAACATCAGAGCTGACAGCACTATGAGGGAAAAGCTGCAGAAGTTTTTATAATGTCAAAAAAGCTCACATCTGTTGTACTGCCCTCCCCCAATACTGACTGCTGTGAAATGAAAGCTGAAAAGTGTTAGTAATCACACTTATCTCTGCTCTATTCCTGGCAATTGTAATCGCTCTGCAGTGAAACCAATGAGAGTAGATTGTCTGCCATTACATGTCTCACATTGAGAAACCTTCTGTAAGCTATTATGGGGTGTGGTCTTTATTCCTCCTGTATGTTGCAGCCTGCTTTTGATTGGTCAACGTAATACAGGGGAAGTAATACATGCCCCCAGTGAAAAATCTCTGGTAATGCCCCCTTCGACTTCGCTTAAGTGATAACCTAAATTTTAGAATTTAATGTCTCCATAATGGAGAAGAGAAATTAAATATAAAAAATTATGTTTATTCAGTTCTTCAGTCATTGTTCCATGATGTGTCAGTTTAACATTCTCAAACTAGTGAAAGATCCTCTTTAAGTCGATTTGACAACATATTATTCATTGGGTATTTGCTCCAAGCTTGAGAAAAGTACATGTATGCAGCTTCAATGATAGATTCATGAAACATATAACCTGTACAGAAGGACATTGACAGTTTTTACATTGTGAATTGATCTGATTGAAACTCTTGACTTTACAGGTTTGCAAGATCTAACATTGTTGACGTGACGAGCTCATATGCTAATGGACAATTTGTGGTGGGGAGTTGAAGCTAATGCAACATCAGACCCTTTTAAAAAGTGATTATATTTTATTACAGTGCAGGACATCCTTACACTGGACAGTTCTAGATATAAAGACACAAATCATCTTTCTGCTGACAAAACGGTGAATTGCTGTTTATATTTAAACATGACTGGGGCTGATTGCATCAAAGTCGGGAGATTATTACATTTAGTAAGATTTTGGTTTCAAATTCTATCTATATCTATAACAATTAACTGTATTTGCTGTTATAGTTATCAAAAGCTAAATTGGACCAAATCTGTTATCGCTGTCTACATAAGGATTACTGGATCACCAATTGGATATAATGATAAGCTATTGTAATAAAACAATATTTTTGCCTTTGAAAAATTAAAGTAAGAACCCAAATGCAGATTTACTTTTAATTCAATAGTATCATCAGTGGCATGGTGTGGTATAGATGCTGAAATGCCAATTTCAAGCAATAATCCTGTTGAATGTATGGACAGATATAAGCAATTTTATTTCTTCCCAATTGTATTATGCGCCTGTCATAAGACACAGCATATGGTTATTTTAATAGATATTGTACTGAAAATGCAGCCAACCATTGGGGCTACCAATTACTAAAATATATCATTACAACATATGCCAATGTTATGTACTTAGGCCACATTCCTCCGCTATTTGTCCTCACTGATCACCACAGAAATGCTATCCTCGATGGAGATATTGGGCAGACATGCAGTATAGGGGCACTTGTCTTGAATATGAGGGTTCCTAGAACAATTGCATATCAGTCAATGAAAAGGTCCAGCCTTCTGACCAATCAAAGTATAGCGTGCTTTTTTTTAAGTAGCAATGGATCACTTGCACTTCTGGTTATTAGTTTAGGGGAGAGGTCTCAAACTCAGCTGGGTACCTGGGCTGCACATAGAAAAAAAATTGATGTTGACAGGCCGCATTTCTTGCATGACATGATGTTATTTTCAGTGATACAATTTTTTTTTCTATACGACTTATTGATCACTTTTTATTCCATCTTTATGTGCTTTAGTTGTTTTTAACGGTGTTCATCATAAGGGTTATAAGGGTTATTTTACAGTTTTATTGCTTGAGCTAATAACAAAGGTGTACTTTTTGTTTACTTTCCTTTTTACATAAAACAGCCTTTTTAGTGGAAAAATATTTTCTATTATATTTCCATACTTTATTTTGAATTTTTGCTATTTTTTTTTCCTTTCTTTCCCAATTTCCCAACTTTGCTACATGGGACTAATACTTGAATAATTGCTGATCTAATATTACATCTGTCAGTTTTACACTTACATTTTGCCTGTTAGATCGAGCTTGTTGCAGGGTCTTACAGGTCACTATAGCGGGCTGACCCGAAGGCCATTACTTGGCCTCGAGTTGCAATGCCAGCTAAAAAGCAAAAACTAACATAAAAGTAAAATGAGCAAATACCCTGAAAATGCTTTTTTTAATCAAAACTATGTTAACTATGTACCCTATATTATTTTCATGCACTATTGCTATTTATTTATTTACTACAGGGTTTTTGCTCATTTTGCTCTCCTTATGTATTCAGCTGTATTGCTTCTGACAGGTCACTGTCCTTTCAGTGACCTGTTTCCTATTTTAAATACTGCATGTGTAATCGTGGTAGAAATCAAGAAATTTACATGCAGCAAAATGGCCCCCGCTGCCCGTGCATGCGCAGTAGCATGTCTTGCTTGCTGAGAGATGCTACTGCGCAAGCGCGGTCAGTGGGGGCCATTTTGCTACATGTACAAAAGCAGTATGTAAAATACGAGGCAGGTCACTGAAGGCACAATGACCTGTCAGAAGCCATAGAGTGGAATACATAAGCAGAGCACCAGATAAAGCCCCTCCCCAAAGGCCGCCCCAAATCTCATTATCTCAGAAATTAAAATAAGGATTAAAAAGAACCACAGAACAGAATTCATCAACAAAGGTATCAAATTAATCAGTGTAATAGCACCCACCCGACAGTGCATGTAGTTTACTAAGCACAATTCTGCTGACAGGTGTGCTTTAAATAAAAAAATAAAAAATAAATGATTTGTCTAACCTTTCCCTGCTCCCAAGATGAACAGTGTCCTCGTCTTCCTCCATAGCCGGCACAAGAGGACAGGACAGCGCATTGTAAAAATATTATGTGCTGTAAGCAACGGACATGCTTTTATCAGCTGCCAGTCTTGAAATGGTTGATGCCATGTATAGCTATTATGGGACAGGGATACAGTAGCTCCCTGAGCCTTATTACATTTCAACTAAATATGCGTCTAAGGATGCACATCTAGCTGAAAAAGACGCTGACAATGCTGGGCCCCCTTCCTCCCTGAGCCTGATTATTAATATGTTCTCGGCCTAAGGAGATCCAGTGCGGCCTACGTGTTTGAGACACTTAGTTTAGGGTTATCTACTGCGTTTTGTATTTTGAGATCTTATTGTTATAATTCAGCTTGTTTCACCTGGTGAGGAGAGGCCAATTCCAGAGATATGGGGCTTTTTATTTACTGATACTTTTTATTTCTTTTGCCAAGGGGTCGGTGCTCACAAGGTAATAATGCAGAGCTGTCTCTGAAGACATGCCCCTGAAAATCCTATTAGCCAATCCCGCTTGATAAGAAAATTAAATTAGGGCTCATATTTATGGAACAATATGGCAGATTGTAACAAAAAAATGGCTTACCCAGGGAGCAGCTGGAACAAAATAAGGAAAAAAAAAATCATAACTTTTGTATTGACCTTTGATTTATTTATTTTTCCAGCTAATCTCTGGATTCTTCTTGACTACTTGTATGACTGATGTTCTGGGACCTTTTGTTATTCCTAGTTTATGATTTTTGGTTCTTAACTGACCATGATCATTCTCTTATCCTGCTTGACTAAAGTTTATGACCCGTCTCTGCTTCGGGTCACAATTTGCCAACCAGGTGTTAACTGCCACTCAGTAACGTCTATTCTTAATATGGGCATTCATGGCAGTCAAGGTCATATTCCTATAAAGAGGTTAGAGGGTGAAGATCAGGGATCTCTAGACTCACTGCCCATTTTTATATGCAAAAATGAAAAACCAGGAGTCTTTTTGGCAAAAAATAGCAAAATACTTTATTGAACACTTAAGGACGAGTAACATAAAAAAGGACAACCCCGCACCAAAGCTAGGCAGGATATATAAATATATTAGTATTAATATTATTGGAAAGTAAATGCCACAATGGAAAAAGTGCAACAGTGCTTATTCCCAAATGGGATAGTTTTTAAGTGCTGCAGACGACAATCTAATCCAGTAGATACATTTATTGTCTGTGCAAAATAATATTAAAATCGTGTCAGCACATCAAACTATAGAATAATGCATTGAGTCATAATATTGCACTCTTACCCATTGTTAGAAATATAGCAGCCCAGCAAGAAAAATCACCAAAGCGCGTTTCGCTTGGTGTATTTGACAGCTTCCTTGGGGGAAATGCAGAAAAGGACCTTCCATGCCTGTTTAAATGCGGTCAGGACCTGCAGTCACATGGTCGCAATGAACCAATCATATCATGGTCTATCGGCCCATGCGAAACTACACAACACGATTTTTATATTGTTTTGCACAGACATTAACTTTATCTACTTGATTAGATTGTCATGTGCAGCACTTAAAAACTATCCCATTTGGGAATAAGCACTGTTGCACTTTTTCCATTGTGACATTTACCTTCCAATAATATTAATACTAATATATTTATATATGCTTCCTAGCTTTGGTGACGGGTTGTCCATTTTTATGTTACTCATCCTTAAGTGTTCAATAAAGTATTTTGCTATTTTTTGCCAAAAAAACTCCTGGTTTTTCGTTTTTGCATATATATTTGCTTTATAGAGTGTCATAAATTACCACTTTCCCTGTATTTGGGACCTTATCTTGGTTAGTGTGGTTCTATCACAATGTACCTAATGAATATATGGATATTTCACTGCCCATTTTTGCCAGACTGCAGTTATTCATCAATTTACCGGTAAGCAGATTATAACACATTTACCCATTAAAGTCTATGGGCATGTCGACAGTGTGCGACATATGCGATGTGGATTGAACATAACCTTGATCAGAAAATGGATATAATTCACATTATATCACACTTTTTGTTTTATTATACACTGCTCAAAAAAATAAAGGGAACACTCAAATAACACATCCTAGATCTGAATGAATGAAATATTCTCATTGAATACTTTGTTCTGTACAAAGTTGAATATGCTGACAACAAAATCACAAAAAAATCATCAATGGAAATCAAATTTATTAACCAATGGAGGTCTGGATTTGAAGTCACCCCCAAAATTAAAGTGGAAAAACACACTACAGGCTGATCCAACTTTGATGTAAAGTCCTTAAAACAAGTCAAAATTAGGCTCAGTATTGTGTGTGGCCTCCACGTTCCTGTATGACCTCCCTACAACGCCTGGGCATGCTCCTGATGATGTTGCGGATGGTCTCCTGTGGGATCTCCTCCCAGACCTGGACTAAAGCATTCACCAACTCCTGGACAGTCTGTGGTGCAACGTGACATTGGTGGATGGAGCGAGACATGATGTCCCAGATGTGCTCAATCGGATTCAGGTCTGGGGAAAGGGTGGGCCAGTCCATAGCTTCAATGCCTTCATCTTGCAGGAACTGCTGACACACTCCACATGAGGTCTGGCATTATCCTGCATTAGGAGGAACCCAGGGCCAACCGCACCAGCATATGGTCTCACAAGGGGTCTGAGGATCTCACCTCGGTACCTAATGGCAGTCAGGCTACCTCTGGTGAGCACATGGAGGTCTGTGTGGCCCTCCAAAGAAATGCCACCCTACAAAATTACTGACCCACTGCCAAACCGGTCATGCTGAAGGATGTTGCAGGCAGCAGATCGCTCTCCATGGCGTCTCCAGACTCTGTCATGTCTATTACATTTGCTCAGTGTCAATCTGCTTTCATCTGTGAAGAGCACAGGGCGCCAGTGGCGACTTTGCCAATCCTGGTGTTCTGTGGCAAATGCCACAGTGTTGGGCTGTGAGCACAACCCCCATCTGTGGATGTCGGGCCCTCATACCACCCTCATGGAGTCGGTTTCTAACCGTTTGTGCAGACACATGCACATTTGTGGCCTGCTGGAGGTCATTTTGCAGGGCTCTGGCAGTGCTCCTCCTGTTCCTCCTTGCACAAAGGCAGAGGTAGCGGTCTGCTGCTGGGTTGCTGCCCTCCTACGGCCCCCTCCACATCTCCTGGTGTACTGGCTTGTCTCCTGGTAGTGCCTCCAGCCTCTGGACACTATGCTGACAGACGCAGCAAACCTTCTTGCCACAGCTCGCATTGATGTCCCATCCTGGATGGGCTGCACTTCCTGAGAAACTTCTGTGGGTTGTAGAGTCCGTCTCATGCTACCACGAGTGTGAAAGCACAACCAATATTCAAAAGTGACCAAAACATCAGCCAGAAAGCATTGGTACTGAGATGTGGTCTGTGGTCCCCACCCGCAGAACCACTCCATTATTGAGGGTGTCTTGATAATTGCCAATAATTTCCATCTATTGTCTATTCCATTTGCACAACAGCATGTGAAATTGATTGTCAATCAGTGTTGCTTCCTAAGTGGACACTTTGATTTCACGGAAGTTTGATTTACTTGGAGTTATATTCTGTTGTTTAAGGGTTCTCTTTATTTTTTTGAGCAGTGTACTTATACAGTGCCTACAAGTAGTATTCAACCCCCTGCAGATTTAGCTGGTTTGATAAGATGAAAATAAGTTAGAGCCTTCAAACTGCAAACGAGAGTAGGTTTTATGAACAGAACCATAAATCTTACAAACCAAAAAGTTATGCTGCTCAGTTGAATTTTATTAAATTTTAAACATAAAAGTGTGGGTCAATTATTATTCAACCCCTATGTTTAATATTTTGTGGAATAACCCTTGTTTGCAATTACAGCTAATAATCGTCTTTTATAAGACCTGATCAGGCCGGCACAGGTCTGTGGAGTTATCTTGGCCCACTCCTCCATGCAGATCTTCTCCAAGTTATCTAGGTTCTTTGGGTGTCTCATGTGGACTTTATTCTTGAGCTCCTTCCACAAGTTTTCAATTGGGTTAAGGTCAGGAGACTGACTAGGCCACTCCAACACCTTGACTTTTTCCCTCTTGAACAAGGCCTTGGTTTTCTTGGCTGTGTGCTTTGGGTCGTTGTCTTGTTGGAAGATGAAATTATGACCCATCTTAAGATCCTTGATGGAGGAGCGGAGGTTCTTGGCCAAAATCTCCAGGTAGGCCGTGCTATCCATCTTCCCATGGATGCGGACCAGATGGCCATACCCCTTGGCAGAGAAACAGCCCCACAGCATGATGCTGCCACCACCATGCTTGACTGTAGGGATGGTATTCTTGGGGTCGTATGCAGTGCCATCCAATCTCCAAACTTCACGTGTGTGGTTGGCACCAAAGATCTCGATCTTGGTCTCATCAGACCATAGAACCTTGAACCAGTCTGTCTCAGAGTCCTCCAAGTGATCATGAGCAAACTGTAGACGAGCCTTGACATGACGCTTTGAAAGTAAAGGTACCTTACGGGCTCGTCTGGAACGGAAACCATTGCGGTGGAGTACGTTACTTATGGTATTGACTGAAACCAATGTCCCCACTGCCATGAGATCTTCCCGGAGCTCCTTCCTTGTTGTCCTTGGGTTATTCTTGACTCTTCGGACAAGCCTGGCCTCGGCACGGGAGGACACTTTCAAAGGCTTTCCTGGCCGTGGAAGGCTAACAGTAGTTCCATAAGCCTTTCACTTACGGATGATGCTCCCAACAGTGGAGACAGGTAGGCCCAACTCCTTGGAAAGGGTTTTGTACCCCTTGCCAGCCTTGTGACCCTCCACGATCTTGTCTCTGATGGCCTTGGAATGCTCCTTTGTCTTTCCCACGTTGACCATGTCTGAGTGCTGTTCACAAGTTTGGGGAGGGTCTTAAATAGTCAGAAAAGGCTGGCAAAAGAGATCTTTAATCCACACATGTGAAGCTCATTATTCTTGGTGCCTGAACTACTTCTTAATACTTTAGGGGGACCAAACAGAATTCTTGTGGTTTGAGGGGTTGAATAATAAATGACACTCTGAATTAACTTTTAACGTTTTTTTAAAAAAAAAAAAAAAAAAAAAAGCAAAAACAAAATTTGCTGCAGTGCATTTCCCACTTCCAGGCTGATCTACAGTACAAATGTCACAATGCCAAGTTAATTCCGCATGTGTCAACCAGCTAAATCTGTAGGGGGTTGAATATTACTTGTAGGCACTGTAAATGCAAGTTAAAAAAATAGGAAAAAAAGATACGAAATATCAGCTGTGTTTCCTAAATTATAACTCAGGGAAGCCACCTCCTGTGGTGATATGCATGGGGTCCTCATTCCATTATGATGCTTTTCCTATGAGTCAATTTTCGTGAGTGACAATGCACATGGAAATTTATTGCACAGTGTTACTGTTTCCCTCTTTTATATTCTTTTGATACTACATTATTTATTTAGTATTATAGTGCATTTGCATTGCACCTCTCTTCCTTATTGAATACTCTATAACATTGCCACGATTCCCCTGTATACCCCCATGTGGGTGGGCATTCATATGACAGCATGTATGCAATTTGCCAACTAGTCTCATCTGGCTTCTCTCAATAGAAGAGAATTGAGAGAACCGTAAGACTCTAATTGGCGCCTGACCTCAAGTATGCAAATTGCAAACATGATGTCTCATGACTGCCCACCGGCGGCAAGTTGTATACAAGAAAATTGCAACAGTTTGCACATCACACATTACGACGATTCGGCAGTCTGCTATCACATAGGATGACTGCAGACTTTTCATCTGAGACCGGCCAATTCTTTTAAGCTGCACAATAAAAAGTATTTTCCTATATAAATCAAAATGATATCAGAATATATTTTTCTGCAGGTGAATTTGCTATAGTATAGAGTACTTTTCCCTTTACCTAATAGCTGATTTCTAATACTCAGTGGTCCTGCAGAGTATATATCGCTTGTGTTTAATCCTCTGGATTTTCTTACTATAGAGAATTACAACAGGTGTGCTAATTTAATTTAACTGTAATATATCCTTAAAAAGAAATTTTCAATAAAACAGAATCTGCGTTCATGAGGGTGTGCAAAGGTCATTGTGAAGGGCAGGTGTCACAGATGTGTCAGAGGTGACAGTCAGTTGCCCTACAGTTGGTTGCAGGAGATCTCTACGTTTGGCATTACAAACATCTTCCTAGAGGCTGGCAGTCTCTAGGACCTCTGGCTAATTAGCTCCCTGGTCTGGATGTATAAATACCTGATGTGTCTGAGAGGCAGGTGCCGGCGATATTCATTAGTACTTGTGAGCGATGGGCGAGGACTAAAATGCTTGGGTACTCGTTGTTCGAGTTGAGCTAATTGGAATGCTCGAGTACTCGGACCGAGTAACGAGCCCAATGTAAGTCTATAGGAAACTTGAGCATTTTTCCGGTGGCTACCCCCGGCGGTTTGCAGAGGGCCTAAAAGTTGCCCAAATCGATGGGAACAGTGCTAAAATGACATGGGATCAGCATGGGGAAGATCCCTGGAATCATTTATGACTCCCAGGTCACTGCTGTCAACAACACTATCAGAGGTATTATGCCACTTTTATGGACTCACAATAAAACATACAAAAACAAAAAAAAATGGATTTTCCAGGGAAATATGTTAAGGAACATCCTTTTCAGGGTAATGACTTGTATATAAGGCAAAATAAATAAACAAAAACAAAAATGCTCCTCCACACCTTGGGTTATGTTCACACGTAGCGTTTTTGATACGTTTTTGCACTTTTGCATTGCTTTCAACCAAGACAAATGCATTCACCGGGAAATGTAATTTTAAAATTTTACAACCCTATCTGGCCATGTGGTATGTGACACTTCATTAGACACATTCTGTTTCATTAATGATGGAGGGACTCAGAAAGTCACAAAGACTATTTTTATAGGGCCATCAGACGGTCCTTACAATTAGTGTTGAGCGAGTATGTTCTGTTAACCCTTTCGGCGAGTATGCTCGGGCCGAGCACCGAGCAGTTACAGCTGCTCGGTGTTATGTTTGAATCACTCCCGTGTGCATGATTTGCGACTGTTTGACAACTTTAATACATGTGAGAAATGTGTAAGAAATAGACATTCCTTACATGTACTAAATCTGTCAAACAGTTGCAAATCATGCACACGGGAGTGATTCAAACATAACACTCAACACTACTTACAATTCTTAAAGAGCCAGCAGTCGGCTATGCTTTGTTGTTCCCATTATTAACGAATAGGTATCCTATAATGGTATTACGTATGCAGTGTCGGCAACGGTCGCCAAACATTGGGAGGAACTCCAATGCCCCTGGCAAGAGACATAGAGATCGGAGGGCCTCCTGAAAACAATGTTCCCATTATTAGGAATTGTGTCTACCATACTGTTTGCCTATGCAGTGAAGCAACGGCTGCCAAAAATTTGGAGGAACTCCAATGCCCCTTGCAAGAGACGTAGATATGTTGATATGGTACATATGGTGGTGATATGGTGGTTGAGGATGAGTATGCAGAGAAGGAGGACAAGAGCAAATAGACAAAATCAGGAAGCGTATACCCTTGTCTCGTTGTGAAGACAGAAGTGCATGGGAATAGAGTTAGACCTCCCAAAAAAAGACACTGTATTTGAGTTTATGTTATTATTCGATGGTGATGAGAATTCTGGCCCAATTCTGCCCTTGTTCATTTTTATAAGAGTCAGACTGTCAGCATTTTCAGTTGACAGGCTGATGCCCGCTCTGACAAAACGCTAGCGGCAGGGCAGGCCAGTACCTCCAAGCCGTAGAGAGACAGTTCATTCCACATGTCCAGCTTGGATACCCAATAATTATAAGGCATAGAGGAATCACGGATGGCGTTGGTATGGTCGGCAAGGTACTCCCTCATCATCTTCCACAACTTTTCCCTCCTTGAGAGAGTACCCCACGCATTCTAGCTTGTGCGATAGGAGGATCTGTGAAAACTGCCTCAGAACTTTGACAGTGTACCCCTGCCTCTGCTCGAATGCATTTGTGTCTTTGTCGCCAGTACTCCTTGGTTGTCTAACAAACTGTGACCTCTGCCGCCAGCGTTTTCAGATGAAAATTTTTTAATAATTCCGCAAGAAGGGCCTTCTGGAACTGCACAATTTTCTTAGGCCTGTCCTGCAAGGCAATAAGAGACAGAAAGTTCTTCTTATATCGTGGGTCTAGAAATGTCACAAACCAATAATGACTGTCACCCAAAATTTGGACAACGCGAGGGTCACGGGAAAGGCAACATAACATAAACTCAGCCAATGTGTGCCAGACTGCAAAGAGGCAAGACTTCCGTGTCCTCACCAAGAGGATGACTGACCATGCTCTCCTCTTCATCCTCTTCCTCCTCCTCCCTTTCCTCAGGCCATCCACGCTGAACAGATGATAATGCAGTTGTATGGGAAGTACCATCTATAGCACAGAAAACTAGCTCCTGTTCTTAATCTTCCTCCTCTTCCTCATTTTCACCCAATCCACATTGGGATGAGATGAGGCTATGCAGTGTGGAATCACTGTGTATGGTTCCTTGCTCCATCTCATCATGCTCCGCCTGCAATGCATCCTCTTTAATTGTGAGCAGAGAGCGTTTCGGAAGACAGATAAGCAGGATGGTGACGTTAATTATGGCATCATCGCTGCTCACCATCTTGGAGGAGTCCTCAAAGTTTTGGAGGATAATACATATGTCTGACATCCATGTCCACTCCTGAGATTTTATGTGTGGAGCGTGACCTGAATACCGACGGCCTTGTCGATGCTGGTAGTCAACAACTGCCCTTTTCTGCTCACAAATCCCTCCCAACATCTGCAATGTAGAGTTCTAACGCGTGGGGACATCGCAGATCAGTCAGTGATCTGGAAGCTGCAAGGGCGGATGTAGCTGTATCTGACTTTCTAAAATGGGCACACAGGCGGCATACTTTGACAAGCAAATCCAACAGATCCAGGTAGGCTTTGAGAAACTGCTGAACCACGTGGTTAAGCACATGGGCCAGGCATGGTATGTGTGTGAGCTCACCTCGCCTCAGAGCCGCCACCAGGTTCCAGCCATAGTCATACATGACCATGCCTGGCTCTAGGTTCAGTGGTGTCAGCCACAGATCTGCCTGCTCTTACAGAGCTGTCCACAACTCTTCAGCATTGTGTAGTTTGTCACCTAAGCATATTAGCTTCAGCACAGCTTGTTGCCACTTGGCCGAGGCAGTGCAGCAGTGCTTCCAGCTTGTGACTGATGTGGTCATTTTGGAGATAGAGGCTGAAGAGGAGGAGGAGGTGCAGGAGCTGTAGAATGTAAGGGCTAACCTGATTGACCCAAGGCCCGTAATCCTCAGCATCGGGAGGACTTGTCCTGTCCCAAGGTCCGACAGGGTCCCAGCTTCCACTATATCCAGTGTGCCGTCAGCGAGATGTACCGTCCCTGCCCACAAGCACTTGTCCATGTTTCCTTGGTTAGGTTGACTTTCCCAGTAACTGCATTGTTGAGGGCACGTCTAATGTTGTGGGACATATGCTCGTGTAATGCAGGAACGGCACACCAGGAGAAATAAGGGCGGCTGTGGACCAAGTACTGAGGGACAGCTGTCACCATCAGGTTGCTGAAAACTTCGGTCTCCACATGCCTAAAAGGCAACATTTCGAGCGCAAGCATTCGCAAAGTGTGTGAATTTAGTAGAGTGGCCTGTGGGACATTGGCTGCATATTTGCGCTTGCGTTCCAAGGACTGGGGAAGGGACAACTGAATGCTGCGCTGGGACAAGGACATGGAATTGCTTGCTGATGGTGCTAGTTGAGAGTGTGTAACAACAGGTGCAGGGCGGGAGGCATCTTGGCATGCGCCATGGACAGGGGAATAGCTTGCATGCACAACAGCTGAACAAGCAGTGGTGTCACCCACAGACACTGTTGCTGGACCCTGGGGTTCGGCTCACAAAGTCGAATGCTTTGCTGCCATGTGCCTGATAATGCTGGTGGTGGTCAGTCTGCTAGATTTGCTACCCCTGCTGATGCTGGCCTGGCAGTTGGTACAAATGGCTTTTTGGGGTTATCTGCAGAGTCTTTAAAAAATAACCAGACTCCGGAAAACCTAACAGTTGTACTGGCAACTTCCGTTGTGTTGGCGTTACGAGGAACGCTTTCCCACCTTGTGTCTGCGGCCACCACACTGCTTCTTCCTGCCTGTTGTGGTGCTATGCCTCCCTCCCCCTGTGTGCTGCTGTCCTCGCTCTATTTGTCCCCCTGCAAGGTTTGGTCAGTTACTATATCATCCACCACCTTGTTCTCTGCTTCCGCACCCTGGTCCTCCTCCTGATTTTCTGCCAATTGTATCTCATCATCATCATCATCCACCTCTTGCAACAGTAATTGCACTTTCCCACCGTCGCTGTGTGACCGTGGCTGCTACAATATTTGGGCATCGCTACACGTGTTCTCCTCTTGACACATTGATGCTGGCCGGGCGAGAGTTCCCGAATCTACAAATGTAAAAGCGATACTATCCTTCACAGACACTTAGTCGGAATAACTTGTCCGACACACTGCAACGGAATGAAAATGGAAGAAATGTCTGATTTTGAAACACTCTTATAGGTGTTATGACTGACAGAGAACCATGGTTTTAAATAGCAGGCCTGTAATTTACTAATACTATCCTTCACAGACACCTAGTGTGAATAGCTTGACCAACACTCTGCAATGGTATGAAAATGGAAGAAATGTCTGATTTTGGAACACTCTTATAGGTGTTAAGTCTGACAGAAAACCACCGTTTTAAATATCAGGCCTGTAATTTGCTAATACTATCCTTCACAGATACCTAGTGTGAATAGCTTGACCGACACACTGCAACAGAATGGAAAAGGAGGCCAATATTTTCCACGTTCAATTTAAATTTCTGGATTTTTATCGCTGAAGTTTGGGACAGATCTAACTTTATTCTGCAGTGAGAACAAGCAAATGGAGCAGAAAAATTGTGTACTCTGGATTCCTCTTTTATCAAATAACCAGGATTAAGATAAAAAATATATTTCCCAGGCCTCTGATATCTGTGGCTATGTCAACCAATATCTGTAAGAACATCAGCAGCAGGAATGTTCAATGGACCCTCTTGCACTATATGCAGTGCAGTCTGCCACATACACTGTCTGCCTGCCTAATTCCTGCTATCACCACTGAATATATGCAGCTGAATTATTCCTCAGAAGGACTGTTAGTTCAGATGGATATATATTTGTTGTGGAATACCTATACTAACAGGACGTTCAATGGACCCTCTTGTGCTGTATCATGCTCTGAAGTCTGCCACATACACTGCTGACTGCCTAACTCCTGCTATCACCACTGAATATATGCAGTTGGATTAGTCCTCAGAAGGACTGTTAGTTCAATTGGATATATATTTGTTGTGGAATACCTATACTAACTATGAAGAAGCAAACCTCTCTGTGACGCAGCAGCAGCTCTTCCTACTCTGCCTCGTTCTGGAGTAGACTGTGACGAGCATGGCAGCGCCCGGTCTTATATACACCTGATGATGATGTGTGCCAGCCAATCACTGAAATGCCCAAAACCAATATGGCTACGGTATTACAGTGCATGGAAGGCAATCCGTGCATGTTCATTGGCTCTCTAAAGAGTGCCAAACATGCAGAGAGGGGACCCGAGCTCACGCCCGAGCAACCCGTAAATACTTGCTGAGTGTCGAGCTCGTCGAGCACAGTGATGCTCGGGCGAGTACTGAGCAGTGGCGAGCACGTTCGCTCATCACTACTTGTGAGGATTTAGCAAGACCAGTACTTTGTCCTCTCTGGAGCTGGAGCTTGAGGCCGTGTGCACATTCTTTTGGAGTCGTCTAAAGCTAAGCAATTCCCCCCCTGTTTGTCTACCCTTGTTGTCTATAGAAATTAGTGGAGATCGACTAGTGCTCATCTCTATTGATGAGCGAACATGCTCGCCACTGCTCAGTACTCACCCGAGCATTACACTGCTCGAGATAATTGGCTCTGCGAGTATTTACTGGTTGCTCGGGCGGGAGCTCGGGTCCCCTCCCTGCAAGTTTGGCGCTCTTTAGTGAGTCAATGAACATGCAGGGATTGCCTGCCACACACTGTAATGCCGTAGCCATGTTGGTTGTGGCATTGCAGTGATTGGCTAGCCGCACAGCATTATCAGGTGTATATAATACCGGGCGCTGCCATGCTCGTCACAGTCTACCCCAGAATCAGGCATAGTAGAGAGACGTGCTGCTGCGTCAGGGAGAGATTTGCTTGTTGAGAGATAGTATAGGTATTCCACAACATATATCTATAATATCCATATGAACTAACAGTCCTTCTGAGGACTAATCTAGCTGCAAATAATCTGCGGTGATAGCAGGAATTAGGCAGGCAGGCAATGTATGTGGCAGACTGCAGTGCATATAGCAAGAGAGTCCATTGAAAGTCTTGTTAGTCTAGGTATTTCACAACATACAGTACAGACCAAAAGTTTGGACACACCTTCTCATTTAAATATTTTTCTGTATTTTCATGACTATGAAAATTGTACATTCACACTGAAGGCATCAAAACTATGAATTAACACATCTGGAATTATATACAGTACTTAACAAAACAGTGTGAAACAACTGAAAATATGTCTAATATTCTTGGTTCTTCAAATTAGGCACCTTTTGCTTTGATGACTGCTTTGCACACTCTTGGCATTCTCTTGATGAACTTCAAGAGGTAGTCACCGTAAATGGACTTCCAACAATCTTCAAGGAGTTCCCAGAGATGCTTAGCACTTGTTGGCCCTTTTGCCTTCACTCTGCGGTCCAGCTCACCCTAAACCATCTTGATTGGGTTCAGGTCTGGTGACTGTGGAGGCCAGGTCATCTGGCGTAGCACCCCATCACTCTACTTCTTGGTCAAATAGCCCTTACACAGCCTGGAGGTGTGTATGGGGTCATTGTCCTGTTGAAAAATAAATGATGGTCCAACTAAAAGCAAACCGGATGAAATAGCATGCCGCTGCAAGATGCTGTGGTAGCCATGCTGGTTCAGTATGCCTTCACTTTTAAATAAATCACCAACAGTGTCACCAGCAAAGCACCCCCACACCATCACACCTCCTCCTCCATGCTTCACGGTGGGAACCAGGCATGTAGAGTTCATCTGTTCACCTTTTCTGCGTCGCACAAAGACACAGTGGTTGGAACCAAAGATCTCAAATTTGGACTCATCAGACCAAAGCACAGATTTCCACTGGTCTAATGTCCATTCCTTGTGTTCTTTAGCCCAAACTTGTCTCTTCTGCTTGTTGCCTGTCCTTAGCAGTGGTTTCCTAGCAGCTATTTTACCATGAAAGCCTGCTGCACAAAGTCGCCTCTTAACAGTTGTTGTTGAGATGTGTCTGCTGCTAGACCTCTGTGTGGCATTGACCTGGTCTCTAATCTGAGCTGCTGTTAACCTGCAATTTCTGAGGCTGGTGACTCGGATAAACTTATACTGAGAAGAAGAGTTGACTCTTGGTCTTACTTTCCTGGGGCGGTCCTCATGTAAGCCAGTTTCTTTGTAGCGCTTGATTGTTTTTGTAACTGCACTTGCGGACACTTTCAAAGTTTGCCCAATTTTTCGCACTGACTGACCTTCATTTCTTAAAGTAATGATGGCCACTCGTTTTTCTTTACTTAGCTGCTTTTTTCTTGCCATAATACAAATTCTAACAGTCTATTCAGTAGGACTATCAGTTGTGTATCCAACTGACTTCTGCAGAACACAACTGATGGTCCCAACTAGTGTTGAGCGAGCACTAAAATGCTCGGGTGCTCGAAGCTCGGGCCGAGCTCGCCGTGATACTCGGGTGCTCGACCCGAGCAACGAGCCCAATGTTAGTCTATGGGAGACTCGAGCATATTTGTGGTGGCACCCCCGTCAGTCTTTTAAAAGCCTAACAAGTGCCCAAAACGATATTGACAGTGCTCAAATGACATGGGGACAGCATGGGGATCGCCCCAGGAAGCATTTCTGACCCCCAGGTCACTGCTGTCAACAACGTTGTCAGAGGTATTAAGCCACTTTTACGGGCTCACAATAAAACGTTAAAAAACGAAAGTGAAACTTTTTTCCTGTGAAATATGTTATGGAACATCCTTTCCAGGGAAAAGACTTGTGTATAAGTTAAAATAAATGACCAAAAACAAAAATACTCCTCCACACCTTCGGCTATGTTCACAGGTAGCATTTTTTATGCATTTTTGCACTTTTGTATTGCTTTCAACTATGACAAATGCATTCACCGGGAAATGTCATTTTAACATTTTACAAACTTATCTGTCCATGTGCTGTGTCACACATGCATAAAGTGCTGAAAAGACATGGGAACAGCACGGGGAAGACCCCTGGAAGCATCTCTGACTCCCAGGTCACTGTCTAAAAGTGTGCCCATCATAAGTGATCCTTGCCGCATCAGCAGATGCAGACTTGCAACTATCCCCATGCAAGTTCTAGTCCCAGGGCAGTGTTCAATTGTACCTCCCCATTCCTTGCAATACAAGCGCAAGTATGCAGCCTGCCACCCACCCACCCCCAGGCTGCAATACCATACTGCTTGCTTGCTTGAACTTGAAATTGGGCCTTTTAGGCATGTGGAGGCGGAATCTGGCCACCACGTCATGGCTGTGTTGGCGGCCTGGAATCCATACTCAGTCCCCAGTCTCCTGGCGGCCGGGTGTATACTCGGTCCCCAGCTGCCCCGCGGCCGGGTGTCCACACACGGTCCCCATTGCAAAAAGAACTTCGGCACTCCATACATGAAAATATAAGAAATATTGTATCTAGACTAATGTCACTTTGAAAAATGAAGGTTTTTTGCGCATAATTTGGCCAATTTATGTGTGCCCATCAACCATGACAAGGTCACCTTCGTACGATGGGAAACTACGCTACGCTACCACTGGATATGCCACTCTTGGGCTGTAAGCCTGTATGGACAATATGTCTCTGCTTGGGCTTTTAACCTACAATGTATGGGCTGGTAGAGCTAGTTAAAACCACCTGTGACTGAATGGGAGGGACACATGGTCAGAAAAAAGGCTGTCAAACTTCTAATAGTGTGAACACGTACCTGCTGCAATGCTCCAGGAGCGGGATCCCATTGCAGCAGGTACGTGTTCACACTATTAGAAGTTTGACAGACTGTTTTCTGACCATGTGTCCCTCCCATTCAGTCACAGGTGGTTTTAACTAGCTCTACCAGCCCATACATTGTAGGTTAAAAGCCCAAGCAGAGACATATTGTCCATACAGGCTTACAGCCCAAGAGTGGCATATCCAGTGGTAGCGTAGCGTAGATTCCCATCATACGAAGGTGACCTTGTCTGGTTGATGGGCACACATAAATTGGCCAAATTATGCGCAAAAAACCTTCATTTTTCAAAGTGACATTAGTCTAGATACAATATTTCTTATATTTTCATGTATGGTGTGCCGAAGTTCTTTTTGCAATTGAGATTACTCTTTTCTTCAGAGCACCCGAATAGACCAGTGAGCAACACCTCTCTTTTTTCTATTAATCATTTTTGGGATCCCGCTCCTGGAGCATTGCAGCAGTTACGTGTTCACACTATTAGAAGTTTGACAGCCTTTTTTCTGACCATGTGTCCCTCCCATTCTGTCACAGGTGGTTTTAACTAGCTCTACCAACCCATACATTGTAGGTTAAAAGCCCAAGCAGAGACATATTGTCCATACAGGCTTACAGCCCAAGAGTGGCATATCCAGTGGTAGCGTAGCGTAGTTTCCCATCATACGAAGGTGACCTTGTCGTGGTTGATGGGCACACATAAATTGGTCAAACTATGCGCAAAAACCTTCATTTTTCAAAGTGACATTAGTCTAGATACAATATTTCTTATATTTTCATGTATGGAGTGCCGAAGTTCTTTTTGCAATTGAGATTACTCTTTTCTTCAGAGCACCCGAATAGACCAGTGAGCGACCCCTCTCTTTTTTCTATTAATCATTTTTGGGATCCTGCTCCTGGAGCATTGCAGCAGGTACGTGTTCACACTATTAGAAGTTTGACAGCCTTTTTTCTGACCATGTGTCCCTCCCATTCAGTCACAGGTGGTTTTAACTAGCTCTACCAGCCCATACATTGTAGGTTAAAAGCCCAAGCAGAGACATATTGTCCATACAGGCTTACAGCCCAAGAGTGGCATATCCAGTGGTAGCGTAGCGTAGTTTCCCATCATACGAAGGTAACCTTGTCGTGGTTGATGGGCACACATAAATTGGCCAAATTATGCGCAAAAAACCTTCATTTTTCAAAGTGACATTAGTCTAGATACAATATTTCTTATATTTTCATGTATGGAGTGCCGAAGTTCTTTTTGCAATTGAGATTACTCTTTTCTTCAGAGCACCCGAATAGACCAGTGAGCGACCCCTCTCTTTTTTCTATTAATCATTTTTGGGATCCCGCTCCTGGAGCATTGCAGCAGGTACGTGTTCACACTATTAGAAGTTTGACAGCCTTTTTTCTGACCATGTGTCCCTCCCATTCAGTCACAGGTGGTTTTAACTAGCTCTACCAGCCCATACATTGTAGGTTAAAAGCCCAAGCAGAGACATATTGTCCATACAGGCTTACAGCCCAAGAGTGGCATATCCAGTGGTAGCGTAGCATAGTTTCCCATCATACGAAGGTGACCTTGTCGTGGTTGATGGGCACACATAAATTGGCCAAATTATGCTCAAAGAACCTTCATTTTTCAAAGTGACATTAGTCTAGATACAATATTTCTTATATTTTCATGTATGTAGTGCCGAAGTTCTTTTTGCAATTGAGATTACTCTTTTCTTAAGAGCATCCGAATAGACCAGTGAGCGACCCCTCTCTTTTTTCTATTAATCATTTTTGGGATCCCGCTCCTGGAGCATTGCAGCAGGTACGTGTTCACACTATTAGAAGTTTGACAGCCTTTTTTTCTGACCATGTGTCCCTCCCATTCTGTCACAGGTGGTTTTAACTAGCTCTACCAGCCCATACATTGTAGGTTAAAAGCCCAAGCAGAGACATATTGTCCATACAGGCTTACAGCCCAAGAGTGGCATATCCAGTGGTAGCGTAGCGTAGTTTCCCATCATACGAAGGTGACCTTGTCGTGGTTGATGGGCACACATAAATTGGCCAAATTATGCGCAAAAACCTTCATTTTTCAAAGTGACATTAGTCTAGATACAATATTTCTTATATTTTCATATATGGAGTGCCGAAGTTCTTTTTGCAATTGAGATTACTCTTTTCTTCAGAGCACCCGAATAGACCAGTGAGCGACCCCTCTCTTTTTTCTATTAATCATTTTTGGGATCCCGCTCCTGGAGCATTGCAGCAGGTACGTGTTCACACTATTAGAAGTTTGACAGCCTTTTTTCTGACCATGTGTCCCTTCCATTCAGTCACAGGTGGTTTTAACTAGCTCTACCAGCCCATACATTGTAGGTTAAAAGCCCAAGCAGAGACATATTGTCCATACAGGCTTACAGCCCAAGAGTGGCATATCCAGTGGTAGCGTAGCGTAGTTTCCCATCATACGAAGGTGACCTTGTCGTGGTTGATGGGCACACATAAATTGGCCAAATTATGCGCAAAAAAACTTCATTTTTCAAAGTGACATTAGTCTAGATACAATATTTCTTATATTTTCATGCATGGAGTGCCGAAGTTCTTTTTGCAATTGAGATTACTCTTTTCTTCAGAGCACCCGAATAGACCAGTGAGCGACCCCTCTCTTTTTTCTATTAATCAATTTTGGGATCCCGCTCCTGGAGCATTGCAGCAGGTACGTGTTCACACTATTAGAAGTTTGACAGCCTTTTTTCTGACCATGTGTCCCTCCCATTCAGTCACAGGTGGTTTTAACTAGCTCTACCAGCCCATACATTGTAGGTTAAAAGCCCAAGCAGAGACATATTGTCCATACAGGCTTATAGCCCAAGAGTGGCATATCCAGTGGTAGCGTAGCGTAGTTTCCCATCATACGAAGGTGACCTTGTCGTGGTTGATGGGCACACATAAATTGGCCAAATTATGCGCAAAAAACCTTCATTTTTCAAAGTGACATTAGTCTAGATACAATATTTCTTATATTTTCATGTATGGAGTGCCGAAGTTCTTTTTGCAATTGAGATTACTCTTTTCTTCAGAGCACCTAAATAGACCAGTGAGCGACCCCTCTCTTTTTTCTTTTTTCCACACACGGTCCCCAGCCGCCTGGGGGCAGCCGGGTGTCCATAAACGGTCCCCAGCCGCCCCTATTTCTCCTTGGAACATCCCCCCACACACTTTTCTTAGCCCAGCCTGCTTTAGGCAGCATTGGACGAGCCCACCAGAGAACCAGACTCCTCCGGTGGGCCCTGACTTCTCCATCGGTGGAGTTGAGAGTGCCAAGGTGAGGAGCATTATGATGATGACAGAAGTTAGCTTCTGCTATGTTTTCTTTTAATGCAAGTGAAAGTGTGCAGCCTGCCACCCACCCACCCCCAGACTGCAATTCCATACTGCTAGCTTGCACTTGAAATGGGGCCTTTTAGTTTGGAGGAGGCCGAAGCTGGCCACTACCTCATGGCTGCTTCGGCAGTGAGGTATCCATACTCAGTCCCCAGCCGCCCCTATTTGTCCTGGTGTGCCTTATACATAAGATTAAGCGCGTATACCAAAACATTACCTGTGCCCTCCCCAGTGCATTTAGTGGGAAGGAGAGCCTATTCTGCTGTAGTGTGTGCATGCCAAACCCCTGTTCATGGTACATGCGAAGATGCCTCCCACCTTGCACCTGTCGTTGCAGACTTGCAACTATCCCCATTCAAGTCCTTGTCCCAGGGCAGTGTTCTATTGTACCTCTCCCATTCCTTGCAATGCAAGCGCAAGTATGCAGCCTGCCACTGACCCACCCCCAGGCTGCAATACCATACTGCTTGCTTGCACTTTAAATTGGGCCTTTTAGGCATGTGGAGGCGGAATCTGGCCACCACGCCATGGCTGTGTCGGCGGCCTGGTATCCATACTCAGTCCCCAGCCGCCTGGTGGCCGGGTGTCCCCGCTTGCTCCCCAGCCTCCAGGCGGTGGCCGGATGTCCATACTCGGTCCCCAGCCACCCCTATTTGTCCCGGTAACCTTTCCCACACCTTTCTTAGCCTGGCCTGCTTTAGGGCAGCATTGGCCGAGCCCACCGGACTATCAGACTCCTCCGGTGGGCCCTGGCTTCTCCATCAGGGGAGTTGAGAGTGCCAAGGTGAGGAGCATGATGAGGATGATAGAAGTTAGCATCTGCTTTGTTTTGTTGTAATGCAAGCGCATGTATGTAGTAGCGGCTAGGCCTGAGGTGGTCAGCGTTTTGGCGCATATCCTACCTCCTCCGAGGATTGCTGGATGTTTTCCTGCTACTATCCAAGTTCTATGACTCCCATTAAAACAAAGCTTCAGGTGATAAATGATGGATGAGGTAGTGGCAAAGGAGAAAGAGCAGGAGGAACAGGGACCATTCACATCAATATCAGGCCAGTCAACCAGATATGTCTTGTAGGATATGTTTCTGTAACAAAAGGAGCGGTTCGGCTACACAGTTATAGGGCATAGAGTGAGTGCAATGCATACCAAAAATTTCGAGGCACTCCAATGCCCCTTGGAAATGACATGGAGGTCAGAGGGCGTTAACTAAACCTTTTTTTCCATTTATAGCAACTGGGTCTCCTGTGCACTGTAGGCCTAAGCAGTGAATGGAAGGCTTTCCAAAAATTATGAGGAACTGCAATGCCCCTTACAAGAGCCTTGTGTGGCACCCCAGGGGTCTGGTCACCACAGTAATAGAGATATTATGTCGGAGAGCAAGTGGGAGGTTTCCTGGTCAGGATCCCTTAAACATGCAACATCCTCCTCCCCCAGTCCTGGGAGGGGAGAATTCTGCCCTTATAAACTGGATCTGGGGTGGGGTTGAGTGAGTCAGAGAACAGAGACCAGTCAGAGTCAGAGTGAGATCAAGGGAAAGTAACAGCAAGGAGCTCTGTAGGAGCTAGGAGCTAAAGACCAGGGGCTGGAAGCTGAGCAGAGCTCGCCCTGACAGAAGACAATAGGAACCGGACACAGGAGTCCGAGGCTGTGAGGACTTATATAATCAGCAGCAGAAACCAGCCGGCAGGGGATTTCAGGTCCTCTGGCCATAGAAGCCCGGTGGCTCAGTCACAAGCAAGGGACCAGCACCGCTGTCGTGGAGCGGAGGCTAACAGAAGGCCCCAAGTCACCAGCCATACGGGTGAGCACTACACGGTACACTCAGGAATGTGGGCTACTTCTACCCGCTTACAGCAAGGTAGCCAGGAAGAGTGCAGACAGACGGGGAGGCCTACAACTCCACCTGACCAGGGGAACTCCTGCTTGCTCACAGACTGAGCAGGCCTCTTATGCTCGCCAGTACTCCCGGGAGGGTCTACCTTATAATCATCAGTAAAGACCCTGAACTGCACTGCAAAGACTCTGAGTCGTTCCTGCTGCGCTCGTGCACCATCACCCCCATCATCCACACTCACTGCCCTGAGGCTATACTCCTCCCATGGGGAGTTATCCCATTCTCTGCTGCGCACACAACACCGGCCTCAGCGGTCTGCTTCGCAGCGGTGGTAGTCCCTCATCGCAATCCACGGGTGGCGCAGTCGGACAATTAACCTCAAAACCTAAGAAAGACTGCCACTGGTTTGACCAGCCTGAGCCACGGGACCGGGTCACCGCCACGGAGACTACAGACCCCAGAGACCCGGCACCGGATATCCCACACACGTGTACACACGGCCCAGGGGGCGCGTCACATGCAGTACAGCATATTACAAACATAAGTCCCATTATTGGGGAGTGGGTCTCCCATAGTATTTGCTTATGCCTTGCAAGCAAAAGCAGCCAAAAATTAGGACGGAGCAACTTGCAATGCCGCTTACAAGAGCAATGCAGTACAGCATATTACAAACATAAGTCCCATTATTGGGGAGTGGGTCTCCCATAGTATTTGCTTATGCCTTGCAAGCAAAAGCTGCCAAAATTTAGGACGGAGCAACTTGCAATGCCCCTTACAAGAGCCATGCAGTAAAGCATATTACAAACATAAGTCCCATTATTGGGGAGTGGGTCTCCCATAGTATTTGCTTATGCCTTGAAAGCAAAAGCTGCCAAAAATTAGGACGGAGCAACATGCAATGCCCCTTACCAGAGCCATGCAGTACAGCATATTACAAACATAAGTCCCATTATTGGGGAGTGGGTGTCCCATAGTATTTGCTTATGCCTTGCAAGCAAAAGCTGCCAAAAAATAGGATGGAGCAACTTGCAATGCCCCTTACAAGACCCATGCAGTACAGCATATTACAAACATAAGTCCCATTATTGGGGAGTGGGTCTCCCATAGTATTTGCTTATGCTTTCCAAGCAAAAGCTGCCAAAAATTAGGACGGAGCATCTTGCAATGCCCCTTACAAGAGCCATGCAGTACAGCATATTACAAACATAAGTCCCATTATTGGGGAGTGGGTGTCCCATAGTATTTGCTTATGCCTTGCAAGCAAAAGCTGGCAAAAATTAGGATGGAGCAACTAGCAATGCCCCTTACAAGAGCCATGCAGTACAGCATATTACAAACATAAGTCCCATTATTGGGGAGTGGGTGTCCCATAGTATTTGCTTATGCCTTGCAACCAAAAGCTGCCAAAAATTAGGATGGAGCAACTTGCAATGCCCCTTACAAGAGCCATGCAGTACAGCATATTACAAACATAAGTCCCATTATTGGGGAGTGGGTCTCCCATAGTATTTGCTTATGCTTTCCAAGCAAAAGCTGGCAAAAATTAGGACAGAGCAACTTGCAATGCCCCTTACAAGAGCCATGCAGTACAGCATATTACAAACATAAGTCCCATTATTGGGGAGTGGGTGTCCCATATTATTTGCTTATGCCTTGCAAGCAAAAGTTGCCAAAAATTAGGACGGAGCAACTTGCAATGCCCCTTACAAGAGCCATGCATTACAGCATATTACAAACATAAGTCCAATTATTGGGGAGTCGGTCTCCCATAGTATTTGCTTATGCTTTCCAAGCAAAAGCTGCCAAAAATTAGGACGGAGCAACTTGCAATGCCCCTTACAAGAGCCATGCAGTACAGCATATTACAAACATAAGTCCCATTATTGGGGAGTGGGTGTCAGATAGTA
Organism: Phyllobates terribilis; assembly: GCF_046119375.1. Taxonomy (NCBI): domain Eukaryota; kingdom Metazoa; phylum Chordata; class Amphibia; order Anura; family Dendrobatidae; genus Phyllobates; species Phyllobates terribilis. The sequence continues at coordinate 657,862,928 of NW_027362764.1, read as the reverse complement.
TTTGCTTATGCTTTCCAAGCAAAAGCTGCCAAAAATTAGGATGGAGCAACTTGCAATGCCCCTTACAAGAGCCATGCAGTACAGCATATTACAAACATAAGTCACATTATTGGGGAGTGGGTGTCCCATAGTATTTGCTTATGCCTTGCAAGCAAAAGCTGCCAAAAATTAGGATGGAGCAACTTGCAATGCCCCTTACAAGAGCCATGCAGTACAGCATATTACAAACATAAGTTCCATTATTGGGGAGTGGGTGTCCCATAGTATTTGCTTATGCCTTGCAAGCAAAAGCTGCCAAAAATTAGGATGGAGCAACTTGCAATGCCCCTTACAAGAGCCATGCAGTACAGCATATTACAAACATAAGTCCCATTATTGGGGAGTGGGTGTCCTATAGTATTTGCTTATGCCTTGCAAGCAAAAGCTGCCAAAAATTAGGATGGAGCAACTTGCAATTAGTGTTGAGCCACCCCCGTAGTGTTCGAGTTCGGTTCGGTTCGTCGAATACCCGTGTGTTCGCCGAACTGTTCGTCGAACTGTTCGTCGAACACCTTCGAACACCGTTAAAACCAATGGCAGGCAAACAAAAACACATAGAAACACATAGAAAACACCTTCAAAGGTGTCCAAAAGCTGACAAACTGCTCAGAAGACATAACTAACACATGGAAAAGTGACAAGTACATATAGTCATGCGAAAATAAAAGAAGTGGAGGAGTAAAAGGAGGGGAGACACAGATATAGGCATGTCATGCCCTTCTAAAATCCAAAAAGTGAGAAGCCGACACGGCCAGTCCGCTCCTGCCCGTGCCACCTCCGTGTCGCCGGGTTTGTGCCAGAGCCGCGGTGAACCCTGACGGCCAGCCCCCCTCTCCCAATACTGGTGCCTGTCCGCTGGTGGGTCGAGCGAGCCCCCCTGTGGTGGAGGCAGCTCTAAGCTTTTTAATTAAAATTGTCTCTCTAATTTGAATGAATACACTTTAAATCCATTTACAAGGATCTATTGGAGGGCAAGTCTCATGCCAGCAGCCGCGGTAATTCCAGCTCCAGTAGCGTCCACTAAAGCTGCTGCAGTTAAAAAGCTTTTATAAGGATCGAGCTCGGCTGTCCACCGCAAGGCATCCTACTGCCAGTCCCAGCCCCTATGCCTTGGGGTGCCTCCTGATGCTCTTCACTAAGTATCCCATGGTCCCGAAGCATTTCCTTTGAAAAAATTAAGTGTCTAAACTACAGGTGGTGCAGCTTGCTTAACAGCCGGGATAATCCGCTTACTAGCAGACACTGCTACTAGGCACAAAGTATTTCCTGGGCTAGATGCAGTTAAAAATTTGTAATTAGATACTCTCGTTGGATGCTGAGAAAGCATTCCATAGAGTCTCCTGGCACGCCATATATGATTCTCTTAAAAAGCTTGGGGTAGGGGTCTAGGGGACCCTTTTATAGCCAAAATCACGGCCCTGTATCGCAATACGTCACCTAGGCTGAAGATAAATGGAACTGTAGCACCCTGAGGGCTCGGTTGCTAAAGACGTATTGCACCTCACCCAGAGGTGTGATATCTCACTCTCAGGTAAGGATGGAGTGTGGATCAGGACCCGACACCTGCATGCATTACACCACATTGCCGTGGGGCAGGGCGACCAATATGCCCCTGAGATGGGCACGACAGTCCCTGTCCCTGGCTGGAGTGGGGGGAGGGAACACTGAGGAAGGGGAACCCTGTAGTGCAGGAGCAGGGAGGAAGCAGTTCCTGGGTGCATTGAGAAGGGAGTATAAAAGGTGGGCACCATCTTAGTTCAGTGCAGAGAAGTCTGAGCAGAAGTGGCAGGGAGCAGGGGCTCTGCATGAGCTCTGCTCCGGAGGCGGGCCTAGTAACAGAGGCCCAGGCCTGGAAGAGGGAGAAGGAAGGAAGAGGAGCGGAGAAGGCTCCAGGAATGAGGAATGAAGGGATCCCAGGGGTGCGGACGGGCGAGTCGCCACCGCACGCCCGAATCCACCTGCGTGGAGGGGTCAGGCCAAAGGGGGAGACCGGTCCCCGAACTAGTGGAGGCAGGAAACGACCCTCAGCTAGAAACCGGAGGCTCTGACATTTTATGTGGCGCAGCCCCTCGCTACACCCGCTAGGAAGGCACCACATAGGGTCAGGGAAACTGGCGCCAAGTTTACCAAGAGGAGGCCCGAGGCAGCCGGACAGAAGTGTTGGTAAGAAAGGCCAGACAAAAGACACACAAAGGGGGTCCTGTGAAGTGCTCCAAAGTTATCTGGGAGTTGTCTGAGCCCATCACCTGGTGAGCACAGTACGACGTGGGCAGCCGTTACCTGCAGACGTGGTCTGGATAATAAGAACTGTGAGTAAAGGCCCTGAACTGCATCACTGACTCCGTGTCGTTACTGCTGCTGCCCTGCACCATCACCCCCATCCTCCGCATACACTGCCCTGAGGCTATACTCCTCCCGTGGGGAGTTATGCTACGCTCTGCTGCACCCACAACACCAGCCTCAGTGGTCTGCCCTGTAGCGGCGGTTCACTCTGACCGCAATCCACGGGTGGCGTAGTCGGACATTTAAACATGAAAACCACATAAATAGTTCCGCCATTGGTTTGACCGCCCTGAGCCACGGAACTGGGTCGCCGCCACGAAGACTACAACCACCAGCATCCACCAAAAAGGGTCCGGCTCCGGGTGTCCCAAGGCCCAGGGGGTGCGTCAGAACATTTTCATCACCTTTCACAATCACCAATGGGACAAGGCAGTGATGTCCTCTGTCCCCTCTCTTATACATCCTAGTGACGGAGCACCTGCTCTCATCAATTCGCCATAACCCCAATATTAGGTGGATTGAGGTGGGAGGCACCGAGTACAAGTGCTCTCTATTTGCTGATGATGTCCTAGTATATATCACTCAATCACATATATCCATCCATGCTGTTATGGCTGAAATAGATCACTTTGTTACATGGTAAAATTTTAAAATCAATGCAGTGAAGTCTGAGGCCCTCGATGTCTCCCTCCCCAAATCCATATAGGATTCCATCCAGTCCAACTTTCCCTTTGCCTGGCCCTCACAGGGTATCAAATACTTAGGAATTCCTATTCATAGAGACCTCTCCCATCTATGTTATCTTAATTTTGGGCCCTTTATTGAACAACTCCATACAGACCACGGTTGGCAAGTTAGAACTGTGAGATTCACTACGTGAACCACTGGTGTTTTGTGGAAAAGCACATGTACACTGCGTTCCAAATTATTATACAAAAAGTGTTTAGGAGTGATAAGGGAAGAATTTGTTTGTTTGTCAGTTAAACTCATTGATGGTGATGTGTGTCAGGGCTCTTTATATCACTGTAAGCAATTGCAGACACCTGTGCTAATTAGTTTGGCAGGTGTGTCCAATGAAAGGCAAGACTACTTAAGAAGGCTCTCTCACATTATTAAACAGCCTACATTTTCTGCCAAAATGGGAAAGAAAAAGGATGTGTCGGCTGCTGAGAAGCAACAAATTGTGGAGTGTTTAGGTCAAGGCATGACTACAATCAACATTGTGCGATGATCAGGATGAAGTGTCTTGGCAATCAAGAAGTATGTAGCTGATTCACAGTACACACGTGTGCATGCTGATAAGGGCAAATTGAGGACTCTTTCCTACAGGCAATTACGTCAGGTTGAAAGAGCAGCGGCAAAAAAGCCTTGTCACAGCAGCAGACAAGTTTTTGAAGCTGCTTGTGCCTCCAACGTCCCCCGAACAACAAGATGCAGGGTCCTTCAGAGGTTTGCAGCTGTGCATGCGCCATCCTGTCGACCTCCTCTATCCACTTCACACAAGCAGAAACGGCTCCAGTGGGCCAAACATTACATGAAGACTGATTTCAAAACTGTTTTGTTCACGGATGAGTGCCGTGCAGCGCTCGATGGTCCAGATGGATGGAGTGGAGGATGGCTGGTTGATGGACACCCCACGCAAACACGGCTACAGCGCCAACAAGGAGGAGGTGGAGTAATGTTTTGGGCTGGAATCATGGGGAGAGAGATTGTCGGCCCCTTTAGGATCCCTGAAGGCGCTAAAGATGAACTCCATAATGTATGTGGATTTTCTCAAACAGCACTTCCTGCCATGGTTCAAGAAGAAGAACCGTGTATTTCACAGCAAGATCATTTTTCTGCATGATAATGCACCATCTCATGCTGCACATAAAACATCTGCATCTCTGGCTGATATGGGCATAAAAGGGGACAAACTTATGGTGTGACCCCCATGCTCCCCTGACCTCTACCCCATTCAGAACCTTTGGAGCATCATTAAAAGGAGTGTCTATGATGGCGGGAGGCAGTTCACATCTAAGCAACAGCTCTGGGAGGGTATTCTGTCCTCATGCAAAACAATTGAAGCAGAAACCATCCAAAACCTGACAAATTCAATGGACGAGAGAGTTCAGAAGCTCCTTTCGAACAAGGGGTCCTATGTGAAAATGTAACATCACCTAGAATAAAGTTTTGAGTTGAAAACTGTTTGATTTCAGTTTCTAACAACCTGCTAATGCTTATAATTTCAAAAATGACCATTTTTTTGGTCTTTATTAAAATGAAAAGGTTGATCGAAAAGTTTGGGGGATCTAAGAGTGTGGCAACCCAGTAGTCATGATTACTTCGAATTCTGACAATATGAGGGTCATGCTGCAGGTAGTGCAGCAAGAAGGCACTTATGTGCCTTGCGCATCTCGGAGCCCCAAAATTATTTTCCGGGCTAGATGCAGCTAAAAATTATTTTTAATTTTAAATCTGGTGAAGCTTTAGTATAGATGGCCTAATAGGATCAGTGCTGCACACTGCTACAAAGCCCAAATTATTTTCCAGTCAAGATACAGATAAACATGATTAGTAATTTGAAAGCTTAAAACGGTTGGTAGGGTGATTTTAACCAATCATCAAGCTTTTACTCTCCCCAGGATGACACAGGGGTAGAAAAGTCGTTTCGGATCCATGATTTGTTCATCTTTATGAACGTGAGTCTGTCTACATTATCAGTGGAGAGCCGCGTGCGCTTATCTGTCAGCACACCACCAGCAGCGCTGAACACACGTTCAGACAGAACGCTGGCTGCGGGGCATGACAAGATCTCCAAGGCGTAAGTGGCTAGCTCCGGCCATTTATCCAGATTGGAAGCCCAAAAAGAGCAAGGGTCCAGTGACACAGTCATGGCTTCAATGTTTACTTGGAGATACTCCTGTACCATCGTCTCTAGGCGTTGACTATGTGTCAGACTTCTTGTCTCCTGTGGCCTTGCAAAGGATGGGCTAAAAAAGTGGTGAAATGATTCCGCAAAATTGATGTTACCAGCAGATACTGTGGTTCTGTCACGGTTTGAGTGCTGAACACTTGACGGTCCCACGGTTGGCAAGTTGGAACTGTGAGATTCACTACGTGCACCACTGGTATTTTGTGGAAAAGCACATGTAAGATTCTGCAACAGTCTCTGCTAATACTCCTGCATGCGTGCATCCCTTTCTATGGCAGGAATAATTTCTGCAAATTTACTTTTGTACCGGGGATCTAACAGTGTGGCAACCCAGTAGTCAGGATTAATTCTAATTCTCACAATTCGAGGGTCATGTTGCAGGTAATGCAGCAAGAAGGCACTCATGTGTGTTGCGCATCCAGGAGCACCAAGTCCCTGTTGTGTTGGTGGCGAGGTAACAATCATGCTTCCTTCCTCTGTCCTCTCCCCCCAACCTCGCACAACAGAAATGTGATCAAGGTCTCCCTCATCTGATGAGTCTTCCATCAGTTCGTCCTCCACTTCTTCCTGGGCTCCTGCACCTTCCTCACTAGTTTGGCTGCTACCATGCGCCCTGGTAAAACCATCTCCCCCACCCTCACATGCCTGCCGCCTTGGTGCTGCCGACCGTCTGGACCTTGCAGATGTTAGCCCTTCCGCATACAACTCCTCCTCCTCTACTTCCTCCACCTCCTCTTGTGCCACCACCTGACTCCGAATTCTGTTTAACATGTGCTCCAGCATGTAAATCACCGGAATAGTCATGCTGATAATGGCATCGTCAGAACTAAACATCTTCGTCGCCATTTCAAAACTGTGCAGAAGGGTGCATAGGTCCCTGATCTGAGACCACTCCTCCAGCGTGATTTGCCCCACCTCTGAATCTCGTTGGCCCAGGCTATACGTCAGAACGTATTGCACCAGGGCTTGTCGGTGCTGCCACAGTCGCTGCAACATGTGCAGAGTTGAATTCCACCGGGTAGGCACATCGCATTTTAGCCGGTGAAGTGGCAGGCCCAACGACTTCTGTAGAGATGTAAGTCGCTGAGCTGCGGGATGCGAACGGCGGAAGTGAGCTCACAGCGACCATGCCCTCTGCAGAAGGCCATCTAGTCTGGGATAGTGGGCTAAAAATTACTGGACAACCAGGTTCAACACGTGAGCCATACAAGGCACGTGTGTGACATTGCCCCGGCGAAGGGCCGCACCCAGGTTTGCAGCATTGTCGCACACGGCCTTCCCTGGTTTCAGGTCCAGTGGAGACAACCATTCATGAAATTGGTTCTCCAGAGCTGACCACAACTCCTCAGCTGTGTGACTCACATTTCCCAGACATTTCAATGTAAAAACCGCCTGATGACGTTGAGCCCTACTGCCAGCATAGTAAGGAGGTGTGCAGGATCCCTTCTGCGCAGTTAGAAAGCTTGTGGCATGACCAGACAGGCTTTGGGTGCAGGTGGAAGACCGAGAGGAGGTTGAGGAGGCAGAAGCAGTGGTGGAACTTTGACATAAAGAGGATTGACGCACAACTCGTGGGGACGGCAAGACTTGGACAGCAGCCCCTTGTCCTGCTGTCACCATAGTTACCCAGTGCCCAGTCAGCGACATGTAACGCCCCTGTCCATGCCTACTCGTCCAAGTGTCTGTGGTGAAATGCACCCTGTCACACACAGAGTTTCTCAAAGAAGCGGTGATGTTGTGTGCGACATGCTGGTGGAGCGCAGGCACACCTTCCTTTGAGAAGTAGTGCCGACTGGGCATCTGGTACTGGAGCACTGCGACGGACATAAGGTCTCGAAAATCCTCTGTGTCCACCAGGCGGAAAGGCAGCATTTCTGTAGCCAAGAGCTTGCAGATGGTGAAATTCAACCTCTTAGCTTTCTCATGGCTAGGAGGAAATGGTCTTTTACTTGTCCACATCTGAGGGACCGAGGGCTGGCTATTGTGCTTAGACGGGGTTGATAAGGGTGTCCCCGGCAAACTGCCGGTCTGTGAGGAAGATGCAGGCGGACATGTTAGGTTGCCTTGATCCAAAGGTGGTGCTATCGATGTCGGACAGCGCTCAAGACCAGCTGGTGTTACCACCTCCAAAGAAAATGATGACCTGCCAATCACGCTGGCTGTTGCGGGTAAAGAGGTGGCAGGTCTGCGCCCCAAAACAGGTGTGACTGCTGTCCCCCCAGTCACAGAGGATGAAGAGGCCGCGGATGCACAAGATATGGCAGACGGTGGTTGGCCCGGCCGGCTAGACCGCATTGTAGCACACTGAGCTTCCCACTGCAACTTATGCTTCATGTCCATGTGCCGGTTCATGCATGAAGTACTCAAACTATGTATTTTTTGGCCTCTACTTAGCTTTTGCTGACAAATGTTACAGATAACACGAGTTGGGTCATCTTTATCGATCTGAAAAAATGCCCAGGCTATGCAAGGCTTAGCACCCATGCGACCTGAAGAGCCACCACGACTTGTGGTGAGAGGCAGAGTTGTGTTTGAGGATGCAGTTGTTGACGTGCTTCCAGTACTACGTCTCTGTCCAGGAAGGCGCAACCTGACCTCGTCGTCACTAGCATCTTCCTCCACCTCCTCTGCTGACCTCATCTCTTGGCTGACTGTGGGTTGACAGTAAGTGGGATCTCCGACCTCATCATCATCACCCTGTGCGTTATCACACCCGTCGTCCTCAGAGCCAACCTGTTCCTGCCCTGACAAAAAACTAAAGTTGTCGCTCCAATCAGGTATTTGAGTCTTATCATCGTCTTCCTCATTGTCTCCACCAACAGGAGTTACAGTTTGGGAATGAGGGTCTACATTATGGTCAGAACCTTCTGCGTCTGGTCCTGGATCCGACTCATAAAGATTCTGGGCATCAGTGCAGATCATTTCCTCGTCTGGATTCACAGAAGCGCTGGAGTCGACCTCTGATTCCCAGGCTATAGTATGAGTAAACAGCTCTGCAGACTCAACCATCTGTTCTACCTCATACTCAGACGGGCAGCTGGAGATTTGGGAGCTGTGAGGAAGCAAGTGCGATTTGGGTGACACCTTTGAGGACTGGAGTATTTGTGATGTTGAAGTTGATGTGGAGGAGAGCCCACTTAAAGGAGCACTTGATATCCGTTGAAGCACCTGCTGTTTTTGTGCCTCATCTGGAATTTGTAGCGATTGGCGTGGCCGTAAGAAAGGGATCTTATCACATTGTCCGCTAAAAGAAGTAGACATTTTAGTTTGGCTGGAAGATGTCTTTCTTCTGCACCTACCCCACGGACACAACCTTTTTTCCCCTTCCCAACACGCCTATTCCCCTTTCCACCAGCAGCAGGCCTTTTTCCACTCATTTTGGTGGTTAACTAATTCACAACTCTGGAGTTGTTTGCACAAAAAAACAATGGATGGTAACCGAGCAGAGCTGAGTGGCCAAACTGTGGTATTAGGCCAAAACTATTGGCTGGGTTAGATGCAGAAAAAAATTATTTTTAATTTGCAACCTGATGGAGGTCAGTATAGATGGACTAATAGACCAAGTCCCACACACCGCTAGAAGCCCAAATATTTTTTCAGAGCTAGATGCAGAAAATTTTTTTATTCAATTTGCAACCTGATGGAGGTCAGTATAGATGGACTAATAGACCAAGTCCCACACAATGCTAGAAGCCCAAATATTTTTTCAGAGCTAGATGCAGAAAAAAATTATTTTTAATTTGCAACCTGATGGAGGTCAGTATAGATGGACTAATAGACCAAGTCCCACACACTGCTAGAAGCCCAAATATTTTTTCAGAGCTAGATGCAGAAAAAAATTATTTTTTATTTGCAACCTGATGGAGGTCAGTATAGATGGACTAATAGAACAAGTCCCACACGCTGCTAGAAGCCCAAATATTTTTTCAGAGATAAATGAAGAAAAAAATTATTTTTAATTTGCAACCTGATGGAGGTCAGTATAGATGGACTAATAGAACAAGTCCCACACGCTGCTAGAAGCCCAAATATTTTTTCAGAGATAAATGAAGAAAAAAATTATTTTTAATTTGCAACCTGATGGAGGTCAGTATAGATGGACTAATAGACCAAGTCCCACACACTGCTAGAAGCCCAAATATTTTTTCAGAGCTAGATGCAGAAAAAAATTATTTTTAATTTGCAACCTGATGGAGGTCAGTATAGATGGACTAATAGACCAAGTCCCACACACTGCTAGAAGCCCAAATATTTTTTCAGAGCTAGATGCAGAAAAAAATTATTTTTAATTTGCAACCTGATGGAGGTCAGTATAGATGGACTAATAGACCAAGTCCAACACGCTGCTAGAAGCCCAAATATTTTTTCAGAGATAAATGAAGAAAAAAATTATTTTTAATTTGCAACCTGATGGAGGTCAGTATAGATGGACTAATAGACCAAGTCCCACACACTGCTAGAAGCCCAAATATTTTTTCAGAGCTAGATGCAGAAAAAAATTATTTTTAATTTGCAACCTGATGGAGGTCAGTATAGATGGACTAATAGACCAAGTCCCACACACCGCTAGAAGCCCAAATATTTTTTCAGAGCTAGATGCAGAAAAAAATTATATTCAATTTGCAACCTGCTGGAGGTCAGTATAGAAGGACTAATAGAACAAGTCCCACACACTGCTAGAAGCCCAAATATGTTTTCAGAGCTAAATGAAGAAAAAAATTATTTTTAATTTGCAACCTGATGGAGGTCAGTATAGATGGACTAATAGACCAAGTCCCACACACTGCTAGAAGCCCAAATATTTTTTCAGAGCTAGATGCAGAAAAAAATTATATTCAGTTTGCAACCTGATGGAGGTCAGTATAGATGGACTAATAGAATGATGCTATGCCCAAAAGATTTTACTTCACTAGGTGCAGTAAAAAAATTGGTATTCTATACACAGGTGGTATATCTTGCAACACAGATAGGCTACTCCACTGACTAACACACTCTGCAATAGGCCAAAAAGGATTAGCTTTGCTAGATTCAGCCAAATGCTGTGAAAAAAACTTGCACAGCACTGGCACAGACCTGCCTGGCAAAAACTGATAGGAACTCATGTAACCTAGTCCTGAAAAGGACTCCAATTACAATTAGTCTTTACTCCCACAATCTATCTATTTAAGAGCACAGACCTGCCTGATAAAAGTCGTAGGAAATGCTGTAACCTAGTCCTTAAAAGGACTGCAATCACAACTATTCCCTACTCCCAAGCTATCTGTATATTTGTGCGAAAATTGGCTTGAAATTAACAAGGTATAGCACACACAGCAACAGCGGTGCCGTCTAACACGCAGCTGCAGCAGTGAGAAAATGGTGGCGACGGGGAAAATGGCTTGGTCTTATAGGGCAAGGACATGTGACATACACTGCCAATCACACATGCCCTTGCTTGTGTGAAAAAAAGCACTTCGCTCCGTGTGTGCGCTGCTGATAGGCTGACAGATTGCACCTCCCCACTGCAAATGCGGGAAAGAGAAAAAAAAATGGAGATCTTCATTGTTCCTGCAGAGATCCATCCCCTGCTCCTCCCCCCACCCCGCTGTACACTCAAACTGCGTATTAACATTAATTTTCATCATTACTGAGAAAAAATCCAGTTATGATTTTGGTGCACGAACAGTTATCGAACATAACCTCGAACAGCCGAATTTTTCTCAAATTGTTCGTGTTCGCCGACCGGCTCGAACACCGCCCAAAACAGCTCGAATTTGAGATTGGCGAACAGTTCGAGTAGAACAACGCTCATCTCTACTTGCAATGCCCCTTACAAGAGCCATGCAGTACAGCATATTACAAACATAAGTCCCATTATTGGGGAGTGGGTGTCCCATAGTATTTGCTTATGCTTTCCAAGCAAAAGCTGCAAAAAATTAGGACGGAGCAACTTGCAATGCCCCTTACAAGAGCCATGCAGTACAGCATATTACAAACATAAGTCCCATTATTGGGGAGTGGGTGTCCCATAGTATTTGCTTATGCCTTGCAAGCAAAAGCTGCCAAAAATTAGGATGGAGCAACTTGCAATGCCCCTTACAAGAGCCATGCAGTACAGCATATTACAAACATAAGTCTCATTATTGGGGAGTGGGTGTCCCATAGTATTTGCTTATGCCTTGCAAGCAAAAGCTGCCAAAAATAAGGACGGAGGAACTTGCAATGCTGGCACCCTGGTGGTATAGTGGTGGTGGAGTCTGAGGTTAAGGAGAAGAAGATTCAACAGCCGAAACGAGGAAGCGTATACCCATGTGTGGGTGTGAAGCGGTGCATGTGAATACTCCTCCCGAAATAACACAGTGGATTTGTCTTTATGTTACTCTGCTGTCATTTGGTGGTGATGAGAAGTCTGGCCCAATCCAGCCCTTGTTCATTTTGATAAGGGTCAGCTTGTCAGCATTGTCAGTTGACAGGCGAGTGCGCTTATCAGTTATAATTCCACCCAGTGGCACTAAAAACACTCTCCGATAACACGCTAGCGGCAAGGCAGGCCAGGACCTCCAAGGCATACAGAGCGAGTTCATTCCAAGTGTCCAGCTTGGATACCCAATAATTAAAAGGCACAGAGGAATCATGCTGGTACGATCGGCAAGGTACTCCCTCACCATCTTTTGAAACTTTCCACTCCTTGTGAGAGTACCCCGCGCCTCAGGGCCTGTAAGCTGGGCGGGTGTCAGAAAACTGTCCCAGAACGTTGACAGTGTTCCCCTGCCTCTGCTGGATTGGAGTTGCATCTCTCTCGCCTGTACGCCTTGGTTGGGCAACGAACTGTGACCTCTGCCGCTAGCGTGTTCAGATGGGAATTTTTTTAAGAGTTTTGCAGCAAGGGCCTTCTTGTACTGCCCCATTTTTGTAGACCTATCCACCTCAGGAATAAGAGAGTGAAAGATCTCCTTGTAGCGGGGGTCTACAAGTGTCACCAACCAGTAATGACTGTCACCCAACATTTTGACAACGCGAGGGTCACGGTTAAGGCAGCGTAACATAAAGTCAGCCATGCGTGCCAGACTGGTAACGGGCAAGATTTCCGTGTCCTCACCAAGATGACGACTGACCATGCTCTCCTCCTCCTCCTCTTCCTCCTCCCCCCTGTCCTCAGGCCACCCATGCTGAACTGACGGTATGACACTTATACAGGTACTACCGTCTACAACGCATGATAGCAGCTCCTGTTCTTCCTCCTCCTCCTCCTCCTCCTCCTCCTCCTCCTCTCCCTCATTGTCCCCCAATGCACATTGGGATGAGATGAGGCTGGGCTGTGTGTAATCGCCCGCTACGGCATCTTGATCCATCTCATCATACTCTGGCTGCAATGCCTCCTCTTTAATTCTCTGCAGAGAGCGTTGCAAAAGACAGACAAGTGGGATGCTGACACTAATGATTGCGTCATCGCCACTCACCATCTTGGTGGCCTCCTCAAAGTTTGTCAGGATGGTACATATGTCAGACATCCAGGTCCACTCCTGAGGTCTTATGTGTGGAGTCTGACCTGAATATCGACGGCCTTGTTGCCGCTGGTACTCCACAACTGCTCTCTTCTGCTCACAAATCCTTTGCAACATGTGGAGGGTAGAGTTCCAACGTGTGGGGACATCACACACCAGTCGGTGTGCCGGAAGCTGCAAACGCTGCTGCAACACAGCAAGGGCGGCGGAAGCTGTAGCCGACTTGCGAAAATGAGCTGACAGGCAGCGTACTTTCACGAGCAGATCTGGTAACTCGGGGTACGATTTAAGAAACCGCTGAACCACGAGGTTAAGCACATGAGCCAGGCATGGTACGTGTGTGATCTCACCTCACCTCAGAACCGCCACCAAGTTACGGCCATTGTCACACACGACCATGCCGGGATGTAGGTTCAGCGGTCTCAGCCACAGATCTGCCTGCTCTTTCACAGCTGTCCACAACTCACAAGCAGTGTGAGGTTTATCACCTAAGCTTATGAGTTTCAGCACAGCCTGTTGCCGCTTGGCAGAGGCAGTACTGCAATGCTTCCAGCTTGTAACTTATGTGGTGATATCTGAGATGGAGGTTGAACATGAGGAGGAGGAGGAGGAGGAGGATGCGCAGGAGCTGAACACTGTGGGGGCAACTCTGACTGACATAGGGCCCGCAATCCTCGGTGTGGGGAGGATGTGTTCCGTCCCAACGTCCGACTGGGTCCCGGCTTCCACTATGTTTACCCACTGTGCCGTCAGAGAGATGTACCGTCCCCGGCCACAAGCACTTGTCCACGTGTCCGTTGTCAGGTGGACTCTCCCAGTAACTGCGTTGTTGAGGGCACGGCAGATGCTTTGGGACACGTGCTTGTGTAGTACGGGGATGGCACACCGGGCAAAATAGTGTCGGCTGGGGACCGAGTACCGAGGGACGGCCACCGCCATAAGATTGCGGAAGGATTCCGTCTCCACTAGCCTAAAAGGCAGCATTTACAACGCAAGCAGTCATGAAATGTGCGAATTTAGGACTGTGGCCTGTGGGGCGTTAGCTGCGAATTTCGCTTTCGTTCAAAGGTCTGGGATATGGACAATTGAACGCTGCGGTAGGACGTGGACATGGACATTGATGCTGTTTCTTGAGAAACTGCCATAACAAGTGAAGACTGAGAAGAGGGGGCATCTTTACATGCAGTATGGACAGGGGATTGCCTTGCACACACAACAGGGGGTTCTATTGCACGCACAACAGTGGAAGAAGCAGTGGTGACACCCGCTGACACTGGTCGTGGACCCTGGGTTTCGCCCCACAAAGTCGGGTGCTTTGCTGCCATGTGCCTGATCATGCTGGTGGTGGTCAGGCTGGTAGTTTTGTCACCCCTGCTGATGCTGGCACGGCAGGTGGAACATATGGCCTTTCTGGGGTTATCAGCAGAGTCTTTAAAAAAATTCCAGACTCTGGAAGACCTACCGCTTGTACTGGCAATGTCCCTCGTGCTGGTGTTACGGGGAACGGTTGCCTGCCTTCTGTCCGCGGCCACCACACTGCTTCTTCCTGCCTGTTGGGGTACTCTGCCTCCCTCCCCCTGTGTGCTGCTGGCCTCACTCTGCATGTCCTCCTTCCACGTTGGGTCAGTTACTAGATCATCCACCACCTCCTCCTCTTCCACTTGCGCACCACAATCCTCCTCCTCACTTCCTGGCAATTGTGTCTCGTCATCGTCCACCTCTTGTGACAGATTGCCAACGTCGACTTCCTGTGGCCGTGGCTGTTCAAATATTTGGGCATTGCAACATGGGATCTCCTCTTCCACCACTTCAAGCGTATCAGGCGAGGGGCCCAAATATGGAAATGGAACAGTGAACAGCTCTTCAGAGTGTCCAAGTGTGGGATCACTTGCTGTCTGACGACACTTGGAAGACAGACCGGAGGTGGTGGTGCCCAGGTAACTGGAAGTATTATCTGCTATCCAATTAATAACCTGTTCACACTGATCAGTTCTCAATACTGGTGTTGTTCTGTGCTTCCCTAGTAATTCGGTCAAGAAGTGGGAGCGAGAAGATGTGGCTGTTGGTTGTGGCACATTTTCACCTTGGCCACGGCCCCGTCCTCAGCACGAACCATCACCAGAATGTCCACTTCCACGTCCCTTGCCACGCGCCTTGCCCATTGTAAATGAAGTAAAATAGCTTACACTTTCACTATCAATGGAAAAAGGGTAATAAAGAGTAGATTAGAACCGTGGAAGAGGAAAACCACAGTTATTGTTTACTGGGGTATACCACACTTTTTTAAATAGAGATATTTGCGGCTGAACAGTGAGCGACACACTCAAACTGCTTTTTTTTTTTACATACCAAAGGCCCAAAACTGGATAGTACAGCGATTTGACCCATGGAACTGCGAAACCACACTGGGATGTCGGGCCTACACAAGACTATTTTCAACAGATATATTTTTGTGTCACAACAGTCAGGAGACACTACTGTTTTTCTTTACGGAAAAAAATACCAAAAGCTGAATAATAGAGATTTTTTACCGTGGGATGGCAAAACCACAGTTATTGTTTACTGGGGTATACCACACTTTTTTAAATAGAGATATTTGTGGCTGAACAGTGAGCGACACACTCAAACTGCTTTTTTTTTAGACACCAAAGGCCCAAAACTGGATAGTACAGCGATTTGACCCGTGGAACTGCGAAACCACACTGGGATGTCGGGCCTACACAAGACTATTTTCAACAGATATATTTTTGTGTCACAACAGTCAGGAGACACTACTGTTTTTCTTTACGGAAAAAACTACCAAAAGCTGAATAATAGAGATTTTTTACCGTGGGATGGCAAAACCACAGTTATTGTTTACTGGGGTATACCACACTTTTTTAAATAGAGATATTTGCGGCTGAACAGTGAGCGACACACTCAAACTGCTTTTTTTTTAGATACAAATGGCCCAAAATGGATGATACAGAGGTTTTTGACCGTGGAAGTGCAAAACAACACTTCTGTTTCTCTAGCCTACACCAGACTATTTTCAACAGTTATATTTGTGTCTAAAAAATCAGAGACACGCTTTTTTTTTGTGGGGGGGGACACACCAAAAGGTTAATAAGACGAGTATTTGTACAGTGTGAAGGAGGAAAAAAAATGGAGGACTTAGATGAAAGAAAAAGGATTTTTCCTGGCCCCCGACACCTGGTGCTAAGTCCAACAATTTCAGCAACAGGAGCACACAGGACTGTAATGCAGCGTTTTCTGATATAACCACTGTGTCTCCTATACAGCCTGTCTGCCTGGTATCTGGGATGGATATTAGTCCTGAAAAGGACTGTTTGTTTGTTCTGGCAGCCTTTACAGACCCTACACTAACTATTTTGCAGTTTATATCTCTCCCTAAATCAGCAGCGCTGTCCCTACACTGTCTAATCTGGAGCGACTGTGTCCAAGATGGCGGCGCCCGGTTGTAAATACTCGAGGTGACGCTGTGCGGCCAGCCAATCACAACCAACATGGCTGCAGCATTACAGTGACTGGCTTCCAAGCCCTGCATGTTCATTGGCTCTGTAAAGAGCGCCAAACATGCAGGGCGGAGACCAGAGCTCCCGCCCGAGTAACCCGGAAATGCTCGGTGCTCGCCGAACATCCCGAGTAGCATGATGCTCGGGCGAGTACCGAGCAGTGTCGAGCATGTTCGCTCAACATTAGTCCCAACCCTATTTATAAGGCAAGAGATCCCACTTATTAAACCTGACAGGGCACACCTGTGAAGTGAAAACCATTTCCGGTGACTAGCTCTTGAAGCTCATCAAGAGAATGCCAAGAGTGTGTAAAGCAGTCATCAAAGCAAAAGGTGGCTACTTTGAAGAACCAAGAATATGAGACATATTTTCAGTTGTTTCACACTTTTTTGTTTAGTATATAATTCCACATGTGTTAATTCATAGTTTTGATGCCTTCAGTGTGAATGTACAATTTTCAAAGTCATGAAAATACAGAAAAATATTTAAATGAGATGGTGTGTCCAAACTTTTGGTCGGTACTGTATATATATCAGAGCTAGGCAGGCAGTGTACGTGGCAGACTGCAGTGTATAATACATCACAAGAGGCTCCATTCCAGTTCTGTCTGCTGCTTCTGTTACAGATATTCCTACAAATAGCCCCTGATATCAGTGGCCAGGGATAACTATTTTTTTTATCTTAATTCCTGATTATTTGATTAAAAAGCAATCCAGAGAACACCGTTTTTCTGCTTCATTTGCTTGTTTCCACAGCAGAATACAACAAGATTCTTTCCATATTACAGTGCTAAAAATCGAGAAATTTGTAGTGAACGTGGAAAATATTGGCCTCCATTTAAATTTTGTTGTAGTGTGTCAGTGAAGTTATTGACACGAGGTCGCTGTGAAAAATAGTAACCTATAGGTCAGCTATTTAAAACTGTGGTTTTCCATCACACGTATTACATATAATTGTGCTCCAAATTCAGGCATTTCTGGCCTCCATTTCAATTTTGTTGCAGTGTGTCAGTGAAGTTATTGACACCAGGTCGCTGTGAAGAATAATAACCTACAGGCCAGCTATTTAAAACAGTGGTTTTCCGTCACATGTATCACATATAATTGTGCTCCAAATTCAGGCATTTCAGGCCTCCAATTCAATTTTATTGCAGTGTGTCAGTGAAGTTATTGACACGAGGTCGCTGTGAAAAATAGTAACCTACAGACCAGCCATTAAAATCTGTGCTTTTCTGTCACCGGTATCACATGTAAGTATGCTCCAAATTTAGGCATTTTTGGCCTCCATTTAAAATTTGTTGCAGTGTGTTAGTGAAGTTATTGACACAAGGTCGCTGTGAAAAATAGTAACCTACTGGCCTGCTATTTAAAAATGTGGTTTTCCGTACGTATCACATATGAGTGTGCCCTAAATTCTGGCATTTCAGACCTCCATTTCAGTTTTGTTGCAGTGTGTCAGTGAAGTTATTGACACCAGGTTGCAGTGAAAAATACTAACCTACAGGCCAGCTATTTAAATCTGTGGTTTTCCGTCACACGTATCACAAATAAGTGTGCTCCAAATTCAGGCATTTCTGGCCTCTATTTAAATTTTCTTGCAGTGTATTAGTAAAGTTAATGACACCAGGTCGCTGTGAAAAATAGTAACCTACAGGCCAGCTATTAAAAACTGTGGTTTTCCGTCACATGTATCACATATCACAGTGGTTCAAATCCAGCCATTTGTAGTGAACGTGGAAAATATTGTCCTCCCTAAAAATGGGTAAGGCGCTTGGCAAAGGAAGGGGAAGTGGACGTGATGGTGATGATGGTGCATGGAGAGGATGAGGCTGAGGCCGTGGGCAAGCTGAAATTGTGCCACAACAAACACCCACATCTTTTCGCTCGACCTTCCTGTCCCAATTAATAGGGGACCGCAGAACACCACTATTGAACACAGAGCAGTGTGAAAATGTTATTGGTTGGATTGCAGATAATACTTCCAGTAACTTAGCCACCACCACCATCACCCTGTCTTACACACAGTCAAGTCTCAGTAGCCGTTAGTCTGGACCGCATATTCCTCACCCTGAACCTCCTTCCTCCCACCATGCCGAGTGCCCAGAGACAACTGATCCCACACTTGGACACTTCGAAGAACTGTTCACTTTTCCATTTATAAATTCGGGCCTCTCGCCCGGTCCACTTGAAGCGGGGCAAGAGGAGATTGCATGTAGCGATGCCCAAATATTTGAGCAGCCACAGTCATATGAAGGCGACGGTGGGAAAGTGTCACAAGAGGTGGACGATGATGAAACACAATTGCCAGAAAGTCAGGTGGAGGACCAGAGTGCTGAAGTGGAAGATGAGGTGGTGGACGATGAAGTCACTGACCCAACCTGGAATGGTGACATACAGAGTGATGACAGCAGCACACAGGAGAAGGGAGGCATAGCACCACAACAGGCAAGAACAAGCAGTGTGGTGGCGGCAGACACAAGGCGGGCAGCCGTTCCCCCTAACATCAACACAATGTAAGTTGCCAGTACAACTGTTAGGTCTTCCTGAGTCTGGTTGTTTTTTAAAATCTGCCGATAACCCCAAAAAGGCCATTTTCACCAACTGCCAGGCCAACATCAGCAGGGGTAGCAAAACTAGCAGCCTGACCACCACCACCATGATCAGGCACGTGGCAGCAAAGCACCCAACTAAGTGGGCCGCAAGGTCCAGCAACAGTGTCTGCGGGTGACACCACTGCTTGCTCCGCTGTTGTGTGTGCACGCCAATCCCCTGTCCATGGCGCATGCCAAGATGCCTCTCGCCCTGCACCTGTCATTAAACATTCTCAACTAGCACAATTAGCAAGCACGTCCATGTCCTTGTCCCAGTGCAGCTTTCAGTTGTCCCAATAAAAATCTTTTTTTGGGAGGTCTAACTCTATTCCCATGCACCTCTGTCTTCACACCCAGACATGGGTAAACGCTTCCTGATTCTGTTTATTTGCTCTTGTCCCCCTCTTTCTCCACATCCTCATCCTCCACCACCATATCACTACCATATGTATCATATCAACATATCTATGTCTCTTGCAAGGAGAATTGGAGTTCCTCCAAATTTTGGCAGCCATTGCTTCACTGCATAGGCAAACACTATGGGAGACCCACTTCCTAATAATGGGAACATTGTTTTTAGGAGCCTCTCTGATCTCTACGTCTCTTGCAAGGGATATTGGAGTGCCTCCAAATTTTTGGCAACCGTTGCTTCACTGCATAGGCAAACACTATGGGAGACCCACTTCCTAATAATGGGAACCTTGTTTTTAGGAGGCTCTCTGACCTCTATGTCTCTTGCAAGGGGCATTGGAGTGCACCCAAATTTTTGGCAGCCAATGCTTCACTGCATAGGCAAACACTCACTATGGAGACCCACTTCCTAATAATGGGAACATTGTGTTTAGGAGGGTCTCTGACCTCTACGTCTCTTGCAAGGCAGCCTTTGCAGTCACGGCATATGCAACAACAGTATAGGAGACCCACTCGTTAATAATGGGAATAACAAAGCATAGCCGGCTGATGGCTCTCTAACAATAGCGAGGGTCGCCTGATGGCCCTATAAAAATATGCTTGTGACTTTCAGAGTCCCTCCATCATAAATTTAACAGGGTGTGTCTGATGATGTGTCACACACCACATGTCCAAGTAAGGTTGTAAAATGTTAAAATGACATTTCCCGGTGAATGCATTTGTCTTAAAAAATAACGAAAAAAAAAAAACACAGTAAGATCTTTCTTTAGTATAAAAACCAGTGTCACCAATATAACCTCAATGTAATCACATTATTCAGCTCCTTTCTGTATGCTCTCCTGCACATGTGCAATGCATAGCACTTCCAGGTTGGGGGTCACGCCATGTTCCTGCAATGTACGGTTTGGAGTGGCCGCATATCAGCTGCTAAAATGGTAATTAGGTTCTTGATTATATATAACAGCGTCATCTTACCTGTGCCCTATAGACCCCTGATGAAGCCACGTGTAATGGCGACACGCGTTGGGCACTGTATGCCCGCCTGCATCATCCCAGCCTAGGATTTTGTGCTCAGGGAGGTGATTGATCTTAGCGCTATTATGTGCAGGAGGGATACTTACAGCATGAAAGGGTTTTGTATTTATTTATACCCTGAATAGTACTTTTTGTGGTATGTGAGTATATAGTATTTTTCAGCTCAGATATTCTATATGGGCTTCATTTATGTTTGGGACTTTTTGTATTTTTCAATATATACTCTGCTGTAGTAGGTACATATTTCCCTCTTCATCTTTCTGGACTATAGTACACCTCCTTGAAAACTAATGTCAGGCAGTCATAACTAATATGCATGTGTACGATATTGATCACCAGGGATAATACTGGCACTTGTTGTATTATGGTACTGCTTGTTCTGTTGTAACTAGGGATGTTTTTTGGAGCAGGTGGGCTTCAAATTAGTGGGTAACCCCACTATATTGATTTTACTTGTGTTTTAGCTATTTGGGTTTTTTGACGTTGTTTGTATGTATTTATATTTGTAATGAATAAAATTTATTGTAACTTATTATAACGTATGATAATTTATTGAAGTATTGTTGGGTGATCACTGCTTCATAGCACACCTCTTTTCCTTTTTTCACGTGTATTTATGTGGTGTGCAGCATGTTGATCCCCTTTTTGATTTGGATGGTGCCCTCCATAGTTTAGTGTTTACACATTATTCAGCTCCAGCACCTCTTCCTCCAGTTTGGCCTCCATCTCTGAAAGACCAAATCAGTCACAAGCTGAAAGCACTGCAGCAGTGCCTTGGCCAAGCAGCAACAAGCTGACCTTTGACAATGTTGTTGACAGGAGTGACCTGGGAGTCAAAAATGCTTCCAGGTGTCTTCCCCATGCTGTTCCCATGTCATTTGAGCACTGTTCCTGTCGATTTGGGCAATTTTTAGGCCCTCTGAAAACCGCTGGGGGGAGCCGCCAGAAAAATGCTCGAGTTTCCCATAGACTTACATTGTGTTCGTTACTTGGACCGAGCACTCGAGCACTCCAATTTGCTCGACCTGAGCAATGAGTACCCAAGCATTTTAGTGCTCGTTCATCACTACTCATCTCCTTCCTTCCCAAGCCTTAGCCACACGCCAGGGAAAGTTAGGGTAAGGCACGCGTGTGGTGATTGGTGAAGAGCCAATATAGGGACGGTCGTTGAGACAGGGTGAAGATAAACCAGACTAGGAGTTCTCAACTTTCCCCTTTCCCTAGTGTCTGGGCTCCCTTTCCCTCTGTGTTGCACTAAGTCTTTCCCACACCTTGTGTGACAGCAGTGGAGCAAGGTCAGGTGTGATATCACCCATTGTGATTGGTGGATCCTCTGTTATCAGCTGTGTAGCAAGGTGCTACCTGTCCCTGCTGACAAGGCAGGAGGTATGAGTCTAAAAAAGCCCCCAAAGGTAGTATGAAATTTGGAAGGTTGCTATTTTTTAATAAAGATTGTGATACAAAAAAAATCCAACATTATTTTTAAAAATGCATGGAACTGAAAAACTTGACTTAAATGATAGCAGTTTTAAGGAGTAGGAAATTTTATTTTTTGGTCTTTTTTCCTTACCTTTTTCCTAGAGCTATATGTGTGTGTGTGGTACAGCAAGTCCCAACAAGCACTCAATTGATTGATGCTTTTCGATCCTTAATGGACCTTATTCATAACCAGATGTATTATCAAATAAGAATTTTTACAACCCCTGGTAAAAATTATGGAATCACTGGGCTTGGAGGATGTGAATTCAGTTGTTTAATGTTGTTGAAAAAAAGCAGATCACAGACATGACACAAAACTAAAATCATTTCAAATGGCGACTTTATGGCTTTAAGAAACACTAAAAGAAATCAAGATAAAAAATGTGGTACTCAGTAAGGGTAATTTTTTTCAGACCAAGCAGAGGGAAAAAATTATGGAATCACTAAATTCTGAGGAAAAAACTATGTAATCTTGAAAAACAAACACACAAAAGAACACTTCAATACATCACTAGTATTTTGTTGCACCACCTCTGGCTTTAATAACAGCTTGCAGTCTTTGAAGCATGGACTTAATGAGTGACAAACAGTACTCTTCATCAATCTGGCTCCAACTTCCTCTGATTGCTGTTGCCAGATGAGCTTTGCAGGTTGGAGCCTTGTCATGGACCATTTTCTTCAACTTCCACCAAAGATTTTCAATTGGATTGAGATCCGGACTATTTGCAGGCCATGACATTGACCTTATGTGTCTTCTTTCAAGGATTGTTTTCACAGTTTTAACTCTATGGCAGGATGCATTATCATCTTGAAAAATGATGTCATCATCCCCAAACATCCTTTCAATTGATAGGATAAGAAAATTGTCCAAAATATCAGTGTAAACTTGGGCATTTATTGAAGATGTAATGACAGACATCTCCCCAGTGCCTTTACCTGACATGCAGCCCCATATCATCAATGACTGTGGAAATTTGCATATTCTCTTCATGCAGTCATCTTTATGAATCTCATTGGAACGGCACCAAACAAAAGTTCCAGCATCATCACCTTGCCCAATGCAGATTCGCGATTCATCACTGAATGTGACTTTTATCCAGTCATCCACAGTCCACGATAGTTTTTCCTTAGCCCATTGGAACCTTGTTTTTTTCTGTTTAGGTGTTAATGATGGCTTTTGTTTAGCTTTTCTGTATGTGAATCCCATTTCCTTTAGGCGGTTTCTTACAGTTCGGTCACAGACATTGACTCCAGTTTCCTCCCATTCGTTCCTCACTTGTTTTGGAGACATATTGCTTTAAGTTTCCGGTCTTGACGCTTTGATGTCTTCCTTGGTCTACCAGTATGTTTGCCATTAATAACCTTCCCATGTTGTTTGTATTTGGTCCAGATTTTAGACACAGCTGACTGTGAACAACCAACATCTTTTGCAACATTGCTTGATGATTTACCTTCTTTTAAGAGTGTGATAATCCTCTCCTTTGTTTCAATTGACATCTCTCGTGTTGGAGCCATGATTCATGTCAGTCCACTTGGTGCAACAGCTCTCCAAAGTGTGATCACTCCTTTTTAGATGCAGACTAACGAGCAGATCTAATTTGATGCAGGTGTTAGTATTGGAAATTAAAATTTACAGGGTGATTCCATAATTTTTTCTTTAGAATTGAGTGATTCCATAATTTTTTCCCTCTGCTTGGTCTGAAAAAAATTACCCTTACTGAGTACCACATTTTTTATCTTGATTTCTTTTAGTGTTTCTTAAAGCCATAAAGTTGCCATTTGAAATGACTTTAGTTTTGTGCCATGTCTGTGACCTGCTTTTTTTCAACAACATTAAACAAATGAATGAACATCCTCCGAGCTCGGTGATACCATAATTTTTGCCAGGGGTTGTATGCTCTACAAAATGGCACCCATCCTCCCGTGTAATGACCTGGGCGGGTCTCAGTAGATAATATGTACAACATTAAAAATAATGAAATGATCATAAGTGCACACAAGTTTTTGAAAATAATAATGTTTGAAAATGAATAATGAAGTGTCCAATCAGTTCTCTGATTTAACCCTTTTGGGTACAATTTATACAACATTAGGATCCAATATTTTTCTCTATTAAAAGGGATCGCCTCCAATCCCCACATCACATTACTTTACTAACTGTTTACAGAGGGAAAAAAAGCTCAAAACCCCCAAGAATTTGAAGATGAATGTTTAAAAAAATGTTTTGAGACACTGCATGGATTATTAGCCTCTGGACTATTGGAATTACGGACATATATAGAGTATTACATTTAGTATATAATATTACAATTCTTGCAGTATATGAAATACACCATAAAGGAACTAATACAAGTCATGCATTGCTTTATATGATGTCATTTATTTTCTATATTTTTATAAAAGATTTTTTTATTTATATTAAATTTACATGTTGCACATTTACAAACTTCACATTTGAAAATAACCTTTTTACGGTAGCAAAGTATCTAAACTGTAGTTTTTTTCTCCACTAAACTTGGCGACAGTATATAGGCTAGTGTGGGGGACTTCCTAGTGCAAAAAAATGACAACCCTCTAATAAAATCCTCTCCAGTGAGGGTTCACTATATAAGATTGGTAAATGTTCATTAATGATGGTTTTGATCTGAGAATATTAAATACTTGCAAAAACTGATTTATGGGATCTTGATTTCTTTACATATGTAGATTGACACTACCCTGATTTTTATTTTGAGCCTTTTTAAAATCCAATATGTATATCCACTTTTCCTAACCTTTGACACATAATCTCTTGTTCCCATTTATGTCATCATATTAGAGCAATTTTGTTTGGCATGTGTCAGCTCTCCTACTGGTATAACTTTAGTGGTATGTCCAATGTGACATGATTTTCCGTGTGGTATTATACTACTGGCGGTTCTTTTTCTGTATATTTTTGCAGAAATAATATTGCTAACTTTCTCTATGCCAAGAAAGAGGTCCAAAAATTGTTTTCTTTGTGTCACAATTAAATGTAGAAAGTAGATTACATGTATTGCTGTTCATATGCAATATGAAGAATGGTACTGCCTCTACATCATATGACCATATAACTATGTCGTCTATATAGTGGCCGTACCACACTAAATATCGATAAAAAATTGATTATTCTTAGATAAAAAAATAATTTCTTAATCAGCAGGAAACAAATACAGTGGGGAAAAAAAGTATTTAGTCAGCCACCAATTGTGCAAGTTCTCCCTCTAAAAAAGATGAGAGAGGCCTGTAATTGACATCATAGTTAGACCTCAACTATGAGAGACAAAATGAGAAAACAAATCCTGAAAATCACATGTCTGATTTGGAAAGAATTTTTTTTCAAATTTTGGTGGAAAATAAGTATTTAGTCAATTACAAAAGTTCATCTCAATACTTTGTTATATATCCTTTGTTGGCAATGACAGAGGTCAAACGTTTTCTGTAAGTCTTCACAAGGTAGGCACACACTGTTGCTGGTATGTTGGCCCATTCCTCCATGCAGATCGCCTCTAGAGCAGTGATGTTTTGGGGCTGTCGCTGGGCAGCACAGACATTCAACTCCCTCCAAAGGTTTTCTATAAAGTTTAGAACTGGAGACTGGCTAGGCCACTTCAGGAACTTGAAATGCTTCTTAGGAAGCCACTCCTTCGTTGCCCTGGTGGTGTGCTTGGAATCATTGTCATGCTGAAAGACCCAGCCACGTTTCATCTTCTCTGCCCTTGCTGTTGGAAGGAGGTTTGCACTCAAAATCTCACAATACATGGCCCCATTCATTCTTTCATGTACACGGATCATTTGTCCTGGTCCCTTGGCAGATAAATAGCCCCAAAGAATGATGTTGCCACCCCCATGTTTCACAGTAGGTATGGTGCTCTTTGGATGCAATTCAGCATTCTTTCTCCTCCAAACATGATGATTTGTGTTTCTACCAAACAGTTCAACTTTGGTTTCATCTGACCATATGACATTCTCCCAATACTCTTCTGGATCATCCAAATGCTCCCTAGCAAACTTCAGATGGGCCCGGACATGTAATGGCTTAAGCAGGGAGACATGTCTGGCACTGCAGGATCTGAGTCCCTGGCGGCGTAGTGTGTTACTGATGGTATCCTGTGTAACGTTGGTCCCAGCTCTCTGCAGGTCATTTACCAGGTCCCCCCCGTGTGGTTCTAGGATTTTTGCTCACCGTTCTTGAGATCATTTTGACCCCATGGGGTGAGATCTTGTGTGGAGCCCCAGATCGAGGGAGATTATCAGCTGTCTTGTATGTCTTCCATTTTCTAATTATTGCTCCCACAGTTGATTTCTTCACACCAAGCTGCTTGTCTATTGCAAATTCAGTCTTCTCAGCCTGGTACTGGGCTACAATTTTGCTTCTGGTGTCCTTCTACAGCTCTTTGGTCTTCACCATAGTGGAATTTTGAGTGTGACTGTTTGAGGTTGCGGACAGGTGTCTTTTATACTGATAACAAGTTCAAACAGGTGCCAGTACTACAGGTAATGAGTGGAGGACAGAGGAGCCTCTTAAAGAAGAAGTTACAGGTCTGTGAGAGCCAGATATCTTGCTTGTTTGTAATTGTCCAAATACTTATTTTCCACCAAAATTTAGAAAAAAATTCTTTCCAAATCAGGTAATGTGATTTTCAGAATTTGTTTTCTCATTTTGTCTCTCATAGTTGAGGTCTACCTATGATGTCAATTACAGGCCTCTCTCATCTTTTTAAGTGGAAGAACTTGCATAATTGGTGGCTGACTAAATACTTTTTTCCCCACTGGATTTGCAAAAGGCGGAAGAATCTCACTACCTTGGACTAACTTTTAGGTGTATAATATACTTGCCATCAAAGATGAAAAAAAGTGCTGTAACAAATATCGCAACATCAGCATAGCAAACATTTAAACCCTAACTGTATGTAGAATATTTATTGAGATATTAAAAATCATATCAATAACAAGAATATGTGGTAAACAGGTATACAATGACTAGAGGTGAGCGGATCTTTTGAAATTTAAATTCGTCGGCATCGCCAAATGTTCCAAAGGATTTAAATTTACGGTGAATAAATTTGCGTAAGTCTTAATACTGGAAAGCTTGTATTGCTAAGGAATACATGTTGTGGAGAGGATAGAGATAGAGCCACACTGGTCATAAGACTCCGCAGGCGAGAGAGCGAGGACCCTGCTGACCATAAGAGCTTACACTTTACAGGACAGAGAGGACCCCACTGACCTTAAAAGTTTACGCTATAGATGGAAATTACTATGGTGTACAAACTATGCTCTGCTGAGAACCACTGATCTGTGATGGCCCAAGTACTGACCACCACTGTGCAATGTATGATAGTCCTCTAGATGTTATTGCTGCAGGGAATTATGGGGAGGCCCGTGCGGAAATGAAAAATAACCTTAGCCCGATCTCTGATGCTTTATAAGTGTGGGGAATGTTGACGGGCAAGTTTTTTTTTCTTGCAAATCAAATCTCAAAGTGTTCAAATTTGTGTGAAATTGCTAATTTTAGGAAATTTGACTCCACGCATTGATTTGCTCATCTCTAATAATGATCCTATTTCACAAGGTTTCCAGGAATACCTATCATCCCACACAATCCCGTTCAACTATTGGAGGACATGTTGCGTGTCTTTCAGATAACCTGAACATTTTTTCCTGATAGGCTGTAACATTGAATCTAACACATTACATAAGGGCTAATTTAAGGAACTGATCTCCACTACTATAGGTCTCATTGATGGTGGTAATCGTTCCTTTTTTACCTTTAAGAAAGATCAGAGGATTTGTTCATTCTGAATATAAATCTATTCAAATTCTTTTTGTGTCAAAGGTCCCAAGTTAATCCCTTCTTCCATAAAGGATCTCACATGTCCTGGCATTTTTGGGTCAGAACGCCATCTAATTTTTTGCATCTGTATTATTTAATATCTCTTTGTTCAATTTCAGGTAAAGGTTGGTGTTCAATATTGCCACTGTCCCACCTTTATCTGCCTAACTGACATAGAGATCCTTGTTGTTTTGATGGTTGTTAAAGCAATTGACTCCTTATAAGAAAGATGAGACTTTCTCTTGGAATTTATCAAGGATTGGCACTTGAGACACTACTGGGTAAAGTATGGGTGATTCATATTAAAATGCATGACTAAGTTGTTCTTGTTTTTCGGTCTCAATAGAGAGTTGTTTCAAATTATTATGTATTATTTGGAAATTATTATGTATTATTTGGCCATGGATAGAAACAGATGAAGCAATGTCCTCCGATCTCGATTGCCAATTTTGTAATCTCTCAGTAGATTCTTCTTGATCACTTGTTAAATTTAAAATATATTGTTTTACAGGGAGATTCCTTACAAGTTTAAAAAATGTTCAGTACATTATGAAATAGATCAAAATGATGAGTGGAAGAGAATCCAAAACCCCTTGATAGTAAAGATACTTCTTCATATTGTCTTAATATATACTTACCTTGTAATGTCTTCACATCCAGTTCCGTCCTGATGTGTCCGGATCCCAGAATTCCAAGCGGCGGAAGTTCGTCGACCGCCTTATTGGGACACCTAAGTGATGGATGTCTCAATATGGAAATCGCTGGTGGTACCAGCCTCTTGCATGGTACCACCAGCGAACACAGTTGCGAACCCAACGCACACGACGCACATGCCACTGCCGGGATCAGCTGAATGATTCACTGACAGCCATATTCTTTGTACAGGAGGAGCGCATGCGCAGCTTTAATGTGACCACCGCTATATGCCTGCACAAAGATGGCGGCTGTCTGATTTACTGCGCCTGCGCGAATTCCGCGCAGGAGCAGGGAATCATTCGACTGATCCCGGCGGTGTTCTCAAACGAGAGAACACATAAGAGAAGAAGACAGCACAGGGGTGGAGAGAGAGCAGACAAGGGGGAGAGCACATGGGGTACACAGATCAAAGAAGTGATCACATGAGAGGAGAAGACAGCAGATGGGGGAGACAGAAAGCGCACAGGGGGGAGAGAGACAGAGCACAGGGGAGAAACAGCTCAAACAGGACAGCACATGAGGGGAGAACACAGCACAGGAAGTAGAGAGACAGCAGACAAGGGGCATAGCACATAGGGTAGACAGGTCAAAGAAGAGAGCACAGACGGGAGAAGTCAGCACATGGGGGAAAGAGAGAGTGGATAGGTGGGTGAGCACATGGGAGGGAGAGATTCTCAACGCTGCAAAGCCTGCCCCCAACGTGACATTACCGCCCTCCATCTAGCATGATATAAGAGGATAATTTGACTGCATTACATTCACCACCCATTTCCTCTTATTGCTGCATTACCACTGTGGGTATCTTCTTGGCGTATTCTCTCTCTTTTCTGTTTTTGTGAGAGGGCGGTGGTCATTATAATGGTCTCTAAATCTCCTCCTTTGCTGTCTTTCCTTCATTCAAGCTACCAGAATATTTATCCAAGCCCTCTGTGGAATTAACTTCAGTTGAGCTGAAGTTCAAGTTACCTGTGATTTTGTTGCATTGAAAAAAACCTGCTTTTCTTTTCTAGGATAATTTGGGAGCACCAGAGGCCCTATCCCTTTTATTCAAAGTATAAATAGAACACTAAGCAGGTCTTTTTTCTGTTCTTAACCACTTCACGACAGGCGCTGTACATCTATAGTTCAAGTGAGATGCGAGTGTATGTAGCGGGCCCCATACCCAGCAGGTCATGGCTGATGGCTATGTGTTACAGCTACGACTAGTGATGAGCGAGCATGCTCGCTACTGCTCGGTGCTCGCCCGTGCATCTCACTGCTCGAGATGCTCGGTGCTCGCCGAGTATTTCCGGGTTGCTCGGGCGGGAGCTCAGGTCCCCTCCCTGCATGTTTGGCACTCTTTAGAGAGCCAATGAACATGCAGGGATTGCCTACCATACACTGTAATGCCATAGCCATGTTGGTTGTGGGCATTACAGTGATTTGCTGGCCGCACAGCGTCATCAGGTCTATATCAGACCTGGCGCCACCATGCTCGTCACAGTCACTCCGGATCATACAGTGTAGGGAGACCTGCTCCTGTGTCAGGGAGAGATATGATCATGTATTAGGTAGTGTAGGGAGAAAAAACATACATTACACATATCCATCTTAACAAACCGTCCTTCTGAGGACTAATCCATCTGAAGAGATATCAGGTAGGCAGGGTGTATAGGCAGGCAGTGTATATAGCAGACTGTAGTGCATATAGCACAAGAGGCTCCATTCCAATTCTGCTTTCTGCTGCTGTTAGATATTTCTATACAAAGGCCCAGGTCTCAGGGGCCAGGAATACTTTTCTTTGGATCTTAATTAGCGTTGAGCGAGCACTAAAATGCTCGGGTGCTTGAAGCTCGGGCCGAGCTCACCGTGACACTCGGGTGCTCGACCCGAGCAACGAGCCCAATGTTAGTCTATGGAAGACCCAAGCATTTTTGCGGCAGCACCCCCGGCAGTCTGTAGAAAGCCTAAAAAGTGCCCAAAACTATAGTGACAGTGCTCAAATGACATGGGGACAGCATGGGGATCACACCAGGAAGCATTTCTGACCCCCAGGTCACTGCTGTCAACAACGTGGTCAGAGGTATTAAGCCACTT
Organism: Phyllobates terribilis; assembly: GCF_046119375.1. NCBI lineage: Eukaryota > Metazoa > Chordata > Amphibia > Anura > Dendrobatidae > Phyllobates > Phyllobates terribilis. The sequence continues at coordinate 657,832,552 of NW_027362764.1, read as the reverse complement.
TTACGGGCTCACAATAAAACGTTCAAAATCAAAACTGAAACTGTTTTCCTGTGAAATATGTTAAGGAACATCCTTTCCAGGGTAAAGACTTGTGTATAAGGTAAAATAAATAACCAAAAATAAAAATACTCCTCCACACCTTGGGCTATATTCACAAGTAGCATTTTTTATGCGTTTTTGCACTTTTGTATTGCTTTCAACCGTGACAAATGCATCCACCGGGAAATGTCATTTTAACATTTTACAACCTTATCTGGCCATGTGCTGTGTGACACATGCATACAGTGCTGAAAAGACATGGGAACAGCATGGGGAAGACTCCTGGAAGCATCTCTGACACCCAGGTCACTCCCTAAAAGTGTGTCCATCATTTTGCAGGCTTTAGAGACCCTACACTAACTATTTTGCAGTATAAATCTTTTCCTAGCTCAGCAGCACTCTCCCTACACCGTCTGATCCAGAGCGACTGTGTCCAAGATGGCGGCGCCCATTTTTAAATCCTCGAGGTGACGCTGTGCAGCCAGCCAATCACTGTAATGCCCACAATCAACATAGCTGCGGCAATACAGTGACTGGCTGGCAATCCCTACATGTTCATTGGCTCTGTAAAGAGCGCCAAACATGCAGAGCGGAGACCCGAGCTCCCGCCCGAGTAACCCGAAAATGCTCGTTGCTCGCCGAACATCCCGAGTAGTGAGATGCTCGGGCGAGTACCAAGCAGTGTCGAGCATGCTCGCTCAACACTAATCTTAATCCTCATTATTTTCTTAAAAATCAATTCAGAGAACTCCGTTTTTCTCCGCCATTTGCTTGTTTTGGGAGAGGTGCTGCTGCGTCAGGGACAGATTTGCTTGTGTATTAGGTAGTGTAGGGAGAAAAACCGTACACTACACATATCCATTTTAACAAACAGTCCTTCTGAGGACTAATCCATCTGCAGAGATATCAGGCAGGCAGGGTGTATAGGCAGGCAGTGTATATAGCAGACTGCAGTGCATATAGCACAAGAGGCTCCATTTCAATTCTGCCTTCTGCTGCTGTTAGATATTTCTATACAGAGGCCCAGGTCTCAGGGGCCAGGAATACTTTTCTTTGGATCTTAATCCTCATTATTTGCTTAAAAAGCAATCCAGAGAACACCATTTTTTCTGCGCCATTTGCTTGTTGGCACTGCAGAATACAGCCAGGTTCTTTCCATATTAGAGCGCTAGAAATCCAGCTATTTAAAACTGTGTTTTCTCCGTCACACGGATCACATATACGTTGTCAGAAAATACTTCCATTTCTGGCCTCCATTAAAAATTTCCTTTAGTGTGTCATTGAAACAATTCACCGCAGTTTGCTGTTCAAACTACTTCCCTACAGGCCAGGTATTTAAAACTCTTTTTTCTCCGTCAAACGGATCACATATACGTTGTCAGAAAATACTGCCATTTCTGGCCTACATTAAAAATTTCCTTTAGTGTGTCATTGAAGCAATTCACCGCAGTTTGCTGTTCAAACTACTTACCTACAGGCCAGGCATTTAAAACTTTGTTTTCTCTATCACATGGATCACATATAAGTTCACTCCAAACTCAGTCATTTGTAGTGAGCGTGGAAGAAACTGTCCTCCATTTAAAATGGGCAAGGCTCATGGCAAGGGACGCGGAACTGGACGTGATGGTAATCGTGCATGCAAAGGCCGAGGACAAGGCTGTGGGCAAGCCAAAATTGTGCCACAACAAACACCCACATCTTCTCACCTAACCTTCCTGTCCCAATTTCTAGGGGACCGCAGCACACCACTATTGAACCCAGAGCAGTGTCAAAAGGTTGTTTGTTGGATAGCTGATAATGCTTCCAGTCACTTAGTCACCACCACCACCACCAAACTGTCTTCCACACGATCAAGTCTCAGTAGCCGTGAGTCTGGACCGCATATTCCTCACCCTGATACTCCTTCCTCCCAGCATGCCGAGTGCCCAGAGACAACTGATCCCACACTTGGACACTCTGAAGAGCTGCTCACTTTTCCATTTATAGATTCAGACCTCTCGCCCGGTCCACTTGAAGCGGGGAAAGAGGAGATCGCGTGTAGCGATGCCCAAATATTTGAGCAGCCATGGTCACACGAAGGCGACGGTGGGAAAGTGTCACAAGAGGTGGACGATGATGAGATACAATTGCCCGAAAGTCAGGAGGAGGACCAGGGTGCAGAAGTTGAAGACAAGGTGGTGGATGATATAGTAACTGACCCAACCTGGCAGGAGGACATGCAGAGCGAGGACAGCAGCACACAGGGGGAGGGAGGCAGAGCACCCCAACAGTGAGGAAGAGGCAGTGTGGTGGCCGCAGACAGAAGGTAGGCAACCGTTCCCTGTAACACCAACACGAAGGAAGTTGCCAGTACAACTGTTAGGTCTTGCCGAGTCTGGTTGTTTTTTAAAAACTCTGCCGATAACCCCAAAAAGGCCATTTGCACCACCTACCAGGCCAGCATCAGCAGGGGTGGCAAAACGACCAGCCTGACCACCACCAGCATGATCAGGCACATGGCAGCAAAGCACCCGACTTTGTGGGCCGAACCCCAGGGTCCAGGAACAGTGTCTGCGGGTGGCACCATTGCTTCTTCCGCTGTTGTGCATGCAAGCCAATACCCTGCCCATGGTGCATGCGAAGACGCCTCCTGCCGTGCACCTGTCATTGAACACTCTCAAGTAGCAGCATCAGGAAGCACGTCAATGTCCTTGTCCCAGTGCAGTATTCAGTTGTCCATACCCCAGTCCTTGGAACGCAAGTGCAAATATGCAGCCAACGCCCCACAGGCCACACTACTAAATTCTCACATTTCACGACTGCTTGCGCTCGAAATGTTGCCTTTTTGGCTCGTGGAGACGGGAGCATTCCAAAACCTGATGGCGGCGGCCGTCCCTCGGTACTCAGTCCCCAGCCGCCATTATTTCTCCCGGTGTGCCGTCCCCGCATTACACAAGCACATGTCCCAAAACATTAGCCGTGCTCTCAACAATGCAGTTAAAGTCCACCTAACCACGGACATGTGGACAAGTGCTTGTGGGCAGGGACAGTACATCTTGCTGACGGCATACTGGGTTAACATAGTGGAAGCCGGGACACAGTCAGACCTTGGGACGGAACACATCCTCCCGACGCCAAGGATTGTGGGCCCTAGGTCAATCTGGGTTGCCCCCACGGTCTACAGCTCCTTGACCGCATCCTACTCAGCCTCCTCCTCTTCTTCAGCCTCCATCTCGGAAATGACCACCTCAGTCACAAGCATGAAGCACTGCAGCACTGCCTCGGCCAAGGGGCAAAAGGCTAATATGCTTAGGTGAAAAACCGCACAATGCTGAAGAGTTGTGGACAGCTCTGAAAGAGCAGGCAGATCTGTGACTCACACCGCTGAACCTACAGCCAGGCATGGTCGTGTGTGACAATGGCCGGAACCTGGTGGCGGCTCTGAGGCGAGGTGAGCTCACACACGGTCCATGCCTGGCCTATGTGCTTAACCTTGTGGTTCAGCCTGTAGCATCGGCGTCTCTGCCTCCTGCACGGCAGAGACGCCGCCCCCCTTACCGCCGCCGTCCTGCTCCGGCGTCTTCTGGCCTCCCTGCAGCAGCTGCTGGTGCACGCAGCTTCCCCGGCTCTGTGCTTAGGGCGCACGTGCGCGCGCTCCCTCCCTCTTAAAGGGGCCACGCGCGCCGTCCTACAAATTCCCCGGCCAATGGCCGGAGGACTTCCCCTATAAAAGGCACCTCCTCCAATATGGAGGTGCCCGTGCAAGGTTGTAGCTTTGTGTCTGATACTCTGCTTCAGCCCTCAGTTCCCGCTGCTAGCCTGACTACTAGTCCAGCCCGCCAGCCTGACTTTAAGTCCAGCCTGCCAGCCTGACTACAAGTCCCGTCCGTCTGCTTGTCTACTCTCCAGCCCGACAGTCTGTCTACAGTCCAGTCCGCCAGTCTGTCTATGGACGCTGTCCGCCTGCTTACCTAGAGGCTCCTGCCTGTCACTTGCCGTGACCACCTGACAGCCTACCTAGAGGCTCCTGCCTGTCACTTGCCATGACCACCTGACAGCCTACCTAGAGGTTCCTGCCTGTCACTTGCCGTGACCACCTGACAGCCTACCTAGAGGTTCCTGCCTGTCACTTGCCGTGACCACCTGACTGCCTACCTAGAGGCTCCTGCTCGTTACTTGCCTTGCCTGCCTGACAGCCTACCTAGAGGCTCCCACCTGTTACCTGCCGTGCCTACCTGTCAGCCTACCTGGAGGCTCCTGCCTGTTTCTGCCGTGTCTGCCAGTCCATCTGTCCGGACCACCGGTCAGCCTGCTTGCTGTGCTCATCTGCTGAACCGGTCAGTCCTTGCCATCTGACCGATGGGAGTCACCTGCTCTCTTACAAGGTCGTCCCCAGAGTAGCACCTGGTCCCTCTGCTCGGTCCCTCCCTGGTCACGGAGTCGATTGAGCCGCCGTACGACCCTGGTCGGTCCGAGTTGATACCTAGTTACACCCCTCTGGGTCCCTCCTTGCAACGCAGCACAGAGGTTCCACCACCCGGATCCGTAACAGTTTGCACAGGCCATGTAACCCGGTGGCCCCCAGGCCCCTTTGCTTGCTGACCTGTACCAGGAGGTTTCTCATCAGAGATCCCAACAGGAAACCATCCTGACCTTTCTGCGGTCTGTCAACTCTCGCCTGGACATGCTGTCTGTCCCATCTGTGTCCGCCTCAAGTTGAATGACACCCGCTTCGGCAGCGTCGCTGCCTACCAGTACCACGGCATCCAGCCTAGGACCCCAGCTTTTTGCGCCTCCTCGTTTTGGAGGTGACCTCGTCCTATGTCGGGGCATTCTGAACCAGTGCACGCTGCACTTTGAACATCTGCCACATCAGTTTCCCTCTGACTGGGCCAAGGTGGCGTTCATCATGTCTCACCTCACTGGGGAAGAATTGACATGGCTTAACCCTCTATGGGAGAGAGGGGACTCCATGGTGTCCGATCTTCTGGCTTTCCTCACTGCCTTCCGGAAGGTCTTCGATGAACCCGGACGTAGGATCTCTACTGCTTCCTCATTGCTCCATCCCCGCCAAGGGAGTCACACCGTGGCCCAGTATGCCATACGGTTCCGTACCCTCACTTCAGAGCTTGCCTGGGACAACAAGGTCCTGGTGTCCACCTTCTGGGAGGGCCTTTCCGGTCGGATTAAGGACGAGTTAGCCAGCTGGGACATTCCTACCACCCTGGATGACCTGGTGTCACTAGCAACCCGGATTGACATCCGTTTCCTAGAACGTGCGAAGGAGACTACTCAGGAGAATAGATTTCCTCGTCATGCTCCTGCTTTCCAGAATCCTGCTTAAAAACCTGCATCTCCCTGGGCACGCTCGCCCGAACCTTTGCAGATCGACCACACCAAGATGGTCAAATCTCGCCAAGAGACACGCCGAGCCGAGGGGAGCTGTTTCTACTGTGGTAGTAAGGAGCACCTGATTTGTTCCTGCCCGGTGAAGCTGGGAAACTCCAGTGTCTAGGACCGCTTGGAGAGGTCATCCTAGGCAAAAGTAAATCCTCTCCGTTCTTGACTTTATCCGTCTCCATTTCGTGTGGAGAGAACCGCTTCTTTGAAACCGCACATCTGGATTCCGGAGCCGCTGGGAATCTCATATCCCTGTCCATTGTAGAGAAGTATCAGATTCCTACGAAACCTCTGGCAGAACCATTGGCAGTCGCTTCCGTGGATGGAAGACTCCTTCCGGTGACTATCTTGCTCGTCACAGAGCCCGTAACCCTGCAGGTGGGGATGCTGCACTCTGAGAGGATTTCTTTCCATGTGCTTTCCGGACTCTCTCACCCCCTTTTGCTAGGTCTACCCTGGCTACAGAAACATGGACCCGTTCTGAATTGGCAATCCAGTGAGGTGCTCCGTTGGGGGCAGGATTGCCATGAGACCTGCCTGGTTCCGGTTAGCCCGGCTCGACCCCCATATACTTTACCTGGTCTACCGGCACCCTACTGGTCCTATGCTGATGTCTTCGACAAGAAGGAGGCAGGGACTCTACCACCCCATAGGCCATATGATTGCCCTATCGACCTGATACTCGGTGCCTCTCCACCCCGTGGGCGTATCTACCCGTTGTCGTTGGCCGAAAAACGGGCCATGTTGGAGTACATCGAAGAAAATCTGGCTAGGGGATTCATCCGGAAATCTTCCTCCCCGGCTGGAGCCGGATTCTTCTTTGTTAAAAAGAAAGACGCTTCACTACGTCCATGTATCGATTATAGAGGAGTCAACCAAATCACTGTCAAAAACAAATACCCCCTGCCGCTCATCTCTGAGCTGTTCGACCGCCTTAAAAGCGTGAAGATCTTCATAAAGCTCAATCTTCGTGGGGCGTATTACCTGGTCCGGATCCACCAAGGAGACGAGTGGAAGACGGCATTCAATACCCGGGATGGTCACTATGAATACCGTGTGATGCCCTTCGGTCTCTGTAATGCTCCCGCCGTCTTCCAAGAATTAGTTAAAGACATCTTCCGTGACCTCTTATATTCTTGCGTGGTGGTGTACCTGGACGACATCTTGGTCTTTTTCTCGGATCTTCCCTCACATCGGAGGGATGTTCGTCAGGTCCTGCTTAGGCTCAGGCAGAATCACCTATATGCAAAGTTTGTGAAATGCCTCTTCGAGCAGTCCTCTCTTCCGTTCCTGGGCTATATTGTCTCTAAGACGGGTCTACGTATGGACCCCGAGAAGGTCTCTGCCGTCTTAAAGTGGCCCCGTCCGTAGGGGTTGAAGTCGATTCAGTGATTCCTGTGCTTTGCCAACTATTACCGTTTCTTCATTCCGCATTTCTCTTCCCGGACTGCTCCCATCCCTGCGCTCACCTGAAAGGGAGCAAATCCTAAGGAATGGCAGTCCGAAGCGGAGGAGGCCTTGCTCTCTTTAAAACAAGCCTTCTCTTCTGCCCCTGTGCTGCACCGTCCGGATAACAACAAACAATTCTTTCTGGAGGTTTATGCTTCCTCTTCCGGAGCCGGAGAGGTGCTCACCCAGAAATCTCCATCCGGGAGAATGGTAACCTGCGGCTTCTTCTCCAAGCTCTTCTCCTCGGCTGAGCGCAACTACTCCATTGGAGACCGAGAACTGCTAGCCATCAAATTGGCGCTGGAGGAGTGGCGTTACCTGCTCAAGGGGACTCTGCACCCGGTGGTCATTTATACTGACTACAAAAACTTGGCTTATTTTCAAAACGCCCAAAGACTCAATCCACCTCAGGCTCGGTGGTCTTTGTTCTTCGCCCGCTTTAACTTTACCCTACATTACCGCCCGGTGGACAAGAACATTAAAGAAGATGCCTTGTCCCGATCCTTCCTGTCTTCCTATCAAGAGGAGGAGCCTATGCATATCATCGATCCCTCCAAAGTGATGAATGTGGCCCCCTTGGATCTGTCTCGTCTCCCACCCGGTAAGATGTTTGTAGTGGTTCTGGATCGTAAGAAGGTTCTTCATTGGGGTCATTCATCTAAACTAGCCGGCCATGCTGGCCAGAAGAAGACCTTCCTGTGTATTACTGGTGGCCTACCCTGTGCCAGGATGTGGTAGACTTCATCACGGTCTGTTCATCCTGTTCCCGCAACAAGGTTCCTAGACACCTTCCTGCCGGCCATCTCCTGCCTCTTCCCATACCTGCTGCCCCATGGCAACACATTGCTACGGACTTTATTACTGATCTCCCTGTTTCTGCCGGTTGTACTGTCATTTGGGTGGTCGCTGACCGCTTTTCTAAAATGGCCCACTTCATCCCTCTGCCTGGTCTCCCGTCTGCATCTGTGCTGGCTAAGGACTTCATCCATCACATCTTTCGTCTCCACGGCCTACCCCTCCACATTGTGCCTGATCACGGGGTCCAGTTTACTTCGCGCTTCTGGAGAGCTACGTGTAAACTGCTGGATGTCACCCTGGATTTCTCCTCTGCTTATCATCCGCAGTCCAAAGGCCAAGTGGAGCATATCAACCAGATCCTTACCAGCTACCTCCGGCATTTCGTCAACGCTTACCATACCGATTGGGTGGAGCTCCTACCATGGGCCGAGTTCTCCTACAACAACCATGAGAGCGAATCTTCTTCCAAGTCCCTGTTCTTTGTGGACAACCCGGCAGCAGAGTCTATGGTCAGCGAATTTTCCACTATTTGGGAGGACACTAGATCCGCACTTCATCAATCCTCCGAGCGGATGGAGAAGCATGCTGATAAGAGACGTCTGGATCCACCTCAATTCCGTCCGGGAGACAAGGTTTGGCTCTCCTCCAAACATGTTTGTCTCAAAATACCCTCCTATAAGTTGGGTTCACGGTTCATCGGCCCGTTTGAAGTCCTCTAGCAAATCAACCCAGTAGCCTACAAGTTAAAACTCTCGGCCACATTACGGATTCCCAACTCCTTCCACGTTTCTCTCCTCAAACCAGTTGTGCTTAATTCTTTTTCCGACAATCCAGGTACCTCCCCAGCTCCAGTCTCCGCTGAGGACGTCTATGAGGTAGAGAAAATTCTGGCCACCAAGAGGGTAAGAGGGAAAACCATTTTTCTGGTGAATTGGAAGGGGTTTGGCCATGAGGAGAGAACTTGGGAACCCAGGGAGAACATCCACGCCCCTCTTCTCTTTAAAAAATTTCTTGCTGTACTGAAAAAGAGGGGGCGTAAAGGGAGGGTACTGTAGCATCGGCGTCTCTGTCTCCTGCCCGGCAGAGACGCCGTCCCCCTTACCACCGCGGTCCTGATCCGGCGTCTTCTGGCCTCCCTGTAGCTGCTGCAAGTGCACGCAGCTTCCCCGGCCCTGCGCTTAGGGCGCAGACATGCGCTCCCTCCCTCTTAAAGGGGCCGTGCGCGCCATCCTAAAAAGTCCCCGGCCAATGGCCGGAGGACTTCCCCTATAAAAGGCACCTCCTCCAATATGGAGGTGTCCGTGCAAGGTTGTAGCTTTGTGTCTGATACTCTGCTTCAGCCCTCAGTTCCCGCTACTAGCCTGACTACTAGTCCAGCCTGCCAGCCTGACTTCACGTCCAGCCCGCCAGCCTGACTACAAGTCCCGTCCATCTGCTTGTCTACTCTCCAGCTAGACAGACTGTCTACAGTCCAGTCCGCCAGTCTGTCTCTGGGCCTGTCCGCCTGCTTACCTAGAGGCTCCTGGCTGACACTTGCCGTGACCACCTGACAGCCTACCTAGAGGCTCCTGCCTGTCACTTGCCGTGACCACCTGACAGCCTACCTAGAGGCTCCTGCCTGTCACTTGCCATGACCACCTGACAGCCTACCTAGAGGTTCCTGCCTGTCACTTGCCATGATCACCTGACTGCCTACCTAGAGGCTCCTGCTCGTTACTTGCCTTGCCTGCCTGACCGCCTACCTAGAGGCTCCCGCCTGTTACCTACCATGCCTACCTGTCAGACTACCTGGAGGCTCCTGCTTGTTCCTGCCGTGTCTGCCAGTCTGTCTGTCCGGACCACCCGTCAGCCTGCTTGCCATGCTCATCTGCTGAACCGGTCAGTCCTTGCCATCTGACCCGTGGGAGTCACCTGCTCTCTTGCAAGGTTGTACCCAGAGTAGCACCTGGTCCCTCTGCTCTGTCCCTCCATGTTCACGGAGTCGATTGAGCCGCCATAAGACTCAGGTCGGTCCGAGTTGATACCTAGTTACGCCCCTCTGGGTCCCTCCTTGCACCGCAGCACAGAGGTTCCACCACCCGGATCCGTAACACAGCGGTTTCTCAAATCCTACCCTGAGCAGCCGGATCTGCTTGTTAAAGTACGCCGCCTGTGTGCCCATTTTAGAAAGTCAGCTACAGCTTCCGCCGTCCTTGCAGTGTTACAGCAACGTTTGCAGCTTCCGGATCACAGACTGGTGTGTGATGTCCCCACGCGTTGGAACTCTACACTGCAGATGTTGGGAAGGATTTGTGAGCAGAAGAGGGCAGTTGTTGAGTACCAGCATCAACAAGGCCGTCGGTATTCAGTTCAGACTCCACACATAAGACCTCAGGAGTGGACATGGAAGTCAGACATATGTACCATCCTCTAAAACTTTGAGGACTCCACCAAGATGGTGAGCGGCGATGACATCATAATTAGCATCACCATCTCACTTCTCTGTCTTCTTAAATGCTCTCTGCTCACAATCAAAGAGGATGCATTGCAGGCGGAGCACAATGAGATGGAGCAAGGAACTATACAGGGTGATTACATACAGCCAAGCCTCATCTCATCCCAACGTGGATTGGGTGACAATGAGGAAGAAGAGGAGGAGGAGGAAGGAGAAGAGCTATTTTCATGCTCTATTGACGGTACAACCTGCACATCTGTCATACCGTCTGTTCAGCGTGGATGGCCAGAGAACAGAGAGGAGGAGGAGGAGGAGAGCATGGTCAGTCATCCTCTAGTTGAGGACACAGAAGTCTTGCCTGTTAGTAGTCTGGCACGCATGGCTGAGTTTATGCTACGCTACCTTTCCCATGACCCCCGAGATCTCAAAATTTTGAGTGACAGTCATTACTGGTTGGTGACACTTCTAGACCCATGCTACAAGGAGAACTTTCTATCACTTATTCCTGAGGCGGACAGGTGTACAAAAATGGGGCAGTACCAGAAGGCCCTTGTTGCGGAACTATTAAAAAAATTCCCATCTGAAAATGCTGGCGGCAGAGGGCACACTTCATTGGACAATCAAGGAGTACAGGCGAGAGAGACACAACTTCAATCCAGAAGAAGCAGGGGAGCACTGTCAAAGTTCTGGGAGAGTTTTTTCATACCCTCCCATCGCCCAGGCCCTGAAGCGCGGGGTACTCTCACAAAGAGTGCAAAGTTTGGGAAGATGCAGAGGGAGCACCTTGCTGACTGTACCAACGTCCTCTGTGATACCGCTGTGCCTTATAATTATTGGGTATCCTAGCTGGATACGTGGAATAAACTGGCTCTCTATGCCTTGGAGGTCCTGGCCTGCCCTGCCGCCAGCTTTTTATCAGAGCGGGCTTTTAGTGCCGCAGGTGGAATTATATCTGATAAGTGCATCTGCCTGTCAACTGAAAATGCTGACAGGCTGACTGTTATAAAATTAAACAAGGGCTGGATTGGGCCATACTTCTCAACACCACGCATGATAGCAGCGTAACATAATCTCAAATCCAGTATCTTTTGTTGGGAAGTGTATTCCCATGCACCTTTTCACACCCACACATGGGTATACGCTTCCTGATTTTGGCTATTTGCTCTTGTCCTCCTCCTTCTCCTCATCCTCCACCACGATATCACCAGGGTGATCTTGGTCTGTGATGCAATACCCACATAATTTTTTTAAAGGATCTTTATGATGGTCGCCTAAATTTTTCTTTATACAGTATGTTCATGTATACCCACCAGGGGTAAATGTTTGTCAGCCCATACACTTAGTGCATGGGCATTACAAGTATGGGAGGCCCGCTCCTTTCTAATGGGAACATTTTTTTATGAGGTCCTCCTCCACTTCTCTTCCAAAGGTCATTGAAGTGCCTCCAAATTTCTGATAAATAATAAATCATAAGGAAGGGGAAAAGGGGGAAAAAGAGTGTGAATAAATAATAATAAATAAATAATATAACTTTTAATATGGATTCAATTAAAATACTAGTGTTTAATTGTAAAATCAAATTCTAACATACATCGAAGTGGATGCATATGGGGTCGATATTAATTTATAAATTCTGACCCTATAAGTCCTGTATTATATGTCACAGCCAGATAAATTATACAGATCCACCACCTATGTCCCTCAAAGTTGGAGGTGGGGAATTATATTGTGCTGTCCCTTTTAAATGTATATTTCCCTATTTACTCTGCATGAGTAATTATGAGAAATCATTGTGGGTCACCGCTACATTCTGATTCAGAATAATTAATTATACAGTATTCTTTGTGGATAATAGTGGATGTGACAGTTATAACTATTATGAGGTTTTCTTCTGTCACATATTAGTACGGGTCTCTCTTATATTATAAGTGACCCCACAAATGAATGAAGCGGAATCCCCGCAAGATTCAACCCAAAATGTATTGTAGGGGTGTGTCGTCCCCGTTACTGACGGTATGCTGCACCCCTATTATCAAGCCCCGCAGCGGTATGAGGAGCAGACAGTGATCTATCAAAGCAGCTATATACAAGGCTGCACTGTCACTCCTCAATCTCCGTCACGGTGCCAGGAGTGGGCAATGTTATATCAGCGGCAGCTAAAGTTGTAGCTGCATGCTCACTCCTAACACCGGCAAGCAGTCTCGCACGCTGGCCGCGTACACGTGGTATGCACGCGGTCAGTGTAATGATCCAATTCAGTGAGACGCTATACTGAGTTACCAGACGGGGACATAGTGGGTGGATAGGAAAGGGAATAGAAGATTGCAGGCTGGCATATGAATGTACAGGACATGAACGTCCCGACGCGCGTTTCGCCGGAGGTACCGGCTTTTTCTAAGGGCGGGATCGGCCGCCTTCTCAGGTTATTTATACATCCTGCCATGACTGACAGGTATAGCAGCCAATTAAATCAAAAGTACGGATTTGTTAAGATCAATTGGTACAGGGTGCAATAAACAAAATTGTGAACCAAATGAACATTTCATATTAAATTATAAGAATCAAGGCCTAAAATAATTGTTAATCAGTTTATATAAAGGTAGTTCATTTGATTGTCTGTATAGGGAAAAGGCAAATAATCTCAGGATAGATTATGTATGAGGAAGAGATATAAAGAGAGGAGTATATAATGGCTGTTAAATATAAATCAAAGGAGGACAAGTTATAACAGAATCATGATGTATGCTATAGATTCTACAAGGATTCAAATGGAATGATCAGCAGATAGACTCCTAATTCAAGGAGAATATTGTCCAAAGGACATACAATACATATCATACATATGTGGTTTGACTATACTCTCAAAGTTAAACCGCCAAAATAACATATCAAAGAGATGGCGAATAGTCTAAGGATATGTCATCAAAGAATATATCCTAAAGAGGTATGTGATATATATGAATATATATTTTTATAAAGTGGACAGATAAAATCAAAGCCAAATCCACAAGGTACCCTGATCTCATAAACGAGATCAGAGAAAGCAGCCAAAATTGAAGTTCTCATTAAGTCCGTGGGGTCGGACCGTAATCAATCTGAAAATCCATTCACTTTCCTTCTTTAGAAGGATTGAATCCAAATTGCCCCCTCTGATATCCATTTTCTGCTGGAGAATAGCCCACCCTTTCAGTTCTTTCCACCTTAAGGCATGTACATCCTTAAAATGTCTGGCAATAGGGTGGGTGCAAAAACTTTCCGTTGTTCTTGAGTTTTTTGTTCATCCTTATCATAATTGACAATGCTTCCAATATGTTCTCTCACCCGGGTTTTCAAATCTCTCGTGGTTTTCCCCACATATTGTAGTCCACATGTACATTCCAAACAATAAACCACTCCAACAGAGGAACAGTTAAGGTGTTGTCGCAAGGTAAAGGTTTTTCCAAAGGCATCTTTAAAAGACCTCTTGGGAACTAGAATTTGGCAAGCCTTGCATATCTTACAAGGAAAAAAACCCGGATCTCGAACTGTCATGGGTTTATTGTTCCGTTTGAAATGACTGCTCACCAGCAGACTCGAGATAGACGTGGTTTTGCGATAGCCTGCAGATGCCCGCGGTGTAAGGCAATAGTGGAGATCTCTATCCGATTTCAGGATACCCCAATATCTATTGAGGATATTCATCATCTCAGACCAGTCCTCATGATATTCAGTAATGAATCTCACATTGTCATTACCCAGTTCTTTCCGTTTCTTCGGGGTCAGAAGGTCTCTCCTTTCAGTTCTCAAGGCAATATTCTATGCTCTTTTAATATTGCTCTTGGAATACTTCCTTTCCAAAAGTCTTTCTTTGAGGTCATCCGCTCTTGCTTTAAATCTCTCAAATGTGGAACAGTTGCGACGTAAACGCAAAAATTCCCCCTTGGGAATGGCTCTAATGGTTTTTGTGGAATGGGCACTTCTGGCGTCCAAGATGCTATTGGTAGCAGTATCTTTCCTATAGAGATCAGTTTGAATCATGTTATCTGCATCTCTCTTGATCATAATATCCAAAAACGGGATATTGTCTTGATGGTATAAAAGTGTAAGCTTCAAATTGTACTAATTATCATTGAGGACGTTAATAAAATTTTGTAAGGTTTCCCCTGTGCCTTTCCAGATGATCAGTACGTCATCTATATAACGTACATAATCTATCCTGAGATTATTTGCCTTTTCCCTATACAGACAATCAAATGAACTACCTTTATATAAACTGATTAACAATTATTTTAGGCCTTGATGCTTATAATTTAATATAAAATGTTCATTTGGTTCACAATTTTGTTTATTGCACCCTGTACCAATTGATCTTAACAAATCCGTACTTTTGATTTAATTGGCTGCTATACCTGTCAGTCATGGCAGGATGTATAAATAACCTGAGAAGGCGGCCGATCCCGCCCTTAGAAAAAGCCGGTACCTCCGGCGAAACGCGCGTCGGGACGTTCATGTCCTGTACATTCATATGCCAGCCTGCAATCTTCTATTCCCTTTCCTATCCACCCACTATGTCCCCGTCTGGTAACTCAGTATAGCGTCTCACTGAATTGGATCATTACACTGACCGCGTGCATACCACGTGTACGCGGCCAGCGTGTGAGACTGCTTGCCGGTGTTAGGAGTGAGCATGCAGCTACAACTTTAGCTGCCGCTGATATAACATTGCCCACTCCTGGCACCGTGACGGAGATTGAGGAGTGACAGTGCAGCCTTGTATATAGCTGCTTTGATAGATCACTGTCTGCTCCTCATACCGCTGCGGGGCTTGATAATAGGGGTGCAGCATACCGTCAGTAACGGGGACGACACACCCCTACAAAATATTTTGGGTTGAATCTTGCGGGGATTCCGCTTCATTCATTTGTGGGGTCACTTATAATATAAGAGTGACCCATACTAATTTGTGACAGAAGAAAACCTCATAATAGTTATAACTGTCACATCCACTATTATCCACAAAGAATACTGTATAATTAATTATTCTGAATCAGAATGTAGCGGTGACCCACAATGATTTCTCATAATTACTCATGCAGAGTAAATAGGGAAATATACATTTAAAAGGGACAGCACAATATAATTCCCCACCTCCAACTTTGAGGGACATAGGTGGAGGATCTGTATAATTTATCTGGCTGTGACATATAATACAGGACTTATAGGGTCAGAATTTATAAATTAATATCGACCTCATATGCATCCACTTCGATGTATGTTAGAATTTGATTTTACAATTAAGCACTAGTATTTTAATTGAATCCATATTAAAAGTTATATTTTATATTTATTCACACTCTTTTTCCCCCTTTTCCCCTTCCTTATGATTTATGATCTATTTTGGTGATGTTCACCAGTGTGAATATTGTCCAATAAATCGGACTTTACTGAGTTTAACCTCCAAATTTCTGGCAGACTCTCTCCTTTCTAATGTGAACATGTTGTACCTTGTTACTGTGGCCCTGCTCCATGTGTCTTTAAATTCTTAGTTGTTTTTTTCCTAAAATTGATCAGCCATTGGACTCACTGCATACCCTATAACTGTATAGCAGACTCTTTCCTTTCTAATGGGAACATGTCGACCTTGTTAGTGTGGCCCTGCTCCGTGTGCCTTTAAATTCTTAGTGAGGTTTTTCCTAAAATTGGTCAGCCGTTGGACTCACTGCATACCCTATAACTGTATAGCAGACTCTTTTCTTTCTAATGGGAACATGTCGTACCTTGTTATTGTGGCCCTGCTCCATGTGTCTTTAAATTCTTAGTGGGGTTTTTCCTAAAATTGGTCAGCCGTTGGACTCACTGCATACCCTATAACTGTATAGCAGACTCTCTCCTTTCTAATGGGAAAATTTTGTACTTGTTACTGTTGCCCTGCTCCGTGTGTCTTTAAATTCTTAGTAGCGTTTTTCCTAAAATTGGTCAGCCGTTGGACTCACTGCATACACTATAACTGTATAGCAGACCCTCTCCTTTCTAATGGGAACATGTCGCACCTTGTTACTGTTGCCCTGCTCTATGTGTCTTTAAATTCTTAGTGGGGTTTTTCCCAAATTTTGGCAGCCCTTGCAGTCACAGCATGGGCATTACAACAATAGGAGACCCGCTCCTTTATAATGGGAACATTTTTTTTACTGAGACCCTCCTCTATGTCTCTTCAAAGGGGTATTGGGTTGCGTCCAAATTTTTGGCAGCCCTTGCAGTCACTGGATATGCAATAATAGTATAGGAGACCCACTTGTTAATAATGGGAACAACAAAGCATAGCCGGCTGATGGCTCTCTAACAATAGCTAGGGCCGACTGCTGGCCTTTTAAGAATAGTAAAGGCCGTCTGATGTCCCTAAAAAATAGGCTTTATGACTTTCAGAGTCCCTCCATCAGAAATAAAACAGGATGCGTCTAATGATGTGTCACACACCACATGGCCAGATAAGGTTGTAAAATGTTAACATGACATTTCCCGGTGAATGCATTTGTCTTAAAAAATAACGTAAAAAACTCCAAAACAATAGGATCTTTCTTTAGTATAAAAAACAGCGTCACCAATTTAACCCAATGTAATCACATTGTTCAGCTCATGCACCTCCTACTCCATCTCCAAAATGACCACATCAGTCACAAGCTGACAGCATTGCAGTACTGCTTTGGCCGAGCGGCAACAGGCTGTGCTGAAGATAACATGCTTAATGCTTAATTGACAAACCGCCCAGCGCTGCAGAGTTGTTGAAAGCTGTAACACAGCAGCCTGATCTGTGGCTCTCATGGCTGAACATACAGCCAGGCACGGTTGTGTGTGACAATGGGCAGAATCTGGTGATGGAGAAATGACTGCCGGGGTAGATACGGTTTCCCTCTATGCCAGTCCTTTCACCAAGCTAAAGAATATGGCTGTGGTGAAATACAACTCCCACTGAGAAGCTGTTTCAGATTGAAAAACATTGTGCACACCAGAGGATTCTTTGGTGTGACCGTCCAACCCTGCCAAGAAGCAGCCCTAGCTAAGAAAAGTGTGTGGGAAGGTTCCCGGACACACTATGGCTGCTTTTTTACTGAGGAGGAAACACATGCAAACAAGGGGAGAACATACAAAGTCCTTGCAGTTCTTGTCCTTGCTGGGATTTGAACCCAGGATACCAGCGCTGCAAGGCTTCAGTGCTAACCACTGATCAAATGTGCTGCCATTTACCCTCTAATATCTAACAGGCTGGAGAAACTTGCACCTACTGCCACTCTATCTTCTGCTCCTTTGTGAGAAAATGTATTTGGGCAGCCACTCAGTCTACCAAATAAAATTTCTGAGAAGGAAATTTGGGATGGCTTCGCTACTGGTACTGGGGGTAGTGCTAATACCATGGCGTCGTGCCATAGTTTGCTGGAAATATTCCAGGCTGGTAGGAGGCAAGCAAATTTCCACAGAAAAGTACCAGCATTAATGTTCAGGCCACAGTTCAAGTGCAAGCAACTTTAGAGGACTTCCTGGGAGAAATGACATGCAGGGTAGATACGATTTCCCTCTATGCCAGTACTTTCACCGAGCTAAATTCAAATCTTAGCAAAAAAAGTTGTGGACTGGCTCCGTACCGTCCCTGGCCACATTCACCTGTCTTGTGCTTGTGGTTAGGCGGTCCTTCCCAGTAAGTGCACTGGGGAGGGCTCGGGTAATGCTGTGGGACCCGTGCTTGTGGAAGGCGGAGGCGATACCGGGAAATATAGTGGCGGCTGGGGACCGATTATGGACACCCGGCCGCCGCCGGCATGAGGTTGTGAAACGCTTCTGCCTCCATGAGCTTAAAATGCCATATTTCAAGTGCAAAGAGCTGCCCAGAAATCTGGCAGTTTAGTGTTGCGGCCTGTGGGTGGGTGGGTGGCTGGCTGAATACTTGCACTTGCATTCCAAGTAACAGAAAACTATGCAGATGGTGGCCTCTGTCATCATCATGGCCTCACCTCGGCACTATGAACTCTCCTGAAGGAGAAGCCAGGGCCCGCCGGAGGAGTCTTCGGTTCTCTGGGGGGCTTGTCCAACCCTGCCAAAAAGCAGCACTGGCTAAGAAAAGTGTGGGGGAAGGTTCCCGGACACCATATGGCTGCTTTTTTAATGTGGATCAGCCATGCTTATGCATGTTATTTCTCAAAACGCATTACAGATCAGGCCATTGTCCAACTCTGTATTCAAGAAATTAAATGCGCAAAGAAAGATGTGTGTGTGTCAAAGCACCACCGACAAGTGCGAGTTGATGTTGGACGGGCTGCCATTGCTTCTGCAACAAGCTCAATTACTGGACTTCCTGGGAGAAATGACACGCAGGGTACATACGGTTTCCCTCTATGCAAGTCTTTTCACCGAGCTAAATACTACTCTTAGCAAAAAAAGTTGTGGACTGGCTCCGTACCATCCCTGGCCACATTCACCTGTCCACGTGTTTCTGGTTACACCATGCTACCCAATAAGTGCACTGGGGAGGGCTCTGGTAATGTTGTGGGACCTGTGCTTGAGGAAGGCGGAGGCGATACCGAGAAATATAGTGGCGGCTGGGGACCGAGTATGGACACCTGGCCGCCGCCGGCATGAGGTTGTGAAAAGATTCCGCCTTCACGAGCCTAATCGGCCACATTTCAAGTTCAAGCAGCTGTCAAAAATTTGGCAGTATAGTATTGCAGCCTGTGGGTGGGTGGCTGGCTGCATACTTGCGCTTGCATTCCAAGGAATGGGGTAGGGACAACTGAACTCTGCAGAGGGACAAGGATGTGGACGGTGATTGCTGCATGTCTGCAATGACAGGTGCATGGCGGGAGGCATCTTCGCATGCGCCAAGGATTACTTATGATGGGCACACTTTTAGGCAGTGACCTGGGAGTCAGACATGCTTCCAGAGGTCTTCCCCATGCTGTTCCCATGTCTTTTCAGCACTGTATGCATGTGTCTGATGGTGTGTCACACACCACATAGCCAGATAAGGTTGTAAAATGTTAAAATGACATTTCCTGGTGAATGCATTTGTCTTGGTTGAGAGCAATTCAATAGTGCAAAAACCATCAAAAATGCTGCATGTGAACATAGCCCAAGTTGTGGAGGAGTATTTTTGTTTTTGGTTATTTATTTTGCCTTATATACTAGTCATTACCCCGGAAAGACTTTTCCTTAACATATTTCCCAGGAAAATCCATTTTCGTTTCGTTTTTGTATGTTTTATTTTGAGTCCTTAAAAGTGGCGTAATACTCTGACCAAGTTGCTGACAGCAGTGTTCTGGGAGTCGAGATGCTTCCAGGGGTCTTCCCCATGCTGTTCTCATGTCATTTTTGCACTGTTCCCATCGATTTGTGCAATTTTTAGGCCCTCTACAGACCGCCGAGGGGAGCCACCTGAAAAATGCTCGAGTTTCCTATAGACTTACATTGAGCTTATTGCGCAGGTCGAGCCCCCGAATATTCCAATTTGCTCGACCCAAGCAACGAGTACCCGAGCATTTTAGTGCTCACTTATCACTAGCTACGACCTGTCTCTAATAATCACGGGTGGTTTGATGAAGACCTCTGTACTTGTTATTACGGAGCTCCCTTGAAACCCTGCCAGTGGCCAGGCTTAAAAGGAGACTGTGGCATCGCTGTACAAAGCACAAGCGATCAAATGATCGCAGCTTCAAGTCCCCTAATGGAACTAACAGATACAGTGAAAAGTAAAAATAAATGTTTTAAAAAATATGAAAAAACAAAAAAAATCATGAAAGTTCAAATCACTCCACTTTTCCCCCTTTAAAAATAAAGATAACAAAAAAATACCCATATATGGTATCGCCGCATTAAAAAAGTCTGATCTGTCAAAATACATGACATTTTCAGCATATAATATCACCAGAAGGGACCTTCGTGATTACCTCCTCCGCCCCTTTGGACCTTGGGCGTCCTACCCCTTTTTGGACCACCCCCCCCTGGTGAGACATCCAGTATAGAGTGGGCTGCTTTCCCAAGGAATCCTTGGCCACCTGATACCTCTCGACCAGTCCAACCAGTTCATCTGCATTGCGGGGATCACCCTGGGCAACCCAAGTCTGTATTAGCCTTGGCAGGGAATGCACAAACAGGTCCATAACCTCTCGCTCTACCATCCGCACAGGGGTAGAAGACTCTGGCTGCAACCATTTTTGGACCAGGTGCATTAAGTCAAACATTTGGGAGCGAGGGGGTTTCTCATGATGATACGCCCAGCGGTGGACCCGCTGCACTCTGACCGTCATGGTCATCGCCAAGCACGCCAAAATTTCTGTTTTTAATTTTCCATACTCCTTGGCATCTTGCAAAGCCAAGTCATAGCAAGCCTTCTGGGGCTCCCCCATCAAGTATGGTGCCAGCACCTCTGCCCATTGCTCTGGAGGAAGTTTCTCCTTCTCAGCAACCCTCTCAAATACCATCAGAAAGTCTTCTATGTCGCCACCCGGGGTCATTTTCTGAAGAGCTCCCCTTACCGCCTTCCGGATGGAAAAGTCGTCCACTGACCTTAGTGTTGGAGCTGTCGCCATGCCACAAATCGTTTCAGTGAGCAAATCAATTTGCTGCTGCTGTTGTCGGCGCTGGTCCTGTTGCTGCTGCTGCAGGAGCTCGATAAGTAGCAAAAGTAGCTTAGTGATCTCCTGTTGCTCCATCTATTGCTGCTACTGCTTCTCCCTGTGCTGCTGCTGGTTCTGTGTCTGCTGTGCTTGCACCAGATGCTTAATAAGGTCCTCCATTTTATCTGGAGTCGCCTGCTGGCTTATGGCAGACTTCACGAAGGACATGAAGCACCTGCGGTAGCAGTCACAGTTGTTCACTGGGAATGCAGCCCACAATTCCAACACCACCTGTGATAGGCCATCTTGCTCAGCTGTATCTGGAGGTAGACACAGAACACTGTCTCTTTAAGCTTCGTCTTGGTTTATTAATGCTGTCATAAACCAATCTTAGAGTTTATAAAGTAAACACAGCCCATTCGGCATAACGGGAAGGCAAAATGAAAAGATACAGCTCAGTTCGCATATCAGCTGGGGTCTGGCCACTCAGGGTTAACCACACATGGTCCAGTTTTAGCAAAACGAATGCAAGCTTCTCTCTGGAGCAAACCTCTCCAGATACTGAACACCATCTGAGCCAAAAGGCTGGCTATTTTGCAGCCCAGACCACACCCTGGGGTGGAGATATGGTGAATGGCCTCCCACCCGCACTATGGCCATTCACAAAAACACCAAGCCCTTTCTAAATGGCCGGTTAACCCCCTAAGCACATAACAGTCTGGAGAAGACTTCCAGGTTTCACATCACTGAAGCTAATAGCCTCAGTGAAACATATCTCCCCTCCAGTACTCTGCCAGTGACTTTGTCACTATATATATATATATATATATATATATATATATCCATTTGGATATATATACATATATCTACCTCTTGTGTCTCTTTGATGCTATTTGTAAAAAAGTTTTTTTCATATAGTGATCCAATCCTAATGCTTTTACATACTTCTTTCTTCATGATGATTGTACTTCTCAAGTATGTGCTTGGCTTATCCTGGTTTATTTGGTAGTACCCTCAGTAATTTCTTTCTCTAAAGGTTTATTTTGCACACCCAAAAAAGTGATGTTCCTAACAAATTTATTCAAGAACATGTTGCAAATATGAGCATGGCCCCAATGAAAGACTTAGAAGCAAAGCTAAATACTATACTACATAATTCTAATTAACAAGAATTCAACCTCAAATAAGTCTAATTATTGATTAAACAGGTGCCCTGCAGACAGTTGACTCTAAAAAGTGTTACTTAAAAAAAAATCCCTTTCCATTTTAAACTGTTGCAATGGCACCACATGGAAGAGAAGAGTCACAAGACCTAAGAAGCAAAAACATTTCTTTACACCAGAAAGGTGAAGGCTACAAGAAGATCAGCAAAGCTGCACTTATCAGTCAGAATACTGCTGCACCAGTGACACAAAAATGTAACAAAAGTGGAACCGCAACCATCTCACAGAGACGTCCAGGCTGATCATAGAAGTTAGCTCTAAAACAGCATCTTCTGATGACCAGGATTGAAGAAAATCAACATGCAAGTTCATTGCATCCAGCATGCATAGTGTCATTCATGAAGGAAGCCTCTGCTAAAGCCCATGCAGAAAAAAAGCCCATCTACGATTTTCAAGGGCCAATGCTGAGAAATATAAAGTCTACTGGGACTCTATACGCTGGAGTTATGAGGCCAAGATAAATATTTTTGGAACTGATGTCTTTAAAATTGTATGGCTTTGCAAAGGTAAGGAGTACAAAGAAAAATGCATGGTGCCTACAGTGAAATGTGTTTCTGGCAGTTTTCATATGTGGGGCAGTATGAGTGCTACTGGTGTCCGGAAGCTCCATTTCAGCTACAACAATTGTATCAAGATTTCACAGATGTACTGCTCTATAATGAAACAGTAGATGATACCATCACTCTGTGCCCTTGGAAGATGTGCACTTTTCCAACATGACAATGATCAAGAATATATATCCATTGTATATACAGACCATTGTTGCATTTCTGATGAACAGGGTGGAGGTGATTCAGTTGCCAAGTATGTCTCCTGATATGAAGCCAATTGCAAAGCCTGTGGAGAGTTCTGAAGAGACAAGTTGAGCATCACTATCTGTTCAGCATCCAAGTAATAAAAGAGGGCATTCTTAAAGAATGGAAAAAGATGTTGCCAACTTGGTCATACCATGCCTAGAAGACTCGGTGCTGCCCTTAAAGATCATGGAGGTCATACAAAATACCAGATGTAGTTGTTTTTGATATTGAGTGTATTAATTTGTCCATCAGCTCATTTGAGGAAAACTGATGATTTTGTAATGAAAGTTATATTTTTAAAAGGGTTATCCAGAATTTTTATTATTGTTGTGTAGGGGGCTAGGAACTAACAGGCAGGTAGTTGCTAATATTCTGCCTGTTCCATACAGGGACAATCTCGGCCTTGCTTCACTTCCCTTCTTATCAGCAAAGCAGCTATTCCTCTTCTACTCAGCTCTATCAATGGGGCACCACTACAGACACCATGCTGATTGACAGCTGACTCCCTGCAGTTAAGCAACCAGATGCGGTCTTTCAATCAGCATGACATTGTCAGAGACATTCCCATAAAAAGAGTACAGGGGAAGAAAAGACTCTGCTCTTTCAATATGACATCAGCGAAAGCCGCAATATGGCTGTAAGGCATAGTCTGTGGCCACTCTAAGCAAGCAGAGATTGTCGCCGGGCAGAATAGGGAGGTAGTTATCAGCCTGTTAGGTCTTAGCCCCTTGAGCAAAAATGATAAAAAGTCCTCAATAACCCCTTTGATCTTACTTTCATTTTCTGAATTAAAAACATATTCTTTGATACCCACTTTTGCCAAAATTTTGGAAATTGTTCCTGTATTCAGTGAGATATTGATTAAAATTTAACTTTTCAAAGGGGTGTACTTAATTATGGTGAGCAATGAATAATAGACTTCGAAAAGTGCACAAATAAAAAGATGAATTTGGTGCAAATGGAAAAAAGGCAAAAAACACCAAAAACTTCAGAAACAGCAGGTGCAAGTGCAATATCCCATATCCCACAGTGTGTTTTTTTAATATATTACTTTTTTTTATAACTGAGATTTTATCTGCCCTACTTTGGAAATCTTGTGACATCACTGATGAAGTCATGGTAATTGTCCAAATGCTGAAAAACTGAGAGCTGAGCACTATCTATATCTGTTAGATTTGGGTCTGCATTTTCTTTGATATGCCGGGACCAATGCTAATACATTGCAATTCAAGATTGCTTATTGTGATGCAGACTAGCCAGAACAGATTGTAAAAGAGCAAAGAATAAGCAGTATCCTTGACAACCAAATTTATATACCACATTTCAGTAACTGAGGAAACAGAGAAATTTGATGAAAAATAAATAAGCAGCTGCTTTTGTTTTAAAGGAGGTAAGGAGCGAGAGTGTATGAATGTCAAACTAAGGTCTCAAAGGAAAACTGTTAACGCAAAGACTCATAAGGAGATGTTTGATTTGAATGCAATGTACATTTTCCCTAAAGGAAGGATTTAAGTCGTAGTCTATGTAGTTTATGGATTTGTACCACCCCCTTTTTTTTTTAGCAAAAAAATGCCTTCTAGGCTTTACCTTAATTTTGTAGAATCTTTAATACTAACAAGTCTATAAGTATATCTTCAATTTTGGAGGCATGCTAATTACCGTAGACTACTGATGACTTAGACTTAATAACAGGCAAATCTATCGGTATATATGTATAGAGAGATGTAAATAATGAGAACTTTCTTCCATTCTTCATTATGCCCTGAACAAAAAATAGTTCATTAGTATAATTAGCAATATTTATTGTTTAAAATAATTGTTTCTTTTTTACCCACAAGCTATTGGTGAAGAACCGTGATGAGTAGAATTTACGGTTATATAAACCATGACCTATTACAGCTTTTTTTTTGTTTACCTAGAACATTATGTTAACCACCCATAGGCCATAAGTCTTTGACTTTAATTACTGGGTGCCAAGTGAAGCGAAGGACAAACATACAAATTATCATATTAATGGATGATAATTTTTTGTTTATTTTCAATCATTTATCTATCAATTGTAAAGTAAAGTTAATGGACCAAGTTAGAGATTTTACAAAGTTTCCAGGATTTTTGCACACGTTGACTGTTTGAAGAATTTTCTTCAGTGCATTTATCCATGTGTAAAAAAACATTGTGTTTTAGGCTATGTGCCCACGATGCAGAAATGAAGCAGAAAATTTCTGCAGCATTTCTGCATCTCCCTGGCAGAAAAAAACGCATGCAGATTGTGCATGCGTTTTTCCAGCAGAATACATGCGGATCCACATGCGGGTTCACATGCGTTTCCGCATGCAGATTGACAAGCGCTTTCCAGGCGATAGCATCACTTGGAAAGTGCTTGACAACTAGGTCACACTGTATAAATCCATGCAAACAGCATGGATTTATACAGTGTGAACCGTAAAAATTAAAACAAATAAAGCTATACTCACCCCCGAGGCCTCGGTGTGTGCAGCAGCGCTCGTTCCTGTCTGGTTCCCGGCTGCCGGCATATCGCGAGACAGAGCGGTGAAGGGCCTGCGGTCACATGACTATGACGTCACCGAAGGTCCTTCAGCGCTGCTGGCATTCAGAGAGAAGACGCCGGACAGGTGAGTATAAACTTTATTTGTTATTTTATTCTTTTTTTACAGGTACAATGGTACCCAGGTCTGGATGAGAGTCTCCTCTCCTCCAGAAATGGGTACCATCCGCACATAGAGACGCATAGAAGCCGCTTGTAAAAATGTACAGTCGCGGTTTCTGTGCGTCTCAATGCAAGTCAATGGCGGGAGTTCCGCTGCACTTCCGCAAAATTAAATGACATGCTGCGGATTTTTGTACGCAGCATAAACGCTGCGGAAAAATCCGCAGCATGTGCATAGAACATGCGGAATCCCCTTGGGGACCATGGGGTGCGGATTACCTAGTGTTTCACAAGCGTTTCCGCTGCGGAAATTCCGCAGCTTAAACGCTTGAAAAACGCTACGTGGGCACACAGCCTTATAGTACCAGCAAAATGAAGGAGATTTCTGTAATCTCATGCAGCTTTTTTTTTTCCTTGCATATTTTAAGCATCAATGAATTTTTTTTAAATCTGCAGCATATCAATTCTTTGTACATTTCTTCAGTTTTTTTCATCCATTCAAATGAATGCATAAAAAATTAAAGTAAAAACGCAATAAAAACAATTAATAAGTAAACTAGAGATGAGCGAATCTTTTGAAATTTGAATTATTCAACTTTACTGAATTTTCCAAAACAATTTGATTTTCGGCAAAGAAAACTTGCACAAATTTTAATCCTTGAAAACTTTTAATTGCTCGGAAAATACACATAGGGGAGAGGAGAAAGAGAATACCTCCCAGATTATAAGAGCTCACAATTTACAGGTGAAATTGGGAGAGAGAGGACCCGTCTGACCATAACAGCTTACACTTCGTAGGCAAGATATAGAAGACCTTGGTGACCATAAGAGCTTACAATCTACAAGACGGAGAAGACCCCACTGGTAATAAGAGCTTACACTTTACAGGAGGGAGAGAGCCCCAATGGCAATAAGAGCTTGCACTCTACAGAAGAGAGACACTTACCCAGTGACTCTGGAGATGGAAAATGTCTCTGCCATACAAACTGTGCCCCATTGGGAACCGCTAACTTCTGATGACCGAGGTACTTACCACCACTGTACAGGGAATGATAATTCACTAGATGAAATAGCTACAGAGAATTATGGGGAAGCCTGTATGGCAACACCTAATGACAGTTGCCTGCTTTCTGATGCTTCAACAGTAAGGGAAATGGTGCTTGGCAAGTTTTTGTTTTTTTTTGCAAACCTTGAGTTGAATCTCAAAATGTTGAATATGTAAATCAGTTGTTAAGATTTATGAGTCAGATCTCAAAAAGAATCTGCCTCCAGAGCTTATTTTAAAGGAAAGGGGATGTTACTACAGATGAGCGAGCTTAAACTGTAAAGTTCGGGGTTGGTATCGGACACCTAGTGGCCGGTGGTCAACTCCGAACATGGACTTCTCCTGGAAGTCCGTTTTACAGTTTGGGAGTTCAAGAGTTTAGAGAGGGAGAGAGTTTCACCAAAGTTCTGGTCACCATTGCTTTCAATGGGGTTCGGGTTCAGGTTGAAGTTCTGGTACCCAAACCAAACTTTAGCCCAAAGTTCGGTCGAACCCAAACGTCCACGGGTCCACTCATCCCTAGATGTTACTAGTGTGAGACATGTAATGATTGTAAGTTTGCTCTCCTGATCTACAGGTGTCACAATGGTAACACCCCCTTTCATTTAAAATAATCTCTGGAGGTACATTCTCAAGGAGATCTGTGTCTCACCCATAAATCTTAACAACCCATTTACATATTAAGAAAAAGCTTGATTTCTCTGGAATAAGACATTGGATCAAAGATATCAAGATATTATATTCAGCTTCCTGTGACTAACGTGCCCATATAGACGGCTTGGGAGGGTTGATCCCACTGACAGATTCCCCTTAAGAGGATACATTGAAATCTTCTATTTGCATAATCATGTAACCTGTCGGTATCCTCGGGTGTAAAGCAGAGGTTGTCATGACCTACACTGGAATTTATGGGATACTGTTATTTTGTGATCTAATCAATGTGATTTATGTTCTTCCACAATTGCTTCCTTCCTCCATTGGCATCATAGTTATCATTGATCACTTAATGAAGTTGTCTCATGTCAATATTGGGGCAAATGGATGTCAAAGAAGGTGATACCCTCTCAAGACCTTCCTTTTTGAGTTGCAGTGCATCTTGGAAACAGCAGCTCTCTCTGTGGCTTTCCAGGCTATTCCACATAGAATGCAATCAGTCTTTTTATAATCCTGTATGTGGCCAAAAGAGGCAAAAATCTCTCTTCATTTCTCCAACACTTTTAAGCCCCCCATACTGCTTAGATGGCTGTCAACTGATCTGTGGCTTATAGCCAGCTGCTAACTTGGCCATCTCCTTCATACAAAGGAGTGCTGGCTTAGCCAAGTGCTCTTGTGATCTCTTTGAGAGGACCTCTCTCAAAAACATACCTGGTGGCAGCTTATCTCTAGGAAAACTAATGGATTGACATTTTGAAATCGGGCATGCCAGATCCTTAACTCCCCCGACAATCATCTGTGCGGAGCTCCCATACACATTAGACTCTGTGCCGAATTCTTTGATGTCGGCAGGTTTGACCAACGTTAGTCTATTGTGTATGGGAAGCTTTAGTCTAATCTCAATTAAATAGTTCTTACTTCTTCATTTTCGTTCTAAACTTACAGCTAGATAAAAACATTAATGCAAACTAGTTGCACCATTCTGCAGATTTGCAAACAAAATCACTTATTTCTTCAGTAAGTAGAATAATTAAGAAAACATAGCCCTGCAATATGTCACACCTGAATTGAGTAGCACAGCACCATCTACTGAGATCAGATCCTCTTTTCCTACCTTTCTATTTTTTTTGCATCTTACATTGACCAAGTATATTTGGAATATGAGTGTTGAAAAGAATTGATGGACAGGGTGTTTGAATACAGTAGGCATCAAGCCGTTGGCAAAACATGCTTTCCAAAGAAAGAATGTTGATAATAAGACAAATCTGCTCATAATAGTGATATTTGTTATTTGTCATGGCCAGGACTATATTTAAAGTCAGGATTGTTGTAAAGTATTTAAGATATATTCAAATCTGCAAGTGTACTCTAAATATGCTTAAATCCCATTTCCCAGTGCCCTTCCTTCATTATAGCTCTACCATGTGCATGACACCTGCTTGTCCATTAATGCCATGTATAAAAATTTTATGTAATGTAATAAAATTAGGAAAAGCAAGTTCATGGGATTTTCGGTTTTTGCGTTTTCATTTTTTGCTCCCCTTCTTCCCAGAGCCGTAGCATTTTTATTTTTCTGTCAATATGGCCATGTGAGGGCTTATTTTTTGCGGGACAAGTTTTACTTTTAAACGCCATCACTGGTTTTACCATATTGTGTACTGGAAAATGGGAAAAAAAATTCCAAGTCGGTGAAATTGCAAAAAAAATGCAATTCCATAGTTGTTTTTTTTTACCATGTTCACTGAAGGCTAAAACTGACTTGCCATTATTATTCTCCTGGCCATTATGAGTTCGTAGACACCAAACATGTATAGGTTCTTTTTTATTTAAATGGTAGAAAAAATCCAAATGGTAAAAAAAAAAAATGGTGCCATATTCAGAGACTCGTAGCGTCTCCATTTTTCGTGATCTGGGGCTGGGTTATGGCTTATTTTTTGCGCGTCGAGCTGATGTTTTTATTAATACCATTTTGAATTCAATGTTTTGATCTCCCTTTATTGGATTTTATTGCAATGTTGCGACAACCAAAAAAACGTAATTCTGTCGTTTAGAAATTTTTTCTCGTTACGCCGTTTACAGATCAGATTAATTCTTTTTTTATATTCATACAATGGTCGATTCTGAACGTGGCGATACCAAATATATGTATGTGTTTTTTTTTTAATCATTTTATTTTGAATGGGGCGAAAGTGGGGTGATTTAAACTTTTATATATTTTTTATTTTTTTTATATTTTTAAAAACATTTTTTTTACACTTTCTGCTTGTTTCAATAGTCTCAAAAGCTGTCAGACTGCCTCTGCTGCATACAAGCGATGAGCAGATCACTTGTATGCAGCAGAAATGCTCACTTACTATGAACGCCGACCACTGGGTGGCGCTCATAGCAATCGAGACATGACAACCACAGGGGTCTGCTGCAGACCCTGGGTTGTCATGCCTACCCATCGGTGACCCGACGGGGTCACCGATGGGTGAGGCTACGGCTGCACTTCCGGTGCGGCAATGTTAAATGCCGCTGTCAGAGATTGACAGCGACATTTAACTGAATAACAGCCGCGGGTGGATAGCGATTCCATCCACGACTGTTGCGGGCACATGTCAGCTGTATAAATCAACTGACATGCGCCCGGTTCAGTGCGGGCTCCGCTCTGAATCGGGGGTGATGACCTGGGGCATACTAATACGCCCCAGGTCAGAATGGGGTTAGGGCGGAGAAATTCTGCCAAAATTAATATTTGGCCATTTTCAATGAGCAATTTTATTAACTTTATCAAATTTATTCTATGCAAACCAAATGTTTATTTTTAAACAAAGTAGGATCCCGGCACTCACATATGAAATAATTAGCCGTTATTGTAGTCTCAACATACAAGTCATCAGATGTTTTAGCCCCTCACAGGCTTTTTTCAATAATGCTTATTTTTACGCTCTGAGTTCCATCCAGGCTGCAGAGCAAAATAGCTCCTTTCTAATGGGTCCACCTCTATGTGTCTTCAAATTGGTATTGGGGTATTTCACACATTTAGGCAGCCCTTGCAGTCACTGCATGGGCATTACCACTATAGGAGACCCACTCCTTTATAGTAGGAACATTTTTTTTACTGAGGCCCTCCTCTATGTCTCTTCAAAGGGGTATTGTAGTGCGTCCCAATTTTTGGCAGCCCTTGCAGTCACTGCATACGCAATAACTGTATAGCAGAACCTCACCTTTCTAATGGGAACATGTCGTTACTGAGGCACACCTCTATGAGTCTTTAAATTGGTATAGGTTTTTTTTTTCCAAAATTTAGGCTGCCGTTGCACTCAATGCATATGCAATAACTGTATAGCAGAACCGCTCCTTTCTAATGGGAACATTTTGATTCTGATGCCCACCTCTATGTGTCTTTAAATTGGTATTGGGGTTTTTCCCAAATTTAGGCAGCCATTGTGCTCACTGCATACGCAGTAACTGTATAGCAGAACCTCTCCTTTCTAATGGGAACATTTTGTTACTGAGGCCCATATCTATGTGTTTTCAAATTGGTATTGGGGTTTTTCCCAAATTTAGGCAGCCGTTGTGCTCACTACATACGCAATAACTGTATTGCAGAACCGCTTCTTTCTAATAGGAATATGTTGTTACTGAGGCTAACCACTATGTGTCTTTAAATTGGTATTGGGGGTTTTCCCAAATTTAGGCAGCCATTATTCTCACTGCATACGCAGTAACTGTATAGCAGAACCGCTCCTTTCTAATGGGAACATTTTGTTACTGAGGCCCATCTATATGTGTTTTCAAATTGGTATTGGGGTTTTTCTCAAATTTAGGCAACCATTGTGCTCACTGCATACACAATAACTGTATAGCAGAACCGCTCTTTTCCAATGGGAACATGTCGTTACTGAGGCCCACCTCTATGTGTCTTCAAATTAGTATAGGGGTTTTTCTCAAATTTAGGCAGCCGTTGTACTCACTGTATATGAAATTACTATATAGCAGAACCACTCCTTTCTAATGGGAACATTTTGTTACTGAGGTCCACCTCTATGTGTTTTCAAATTGGTATTGGGGTTTTTCTCAAAGTTAGGCTACCATTGTACTTACTGCATATGCAATAACTGTATAGCAAAACCACTCCTTTCTAATGGGAACATTTTATTACTGAGGCCCACCTCTATGTGTCTTAAAAATTGGTATTGGGGTTTTTCCCAAATGTAGGCAGCCATTGTACTCACTGCATGCACAATAACTGTATAGCAGAACTGCTCCTTTCTAATGGGAACATGTTGTTACTGAGGCCCACCTCTGTGTGACTTCAAATTGGTATTGGGGTATTTCACAAATTAGGCAGCCCTTGCAGTCACTGCATGGGCATTACCACTATAGGAGACCCACTCCTTTATAGTAGGAAAATTTTTTACTGAGGCCCTCCTCTATGTCTCTTCAAAGGGGTATTGTAGTGCGTCCCAATTTTGGGCAGCCCTTGCAGTCACTGCATACGCAATAACTGTATAACAGAACCTCACCTTTCTAATGGGTACATGTCGTTACTGAGGCACACCTCTATGAGTCTTTTAATTGGTATAGGTTTTTTTTTTCCAAAATTTAGGCTGCCGTTGCACTCAATGCATATGCAATAACTGTATAGCAGAACCGCTCCTTTCTAATGGGAACATTTTGATTCTGAGGCCCACCTCTATGTGTCTTTAAATTGGTATTGGGGTTTTCCCAAATTTAGGCAGCCATTGTGCTCACTGCATACGCAGTAACTGTATAGCAGAACCTCTCCTTTCTAATGGGAACATTTTGTTACTGAGGCTAACCACTATGTGTCTTTAAATTGGTATTGGGGGTTTTCCCAAATTTAGGCAGCCATTATTCTCACTGCATACGCAGTAACTGTATAGCAGAACCGCTCCTTTCTAATGGGAACATTTTGTTACTGAGGCCCATCTATATGTGTTTTCAAATTGGTATTGGGGTTTTTCTCAAATTTAGGCAACCATTGTGCTCACTGCATACACAATAACTGTATAGCAGAACCGCTCTTTTCCAATGGGAACATGTCGTTACTGAGGCCCATCTCTATGTGTTTTCAAATTGGTATTGGGGTTTTTCCCAAATTTAGGCAGCCGTTGTGCTCACTGCATACGCAATAACTTTATAGCAGAACCGCTCTTTTCTAATGGGAACATGTTGTTATTGAGGCCCACCTCTATGTGTCTTCAAATTAGTATAGGGGTTTTTCTGAAATTTAGGCAGCCGTTGTACTCACTGTATATGAAATTACTATATAGCAGAACCACTCCTTTCTAATGGGAACATTTTGTTACTGAGGTCCACCTCTATGTGTTTTCAAATTGGTATTGGGGTTTTTCTCAAAGTTAGGCTACCGTTGTACTTACTGCATATGCAATAACTGTATAGCAAAACCACTCCTTTCTAATGGGAACATTTTATTACTGAGGCCCACCTCTATGTGTCTTAAAAATTGGTATTGGGGTTTTTCCCAAATGTAGGCAGCCATTGTGCTCACTGCATACACAATAACTGTATAGCAGAACTGCTCCTTTCTAATGGGAACATGTCGTTACTGAGGCCCACCTCTGTGTGACTTCAAATTGGTATTGGGGTATTTCACAAATTAGGCATCCCTTGTAGTCACAGCATGAGCACTACCACTATAGGAGACCCACTCCTTTATAATGGGAAAAAAAAATTACTGAGGCCCTCCTCTATGTCTCTTCAAAGGGTTACTGGGGTGCATCCAAATTTTTGCAAGCCCTTGCAGTCACTGCACACACAATAACAGTATAGGAGACCCACTCTTTAATAATAGGAACAACAAAGCATAGCCAGCTGATGGCTTTCTAACAGTATTGAGGGCCAACTGCTGGCCCTTTAAGAATAGTAAGGGCTGCCTGATGGCCCTATAAATATAGGCTTTGTGACTTTCAGAGTTCCTCCTTCTTAAATGAAACAGGATGTGTCTGATCATGTCTCACACACAACATGGCCAGAAAAGGTAGCAAAACGTTAAAATTACATTTACTGGTAAATGTATTTTTCACTGTTGAAAGCAAAGCAAAAGTGCAAAAACGCATCAAAAACTCTATAAATGCCTGATATACAAGTCATTACCCTGGAAAGGATGTTCCTTAACATTTTTCCCAGGAAACTCCATTTTGGTTTTGTTTTTGTATGTTTGATTGTGAGTCCGTAAAAGTGGCATAATACTCTGAGAACATTGTTCACAGTAGTAACCTAGGAGGCAGAGATGCTTCCAGGGGTGTTCCCCGTGCTGTTCTCATGTCATTTCAGCACTGCTCCCATCGATTTTGCAATTTTTAGGCCCTCTGGAGACATCCGGGGGATGAAGGGGGCCGCAGGAAAAATGCTCGAGTTTCCCATAGACTTACATTGGACTCATTGCTCGGACCGAGCACCCGAGTATTCCAATTTGCTCGACTTGAGCAACGAGTACCCGAGCATTTTAGTGCTCGCTCATCACTAGTCATGATGTCTTAATGCACGTCATCACATCGAGAGAGGACTGAGCCCTGAATTATCATGATGTCTTAATGCACCTCATTACATCTAGTGGGAACTGAGCCCTGAATCTTCATGTCTTAATGCGCATCATCACGTATAGTGGGAACTGAGCCCTGAATCGTCATAATGTCTTAATGCATGTCATCACATCAAATGAGGACTGATTCCTGAATCGTCATGATATCATAACACACGTCATGAGGCCGAGTGAGTCCTAGTAGGTTTCACACGATGTTGTAACATGAGCTGAGTTGTCATGATGATATGGGGCCTAATCAGCGCTGAAGAAGCCAGGAGCCAGAGGAAAACACTACACTGGATGGAAGAAGAACTAACATCAGTATAAAGAAGACCACTGGACAGAAAAGAGACTAGTAAGAAAGGTGAGATCTAGGTGAATATATATAAAAATACTGTATACATACAGTACAGACCAAAAGTTTGGACACACCTTCTCATTTAAAGATTTTTCTGTATTTTCATGACTATGAAAATTGTACATTCACACTGAAAGCATCAAAACTATGAATTAACACATGTGGAATTATATACTTATCAAAAAAGTGTGAAACAGCTGAAAATATATCTTATATTCTAGGTTCTTCAAAGTAGCCACCTTTTGCTTTGATGACTGCTTTACACACTCTTGGCATTCTCTTGATGAGCTTCAAGAGGTAGTCACCGGAAATGGTTTTCACTTCACAGGTGTGCCATGCCAGGTTTAATAAGTGGGATTTCTTGCCTTATAAATGGGGTTGGAACCATCAGTTGTGTTGTGCAGAAGTCAGGTGGATACACAGCTGATATTCCTACTGAATAGACTGTTAGCTGCTTTTTTCTTGCCATAGTATAAATACTAAGTAAAGAAAAACGAGTGGCCATCATTCCTTTAAGAAATGAAGGTCAGTTAGTCCGAAAAATTGGGAAAACTTTGTAAGTGTCCCCAAGTGGAGTTACAAAAACTATCAAGCACTAGAAAGAAACTGGCTCACATGAGGACCGCCCCAGGAAAGGAAGAGGAAGAGTCACCTCTGCTTCTGAGGATAAGTTTATCCAAGTCACCATCCTCAGAAATCACAGGTTAACAGCAGCTCAGATTAGAGACCAGGTCAATGCCACACAGAGTTCTAGCAGCAGACACAACTCTTCAACAACTGTTAAGAGGAGACTTTGTGCAGCAGGCCTTCATGTTAAAATAGCTGCTAGGAAACCACTGCTAAGGACAGGCAACAAGTAGAAGAGACTTGTTTGGGCTAAAGAACACAAGAAAAACACATTACACCAGTGGAAATCTGTGCTTTGGTCTGATGAGTAGAGATGAGCGTTATTCGACTCGAACTGTTAGCCAATCTCAAATTCGAGCTGTTTTGGGCAGTGTTCGAACCGTTTGGCGAACACGAACGATTTGAGAAAAATTTGGCTGTTCGAGGTTATGTTCAATAACTGTTCGTGCACCAAAATCATAACTGAATTTTTTCTCAGTAATGATGAAAATGAATGTTAATACGCAGTTTGAGTGTACAGCGGGGCGGGGGGAGGGGCAGGGGATGGATCTCTGCAGGAATAATGAAGATCTCCATTTTTTTTTCTCTTTCCCGCATTTACAGTGGGGAGGTGCAATCTGTCAGCCTATCAGCAGCGCACACACGGAGCGAAGTGTTTTTTTTCACACAAGCAAGGGCATGTGTCATTAGCAGTGTATGTCACATGTCCTTGCCCTATAAGACCAAGCCATTTTCCCCGTCGCTACCATTTTCTCACTGCTGCAGCTGCGTGTTAGACGGCACCGCTGTTGCTGTGTGCGCTATACCTTGTTAATTTCAAGCCAATTTTCGCACAAATCTACAGATAGCATGGGAGTAGGGAATAGTTGTGATTGCAGTCCTTTTCAGGACTACATTGCATCATTTTATACGACTTTTATCAGGCAGGTCTATGCTCTTAAATTGATAGGTTGGGAGTAAAGACTAATTGTAATTGCAGTCCTTTTCAGGGCAAGGTTACATCAGTTCCTATCACTTTTTGCCAGGCAGGTCTGTGCCAGTGCTGTGCAAGTTTTTTTCACAGCATTTGGCTGAATCTAGCAAAGCTAATCCTTTTTGGCCTATTGCAGAGTGTGTTAGTCAGTGGAGTAGCCTATCTGTGTTGCAAGATACACCACCTGTGTATAGAATACCAATTTTTTTACTGCACCTAGTGAAGTAAAACCTTTTGGGCATAGCATCATTCTATTAGTCCATCTATACTGACCTCCATAAGGTTGCAAACTGAATATAATTTTTTTCTGCATCTACCTCTGAAAAAATATTTGGCCTTCTATCTGTGTGTGGGACTTGTTCTATTAGTCCATCTATACTGACCTCCATCAGGTTGCAAACTGAATATAATTTTTTTCTGCATCTACCTCTGAAAAAATATTTGGGCTTCTAGCTGTGTGTGGGACTTGTTCTAATAGTCCATCTATACTGACCTCCATCACGTTGCAAATTGAATATAATTTTTGTCTGCATCTAGCTCTGAAAAAATATTTGGCCTTCTAGCTGTGTGTGGGACTTGTTCTATTAGTCCATCTATACTGACCTCCATCAGTTTGCAAACTGAATATAATTTTTTTCTGCATCTACCTCTGAAAAAATATTTGGCCTTCTAGCAGTGTGTGGGACTTTCTCTATTAGTCCATCTAAACTGACCTCCATCAGGTTGCAAATTAAAAATAATTTTTATCTGCATCTAGCTCTGAAAAAATATTTGGCCTTCTAGCAGTGTGTGCGACTTGTTCTATTAGTCCATCTATACTGACCTACATCAGGTTGCAAATTGAATATAATTTTTTTCTGCATCTAGCTCTGAAAAAATATTTGGCCTTCTTGCAGTGTGTGGGACTTTCTCTATTAGTCCATCTATACTGACCTCCATCAGGTTGCAAATTCAAAATATTTTTTTGTCTGCATCTAGCTCTGAAAAAATATTTGGCCTTCTAGCAGTGTGTGGGACTTTCTTTATTAGTCCATCTATACTGAACTCCATCAGGTTGCAAATGAAAAATAATTTTTATCTGCATCTAGCTCTGAAAAAATATTTGGCCTTCTAGCAGTGTGTGGGACTTTCTCTATTAGTCCATCTATACTGACCTCCATCAGGTTGCAAATTAAAAATAATTTTTATCTACATCTAGCTTTGAAAAAATATTTGGCCTTCTAGCACTGTGTGCGACTTGTTCTATTAGTCCATCTATACTGACCTCCATCAGGTTGCAAATTGAATATCATTTTTTTCTGCATCTAGCTCTGAAAAAATATTTGGCCTTCTAGCAGTGTGTGGGATTTTCTCTATTAGTCCATCTATACTGACCTCAATCAGGTTGCAAATTAAAAATAATTTTTATCTGCATCTAGCTCTGAAAAAATATTTGGGCTTCTAGCAGTGTGTGGGACTTTCTCTATTAGTCCATCTATACTGAACTCCATCAGGTTGCAAATGAAAAATTATTTTTATCTGCATCTAGCTCTGAAAAAATATTTGGCCTTCTAGCAGTGTGTGGGACTTTCTCCATTAGTCCATCTATACTGACCTCCATCAGGTTGCAAATGAAAAATAATTTTTATCTGCATCTAACCCAGCCAATAGTTTTGGCCTAATACCACAGTTTGGCCACTCAGCTCTGCTCGGTTCCCATCCATTGTTTTTTTGTGCAAACAACTCCAGAGTTGTGAATTAGTTAACCACCAAAATGAGTGGAAAAAGGCCTGCTGCTGGTGGAAAGGGGAATAGGCATGTTGGGAAGGGGAAAAAAGGTTGTGTCCGTGGGGTAGGTGTTAAAGCAACAGTAACATCTGCAGAAGAAAGACCATCTTCCAGCCAAACTAAAATGTCTACTTCTTTTAGTGAACAATGTGATAAGATCCCTTTCTTACGGCCACGCCAATCGCTGCAAATTCCAGATGAGGCACAAAAACAGCAGGTGCTTCAACGGATATCAAGTGTTCCTTTAAGTGGGCTCTCCTCCACATCAACTTCAACATCACAAATATTCCAGTCTTCAAAGGTGTCACCCCAATCGCACTTGCTTACTCACAGCTCCCAAATCTCCAGCTGCCAGTCTGAGTATGAGGTAGACAGATGGTTGAGTCTGCAGAGCTGTTTACTCATACTATAGCCTGGGAATCAGAGGTTGGCTCCAGCGCTTCTGTGAATCCAGACGAGGAAATGATCTGCACTGATGCACAGAATCTTTATGAGTCGGATCCAGGACCAGACGCTGAAGGTTCTGACCATAATGTAGACCCTCATTCCCAAAATGTAACTCCTGTTGGTGGAGACAATGAGGAAGACGATGATGAGACTCAAATACCTGATTGGAGCGACAACTTTAGTTTTTTGCCAGGGCAGGAACAGGTTGGCTCTGAGGATGACGGGTGTGATA
Organism: Phyllobates terribilis; assembly: GCF_046119375.1. NCBI lineage: Eukaryota > Metazoa > Chordata > Amphibia > Anura > Dendrobatidae > Phyllobates > Phyllobates terribilis. The sequence continues at coordinate 657,794,526 of NW_027362764.1, read as the reverse complement.
GCGCACAGGGTGATGATGATGAGGTTGGAGATCCCACTTACTGTCAACCCACAGTCAGCCAAGAGATGAGGTCAGCAGAGGAGGTGGAGGAGAATGCTAGTGACGATGAGGTCAGGTTGCGACTTCCTGGACAGAGATGTAGTACTGGAAGCACGTCAACAACTGCATCCTCAAACACAACTCTGCCTCTCACCACAAGTCGTGGTGGCTCTTCAGGTCGCATGGGTGCTAAGCCTTGCATAGCCTGGGCATTTTCTCAGATCGATAAGGATGACCCAACTCATGTTATCTGTAACATTTGTCACCAAAAGCTATGTAGAGGCCAAAAAATACATAGTTTGAGTACTTCATGCATGAACCGGCACATGGATATGAAGCATAAGTTGCAGTGGGAAGCTCAGTGTGCTACAATGCGGCCTAGCCGGCCGGGCCAAGCACCGTCTGCCACATCTTGTGCATCCGCGGCCTCTTCATCTTCTGTGACTGGGGGGGACAGCAGTCACACCTGTTTTGGGGCGCAGACCTGCCACCTCTTTACCCGCAACAGCCAGCGTGATTGGCAGGTCATCATTTTCTTTGGAGGTGGTAACATCAGCTGGTGTTGAGCGCTGTCCGACATCGATAGCACCACCTTTGGATCAAGGCAACCTAACATGTCCGCCTGCATCTTCCTCACAGACCGGCAGTTTGCCGGGGACACCCTTATCAACCCCGTCTAAGCACAATAGCCAGCCCTCGGTCCCTCAGATGTGGACAAGTAAAAGACCATTTCCTCCTAGCCATGAGAAAGCTAAGAGGTTGAATTTCACCATCTGCAAGCTTTTGGCTACAGAAATGCTGCCTTTCCGCCTGGTGGACACAGAGGATTTTCGAGACATTATGTCCGTCGCAGTGCCCCAGTACCAGATGCCCAGTCGGCACTACTTCTCAAAGAAAGGTGTGCCTGCGCTCCATCAGCATGTCGCACACAACATCACCGCTTCTTTGAGAAACTCTGTGTGTGACAGGGTGCATTTCACCACAGACACTTGGACGAGTAGGCATGGACAGGGGCGTTACATGTCGCTGACTGGGCACTGGGTAACTATGGTGACAGCAGGACAAGGGGCTGCTGTCCAAGTCTAGCCGTCCCCACGAGTTGTGCGTCAATCCTCTTTATCTCAAAGTTCCTCCACTGCTTCTGCCTCCTCAACCTCCTCTCGGTCCTCCATCTGCACCCAAAGCCTGTCTGGTCATGCCACAAGCTTTCTATCTGCGCAGAAGGGATCCTGCACACCTCCTTACTATGCTGGCAGTAGGGCTCAACGTCATCAGGCGGTTTTTACTTTGAAATGTCTGGGAAATGCGAGTCACACAGCTGAGGAGTTGTGGTCAGCTCTGGAGAACCAATTTCATGAATGGTTGTCTCCACTGGACCTGAAACCAGGGAAGGCCGTGTGAGACAATGCTCCAAACCTGGGTGCGGCCTTTCGCCGGGGCAATGTCACACACGTGCCTTGTATGGCTCACGTGTTGAACCTGGATGTTCAGCAATTTTTAGCCCACTATCCTGGACTAGATGGCCTTCTGCAGAGGGCACGGACGCTGTGTGCTCACTTCCGTCGTTCGCATCCCGCAGCTCAGCGACTTACATCTCTACAGAAGTCGTTGGGCCTGCCACTTCACCGGCTAAAATGCGATGTGCCTACCCGGTGGAGTTCAACTCAGCACATGTTGCAGCGACTGTGGCAGCAGCGTCAAGCCCTGGTGCAATACATTCTGACGTATAGCCTGGGCCAACGAGATCCAGAGGTGGGGCAAATCACGCTGGAGGAGTGGTCTCAGATCAGGGACCTATGCACCCTTCTGCACAGTTTTGAAATGGCGATGAAGATGTTTAGTGCTGACGATGCCATTATCAGCATGACTATTCTGGTGATTTACATTCTGGAGCACATGTTAAACAGAATTCGGAGTCAGGTGGTGGCACAAGAGGAGGTGGAGGAAGTAGAGGAGGAGGAGTTGTATGCGAAAGGGCTAACATCTGCAAGGTCCAGACGGTCGGCAGCACCAAGGCGGCAGGCATGTGAGGGTGGGGGAGATGGTTTTACCAGAGCGCATGGTAGCAGCCAAACTACTGAGGAAGGTGCAGGAGCCCAGGAAGAAGTGGAGGACGAACTGATGGAAGACTCATCAGATGAGGGAGACCTTGATCACATTTCTGTTGTGCGAGGTTGGGGGGAGAGGACAGAGGAAGGAAGCATGATTGTTACCTCGCCACCAACACAACAGGGACTTGGTGCTCCTGGATGCGCAACGCACGAGTGCCTTCATGCTGCACTACCTGCAAAATGACCCTCGAATTGTGAGAATTAGAAATAATCCTGACTACTGGGTTGCCACACTGTTAGATCCCCGGTACAAAAGTAAATTTTCAGAAATTATTCCTGCCATAGAAAGGGATGCACGCATGCAGGAGTATCAGCAGAGACTGTTGCAGAATCTTACATGTGCTTTTCCACTAAACACCAGTGGTGCACGTACTAAATCTCACAGTTCCCACTTGACAACCATGGGACCGTCGAGTGTTCAGCACTCAAACCATAACAGAAACACAGTATCTGCTGGTAACATCAATTTTGCGGAATCATTTCACCACTTTTTTAGCCCATCCTTTGCAAGGCCACAGGAGACAAGAAGTCTGACACATAGTCAACGCCTAGAGACGATGGTACAGGAGTATCTCCAAGTAAACATTGAAGCCATGACTGTGTCACTGGACCCTTGCTCTTTTTGGGCTTCCAATCTGGATAACTGGCCCGAGCTAGCCACTTACGCCTTGGAGATCTTGTCACGCCCCGCAGCAAGCGTTCTGTCTGAACGTGTGTTCAGCGCTGCTGGTGGTGTGCTGACAGATAAGCGCACGCGGCTCTCCACTGATAATGTAGACCGACTCACGTTTATAAAGATGAACAAATCAAGGATCCGAAACGACTTTTCTACCCCTGTGTCATCCTGGGGAGAGTAAAAGCTTGATGATTGGTTAAAGTCACCTCACCAACCATTTTAAGCTTTCAAATTACTAATCATGTTTATCTGTATCTTGGCTGGAAAATAATTTGGGCTTTGTAGCAGTGTGCAGTACTGATTCTATTAGGCCATCTATACTAAGCTCCACCAGATTTAAAATTAATAATAATTTTTAGCTGCATCTAGCCCGGAAAATAATTTTGGGGCTCCGAGATGCGCAAGACACATAAGTGCCTTCTTGCTGCACTACCTGCAACATGACCCTCAGATTGTAATCCAGACTACTGGGTTGCCTCACTCTTAGATCCCCCACACTCTTCGATCAACCTTTTCATTTTAATAAAGACCAAAAAAAATGGTCATTTTTGAAATTATAAGCATTAGCAGGTTATTAGAAACTGAAATCAAACAGTTTTCAACTCAAAACTTTATTCTAGGTGATGTTACATTTGCACATAGGACCCCTCGAAAGGAGCTTCTGAACTCTCTCGTCCATTGAATTTGTCAGGTTTTGGATGGTTTCTGCTTCAATTGTTTTGCATGAGGACAGAATACCCTCCCAGAGCTGTTGCTTAGATGTGAACTGCCTCCCGCCATCATAGACACTCCTTTTGATGATGCTCCAGAGGTTCTGAATGGGGTAGAGGTCAGGGGATCATGGGGGTCACACCATAAGTTTGTCCCCTTTTATGCCCATATCAGCCAGAGATGCAGATGTGTTATGTGCAGCATGAGACGGTGCATTATCATGCATAAAAATGATCTTGCTGTGGAATACACGGTTCTTCTTCTTGAACCATGGCAGGAAGTGCTGTTTGAGAAACTCCACATACATTATGGAGTTCATCTTTACCCCTTCAGGGATCCTAAAAAGGGGCCGACAATCTCTCTCCCCATGATTCCAGCCCAAAACATTACTCCACCTCCTCCTTGTTGGCGCTGTAGCCGTGTTTGCGTGGGGTGTCCATCAACCAGCCATCCTCCACTCCATCCATCTGGACCATAGAGCGTTGCACGGCACTCATCCGTGAACAAAACAGTTTTGAAATCAGTCTTCATGTAATGTTTGGCCCACTGGAGCCGTTTCTGCTTGTGTAAAGTGGATAGAGGAGGTCAACAGGATGGCGTATGCACAGCTGCAAACCTCTGAAGGACTCTGCATCTTGTTGTTCGGGGGACGTTGGAGGCAACAGCAGCTTCAAAAACTTGTCTGCTGCTATGACAAGGCTTTTTTGCCGCTGCTCTTTTAACCTGACGTAATTGCCTGTAGGAAAGAGTCCTCAATTTGCCCTTATCAGCACACACATGTGTGTACTGTGAATCAGCTACATACTTCTTGATTGCCAAGACACTTCATCCTGATCATCGCACAATGTTGATTGTAGTCATGCCTTGACGTAAACACTCCACAATTTGTTGCTTCTCAGCAGCCGACACATCCTTTTTCTTTCCCATTTTGGGAGAAAATGTAGGCTGCTTAATAATGTGGGACAGCCTTCTTAAGTAGTCTTGCCTTTCATTGGACACACCTGCCAAACTAATTAGCACAGGTGTCTGCAATTGCTTACAGTGATTTAAAGAGCCCTGACACACATCACCATCAATGAGTTTAACTGACAAACAAACAAATTCTTCCCTTATCACTCCTAAACACTTTTTGCATAATAATTTGGAACACAGTGTACATGTGCTTTTCCACAAAACACCAGTGGTTCACGTAGTGAATCTTACAGTTCTAACTTGCCAACCGTGGTCTGTATGGAGTTGTTCAATAAAGGGCCCAAAATTAAGATAACATAGATGGGAGAGGTCTCTATGAATAGGAATTCCTAAGTATTTGATACCCTGTGAGGGCCAGGCAAAGGGAAAGTTGGACTGGATGGAATCCTGTATGGATTTGGGGAGGGAGACATCGAGGGCCTCAGACTTCGCTGCATTGATTTTAAAATTTGACCATGTAACAAAGTGATCTATTTCAGCCATAACAGCAGGGATGGATATATGTGATTGAGTGAAATATACTAGGACATCATCAGCAAATAGAGAGCACTTGTACTCGGTGCCTCCCACCTCAATCCACCTAATATTGGGGTTATGGCGAATTGATGAGAGCAGGTGCTCCGTCACTAGGATGTATAAGAGAGGGGACAGAGGACATCCCTGCCTTGTCCCATTGGTGATTGTGAAAGGTGATGAAAATGTTCTGACACGCCCCCTGGGCCTTGAGACACCCGGAGCCGGACCCTTTTTGGCGGATGCTGGTGGTTGTAGTCTCCGCGGCGGCGACCCGTTTCTGTGGCTCAGGGCTGTCAAACCAGTGGCGGAACTATTTATGTGGTTTTGATGTTTAAATGTCCGACTACGCCACCCGTGGATTGCGGTCAGAGTGAACCGCCGCTGCAGGGCAGACCGCTGAGGCTGGTGTTGTGGGTGCAGCAGAGCGTAGCATAACTCCCCACGGCAGGAGTATAGCCTCAGGGCAGTGTATGCGGAGGATGGGGGTGATGATGCAGGGCAGCAGTAATGACACGGAGTCAGTGATGCAGTCCAGGGCCTTTACTCACAGTTCTTATTATCCAGACCACGTCTGCAGGTAACGGCTGCCCACGTCGTACTGTGCTCACCAGGTGAGGGGCTCAGACAACTCCCAGATAACTTTGGAGTGGTTCACAGGGCCCCCTTTGTGTGTCCTTTGTCTGGCCTTTCTTACCAACCCTTCTGTCCGGCTGCCTCGGGCCTCCTCTTGGTAAACTTGGCGCCAGTTTCCCTGAAAATATGTGGTGCCTTCCTAGCAGGTATAGCGAAGGGCTGCGCCACATAAAATGTCACAGCCTCCGGTTTCTAGCTGAGGGTCGTTTACCTCCTGTCCGCACCCCTGGGATCCCTTCATTCCTCATTCCTGGAGCCTTCTCCGCTCCTCTTCCTTCCTTCTCCCTCTTCCAGGCCAGGGCCTCTGTTACTAGGCCCGCCTCCGGAGCAGAGGTCATGCAGAGCCCCTGCTCCCTGTCACTTCTGCTCAGACTTCTCTGCACTGAACTAAGATGGTGCACACCTTTTATACTCCCTTCTCAATGCACCCAGGAACTGCTTCCTCCCTGCTCCTGCACTACAGGGTTCCCCTTCCTCAGTGTTCTCTCCCCCCACTCCAGCCAGGGACAGGGACTGTCGTGCCCATCTCAGGGGCATATTGGTCGCCCTGCCCCACAGCAATGTGGTGTAATGCATGCAGGTGTCGGGTCCTGATCCACACTCTATCCTTACCGGATAGTGAGATATCACACCTCTGGGTGAGGTGCAATACCTCTGTAGCAACCGAGCCCTCAGGGTGCTACAGTTCCACTTATCTTCAGCCTAGGTGACGTATTGTGATACAGGGCTGTGATTTTGGCTATAAAAGGGTCCCCTAGACCCCTACCCCAAACTTTTTAAGAGAATAATATATGGCGTGCCAGGAGACTCTATGGAATGCTTTCTCAGCATCCAACGAGAGTATCTAATTACAAATTTTTAACTGCATCTAGCCCAGGAAATACTTTGTGCCTAGTAGCAGTGTCTGCTAGTCAGCGGATTATCCCGGCTGTTAAGCAAGCTACACCACCTGTAGTTTGGACACTTAATATTTTCAAAGGAAATGCTTCGGGACCACGGGATACTCAGTGAAGAGCATCAGGAGGCACCCCAAGGCATAGGGGCTGTAACTGGCAGTAGGATGCCTTGCGGTGGACACCCGAGCTCGATCCTTATAAAAGCTTTTTAACTGCAGCAGCTTTAGTGGACGCTACTGGAGCTGGAATTACGCGGCTGCTGGCATGAGACTTGCTCTCCAATAGATCCTTGTAAATGGATTTAAAGTGTATTCATTCAAATTAGAGAGACAATTTAAATTAAAAAGCTTAGAGCTGCCTCCACCACAGGGGGGCTCGCTCGACCCACCAGCGGACAGGCACCAGTATTGGGAGAGGGGGGCTGGCCGTCAGGGTTCACCGCGGCTCTGGCACAAACCCGGCGACACGGAGGTGGCACGGGCAGGAGCGGACTGGCCGTGTCGGCTTCTCACTTTTTGGATTTTAGAAGGGCATGACATGCCTATATCTGTGTCTCCCCCTCCTTTTACTCCTCCACCTCTTTTCTTTTCGCATGACTATATGTACTTGTCACTTTTCCATGTGTTAGTTATGTCTTCTGAGCAGTTTGTCAGCTTTTGGACACCTTTGAAGATGTTTTCTATGTGTTTCTATGTGTTTTTGTTTGCCTGCCATTGGTTTTAACGGTGTTCGAAGGTGTTTGACGAACAGTTCGGTGAACACACGGGTGTTCAACGAACCGAACCGAACTCGAACACTACGGGGGTGGCTCAACACTACTGATGAGTCCAAATTTGAGATCTTTGGTTCCTACCAACGTGTCTTTGTGCGACGCAGAAAAGGTGAACGGATGGACTCTACATGCCTGGTTCCCACCGTGAAGCATGGAGGAGGAGGTGTGATGGTTTGGGGGTGCTTTGCAGGTGACACTGTTGGAGATTTATTCAAAATTGAAGGCATACTGAACCAGCATGGCTACCACAGCATCTTGCAGAGGCATGCTGTTCTATCCGGTTTGCGTTTAGTTGGACCATAACTTATTTTTCAACAGGACAATGACCCCAAACACACCTCCAGGCTGTGTAAGGGCTATTTGACCAAGAGGGAGAGTGATGGGGTGCTACGCCAGATGACCTGGCCTCCACAGTCACCAGACCTTAAACAAATCGAGATGGTTTGGGGTGAGCTGGACGGCAGAGTTAAGGCAAAAGGGCCAACAAGTGCTAAGCATCTCTGGGAACTCCTTCAAGATTGTTGGAAGACCAATTCCGGTGACTACCTATTGAAGATCATCAAGAGAATGCCAAGAGTGTGCAAAGCAGTCATCAAAGCAAAAGGTGGCTACTTTGAAGAACCTAGAATATAAGACATATTTTCAGTTGTTTCACACTTTTTTGTTAAGTATATAATTCCACATGTGTTAATTCATAGTTTTGATGCCTTCAGTGTGAATGTACAATTTTCATAGTCATGAAAATACAGAAAAATCTTTAAATGAGAAGGTGTGTCCAAACTTTTGGTCTGTACTGTATATATATATATTTTTGTTTTGTTTTGTTTTTAACCCCTTCTCAGCACTCTACATTCCAACAAATTAGCTGCTATTTTGCTGGATTCACAAGAAGTGAAATACAGAAAAATCAGATTTAGGCAAATAATTTTTTTTTTTATAAAATTTGTGGTGAATTTCATTTGCCTCAAACCAATTTGCTCATCTCTATTAGGTATTGACAGTGATTAAAATAGCTCAGTTTCTGGGTTCCTATTAATGTTTAAAGTATATTCATATACACTTTAATTTTCATTTACTTCTGCTTGCATTCCACACTAAAATCCATGTGACAGCCTCAAATCAAAAAGTCACTCGCTGACTTCTGGCAAGGATACAGCTGCAAGTACACATTAGAGTTTTCTGACTTGTGTGCACACACTTATAATGTGCATTGGATTGCAGCAGATGCTGCTATGAAGTGTATTACAGTCCTGTGTTTGAAGATGGTGAGGACATAAAGCACCCTACATATATGCATGTCCATTATGTCCGTTTCTAGAAAAAAACAATCTTTTTAGTATCAGCACTATTTTGTGACATCTAAGGAAAGTGACACGATTATGGACATAGCACCAATCAAGTACCGAAGTGAAGTTACTATTCTGTGTCAGGGAAGATGGAAAATCCATTAAAATAAATAAAGGATTTTTTCCATTTTTTGACATAGGAAAGCATTATCAGGTGCTATAAAATGTATAAAAAAGGATGCAAGTCTCCGTATAACCCATTATCAGGCAATTCTTTATTTATCTAGTACAGCTGACAATTTCCAAATCGCAAACCACATTGAGCACTATAAGTGCATCACTGACACATTAGACTCTTGGCTGGGTATAGTAGCCATCATCCCTCATTAACGAGACATTACTTGGATGCCATTCATAAACATAAACGAGAATATATATTTCAGTTTAGGAAAAGCAGTGGCTAGAAATAAAGGGTGTATCGCTTACTTATTTTATCATTTTATCATCATTATAGGGCTACTATGCGAAGTCACATATATTGAAAGGACAAAGCATCATTTACAGATTGGGATTTAGGAGGTAATGCTTAAAAGCACGTCTCATATTAAATCATTTTATTGTCTATACATACATTTTTTTTTGCTAGGTTTTGTGCCTAAATGTTTTATTTTAGATATGATTTTACAAAGATTTAGTTGTATATTATAAAAATGTAAACAATAAATGTCAAAGACAATTATATGAATTAAATAGAACAGGTTAAACAATTACTATAATATCTATCCTTTTATTTGACATTTTAGGCTATTTTCGAGCAGCATAACAAAAAAAATGTATTCTGATTTTGAAAATAAAAAGAATGCAAAAAAATGTTCCGCATTATCTTTCACTTGTTATTTGGTTAGGACGGAGTCGGATTGATGGCCTGCAGCACTGAGATTCTGGATTCAAACCATGGAAAAATCTGCATTGGGTTTGTGCATACTCCCCCAGTCTGAATAGGCTTTCTCTATGTGCTCCAGGTTTTTATCACACTCCAAAATTATACTGGTGGGTTAACTGGCATCCTGTGAAATTGGTCCTAGACTGTGTGTCTGAGATAGAGAAATCACATTTCCAGTCCCAAGGGAGATAAGGTTCTGATGTAAGTGATTGCAATATTTGTACAGGGTCGAGGACTATGCTGGCACTATGCAAAAAAAAGGAGGAATGAAAGAAACAAATTAATCAATATAGTATATAATTAATAAATAAGTAAATATGAAAGGTAAGGCTATATTCACGAGGCAGATTTGTTGCATACATGGAGTGGAGTTCTTAATGCAATCATGTAGTATTTATTTGACGCGATATATATATATATATATATATATTTATATATATATATATATTTATATATATATACTATACATATCTATTTATATTTACATATATTCATTCTGTATTATCCGATGCTGCATGAATGCATATCAGGATTTGGCAGGGTTAACATTAATAATGCAGGGAGAGGCAGAAGAATCTAGGATTAGCAAACATGCTTGCAGCGATCTTCTGTATATAAATGTTGGCAAAACTGCATGATAAGGAATTTAACCAAAATTAACAGTAATTCATTCCATATTCAGTATGTGGTAAATAACCCCATAGTCTGTTTTATTTGGTTGAGGCAGTCTTAGGTGTCAAAGTAGTACATGTGTGTATATATATATATATATATATATATATAATATATATATATATATGTAGATATATACATACACTGTATGTTTCTTTTTATATATATGTATAAACTGTAGGTGTGTGCTTACATATATATTTTAATGACATTATGTTGTAAACATTGTTTTGAACACCCAATCATCAAATATAATTGTTTTGGTTTAAAGCACGGTGAGTCTAAACAACTGGTCAGAAAATATGATTTTATATATATATATATATATATATATATATACATATATATATATATATATATATATACTTATTTAATATAGCATGCCATACTGTTTCAAATTTATATATGTTTAGCACATATAGCGGTTCATATGTATGCAAGCTCACACATATGGGTTTGACTCTCTTGAGATAAAGACAAACAATATAGATGAAAATCAGCATCTGCAGAATGCAGCAATCCAAGGATTCCATCCGAAGCAATCACTTAACATATCATTCATAATGCTAGCCTGCTCAAATCATCCTCACCCTGTCAGTAGCATCTTTCTTCATTTTCTGCTGCTATTCTGTTCCAAGAAAATGGAATCTCTGTATCATTTACTGTCCATGACCCGCGATTCTGACACATGGGAGGATTTTTATTTATGATAACTGGAGCAATTTATTTTCCCTTTATTAAACCTGGAAAATATATATAAAAAATGCACAAAGTTAATTTTGTAAGTGAAAATAATTATGGCAAAATATTGTACATTTTAACAAGTATAATGAATTATGAATTGCTTCCTTGTTATATTTATTATTCACCAACTGTCATGTATCCAGAAGGAAGAGAAATCTGCTACAAATCATAGGCTCGGCTAGATGTAATTTGGATTAATATTAAAGGAGATTGTACTGTGCATAAAACAACAATAAATAAAGATGTATCTAAAGGATGGATTTATTGAATGGAAAGAGCTTTGTCTGGAATTTATAAAGATGAAGCCATTATCTATGGTGATAAAACTGAAGACGTCCATGACAATGCTACGCTGTACTTATTTACAAATATACTGGCAGATATGGCAGAAATGAAATCCAATAACTGGAAACTTAAAATAATGCAGACACAAAAATGAGGCCAGATGCTAAACATCTTCAGGTTTATTATTAGGTTAATTCATAATGTCGATAGGTTACATAGAAATATAAAGGAGTACTAAAGTTAGAGCTGGCAATTTATAAAAGTAAAGTTTGTAAAAGTAGTTGCTAATATTACACATGAATGTGCTCAGTATGGAAATGTAACTTTTTATAGTTAATTTTTACATTTATCATAGCTTGAAAATCCATAATCCAGATTATATTTTATATCTTTATCCCGGACTTTATTCCACAGTTTGGTTTGGGTACCAGAACTGTACCCGAACTTGAACCAGAACCTGAACCCCATTGAAAACAATTAGGACCCAGATCTCGATCTCTCTCTCTCTGCAACAGACTTCCCCCAGAGCTTCGAACATTGCAACGGACTTTTGGGGAAAGTCCATGTTCGATGTTTAGCACCGGACAGTAACTGTCCAGTACAAACACCGAACTTTTAAGTTCGGGTTCATTCATCTCTACTCACAAAGTCCTGATGTGCTCTGTAACCTTGCGGGCACATGGACCTCATCAGAGCCGGAAGACCTGGCTCACTATGAGATGCCTGCGGATTTCAGCGAGGGTGGCGGGATTGGAAGATAAGACAAGGACTGGACCGTGAGAAGTAGCAGGCCCCAAAGGTAAGCAGTAAGGTGAGAATAAGGATTTTTTTAAAAATTTTCAACCTTTTGATGGTCCATTGTGGTTGAGAAAAATGGTGGCTAGTTGCAAATCTGTGTGAAAGCAATTTATGAAAAATGCACATTTTGTCAAATCGATTTTTGTAAAGTTTGAATATAATTAAATTCCACTCAATTTTATTCTGTCATCTCTACTTGTTATACAATAATACAATTATTGTATGCAATAAGTAGACACAAGGGCAGCAAGTTCAGCTGCACAGAGGCACATGGCCCTGCATTTATCTCAGTCAGGACACTGCTGTGATCATTCTCTTTTTGCTCCATTTAGATTTTTACCCTGCAACTCACTTTGCTTGCCTTGAAGTGTGGACTTTCCTGAAATTCATACTCATAAACTCTAACATGGTAGGCAGGAAATTTAGGAGTGACCACAATCTATAATACTAAGCATAGGTGGGTTTTCTCTGCTTAAAGATCCAAATAGTATTCTTGTTATGATCTGCAACATGTACTAAGGAAAGATAGGGGAAAGCTGTCCCTACAGTAAGACTAAGCTGAATCCCTGCGATGTAGCAGGCTGCCTGTTCCTAGTGAACAGACCCGCCTTAGTCTTCGGCTAGTCTGAACGAAGACCTATAGAATTAAGGGAGAGGTCCCTAAAAGAACTAAGGACTGGAACAAAAATGGGACAACTCCTAAGCACAAGTTGTTGCAGAACACAAAAGACAAACTGACAAAAAGTACTAGAGGTCCCAGAGGACCAAGCGAACTTGACAGAGAAAGGCACAGAAGCACCCGGCTAGAGAGACAGTCAAACACTGAAGTCCAGCACAGCCAGAAGGGCGGAGCTGGAATAAAAAGGCAGATGGTGATGTGACTGCAAACACAAGATAGAAAAAACAAACCGGGGGGTTCTAACAGTACCCCCTCTTTTATGAGGATCCTCCGGATCCTCCAGGGCCAGGCGTATCCGGAAACCTCCTGTGGAAAGCTTTAACAAGCCTAGCAGCAGAGATATCTTCCGACTTTACCCAGGAGTTGTCTTCAGGACGGAAACCCTTCCAGGAGAAAAGATACTGTAATCTCCTTCTATGCCATCTAGAATTCAAGATATGAGAAATTTCATATTCGCCGTCTTCCACCACAGGATTAATCTTCCAGGAAGTAGGGACATCCAACCTAACAGCAGACGGGTTAACAACCTGAAGAACTTTAAAAGGTCCCACAAACTTAGGACCCAGTTTTTTAGAGGGAATCCTCAAACGCAGGTTCTTCGAGGACAACCAAACCCTGTCACCCACAGTAAACAAAACCTCTTTACGTTTCCCGTAAAAATACTTCTTGGACTTCTTGTTAGCCTCTTGAAGGTTACAACGTACATTAGTCCAAACTCTCTCCAAATCACCGGAAAAATTCTCCTCCTCTGGCACCGCCGACCCCAACTTGGAGAATGAACCAAAAGATGGATGTCTCCCAGTACAACAAAAAAAAGGAGAACACCCAGCAGAGGAGGATGTATGATTGTTAAGAGCAAATTCTGCGAGAGGCAGAAACTCAGACCACACTTCTTGACGCAAAAACTGTTCAACATCCTGGTTCTTTCTTTCAGTCTGTCCATTCGACTCAGGATGATAACCAGACGAAATGACAAATGGACTCCCAACCTGTCACAAAAAGCACGCCAAAAGCGAGCCGCAAACTGAGGTCCTCTATCAGAAACAATATCCTTGGGAACGCCATGGAGCTTGACAATCTCCTTAACAAATGCCTTAGCGAGTGTCTTGGCGCAGGGCAACTTAATTAATGGAACCAAATGACACATCTTACTAAAACGGTCCACGACCACCCAGATGACAGTAAAACCCTCAGACACAGGAAGATCAGTAATAAAATCCATAGTGAGATGCGTCCAAGGCACACTAGAAACCTCCAGAGGGCAAAGCAACCCTGCAGCAGGAGTATGTGAAGCCTTTGACCTAGCACACACAGTACACTGACGCACCCACTTGATGACTTCCTTCTGCCATCCAGGCCACCAAAAACTGCGACTGAGAAGTCTCTTAGTCTCGAAAACTCCTGGATGACCTGCCAACCGAGACTCATGACACTCCAAAAACAAATCTCTCCTAAAGGCTCTAGGCACGAACAACCTCCCATGGGGAGTGTTAGATGGAGCATCATCTTGAGCATTCAGAATCCCATTCTCCAAAACGGAGTCCAAAGCCGCCACCACAAATCCATTCTGTAAAATGCTCTCCTCCTCCTCGGCACTGACCGTAGGAGAGAAGCTGCGAGATAAAGAATCGGCTTTAACATTCTTAGTACCAGGGATATAGGTAACAGAAAAATGAAACCGAGAAAAAAAAAGTGCCCACCTAGCTTGACTGGCATTCAAGCGCTTGGCAGCATCCAGATAGATCAAATTTTTATGATCTGTGAAAACCTGAATAGAAAATCTAGCGCCTTCCAAAAAATGACGCCAATGTTCAAATGCAAGTTTAATAGCCAGCATCTTCCGATTTCCAACATGATAATTCAGTTCGGCTTCCGAAATTTTTTTCGAAAAGAAGGCACAAGGATGTGCTCCACCCTTGTTCTCCTGAGACAAAACTGCTCCGACCCCACTGATGAAGCATAGACCTCGACCAAAAAAGGCTTGTTCTCATCAGGCTGCATAAGGATAGGGGCAGAATTGAACCTCTCTTTGAGATACTCAAATGCTTCAATGGCCACAGTAATCCACTGGGCCGTATTCGCACCTTTCCTGGTGAGATCGGTTAGAGGTTTAAAAATTACAGAAAAATTCTTAATGAATTTCCTGTAATAATTGGCAAAACCCAAAAATCTCTGTATTGATTTCAAACCAATAGGCCTAGGCCATTCCTGCACAGCCTGAACCTTCACAGGGTCCATCTCAAAGCCCTCACTGGAGACAATGTAGCCCAAAAAACTAATTTTCTGCACAGCGAACTCACATTTCTCCAGCTTAGCAAAGAGTGAATTATCACCCAATAACTGCAAAACTTCACGTACACTCTGCCAATGGGACTCCAGATCTGGTGAATAAATCAAAATGTCTTCCAAATACACAACCACATTCTTACCAATCAGAAGTCTCAGGATGTCATTAATAAGGTTCTGAAAAAATGCAGGTGCATTGGTAAGACCAAAAGGCATCACCAGATTCTCAAAATGACCTACCGGAGTGTTAAAAATAGTTTTCCATTCATCACCCTCCTTCACACGTAACAAATTGTATGCCCCCCTGAGATCAATTTTGGAGAACCACTTGGCTCCCACTAACTGGTTAAACAAGTCTGGAATTAACGGCAATAGGTAGGAATTGTGTACGGTAATCTTATTAATTTCACGAAAATCCAGACATGAACGTAAGCCGCCGTCCTTTTTATTAACAAAGAAGAATCCAACTGCCACAGGTAACTTACTAGGTCTAATGTGACCAGCAGCCAGGCTAGTCTGTATGTACTCCTCCAAGGCCTTCCTTTCAGGGATAGTCAGATTAAACAAGCGACATTTGGGAAGAGTAGCACCCGGAACAAACTCAACGGCGTAATCATAATCCCTATGAGGAGGTAAAACTTGCGACTCCTCCACTGAAAAAGCCCTCCAAAAATCTTGAATAGGTACCGGTAATTCCCCTTTTTCCACAGCCGCAATGCAAACATTACAATATTTATGATAGCACTTCGGACTCCAAGACTTAATCACATTAGTAGACCAGTCCAATAAAGGATTGTGCAGTCTTAACCAAAGCAATCCTAGAACAACTGGAGAGGGCCAATTATCCAAAACAGCCAAGTCCAAAATTTCTTGGTGAACTCCATTGATAGTGAGGGGAAATGCAGCAGTCTTGTGAGTAATACATTTCAAAGGAGTGTTATCAATTGCAACCACAGAAATAGGTGATGACAAAGGTTTGGATTTCAATTTATGGTTTTCCAAAAACCCTTTATCAATCACATTAAGTGTTGAACCATAATCTACAAATACCTGAAGTTCAATCAAATCTCCCTGCAGAGTAGTACTCCCAAAAAGAAACACTCCTGCAGAGCATAAACAAGCTATACGAGCGTAACTGACCTTTTTTTTCTTTACTTAAACGACGCTCACAATACTTAATCAAATGGTCAGCTTTACCACAATAAAGGCACAATCCCTCGGCGAATCTCCGGTCTTTTTCCTGAGAGCGGAGTGACATCCCCCCAACCTCCATCGGTTCCCCGCCATCAGATCATATTTTCTGGGGACTAGGACCTGTCATTACAGGAGTCTTTACCTCATTGAGCCTGCACCTCAGTCTCCTGTCAATACGAACAGCTAACTGCATAGCTTCCTGCAGAGTCTCAGGTGCAGGGAATGCAATTAGCAAATCCTTAACCCTTTCACTCAGACCAGCAAGAAATAAACATCTCAGCACCGGATCATTCCACTTAACTTCTGAAGCCCATCTCCTGAAGTGAGTGCAATAATTTTCAACATCATCTGACCCCTGATTCAAACGTCTAAGTTCTGATTCAGCAGATGAGATTCGATCAGGATCGTCATATAACAGCCCCATAGTAGAAAAAAATTCTTCAACAGACCTTAAACACGGATTATTAGGCTGGAGAGAAAAGGCCCACCCCTGTGGTTCATTGCGCAAAAGTGACATAATAAAACCAATGCGCTGTGATTCATTCCCAGAGAATCTTGGTCTCAAATGAAAATATAACAAACAAGAATTTTTAAACGAAAAAAAATCTTGCTGTTTACCATAAAAAACATCAGGCAGTCCTACCTTAGGTTCAAGAAAATGCGCTCCAGGACAGCTACTCATGTGTTGCTGAAGCTCGGCCACCTCCAGAGACAATCCCTGCAGGCGTTGAGCCAAATCCTGGATGGAAACCATACTGATCCCCGAATTTCTTTCCTTTTAGTTTTTGGGCTAGACTTTCTCTTATGATCTGCAACATGTACTAAGGAAAGATAGGGGAAATCTGTCCCTACAGTAAGACTAAGCTGAATCCCTATGATGTAGCGGACTGCTTGTTCCTAGTGAACAAACCCGCCTTAGTCCTCGGCTAGTCTGAACGAAGACCTGTAGAATTAAGGGAGAGGTCCCTAAAAGAACTAAGGACTGGGACAAAAATGGGACACCTCCTAAACACAAGTTGTTGCGGAACACAAAAGACAAACTGACAAAAAGTGCTAGATGTCCCAGAGGACTAAGCGAACTTGACAGAGAAAGGCACAGAAGCATCTGGCTAGAAAGACAGTCAAACACTGAAGTCCAGCACAGCCAGAAGGGCGGAGCTGGAATAAAAAGGCAGATGGTCACGTGACCGCAAACACAAGATAGAAAAAACAAACCGGAGGGTTCTAACAATTCTTCTCCTTCTTCTTCTCAGGCATATTGTGCTGGTACATAGAGATACATCTCATTCCAGTACATATTTATATACCTGTAAATTAGGTGAAAAATAAAAATTAGATATTTTTTTCCTTTAAAATCAGTAAAGATATTGAGAAACAATTACAGTAATGATGTTTAATACACTTTTTGCAACTCAAAAATACATCTCAAAAATGTAATTGTGCATATGCATGTGTTATGTGTATATAAGTATTATATATATGGCGGCGTGCATGTGTGTACAATGCTCATGCAAGTATAATGTGCTAATGCATGTATAATGTGTTAGCGTGTGCATTTTTATTACATGAGTTTCTAATGCGAATATATATTGATATGTGCTATTGTATATGCAGTGTGGAGGCCCAGACACAATTCCTCCACAATGTCTCCCCTTGAATAGAATGCTAAGAAACAACAACAAGACTAGCCATCAGGTATCAGACTGAGTAGTGCCTCAAAATTCAATCTAGAAGCAATGCATTGTCTAGGTCATACATATTGGTGGCATATCCTTGCAATAGGTCAGCAATATTAGATTTCAAGGAATGAATCTATACATAAACATTGAGAAAGCCATGCACAAGACAAACACCTGTGTATTAAAGGAACCTGTTACTAGGTTTTCCCAAACTACGGCCAACACCTTTAAGGCCTCTTTAACTGTATTCTATATAAAGGTTCCTTTTAGGAAGAAGATGGAATATACCTTTTCAGCCCATGTGTGTCGCCTCTCACCTTAGCAGATTGGTGTTCACCAATTTGATCCATTGATAATACAATAGTTCCACACTAGAACAGAAAAAAGTGGAGGCAGCAGTAACTACAACTTTTCCAAGTATTCACACTCTCTGACCACTTCAGTTCATTTGCTTGAAGAAGAGCCGGCAAAAGATACTGAAGAAATGGTCAGAGGGTGTGAATGCTTAGAGATAACACAGCTGCTACAATCCACACTTTTTACTATACTTCAGTGGAATTGGAACAGTATTATATTGCTATTGTTCTGATACCCGTCACTTCCACTAGTCAGTTCTTTGCTAGTTAGTTTCTATTGAAGTGAATGGAAACTGAGCTACAATACCAGATAATGTCCACTACATGGTATACAGAGCTGTACTATTATGGCTTTGTGCACTATGTATGGCACAGCACAAGTATCACGGGTGTGTCAGGTGTTAAAGACAGTCACTCTGGTTCTGGCTGTAGAAGGTCACTGCATTTAGCATTGCAGATGCCTTCTAAATCCTTCTCACTTTAAGACACAGGGGCGACCTCCCTCCTGCTGTCAATTGACACACCCTTGCAGAGGAGATAAAAACCCTCAGTTTGTTGCATGGAACCGCCGGTGATATTTCTATGTTCCTTGGCTCTGGCTTTGAGCACTGGCAGTCAGCTGGCTTCTTCTCTGGTGCTCTTGGAGGACAGTTGACGTTTCCCCTCTGGTGTCTGCTCAAGCTAAGTTATCCCCTTTGTTTGTCTTGTTTGTTGTCTTTATTTTTTGGGGCCTTACCAGTGCTCACCCCTCCCCCTCCCTATCTAGGGCCTAGCTCTAGGGATATACAGTGTTTAGGATTCCTGCTTGGCGATTGGTGTGGAACCAATATAGGGACCGTAGGGTAGGCAGGGTGCTATTAGGTCTGCCTAGGGGTCTCCATTTCCCCTTTCCCTAGTTTTTGGGCTTCCTTCCCCTCTTCCCTTCATGTTGCACTTAGTCTTAGTGACCCCACACCAACCTCAATTTTACCAACAACCTTCACCAGACCAGGGGCTTCTACTTAAATCTCCATTCACTCTATGAATAGTGTTGAGCGAGCACTAAAATGCTCGGGTGCTTGAAGCTCGGGCCGGGCTCACCGTGATACTCAGGTGCTCGACTCGAGCAGCGAGCCCAATGTTAGTCTATGGGAGACCCGAGCATTTTTGCGGTGGCACCCCCGGCAGTCTGTAGAAAGCCTAAAAAGTGCCCAAAACTATAGTGACAGTGCTCAAATGACATGGGGACAGCATGGACATCGCCCCAGGAAGCATTTCTGACCCCCAGGTCACTGCTGTCAACAACGTGGTCCGAGGTATTAAGCCACTTTTACGGGCTCACAATAAAACGTTCAAAAACTAAACTGAAACGGTTTTCCTGTGAAATATGTTAAGGAACTTCCTTTCCAGGGTAAAGACTTGTGTATAAGGTAAAATAAATAACCCCAAAAAAATACTCCTCCACACCTTGGGCTATGTTCACAAGTAGCATTTTTTATGTGTTTTTGCACTTTTGTATTGCTTTCAACCATGACAAATGCATTCACCGGGAAATGTCATTTTAACATTTTGCAATCTTATCTGGCCATGTGCTGTGTGACACATGCATACAGTGCTGAAAAGACATGGGAATAGCATGGGGAAGACCCCTGGAAGCATCTCTGACACCCAGGTCACTGCCTAAAAGTGTGCCCATCAGAAGTGATCCTTTCCGCATCAGAAGATGCAGACTTGCAACTATCCCCGGGCAAGTCCTTGTCCCAGGGCAGTGTTCAATTGTACCTCCCCCATTCCTTGCAATGCGCAAGTATGCAGCCTGCCACCCACCCACCCCCAAGCTGCAATACCATACTTCTAGGCTGCTTGCACTTGAAATGTGGACTTTTAGTTTGGAGGAGGCCGAAGCTGGCCACTACCTCATGGCAGCTTCGGCAGCGAGGTATCCATACTCAGTCCCCAGCCGCCCGGCGGCTGAGTGTCCACTCTCGGTCCCCAGCCACCAGGGGGCGGCCGGATGTCCATACTCGGTCCCCTGCCGCCCCACGGCCGTGTGTCCACACACGGCCCCCAGCCGCCCCTATTTCTCCTTGACACATCCCCCACACTTTTCTTAGCCTGGCCTGCTTTAGGGCAGCATTGGACGAGCCCACCAGAGAACAAGACTCCTCCGGTGGGCCCTGGCTTCTCCATCAGGGGAGTTGAGAGTGCCATGGTGAGGAGCATGATGATGATGATGGAAGTTAGCATCTGCTTTGTTTTCTTGGAATGCAAGCGTAAGTGTGCAACCTGCCACCCACCCACCCCCAGGCTGCAATACCATACTGCTAGCTTGCACTTGAAATGGGGCCTTTTAGTTTGGAAGGGGCCGAAGCTGGCCACTACCTCATGGCTGCTTCGGCAGCGAGGTATCCATACTCAGTCCTCAGCCGCCCGGCGGCCGGGTGTCCACACACGGTCCCCAGCCGCCTGGGGGCGGCCGGGTGTCCATAAACGGTCCCCAGCCGCCCCTATATCTCCTTGACACTTCCCCCACACTTTTCTTAGCCTGGTCTGCTTTAGGGCAGCATTGGACGAGCCCACCAGAGAACCAGACGCCTCCGGTGGGTCCTGGCTTCTCCATCAGGTGAGTTGAGAGTGCCATGGTGAGGGGCATGATGATGATGATAGAAGTTAGCGTCTGCTTTGTTTTCTTGGAATGGAATGCCATCCATCTCCTTAGCTTTCTGTTCCTTTGAATGCAAGCGCATGTATGTAGTAGCGGCTAGGCCTGAGGTGGTCAGCGTTTTGGCGCATATCCTACCTCCTACGAGGATTGCTGGATGTTTTCCTGCTACTATCCCAGTTCTATGACTCCCGTTAAAACAAAGCTTCAGGTGATGAATGATGGTTGAGGTGGTAGCAAAGGAGAAAGAGCAGGAGGAACAGGGACTATTCACATCAATATCAGGCCTGTCAACCACAAATGTCTTGTAGGATATGTTTCTGTACCAAAAGGAGCGGTTCGGGTACACAGTTAAAAGGCATGCAGTGAGTGCAATGCCTAACAAAAATTTCGAGGCACTCCAATGCCCCTTGGAAGTGACATGGAGGTCAGAGCGCCTTAACTAAACCGTTTTTTCCATTTATAGCAACTGGGTCTCCTGTGCACTGTTGGCCTAAGCAGTGAATGGAAGGCTTTCCAAAAATTATGAGGAACTGCACTGCCCCTAGAAACAGACGTGGATTACAGCATACTAAAAACCTTCTACCCATTATTGGGGAGTAGGTCTCCCTTAGTGTTCGCCTATGCATTGAAAAGCAAAATCTGACTAAAATTAGGAGGAAATGCAATGCCCTTTGGAAGAATGGTGAAGGTCACAGTGGAATAAAAAGACAATATCAATGCCAGTTGGAAAAGTGGTGGAGGTCGCAGTTGCTTAACAAGATGGTTTTAATGCCCCTTGGAAGACTGGTGGAGGTCGCAGTAGCTTAACAAGACGGTTTTAATGCCCCTTGCAAAAGACGTGGAGGTTGCAGTAGCTTAACAATATGGTTTTAATGCCCCTTGGAAGAGACGTGGAGGGTGCAGTAGCTTAACAAGATGGTTTTAATGCCCCTTGGAAGAGACGTGGAGGTTGCAGTAGCTTAGCAAGAAGGTTTTAATGCCCCTTGGAAGAGACACGGAGGTTGCAGTAGCTTAACAAGACGGTTTTAATGCCCATTGAAAGAGACGAGGAGGTTGCAGCAGCTTAACAAGAAGGTTTTAATGCCCCTTGGAAGAGACGTGGAGGTCGCAGTAGCGTAACAAGACGGTTTTAATGCCCCTTGGAAGAGACGTGGAGGTTCCAGTAGCTTAACAAGACTGTTTTAATGCCCCTTGGAAGAGACGTGGAGGTTGCAGTAGCTTAACAAGATGGTTTTAATGCCCCTTGGAATAGACATGGTGGTTGCAGCAGCTTAACAAGATGGTTTTAATGCACCTTGGAAGAAACGTGGAGGTCGCAGTGGAATAAAAAGACTATATCAATGCCCTTGGGAAAAGTGGTGGAGGTGGCAGTAGCTTAACAAGATGGTTTTAATGCCCCTTGGAAGAATGCTGGAGGTCGCAGTAGAATAAAAAGACAATATCAATGCCCCTGGGAAAAGTGGTGGAGGTCGCAGTAGCTTAACAAGACGGCTTTAATGCCCCTTGGAAGAGACGTGGAGGTTGCAGTAGCTTAACAAGATGGTTTTAATGCCTCTTGGAAGAGACGTGGAGGTTGCAGTAGCTTAACTAGACGGTTTTAATGCCCCTTGGAAGAGATATGAAGGTTGCAGTAGCTTAACATGATGGTTTTAATGCCCTTTGGAAGAATGGTGTTGGTCGCAGTGGAATAAAAAGACAATATCAATGCCCCAGGGAAAAGCGGTGGAGGTCACAGTAGCTTAACACGACGGTTTTAATGCCCCTTGTAAGAGCCTTGCAGTAAATCATCTTAAAAACATTATTCCCATTATTGGGGATTGGGTCTCCCATAGTCTTTACCTATGCCTTCCAAGCAAAAGCTGCCAAAAATTAGGACGGAGGAACTTGCAATGCAGGAAAATAAGAGCCTTGCAGTACAGCATCTTAAAAACATTATTCCCATTATTGGGGAGTGGGTCTCCTATAGTCTTTGCCTATGCCTTCCAAGCTAAAGCTGCCAAAAATTTGGATGGAGGAACTTGCAATAATGGCGACACGGACCAAGGTCACCCTGGTGGTATAGTGGTGGTGGAGGCTGAGGATAAGGAGAAGAGCAAAATACAGCCGAAATGAAGAAGCGTATACCCATGTGTGGGTGTGAAGTAGTGCATGGGAATACACCTCCCGAAATAACACAGTGGATTTGACTTTATGTTACTCTTCTGTCATTTGGTGGTGATGAGAAGTCTGGCACAATCCAGCCCTTGTTCATTTTGATAAGGGTCAGCTTGTCAGTTGACATGCGAGTGCGCTTATCTGTTATAATTCCCCCAGCGGCACTAAAAACACTCTCCGATAACATGCTAGTGGCAGGGCAGGCCAGGACCTACAAGGCGTACAGAGCGAGTTCATTCCAAGTGTCCAGCTTGGAAACCCAATAATTAAAAGGCACAGAGGAATCACGAAGGATGCTAGTACGGTCGGTAAGGTACTCCCTCACCATCTTTTGAAACTTTAAACTCCTTGTGACAGTACCCCACGCCTCAGGGCCTGAAGGCTGGGCGGGTCTCAGAAAACTGTTCCCCTTGCCTCTGCTGGATTGGAGTTGCGTCTCTCTCGCCTGTACGCCTTGGTTGGGCAACGAACTGTGACCTCTGCCACTAGCGTGTTCAGATGGGAATTTTTTTAACAGTTCTGCAGCAAGGGCCTTCTGGTACTGTCCCATTTTTGCAGACCTCTCCACCTCAGGAATAAGAGAGTGAAAGTTCTCCTTGTAGCGGGGGTTTAAAAGTGTCACCAACCAGTAATGACTGTCACTCAATAGTTTGACAATGCAGGGGTCACATTTAAGGCAGCGTAGCATAAAGTCAGCCATGCTTGCCAGACTGGTAACGGGTAAGACTTCCGTGTCCTCACCAAGATCACGACTGACCATGCTCTCCTCATCCTTCTCCTCCTCCTCCCCCCTGTCCTCAGGCCACCCACGCTGAACCGACGGTATGACAGTTGTACATGTACTACCGTCTACAGCGCATGATACCCGCTCCTGTTCTTCCTCCTCCTCCTCCTCTCCCTCATTATCCCCCAATGCACATTGAGATGAGATGAGGCTGGGCTGTGTAATCACCCGCTATGGCTTCTTGATCCATCTCATCATACTCTGGCTGCAATGCCTCCTCTTTAATTCTCT
This sequence comes from Phyllobates terribilis, assembly GCF_046119375.1. Taxonomy (NCBI): domain Eukaryota; kingdom Metazoa; phylum Chordata; class Amphibia; order Anura; family Dendrobatidae; genus Phyllobates; species Phyllobates terribilis. Next base: position 657,770,465 of record NW_027362764.1, on the reverse strand, counting down.
GCAGAGAGTGTTGCAAAAGACAGACAAGTGGAATGCTGAAGCTAATGATGGCGTCATCGCCACTCACCATCTTGGTGGACTCCTCAAAGTTTGTCAGGATGGTACATATGTCAGACATCCAGGTCCACTCCTGAGGTCTTATGTGTGGAGTCTGACCTGAATATCGACGGCCTTGTTGCAGCTGGTACTCCACAACTGCTCTCTTCTGCTCACAAATCCTTTGCAACATGTGGAGGGTAGAATTCCAACGTGTGGGGACATCACACACCAGTTGGTGTGCCGGAAGCTGCAAACGCTGCTGCAACACAGCAAGGGCGGCGGAAGCAGTAGCCGACTAGCGAAAATGAGCTGACAGGCAGCGTACTTAGATGAGCAGATCTGGCAACTCGGGGTACGATTTAAGAAACCCCTGAACCATGAGGTTAAGCACATGAGCCAGGCATGGTACGTGTGTGATCTCGCCTCAGAGTCGCCACCAGGTTAAGGCCATTGTCACACACGACTATGCCTGGATGTAGGTTCAGAGGTCTCAGCCACAGATCTGCCTGCTCTTTCACAGCTGTCCACAACTCACAAGCAGTGTGAGGTTTATCACCTAAGCTTATGAGTTTCAGCACAGCCTGTAGCCGCTTGGCTGAGGCAGTACTGCAGAGCTTCCAACTTGTAACTGATGTGGTGATGTCTGAGATGGAGGATGAAGATGAGGAGGAGGAGGAGGCGGATGATACGCAGGAACTGTACACTGTGGGGGCAACTCTGACTGACATAGGGCCCGCAATCCTCGGTGTGGGGAGGATGTGTTCCGTCCCAAGGTCCGACTGGGTCCCGGCTTCCACTATGTTTACCCAGTGTGCCGTCAGGGAGATGTACTGTCCCTGGCCACAAGCACTTGTCCAGGTGTCCATTGTCAGGAGTAGTGTTGAGCCACCCCCGTAGTGTTCGAGTTCGGTTCGGTTCGTCGAACACCCGTGTGTTCGCCGAACTGTTCGTCGAACTGTTCGTCGAACACCTTCGAACACCATTAAAACCAATGGCAGGCAAACAAAAACACATAGAAACACATAGAAAACACCTTCAAAGGTGTCCAAAAGCTGACAAACTGCTCAGAAGACACAACTAACACATGGAAAAGTGACAAGTACATATAGTCATGCGAAAAGAAAAGAGGTGGAGGAGCAAAAGGAGGGGGAGACACAGATATAGGCATGTCATGCCCTTCTAAAATATAAAAAGTGAGAAGCCGACACGGCCAGTCCGTTCCTGCCTGTGCCACCTCTGTGTCGCCGGGTTTGTGCCAGAGCCGCGGTGGACCCTGACGGCCAGCCCCCTTATCCCAATACTGGTGCCTGTCCGCCGGTGGGTCGAGTCCCCCCACGGTGGGGGGGGAGTAACATCTGCAGAAGAAAGACCATCTTCCAGCCAAACTAAGATGTCGACTTCTTTTCGTGGACAATGTGATACGATCCCATTCTTACGGACACGCCCATCGCTACAAATTCTAGATGAGGCACAAAAACAGCAGGTGCTTCATCGGATATCAAGTGCTCCTTCAAGTGGGCTCTCCATCACCTCAATTTCAACATCACAAATACTCCAGTCCTCAGAGGTGTCACCCCAATCGCACTTGCTTCCTCACAGCTCCCAAGTCTCCAGCTGCCCGTCTGAGTATGGGGTAACACAGATGGCTGAGTCTGCCCAGCTGTTTACTCATACTATAGCCTGGGAAACGGAGGTCTGCTCCAGAGCTTCTGTTAATCCAGATGAGGAAATGATCTGATCCGATGCCCAGAATCTTTATAAGTTGGATCCAGGACCAGATGAAGAAGGTTCTGAGCATAATGTAAACCCTTGTTCCCAAACTGTAACTCCTGTTGGTGGAGACAATGATGAAGACGATGATAAGACTCAAATACCTGATTGGAGCGACAACTTGACTTTTCGGTCAGGGCAGGAAGAGGTTGGCTCTGAGGGCGACGGGTGTGATAACACACAGGGTGATGATGACGAGGTTGGAGATCCCACTTACTGTCAACCCACAGTCAGACAGTCGATGAGGTCAGCAGAGGAGGTGGAGGAGGATGTGACTAGCCCTGGGGATGGGGATGACTCGGTACCCGGGCATTTGCCTGGCCTTGGGGATGTCGCGGTGGTCGGCTCCCTGGCCCGTACCCTGGGGTCTCTCTTTAAAAGGGTGGATAATTGTTAATTTTATAAGAGTTCATGACGCCACCTGTGGTATATGGTGACAAGCACCAGCGCTGCAGCAGTCCACTGAGGCCGGTGATAAGGCAGCTCGATGGTATAGCTCCCCAAAGGTGGAGCTAGGTCTCAGGGCAGCGTATGCAGGGGGAATGCAGGACAGGCGAGACCCAGCTGGGTCAGAGCAAGAACGGGAACGGATGCGGTAGTCACTTCAGTACCTTTTACTGGTGGAAATTCAGGCACATCCCGGAGCACTGTAGGGTGAAGGGTGCATATCAGGATCCTCTCCAATGAGCGGGTGTAGGGCCTCCTGTTTCTTGCCTCTGCATAGTAAGTTTCTGACCTGCCTGGAGCTAGGCCTAACTTTGTCTCTGTCCTGCGCTGGCTGACCTTGTGGTAGGGCCTTCTGTTGGAGTTCACGCTCCCAGTATGCGGGGCCTAAGCGTCTCCTGGCTCTGTTACATATCAGCACCTTAGCGATCCTGGGAATTGTAGTTCTCCAGGGATTCCGGTTATGCCTTACTGGGTCATAGAGATACCGGTAAGCTCGGATCCTGTGTCCGGTAAATGCTTCGGGGTGAGCTGGTTAAGCTCCTCTGCCCCTTATGTACTAACTCGCCACTCGCCTTCGGCCTACTCGGGCCCTCACTAGGCTATACACACTAACGGCAGCTTGCCGCGCTTCACTGATCTTACGGCACCGGCACACCTTAAGCTCTATCTGGGCTCCCTGAATCTAGCAAGCAGGAGCCTCGTGCTCCACTGCTGAACTATTAACTGCGTTCTCTAGACTAGACTGAGCTCCACTGCAGACTGACCTCTCTTAGGCTTCTCTACTGCAGGAACTCTTCAGAGGAACTGAACTGCCTAGCTCCACCTTCCCTATTCATATCCCTAACGGGCTCCCTCTGCTGGTCTGAGGTGGAAGGTGGAGATGTGTGAATGTTTATGGGGGCCTCTTGTGGAGGATTCCATCAATGCACTCTTGTAGGATCTGTGATACCAAGCGCAGCGGGGCATCACAGATGCTATTGACGACGAGGTTAGGTTGCGCCTTCCTGAACAGAGACGGAGTACTGGAAGCACGTCAACAACTGCATCCTCAACCACAACTCTGCCTCTGACCACAAGTCGTAGTGGCTCTTCAGGTCACATGGGCTCTAAGCCTTGCATAGCCTGGGCATTTATTCAGATCGATAAGGATGACCCAACTCGTGTTATCTGTAATATTTGTCAGCAAAAGCTAAGTAGAGGCCAAAAAATACATAGTTTGAGTACTTCATGCATGTACCGTCACATGGATATGAAGCATAAGTTGCAGTGGGAAGCTCACTGTGCTACAATGCGGCCTAGCCGGCTGGGCCAACCACCGTCTGCCCCATCTTGTGCATCCGCAGCGTCTTCATCCTCTGTGACTGGGGGGACAGCAGTCACACATGTTTTTGGACTCAGACCTGCCACCTCTTTACCCGCAACAGCCAGTGTGATTGGCAGGTCGTCAGTTCATTGGGAAGTGGAAACACCTGCTAGTGTTGAGCGCTCTCCGACATCGAGAGCACCACCTTTGGATCAAGGCAACCTAACATGTCCGCCTGCATCTTCCTCACAGACCGGCAGTTGCCGGGGACACCCTACTCAACACCGTCTAAGCACAACAGCCAGCCCTCGGTCCCTCAGATGTGGAAAAGTAAAAGACAATTTCCTCCTAGCCATGAGAAAGCTAAGAGGTTGAATTTCACCATCTGCAAGCTGTTGGCTACAGAAATGCTGCCTTTCCACCTGGAGGACACAGAGGATTTTCAAGACCTTATGTCCGTCACAGTGCCCCAGTACCAGATGCCCAGTCGGCACTACTTCTCAAAGAAAGGTGTGCCTGCGCTCCACTAGCATGTCGCACACAACATCACCGCTTCTTTGAGAAACTGTGTGTGACAGGGTGCACTTCACCACAGACACTTGGACGAGAAGGCATGGACAGGGGCGTTACATGTCGCTGACTGGGCATTGGGTAACTATGGTGACAGCAGGACAAGGGGCTGCTGTCCAAGTCTTACCGTCCCCACGAGTTGTGTGTTAATCCTCTTTATCTCGAACTTCCTCCACTGCTTCTGCCTCCTCAACCTCCTCTCGGTCCTCCACCTGCACCCAAAGCCTGTCTGGTAATGCCACCTGATTTCTAACTGTGCAGAAGGAATCCTGCACACCTCCTTACTATGCTTGCAGCAGGGCTCAACGCATCAGTGTTTACTTTGAAATGTCTGGGAAATGTGAGTCACACAGCTGAGGAGTTTTGGTCAGCTCTGGAGAACCAATTTCATGAATGGTTGTCTCCACTGGACCTGAAACCAGGGAAGGCCATGTGCGACAATGCTGCAAACCTGGGTGCGGCACTTCGCCGGGGCAATGTCACACACGTGCCTTGTATGGCTCACGTGTTGAACCTGGTTGTCCAGCAATTTTTAGCCCACTATCCCGGACTAGATGGCCTTCTGCAGAGTGCACGGTCGCTGTGTGCTCACTTCCGCCGTTCGCATCCCGCAGTTCAACGACTTACATCTCTACAGAAGTCGTTGGGCCTGCCAGTTCACCGGCTGAAATGCGATGTGCCGACACGGTGGAATTCAACTCTGCACATGTTGCAGCGACTGTGGCAGCACCGACATGCCCTGGTGCAATACGTTCTGACGTATAGCCTGGGCCAACGAGATCCAGAGGTGGGGCAAATCACGCTGGAGGAGTGGTCTCAGATCAGGGACCTATGCACCCTTCTGCACAGTCTTGAAATGGCGACGAAGATGTTTAGTGCTGACGATGCCATTATCAGCATGACTATTCCGGTGATTTACATGCTGGAGCACATGTTAAACAGAATTCGGAGTCAGGTGGTGGCACAAGAGGAGGTGGAGGAAGTAGAGGAGGAGGAATTGTATGCGGAAGGGCTAACATCTGCAAGGTCCAGACGGTCGGCAGCACCAAGGCGGCAGGCATGTGAGGGTGGGGGAGATGGTTTTACCAGGGCGCATGGTAGCAGCCAAACTAGTGAGGAAGGTGCAGGAGCCCAGGAAGAAGTGGAGGACGAACTGATGGAAGACTCATCAGATGAGGGAGACCTTGATCACATTTCTGTTGTGCGAGGTTGGGGGGAGAGGACAGAGGAAGGAAGCATGATTGTTACCTCGCCACCAACACAACAAGGACTTGGTCCTTCTGGATGCGCAAGACACATGAGTGCCTTCTTGCTGCACTACCTGCAACATGACCCCCGGATTGTCAGAATTCGAAGTAATCCCGACTACTGGGTTGCCACACTCATAGATCCCCGGTACAAAAGTATATTTGCCGAAATAATTCCTGCCATAAAAAGGTATTGACGAATGCAGGAGTATCTGTTGCAGAATCTTACATGTGCTTTTCCACAAAACACCAGTGGTGCACGTAGTGAATCTCACAGTTCTAACTTGCCAACGGTGGGACTGTCGAGTCTTCATCACTCAAACAGTAACAGTAACACAGTATCTGCTGGTAACAGCAATTTTGTGGAATCGTTTCACCACTTTTTTAGACCATCCTTTGCAAGGCCACAGGAGACAAGAAGTCTGACACATAGTCAATGCCTAGAGAGGATGGTACAGGAGAATCTCCAAGTGAACATCGAAGCCATGACTGTGTCACTGGACCCTTGCTCATTTTGGTATTCCAATCTTGAAAAATCGCCGGAGCTCGCCACTCACGCCTTGGAGATCTTGTCATGCCATGCAGCCAGCGTTCTCTCTGAACGTGTGTTCAGCGCTGCTGGTGGTGTGCTGACAGATAAGCGCACGCGGCTGTCCACTGAGAATGTAGACAGACTCACGTTCATAAAGATGATCAAATCATGGATTCGCAAGGACATTTCTACCCCTGTGTCATCCTTGGGAGACTAAAAGCTTGGGGATTTGGTAAAATCACCTCACCAACCGTTTTAAGCAACAGTGGGGCAATTGATGCCACTTAACCCTAGAACGCATGACCATGAAAATCTACACTTTCACATACCTGGGGCCCTTTAGGCCCGTGTGCAAATAACATGAAATAACTCAAACTCAAATGACAAACAACTATATACATGAAGAATACCTAGAGTTTCAAAATTCTAACTAAAGCAATCTTGCAGAAAATAGAAAACAATTAAATGGGCGAGCCTGCAAGGCCACAGGTATGCGTTCTAGGGTTAAGTGGTGTCTGTGCCACAATTTTGGGAGTCCCCTTGCTGTGTCTTACGTGACGTTGGCATCGTAAATTCCAGGTGGGTTGGGTCGCACCCCCCCCTTTTAACTGTAAGAAACTACATACACTATGGCTTGGGGTAACACAGATGGTTGAGTCTGAAGAGCTGTTTACTCAGAGGTCTGCTCCAAATCTTCAGTGTCTGCTAGTCAGTGTAGAATTTTTAACTGCATCTAGCCTAGGCAATACTTTGGGCGTAGTAGCCCAGCTGCGAAGCAAGCTGCACCGCCTGTGTATCTAATAAGAATTTTTAAATTAATCTAGCCTAGGCAGACTGTGGGGACCCCCAACCAAACCCAGATGCTCAGTCCCCCTACCGCCCCCCTTTCATGGACAACCCAATAATGTAACTCATACAACTGGATGGGTGACAATCGGTCACAGCTTTATTAACTCTTTATACTCATTCCATTAGAAAGGCATTTTATTTCTAAAATAATTCAGCTTGTTGCAGCATGCCCTGGGTCCCCACTCCGGCAAGTTGGCCAACAAGTGTAACTCTCCAACATGTCCTTTCTGTTTCCAGGCCACGGAGGATCCAGCGTACTCGTATGCAGGACTCTGACCCCCACCCATCACTCTTAACGCTTGTTCCACTCCGTCCTGGAGTCCTGACAGGAATATGTCCAGTCCAATATCTATTAAGTGAACACCGTCGGGCCGTATGAGGCCTGCTTTATCTCCTTCCAGTTGTCGGTGTCGTATCACTACACCGCCTCTGTCTCTTCTAAATTTTGCCATCCGAATATTTATTACCCGCCTTGTCCATTCGATGGCCGTGATGTCTCGCGCACCTTGCCATATCGCTATCGGCACAATCTCTGACCATACTATAGCTAATTTTGTGAAAAATTCTCTGAAGCGCTCAGTGTCTAGTTTCATTATTGCCATTAGTTATGCGCTCTTGTGATGACCTAGGTTGTTTCCCCCGGCCTGTATAACTAAGATGACCGGACCTCTTGCCTCTCTCCCTACCTTGATTACCTCCGTTAGTACCTGTGGCCATAGCAGGCCTCTAATACCTCTCCAGTTGAAATATGTGTTATGAAACTCTAATTTCCTCCCGCCTGGGCGGACTTTCACCCTTTTTTGTGCCCAATATATATACAAGTGGCCTATCACTCACACTGTTGGCTTAGCGTCACCTGTAAAAGAAACAAACCACGTTAGGATAACAAGTGCGGTCTTATGAATCTCGCCAAACACGTGGATCGCCATCTCCCTATCCTCTGAACTTCCGTTTCTGACAGTCCTGCTCTTGCTGCTTCCGTGGCCGCACCTATGCGGAATGAGTGTGTCCCGTAATCTTTGGGGTGGTTCCCTGCCGATGTTATGCATTTATTAAATATAGCTTGGAACAGGTATCTGGATAATGGCGTTCCATCAATGTGTGATACGAAGAAATTACTTTGTGATCTGATGGTTAGATATGTTTTTACTATTGTTACCCGACTCAGTGTACCGTTTGTGGGTTGTAGAAGTACCCAAGTACCCCTGCCCGCTGGAACCGTTTTCGATTGGTGTATGCGTACACGTATTGCATTATTGGCTATGACTACTTCCTGGTGTAATAAGCGTCCACTGGTGGTAATTTTGGATTGAGGGACTAATTCGCTTATACATAGCACCCCGAAGAAGGCGATCACAAATGCAGTAGACATTAGTGTTGCTTCAAATTGTGAGTGTCATGTTAATGGTGTTAGGGATAAGATGTGAGAAATCAGTTTTAGTGACACGGGACGGGACGTCTACATTCCTGACTTGGCTGACCCCTTTTCCACCCTTTTATGGATTGTCTGATGATGAATCTTTGTCACATCTCCCCAATTCAGTAGTTGGAAGTGAAATGCTACTCCGGTCAGACACAGCTGCGCTGACGCCCCTGATATGCCCCTCATCATTAGCTGGTGGAGAAATTCTATGGTGACTTGTGATTTGGCTTGTTCACATTGGTCAACCCGTCTGCCTGCTACTAGTCTTGTCCACTCTTCCCATGCCTTACCGTATGCTTGCCACATTGACGGGGCAACTGACGCTCTGATTAATGGCATCAACTATTCGCCACTAGATCCCATAGGGAGGGTGGGCAACTGTTGCCCGATGGGTGGGCGTTGTGGAAGAGCTCTGTGAAAATCTGCATATTGAATTGTTATAAAGCATTAGCAGCAGCTTTATACCCCTCAGCATAGTGGCTAGCGCGGACCCATACATTGTGTTTTAGGCACAGGAATACTAGCGTGCGTAGTAGGCCTAGCACTGGGAGAGACGATGATGCCATCTTATTAATGCAGTGCGCTAGGCTGGTGTTTTGTGTTATGAAGCATATATTTTTGTTAGCCAGGCGCGCGCCCCATATTTCTATTGTTACCACTATTGGGAAAAATTATTTTCAGGGCTAGATGCAGCTAAAAATTATTATTAATTTCAAAGCTGGTGGAGCTTGGTATAGATGGCCTAATACAATGAGTCCCACACACTGCTAGAAGCCCAAATATTTTTTCAGAGGTAGATGCAGATAAAAATTATTTTGAATTTGCAACCTGATGGAGGTCAGTATAGATGGACTAATGGAGAAAGTCCCACACACTGCTAGAAGGCCACATATTTTTTCAGAGGTAGATGCAGAAAAAAATATATTCAGTTTGCAACCTGATGGAGGTCTGTATAGATGGATTAATAGAACAAGTCCCACACACAGCTAGAAGCCCAATATTTTTTCAGAGGTAGATGCAGAAAAAAATATATTCAGTTTGCAACCTGATGGAGGTCAGTATAGATGGACTAATACAACAAGTCCCACACACAGCTAGAAGCCCAATATTTTTTCAGAGGTAGATGCAGAAATAAATATATTCAGTTTGCAACCTGATGGAGGTCTGTATAGATGGATTAATAGAACAAGTCCCACACACAGCTAGAAGCCCAATATTTTTTCAGAGGTAGATGCAGAAAAAAATATATTCAGTTTGCAACCTGATGGAGGTCTGTATAGATGGATTAATAGAACAAGTCCCACACACAGCTAGAAGCCCAATATTTTTTCAGAGGTAGATGCAGAAAAAAATATATTCAGTTTGCAACCTGATGGAGGTCTGTATAGATGGATTAATAGAACAAGTCCCACACACAGCTAGAAGCCCAATATTTTTTCAGAGGTAGATGCAGATAAAAATATATTCAGTTTGCAACCTGATGGAGGTCAGTATAGATGTACTAATACAACAAGTCCCACACACAGCTAGAAGCCCAATATTTTTTCAGAGCTAGATGCAGACAAAAAATTATTTTGAATTTGCAACCTGATGGAGGTCAGTATAGATGGACTAATAGAGAAAGTCCCACACACTGCTAGAAGGCCACATATTTTTTCAGAGGTAGATGCAGAAAAAAATATATTCAGTTTGCAACCTGATGGAGGTCTGTATAGATGGATTAATAGAACAAGTCCCACACACAGCTAGAAGCCCAATATTTTTTCAGAGGTAGATGCAGAAAAAAATATATTCAGTTTGCAACCTGATGGAGGTCAGTATAGATGGACTATTACAACAAGTCCCACACACAGCTAGAAGCCCAATATTTTTTCAGAGGTAGATGCAGAAAAAAATATATTCAGTTTGCAACCTGATGGAGGTCTGTATAGATGGATTAATAGAACAAGTCCCACACACAACTAGAAGCCCAAATATTTTTTCAGAGGTAGATGCAGATAAAAATTATTTTTAATTTGCAACCTGATGGAGGTCAGTATAGATGGACTAATAGAGAAAGTCCCACACACTGCTAGAAGGCCAAAAATTTTTTCAGAGCAAGATGCAGATAAAAATTATATTCAATTTGCAACCTGATGGAGGTCAGTATAGATGGACTAATAGAACAAGTCCCACACACAGCTAGAAGCCCAAATATTTTTTCAGAGGTACTGTAGATGCAGATAAAAATTATTTTTAATTTGCAACCTGATAGAGGTCAGTATAGATGGACTAATACAACAATTCCCACACACAGCTAGAAGCCCAATATTTTTTCAGAGCTAGATGCAGACAAAAAATTATTTTGAATTTGCAACCTGATGGAGGTCAGTATAGATGGACTAATAGAGAAAGTCCCACACACTGCTAGAAGGCCAAATATTTTTTCAGAGCTAGATGCAGAAAAAAATTATATTCAGTTTGCAACCTGATGGAGGTCAGTATAGATGGACTAATAGAGAAAGTCCCACACACTGCTAGAAGGCCACATATTTTTTCAGAGGTAGATGCAGAAAAAAATATATTCAGTTTGCAACCTGATGGAGGTCTGTATAGATGGATTAATAGAACAAGTCCCACACACAGCTAGAAGCCCAATATTTTTTCAGAGGTAGATGCAGAAAAAAATATATTCAGTTTGCAACCTGATGGAGGTCAGTATAGATGGACTAATACAACAAGTCCCACACACAGCTAGAAGCCCAATATTTTTTCAGAGGTAGATGCAGAAAAAAATATAATCAGTTTGCAACCTGATGGAGGTCTGTATAGATGGATTAATAGAACAAGTCCCACACACAGCTAGAAGCCCAAATATTTTTTCAGAGGTAGATGCAGATAAAAATTATTTTTAATTTGCAACCTGATGTAGGTCAGTATAGATGGACTAATAGAGAAAGTCCCACACACTGCTAGAAGGCCAAATATTTTTTCAGAGCTAGATGCAGATAAAAATTATATTCAATTTGCAACCTGATGGAGGTCAGTATAGATGGACTAATAGAACAAGTCCCACACACAGTTAGAAGCCCAAATATTTTTTCAGAGGTACTGTAGATGCAGATAAAAATTATTTTTAATTTGCAACCTGATGGAGGTCAGTATAGATGGACTAATACAACAAGTCCCACACACAGCTAGAAGCCCAATATTTTTTCAGAGGTAGATGCAGAAAAAAATATATTCAGTTTGCAACCTGATGGAGGTCTGTATAGATGGATTAATAGAACAAGTCCCACACACAGCTAGAAGCCAAATATTTTTTCAGAGGTAGATGCAGAAAAAAATATATTCAGTTTGCAACCTGATGGAGGTCAGTATAGATGGACTAATACAACAAGTCCCACACACAGCTAGAAGCCCAATATTTTTTCAGAGCTAGATGCAGAAAAAAAATATACTCAATTTGCAACCTGATGGAGGTCAGTATAGATGGACTAATACAATGATGCTATGCCCAAAAGATTTTACTTCACTAGGTGCAGTAAAAAAATTGGTATTCTATACACAGGTGGTATATCTTGCAACACAGATAGGCTACTCCACTGACTAACACACTCTGCAATAGGCCAAAAAGGTTTAGCTTTGCTAGATTCAGCCAAATGCTGTGAAAAAAACTTGCACAGCACTGGCACAGACCTGCCTGGCAAAAACTGATAGGAACTGATGTAACCTAGTCCTGAAAAGGACTCCAATTACAATTAGTCTTTACTCCCACAACCTATCTATTTAAGAGCACAGACCTGCCTGGTAAAAGTCATAGGAAATGCTGTAACCTAGTCCTTAAAAGGACTGCAATCACAACTATTCCCTACTCCCAAGCTATCTGTAGATTTGTGCAAAAATTGGCTTGAAATTAACAAGGTATAGCGCACACAGCAACAGCGGTGCCGTCTAACACGCAGCTGCAGCAGTGAGAAAATGGTGGCGACGGGGAAAATGGCTTGGTCTTATAGGGCAAGGACATGTGACATACACTGCCAATGACACATGCCCTTGCTTGTGTGAAAAAAAGCACTTCGCTCCGTGTGTGCGCTGCTGATAGGCTGACAGATTGCACCTCCCCACTGTAAATGCGGGAAAGAGAAAAAAAAATGGAGATCTTCATTGTTCCTGCAGAGATCCATCCCCTGCCCCTCCCCCCACCCCGCTGTACACTCAAACTGCGTATTAACATTAATTTTCATCATTACTGAGAAAAAATCCAGTTATGATTTTGGTGCACGAACAGTTATCGAACATAACCTCGAACAGCCGAATTTTTCTCAAATTGTTCGTGTTCGCCGAACGTCTCGAACACCGCCCAAAACAGCTCGAATTTGAGATTGGCGAACAGTTCGAGTAGAACAACGCTCATCTCTAGTCAGGAGGACTCTCCCAGTAACTGCGTTGTTGAGGGCACGGCAGATGTTTTGGAACATGTGCTTGTGTAGTGCGGGGATGGCACACTGGGCAAAATAGTGTCAGCTGGGGACCGAGTACCGAGGGATGGCCACCACCATAAAGTTGTGGAAGGATTCCGTCTCCACCAGCCTAAAAGGCAGCATTTCCAAGAATTCTCCCACGCTGTCAGTGACGTGCATGAGGTAAGCTGAGTTCATTGGACATGAACTCGACTCATCTGGATGCCGTCACAGCCAGACACTGAGGGGCTTCACTGAGGAGCTTCTCAGTGTCTGCGGCTTGTAAAGCTGGATGGGAGCGTTCTGCTGCGATGCAGCCTGTCATCTCGATGTAGCAGAGCTGAAGCCATCCTGGGAACCATGGAAAGGTAAGGATGATGTTGGTTTATTATTTTACTTTTATTGCAGGAGATCGTTGGCTTCAGCTGGAATGGGCGTGATGGTAAGTATGGTTTAATTTAGAACAATAAAGAATTGTGTGTTTATTTCAATTAAAGGACTATATTCAGTGTGTTTGTGTTTTTTTAACTTTGACTATGGGATTAGTAATGGGGGTGTCTTATAGACGCCTCTCCATTACTAACCTGGGCTTCATGTCAGCTGGCGTTATAAGCTGACATCAACCCCAGCCCTATTACCCCACTGCCACCACCACAGGGCAGTGGGAAGAGCGAGGCTAAGTGTCAGAATTGGTGCATCTTATGGATGCGCCATTTCTGGAGCAGCTGACGGCTGGTGTTTCTAGCCTGGGAGGGGGGCCAATATTCATGGCACCCTTCCTGGGCTATTATTATCAGCCCCCAGCTGTCTGTCTAGCCTTTGCTAGCTATTAAAATAGGGGGGACCCCACGTCTTTTTTTTTGGGATTCCCCCATTTTAATAGCTAGTAAAGGCTAGGTATTCAGCTGGGGGCTGATATTAGTAGCATGGGAAGCTCCGTGGGTATTACCTCCTTCCCAGGCTTCAAACATCTGCCCCAGCCATCAGCTTAACCTCTGCTAGAGACTAAAATTACGGAGAACCCCACGCCAATGTTTTTTTTAATAAATCCTTTATTTTAACACTAAATGACAAGTACAGTAATCAACACTATCACTGTACTTATTATATATGTGACTGACATGTTTCTATCTATCTAATCTATGTGTGATGCTCTATTCTTTCTGTTCTAAATTGTCGGGTACCGCTGCTGAATTGCCGGCCGGCTTTTTTAAAGAGACGGTGCATGAAAACACTATTATTTTTTTTAATAAATCCTTTATTTTAACACTAAATGACAAGTACAGTAACCAACGCTGTCACGGTACTTCTTATATATGTGACTGACATGTTTCTATCTATCTAATCTATGTGTGATGCTTTATTCTTTCTGTTCTAAATTGTCGGGTACCGATGCTGTATTGCCGGACGGCTTTTTTAAAGAGAGTGTCTTCTGAGCAGTTTGTCAGCTTTTGGACACCTTTGAAGTTGTTTTCTATGTTTTTTTATTTGCTTGCCATTGGTTTTAACAGTGTTTGACAGTGTTCTAAGGTGTTCGACGAACAGTTACACGAACATCCCGGTGTTAGACGAACCGAACTGAACCCGAACACTACAGGGGTGGCTCAACACTAGTCGTGGACCCTGGGGTTCGCCCCACAAAGTCGGGTGCTTTGCTGCCATGTGCCTGATCATGCTGGTGGTGGTCAGGCTGGTAGTTTTGTCACCCCTGCTCACGCGGGCATGGCAGGTTGTACAAATGGCCTTTTTGGGGTTATCAGCAGAGTCTTTAAAAAAATTCCTGATTCGGGAAGACCTACCGGTTGTACTGGCAGTGTCCCTCGTGTTGGGGTTGCGGGGAACTGTTGCCCTCCTTCTGTGTGCGGCCACCATACTGCTTCTTCCTGCCTGTTGTGGTACTCTTCCTCCCTCCCCCTGTGTGCTGCTGGCCTCACTCTGCGTGTCCTCCTGCCTCTTTGGGTCAGTTACTAAATCATCCACCACCTCCTCCTCTTCCACTTCCGCACCACGATCCTCCTCCTCACTTCTTGTCATTGGCCACCTCTTGTGACAAATTGCCAGCGTCGACTTCCTCTGGCTGTGGCTGTTCAACTATTTGGGCATCGCTACATGGGATCTCCTCTTCCACCACTTCAAGCGAAGCAGGTGAGGGGCACAAATATGGAAATGGACCAGTGAACAGCTCTTCAGAGAGTCCAAGTGTGGGATCAGTTGCTGTCTGACGACACTCGGCATGTTTGGAGGAAGGAGCATCAGGGTGAGGAGGAGTATGCGGTTGAGACTCACGGCTACTAAAACTTGACCATGTGGAAGACAGACCGGAGGTGGTGGTAACTGGAAGCATTATCTGCTATCCAATTAATAACCTGTTCACACTGATCAGTTCGCAATACTGGTGTTGTAGTGTGCTTCCCTAGTAATTCGGTCTAGAAGTGGGAGCGAGAAGATGTGGCTGTTGGTTGTGGCACATTTTCACCTTGGCCATGGCCCCATCCTCTACACGTACCATCACCAGAACGTCCAGTTCCACGTCCCTTGCCACGCGCCTTGCCCATTGTAAATGAAGTAAAATAGCTTACCCTCGCACTATCAATGGAAAAAGGGTAATAAAAAGGAGATTAGAACTGTGAAAGAGGAAAACCACAGTTCTATTTGTCTGGCCTACACCAGAATCTTTTAAACAGATATATTTATGACTGAACAGACAGGGAGACACTATTACTGATTTTTTTTACGTAAAACAGGCCAAAAGCTGGATAATACAGAGATTTGACCCGTGGAACTGCAAAACCACAGTTCTATTTTTCTGGCCTACACCAGACTCTTTTAGCAGAGTTTTTTTTGTACGGCAAAAAATGCCAAGAGCAGGATAATACTGAGATTTGACCCGTGGAACTGCAAAACCCCAGTTATAGTTATGTGGCATACACCAGACTCTTTTAAACAGATATATTGGTGTCTGACCAGTCAGGGAGACACTATTACAGTTTTTTTTGCGACAAAAAATGCCAAAAGCAGGATAATACAGAGATTTGACCCGTGGAACTGCAAAACCACAGTTATAGTAATGTGGCGTATACCAGACTCTTTAAAACACATATATTGGTGTCTGACCAGTCAGGGAGACACTATTACAGTTTTTTTTTTACGGCAAAAAATGTCAAAAACAGGATAATGCAGAGATTTGACCCGTGGAACTGTAAAACTACAGTTCTATTTTCTGGCCTACACCAGACTCTTTTAAACAGATATATTGGTGTCTGAAGAGTCACAGACACACTCAATTTTTTTTTTTGGGGGGGGGGGATGCCAAAAGGTTAATAAGACGTGTATTTGGACAGTCTGGCTGACGAAAAAAAAAATACAGGATTTAGATGAAAAAAAATAGTTTTTCCTGGCCCCTGAGACCAGGATGATAAGTCTAGCAATTTGACCAACAGGAGCACACAGGACTGTAATGCAGCGTTTGCTGGTATAACCACTGCGTCTCCTATAAATCCTGCCTGCCTGCCTACCTGCCTGATATCTGGGATGGATATTAGTCCTGAAAAGGACTGTTTGTTTGATTTGTCAGGCTTTAGAGACCCTACACTACCTATTTTGCACTATATATCTTTCCCTAACTCAGCAGCACTGACCCTACACTGTCTGATCCGGAGCGACTGTGTCCAAGATGGCGGCCCCCGGTTTTAAATACTCGAGGTGACGCTGTGCGGCCAGCCAATCACTGTAATGCCCACAAACAACATGGCTGCGGCATTACAGTGACTGGCTGGCAATACCTGCATGTTCATTGGCTCTGTAAAGAGCGCCAAATGTGCAGGGCGGAGACCCGAGCTCCCGCCCGAGTAACCCGGAAATGCTCAGTGCTCGCCGAACATCCCGAGTAGCATGTTGCTCAGGCGAGTAACGAGCAGTGTCGAGCATGCTCGCTCAAGACTATTTATGAACTCACGTTTTTACCAATTATTTATTCTAATAAAAGAATCTATGTTTTAATACCACTCCTCTCCAGTCATTTGTGACCACCTCAGCCTCACTAGGTCCAGCACAGATACCACTCACATAAGTTTATATGCTTTAGTGTCACTTTATAGGCCCATAGGTTTTTGAAGATTACATAGTATAGATATATAGATCCATAACTTTAACTTCTACAAAATAACAAAGATATAACTCCACTGCTATGTTATGAACATTCCAGAACTACTATATCCATGTGTCTATTGCCATGCATGACCGATGACCATCTGCTTGCATAAGATATGCTTTAGCAATTCAAATGCCAATATGTCTTATTATATGCTATAAAATATGTTACATTGTGCTGTGTTAACCAATAATGTACTTTCTAAATTGTAATATTTACATTTATGCCACTTTTTATGTATGTAATGTTATACATGTCAGAAATATACTCCAGTCGTTGACTGGAGTAACATGTCTGGTGGTGGTGCATGCCGGTTGTTAGATGCACTTAGTTCATTAAGTGGTGTGTGCCTCTTAATGAAATGAGGCATATCTCACTCCAGCAGTTCCAATCATTTAGACTGACAGTGCATCATGCTATTCTTGATTAATTGGACCCTAAGTTGCTGGTGATATGGTTGAATCACAGGACACTGTGGTTTCAGCACTATCATGCCTTTTCATGCCCCTCTAGTGACCCATCAACATATTGTGCTCAATAGTTTACATACCCCGGCAGAATTTTTCCTTTCTTGGCCTTGTTTCAGAGAATATGAATGATAACAAAAAAACTTTTTTCTCCACTCATGGTTATTGGTTGGGTGAAGTCATTTATTGTCAAACTACTGTGTTTTCTCTTTTTAAATCTTAATGACAACCAAGAACATCCAAATGACCCTGATCAAATGTTCACATACCCTGGTGATTTTGGCCTGATAACTTGCACAGAATTTGACACAAATGGGTTTGAATGGCTACTAAAGGTAACATTCTCAACTGTGACCTTTTTGCTTGTAATCAGCGTGTGTGCATAAAAGCTGAGTGAGTTTCTGGGATCCAGACAGACTCTTGCTTCTTTCATCCAGCCACTGACGTTTCTGGATTGAGAGTAATTGGGAAAGCAAAAGAATTGTCAACGGATCTACGGGAAAAGGTAGTTGAACAGTTTAACACGGGAAAGGGATACAAAAAAATATCCAAGGAATTGATAATGCCAGTCAGCAGGGTTCAAACTGTGATTAACAAATGGCAAATCAGGGGCTCTGTATAAACCAAACCATGGTCAGGTAGACAAACTAAAATTTCTGCCACAACTGGCAGGAAAATTATTCGGGATGCAAAGAAAAACCCACAAATAACATCAGCTGAAATTCAGGACTCTCTGGAAATTAGTGGTGTGGCTGTTTCAAGATGCACAATAAGGAGGCATTTGAAAAAAAATGGGCTGCATGGTCGAGTTCCCAAAAGAAAGCCATTACTGCGCAAATGCCACAAAGTATCTCGCCTACAATATGCCAAACAGCACAGAGATAAGCCTCAAAACTTCGGGAACAAGGTAGTTTGGAGTGATGAGACCAAAATTTAACTTTTTGGCCACAAGCATAGACGTTACATTTGGAGAGAGGTCAACAAGGCCTATGATGAAAGGAACACTATTCCTACAGTAAAGCACGGAGGTGGATCGCTGATGTTTTGGGGATGTGTGAGCTACAAAGGCACAGGAAACCTGGTAAAAGTTGAAAGAAAGATGAATGCAGCATATTATCAGCAATACTGGAAGCAAATTTGCACTCATCAGCCCGGAAGCTGTGCATGGAACGTACTTGGACGTTCTAACATGACAATGATCCAAAACACAAGTCCAAGTCGACCTTTCATTGGCTACAGAAGAACAAAGTGAAGGTTCTGGAGTGGTCATCTCAGTCACCTGAATTCAATACTATTGAGCCACTCTGGGGAGATCTCAAGCACCCAGTTCATGCTAGACAGCCCAGGAATTTATAGGAACTGAAGGCTTTTGGCCAAGAAGAATGGGCAGCTTTACCATCTGAGAAAATAAAGAACCTCATCCACAACTACCACAAAAGACTTCAAACTGTCATTGATGTTAGAGGGAGCAATACACGGTATTAAGAACTGGGGTATGTGAACTTTTGATCAGCGTCATTTGGATGTTTCTGGTTGTCATTAAGATTTAAAAAGAGAAAACACAGTAGTTTGACAATAAATGGCTTCACCCAACCAATAACCAACCCAACGAAAAAGTTTTTTTGTTATCATTCATATTCTCTGAAACAAGGCCAAGAAAGGAAAAATTCTGCCGGGGTATGTAAACTTTTGAGGACAACTATATATGCCAGGACTTTTCTTACCAACAGCAGTCAGACCCTCATTGCTGGGCAGACACGAAGAGGAGGAATAACTGTGCAACCGAGAAAAAGTTTAGTATGTGTCAGAATTGATTTTAGACACTAAATAAAAAACAAAAAAAGTGTATATGCATATGCATATGTCTGCACAAACCGTTAGAAACCGACTCCATGAGGGTGGTATGAGGGCCCGACGTCCACAGATGGGGGTTGTGCTTACAGCCCAACACTGTGCAGGACGCTTGGCATTTGCCACAGAACACCAGGATTGGCAAAGTCGCCACTGGCGCTCTGTGCTCTTCACAGATGAAAGCAGGTTCACACTGAGCACATGTGACAGATGTGACAGAGTCTGGAGATGCCATGGAGAGTGATCTGCTGCCTGCAACATTCTTCAGCATGACCGGTTTGGCAGTGGATCAATAATGGTGTAGAGTGGCATTTCTTTGGAGGGCCGCAAAGCCCTCCATGTGCTCGCCAGAGGTAACCTGACTGCCATTAGGTACCAAGATGAGATCCTCAGACCCCTTGTGAGACCATATGCTGGTGGGTTGGCCCTGGGTTCCTCCTAATGCAGGACAATGCCAGACCTCATACATATATATATATATACACAGTACTGAAACATACAGATTTTTCTGTATTTTCATGACTATGAAAATTGTACATTTACACTGAAGGCATCAAAACTATGAATCAACACATGTGGATTTATATACTTAACAAAAAAGTGTGAAACAACTGAAAATATGTCTTATATGCTAGGTTCTTCAAAGTAGCCACCTTTTGCTTTGATGACTGCTTTGCACACTCTTGGCATTCTCTTGATGAGCTTCAAGAGTTAGTCACTGGAAATGGTCTTCCAACAATCTTGAAGGAGTTCCCAGAGATGCTTAGCACTTGTTGGCCCTTTTGCCTTCACTATGCCGTCCAGCTCACCCCAAACCATCTCGATTGGGTTCAGGTCTGGTGACTGTGGAGGCCAGGTCATCTGGCGTAGCACCCCATCACTCTCCCTCTTGGTCAAATAGCCCTTACACAGCTTGGAGGTGTGTTTGGGGTCATTGTCCTGTTGAAAAATAAATGTTGGTCCAACTAAACGCAAACCGGATGGAATAGAATGCCGCTGCCAGATACTGTGGTAGCCATGCTGGTTCAGTATGCCTTCAATTTTGAATAAATCCCCAACAGTGTCACCAGCAAAGCACCCACACACTATCACACCTTCTCCTCCATGCTTCACGGAGGGAACCAGGCATGCAGAGTCCATCTGTTCACCTTTTCTGCGTCGCATAAAGACACGGTGGTTGGAACCAAAGATCTCAAATTTGGACTCATCAGACCAAAGCACAGATTTCCACTGGTCTAATGTCCATTCCTTGTGTTCTTTAGCCCAAACAATTGTCTTCTGCTTGTTGCCTGTCCTTAGCAGTGGTTTCCTAGCAGCTATTTTACCATGAAGGCCTGCTGCACAAAGTCTCCTCTTAACAGTTGTTGTAGAGATGTGTCTGCTGCTAGAACTCTGTGTGGCATTGACCTGGTCTCTAATCTGAGGTGCTGTTAACCTGCGATTTCTGAGTCTGGTGACTCGGATGCAAGTGCACTTGGGGACACATTCAAAGTTTGCCCAATTTTTCGTACTGACTGACCTTCATTTCTTAAAGTAATGATGGCCACTCATTTTTCTTTACTTAGCTGCTTTTTTCTTGCCATAATACAAATTCTAACAGTCTATTCAGTAGGTCTATCAACTGTGTATCCACCTGACTTCTGCACAACACAACTGATGGTCCCAACCCCATTTATAAGGCAAGAAATCCCACTTATTTAACCTGACAGGGCACACCTGTGAAGTGAAAACCATTTCCGATGACTACCTCTTGAAGCTCATCAAGAGAATGCCAAGTGTGTGCAAAGCAGTCATCAAAGCAAAAGGTGGCTACTTTGAAGAACCTAGAATATAATGCATATTTTCAGTTGTTTCACACTTTGTTAAGTATATAATTCCACATGTGTTAATTCATAGTTTTGATGCCTTCAGTGTAAATGTACAATTTTCAAAGTCATGAAAATACAGAAAAATCTTTAAATGAGAAGGTGTGTCCAAACTTTTGGTCTGTACTGTATATATATATATATATGTATATATACACATATATATATGTCCATGCACAAAGAAGAAAAAGTAGCACTCACTGATACTTTAAGAACACTTCTTTATTCTTTTTTTATTTTTTACATTAAAAGTGATGAGGCGGAGGAGCATGTGAGATTCATTACGGACGATGGCTGTTTAGCGCTCCGGCGCTTCAACGGGTCTTGTATAAGGGGATGAGGTGCTGAATACAGTCCCTAGATATCACTGGCATATATAGGGAGCACGCTTACAGAGGTGCTGGTCTTCCTTCTTCTTTGTTATTTGCAATTTACAGGGTGGACCATTTATATGGATACAACTAAATTAAATGGGAATGGTTGGTGATATCAGCTTCCTGTTTGTGGCACATTAGTATATGGGAGGGGGAAAACTTTTCCAGATGGGTGGTGACCATGGCGGCCATTTTGAAGTTGGCCATTTTGGATCCAACTTTATTTTTTTCAATGGGAAGAGGGTCATGTATATAATGTTCGGTATTTGATGTATTTGTATTAAGCTGAAAAATCATGTTGCTAAGTCATTTTTGGAGAACGTGCATTTTTGTCACATTTTCACTGCACTTTGAATTTATATCTATTTTTTTTCTGGACATTATTACAGAATATTAATGGTGTCATCAAAAATCACAACTCATCTTGTGAAAAACAGGATGTGACGACATGGCTTCTAGTCTTAATAACCCAGACGTCTAGATTTGTTAAGCCAAGAGAAATACACTATTATCTTTGTGTTGACTTTTGAATTTATGTGTGTTTCTTTGATGGGTCAAGAAGGACAGGCTAGTATTTGTATCAACCTGAATGTTGACTTCTCTTGGTCTGTGAACAATGAATGTTTGCTAAATATGCTTATTAGCCATTGTTTGTACCCTGTGGCTGCAAATTGTGCAGAATAAATAAAATAAAAAAAATGTGCCATGCTCCATTAAATGTAATGTCAGAGGCCACATGCTCAAAAAGGGCAACCTCGAAAAAACGTGACACAAGCCACTCCATCTGGAAGATTTCAGAGGAATCCCAGCCTTCATCCTTTAAACCCTGAAAAATGATCCGGACTTACAATGGGGTGCACTGAATTGCTTCCATGAAAGGGCTGCTGTCCGGAGGAACGAACCAGACCAAGAGGGGTCATCACGTTAGGTCAATACCGGGAAGTCACTTCATGGAGAAAATCAGAAATCAAGTGGGTAGTCAAGATAAAGGCCAAGGTCAGACAACAAGATACATAAATTCACACAGAAGCAATGTGTCAGAGACCAGGTCCAGGTGAAAACTAACTATTAACTGGTAGCTATTAACTGGCAGTATGTCTGCTGGGGTTTATATAGAAGGGGTCTCACCCATTGCTCCCAACAGAGAGCTAATTACATACCAGCTCACTGCAGCTATACACAGGTATGTGGAGAGGTAGAAAAAGTTTCAGCAATCTAACAGCTAATCACCCACATGCTGCCTGAATCCAGCAGTAACAGTAGTGTTAGTGCTGCACCATCTAGTGACCAGGGCAGGGCTTGAAGCAGTCATTTCAAACATGGATGTGACAGATGTATTATCCTCCTGAAGCATTGCTCCTTAATCAGTATAGCTAATTATATAAGGCCCTAATTTGACTCTGTATAACAGTACCGCAAGAATATCGTGCACATGGCTCTTACATGTGCATGTGGTTGATTGATCTGGAGACTTTTAGATAGTTTGTATATTAACTATAAGTAAGTGGAGATAAAGATAACTAAATCTGAGTGAATGGAGATGTTGCAGATGGAGCAGAACATCTTTCATATTTCCGTTTGTTACTTTTCAAAACATTTTGTTTCCCAGGTTAAATTGAATTTGCATCCAGACTTCTTGTGTATCATAAAGCAATTCTGAACTAATGTTGACACTGTAATTATATGTAGCCATTTCTGGATACTTTACACCTCTGCTTTATTAGTAGAAAATCTTAGCGTATAAACGAAACATCATTATTCCTCTTTTGTTACCAATTTTCATCCTGTTCTTATCAACAATGTTACTTCATAATGAGCATAATGAGAATGGTAATAAGGATTATTAGGCATGATCAAAGATGTTAATGAATCTTACAAGCAAAAACATCAATGTTAACCTTTGCCCACTCATTTTTTGTTTTCTATTTTTTTTTTCCTTTTTTCTCCACAATGGACAATGATGGCTCGCTGTTTTAAAAACTAATCACAAGTGCCTATTAAATTTCAGTTTCATATATTGCTTGAGGTAGAACTGATTATCATAGTGAATGAAATAGTTGTTTGGCTAATTCTCAGGGGACAAAAAGTCATTCTTCAAGGTGATGCATCTCATTTGTGGAATACATTAACAATTGAAGGCAGTTAAAAATACATGTGAACTCCCTGTGAGACAAATCTAAAGCTGACCACATGTATATACTTTTGTTGTACTCGAAGAGAAAAAAAAAATGTGATACGGAAGGGTGATTTCTACAAACACTTGAGACTTTAATTTCCATCTCTAATGTGCTACAGATCAGAGATGCTTAGAACATATTTTGGATTTGCTGCTTTTTAAAGAACTTTTAATGTCTTTTGCATTTTTCAAAGGTGAAAGTAAAAATATGAGAAAATAAGATAAGACCCAATAGATCTAAAGGTCAAGTTTGTGATAAGAATTATCCTTTAAGTTCAAGGTTGCATGGTAATAGAAGAGTGAAGTGGTTGTATTTTTTTTAAATTACAGTAGGAGGAAATCACTTAAATGGAAAAGGCTACATGGAAGGTAATATTAATGTCAGGAAAAATAATGTAACTATATTAAACTTACATTTGTTGGCATTTCTCATTTACATTAAATACTCAAAATATGAGTATGTAGAACAGCACTAATTTTCCTTGGTAATATAGATAATTTATACTCCCAGCTTCTTGCTTTATTGTAATTTGTATACAATGTTTCTTGTTCATCGGAGAAACAGGGTTGACAATGTAGGAGTTGCAGAGTTAGCAGTTGCAACTATACTCTGATGCTTGAAGAGGCCACATAATAGAACACCAGTGTTAAAAATGGTACATGGTAGGCACAGATTTTGCATTAAAGGGAACCTGACAGATGATACATGCTGCCCAGACACTGTCTGTACAATCTCAGCCAGGTATGTTTAACTCTGAAACGTTGCAATGTGTAAGATAAAAACACAGTTTAATAGTCGCCAGGGACCGAGCTGCATGGAAGACTAGTCGAACAGGCGGTTCCCTGCTGTCCTGCAGTGATAGGTCTTTCTCCATACATAACCCAAGATAAAAAACAAAAAGAGCATATACCCTGCAGTAAGTACATAATTAAATAGTAATAGTACATGTAAATAACATAAGGTACTTGGTTTACACTATTTTGATCAAAAAAACATAACAGTCATCCTACCATGACAAGGTGTACCCAATCGGGACAGTCCTATCTCTAGTATTAAACCTCAGCATGTGTCAGCCGACCTCAAAATACATGGAGGCAGAGCAGGACCTAGACCCAACTGCTCAAACATCTGCCCATGGGAAGGTATATCCTGTAGATGAAATGCCTAGCTCATTAAGTAGGATCCATGCCCCTGTTTGTAAAAAATATAAGAAACTACAGAAACACCAAAGAAATTAGCCAGAAAAAATGTTGGTTTAAGTCCACAACATAGGTGCATGTTCACACTGTGGCCATTTAACAAGCTAACAACTAAGCTAAAACAAAATGAGCAAATACCCTGCAGTATGAAAATATATTAATAAATAGTAATAGTGCATGTAAATAACATAGATTACTTAGTTAACACTATTTTGATAAATAAAAAGCATAAAAGCCATTCCACCACGAAAAGGTGTAACCAATCGGGACAATCCTATCTTCTTTAGCTTTGCTTTCGCCATATGTGCATGTAGGGAGAGGCATGTCACTCAAGGGCAGCAGGCGGGGAACAGCCATCAGGGACCTGCCTATCTGGTTAGTCTCCTGTGTGGCTCGCTCCCCTATGACTTTTAAAGTTTTTTTTTTTTAAATGCAGCAGAGTTTCAGAGCCATTGTCTGATACATGCGGCCTGTGTAAAGTTATAACATTCAAATATCACAAGGTGCAGTGAGACCTTACACACACATGCACAGAACTTCCCCAGGCCTCATTGGAGCTGGAAGTACCAGCCTAGAGTGAGAGACTCAAGGATTTCAGTGCATGCAATGACAGTAAAATGCGGCGACTGAGTAGGCAATGGTGAGTAACGGAGGAGCCAGAGAGGTGAGTTTAAGCATTCTTTTCATTTTTTTACCTTTTGATGGATTTTACAGTTCAAAAAGATGGCGACCAGCAGCTGTAATTTTGTTGAATCAGGGCGGAAACAAAAAAAAAATTGGGGTCAAATGTGAATTTTTAGTAATATTGGAGTAAAACTCAATTTCACTCTAATATTTTTGCTCATCTATACTGGGTGATTATACCTTCATTTTTTATTTATAAATTTACTTACATTTTGAATTTTTTTTTTGCTAGTTAGGTAACTTCTTTATTGTCCAGGAGTCCAAATAATTTAAGTTTATTATAGGTGTAATAAAAGAGTGCTCAAAAGTTAAATAAATAAAGAATAGTAAGAAATATGTTAGTAATCATTGGGTGGAGATAAAATATAAAATCAATTAAGAATTTTAAAATGCACAACAAGTGCTCCATTCAATTCTTACTGGCGATAGACTTGTGACTGGAGAAACAAGAGGGATACAGAAACCCTGGTGGTCAGTGGGGCGTCCTATGATCAGACCTACACAAATCTTTTAAATAGTAATACCCATTTTAATTTTTCTTCTTTATTTTATTTTTATGGGTCTTGGAGTTTGTTTTTCTGTTACATAGCTTTAAATCCCTTGTGTTTCTTCACGCAACCATAGTGTTAAATCATAGAACTCAATCTGCCTGCAGCCGCCACTAGGGGTATATGGAGTTATACAACTTCTATTAAGCTCAAAACAATTCTATATGCAGTAAACTTCACTGAATCCCATAGTGGCGGCTGCAGGCAGTCAGAATATTGTTATGTTACTCTATCACTGTACGAAGAGAAACAGAGGATCTGGAGTTCTATATTATAAAAAAAGGAGCTCCGGCCACAGGCTACGAGATCAAAGAAATTTGTCTGTTAAAATAAAATGGTGTCAACGACCTTAATGATCAGAGTGTTATGGATGTAAATCATAGGACACTAACATTGCATTCTCAGGCAGTGGTCACACTGCTGATGAAAACCATAATAGCCCTATGCTACTGCGGTTTCTCCAATATACCCCTGCACAACCACCAAATCTTGCAGGAAACCACTGTTTCACCCGCAAGACCAGATGACCGATCGTAATGGCACCTCAGTTTTGCTGGTGTTTCTGACGCGCCCCCTGGGCCGTGGGGTACCCGGAGCCGGGCCTGTAGACGCTGGGGGTTGTAGTCACTGTGGCGATGACCAGGTCCGTGACCCAGGGCGGTCAATCCAAGGGGTAGTATTTGTATATGAATGTAAATGTCCATGTGGAATGCGGTCAATAGGAACCTCCACTGCGAAACAGTCCTCTGAAGCTGATGTTTTGCAGTAAGGGTGGTATAACTTCCCACAGGTAGAGTGTAGCTTCAGGGCAGTGTGGATGATGGTGGTTGTGCAGGGTGTCGCAGTGCAGAAATAATCACAAAGTCCGTATAGTGCAATCCCAGGGTCTTTACTGGTGGCAATGATATAGGCCCAAATGGGAGTACTGGCTAGTGATGAGGGCCTGGTCAGTCTGGGAGCAATCACAGAGTCCTCCTGGTCAGGTGGAGTTGTAGGCCTGCCGTTCTGACTATACTCTTTTGGCTATTCTGCTTGCAGCTGTGTTGTGGCCCACATCCCTGAGTGTAACGTGCTGTGCTCACCCGTATGGCTGGCAACTCGGGCCTTGTGGATTCCCCACTCCTCTGTGGCGGTACTGGTCCCTTGATGCTGCTGAGCCTCCGGGCTTCTGATGGGGCCAGGAGACCTGCAATCTCCTGCCCTACGGTATCTGCTGCTGGGTATGCAATCCCCACAGCCTCAGACTCCGGTGTCCGGTTCTCTGTGTATGATCTGGCTAGGACGAGCTATCTCCAGCTCCAGTCCTCAGCCCTTGCTCCTGGATGTCTACTCCTCAACACTGACACTAGACTCTGACTAACCTAACCCCGCCTCCGAACCCAGTTATAAAGGGCAGGATCCTCCCCTTTTAGGTCTGGAGCAGGAGGTGTTGCATGTACTGTGTTCCTGACCAGGAAACCCCTGTTTGCTCTCAGACATGGCATTACTACCACTGTGGCAACCAGATCCTCTGGGGTGTCACATTCCCCCCTAGTAAGTTTCAGTACTCCGGGACTGAACACATTTTTCAAAATAACAGGTAACAACAACAATAAGGATACATTAGAAATATTTACAAGGCATTATAGTTATTAGAGGTCACGGCATAATCCGTAACCAGGTGTCCATTCCACTGAAACAAGGTGCGCTTCTTGAGGGACCCGTCTCAAACCCTCCACAGAGGCCCTGGGGTGGCTGCAGGGCATTGATGATCCTGTGTTGGACCACGTCTTCAGCCACCTCCACGAGTTTTTGTCCAGTGGTCCGGCACAAAGTGGCACTTTACAGGTGCAACTATTTACAGGCAAAGTTTTTGGTTATCCACTGTCCATAACCTGAAAGTCTTTGAACCCTGTCGGGTAACTGGAAAAATATATTTAGTACACACATATAAACATTTCAACATTTGCAATAATACAGTTATACATTACACTTTAAATTCTCCATCGAGCAGGGATCTGACCTCTGGTAATTCTGGTAGATCTACGTAACACACTGTCTGTCTGTGTTCTACCTTGGTCCCCTGTATCTACCCCTGGTGTAGTGGGTTCTGCATGAACTGCACTACAGGTACTTTGAGGTGACACTGGTAGGTTGGGCAACTTCCTACGAACTCTTTGGCTTACCGTGGGTATGACAGGTTCACTACTAGCAGAGGGTGGATTCTCCTGGTCTGCTGATGAGGAATCTTCTGCCTCCAGGGCCAACTGTTCTTCCAACTCTACTGGGACTTCTGCAGTTTCCTGAGGGGCTGGTTGGAGAAATGTAAGGACTGGCACAACTATTGCATTATTCACTTGTGTCCATGACCGGGGAAATTCTCCGAGTACCGTGCTGACCATTTCTTCCACTTCCTCTGCGGGTTGAGGGCTATCTTGGTCTTCTTTTGGATGTTGCAGCTGCTCGGGACATTTCTTCAGGTGGTCTCTGGAAACTGTTGTTAATGTTTCTCCTCCATACTTACTAATGAGGTACACCTTGGGGTTACCATGGCTTGAGGGTAGAATGGTGTACGGTTCTTCCTCCCACTGGTCATCCAACTTGTGGTGTCGCCTCTTCCTCTTTAGGACTTGCTCTCCATGTGACAGGGGAACAGCAGGTGCATGTTGATTGTAAGTCTTCTCCTGCCTTTGTCTTGCTTGAGACAGACTTCTTTCAACACTTTCCTGTACCTTGCGGTATTGCTGCTGCCACTCAGTATCCCAATCTGCATCTGGTGAGACGGTCTCTGGTGTTAGGACTCCCATATCCAGGTCGATGGGCAGCTTACCAGGTCTGGCTCTCATCAGGTAAGCAGGTATGCAGTTGGTGGAATTCACTGGGATATGATTGTAGAGGTCCACCAGATCTGGCAACTTTTCCGGCCACAGACTGTGTTCTTCCAGGGGCAACGTCTTCAACAGGTCTATCACCACCTGGTTCATCTTCTCACACAACCAGTTGGTCTGGGGGTGATAAGGCATTGTCCTGATATTCTTGCAGCCATACAGGTTGCAGAATTCCTGGAACACCTCCGCTTCGAAGGCCAGACCTTGGTCAGTTAGCACACGTTCTCGGTAACCATGCGGGCGGCAGAAGGGCTGCTGGAAAGCTCTGACTGCTGTTTGAGCCGTCTGGTCCTTTACTGGCACTATTACCAGAAACTGGGAGTAGTGGTCTATGATGGTGAGGGCGTAGACATAGCCTGACCTGCTTGGGGCTAGCTTCACGTGGTCCAAGGCTACCAGTTCGAGTGGCTGTTTGGTGAAGATGGGCTGCAGGGGAGCCCTCTGGCTGTCATGGTCTTTTCTTCTCAGGTTGCATGGTCCGCATTCTCGACACCACCTCTCGATTGCTTTCCTCATGCCAGCCCAAAAGAACCGTTCACGTAGCAGGACTTCCAGATTTTTCCATCCGAAGTGTCCTGCTCCATCGTGGTACGCTTCCAAGACCATAGACGCATCCCGCCTCGGGACTAACACCTGCCAGACCAGTTAATGTGTCCGAGAGTTGATGGCTCTTCGACACAGCTTCCCTTCATAAATGAACAGATTGCCTTTCTCTTTCCACAGCTGTTTGGTCTCCTCAGGAGCATCTGGATCAGGGTGTGCTTCAGCTTGGGACAGCAACTCTTTGACTAGGCGGACAGCCAGGTCACTGTCTTGTGTTTCTGCCCATTCATGGTGGGGCAATGGATTAAATGTGGCCTCCCTGTTGGCAGAGCACCTGTTCTTCACACAGTGGGAGCACCGAGTTCATAGAATCATAGAATCATAGAATGGTAGAGTTGGAAGGGACCTCCTGGGTCATCTGGTCCAACCCCCTGCTCAAAGCAGGATTCACTAGATCATCTCAGACAGATGTCTGTCCAGCCTCTGTTTGAAGACGTCCATTGAAGGGGAACTCA
The DNA here is from genome assembly GCF_046119375.1 of Phyllobates terribilis. Classification (NCBI taxonomy): domain Eukaryota; kingdom Metazoa; phylum Chordata; class Amphibia; order Anura; family Dendrobatidae; genus Phyllobates; species Phyllobates terribilis. The sequence goes on along the minus strand of NW_027362764.1, from coordinate 657,740,603 downwards.
CCACCTCTCGTGGCAGCCTGTTCCACTCATTAATCACCCTAACTGTCAAAAAGTTTTTTCTAATATCTAATCTGTGTCTCCTCCCATTTAGTTTCATCCCATTGCTTCTAGTCTTTCCTTGTGCAAATGAGAATAAAGATGATCCTTCTACAATGTGACAGCCCTTGACATATTTGTAGACAGCTATTAAGTCTCCTCTCAGTCTTCTTTTTTGCAAGCTAAACATTCCCAAATCCTGGAACCGTTCCTCATAGGACATGGTTTGCAGACCAGTCACCATTCTGGTCGCTCTTCTCTGAACTTGCTCCAGTTTGTCTATGTCTTTTTTAAAATGTGGTGCCCAAAACTGTACACAGTATTCCAGATGAGGTCTGACCAAAGAGGAGTAAAGACCGATAATGACTTCACGTGATCTAGACTGTATGCTTCTGTTAATACATCCCAGAATTGTATTTGCCTTTTTTGCTGCTGCATCACACTGTTGACTCATGTTCAGTCTATGATCTATTAGTATACCTAAGTCTTTTTCACATGTACTGTTGCTTAGCTCTATTCCTCCAATTCTGTATATGCTTTTTTCATTTTTATTGCCCAGATGTAGTACTTTGCATTTTTCCCTGTTAAAAACCATTCTGTTGGTTGCTGCCCACTGCTCCAGTTTATTTAGGTCTTTTTGAATCCTCTCTCTCTCTTCTCTAGTATTAGCTATCCCTCCTAGCTTTGTGTCATCAGCAAATTTAATCAGTTTACCCTCAATTCCTTCATCTACATCATTGATAAAGATGTTGAACAATACAGGTCCCAGGACGGAGCCCTGTGGTACCCCACTTGAGACATTCATCCAGCTGGATGTGAAGCCATTTACAACCACCCTTTGAGTCCGATCACTAAGCCAGTTATGAATCCACCTAACAGTTGCCTGGTCCATTGCATACTTGGTCATTTTTTCAATAAGGATGATGTGAGATACTTTGTCAAATGCTTTGCTGAAGTCAAGATATACTATATCTACAGCATTTCCCTGATCCACCCAGTCAGTGATTCTGTCATAGAAGGAAATTAAGTTAGTCTGACATGACTTGTTAGTTACAAACCCATGCTGACTCTGGTTAATCACTTCATTCTTATCCATGTACTTACATACATGTTGTTTAATAATTTGTTCAAAGATCTTTCCTGGTATAGAAGTCAGACTCACCGGCCTATAGTTCCCTGGGTCCACCTTCTTCCCCTTTTTGAAGATAGGAACAACATTTGCTCTTCTCCAGTCTTCTGGGACTTCTCCTGTTCTCCAAGAATTTTCAAAGATTATGGAGAGTGGTTCTAAAATTTCTTCTACAATCTCCTTCAGTACTCTGGGGTGTAATTCATCTGGACCTGGAGACTTGAACTCATTTATGTTAGCTAAATATTCCCTCACAATCTTTCTGTTTACAGATAACTTGGATTCCTCTATTCCTTTAAAAGGACAGTGAAGATCAGTTGATGTTACATTTTCTTTCTGAGAGAAAACAGATGCAAAATAGGAATTAAAAAGTTCGGCCTTCTCAACATCCTCTCTTACCATTTCTCCATTTTCATCCTGTAAAAATCCTATAGCATCTTTGACTTTTCTTTTACTTTTTACATACCCCCAAAATCCTTTTTTATTGCTTTTGACATCTCTTGCAAGCCTTAATTCATTGTCAGCTTTAGCTAACCTGATACGTGCCCTACAGGATCTGCAGACTGCATTATAATCTTCTTTAGATATGCCTCCCTCTTTCCATTTAATAAACATTTCTTTCTTTCTTTTTAGCATGTGTTTAAGTTAAAAACTTTTGCCGAAACCCAGGATTGAACCAGGGACCTTTAGATCTTCAGTCTAATGCTCTCCCAACTGAGCTATTTCGGCAGGAGTTACCCCGTGACGGTGGAAAGCGGGGATCTCTATCTCCTCCAGCCCCTCCGGATCTTCTCCCCCATCTGGTAGGTTAGGCATCCTGGACAGCGCATCAGCGTTTGTATTCTTGCGCCCAGCCCGGTACTTGATGGTGAATTCAAAATTAGACAGTTGGGCCATCCATCTTTGCTCCAGGGCACCAAGTTTTGCAATGTCCAGGTGTGTCAGCGGGTTGTTATCTGTGAAGACGGTGAATTTGGAGGAGGCGAGAAAATGCTTGAAGCGCTCTGTCACAGCCCAGACTATGGCGGGGAATTCCAACTTAAAGGAGCTGTAGTTCTCGGGGTTTCTTTCTGTAGGCCGGAGCTTCCTGCTGGCGTAGGCAATTACTCTCTCCCTGCACCAACAAAAAGTTCAGTTAGGGAAAAGAAAATGAAACGGACAGGGAGAAAATCCCTGTACTATAAGTAGTTACTTCTATTATTCTATAGATAATCCCGGACTGCCTTGCTGGATCTGGGACAGCACCGCTCCTAGTCCCACGTTGCTCGCGTCCGTATGGAGGATGAAGGGTTGACCATAGTCGGGGTAGGCCAGGATCTCCTCTCCTGTGAGGGCCATCTTCAGTCTGGTGAAGGATTCATCTTCCAGCTTGTCCCACTTGAATGGAGGCGTCAGGTTTTTAGCCTTCCTGGACTGTCCTACTAGGAGGTCCTGCATGGGTGCTGCCATCTTGGTGAAGCCTGGGATAAATCTTCGGTAGTAGCCCACCAACCCGAGGAGCTGCCGCACTCCCTTGATCGTGGAGGGTCTTGGCCAGTCCTTGATTACTGTGACCTTGTCAGGGTCTGGTGCTACACCTTCAGCGCATACCAAGTGACCTAAGTACTGTACCTTGGGATTCAACAGGTGGCATTTTGACGGCTTCACCTTCAGGCCAAAACCTGCTAGGGCTTCAAACACTTCTGCCAGGTGCTTTAGATGATCTTCATACGACCTGGGGTATACTATGATGTCATCCAGGTACAACAGGACTGTCTCGAAGTTCTTATGTCCCAAACAGCACTCCATCAAACGCTGGAAGGTTCCTGGGGCGTTGCAGAGCCCGAACGGCATGCAGTTGAATTCACTGAGGCCCATCGGGGTTGTGAACGCGGTCTTTTCTTTATCCGCCTCTGCTACAGGAACCTGCCAATACCCACTAGTAAGTAGTGTTGAGCCACCCCCATAGTGTTCGAGTTCGGTTCGTCGAACACCCGTATGTTCGCCGAACTGTTTTTCGAACTGTTCGTCGAACACCGTTAAAACCAATGGCAGGCCTACAAAAACACATAGAAACACATAGAAAACACATTCCAAGGTGTCCAAAAGCTGACAAACTGCTCAGAAGACAAAACTAACACATGGAAAAGTGACAAGTACATATAGTCATGTGTAAAGAAAAGAGGTGGAGGAGTAAAAGGAGGGGGAGACACAGATATAGGCATGTCATGCCCTTCTAAAACCAAAAAAGTGTGAAGCCGACACGGCCAGTCCGTTCCTGCCCGTGCGACCTCCGTGTCGCCGGGTTTGTGCCAGAGCCGCGGTGGACCCTGACGGCCAGCCGCCCTCTCCCAATACTGGTGCCTGTCCGCTGGTGGGTCGAGCGAATCCCCCTGTGGTGGAGGCAGGTCTAATCTTTTTAATTTAAATTTTCTCTCTAATTTGAATGAGTACACTATAAATCCTTTTAAATCTATTGAAGGGCAAGTCTCATGCCAGCAGCCGCGGCACTTCCTGGGTGTGTCAGTGTGTGGACTGCAGCTGAGGAGAGAGGTGGTGGACTGAGGAGCTCCCGGGCCGTGAGGCTTGTTTTTCACCTGGAAGGAACCCCCCCCTCTTGGATCCAGGAGAGGGAGGGTGGTTGGGGACAGCAGTGGGGCTTGGGAGTCCTGTTTTTGGACTTTATTTTGAACTTTATTGTGACTTTATTTTGTACTGAGCCCCTACAATGAAAGGCAGCACCTCAAAGGCCAAAAAGGCCAAGGAAGGAAAAGCCAAAGAGGTGAGAGCGATGGAGGCTAAGGCCAAGGAGGCTAAACAGGCAAAGAGGGGCGGCAGGGTACCCGCCGGGGCCGTAGCTGGGCCGCAAGTGGGACAGATCTCTCCTCCTGGAGAAGAGCCTAGTGCTTGCCGGGGTACAATGGCCGTACATAAGGACTGGGGTGTCCCGGCTGAGGGGGAGCCAACTTCCACCTGGGCATGTACCTCAGTGAGCACGGGGAAGCCATAAAGACCTTGAGGCGGCTTCAGGAGGAGCTGCGATGTGCTCTGCTAGCCGCAAACAGCGCATCTCGTGGCCCTAGGTTGGCCCTGTCAGCTAAAGTAAAGGAGCTGAAAAGCTCAATAAAGGCCTTGGAGAAGAGGAAGCAAGAGATTCTGGCTAATGCCGGTCCCTTCGAAGAGAAACTTAGCAGCGATGAGAGGTTCTTGGGAATAACCACGACCACCGCCGCCAGAGGGGCGCTAGAGGGGTCTGGCCGCTCGACCCAGGCAGAGGAGGAGGAGGGGGAGGAGGCTGGGGAGTCTGCTATGAAGGAGGAGGAGGAGGAGGAGGAGAAGCCATACAGCCTGCCTGGGGACCTGGTAAGTGATCACCAGGTCACACATAGTGGGCAATTAGATCCTCACCAAGTTGCGCTCCCATCGGACGCCAGCAGTGTGGAGGATGATGATGGGAGTAGTGACAGTGGTAGCGAGGGGGGTTGCCTCATGCGCCAGATCCGGCAGCTCGAGTCCCTGGGAGTGGATTTCTCCCAGCTTACATTTGGGGACGAGGGCTGCCTGGAAGAGGCAACTGGGAAGGGGAGGAATAAAAAAGGGAAGAATAAGATCAGAATGGAGGAAAAACTTGTGTATGTCCCCCTTCCTGGGACCCCCCGGTCCCACTATGTGCCCGCTTCCCACCCCACCCCGGCCTGGATTCTGGTGTGGGCCCAGTGCAAGGGGGCGGGAAGAGAAATGTAATCATGGTGAAGGCTACCATCCATGCTGATAGTAGCATGGATGGGGGAAAGGGACCTAACATGAGGATGGTGCCGGAGGTCCAGCTGACCCGCGACCCCACCTTGGTGGGGGAGGTTGTGCTGCCGGGGTCCCTGGCAAGTGTGTCATCTACTGGGTCTGCGGGGGCCCCGGGGCCAACTAGTAAGAGCAAGGGGTCAGCCGTGATAGCCGCCGCCATCCTACCCCCGCCCGCACCCTCGGCGGGGGCGGCCGGCCCACCGGGGCCTCCTGTGAGCCCGCTTCCACCTGGGGCTGCGGGGGCCTCGGCGCCGGTAACATCAAAGGGCGAGAGGAGTGTCGTGGCTGAGGTACAGCCAGCCATGTCCCCGACCGCACCACCGGCAGCGGGGGCGGTGTTTCCGGGGTCCCCTTTGTGCCTGCCACCATCTGGGTCCGCAGGGGCCTCGGCGCCGGCAATATGTAAGGGCGGGAGCTTAAGAGTTTAAACCGTGGCAACACGGCCGGCCGCGTCCCTGATTGCAACCCCAGCAGGGGGTGCGGTGCTGCTGGGGTCTCCTGCCAGCCTTGTACCACCTGTGGTGGCAGGGACCCCGGTGCCGGTTAAAGTAAAGGACATGTGCAGTGTAAATGAGGTGAAAATAGCATCAAAAACATCCCAGAAAACATCCAAAGTAGTAAACATGGAATCCCCGCCCCCAGCCGTAGGGGGAGGGGGTCGCACCGTCGGGGTCCCCTGTTGGCATTTTGTCACCTGGGTCGGCAGGGTCCTCGGCGGTGGCTGCTCCCTCAGGGCGCGATGTCCTGCAGCATGGAGTGCAGGAGGAATGTTCTGCTGCTGAGCTGGCTGTTGCTGCTGCATGCTCTGCTGGAAATCTAGGTGTACCTATTTCCAGCAGTGGCTGTGAATCCCTTAAAGTGGCAGTACGCGAGAAAAATCTTAAAGGGGCAACCAGCCAGAATCTCCCAAGCAAAAGTCCAGGAAGTAATAACACCGGCAAGGGAAGAGCAGAGAAAGGGGCTGCACCTGTAAGTGGAGCAGGGAGAATGCAGGGTGTGAATAATGTGGGGGGAGGGAAAAAAACGCAGGGTGTGAATAATGTGGGGGGAGGGGAAAAAACGCATGGTGTGAATGATGGAGTGGGAGGGAAAAAAGCGCATGGTGTGAATGAGGGTTTAGGTGGAAGTGTGATTGGAGAGAATGGGGAGTGTATAGAAATGGAGGAATGGCCAGCCCTGCCAGGGGGGGGGGCAATGTGAGAGGTGATACAAGAGGGGTGAGTGGTGACAGTGTGGGGGCCGGTCCATCGCCCCCTGCAGGCAATGTTTAGAATTTTTCTGGGGCTGTGGCAGGGTCTTCCTCACCTTCAGGCTCAGGAGACGGAGATTTCCACCGCTGTCTCGTGCAGGCCCTGAGGCGTGGGGATCGGACGATCTCAGTAGAGGGGAGGGATGTGGACCTGTCCTTTTGGTTGGACAAATTTGGACATGCCGCCTTCCAAGAGAAAAGGGGGGGAGAGACTGTATGGTCTCTCCCTACAGCCGGGCGGGGGGTGTCCAGGAGGAATGTGGTCCGTCTCCGGTGGAGGGGTGACGATGCGTGCCCATCAAGATCAAGGGTGGTGAAGTTCCTCCTGGAGATGGGTTTAAGGGCAAATGACATCTTTGCCCTGATACATCCTTTTGGCACCCCCATCTTTGATGTTAGCTTTGTTCGGCCGGAGGGCATGGAGCTTTTTTGGTCGAACTACGAGCTGACATGCAATGAGTCACTTTCAGGAGTCGACATTATGACCTGGCTCAGTAGGCACGGAGAAGTGGTGGAGGTTCCAGCAAAAATAATGGATGAGGGTATTTGGTCAGGGGGCTGGACCTTCATGATGAGGTTGAAGAGGTCCGGCGGCACTGTCACCCACATCCCTTCCTCGGCTTTCCTTGGGAGGGACAGGATCCTGGTTTTCTACCAGGGGCAGCCGAAAGTGTGCCACAGGTGCGGTGATCCCACACACTTTAGTGCAGCATGCAGGGTGCAGAAATGCACCCTGTGTGGTGGGATAGGCCATCTCGCCGCCTCCTGTGGTACGGTTCGGTGCCACCTGTGTGATGCCGTCGGGCATCCGTTCAGTCGCTGCCCTCGTTCTTTCGCCAACGCCATCTTTGGTCAGGCAGAGGGTGGCCGTGTTGGGGTGGATCCCGACAGTGCACCCTCTGCTGAGCCTGGGGCTGGTGGAAGCGAGGGGGCTGAGGGGCCAGTGAAGAACAGGAAGGTCCGGGGCCCCTCTTATCATCGGAGGCAGGAGAGGCGCCTGGTTGGGGAAGGGCAGGGGGATCCCCAGGCAACTGGGGTGATGACTGTCCCCCCTCCAGGGGTCTCGACCGGTGCCACTGAGGCCCTGGGGGAGGAGGCGCTGAGCGAAGAGACCAGGAGGATGGAGAGGGAGGAGGCGGCTGCGCTCTCAGATTCCTGCCAATATGAAAGTGTTGAAGAGGACGAGGATGCGCAGCCTACAGCAAAGGGTGACAGTGAAACCCCAAAAAAAAGGCGAAGGAGGAAGGGGAAGATCAATGGGAAGAGGGTTAAAAAATCTGCCCCCCCCCCTGACCAGCAAGGTGCCGGCGGAAGGCTCCACGATCTCCCCTCTGATCTCTGTCTCCAACCGGTTTGGAGTCCTCGAGGACCCTGATGTGGTGGGGGTCGAGGGCAAAGAGCTGGGGGAGCCACCTGAGGGGCCTGTGGGGGACGGCGAAGTCCTTCCCTCGGGGGGTATACCATCTTCCTCTGAGGGAGGGACTGTCCCTGAACCTGGGGGTGAGGTAGAAAGGGGAGGGGGGGTTCTATGGATATGACAGTGTCCCTCAAACGCCGTGAGCGTGACAGCATGGGGTCTTTGTCGGACGGTGAGGGGGATGGAGGGAAGAAGAAAGCCATCTAATTCGATCACCCAATGGCTGCACCAACCCCGTTGACGCTGGCATCCATTAATGTCGCCAGCATAAAATCAGATGCGGCTAGATTTACGGCCTTTGATTTTCTCACCCGGTTTGAGGCTGAAATTTTATTTTTGCAGGAGACCAGACTAACGGACATGGGGTCCATTCACAAGGCAAGGAGTGAGTGGAGGTGTGGGCCATCATACTGGTCTCTTGCGGCCGAGCCGTATAGCGGGGTGGCGGTCCTTTTTAAGACTGCAGCGGTAGAATGCCGGAGGGTTATCGAGGTAGAAATGGGAAGGTGCTTTGTTTTAGACATCTTCATGGGAGGACAGGAGCTTCGGCTCATAAACATCTACGGTCCCCAATCAAAGTGGGACCGCAAATGTCTCCTCCTGAAGATCAAGCCCTATCTTTTTCCGAGTCGGCAGGTGGTCTTTGAAGGGGACTTCAACACCGTCACAAGATTACGTGACCGCGGAGGCTCCAATGGCTGGCTGGCTTATGATAGCGTGACTCTGAATAGCATAGCTAGTGATGCTCGCCTGGAGGATGTCCACATCCGGCACACCCCAGGTCACAGTGGTTTCACCTATTATAGGGGTAGTTGTAGGTCTAGAATAGACAGTTTTTTTTAAAGGAGGATGCCGTCTCTTCAGCAGTGTCCGCTGTGGAGGTGGAATTCTCCGATCACTGTCTAATTTTCTTTTCCTTGAATGTTTCAGAAACCCCCCGGATGGGGAGAGGGCTATGGAAGCTGAATTCATCACAGCTGGAAGAAGCGGAGGTGAGACAATCCTTTGAGGATTTTCTGCAGTGCCAGGTACCGCTGATGGATCTGTGTAGCACTAAGTCTGAGTGGTGGGAGATGTTCAAAGATCGGGTTGCGAGTTTCTTCCGCCAGCTCTCTAGCCTCAGGAGCCTGAGCAGGTACCGCCTGTACCAGAGCCTGAGTAGGAAACTCGAACAGCTCGTCTCGACTGGAGGTGACCGTGAGGAGATCTCCAGAGTGAAGTCTTTGCTCAAGAGGAGTCAGTATGATAGACACACATCTTTGGTTTTTGAGAGGGATTTTCGCCTGACCCCTACAGAAACTGTAAGATGTCAGTGAATCGTAAAGTAGTGACCGGCCTGATCGATAGTACAGGTTCCCTGAACAGATCCAAATCAGGGATCCTGGAAGTCGTCAGGTCGTTCTACTCACGCCTCTTGGGAAAGAGGGAACTAGATCGAGACATGACGTCGACTTTCCAGGCCGAAGCCGTTCCTGAGCCAGGGGATGACCCCTCTCTCAGCGTTTTGACTGAGGAAATCAGGGGAGAGGAAGTGAGACTGGCCATTGATTGGCTTCGGCTCAAGAAATCTCCAGGTCCAGATGGCTTAACGTCTGAATTTTATAAGAACTTTAGGGACTCCTTGGTCCCCCTCTTGACGGAGGTGTTCAACGAGTGCCTTTCCTCGGGTGCTCTTCCCAATTCAATGAGGAGGTCTGCCCTGATTATCCTGTCAAAGAGTAAGGACTCGTCCCGTATTGAGAACTGGCGTCCCATAGCGCTTCTCAATACGGACCGGAAGGTTCTGGCAAGGGTGCTCTTTAATCGGTTGGTGAAATTTGCGCCCCAGCTCCTTTCGGGGTCCCAGCATTGCTCTGTTCCAGGCCACAGCACATTTAGTGCTGTACTCGGTGTCCGAGAGGCAGTGGAGCAGGCTAGGGCTGGCCTCTGGAAGGGGTTTCTGCTGTCCCTAGATCAGGCAAAGGATTTTGATTTGGTGAACCACGACTACCTCTGGTCTGTCCTTTTGAGGTACGGTCTGCCCGGGGGGTTCGTAAATTGGTTAAAGGCATTGTTTGCAGGAGCTGAGACTTTCCCGCTGGTGAATGGTTGGTCTGGCCACCCTTTTGAGGTGGAATCTGGGGTTCGCCAGGGCTGTCCGTTGAGCCCGCTGTTATACGTGTTCGCCATCGACCCCTTTTTAAGGAGGATCGAGGGTGGACCGTTGGCAGGAGTCTGGATGGATCAGGCGGCTCCGGAGGCCACCTTGAGGGCAGTGGCATACGCCGATGATGTCTCCTTGTTCGTATCCTCGAAAGAGGAGGCGGACTGGGTGATGTCTGAGGTTGACCGCTACTCGGAGGCATCTGGGTCTAAGATCAACCAGGAGAAGTGTGAGAGTCTCAGTCTGGGAGGGGGAGACCCTAGTTTTGGTCTCCTGGACACCCTCCTAGAACCTCAACCAACAGCTAAGATCTTAGGCATCAATTTTGGCCCGGGTGATTACCCCCAGCTAAATTGGGAGGGCAGGCTGAAGATTGCCACTCAAAAGGTGGACCAGTGGAAGGTTTGGACTTTGACCCTAAGGGAGCGGGTGAACCTGATCAAGGGTTACCTTCTGCCTTTGCTGAACTATTTGGGCAGCGTCTGCATTTTGCCAGAGCCTCTTTGGACACGGGTCTATGGCCTGTTTTTTCAGATGTTATGGGGAAACAGGCTCAACCTAGTCAAAAGAGAGGTCACGTACGGTACGAGGAGACTAGGCGGGTTGGGTATGGTCAACCCGTGGTATTCTTAGTGAATGCCTTCCTTAAAAACAACATAGTGAACCTCTGGCCAGAGAGGGCTCCTCTGTGGGTATTCTCCTGCAGGGGATGGCTTCGACCCTTCTTCCAGGAATGGGAGTCAGGAGGGCGAGTGAAGGACCTACGCACACCGCACGGGCATCTCCCGGCTTATGCTACCCTGGTTTTGAAAGTGATACGCCGGTGGGGTCTGGGAATGTGGGAGATCAGAGCCATGCCGAGGAAATTCCTTGACAGGAGGGTTCTGTTGACCCATTTCCAGAAGCCTCTGGCCCTCAAGGATTGCCCAGGTCGGGATCTGGAGGTGGGGCTGAGGTTGTTAAATTCTACTCGGATCCCCTTGAAGTTTTGGGACTTGGCCTGGCGCTGCTTTCACGGGAGGCTGTATGTAAGGGGCAGTTTGAAGTACAGGAATTCCCATGACCGTTGTTGCCCCCTTGAGGAATGCTGCAACGTGCTGGAAAGCATGGAGCACTTTCTCTTTCAGTGCCCCTTTAATACAGGGGTCTGCAACAGGGTGGGTGCTTCCATAGGCTGGCCTAGGCTGGCTCGCCTCTCCTATCCGGAGTGGGCGTACGGAGCATTCGGGTCCCTGGGTGGCCGAGATCGGGGCACGTTATTTCTAGTCAGCTTAGTGGTTAGGTTCTGCACTTGGAACGCACGCTGTTTAGTTTCTACCTAACAGAAAAACCTCCCCATGGAAGAGGTGGTTAGGAACATTCTGGGTGACCTCGGTAAAATGCGCTCGCTGGAATTTGACAGGCTGGGCACTGGGAAGGCCTCCCGCCTTTGGAGGGGTCTCTCATTTGAAGTGCCTTGAGGGCCAGATTAATTTTATTTTTATAGTAGTAGGGGCAGGTATTTAGGCAGTAGGGAGAGATATTCATAGGGACAGTTAGGGACAGAGGAGGGAAAGATAGTTAGGCATGAAGTGAGGTAGATAGGGCGATAGGGGCAGGGAGGGACAGATAGGGACAGGTCTTTTAAATTAGGGATAGCTTTTTAGATAGTAAGGGAAAGGTAGGTTTATATTTATATTTTTCCTTGCATCAGGGAGAGTGCCTGCTTTTCCGGCTCCCGGTGGTGGGCTGTCAACTTTCACTGGTAGCTTTTTGTTTTCAAGAAGTACTGAGGTGTATGGGGCTTGCAAGCACCGAGCCATGGCTTAAAGTGTAAGTGGTAGGTGTTAGATTGTCGTCAGGTTATAATGTTGTTAAGTTGTTGTGTTATTATGCTAAGTTGTGAGGTATTCCATAAGGCAGTAGGGTAATAAGGTGGGGTGAAGGTTAACCCCACCGAGATATCGCAAAAAAAAAAAAATATATATTTAAGTAGTAGTATTGTCATGTAGTAGTATTGTCATGTGGTAGTATTAGTGTATGTCATATTTTATGCCAGTGGGAAAAAATAAAAAAAATAAAATAAAATAAAAAAAAAACAACACATGGGTGTGTATGTAGGGTTCTAAGTTTCAGTTAGGGTTGTTTTTTTTCCACAGTGGTTATTATGTTTATGTTGGGTTTGTTATGTTGGGCGATGGACCAGGTTTTATTTTCAGGCTGTGTGTTAAGGTTGTCTGTGGTTCGTCTGAAGGTATGGTAATGCGGTCCCCTTTTTCTGTTTCTCTTCTGTTTCTATATGGAACATCGAGCCGGGAAGGAGGCGGATGGAAAGGGAATAAGAAAGTAGCAAGGGCAAGGGAGAGGAGCAAAAAAGAGCGAAAAGAGCAGGGGTGGAGCTGAGCAGAGCTGAGCCAAGCATAAACTTTAATGTGAGGACTCACGGACTCTAGGACTCTGGGACTCTCTTGGACTCTCTCAAGGACTCTTACGGACTCAATGGACTCCTGTGGCTCTGAATGGAGATCCCGCACCTAGACTTTCATCTGGACCTAGCGGGGACTTTCATGGTATGCTTAGTATCGTTCCTTGCTTATTTTTAAGGCAGCTTAGCCTTCTTTTCAGTTTGGTTATTGTATGACATAGGGGGGGTTATAGTTTCTGGGTTTACATGTTGTGTGTTATTTATATATTGGCGGCTTAGCCTCTCTTTTGTTCTGGAAAATTGTTGGTGATATATGACATGGGGAGGGTTTGATGAAGTGTTGCGGGGTTTTTATGTTTTTGTACTTTTTCTATAAAATAAAAAAAAGTTCCAGCTCCAGTAATGTCCACTAAAGCTGCTGCAGTTAAAAAGCTTTTACAAGGATTGAGCTTGGCGGTCCACCGCAAGGCGTCCTACCGCCAGTCCCAGCCCCTGTGCCTTGGGGTGCCTCCCCGATGCTCTTCACTGAGTGTCCCGGGGGCCCGAATCATTTCCTTTGAAAAAATTAAGTGTCCAAACTACAGGTGGTGTAGCTTGCTTAACAGCTGGGATAATCCACTGACTAGCTGTTATGCACACGCCCGGACTGACTGGCGTGTGCGGGTGTTGTGGTTCCACTGGACCATGGACCGGAGAGTGCCTGGAGGGGCGTGACTAAGTATCTGGCCGATCCGACCAAGGTGGCACGACGGCATACGACGCCAGTGCACCAGGGAGAAACCGGGCAGATTGACCAGGTGCTACTCCAGGTCAAACTCCGGACACAGGGGTTGACCCACACTGGGATTACTGGAACAGGCAGGTTAGGCTGGCACAGACTGGTGGATGTAAGCAAACACGGCAGGTATGCAGATGGGTGGATACAGGCGAGTATGCAGGCAGGGAGGTACTGGCCGAAAGGACGGGCTGGAGCACAGAAAGGTTAAGACCCAGTACAGACTGGGTCACAGAACCGCAGATGCGGTAGACAACCACAGCAGAGAGGGAACGCCCGAAGCGGTGGGCAAGAACAGAGCAGGACGGGGCTGCAGGAGCAGCGAGCACAAGCAGGGCAGGACAGGACTGCCGGAGCAGCGGGCAGAAGCATTGCAGGACAGGACTGCCGGAGCAGCGGGCAGAAGCAGGGCAGGACAGGACTGCCGGAGCAGCGGGCAGAAGCAGGGCAGGACAGGACTGCCGGAGCAGCGGGCAGAAGCAGGGCAGGACAGGACTGCCGGAGCAGCGGGCAGAAGCAGGGCAGGACAGGACTGCCAGAGCAGCGGGCAGAAGCAGGGCAGGACAGGACTGCCGGAGCAGCGGGCAGAAGCAGGGCAGGACAGGACTGCCGGAGCAGCGGGCAGAAGCAGGGCAGGACAGGACTGCCGGAGCAGTGAGCAAAAGGGTCAGAGCGGAGCAAGGCTGCCGGAGCAGTGAGCAAAAGGGTCAGAGCGGAGCAAGGCTGCCGGAGCAGTGAGCAAGGAGTCAGAGCAGGACGGACAGGGCTCTGTTCACACGGAACAGACAGGAAGGGAAAGGCAGAGCCAGATACCCACAGGGTATTTGCAGTGAAGTAGCAAGTGGACCACAAACTCACAAACGGGAGTACAGAGACAACAAGCAGGAGTTAGGTACGAGTTCAGACTCTGCAGAAAAAGGAAAGGAATGGACATAGAGGCAAAACAGGTAAAGGATAGGAGAGAGTTCAGACTGGAACTGAGTGTACGGAAGAGACCGACACTGCAGCGGGAAACAGGAGCGGGTCTGGGAATACGGCCCCCAGAGAGGCGGGACGAACAGGCAAGGAGCGTGTTCAGACAGGACAGACAAGATACAGGAACGGATCTAGGTAATCGGCCCCTAGAAGGCGGGAGGAACAGGCTAGGAGCGTGTTCAGACAGGCCTGGAAATACAGCCTCCAGGAAAGGCAGCAGGCAAGAGTACACAGACAGGACTCAGTTCAGACACGGGAACTGATACCGCAAGGCAGGAGACATAGACAGGACTCAGTTCAGACACGGGAACTGATACTGCAAGACAGGAGAAATAGACAGGACTCAGTTCAGACAGGAACAGATACCGCAAGGCAGGGACACAAACAGGACTCTGTTCAGACGGGAACAGATACCGCAAGGCACAGACAGGCAGATCTAGGAATACGGCCCCTAGAAGGCGAAAGAACAGGCAAGAAGCGTGTTCACAAGAACAGACCACAGTTCAGACACAGAACTGGAAAACAGGCAGGAAAACAGGATAGGACCTGGCATGTCAGAGACAAAAAGCCGACTGACAGGACACAATGCTCAGGCGCCATCTTGAGGAAGAAGGTGGTATAAATACCCAAAGATGGACAGCAATAGGCTGAAGGTGAAACAGGGGCGTGTCCGCAGCAGGTACAAGAAACAGGAAGTTCAGCGGGCGTCGCCCTATGCAGCCAAAACAGACAAACAGACAGCAAGGAGGGAAGCCAGAGAGACATTCTGGACTGGAGATCAAGTGCGCGCTCTTGCACAGTGGGAGATGGACCACCATGCAAGGACGCCGCCAGGTATGTTACAGTACCCCCCCCCTTACGCCCCCTCTTCTTCAGGCCTGCCAGAATCTTCCGCAGGGAATTCGAGGACCAGTCGTTCACTTCAAGGAGATCACTTCCACTGTCCACAGGAAAAATTGATCTCATCTGGCTAGCTAGGATGCTACCTCCTATCCAGCCATCCTTAGCAACAGACGAAATGGGTGGAGTACCAGGAACAGCACACAAGGAAGTCTCTCTCCACATATTTTCAGGTGGCACCCCAGAGGGTACAGGAGACAACTGGAAGTCCTTCACCGGGTTGGAGGGGGACAGAGACTTGGGGGTAATCTCTGCTTCGAGGTACATCTTGTCAAGCTCACAGGAAGAAATAGACGGGTTATCAGGTACATAATGAGGAAAAGTCACTGTCTCTTTGTTATCTGGTGGTACCCCGGAGAATTCAGGAAACAACTGGAGGTCCTCCGCCGGGTCAGAAGAGTGCAGAGGCTCAGAGAAAACATCTGCTTCAGAGTACACTAGGTCGGACTCACTGGAGGAAGCAGGCGAGGTATCGGGTACCGAGTATAGGAAAGTCTCTGTCCATTCACCACCAGGTTGCACCCCGAAGGGTTCTGGAGACAACTGGAGGTCCTCCGCCTGGTCAGAGGGATGTAGAGACTCAAGGGTAACCTCTGCTTCAGAGTACACAAGGTCGGACTCACTGGACGAAGCAAGCGAGGTATCAGATCTAGGATATAGGAAAGTCTCTGTCCATTCACCACCAGGTGGCACCCCGAAGGGTTCTGGAGACAACTGGAGGTCCTCCGCCTGGTCGGAGGGGTGTAGAGACTCGGGAGTAACCTCTGCTTCGGAGTACACTAGGTTGGACTCACTGGACGAAGCGAGCGAGGTATCAGGTACAGAGTAAAGGAGAGTCTCTGTCCTTTCGCTACCAGGTAGCACCCCGAAGGGTTCTGGAGACAACTGGAGGTCCTCCGCCTGGTTGGAGGGGTGTAGAGACTCGGAAGTAACCTCTGCTTCGGAGTACACTAGGTTGGACTCACTGGACGAAGCGAGCGAGGTATCAGGTACAGAGTATAGGAGAGTCTCTGTCCTTTCGCTACCAGGTAGCACCCCGAAGGGTTCTGGAGACAACTGGAGGCCCTCCGCCTGGTCGGAGGGGTGTAGAGACTCGGGGGTAACTACCACTTTGGGGTACCGATTGTCAGGCTCACAGGACGAAGCGGACAGAGTATCGAGTACCGAGTGTAGAGAAGTCTCTCTCCATTTGTCATCGAGTGGTATCCCGAAGGATTCAGGAGGCAACAGGGGGTCCTCCGCCAGGTAGTAGAGGTGCACAGACTCAGAGGTAACCACAGCTTTGGAGCATCCTTGGACATGCACACCGGTTAAAGTGGGTGAAGCATCTGATGCCGGGTGCAGGAAGTTCTCCTGTGTGGAGTCTGGATGGGCAGAAGTCTCTTCGGGCAGGAGAACGAGAGCACTACCCACGCACATTACCCGTTGGGGCTTCTCCGGGATACAGGGAGATGAAGCTTCAGTAGGGACTTCAAGGTTGGGGTCAGGAGGTCTCAGGGAGGACAGACCCTGGCGTGACGGCTTGCCTCTACGTCTAGCACGTCTGGACTGCCTCTTGAGGTTGGGAGAAGTATTCCGGAAAGCGTAGTCACCCTGTGAGGATTCTGGGTGGGCAGTAGTCTCATTGGGCTGGAGGACTATTGCGCTACCCACACACATTACCCATCGGGGCTGCTCCGGGATATTGGGAGGTGAAGCTTCAGCAGGAGCCTCCGGGTTAGGATCATCGAAGACCATTAGAAAGGCCACCAGGAAGGCCATTAGGTCCAGGAGGATCGGATCCTGTGTTTCATATAGGGGGTTGATCCATTCCAAGGCATCACCCGCCAGGTAAGACATAATGAATGCCACCTTAACCCTATCGGTGGGAAAACATAGAGGGTAGAACTTGAAGTGTAGCATGCATTGCTCCACAAATGAACGACTTTGTTTTGGATCCCCATAGTAACGTGGCGGATCCGCAGGAACGAGAGCAGATAGATCCATCTGGACGGGTGCGTAATTCGCCTGGAACTCAGCTGAGAAAAAAATAAATAAATTTTATTTATTTATTTTTAATGCATGTATTCGCTGGAAAACTTCTCAGAGAGCGAAGGCCGTGGGGCTCAACGGGAACCATGGCCTGAGCATGCTGTTATGCACACGCCCGGACTGACTGGCGTGTGCGGGTGTTGTGGTTCCACTGGACCATGGACCGGAGAGTGCCTGGAGGGGCGTGACTAAGTATCTGGCCGATCCGACCAAGGTGGCGCGACGGCATACGACGCCAGTGCACCAGGGAGAAACCGGGCAGAGGGACCAGGTGCTACTCCAGGTCAAACTCCGGACACGGGGGTTGACCCACACTGGGATTACTGGAACAGGCAGGTTAGGCTGGCACAGACTGGTGGATGTAAGCAAACACGGCAGGTATGCAGATGGGTGGATACAGGCGAGTATGCAGGCAGGGAGGTACTGGCCGAAAGGACGGGCTGGAGCACAGAAAGGTTAAGACCCAGTACAGACTGGGTCACAGAACCGCAGATGCGGTAGACAACCACAGCAGAGAGGGAACGCCCGAAGCGGTGGGCAAGAACAGAGCAGGACGGGGCTGCAGGAGCAGCGAGCACAAGCAGGGCAGGACAGGACTGCCGGAGCAGCGGGCAGAAGCAGGGCAGGACAGGACTGCCGGAGCAGCGGGCAGAAGCAGGGCAGGACAGGACTGCCGGAGCAGCGGGCAGAAGCAGGGCAGGACAGGACTGCCGGAGCAGCAGGCAGAAGCAGGGCAGGACAGGACTGCCGGAGCAGCGGGCAGAAGCAGGGCAGGACAGGACTGCCGGAGCAGCGGGCAGAAGCAGGGCAGGACAGGACTGCCGGAGCAGCGGGCAGAAGCAGGGCAGGACAGGACTGCCGGAGCAGCGGGCAGAAGCAGGGCAGGACAGGACTGCCGGAGCAGCGGGCAGAAGCAGGGCAGGACAGGACTGCCGGAGCAGTGAGCAAAAGGGTCAGAGCAGAGCAAGGCTGCCGGAGCAGTGAGCAAAAGGGTCAGAGCGGAGCAAGGCTGCCGGAGCAGTGAGCAAGTTGTCAGAGCAGGACGGACAGGGCTCTGTTCACACGGAACAGACAGGAAGGGAAAGGCAGAGCCAGATACCCACAGGGTATTTGCAGTGAAGTAGCAAGTGGACCACAAACTCACAAACGGGAGTACAGAGACAACAAGCAGGAGTTAGGTACGAGTTCAGACTCTGCAGAAAAAAGAAAGGAACGGATATAGAGGCAAAACAGGTAAAGGATAGGAGAGAGTTCAGACTGGAACTGAGTGTACGGAAGAGACCGACACTGCAGCGGGAAACAGGAGCGGGTCTGGGAATACGGCCCCCAGAGAGGCGATACGAACAGGCAAGGAGCGTGTTCAGACAGGACAGACAAGATACAGGAACGGATCTAGGTAATCGGCCCCTAGAAGGCGGGAGGAACAGGCTAGGAGCGTGTTCAGACAGGCCTGGAAATACAGCCTCCAGGAAGGGCAGCAGGCAAGAGTACACAGACAGGACTCAGTTCAGACACGGGAACTGATACCGCAAGGCAGGAGACATAGACAGGACTCAGTTCAGACACG
Organism: Phyllobates terribilis; assembly: GCF_046119375.1. Lineage (NCBI taxonomy): Eukaryota > Metazoa > Chordata > Amphibia > Anura > Dendrobatidae > Phyllobates > Phyllobates terribilis. The sequence goes on along the minus strand of NW_027362764.1, from coordinate 657,722,197 downwards.
GGAACTGATACTGCAAGACAGGAGAAATAGACAGGACTCAGTTCAGACAGGAACAGATACCGCAAGGCAGGGACACAAACAGGACTCTGTTCAGACGGGAACAGATACCGCAAGGCACAGACAGGCAGATCTAGGAATACGGCCCCTAGAAGGCGAAAGAACAGGCAAGAAGCGTGTTCACAAGAACAGACCACAGTTCAGACACAGAACTGGAAAACAGGCAGGAAAACAGGATAGGACCTGGCATGTCAGAGACAAAAAGCTGACTGACAGGACACAATGCTGAGGCGCCATCTTGAGGAAGAAGGTGGTATAAATACCCAAAGATGGACAGCAATAGGCTGAAGGTGCAACAGGGGCGTGTCCACAGCAGGTACAAGAAACAGGAAGTTCAGCGGGCGTCGCCCTATGCAGCCAAAACAGACAAACAGACAGCAAGGAGGGAAGCCAGAGAGACATTCTGGACTGGAGATCAAGTGCGCGCTCTTGCACAGTGGGAGATGGACCACCATGCAAGGACGCCGCCAGGTATGTTACACTAGCTGACACTGCTACTAGGCACAAAGTATTTCCTGGGCTAGATGCAGTTAAAAATTTGTAATTAGATACTCTCTTTGGATGCTGAGAAAGCATTCCATAGAGTCTCCTGGCACGCCATATAATATTCTCTTAAAAAGCTTGGGGTAGGGGTCTAGGAGACCCTTTTATAGGCAAAATCACGGCCCTGTATCGCAATATGTCACCTAGGCTGAAGATAAATGGAACATTTTCATCACCTTTCATAATCACCAATGGGACAAGGCAGGAATGTTCTCTGTCCCCTCTCTTATACATCCTACTGACGGAGCACCTGCTCTCATCAATTCGCCATAACCCCAATATTAGGTTGATTGAGGTGGGAGGCACCGAGTACAAGTACTCTGCATTTGCTGATGATGTCCTAGTATATATCACTCAATCACATATATCCATCCCTGCTGTTATGGCTGAAATAGAACACTTTGTTACATGGTCAAATTTTAAAATCAATGCAGCGAAGTCTGAGGCCCTCAATGTCTCCCTCCCCAAATCCATACAGGATTCCATCCAGTCCAACTTTCCCTTTGCCTGGCCCTCACAGGGTATCAAATACTTAGGAATTCCTATTCATAGAGACCTCTCCCATCTATGTTATCTTAATTTTGGGCCCTTTATTGAACAACTCCATACAGACCACGGTTGGCAAGTTAGAACTGTAAGATTCACTACGTGAACTACTGGTGTTTTGTGGAAAAGCACATGTACACTGTGTTCCAAATTATTATGCAAAAAGTGTTTAGGAGTGATAAGGTAAGAATTTTTTTGTTTGTCAGTTAAACTCATTGATGGTGATGTGTGTCAGGGCTCTTTATATCACTGTAAGCAATTGCAGACACCTGTGCTAATTAGCTTGGCAGGTGTGTCCAATGAAAGGCAAGACTACTTAAGAAGGCTGTCCCACATTATTAAGCAGCCTACATTTTCTGCCAAAATGGGAAAGAAAAAGGATGTGTCGGCTGCTGAGAAGCAACAAATTGTGGAGTGTTTAGGTCAAGGCATGACTACAATCAACATTGCCAAGACACTTCATCCTGATCATCGCACAATCAAGAAGTATGTAGCTGATTCACAGTACACACCTGTGCGTGCTGATAAGGGAAAATTAAGGACTCTTTCCTACAGGCAATTACGTCAGGTTAATAGAGCAGCGGCAAAAAAGCCTTGTCATAGCAACAGACAAATTTTTGAAGCTGCTGGTGCCTCCATCGTCCCCCGAACAACAAGATGCAGGGTCCTTCAGAGGTTTGCAGCTGTGTGTAAGCCATCCTGTTGTCCTCCTCTATCCACTGTACACAAGCAGAAACAGCTCCAGTGGGCCAAACAATACATGAAGACTGACTTCAAAACTGTTTTGTTCACGGATGAGTGCCGTGCAACGCTCGATGGTCCAGATGGATGGAGTGGAGGATGGCTGGTTGATGGACACCCCACGCAAACACGGCTATGGCACCAACAAGGAGGAGGTGGAGTAATATTTTGGGCTGGAATCATGGGGAGAGAGATTGTCGGCCCCTTTAGGATCCCTAAAGGAGTAAAGATGAACTCCATAATCTATGTGGAGTTACTCAAACAGCACTTCCTGGCATGGTTCAAGAAGAAGAACCATGTATTCCGCAGCAAGATCATTTTCATGCATGATAATGCACCGTCTCATGCTGCACATAACACATCTGCATCTCTGTCTGATATGGGCATAAAAGGGGACATACTTATGGTGCGACCCCCATGCTCCCCTGACCTCAACCCCATTGAGAACCTCTGGAGCATCATCAAAAGGAGTGTCTATGATGGCAGGAGGCAGTTCACATCTAAGCAACAGCTCTGGGAGGGTATTCTGTCCTCATGCAAAACAATGAAGCAGAAACCATCCAAAACCTGACAAATTCAATGGACGAGAGAGGTCAGAAGCTCCTTTCGAACAAGTGGTCCTATGTGCAAATGTAACATCACCAAGAATAAAGTTTTGAGTTGAAAACTGTTTGATTTCAGTTTCTAATAACCTGCTAATACTTATAATTTCAAAAATGACCATTTTTTTGTTCTTTATTAAAATGAAAAGGTTGATCGAAGAGTGTGGGGGATCTAAGAGTGTGGCAACCCAGTAGTCAGGATTATTTTGAATTCTGACAATCTGAGGGTCATGTTGCAGGTAGTGCAGCAAGAAGGCACTCATGTGTCTTGCGCATCTAGGAGCCCCAAAATTATTTTCCGGGCTAGATGCAGCTAAAAATTATTATTAATTTGAAAGCTGGTGGAGCTTAGTATAGATGTTCTAATAGACTCAGTACTGCAAACTGCTACAAAGCCCAAATTATTTTCCAGACAAGATACAGGTAAACATGATTAGCAATTTTAAATCTGGTGGAGTTTAGTATAGATGGCCTAATAGAATCAGTAGTGCACACTGCTACAAGGCCCAAATTATTTTCCAGCCAAGATACAGATAAACATGATTAGTAATTTGAAACCTTAAAACGGTTGGTGAGGTGATTTTAACACATGTTCAGACAGAACGCTGGCTGCGGGGCATGACAAGATCTCCAAGGCGTAAGTGGCGAGCTCCCTCCATTTATCCAGATTGGAAGCCCAAAAATGAGCAAGGGTCCAGTGACACAGTCATGGCTTCAATGTTTACTTGGAAATACTCCTGTTGTTAGAACTCTCCTGTTAGGTTTTTTTTAGTTTGCTGGTCACATGACCATTTTTGCCTATTTAATCCGGCTCCGCCGTCCTGGTCTTGCTGGACTTCATTGTATTTACTACTCTTGAGCTAGCTTGTTGCTCTGTTGCCGTTCTCTGTTAGTTTTGCTAAGTCTTCTGACCTCTATGCTTTTTGTTGTGTGTTTGTCTTTGACTGCTACTATTTCTGCTAGGAGGTGTCCAACTTATCCCAGTCCCTAGTTCTTGTAGGGATCCCTCCCTCACATCTATAGGTCTTCGTTCAGACTAGCCGAGGACTTTAGCGGGTCTGATCGCAGGATCAGGTTCCCCGTTACATCGTAGGGATCTAGTTTAGTTCTATTGTAGGGACAGTTCTCCTGTCTTTCCTTAGTCCCTGTAGCAGATCATAACAGTAAGTCCAGCCCTAAAAGAAAAAAAAAAAATTTTCTCTAAGGAAAGACCTCCAGTTTTCCATCATGGTCTCGGTTCAAGGTTTGGCTCAACTCTTGCAAGGACTCTCTCTGGAGGTGGCCAAGCTCCAACAACACGTGAGTAGCTGTTCTGGAGCACATTTTGTGGAACCAAAGGTACGTCTGCCTGATTTATTTTTTGGCGAACAACAAGATTTTTTTTCTTTTAAAAATGCTTGTTTATTGTATTTTTGTTTGAGACCCGGATCCTCTGGTGATGAATCACAGCGCATAGGGTTCATAATGTCACTTTTGCGCAAAGATCCTCAGGGATGGGCCTTCTCTCTCCAACCTAGTGATCCGTGCTTTAGATCAGTGGATAGTTTGTTTTCTGCTTTGGGTTTGTTGTATGATGATCCTGATCGTGTCTCATCTGCTGAGTCTGAATTGAGACGTTTGAGGCAGGGATCAGGTAATGTGGAAAAATATTGTTCTCACTTCCGTCGGTGGTCTGCCCAGGTGGGGTGGAACGATTCAGCTTTGAAAAGCTTGTTTCTTGCAGGGCTAGGTGAAAGGGTTAAGGATTTACTGATTGCTTATCCCACACCTGGAAACTTGCAGGAGGCTATGCAATTAGCTATACGGGTGGACAGGAGACTGCGTGCAAGGGTTAATGAGAGAAAATCCTCTGCTATGTCAGCTCCGAGTCTTGAGAGGGTCTGTGCTGACAATGGAGAGCCGATGGAGATTGGGGCGATGGCACCCCTCTCTCAGGAAAAAGATCGCAGGCTTTCTGAAGGCTTGTGCTTCTATTGCGGAAATTCTGGTCATTTTATTAAGAACTGTGTGCTTCGCATGAAGAAAGAAAAAAAAATGGTCAGTTATGCCCGTATTGCCTGTTTAAATTCTAAGGGAGTATTCCTATCTGCCACTACTGCTGCTCAGGATGAATTAATTGAATTTCGGGTATTTGTGGATTGTGGTTCTACTCTGAATGTGATTGATGGGGGATTCTTGGAAAAACTTAGATTAGAACCTAAAACTTTGTCATCCCCTATTGCTGTGGTTTCTGTTGATGGCTCTCCCTTGAAGAGTGTTACTCATAAGGTCTGTGAATTTCCCCTCACTATTAATGGTATTCACCAAGAAAATTTGGATTTGGTGGTATTGGATAATTTGCCTTCTCCAGTAATATTGGGGTTACCCTGGTTAAAATTGCACTATCTGTACTGGATTGGTCTACCAATGAAATTAAGTCCTGGAGCCCTAAGTGTTATGACAAGTGTGTTGTAACGGACGTATTGCTGCTGTGGATAAAGGGGAATTGCCTGTACCTATTCAGGATTTTTGGAGAGTTTTTTCTGAGGAGGAGTCACAAATTTTGCCTCCCCATAGAGACTATGATTGTACCATTGAATTTGTCCCTGGAGCGACTCTTCCTAAAAGTCGTTTACTTAATATTACTATTCCTGAGAGAAAGGCTTTGGAGGAATACATACAGACAAGCTTGGCCGCCGGTCACATTAGGCCTTCCAAGTCTCCTGTGGCTGTTGGATTTTTTTTTGTAAAAAAAAAGATGGCGGTTTACGTCCTTGTCTGGACTTTCGTGAGATTAATAAAATTACTGTACGCAATCCTTACCCACTGCCATTGATTCCTGATTTATTTAACCAGTTAGTGGGGGCCAAGTGGTTCTCTAAAATTGATCTCCGGGGGGGCATACAATTTGTTGCGCATGAAGGAGGGTGATGAATGGAAGACTGCTTTTAACACTCCTGTGGGTCATTTTGAGAATCTCGTTATGCCTTTTGGTCTTACCAATGCTCCAGCATTTTTTCAGAATTTTATTAATGACATCCTTAGACCTTTAATCGGCAAAAATGTGGTTGTGTATTTGGATGACATTCTGATTTATTCGCCTGATCTGGAGTCTCATTGGCGGAGCGTACGTGAGGTATTACAGTTATTAATGGACAATTCGCTTTTTGCTAAGCTGGAGAAATGTAAGTTCGCTGTACAGAGAATTAGTTTTTTGGGCTACATTATCTCCAGTGAAGGTTTTGAGATGGACCCGGTTAAAGTTCAAGCTGTGCAGGAATGGCCTAGGCCTATTGGTTTGAAATCGATACAGAGGTTTTTGGGTTTCGCCAATTATTACAGAAAATTCATAAAAAATTTTTCTATTATTGTCAAACCGCTGACCGATCTCACCAGGAAAGGTGCTAATGCAGTTCAGTGAACTTCTGAGGCCATTGAAGCTTTTGTGTTTCTAAAGGAGAGGTTCACCTCTGCTCCCATCCTTATGCAGCCTGATGTGACTAAGCCATTTTTGGTTGAGGTTGATGCTTCTTCGGTGGAGGTCGGTGCGGTGTTGTCTCAGGAAAACAAGGATGGAGTACATCCCTGTGCCTTTTTTTCAAAAAAATTTTCTGAGACTGAACTTAATTACGATATTGGTAATCGGGAATTGCTGGCGATTAAACTCGCATTTGAACACTGGCGTCACCTCTTGGAAGGTGCTGAATTTCCCATTCAGGTTTTCACTGATCATGAAAATCTGATCTATCTTGATGCTGCCAAGCGCTTGAATGCCCGTCAGGCTAGGTGGGCACTTTTTTTCTCGCGGTTTAATTTTTCCGTTACTTACATCCCGGGTACCAAGAATGTTAAAGCGGATGCTTTGTCTCGCAGCTTTTCTCCCATGGTCGGTGTTGAGGAGGAAGAGGAGACCATTTTACAAGAAGGTGTTGTGATTGCTGCTTTGGACTCCGTTTTGGAGGATGAGATTCTTAAAGCTCAGGAGAATGCCCCATCTAACACTCCCCATGGGAGGTTGTTTGTGCCTAGGACCTTTAGGAGAGATTTGTTTGTTGAGTGTCATGAGTCTCGGTTGGCAGGTCATCCAGGAATTTCTGAGACCAAGAGACTTGTGGGTCGCAGTTTTTGGTGGCCTGGATGGCAGAAGGAAGTCATTAAGTGGGTGCGCCAATGTACTGTGTGTGCTAGATCCAAGTCTTTGCATGCTCCTGCTGCGGGGTTGCTTTGCCCTCTGGAGGTTCCTAGTGCACCTTGGACACATCTGGCTATGGACTTTATTACTGACCTTCCCCCCTCTGAAGGTTTCACGGTCATCTGGGTGGTCGTGGACCGTTTTAGCAAGATGTGTCACTTGGTTCCCATCATCAAACTGCCTTGCGCTAAGACACTCGCTAAGGCCTTTGTCAAGGAAATTGTCAGACTACTTTGTGTTCCTACTGACATTGTTTCTGATAGGGGACCTCAGTTCGTGGCTCGTTTTTGGCGAGCCTTTTGTGACAGGTTGGGAGTTCATTTGTCGTTTTCATCTGGATATCATCCTGAGTCTAATGGCCAGGCAGAAAGGAAGAACCAGGAAGTTGAGCAGTTCCTGCGTTGTTTTGTGGCAGACAATCAAGAGGGGTGGTCTGAGTTTCTGCCACTTGCTGAATTTGCTCTTAACAACCATACATCCTCTTCTGCTGGGTGTTTGCCTTTTTTTTGTTGTTCTGGGAGACATCCGTCTTTTGGGTCATTCTCCAAATTGGTTTCGGCTGTGCCTGAGGAGGAGAGTTTTTTCCCGTGATTTGGAGAGAGTTTGGACGGATGTGCGTGGTAATCTTCAGGAGGCTAACAAAAAATCTAAGAGGTACTTTGATAGGAAACTGCAAGAGGTTTTGTTTGCTGTTGGTGACATGGTTTGGTTGTCCTCTAAGAATCTGCGATTGAGGATTCCTTCTAAAAAATTGGGTCCCAAGTTCGTAGGGCCCTTTAAAGTGCTTCAGATAGTTAACCAATCTGCTGTTAGGTTGGAGGTTCCTACGTCCTGGAAGATTAACCCGGTGTTTCATGTTTCTCTGTTGAAAAAAGCTGATGTGTCTGATGGTGACGCCTCTTCCACTGTTCCTCCGGTGGTGGAGGACGGGGAATATGAAATTTCCCGCATCCTAAATTCTAGACGGTATAGAGGGAGTTTGCAGTATCTCGCCGCTTGGAAGGGTTTCGGACCTGAGGATAACTCATGGGTGAGGGCGGATGATGTTTCTGCTTCCAGACTTGTCAGAGTGTTTCACAGGAGGTTTCCTGGTAAGCCTGGGCCTAGGGGATCCGGAGGATCCTCTTAGAAGAGGGGGTACTGTTAGAACTCTCCTGTTAGTTTTTTTTTAGTTTGCTGGTCACATGACCATTTTTGCCTATTTAATCCGGCTCCGCCCTCCTGGTCTTGCTGGACTTCATTGTATTTACTACTTTTGAGCTAGCTTGGTGCTCTGTTGCCGTTCTCTGTTAGTTTTGCTAGGTCTTCTGACCTCTATGCTTTTTGTTGTGTGTTTGTCTTTGACTGCTACTATTTCTGCTAGGAGGTGTCCAACTTATCCCAGTCCCTAGTTCTTGTAGGGATCCCTCCCTCACATCTATAGGTCTTCGTTCAGACTAGCCGAGGACTTTAGCGGGTCTGATCGCAGGATCAGGTTCCCCGTTACATCATAGGGATCTAGTTTAATTCTATTGTAGGGACAGTTCTCCTGTCTTTCCTTAGTCCCTGTAGCAGATCATAACACCTGTACCATCATCTGTAGGCATTGACTATGTGTCAGACTTCTTGTCTCCTGTGGCCTTGCAAAGGATGGGCTAAAAAAGTGGTGAAATGATTCCGCAAAATTGACGTTACCAGCAGATACAGTGTTTCTGTTACGTTTTGAGTGCTTAACACTCGACGGTCCCACGGTTCGCAAGTTGGAACTGTGAGATTCACTACGTGCACCACTAGTGTTTTGGGGAAAAGCACATGTAAGATTCTGCAACAGTCTCTGCTGATACTCCTGCATGCGTGCATCTCTTTCTATGGCAGGAATAATTTCTGCAAATTTACTTTTGTACCGGGGATCTAACAGTGTGGCAACCCAGTAGTCAGGATTATTTCTAATTCTCACAATTCGAGGGTCATGTTGCAGGTAGTGCAGCAAGAAGGCACTCATGTGTCTTGCGCATCCAGGAGCACCAAGTGCCTGTTTTGTTGGTGGTGAGGTAACAATCATGCTTCCTTCCTCTGCCCTCTCCCCCCAACCTCACACAAAAGAAATGTGATCAAGGTCTCCCTCATCTGATGAGTCTTCCATCAGTTCGTCCTCCACTTCTTCCTGGGCTCTTGCACCTTCCTCACTAGTTTGGCTGCTACCATGCGCCCTGGTAAAAACATCTCCCCCACCCTCACATGCCTACCGCCTTGGTGCTGCCGACCGTCTGGACCTTGCAGATGTTAGCCCTTCCGCATACAACTCCTCCTCCTCTACTTCCTCCACCTCCTCTTGTGCCACCACCTGACTCCGAATTCTGTTTAACATGTGCTCCAGCATGTAACTCACCGGAATAGTCATGCTGATAATGGCATCGTCAGCACTAAACATCTTCGTCGCCATTTCAAAACAGTGCAGAAGGGTGCATAGGTCCCTGATCTGAGACCACTCCTCCAGCGTGATTTTCCCCACCTCTGGATCTCGTTGGTCCATTCTATACGTCAGAACGTATTGCACCAGGGCTTGTCGCTGCTGCCACAGTCGCTGCAACATGTGCAGAGTTGAATTCCACAGGGTAGGCACATCACATTTTAGCCGGTGAAGTGGCAGGCCCAACGACTTCTGTAGAGATTTAAGTCGCTGAGCTGCGGGATGCGAATGGCGGAAGTGAGCACACAGCGACCGTGCCCTCTGAAGAAGGCCATCTAGTCCGGGATAGTGGGCTAAAATTTGCTGGATAGCCAGGTTCAACACGTGAGCCATACAAGGCACGTGTGTGACATTACCCGGCGAAGGGCTGCACCCAGGTTTGCAGCATTGTCGCATACGGCCTTCCCTGGTTTCAGGTCCAGTGGAGACAACCATTCATGAAACTGGTTCTCCAGAGCTGACCACAACTCCTCAGCTGTGTGACTCACATTTCCCAGACATTTCAAAGTAAAAACCGCCTGATGACGTTGAGCCCTGCTGCCAGCATAGTAAGGAGGTGTGCAGGATCCCTTCTGCGCAGTTAGAAAGCTTGTGGCATGACCATACAGGCTTTGGGTGCAGGTGGAGGACCGAGAGGAGGTTGAGGAGGCAGAAGCAGTGGAGGAACTTCGAGATAAAGAGGATTGATGCACAACTCGTGGGGACGGCAAGACTTAGACAGCAGCCCCTTGTCCTGTTGTCACCATAGTTACCCAGTGCCCAGTCAGCGACATGTAACGCCCCTGTCCATGCCTACTCATCCAAGTGTCTGTGGTGAAATGCACCCTGTCACACACAGAGTTTCTCAAAGAAGCGGTGATGTTGTGTTCGACATGCTGGTGGAGCACAGGCACACCTTTCTTTGAGAAGTAGTGCCGACTGGGCATCTGGTACTGGGGCACTGCGACTGACGTAAGGTCTCGAAAATCCTCTGTGTCCACCAGGTGGAAAGGCAGCATTTCTGTAGCCAAGAGCTTGCAGATGGTGAAATTCAACATCTTAGCTTTCTCATGCCTAGGAGGAAATCGTCTTTTACTTGTCCACATCTGAGGTACCGAGGGCTGGCTGTTGTGCTTAGACGGGGTTGAGTAGGGTGTCCCCGGCAAACTGCCGGTCTGTGAAGAAGATGCAGGTGGAAAAGTTAGGTTGCCTTGATCCAAAGGTGGTGCTATCGATGTCGGACAGCGCTCAACACCAGCTGGTGTTTCCACCTCCAAAGAAAATGATGACCTGCTGTTGCGTGTAAAGAGGTGGCAGGTCTGCATCCCAAAACAGGTGTGACTGCTGTCCCCCCAGTCTCAGAGGATGAAGAGGCCGCGGATGCACAAGATGTGGCAGATGGTGGTTGGCCCGGCCGGCTAGGCCGCACAGTAGCACAGTGAGCTTCCCAATGCAACTTATGCTTCATATCCATGTGCCGGTTCATGCATGAAGTACTCAAACTATGTATTTTTTGGCCTCTACTTAGCTTTTGCTGACAAATGTTACTGATAACACGAGTTGGGTCATCTTTATCCATCTGAAAAAATGCCCAGGCTATGCAAGGCTTAGCACCCATGCGACCTGAAGAGCCACCACGACTTGTGGTCAGAGGCAGAGTTGTGTTTGAGGATGCAGTTGTTGACATGCTTCCAGTACTACGTCTCTGTCCAGGAAGGCGCAACTTGACCTCGTCGTCACTAGCATCCTCCTCCACCTCCTCTGCTGACCTCATCTCTTGGCTGACTGTGGGTTGACAGTAAGTGGGAACTCCAACCTCGTCATCATCACCCTGTGTGGTATCACACCCGTCGTCCTCAGAGCCAAACTCATCCTGCCCTGACAAAAAACTAAAGTTGTCGCTCCAATCAGGTATTTGAGTCTCATCATCGTCTTCCTCTTTGTCTCCACCAACAGGAGTTACAGTTTGGGAACGAGGGCCTACATTATGGTCAGAACCTTCTGCGTCTGGTCCTGGATCTGACTCATAAAGATTCTGGGCATCAGTGCAGATCATTTCCTCGTCTGGATTCACAGAAGCTCTGGAGACGACCTCTGATTCCCAGGCTTTAGTATGAGTAAACAGCTCTGCAGACTCAACCATCTGTTCTACCCCATACTCAGACGGGCAGCTGGAGACTTGGGAGCTGTGAGGAAGCATGTGCGATTAGAGTGACACCTCTGAGGACTGGAGTATTTGTGATGTTGAAGTTGATGTGGAGGAGAGCCCACTTAAAGGAGCACTTGATAACCATTGAAGCACCTGCTGTTTTTGTGCGTCATCTGGAATTTGTAGCGATTGGCGTGGCCATAAGAAAGGGATCTTATCACATTGTCCGCTAAAAGAAGTAGACATCTTAGTTTGGCTGGAAGATGGTCTTTCTTCTGCAGATGTTACTGTTGCTTTGACACCTACCCCACGGACACAACCTTTTTTTCCCTTCCCAACACGCCTATTCCCCTTTCCACCAGCAGCAGGCCTCTTTCCACTCATTTTGGTGTTTAAGTAATTGACAACTCTGGAGTTGTTTGCACAAAAAACAATGGATGGGAACCGAGCAGAGCTGAGTGGCCAAACTGTGGTATTAGCCCAAAAGTATTGGCTGGGTTTGATGCAGATAAAAATTATTTTGAATTTGCAACCTGGTGGAGGTTAGTATAGATGGACTAATAGAATGATGCTATGCCCAAAAGGTTTTACTTCACTAGGTGCAGTAAAAAATTTTTTATTCTATACACGGGTGGTGTAGCTTGCAGCACAGATAGGCTACTCCACTGACTAACACACACTGCAAGAGGCCAAAAAGGATTTGCTTTGCTAGATTTAGCCAAATGCTGTGAAAAAAACTTGCACAGCACTGGCACAGACCTGCCTGGCAAAAAGTGATAGGAACTGATGTAACCTAGCCCTCAAAAGGACTGGAATTACAATTAGTCTTTACTCCCAACCCATCTATTTAAGAGCACAGACCTGCCTGATAAAAGTGATAGGAACTGATGTAACCTAGCCCTGAAAAGGACTGCAATTACAATTAGTCTTTACTCCCAACCTATCTATTTAAGAGCACAGACCTGCCTGATTAAAGTCGTAGGAAATTATGTAACCAAGTCCTTAAAAGGACTGAAATCACAACTATTCCCTAATCCCAAGCTATCTGTAGATTTGTGCGAAAATTGGCTTGAAATTAACAAAGTATAGCGCACACACCAACAGCGGTGCCGTCTAACATGCAGCTGCAGCAGTGAGAAAATGGTGGCGACGGGGAAAATTGTTGGGTCTTATAGGGCAAGGACATGTGACATACACTGCCAATGACACATGCCCTTACTTGTGTGAAAAAAAGCAGTTCGCTCCGTGTGTGTGCTGCTCATAGGCTGACAGATTGCACCTCCCCACTGTAAATGGAAAGAGAAAAAAAATGGAGATCTTCATTATTTCTGCAGAGATCCATCCCATGCCCCTCCCCCCGCCCCGCTGTACACTCAAACTGCGTATTAACATTAATTTTCAGCATTACTGAGAAAAAATCCAGTTATCATTTTGGTGCACGAACAGTTATCGAACACTACCTCTAACAGCCGAATTTTTTTAAAATTGTTCGTGTTTGCCGAACGGCTCGAACACCGCCCAAAACAGCTCGAATTTGAGATTGGCGAACAGTTCGAGTCGAACACCGCTCATCTCTACTAGTAAGATTCAAAGTAGAGAAGCAATTAGCAGATTTTAATGCAGCTAGTGACTCCTCAATACTGGGTAGTGGGAATGCATTTTTATGTGTAATGCGGTTAATTTGCCTGTAGTCTACACACATTCTCATTTTGCCATCCTTTTTTCTTTACAAGAACTAATGGAGCTGCCCAGGGGCTACAACTGTCTCTTATTACCCCAGCCTTCTTCATCTCTCGTAACATCCCTTTGACATTTTGGTAATGTGCTGGTGGTACAGGCCGGTAAATTTCTTTGATTGGTGGGTGGTCTCCCGTGGGGATATGGTGTTGAACCCCTTTTACTTGACCGAAATCTAATGGGTGTTTACTGAAGACCCTTTCATACTCCTGGACCACCCGATATACTCCATGTTTTTGGTTTTGAGGGGCAGAGTCAGTGCCCACATGCAACTTCTAACAACAGTCCTCCATCTGTCCCTTGGAGCCATTATCCTCCACCTGTTGGGATGGAGGTAAGGGTTCCACTGTTTTAATAGAATTTTGACTGACGATGAATTGTTTGGCAAGGGTAGCATACCGGGGCAAATGGACTTCTCTTTCCCCAATATTCAGGATGCGGATGGGCACTCTCCCATGGTGGACATCAACCACCCCCCGGGCTGTCAAGATGGTGGGCCTACTGTCAGAGTAGATGGGCTCTACCAGGGCCTGGTAATCTCTACCTCTGAGGCCAATGGCTGCACGGCACCATACTAGCATTTCACTTCTTGGGGGCATGGCAATAGGGAATGGGTCACTCATCTTGACACTGCCAATTTCACCACCAGACAGTTCTACCTGTTGTCTTTTCATCAGGGCTCTGATCTCTCTCTGTAGAACCCGCTGCTGACTGGAACTGGCGGTCTCCGCAACCTGCTGTAACAATACAATTATTTCTGAAAGACCATTTTCAATGACATTAGTTCCTAAGGTTATCATGGGATGACTTTCTCGGCGATCAATGTCAACAATTATCATCCCTTGCGTAGGCAGTTCCACTTTGCCAACCTTTATGGTCACTTCTTTGTACCCCACCTGAGGTACGGGCTGACCATGGCTGGCATAAATACTCAAATGTTCATCTGGACGGTGGGTGATATCTGAATCAGTCCAGTATCGTTGGTAAAGAACTTGGGGGATAGTGGTCACCTGTGATCCATTGTCCAGCAAAGCGCTCATGGGGAAGCCACCAACCACGACTGGTAGGACCGGTCATCCTCCCACGTACTTGTCTCACCAGCTGTGTGGGCCTGGTGATCTTATGCCTGGGGGTTGGCCTTCTGCCCCAGGTTTTGCTCGTTTAAATGACAGTACCTTGCATAATGTCCTGGCTGGTTACATCAGCGGCAGATGGGTTGTCCGTCCTGGTCGTTGCGGTCGCTGTTCCTCCCTCTGGATGGTGGAATCCTCTTCTGTCGGCGCCACGGGACATCCTCCGGACTGGAAGCCAGCTGGATCTTTCCTTTGGGAGACACCTGCAAGGACTGCACCGTTTTGGTTAGCGCAGCGACACTTTTAGTTAGCTCTTGGACCTGAAGGTGCAGGTCTGTAGACGGGGCATTGTCCAGAGTCTGTGCATCAGCCCCTACAGGCTCTGGGGAAAAGGGAGCCACCTCCTGGTGGTAGGTAATAGCTGGGCGCCGGTGAGATATAGCACCACCTGGTGCCGTTTCTCGCAGCACCCATATGGCTCTGTCCTTAAATTGAGCAAAGTCCAGATCAGGGTTTTGCAGAGCCATTATGCGCAGCTGTGTCCGGTGGGCGCTGGACAGTAGACCCTCAATAAACTGCTCAGTTAATAGTCTGTTTTCATCACGCACACTGTCGGGGTCTACCTGTTTGATGGCCCTCAGCGCCTCCTGCAGGTTTAAAGCATAGTCCTGTACACTGTCCTGCGCCCGTTGATTACACCCGTAAAACTTCATTTTTATCTCGGCCGTAGTGCGGGTGTCAAAAGTGTCCTTTAGGCGGGCCAGTATCTCTTTTACAGTCCCTTTTGTCCCTGGCAGACAAGGACTTCACTTCTCTCTGGGCTGCACCAATCAACTGGCCTGTGAGGATGCTAACTTTCTGCTCCTCGGACAGGGGGTATACTTTAAATAATCTGCTCAGTCTTTCTTTAAAGTCACTCAGGGTGTGTGACTCTCCTGAGTACTGGGGCAACCACGCCGCCCCCGGCATATATGGCATGGAGAATGGCATTACTGCGGCCGCGCCTGCGGCTGAGGTTCCCTCCATATTGGGCGTCTTCTTCTCTCCTAGTGAACCGTAGCCTACCTTCTTTCACTTTTCTTCCATAGGCCGCAGTTCCGCAGGTGATGGTCTCCTAGTAGGACCTGGCGTCGCACGCGTCTGACGTCAGCGCTCGCTGGGGTTCCTTCCAGGACCTGGCGCTGGGTCAGTGCGTGAGGCGGGGCTTGGGCTTCACGCGCTTCCAGCGGTTACGCCCCTCTTCTTCCCGCGCGGTGACCCAAAAATGGCGGACAATGGCGGGAAACCGCAGAAATTGGCGGGAAACTTCACCACTTTATGCGACACAGTTCGTGAAGGCGCACAGTACCCGGTGGCAACGGACACGAAATCCTGCCGACTATGCCAAATTTGATGCGCCCCCTGGGCCGTGGGGTACCCGGAGCCAGGACTGTAGACGCTGGGGGTTGTAGTCACTGTGGCGGTGACCCGGTCCGTGACCCAGGGCGGTCAATCCAAGGGGTAGTATTTGTATATGAATGTAAAAGTCTGACTACGCCACCTGTGGAATGCGGTCAATAGGAACCGCCACTGCGAAACAGTCCTCTGAAGCTGATGTTTTGCAGTAAGGGTGGTATAACTCCCCACACATAGTGTAGCTTCAGGGCAGTGTGGATGATGGTGGTTGTGCAGGGTGTCGCGGTGCAGAAATAATCACAAAGTCCGTATAATGTAATTCAAGGGTCTTTACTGTTGGCAATGATATAGGCCCAAATGGGAGTACTGGCTAGTGATGAGGGCCTGGTCAGTCTGGGAGCAATCACAGAGTCCTCCTGGCCAGGTGGAGTTGTAGGCCTGCCGTTCTGACTATACTCTTTTGGCTATTCTGCTTGCAGCTGTGTTGTGGCCCACGTCCCTGAGTGTAACGTGCTGTGCTCACCCTTATGGCTGGCAACTCGGGCCTTATGGATTCCTCGCTCCTCTGTGGCGGTACTGGTCCCCTGGTGCTGCTGAGCCTCCGGGCTTCTGATGGGGCCAGGAGACCTGCAATCTCCTGCCCTACAGTATCTGCTGCTGGGTATGCAATCCCCACAGCCTCGGACTCCGGTGTCCGGTTCTCCGTGTATGCTCTGGCTAGGACGAGCTATCTCCAGCTCCAGCCCTCAGCCCTTGCTCCTGGATGTCTACTCCTCGACACTGACACTAGACTCTGACTAACCTAACCCCGCCTCCGGACCCAGTTATAAAGGGCAGGATCCTCCCCTTTCTGGTCTGGAGCAGGAGGTGTTGCAGGTACTGTGTTCCTGACCAGGAAACCCCTGTTTGCTCTCAGACATGGCATTACTACCACTGTGGCAACCAGACCCTCTGGGGTGCCACATTTCTATAATAGATGAAATGATTGTGCAAGGAAATAGTAAAAGGACCATAGTGGCACAGGGCTGTTGCGAATTTCAGCTGCAGCATGATTGTTATGTGTGAACGTAGTATCATAAACACATTTAACCCATGTGGTGATTCAAAAGTCATAACTTTTAATTTTCTTTTCTTTGGCTACCCCAAAATTTTTTGTGACAAATAGTATTGCTTTTAAAATCTTTCCTACTCATTTCTTTTTTTCAAGAGGTAAAATTTAAAAACAATTGTCTTCTTTTTTATTTTACCCTTTAGGCTAAGCCTGCACAGCAACTCTTTGTTTGTCAATATCGCAGTACCTTTACAAGTTGCAATGTGACCCCATTCACTTGTATTGTGCTGCGATGTAGCAGCAACACCTAACAAACATTGACCGCATGTCAGGTGTCGTGGCCAAAGTCGTTGTGTAGCTCTTCACTAAAGAGCGAAAATGTTGCCTAATTTTTACAATTTGCTAAAATGATCCCATAATAAAGTATTGTGATGTGTTCACTTTTTTCTTTTTAAGAATTCTACATTGTGCCATAACATTTATACTGCCTAAAAATATGTATGACTAAATTGACTACATGTTGCTACTATTTCCTTTGCACTAGTGTTGTGTATCCATTGACCCAGCACTGAATGGAGCCTGTATGATATGAACTTAAGGATCTCACTCCAAATGTTACATAAGGTATAATACAGTACATTCCTTAAAGAGGCTGTCTCAGGATGTCTCCCTTGTTAATAGTTAGGAAATCATACAAAAGTGCTTATCAAAAATTCTTATAACAAATTGGTGGCAATAATTTATACACTAGTGTGAACGAACCCTTACTGTGTGGGCTCCAATGCTTCCTGATTAGTAAATTAGAGTTTGGCCAAGTTCACATGTTCAGTATTTGGTCAGTATTTTACATCTGTATTTCAAAGATAAAACCAGGAGTGGGTGAAAAATGCAGAAGTAGTGACATGTTTCTCTTATACTTTTCCCCTGATTGTTCCACTCCTGTTTTTGGCTTAAAAATACTGATGTAAATTACTGACCAAATACTGAACGCGTTAACGTGGCCTAACAGTGACAATACATTATTTGAAGATAAACAATTAAATGTATTTATTTATTTTATTCACTTATATAGCGCCATTAATTCCACAGCACTTTACAGACATTATGGGCACTGTCCCCAATGGGGCTCACAATCCAAATTGGTTCTCCAATCCCAAAGCGTTTTTTATAAACAGCTTGCAATGGTCTAAAACAACAAATGGAGCAATACTCACCTGGCCAATAACCTCAACTGATCTCTGTTTATAAGACTCCATCAATGACATGACATGTTGACATTTAATGGCATCAACCAGTGATTGACTGCAGCAGTCACATACCGTGAACAGAGCCTGGAAGTGGAAAAGAGAGGATTCAGCATTGAAATGAAAGAAGATTGGTAAGGTAATATTCTTTTTATGTTAGCGCATATTCTAAACTGTTTACAAAGAAGTTCTATGTGGTTTGGCAACCTTCAAAATGACATTGATTTTTAGTTGGCAATTATTAGATGACATACATTTAATATTCGGGTTAGCAAAGTCCACAGGAACTGTTTATGAAAACTGTTCATTGTTTAGGATAGGTACCCAAAACAAGTCTTCAATAATATGAGCCTTCCAATTGGCTGATTAATTCACTAGCAATCATATTGGCAGGTAAAGGGAACATGAAATGTTTCCTTTAACTACTTGAATGTGCAGAATGCCTGGGGGCATGTAATTTTGTAAGAAAGTCAAAAGAAAAAGAACAGACCTCCTTCAATTTTATGTATTAAAAGAGTTGTCTGGCAAGAAGCTGATGACATCTAATCTAAACACTATATCCGGAAACTCCGTATAAATCAGGTTTTGTGTTAAATTGCATTTTTCTTAAATGTTTGTTTTCCTATATTGCTATCTTTATTAAAAATAAAAGTTCTAAATCTTTCAATTTTCACATTAACATTAGACTTCTTTCTATCATAAGTGGTGGATTTTGTGTATAGAGGTGTTACTTGCCATTGTAATCATGTCTCTGCTGATAATGAGCATAATAAAAACTCTCCTTGAAAGGACAGAAAATATAAATTTAATATAGCTTGCGTCCAGTGTGAAAAAAGCAAGATATTGTTTTTTTTTAAATAAATACATATAAAGAAAAAACCTGATTTCAATAATAGAAAATTTTTTGACAATACATTCCCTTTAAGTAGCAATGTAGAATTGCATATAATATATAGGCACCACAAATTTGCCAATTTTCCATTCCAGCATAAAGATGAGGATTGCAAGTAGGATAACCCTCCTATGATACCCATATATCGAAGTGCTTAATTTGGACAAGGGTTGACTATGTGAGACGAGTTATAATTAGTAACTTACTTTTGCATAATGTTAAGATGCAAGAAATTTTTCCCACATGGTTAAAAACAAAACACTTTTCAATGGTGTTATTTGAATTGTGACCTCAGTAAGAAAGGAGATCAATGGCTTGTCCTCTTATTTAGATTGCAATATAGGTCATTATAGCCTGCATGGCATGGCAAACATGCCTAAAAATTATATTTTTAAATACATTTTTAACAACATGCAGCAATTGTATTATGACAATTTTTGTTCTAAATATTCAAGTTATGTTGTATTTGTAGCCAAACTCTGTTCTATAGATCCAGAGTACAAATGGAAAGTTGAAATAACTATAAATTTTACTGTCAAGGATAAACCGTTAGTGAGGAACTGAGCTTCCAAACCTTCAATGATCAGCGTGATAAAGGGGCTGAAGTCTTGTCCCAAATATCAACAGTCATTTAATGCTGCAAACATTGGATTTACATAATTCCCTACTGGTGTTATGTTGGAATGTACACTATGGATTTTATTAGGTATGATCAAGACATCAGTGCCTAATGCATCAAGCAGAGGAGTGAGTATTGAAATCTAGACTTCCCTGACATCTCCAATTGTCTCTATCTTTTATTTGACAAGCATTCAGATTTAATAAGGCTTAGATATGTTGATATTTTTACACTGGAGTTGGGTGGTTCAATAAAGTGCCATTAAAATCTTACTTTCTCATCCATCTGTTGCAAGGCTTCCATACAAGCACAAGATTCACACATTGTGGTAAAGAAAATACATACCGGGAAGGAAGGTCAAAATATGTAATTTCTGTCAATTTGCTTTACTTGAAAAATCTGTTACATTTTATATTGACTCTTTGAATGCTGCTTGAAGATGGAGCAATGAGATCAGAAAGCAGAGCAGCGGCGGGGAATTTCAGATCCCCTCTTTGGCTTTCCTGTCAGCCTGTAATAGGATTTAGTTTGCTATTACAGATGAGCAGATTTTTTGAAATTTGAATTCGCCAGCCTTGTACGATTTTTTCCAAAATTTAAATTTGCAACAAATTGATTCACTGTGAATTGCAAGTGCTCCAAAGTATACAAATGACTTCTCTTTGGATTATGTTGAACACAGCCTTAGTAATGTCCAAGTGATATCAAAATACTGTATATGGCAATGGCTAAACGGATGCTAGATGTTTATCTTTTGATCTTTTTTTCTCTGTATTCCCTACCTCTACTTTTGAATGGGCTATGATTAGTGTTGAGCATTCTGATACTGAAATATCGGGTATCGACCGATATTCGCTGTATCGGAGTTCCGATACTGAGTTCCGATACTTTTACAATATCGAATACCGGAATTGGAAGTTCCCATAATGCCTGTGCTCTGAAGTGTCTCTGAAGGATGACAAGCTGGATGGCAGCGCTCAGCTGCGATCCAGCCTGTCATCAGAATGCCATCCCAGCGTGGGAGAATTATCCTGCTCAAGCACTGACATTACATTATCTCCCTTACATTACAATTAAATGGAATAGCAGGAATTAATATTTTTTTAAGACGTTAATGCCACAGCCATGGTGGTTGTGGCATTACAGTGGTTGCCCAAATCGATGGGAACAGTGCTCACAGTGAAACATGAAAAGCCGGCAATTAATCAGCGGCATATACCGGTACCCGACAATTTAGAACAGAAAGAATAGAGCTTCACACATAGATTAGATAGATAGAAACATGTCAGTCACATATATATGAAGTACAGTGACAGTGTTGGTTACTGTACTTGTCATTTAGTGTTAAAGGATTTATTTAAAAAAATAATAATGTTTTCATGCACCGTCTCTTTAAAAAAGCCGGCCGGCAATTCATCATCGGTACCCGACAATTTAGCACAGAAAAATAGAGCATCACACATAGATTAGATAGATAAAAACATGTCAGTCACATATATAATAAGTACAGTGACAGTGTTGGTTACTGTACTTGTCATTTAGTGTTAAAATAAAGGATTTATTAAAAAAAAAATTGGCGTGGGGTTCCCCGTAATTTTAGTCTCTAGCGGAGACTAAAATTATAAGCTGACATCAACCCCAATCAACCCCAATCCTATTACCCCACTGCCACCGCTACAGGGCAGTGGGAAGAGCGAGGCTAAGTGCCAGAATTGGTGCATCCTATGGATGCGCCATTTCTGGGGCATTTGATGGCTGGTGTTTCTAGCCTGGGAGGGGGCCAGCTGTCTGCCTAGCCTTTGCTAGCTATTAAAATAGGGAGGACCCCACGTCATTTTTTTTTTAATAGCTAGTAAAGGCTAGGTATTCAGCTGGGGGCTGATATTAGTAGCCTGGGAAGCTCCGTGGGTATTACCCCCTTCCCAGGCTTCAAACATCTGCCCCAGCCGTCTGCTAAACCTCCGCTAGAGACTAAAATTATGGGGAACCCCACGCCAATTTTTTTTTTAATAAATCCTTTATTTTAACACTAAATGACAATTACAGTAACCAACACTATCACTGTACTTATTATATATGTGACTGACATGTTTCTTTCTATCTAATCTATGTGTGATGCTCTATCTTTCTGTTCTAAATTGTCGGGTACCGATGATGAATTG